>NC_141700.1:274579947-275860780 GCF_964263255.1 Lissotriton vulgaris | reverse complement strand
GCTGGGTTTAAAGCCCTGGATACCAGATTTGAGGCCCTGGACAAAAGGTTGGATTCCATGGGGCCAGCCTGGATGGCAAGGAGAGTCGTCTGACTGTTATGGAGGTCCGAATTTCTGATTTGGAGGATGACGTGGCCCAGACCACCAAGAAGCTTGAAAGGATGAAGAGGCTCCTCAAGTCTGTGGCTATCAAGAACGAGGACTTGGAAGCCCATGGGCGGAGGAACAACATTCGCATTAGGAGGGAGCCGGAATCCACCAATGCCGGGCGCCTGGACCACTTCGTGGACATGCTTGCAAGTGAATCATTCACCACCACCTTTGTGGTTGAGCGGGCTCACTGTATTTTGGGGTCACAACCTAATCCAGGAAGCCCACCGAGACCGATCATAGCCTGGCTCCTGAATTTCAGGGATAGGGATACAGCCCTATGATTGGCACGTGAAAAAGGCTAGTTGGTGTGGCAGGGCTTGAACATATCCCTATGCCCAGACTTTACTGCCATGGTCCAGGAAGCATGAAGGAAATATGCTGGTGTAAAGGCAGCCCTACGAAAAATGGGGCTGTGTACCCAGCTGAGACACACATAGGACATTCCGGATTCCGGTGCCAGTGCGGACCTGTTCACTGCTAGCTAATCGCACAGCACCTGCTCCTCAATGGCACGGTATTACGATGTATACTTCTACTGCCCCTGCTGCGTCTTTGTCTATCTGGACCGCAGTGCAGATTATTGTGCCACTATGACGTAATACTTACCATTGTGCAGGCACCCTGTTCACATATTGGGGATAGTGGCGGGGAGTTGCCATGCCCCCAGTGCGTTTGTGCATTTATTTTATTGTGTAGGTTTACAATATCATTTGTTTCTGTTTGATTGATTCCATTCCTATGGTTATAAGGGAAGGTACTTCTCCCCCAAAGTTGAGTGTGGGGGATAGGTGGTGGGAGGGAGGGCTCTGGGATTATTGGTTAATGATTGTAGCATGTTTTTATTGTGCACCCTAGCTGCTGTGCCCCGTATGTAGTCCTTATACTAGTGAATCAGAAATGCAGGTTTTAGATAATGGCTAACAGGGTTGTTGCAGAATCCAGTGTAGTGCTACTGTCCTGGAATGTTAGGGGACTGAATAATGCCTGCAAATGTAAGCAGGTGACAAATTATATGCAAAGGTTTTATGTGGATGTTGCGTTTTTACAAGAGACTCACCTTGCGACGCATGTCACGATGCCACTGGCATCGGGGTGGGGGCCACATAAGTATTTTGTTGGATATTGCTCATATGCTAGATGGATTGCAGTGTTGATACACAAACGGGTGCGGTTTTGGGAGGAGGAGGTGTGTCGGGATGCAGGGGTTGCTATTTATGGGTTAAGGGCCCCATGCTTGATCATTCAGTGTGATTTGTTAACATCTATGCCCCGAATGTGGATGACCCCGAATTGTTTGAGGCAGTTCACGGTCACATAATATGCATGGGGGAAGATGGTGTTTATATGGGTGGAGATTTCAATTTGTTACTTGACCAGAGACGTGACAGCACAGCACAGGCATTAGCCACTAAACCTTACGCACGACACATTGTGCTGAACACCATTTAACAGCTTGGGTTGGTAGATGTATGAGGTATCACTGCGCAGACCACGCAGGGTACACACATTACTCTGCGCCTCGCAATACTTGGACGCGGTCGAACTACTGGTGCCTATCTGCTGGGGTAGCAGTGTGGATCGATGAGGTTGTGCATCTTCCATGTACCTTATCGGACCATTCTCAGGTGAAGGTGAGTTTGCTCATCCCTAGGGCGGGGGTGTAGAACGTCCATGGCGTTTCCCGGATATGGCCTTGAGGAAAACTGTTTTTGTGACTGAACTTGAGGAAGCGATAGTAGAATATTTTCAAATCAACACTGAGTCAGTGGACTCTAAGGCTGCTTTATGGGAGGCCTTTAAGACATATGCAAGGGGGGTGTGCATCTCCAAGAATGATGTGGTACTTAGGGCGCTGCTTCACACACTTGAGGATATAGAGACACGCGTTACGGAGCTTGACCATGGGGTAGATAGATACTGCGGATCTTCCCAACCTGCACAGGTGTGTGGCACTCTTGGCAAAATTCCTTGAGGGCTTGGAACGTGAAGCGCATTTTCCCAGTAAATATGCAGTTGCTCGGAGGACAGGGAGGGTGAACGACCTTGTAGGACGTTGGCTAGATTAATGCGACAAACCCGCAGACTCACCTACATAGCGGACAGCGACGAGCGGATCACGGGTAACATAGGGGTGCTGAGAGAAGTGCTTAAGTACTATATCACCCTGTACACTTCCAGAACTGCTGACCACCCCACTGCCTAGAGTGGCTACCTTGATAAGATCTCACTTTTTTGGTTGGATAAAGCCCACCAAGAATTCCTGACTGAACTATTTTCAGACGATGAGATCACTGACGCTATTAATGCACTGGATGGATCTAAAGCACCTGGGCTAGAAGGACGGGTAGTTTTTATAAAAAATACAGGGACCTGATTGTGCATCACCTTATTGATATGTATCAGGAGGCCATTGAAATTGGTATGCTTCCACCCACCTTGAGGGAAGTTGTCATAATCCTGCAACCTAAGCCTGGTAAGGACGTACTGAGGTGTGGCTCCTACTGGCCCCTCTCGCTCCTGAACTTTGATAATAAAATCCTGGCCAAGGTGTTAACAACAAGGCTTGCTTTGATAGTTGAGAAACTGATCTCCTCAGGACAATCGGGATTTATACCCCAGAAGTCCACCGCCCTGAACACTTGTACCTTGTTTGCTACTTTGAACAGGAATTCACGGTTGGTTCCTTCGGTCGCTGTTCTCCTTGACGCTGAGAATGCGGTTGATTCACTTGAGTGGCCCTTTTTGTTTGCTACCATGCATAGACTGGGGATGCCAGAAAGGTTCTTGGTGGTAGTTCAGCTATTGTACACACTGCCTACTGCATTGCATCCGGTTGAATGGTACATTGACCAAGGCATTTCCTCTTAAGCGGGTAACGTGGCAGGGATGCCCCCTATCTCCACTTCTATTTGTCCTAGCGCTAGACCTTTTGGTGCGCCAGTTGTTAGAAAGGCATAGTCACAGGGGATTGCAGTTCAACACCGGGCCCCTGCTACTTACTCTTTACGCAGACGATATTATCCTTTATGTACAGCACCCGGATGATAACCTAACGCTGTTAGTCTAGGAAGTGACGAGATATGGCACCAAGTTGGGCCTTCACATTAACTGGGAAAAGCCTGAGGTGTTCCAATTGACGGAGCCAGCCTGTGCAAGACAGGTAGAATACCCTCTGATCTGGTGTGATGACGCTGTGAAATATCTAGGGGTTCATATCCATAGGGACAAGGACCGCATTCCGCAGCTGAACTATTGCCCAGCTGTAGAGAAACTGGAACGCAACATTGAATGTTGGTTGCAACTAGCCCTGTCAATGGCTGGACGGATAGCTATAATTAAGATGGTGGTACTACCACAATTTCTGTATTTCTTTTTAAATATCCCCATCCCTCTCTAATAGCTTCTTCACTAATTTACAAATGTTGTTACTACGACTGGTATGGGGAGGTAGGTGTGCCCGCATTGTCTGGGACACTTTAACACTCCCATATGAAAGGGGTGGGCTTGACGTGCTTAACCTCCAGCTTTACTATTTGGTGGCGCAGGCGAGCTTTGCGCGACAGTGGTACTGCACAGATCTTCATACCCCGTACCGTACCATAGGTCTGAAGCTGATTGGGTGCTTCCTGCTGCTCTTAACACCCTGTTGCCGTGGGGGTTCCCTAGGGACCCGCAGGATATCCAGACGGTGTCCACGACTAGCTGGGCTTCGCATAAGCTGCAGCGTCTAATGAGCGCTCGCGTGTTATACTCTCTTGCGCTACCTTCCGCAAAAAATAGTTGGATTCCCATTCTGCAGGAGACCCTGGCCAAGCGTATGTTGGCCAAGTTCCAGATGGATACGTTTGGCGATCTGTTTCAGGGTGGTCAAAAATAAATTCCGCACGGATGACCCCGCCTGCGCTCCGCCACTACAATGGACCACTTTGTGTTGATGAGAATGCAGAGGGCACCTCACTCGTGTATGGATAGTTCTCCATTGGAGCCCCCTGACTTCACTATTTTAACTGGGGTCATTAAGGGGGGTGAGGGGAGCCACTTAGTGTCCCGTATGTACAAGGCAGCAGTGACATTGCTCGCAAGCCACAATGCGAAAGTATGGGCAGGGTGGGAGAGTGATCTTGGGTACCCCTTGACCGATGTGCAGTGGGGGCTGTGTTGTGTTCAGATACACCGGGTGTCTCACAATCACATGCATAAACCACTGCACTTCAAATTTCTATGGAGGGCATATAAGACCCCTAGTAAGTTGCATCAGATGGATCCCACTCGTCTGGACGCGTACCTCCGGTGTCGTTCCCCGGGTGCTGATTTTACGCACACGATGTGTAACTGCTCTAGAATTGAGGATTATTGAAGATCAATTTTTAAGGAGGTATCCCAGATGATGGAGGTTGAGATTGCACCATCGCCTCTATTAGCATTATTGGGATATGTTCATGATATCCCTAAATCTAAACGCCATTTTGTTGCCATAGCGCTACTGCTCGCTAAACGTGAAATTGCAAACAAATGGTCCTGCTTGCGGTCCCCCACACTTGCTGCATGGCTCCATAGCATGACGTTTAGTAACATCACTAGTGACACATGCGCAGCTGCAGCCGCCCGTTTCTCGACCTGTAGACATCTGGCAACCGCTTCAAACCTATGTCTTGATACAGACAAGGTGGTCCCAGAACAATGAAACACAATATAAAGCAATCACAATAAGTTATAAACTAAATCCAAAAGATATTAGCAACATTGTTTTTAATCACAACAAGCGAATGCAGTCAATTGCATGTTATTCATAAAATACAGAAATATGTATACACGATTAGTGCCCCTAAAGGAAGGGAAGGGCCAGAATGGTGATGGAAAAGTGTAGGAAAGCTAAATGAGTGACAAATTAATGGTCAATTTGACCTTAATACATAAATATTCAGAATGGTACATGACCAATGGTTCACAAATAAATCAAGACTATCTCATGCTTCCAAAGAAAAGGCAAAAATGACAGATAATGGCAGAAGCTGAGGAAAGGGGAGTGTGTCGACGTTTCGACCCAAAATCGTTGCAGGTACTGAATGGGACCTTGCTAGAGGGTCTTCATCAGGACGGTAGAGAGACAGGTGGGGCAGACAATCTGAACAGAAAAATAAATAAATGAATGAATCAATTATGGTCATGGTGATCCATATTGTTCCTATAAGTACATTGTCAATGGTCGAAAGGGTAATTACCAAAAAGTCGTAAGGATTCCGACTGTGGTAAATAACAGGGGTGCTCAAAAGGCGTAGAACATCGGAGGACGAGGAAACTGCAGTGGAATAAGGGTTAGAGAGGACAAATCTGGCGGTTATCCAGACTTGCCTGGGTATCAATTCATTATGCACATTGAGTAAAGGAATTAACTCACATTATAAAACCAATCGATGACTGGGAGGGGGTAGCGACTGTGTAGAAGATGCAGATCGGTCCTGTACAGGAGAGATACGACAAACGCAACCCCATCAGGTTTTAGTAAGGAACATTATAGTGAATGAAAAAACACATACGGAAGGAAAACTCACAGATGGAATGAGCGGTTTCCAACGTCACATGACACCGACCGCCAGTTGAAAGTCTGGGGAGTCAAAAACGATCAATTACCCAAGATGTTTGGTGGTAATAGAAAGGCATGAAAGATAGATACATATCATCATTCCAAGTACCTGTAGGTCACAGTATCAGTAGCGGGTACTTGCGGAGTCCGCCGCATAGGTACGGATCCTAAAGGGGAAGGGGAAGGAGAACCTTAGTGAGCCGAGCTGTTCCTCGATTATGAGCAAAGCCACCACACGGTAATTTAAACCTGCCAAGATCGAGACTTGGCATACCTGAATTGGGAGCCTTAAAAAGTCTGTGTGGTGGACAAACACACACATCACTCCTTTCCTTTTGTACATAAATAACTGTGTTAATTTCCTGATCAACTGTTATAATGGTTCCCCTATGCTAGCGGGTAAGAAAATCCCTGCCCTCGTTTTGCAAATGACACTTTTCTGTTTGCTAAAACCAATGCCGGCTCACAAATCCTTGTAGACACATTTAATGTGTTTGGGATGTCACAAGGCCTAGAAATGAATGCACTAAAAACCAAACAGATGACTTATGGCAAGAGGAAGAGGGAGATCAGATCCATTAGCCTGGGACAGGAACTGCTAGAATGGGTTAAGGAATTTGAATACCTGGGGATCTGTCTGGCTGACTCTGGATCATGTTCCCTGCAGATCTGTAAAGCTCACTCTTGTTACTCGATAGAGCTGCGGCCATTGTCAGATTTATTAAAAGGGGACCTGGTATACAATTCACCCAGCCATGGAAATTTAGAAAAGCTCACTCGAGGGGAGCAGCATAGTATGTCACAGAGCTATGGGGTCATTGCTCCACGGGCTCCCTGGGTACCAATGAGAATACTTTCATAAGAGCTCTTACAGGTGTAGGAAGAGTTACCGCTGTGTTTCTGCTTAGAGTGGACCTTGATCTTAAACCTGTGCCTGCATTAGCTTCACTAAGCTGTTACTTTACTGGGTCCTTGTATGGGCCTTTCAGGAACTGCAGTCCTATAGAGAGGGCCTTGTTGATATGATACACTTATGTAGCTCTAATAACAAGAGGCCAGCCTATGTTACAAAAAAAATCATTCTATGATGTGGACTTAGGTCAATTTTGGGATGACCCTTCTCCCATAACGTTCCCTGTGGCTACTGTTGTTAAGGCTAGATACTGGGAGAGAGCTATAGCCCAGAATGAATTGTCGAGTTCTACAGGCAGTTGCACCAAGTCCTTTCCATTACACAAGAGCGTACCTAAGGCTGAGGAATTTCTAAATCTTATTTGTCCAACACGTGTGCGCTCGCTTTACTACAATTTAGGTATGGTACCATGCTGACAGCTGTGTTTTTAGCAAAATGGGCTCCTCTACAAGTAAGGTCCACTTTGTGCCAGTCATGCATGTTATACCACGTGACCGAGGAACATCTGATTTGTTTTTGCCCAAACTATTCTAGACCAAGGGTCCCCCTCCCCCCGTGCCATCTACTGAAGATGTCACACCGTACTAATGCTTTTAGAATTTGCAGAAGCGATTCTACTAGAGTGGTAGTGACTACAGTAAATTCCTTTTTAATGCATGGTCTATTAGACTTAGAGCGGCCGCTCGATTAACAACGACCCTTTCTATCGAAGGACTGTTCGGTGCACATGTTTTCGATAAATGAAATGAGTTGCTGTAATTGTACTTTGATGAGTGTGAACCGTGTTCTGCTAGCTTAATGATTTACATTGATGTTCTTACTGTTTTGCGTTAATTTTATGATTGTAGGGTTTTTAACTCATTTTAATCCATTTTCTATTGGTTATTGCTTCATTTATTTGAGTGCGATTTGAAAAATTGCTTGATGATGAATTATGGGATGTATGATGTTACAACGCATACTTTTACAACGCCTACCTTTACAACGTAATTTTTACACCGCAACATCCATTCCAACGCATACCATTCCAACGCATGCCATTACAACGAATTCTTTGAAACTACCTTTACAACGCATTCCACTACAACGCATACTACCTTTACAACGCATACCATTACAATGCATAACATTACATTGCATGTAAGGTAAGTGTTGAATAGTGTAGGGGTTAAAATTACTATTCTAACTCCAGGGGATGCAACAGTAGGGTAAGTGTTGGATAGTGTAGGGGTAAAAATTACTATTCTAACTCCAGAGGGTGCAACAGTAGGGTAAGTATTGGATAGTGTAGGGGTAAAAATTACTATTCTAACTCCAGGGGGTGCAGCAGTAGGGTAAGTGTTGGATAGTGTAAAGGTACAATGTGTTGTAATACTATGCGTTGTAATGGTATGCGTTGTATTGACTGCGTTGTAATGGCATGCGTTATAGTGGTGTGCGTTGTAGTATCATGCGTTGTAATGGTTGCGTTGTAAATGCATGCGTTGTAATGGATGTTGTGTTGTAAAAGTTTCGTTGTAATGGTAGTGCGGTGTAAAAGTTGCGTTGTAAAGGTTGTTTCCCTGAATTATGATGCTAAATCTGTTAATAAACTTGGAAAGGCCCCACTTTGCTCTGCAATCTGCAGAGAAGCACTTTGCAGAGCTCTGTACTGAAAGCTGGCATATGTCAAGCGGGTAAATATGCACCCTCCTGAGTGTAGGACAGTGCTACTGATTTGAATGCGAGGACAGTGCTACTGACTTGAATGCGAGGACAGTGCTACTGACTTGAATGCGGCCAAGGGTTCCCTCAGACACAACACTTTCGGAATGAGAGAAATTAACGGAGACATGGCAAGTAAAATCAGGCAAAGAGGAGCTGACTTTCTTTGCACTGTTTTTGTTGTCCTAACAATGTACTACAACATTGGAAGGGATTGGGGTGGGAGAGAGAGAGCAATGCTATGGCAGGGGTGACATCTAAAAATGCAAAGCTGCGCGAAAAGTGCTGACAGGCAAAGTCTGATCAGGGCTACTAACACCCATACCCCCTTCTCTCTTAGCAAGGTGGGGCTTCACTTACTGATACTGACGCATGAAAGGTCGCCAAGGGACAATGTTACTGCCAAGCACCTCCCTAGTTAATTATCCGGGAAATAAAAATACAAAGGATTGCAGATGGAATGTACCACAGTGGGCTTATGCGGAACGCATGCACTCTCACACCATTTAAGTCGGCTCTCTTCTGTTCACTGCTTTTTGAAGCTTGGCTGCCTTGATTAATTGTCCTCTCTCTTTGTTGAACAGCTGTTTGTTGGTTCCTGTGCTGAGGCACACACTCCATGTGTCCCTGGGACTAAAACTGCCTCCCGACAAGGTCAAATGAGTCTGAACTTCTTTGTCGGATACCGGATTAATCAAATTATTTGTTTCTGATGGCATTAATGGGCAGCTTTAGGCCATAATTAATTTTTCTCTCGCTTAAAATTAATTTTTCTCAATGCAGCAACAAGCAACATCATTATATGTAACAATTAGCACACATTGTGGAATGGGTAGTGAGCAGTAATGGATCATTCCTGCTGGGGAGAAGGGGTAAATTCCTACCGTTAGAGTAGAAAACATTTTCGATCAGCCGTACAATTCATACAAAACAGTTGACACTGGTGAAGAAGTTATACCAGGCAGTAATTGTATCCCATTACTTACCCAGTCACCGTTCAAGGCATACGTTAGCCCTCATTATGAGTGGCCCTTAATAATTCCCGATGTTTGCCCACCCCAGAATTACTGTTACCAGGGATTCCGGTAAATCTGGGGGCTGGGATGTATCAGAAAATGTGTGTTTTTTTGAGCGAGGAGTCACATGTGGAAATCTGATTTACTGTCCCGATTTCTGCAAACTTTCCGCTGGTATTCCACCCAGAGACTTTGCCTTATTGCAGCAGGTGAACTCTCCAAATAAAACATCACATGGATGCAGTGTTAATGCAATACATATGGATCCGGCAGAGCCGGTAACTCAAGTTACCGGTTCCGTTCACTTATAGCACCACTCATAATGCCAGCCACAATGGCCAAAAAATGATGGATTTTAAAATCCATAATACCACCAGCTCTGAGTAGGTCTTAAAATATCTTAAACCTCTGGCATATTTTCAGAACAAAAAACATTACCTATGCAAATTCACTAAACACAGGTAACGATGCCCAAGTGTGTTTTGCCATACTGGCGCTATGGCCACACTCCCTGTATTAACCCTTTCACTGCGCGTGTCGGCCAACGGCCGTCTCGAGCACTACCTCGGTAGTGCTGCGCATGTCCTTTGCCCGACGCGGCCCCGCCCACTCTTTCAAACTGCCGCATCGCTGTGGAATTTGCGCCACGGTTAAGCAGTTAAAAAGTATTTTTGGCTGGCTGTAGTTTTACCAGTTAATTTTAAATCTTGCCCCAGTTGGTTTACTTATCTGCTAAATGCAAAGATGTGTATTATTCCATCATCTAAATTACTAACCATTGAGAACAAATTCCTGAGACAGATTGTTGCTCTCCCACAGAGTACTCCATTACTCCCTCTCAGGCTGGATATGGGCCTTCGGCCCATAACGGAGGAGCTGGGGCTCAAATCTCTAGCATTTTGGCTGCGTCTATGGAGCAGTCCAGACCTTTCAAACTACAGAGCTGAGTTGCGGGAATTTTTACAGTTACCCAACGCCACAAGAACACCTTGGCTGATTTACATCAAGAGAACTTTTGAGGCAATTGGACTCCCTGAACTATGGTTGGACCCAGTCAACACTAGTACTATGATCCCTAAAAAGGTACTCGCGAGAGCTTACTACGAACACATGCTCTCCAGAGCTGTCAAAGGCACCAGGGATGGATCATTATCCAACCAGTTCATAAAAATTAAAGATTCCTATCAACTAGAAAGTGTTCTAGATGCCATGACTCCGGCATTAACCAGAAAACTATTCCTCCAATGGAGATACGGAACTCTTCCTTTGGCATCATTTACAGCATCATGGTCCTGTCGCTCCTCCTCAGAAATTTGCCCGGCATGTTCCCACCCAAAGGAAAACGATGTACATGCAGTCTTCTTTTGCCGGGCCTATGAGAGGAGCAGGAAATACTGGCTAGTCCCCCTGCGCAGAAATCTGGGGTTCAGAACTTTTTTACCCGCTTATAGAGTCCTAAAGACAGATCTAGCTCCTACTACAGTTTTTGCACTTTCCAAATTTTAACTGCAATGTGGTACGCCCGAACCCGCTGTATAAAGAGACTTGGAGACTCGGGACAGATTTGAACTATGGGCACACCTATTTTCCTTATTTTCTTTTAACAGACTTTGATCACCTATGATGTTTAATGCGTTTTTAAAACTTTTATATATGATGTAATGTATATCTTTTATGATCATGTGATCGAAATTAAGATTTTTCTAATCGAATCGCAAAGATGTGTATTCCTTCTGAATGTGATTTTCACCGACCCACACTGCTCATCAGCCATCAGTGATTGCCACTGGTGGCACTTCTCATTGCTAATTCCATGCCCCCTCCAAATATGCGCAACACTAGCTGGTACTTCAAGTAGACCATTAATAACCACAGAACTAATTTAGTGTGGGAGGCATTTCCAGTGTAATAAGGGCTCTTTTGTCTATTGGACTTTACTGTTTTTATAGAGTGCAGATTCCACATTGTTCAATCTTTCTCCTGGCGTCAAATGAAGAAATGTTTCAGAGCTGAGTCTAACCAAAGCAGGTCAGACTCAACTCAGCTAGAACTACTTATTTCTTTCCCCTCTTTTCAGTGCATCGTTTCTGGCTCAGATACATCAATCGTCACCTTCCTAATATTCGTAAGTTGTTGGTAACAAACTTGACAACTGGTGCACAAGCTATCCCTTTGACCTTTTACATTTGAAAGGAAAAGGTCACATTAGTCAAATACATACAGTAATTAACTACATTTACTTCATCTGTCTTCATCTGCATTCTCCTCCACTGTCAAAAAAGGATAGAACAGGTTAGTGGCCCCTATCCCCCCCACCCGCCAGGGAAGGACTACTTATACCATACCTATCTCAGGACCTTACTGAATCCCTTCTTTAAAATATCACCAACTTTGGGGTCCAATCAAAACCAGGCCTTTCCATCACTTACTAAAATAGAGTAGCATGCCTACCAACTACATTACTATTACCATACTGAAATGTCTAAAGGTTATTGACCATTGAAAATTCCACATACAGCAGGGGTTGTACCACTCAAAGACATCCATTGAACTCAGGGAACTTAACTGGTCCACGAAATATACTGTCATTTCAGTTTTGCATATAACCAATACTATGTAAATGTTTCCTATTTACATTCTATGCATGTAAACTTAACTCATACAGGTATTCAGAATATCTTACCCCAGCCGGCTGTGAACGTAGGTATGCCCGAATATCATTAGACCTGTCCATATCTTTCCCCTATCCTCAAGGTGGATTTAGACAACCATAAGTTTATATCAGTTGCCACAATGTGTTGTAAGGAAGTGCCGGACGAGAAAATTTAGATGTATGAGATCTGTAACAGGTCTTGAAGGCCCTGATTACAAGTGGGTCAGTAGTCTCTCGAAACAGAATTGCAAGTAAGGTGCCATCTGCACCTCCTACGTGTTTGCACTTCCGATTTTCACCAAGTATATCCTGGCGAAAATCAGCAGGACAAACAGAAAATAATTGACATTTTGAAGGAAAACTAAAAATTACAACTTTATTTTGCATTCAGAGGTTTGCAACTTGGATTTAGGTTGTGCATAATTTGCTCCTGCAATTGAGACAGTTTTCTTTTTTTTTAATTTCAAAGATTTTATTGAAAATTTTCAAAAGAAATACAGTACAGTGGTAATGCAAGGTGGTACAGGTACAATATTTAGTGCCTTTGTGGTTACATTAGTCGTGCCGCAGAGTAGGCTCGTTCTGTTGCTGAAGATCCTGTATAGCCCCAAGAGAGAAGAAGAGAAAAGAAAGGGAGAGGTAGAAGGGGTGGTTTGGGAGGGGCCGGGGAGGGGGGGGGGGAACATGTCGTTCGTTGTTGCTCGTTGTGCGCCACCCCCTATTTGGTGCTAGGGGTGGGGCTGTGTTGTTGGTGGCTGTGCGCCTACGGAGGTTTGAGTGACCCCAAGTGTGTGTCTAGTTTTCTATGTGTGCCCTAAGAAGGGATGCTGTATACAAAAACAGCGTTACAAATCGAGATTTGATGTAGTAAGGCTGCGGAAATTTAAAGTGCATCAAAATGGTACTTTAGGGGATAGTAAATAGCTAACTACAACTATGTAACAGAAATCCCCAATCTAAAGTTGCAGTGTTAAAAATTGGTATAGTGAAGGAACCCACATGACTGAAGAAATGTACATGAATAAAAGCAGAAATACCACAATTAGGCATAGAGTTAACAAAAAGGGGTTATGGCTACTTTCTCAGTAATTATTTGAACATAATTGAATTAAAACTAAATAAATCCGTAACAATTAAAATAGCATTGAAAACTTATTCACATATTAAAACAAATTTAAAAACCCACACAGAGTTAGTATGAACGTTAGAACACTGTTTATAATTACTTTAATTTAATTTAGGGTATGAAATAATTATTATTAGTACAATATAACTTAATTTAACTTGACCTATATCAATTAAATTTAATTATAGGGTGTCAGTTACCATCAGGAAAATATTCATTTTTAAAATTACTTTCAATATTAATTTGATTAAAAATAGAGTTAGTGCTACAGTTAACATTGATGTATTTTAACAAATCATTTTACTGTATTTAATTTGAATTAGGATTGTAAATCGGTGTTGCTATAATGTAAAATAATATTTTAAATATGTACTTTGAATCAGTTTGTGGTTAAGGTAGGGTCAGTGTAAATGTAAGTTAATATAATTTAATCAAATTAAACATATGATAAATCAACTGTGAATCCATGAAAGAAGGAAGAGAAGGTAGCCGCCTGACTAAGGTAAAGCTGTGTCTGCAATAAGGAAAAGAGTAGATGTGATCATTCATAAGAGAGCATTCGATGCACAGCTACATAGGTTCCATAACCAAAGACCACAGACTGAAGAGAACAAAAGCTTATTAGTCGACGATGCAACAGTTCTATGATATTATGACTAGCAGAAGTAGAACAAATAAGAATATTGTTTGATAGCTTTGCTGACATTACAGCCAACAAAAAATGATGTGGATTTGTGAAGCTATTTGAAAGAATTTGGCATTTGCCTCCTACAGGAAACCTGGTCCAAATTTCCATGGGATATTCCAGGTTATGAGACTCACATATTCTCTGTATCTGGTAACATGAAACAGAGTGACTCATAAGGCCTTCAATAGAGTGTTAATATATATAAGTGAAAGAATTAAGGATGCTCACTCTACAGTAGCGACAATGAGATAAAGCAACACCAAATAAAAACAAGCATTGGCAAAGCTAATATCTCTCACCTTTATAATGTGAGTGCCAAGCTGTTGGCTTTGTCAATGCTTGTCTGTAAAGTATTGTTTAAAAAAGTAAAACAAATAACATACAAAACAAAGGAGGGAAAGGAAATACATATCATAGGGTATCTTAAATGTACATTTCAACACACTGTATTTCAATACATATTCAATGTTTTAAATTTTATATAAATGGAGTTAGGTATTTTTCAAATACTTTCCATTCAGGAAACTGAATCAAATTAAAAAAGAATAAGCAAGTGTCAAAATGTAAAGGGGTATGCCTGCCCTGTTGCTTAACCATACCCCAGCAGAAAATAGCCATGTTGCTCTGCTTTTACAGGCAAGCTGGGCTTCGTGGGAAGCCACTCAGCTCGGGGGAGATATTTGGGGTGTGGGGAAAAAATATTTCCCCAAATGTGAGAAGTGAAAGGAGAAACATCAGCCTATCAAAGGATCTTAAAGAAGCTATGCTCCAGGGGAGGGATACATACAAGAAGAGAAAGTATGAAGCAAGCAAATGAGAGTGACAACAAAGCCAACCAATGGGACTCAAAGGGCAGGCTATTTGCTCAAATACAAGGATGTGTCACAGACAATCAATGTGTATCTACCCCCAATAAACTTGGAACTCATCAATATGTATGCACATGAAGCAGATGGACAAGATGCTAAGCCTTATCAATCAAATGGTAGACGTATGCCCAGGTCAAATTTTGGTAGCAGGAGACGTGAATGCCAAGCTTGGTATCTGGCGGTCATGCTGCCCTGACCGCAGCAGCCCCTACAGCCCAGCCCGCACCCTCCTGCGCATGCCTTGCTTGCCGACTCTCGATGGCTGGCAAGGGCGGCTCTTGAGGTCTTCAAAAGGGGGTGGTCCGCGAGGAGAACGGGCATCGCGTTCCGTCATGGACCCAGGCCTCCATAACCTTCTGCCCTCACTTTCCTGGATTCTCGTGTCCACGTCTCAGAGCAGGAGCATTTCTTGCGTTCCCTTCCTCATGTCTTCTGATTCTGTGCATATGGGTTGCCGCTCCTCTACCGGGGCATAGTTGCTGAGTCAGCGCGCCCTCGCCGGCCAGCCTAGTTACTTTTCTTCAGGCAGCTTTTCCTACAGCTATGCCTGCAAAAAAGATTTATAGAAGTATTTAAAGAGTCATAGTCCTAGTTAAGGTAGGAGGCAATATATATCTATGCTTTATCCTGAGACTAATATACTTATCTGATTCTGCACTCTTTCAGCGTTATGGATTGTATTCTCCGCGTTGATGCATTCTTTCTCTGTTTTGCTGTGAAAAAGAAGAGAATGTTATTATTTACTGATTCTTGAATTAAGTAATTAACCCATTTTGACCCAGCACCTTTTTGAGTCACATTTATTTTTTGCTCTTGTTATTTCTGAATAGTAAAATACGTTTTTTTGTTTTTTTCCTAGTGTGTCAGGATGTATATAATGTTATGGGTCTGAGGAATTCAAATGGTGGTCTCTGTTAAGGTTGGTATGTTTCACACTAATCATTGCTTATGTCTTAAATTCTAAAGTCCTAATGATTAATAAGTATACTTTCACTTTTTAGATATTACTGTGTCAGTCTCAAGTTCTAGTTGTTCATATCTCCTTAAACCACCAGCAGATCATCCAACAGGTATGCTCCTACATTTACCACACATTCCGTATAGCAGTCTCATAGTTCTAGACTCATACTTAACATTGTATCTTTTCCTATTAGGAAACATATGCGACACCACCCCGGTGGACCAGTGGATTCTACTCCTTTTCCCTTTTCTTGTTTTGTTTCCCTCTCTTCCCCACCTTCTCCTCTTTTGCTTTGACTTTGTCAAGCGAAGGAGGTGGGTGAGGGAAGTTGGGACCCAGCATCAGTTCTTTCCACTTAGCCCCTGCGGAAAACCCAGGTGAGCCTCACAGAACGCTAAGCACACATTTTAAATTTCCACCTGGGCGTAATGGAGGAACATCAGATAACCTTAGCCGATGTGGCACATATTATAGGGAATTTACAAAAAGAAACGCAAACCTTGGCTCGTAGAGTGGATACCCTACAACATTCTTCTCAAACATCTCCTTCACCTGATCCAGTATCTGGAGCCCATGGTACATTCCTTACATCACACTCTTCTTCTTCTGGAAGTACTTTTCGGTATATCACATTACAACCCCCTCCTCTATACCATTAGCACCACCAGAAAGGTTCCTAGGTGACTCTGCAAAATTCGCCACTTTCATCAACCAATGCCAGTTGCACTTCGTGTGTAAAGCCTCTTATTTTCCTACCGAGCAATCAAAAGTCGCTTTTGTTTTGTCTTATTTGGGAGGTACAGCGCCTACATGCCCGTTCCCTTTAGTAGATAGAAATGATTCCTTATTCTATGATTAGAGGGCTTTCAAAGAGGAGTTAAGACGCTTGTTTGACACACATTCATTCATGCAGTCTGGTGACACAGAATTGCTGAATCTCAACCAAGGATCAAAGGATTTCATGACCTACATCCCCTGTTTCAGCAGGCTGATTGCTGAAGCCGGGTGGCCTGAAGTCAAGCGTAGTGCTCTCTTCTACAACGGGTTAAGGGATGACTTTAAAGACATGTTAGCACAAGTCGTAGACCCTCCTGAATTCTGTGATGCTTTAAAAGATTTAGTGGTTAAGTTAGATCACAGATTGCACAAGCGGAAACGCAAAAATAGAATGTCAGAGACGAAGTTCCTTACCTTTACAGAAAAGAAGCCGTATTCTGACAACCCTGTTGAGGACCCCAAACCTATACAGATAGGTAGTATTAAAGGGCCCTTGAGTACTAAAGAAAGGCGAAAGGATAATAAACTTTACTTATACCGCAGTAAATCAGGCTACCCTGTTAAATCTACAAGACGTACTGAGTCGGAAAACTAACCAGCCCGAGCAAGGTAGAGACAGGTTGCTCGGGTGGGCCAGGTTTAATGGTCTCACAACTTTTAAGTAAGGATCACATACCTTTTCCAATGCACCATTTTTTCTTTACAGCTCAATTGAGCATGGGGAAATAACTTTGTAGAAGTGCAAATCATGCTTGGTTCAGGAGCAACTGGGAAATTTATAGATTCTACATGGGTTGAACGTATGGCGATCCCAATTAAACCAAAAAAGACAGTGGAAGATGTAAAGACTATTGATGGGAGCCACATGAAATCAGGCCCTGACACTCATTCCATTAAAGATCAGGCCTTTATATACATAACAGCCACCTTAAAACCATTCAATTTGACGTCACTTCTTCACCTCAATTTCAAGCGTTTGTAGGACTACCTTGGTTGATGAAACATGACCCAGATAAAAAAGGGTGAGACCATTCCTTGGCTTTTAACTCCGAATATTGTAAAGTACATTGTCTAGAGAACAAAGCACCATTACAACACATAGCAGGAATTACTGACTCCAGTTTGCCTGAATTACGTGCCTGTTACAAGTCTCTCAGAGAAGTTTTCGATAAAGAAAAAGCCTCTGTCCTACTACCCCATCGTCCATACGACTGTCACATTGACTTAGTACATGGAACAAAAATTCTGTGCAGTCATATATATGCCTTGACAGAGAAAGAAAATATCTATTTGAGAGAATACTTGGATGATATGTTACAGAAGGGATTCTTTCGGCCATCTAGATCAGAGGCATCTTCCCCTCTTTTTTTATACCAAAACAAGAAGGGGGACTTTGGTGTTGCATAAACTGCAGAGTCCTAAACTGCATGAAGATAAAGAATAGATATCCTCTGCCCCTAATTCAATCCTTACTTGATCAGGTAAAACATGCTACCATCTTCACTAAACTGGATTTTGGAGGTGCAAGGGAGATGAATGGAAAACCGCCTTTCGTACTAAGTTCGGGCTCTACGAGTATTGGGTTATGCCCTTTGGGCTGTGTAATGCCCATGCAGAATTTCAATTCTTTATTGATGAAGTTTTGATGGAGACCTTGGATGTGAACACAATTGCCTACATAGATGATATTCTAATCTATTCTTCTTCCACCGAAGAACACATTGGACACGTGAAGAGAGTGTTAGAACGCCTTCTATGGCATAGCATTCCATCTCTATATATTTTATTGTAGAACTTCCACCCACTAAGCAAGGGCATACTGTCATATTTGTGGTTGTTCATATAATATCAAAGATGTCCCATTTCATACCTTTGAAAGACTTACCTGACTCTAAAGAAGCTGCTTTTATTTTTCTACAACATGTGATACGTATTCATGGTCTTCCTTTCGTCATTGTGTCAGATCGAGATCCTAATTTGTATCTAAATTCTGGAAAGGGTAAAACACATTATTACAAATGGATGTAAGACTCCCTTCTACTCATCACCCCCAGTCAGATGGCTAAACTGAAAGGGTCATTCAGTGTATAGAACAATACCGAAGGTGTCAACTGTTGTACGTAGATAGTGACCGGGATACTTTTCTTTGGACTGCGGAGTTTGCATATAACAATGGTGAACATCCCCCCATAGGAGTATCCCCTTTTTATTCTAATTACGGTTTTCACCCCCGTTGTGGTCTCATGTCTCCATGGGTTCCTACTGCCAATCCTGCTGCCTTGCAACTTGCAGCTTGTCTCCAAGACATCCATGCAGAGTCAAAACGGAATCTGGAGGCGGCAAAGAGTAGGCTTAAGGAAGACGCTGATCATCATCGGAGACCACCTCCTGTTTATATGGTTCGTGACAAAGTCTTGTTGTCTACTAGAAATATTAAGGTCAAAGGAACGAACAAATTTAAACCTCGCTTTATCAGTCCCTATGCTATCTCTAACGTGGTAAACTCTGTTGCCATGAAACTGGATTTGCCTGACTCCTTACGAATCCATCCTGTATTTCATGTGTCTTAAATGAAGCCTGTAGTGCCTGGTACAGTTGTTCCTGCTTTATCTCCCCCTGTGTTGGTGTACGATGAACCCGAGTACGAAGTTGCCTTTATTGTGGGCTCCCGTAGAGTATGGTGTAGCCTCCAGTATTTGATACATTGGAAAGGCTAAGGGCCTGATGAACCGACATGGGTGCCTGCTTCTGGTGTTCCTGCTCCCCACATTTTTCAGTTGTTTCACAGGTGCTATCCCAACAAGCCTAAATCTGTTTGGGTGGTGGTCTTATGGGGGTGTACTGTCATGCTGCGCTAACTGCAGCAGCGCCTACAGTCCCGCCCGCAGCCTCCTGCGAATGCCCTGCTTGCCGACTCTCATTGGCTGGCAAGGGTGGCGCTTGAAGTCTCCAAAAGGGGGTGGTCGGTGAGGAGAATGCGCTTTGAGTTCCATCACGGACCCCCACCAGGCCTCCCTAACCTATTGCCCTCACTTACCTGTATTCTCGTGTGCACGTCGCAGAGCAGGAGCATTTCTTGCGTTCCCCTCCCGGTGTCTTCTGATTCCATGCTTCCGGGTTGCCGCTCCTCTTTCAGGGCATAGTTGATGAGTCAGAGCCCACTTGGGCCAGTCTAGTTACTTTTCTTCAAGCGTCTTTTCCTACTGCTGACCCTGCAAAAAAGTTTTATAGAAGTATTTAAAGGTTCATAGACCTAGCTTAGGTAGGAGGCAATATATATCTATGCTTTGTCCTGAGACTAATATACTTATCTGATTCAGCACTACTTCAGTGTTGGGAAGTGTATTTTCTGTTTTGATGCATTTTTTTTTCTCTTTTGCTGTAAAAAAAGAAGAGAACGTTATTATTTACTGATTTTTGGATTACGTAATTATCCTATTCTGACCCAGCACCTTTTTGTGCCACATTTATTTTTTTCACTTGTTATTCCTGAATAGGAAAATATGTTTTTTGTTGTTTTCCTAATGTTTCAGGATGTATATATTTGTATGGGTCAGAGGAATTCAAATGGTGGTCCCGTTAAGGTTGGTATGTTTCACATGTATAATTCTTTATGTCTTAAATTCTGCAGTCCTAATGATTAATAAGTATACTTTCACTTTTTAGATATTACTGTGTCACTCTCCAGTTCTAGTTGTTCATATCTCCTTAAACCTTCAGCAGATCTTTCAACAGGTACTCTCCTACACTTAACACACGTTCTGTATTGCAGTCTCGTAGTTCTAGACTCATACTTAACATTGTATCTTTTCCCATTAGGAAAGATATGCAACACCACACTGGATTGACCAGTGTATTCTACTCTTTTTCCCTTTCCGTGTTTTGTTTCCCCGCTTCCCCACTTTCTCCTCTTTTGCTTTGACTTTGTTGGGTGAAGGAGGTGGGTGACCGAAGTTGGGACCCAGCATCTGTTCCTTCCACTTCGGCCCTGCGGAAAACCCAGGAGAGCCTCACACTGGGGATTGGATGAGGAAGAATTATTAAAGAAGATAAAGATTTGCCATGGATCAATACTGGACACTACGTTTATGGTGGTCAATAAGAAAGGCTAAAGTCTAGCACACATTTTAAAAGGATATGACCTTGTCTTGGTCTGCAATTCCATTAGAGCACATCCCAGGAATGTGCCAACATTTGAAGGGCATAAGGAGTTAGTAATTGATTACCTTTTCATAACGAGAAGCACAGATTTTCTAAACTTCAAATGCAGAGAGGAGAAGAAAGTGACTATAATGGGGGCGTGGCTTGTACGGCGACAAGAATGGCCGCTCCGATGTAAGCTCTGTCGCGGGGCGGGAGACTTTTTCTTCCTATCCTGGCAAGACCTCACCTTTTTTTTTGTAACATCGTTTTTATTGCAGTACCAAAATAATTGTACAGACAATATATGTATGAAATATCCAATTAACATAGCAGTAAGGCACATAATCAATTCGTTCCCCCTAACAGGCCATTCACGTCTCCAGGTAGAAGACTGAGCAACGATCATACTGAGTCCATTTCCCGCTTCATTGTTCAATGTCCATAGCCATATACACAGGAAGACGTGGACTGCTTTTGAAATTCTCGCCCCTCCCCCACCCCCTATCAACCACCCCCCCCCCCAACTTCCCACACTCCCAAACTCCCCCCCCGTGGCAGCGCTATAGTAGAATCCCAGAGAAAATAAGGTCTGGTGTGTGCAAGGAGGAAGTAAACATTCACTAAGGTGTGCTCCTAGGTGCGCTAATGGGGTCGGCTGCTACAGAGTCCACATCCTCTCCTTCCTCCTCATCATTATCATCCCGGAGTGCCTGTACCATCATTTCCCATGCTGTCGCCCTTTCCATGGCTTTCTCATCATCGGTCCTCCTAGCCATCTGGTACCTTAAAGTGCTTTCACAGGCTGCCCACCTCAGACATTCACCATACCATCGCTTGTATGTGGGCCCCACTTTCGATTTCCAATTCCTTGTTATTTCCCTCTTCGCCAAAATCAGCCCCAAATCTATGAATCTACTGGTAGTCTTATTTTTGGACGTGTGTGGAAACCAGTGTAGCACCCCCACTGCTTTGGTGTTCTGTATCTCCCTATCCGTGGCGTTATTTAAGGCCCTCCCAACCTCCTGCCAGTATTCCCCCAAGGTAGGGCAATCCCACAGCATGTGTCCCAGCATGTGTCCCAGGTCTGCCCCCAGTGTGTTGCACCTAGGACAGGCCGCCTGTTCCACTCCAAAGTACTGCCGCAGTTTCCCTGGCGTGAGGTATAAAAATGTATGAGTTGGAACCTAGCGTTCCTCGAGCTCTTCCGCGCCCTCCGCAATAATAATTATTAAATGTAAATGTAATGTAATGTAATTTTGACTTATATAGCGCACAAATCACCCGAAGGTCTCAGGGCGCTTGCTTAGGGAACCCGTCCTGGTATTCCCTTGTGAGATACCCCGGCAGGGTATCCACAAGGTGAAAGCCAGGCATCCCACCGCGAGGGGCCGTAGTGGAGATTAAGCAAGCTATTGCCCAGAGTCGCAGAGTGTGACCCCGTGAGTTGAGTAGGCACCGGCGCGAGAATTATCGAGTCCGTGGATTTTTTTGAGCCCGAGACCCTGCCGCGTCGGGAATCGAACCCTGGTCCACGGCCGCTCTCAGCCTCCGGGTCTGCCGCCTCTAACCACTGAGCCACACTTCTCCACTATTATTATTATTAATGAATTTTATATAGCGCCTGGTTACCCTTGGGCATCCCCGCGCTGATCCAGAAGGAGACACTGCCACTAAAACACCAGAACTAGTAATTGGCCCCAAGTGGCATCAGGGATCTCCATTTGGAGGTCCAGTTCCCACTTAGCTTTTAAAGCTGTGAGCGGCTGCAAGGCCTCCCGCAACATTCTGGAGTACAGACAGGTTACCGCCTTAAAGGTTCCGGCCGCCATCATTGCATATTGGCACGCCACGGAGGTCGCAGGTTCCTGCAATCCCTCTCTCCAATGGTCTTGCATGGCGCCCGTTATTGCCGCATGTAATAGGTAATCACCTCGTGGGAGGTCGAACCGCTCCTGCAACTCTTGAAACGGAAGCAATGCACCGTCCTCATACAAATCGCCCAGCATCTGAACCCCAGCCTCTTCCCAGCCTAGCAGTCTCGACCAGTCTCCACCATGAGGCAGGGCTGTGACCATTCCCAGCGGGATCTCCGGAGCATACATGCGGCGGATGCCCGCTCGTTTGCACGCTCGGTTCCAGCAAAGTCGGAACGTCTGTTCCTCCACTGTCAGATCCCTAAGCAATAGCTTCTGATGCAGCGTGATATATGCCAGCACATGCCGCGGAGTGCCCTCATCTCTAGAATGCTCCGGGCCTCGATACACCCTCGCGACCTCCTGCGTGAAAGTCTGCAGTTGAGCCGCCAGGTAATAGCATTCGAAATCAGGCACTGCCATGCCTCCCTCATCTTTGGGTCGCAAGAGGGTATCCAGAGCTATTCGTCGCCTGCCCGTGCCCCATAAAAACGCTATGATCAGCGATCTCAGGCGCCGAAAGACTGAGCCCGGCACCCAAATCGGGAGAGTCCTAAAGTAATATAGTAGCCTAGGCAGAGCCACCATCTTAAGCAAGGAGACCTGACCAGCCAGTGAGAGTGGGAGAGTAGCCCAGAAGTCCATACACCCTCTCAGGGCATTAATACAGCGATTGATATTACCATCCAGCATATCCGCTGGAGTGTGGTAGATATAAACGCCGAGATAGTGCAGGCAATGAGGTTCCAACCGGAGTTCCTGCGCCGTGAGGGGGCACGGCTCTCCCTGTCTCAACGGGTACAGACAAGATTTGGGCCAATTGACCCTCAGGCCCGACAGCCGCCCGAACAGTTCCAGCAAACGTCTCGCCCCCAGCAACTCCGCCTCCGCATCGGCCAAGAACACCAACAAGTCG
The DNA here is from genome assembly GCF_964263255.1 of Lissotriton vulgaris. Classification (NCBI taxonomy): domain Eukaryota; kingdom Metazoa; phylum Chordata; class Amphibia; order Caudata; family Salamandridae; genus Lissotriton; species Lissotriton vulgaris. The sequence goes on along the minus strand of NC_141700.1, from coordinate 275,837,364 downwards.
TCCGCATACAACGAGATGACATGCGGCCTGGCCCTGTAGACCAACCCCTTATAATGGCGGCCGGACCTGGCCTCCGCTGCAAAAGGCTCCATTGCCAAAGCGAACAAAAGGGGAGAAAGGGAGCACCCCTGCCTAGTGCCACGTCGTACCGGATATTGCTTCGAGATTAATGAACCCACTCTAACTCTAGCCGTGGCTTCTGTATACAGGACTTTGGTCCAGTTGATATAACCCTCCCCTAGCCCGAAACGCCCCATCACTTCATACAGTTTGTCCCATTCAAGACTATCTAAGGCTTTCTCGATATCTATAGATAGCACGAATGGAGTAGTGTCGTCCGACAACCGAGCCCCCATCAGCCTCGTCAGCCTGCGAATATTGTGGGTAGTGTTTCGCGTCGGGATGAAGCCGCATTGATCTTTATGAATCAGGCCTGTCATGTGAGTCAACAATCTATTCGCTAGGATTTTGCTCAGTATCTTGTAATCCGTCGTGAGCATAGATAATGGACGGTAGGATGAGAGGGCATCACTCGCTCTACCAGGTTTTAGCAACGGGATCATAAGGGCCTCGCACATTGAGCTCAGGAGTCTACCTCGTGACTGCGCCTCAGTATAGACCAGTTGCAGTTGTGGGGCCAGATACTCCAAGTATTTGCTATAAAACTCTATTGGGAGACCGTCAAGCCCTGGGGTTTTATTCCTGGCCATCTGCTTTACCGCACTCCCTATCTCTCCGATCGTTATAGGCCGACCCAGCTCCTCTGCTTCCGATTCCTCTAATTGTGGTAGCTGCAACCCTCCGAGGAAGGTTTCCAATTCTTCCGCCCCGCCCGTCAGCCAGCTCTCATATAGACCCTCGTAATACGCTCTGAACCTATCCAGGATCCCGGCTTGGGTGTGGCAAAGCCCACCCCCCTCCGCCTGAACCGCCATGATTGGAGCACCCCGCCTGATCGGGTTGGCAAGCCACGCCAGCATCGATCCCGCTTTATCGCCCTCCGCATGCGCCCTCGTCAGATATACCTTGTGGTCGAAGCTACGCAACCGCTCTAACTCCACCGCTAGCGCCTCTCTGGCGCCACTAACCCCCTCCTGGAGCTCAGGGTGATTCGGGCGCTCTCTCTCCTTCTCCCTCAATCGCCTCTCCGCTTTTTCAAGATCATCCAACAAAGTTTTACGAGCACCTGCAGCACTCCCGATACAGTGACCCCTGACCACCACCTTAAACGCGTCCCACTCCACAGCCCTAGTAGAGGCGGAGCCACTATTCTCCTCAAAGTAACGTGCCACTCGCTCCCCCAAGGCCTCCCTAAAGAGCAAATCATCCAATGTATCAGGTTGCAGCCGCCATGTTTGGACACAGTTGATTTCCACCATCCAGTTCAGGGACAATAACAGAGGGTTGTGGTCCGACAGTGTGCGGGCCAAATACTCTGCGCTTCCCACTGCTGAGAGCATATGCGACGAGCACAGAAACACATCCAATCTAACATGCAGGTCATGTAAAGTAGAATGAAAGGAGTAATCCCTCGCGGCAGGGTGCAGTGCCCTCCAGGCGTCCCCCAGGTCCCAGCTCTCCTGCCAATCCAATTGGCGTTTCGCTATCCTGTGTACTGGGGAGGCGTGCAATGGGGGATGGGATCTATCCAAATCAGTATCCACCACCAAATTGAAATCCCCTCCCATGAGCATCGGCCCTGCCAAATAACTCGCCAGTTTGCCCGAAAGTGCTGTTAGGAAAGCGGGCAAATCTACATTTGGAGCATACACACTACAGAGAGACATCACCCGGCCCCTGAGTCTCCCCTCCACAGCCACAAATCTACCCTCTGGATCCACTACTGTTTTAGTGACCTGGAAGGGAACCCCTGCCCGTATCCAAATCAATGCCCCCCTCGCAAAGGCCGAATACGTTGTGTTAAAGAGCTGCCCCCTCCACCTCCTCTGCAGCGCTATCCCCTTCTGTTTGGTGAGGTGCGTCTCTTGAAGGAAAGCTATATGCACACCCCTACGTTTCAGATACGCGTGGACCTTGTGTCTCCGCACCATAGTATGGAGACCCCGCACATTCCAGGTCACACATTTCAAAGCCCCCGAATTAGCCATACCCCCCTGCACCCACAGACAGAACAATAACAGCCATCGACCATGCGCTCGTGCCAACAACATGCTGCCCCCCCCTCCCACTCCAAACCAGTGAACCCCACATCCCCCCCAAACCAACCTGAGCGTCCCCAACTACTCTCGGTTCCCACCCCCCCAGGACAGGCCCCCCCGCAATAGGAAGTGAACCCATCCAAACTATCACAACTAAAAATCCCCTCAAGGAAAGGCACTAATACTCGCAGTCTCCCCTGCGATGACCGTAAGGGCCAGTAGGGCGCGGACCGATGCCGAGAGAGTACGTTAAAACAAATCAATCCCGCATATCCCGCCCCATGATACCCCCATGATAGACTCACGAAGTCCCATACAGTAGTAAACTGCGCACACGGGTACAGCGCCCCCGTGTCTGACCAGCAGGTCGCTCCTCAAGTCCAGTGGTTCATGCTTCAACTATCTCCCCAGACGTCTGAGGCGTAACTATGGGGCCCTTGGCTCCTCCGTATTCCGAGAGTCCCGTCTCCGACCCCGTGCCCTGCTCCTCAGAGTCCGTGCCCATCCCGGACTGGCTCCTTGTCATGCCAAATAGGTCTACCACCGCCTGTAGGGCTGCCTTTCTCTCTGTCTCCGTCTGCAACACCGATGGTTTTCCAGTCCTCCGACGATTCTTGCGAATACGTTGCGACTTCCTGATCGGCTGTGTCTCTCTAGCCTCCTCCGCCCTGGCCCTAGCTCCGTCCGTACCAGCCTTGTACGTGTCCCACCAGGCCCAAGCGTCCGCCGAGGTAGTGAAAAAAAGCGACTTGTCGTCCACCACGACTCTCAACTTCGCTGGAAATAGAAGGGAGTATTTTATGCCCTCCCCACGGAGCTCACGTTTTAGAGACAAGAAATTGGCCCCGAGTCTTTGGGTCTCAAAAGTGTAGTCCGGGAACAGGGTGACTCTGTTGTTGTCAACTTGGAAGGGTCCTGCTTCCCTCGCCCTCTGTAGGAGCCAGTCCCGATCCCTGTAGTGGAGTAGCTTGATCACCACCGGGCGAGGCGGCAAGCCCGGGGCCGGAGGTCGAGCTGGAACCCTGTGGGCCCGTTCCAGGGAAAAGAAAGGAGATAGTCCCTCTGGCGCCACCTCAGTGCGTAGCCAATTATCGAGGTAGTCCACCATGTCGTCGCCCTCAATTTTTTCCGGAAGGCCCACGAGGCGAACATTGTTGCGCTTACTCCTATTTTCCGCATCCTCGGCCCTCCTCTCCAGCACCTTCAGCCTGTCTAAAGCATCCGCCATCTGGGCTTTCACCGCTGCGTGGTCCGGGGTCAATTCCTGAATAGATATCTCCATAGTCTTGACTCTGTCTTTAAGTTTGTCATGGTCCGCTTTCAGGAGACCCAAGCCCGTCGTCACCTGGGCGATGTCCTGTTGCAGGGCGTCTTTCGTGGTCGCGATGGCCTCTAGTATACGGTCTTGCATGCGCTGGAGAGCAGATTGGTCACGATCCGCTCCATCCACCGTCTCCGATTCAGCCGCTCCGTCCCCCTTCCCTTTCGGTTTCACCATCTTGGCTGCGGTCGGCACTGGCTCCCAGGACCCCCTTTTTTTGTTTCTCCTCGCTGTCTCCGCACTGCAGGACCTCGCCACCGGATAGCCCCTCGGGCGATAGGATCAGGGATCTAGGACACCTGTAAAGCACTGGACGCTGCTCTGATCGCACCAGTGGGTTCAGTTCTCGGGAGTCCTCTGCTGCAGCGGGGTCTCGAGGTGCCAGTCTGTGCGCAGAGAATCGGGGATGTCGTCACAAAGCCGCCGCCATTTTGGGGCCTCCTCTGAGAATTAACTTGCAGTCGCGTGTCCCCGTAGCCCGCCACCAGAGCGAGGAAAGGCCACCTGTGCCTGACGAGTAGGTTAGGGGAGGCCCTCCGGTCCGATAATCACCGCCAGTGTTGGATCAGCAGGAGAGTCAGGCCTCAAACCACCTCCGCCGACTGCGACAATTGTCCAGGCCTCAGGGCGCCATCTTAGATCGACGGCATCACACCCGGTGCTGTCCTTCAAAGTCGATTTTCAGGACGAGGAACAGCTCCAGGCCGTCCACTCTGAACGCCGCCGCCTCCGTGACGTCTTTAAATCACAGATTGTTCAAGTTTTACCGGAATTCGTGCGGATAATCAGGATGATATTCGGGATCGGGCGCGGAGCTCCGGGCTCACGGAGCCTACCTCCTCGGCATCCAAGCCACGCGGCAAGACCTCACCTTTGGGCATGAAATGCGATGCGTTGTTCAATGAAATTACCTGCACCTATTTTCCTCCCTTAACAAATACCTTGCGGTAAGTGGAATACCACATTTTGCATTCTTTTCTACTGTTGTGTTTCTCTCAGTGTTGGAAAGTGGGTTATTGGTAGAGGCAAATGTAGGTCTGTCACTGGCAATAAGGCTACTAACACAGTATAGGGCTCAGAAGACGTCTTAGAAAATTATTCCTATGCTCAACCCTTTGTAACGCGGCTGCGTGAAGGTAGGCCTAACTTCAAAGACAGGTATGTAAAGCATTTAAAAACACCAATTCAGTAAATAATTAAGACACAACATAAAATAAAAATCCAACACCAATTTATAAAAATAGGTAAAATATTTGTCTTTAAAATGACACCAAAGTGAATCAAATCCACCGTTGGGAACCAGAGATATTAATTTTTAAAGATAAGTCACTTTCTAGTGCCTAGAAACCAACAGTACCCCTTTTTGTCATTTTGTTACCTCCAACAGAGACACATTCACATTTAGCAATTGTTCTGGAGGATCTCTCACCCCTCTTGTGCAGCCCCCTCAAGCAGTCCGGGTCCAGTTAGAACCCCTTCCTGCAGTTTTTCATGTGAGTCCCAAAGTATCCAACACATAATCCAAGGTTCTGGAATCTCCAAAAGGGTTCTTGAAAGTGTGAGACTTCAATTCCCACAATCCACTTGAACAAAACTCTTACAAATCCACTGGTAGTACTCCAGGCTGGGGATTTTTTGTGGTGATGTCCAGGTGAGCGCTGTTAACCTGTATATTGCAGGGAGTCTACTCTTTAGTCCTTTTTGAAGCAGGTTTTTTTCCATAGCGCTGTAGTTTCAAATGGTGCAAAAAGGTGCAATCTTCAGAGTCCAGGCCTTTGGAAATGCACATCAAACTCTTCAGCGCAGACCATTATGATTAGCTTAGGTTTCAAGCAGAAGATCTGAGGGGCTCTGCCCTTCTCAGAAAACGTATTCCAACTTCTCCGGGTCAAGCAGGAGGTCACTCCTGTCCAATGGGCTGCAGGGTTCCACCCAAAGGTCTGACCACTTGCTGCAGAGTGTGGCAAAATGCTAACCCAAAAACCACTATTCTTCCAAAATTCAAAATGTCAGAAGTTTCAACAGGGAGAGAAAAGCTGGCTAAAGACACCCCTAGGATGGGTAATCTCCATAACCTCTCCCCATGCATCTGCTCATCCCTTTCTTAAAGCTAGCATCTGCCTTGGGTCAAAGAGGAGAGTTGTAAATGACCCTGGGGTCCTCCCCTTACTCTTGAGGTCCATGTTTACGACTCCTCCCCCTGCTCTGGCATTCCTATGCCCAGCAACCTCTCCTCCCTGAGAGGCTTCCTAACCCCAGTGTTCATTTATCACCTCTTCAAAGCCACCAGGCTCACTCACTTATGTAAATGTAAATCCAGTATTTGTAAAGCGCACAGCTACCCGTAGGCATCCAGGCGCTTGGGGCCGTTGGGAAGATTAAGCGAGCTATTGCCCGGAGTCACATGATGCTGGGCAGACCCTGCCGCCGGTGATCGAACCGTGATCCCCAGCGTCCGGCGTCAGTTGCCCTGACCACTGCGCCACACCTCTTCCCTGACCAATCAGGGCAGAGCAGCACAGTGTTGCATTTTGGCTTACAGACAAATTAAGTCTTATAACTTCTTGTCTGTACATTTTACAATAAATTCAACAATACCATATTGTTGGATTTATCATTACCATTCTACTGAGTCCTTTAATCCTAGTTTTATGGCTTTTCTTTCTTTCTTTTTTCTTTTCTTTGCAATGGGAAAAGTGACTTGGGCCATTTTTCCAGCACCCGGGCTTATAACAACTTATTTTATAAGTATGCTACATATATTTCCAGGATCCCCACCCCAGTAACACCTAGGGGAGACTGTAAGGGTTTTGAATATGCTAAAATATTGCAGATCCTCCCTCCACAGTGCTTCTACCACCAAAGTCGATTTTGGGCAGCACTTTATCACACTGCTGGAGTGAAATGTGCAATTTCACTTAGCCCAGGGCATATAAAACTCATTTTATTGGGGTCCACCTTATAGATACCTGACCCCCACCCCCTGGGACACCTAAGGGAGATCCTGGGGGTACCTAATATGCACAAACATTGTAGGTTAACCATATTAAGAGCCCCAAACACAAAAGTCGAGGTTGGGTTCAATTGACTTTTTAAAAGCAGTCCTGAAGCACAGAGCCACTTTTAAAAAGACCTCGGGCTTCAGCAGGGCACACATGCAAGTACAGAAGGGCTGCTGGCCTCTAAATTAAAATGCCCTATTATTATACTAGGGACTGATAGGTAGTTTCAATCCCCCTGCCCTAATATGTACTAGGTCCCTATGACGTAGGTCATACCAATCACAGGGGTACCCCAACCCTTAGTGTAGGTGTTTTCACTGTATTCTAAGTGTTTTCAGCATAGCACTGGCCCAGGGCCTGGTTAGGCAGAGCCCAAGGTCAGTCAGAGTCAGTTAGGGGTGGGAGTAATTTGCGTAATTGCGTTACGCAAATCTCTGCAAAACGGTAAAAAAATCTCTGCGAACACGCGGAATTGCTTGTTCGAGATGCTTTTTTCCTGTTCGCAATCACTGTTTGCATGCTCGGGGGAAAATATCTCGCGAACACGCATTTTGAGATCGCTAACAAGGAAAGAATTTCGCGAAGTCGCGGAACGCAGAGTTTTTGGCAATTTTGCCTTCTCCGCTGAACACAAAATTACCCTAATTCCGCGAGCGGAACGGAATTTACCGCCCAGGCCTACCACCAGTACCAGTCAGCAAAAAGTTGAGGGGTGCCCAGGGCATAGGATGACTTTGCAACACTCAGGTATTGCGCCCACCATCTTGTTTTTGCCGCAAGCATGTTTTCTCTTCAATATGAACACCAATGGGTTTTTTAAGTCATGAAAGCCTCAAATTTGGAGTTCATGTTAATTTTCTAATGCTCAATGATAATGTGTACAATGGAGTCGCTTCTTTCATATCTCCTTAGTAGTCTTGAGGTACCTTATATTATTTTTGGAGCTGTTCTGGCGCTTTTTAAATATTGCCTCACCTTTTCTTCATTGTTACTGTAATTCTCCGCTTAAGGTGTATACTATTCATTTTTGCTGTTCTGCTGTGTACCTCATCAGGCTCCCTCAGTATTCTGGCTGCATATTCCTTTTATGCCACCTTGCGTATGGGGAGAACGAATCCTGCTGGTCGTTCTGTCAATAGTTCTTCATCTGTGGTTGACTTAACACTTTTTTTGTGTTCTTCAAGAGAACATGGCGGGTTCAGAACAAGGTGCTGTATCAAAACTCTTGCTTTCAAGTACTCAACTTGGTAGTTCCAAAATAAAAGTTGTGAACTCTGTCCTATATGGGGCAGAGCTCTGAGGATATGAGAACCTTTCCCAGTTAGCCATTTCTGAAAAACAAGTTTTTTATGTAGGATTACCAGTCTCCCGCAAAGCACCTCAGTGTGCCCAATGCTATATGAGTTAGGCAGAAAAGCACTGGTCGATATTGCCAGACTACGTCCAATATTATACTGACAAAGAATTTGGTGCCCGCCACAACTGGCATCTTATGCTGCCGGCCTCAATGATCTAATCCAGGCAGATTGCTATCACAAAATTAGATGGCTACGGGAGGTTAGAGCCTCCCTAGTCAGTATTGGCATGGCCACCTTGTGGGAAAATCCTTCGAATGTATCATTCCCCCCAAAGAAATTTCTGAAAGCAAAATACTGGGAATCGGTGTTTTCTAATATTCATAAAAACAATGACACGTCTTCTTTAATGGGAGGATTATTGAAAGTCAAATTCCGGCCAAATCTAGAGCAGTATTGGGATTTAATAACCAAACCGCATGATCGGAAGCTGTACTTCCAATTCAGGGAGGGTACACTGCCAATAAGATCTTACACAGCAAAATGGGTCCAAACTGGCAACAGCAAGTTGTATCTGGACCAGCCAGAGACACTGGCTCATCTATTGTTTGTTTGTTCAGCATATGCCGCTCCCCGCCGCGTGAGGCTCAAGCCAATTTGTAGTTCACTGGGCACTAGAAGGTGCGCTGATGCACTAAGAATACTGCGCACAGACATATCACTGTGTACTGCTATTGCGATTGCTAAATTCTTGAGCTGGTCGTTGGTCATTAGATTACGTTCATTCCCTGCAAACTGAAGAATGTTTAGTGTCATCTTGACAACTGTACATACAAAGTTGGCTATTTTTTTAAACTTGTAATGAACCAAAGCCTGATACCTTGTTAATGTGTATGGACCCTGGAAGAAATACATTTATTATTGTCCGTATTCAATCCTATGTACTGTAACTGGTTTACTTATTTTATCTGTCTTAGTCTTTTAATCTATATGAATTATGTTTTATCACTCGCTGCGACAATTCATACGTAAATTTAATAATGTTTTAAACTTCACCTACTTATTGTGTGGTGTGTTATGAAATATTTTTATTTTATGTATTGTGCTGTTATGACATAACTGTTGAATAAAGCTTTTTGTATTGGATTGGTATACTATTCATTTTTCCTGTTCTGCTATGCACCTTGTCAGGCTCCCTCAGTATTCTGGCTGAATGTTTCTTTTATGCCACATTGTGTATAGGGAGAACGAAACCTGCTTGGCGTTCTGTCAACAGTTCTTCATCTGTGGTTGATTTCAATCCTTTTTGTGTTCTTCAAGAGAACAAGGCAGATTCAGAACAAGGTGCTGCATCAAATCTCCTGCTTTCAGGTATTCCACTTTGTAGTTCCATAATTGCGTCCAAACTATCGGGCACATCAGCCCTCTCATTTGGGAAAAGGGCTTAAAAAAGACCCGCCTTTACCAACTATATCTCCTCCTTCAATCTCTATGGAAATTATCCGTGAGGAAGTTCAGGCGATTAAACCTTATATGGAAGAGACCAATATTCAGCTTTAACCACTTGGCTGCTAAGGCATTATTTGAAGGCTGGTTTGTTTTCCATTGAAATCAATGGAAAGTCCGTGACGAGTTACCCTTGTCATTAGCGGCGAAGAGGTTAACAATTGGATGGTAAATGGTCACACATGGAGAGTAGGTCTGTTCAATTAGAAAATAAAATGGAATCTTTCCATTCTGTCACCAATCAAGTCCATTCTATGCAATCTCAGATCTCGCACCTTCAAAAACAGATTGACACCCTTGAAAATCACAACAGAAGGAATGACTACGTATTTACTGCTTAGTAGAGGGACTTGAAAACGCTAATCCTCTCTCCTTTTTCAAATTGTTTCTCCCAAAACTTAAGGATCTTCCTGAATTCCAGACATTAAACATTCAAAGAGCTCATTGTTTAGGTCATGTTTCACAACTTCATCGAATATACCAAGAGGAGTTACTTTGTATGTTTTATAATACACAGACTTGTTGAAGGTCCTGCAAGCAGTCAAGGGTAGACTCTCATGGCACGGCTCTACCCTTTTCTTTTCCAAAGATTATACCAAAGCAACAGACGGAAGACATTTTTGGACATGAGGCCAGCACTGAGAGACATCAAGGCCAATCGCAGTCTCAATATAAAAATATATATTCTGTTTTAGATAAGTTTTTATGGAACAATAAAAAACCTAAGATGCTGCTTCTTTAACTTAAAGAACCCAAAAATATGGGGGGGAGGGGGAGGTAACTTTCCAGATTTCCATAAATATCACTTAGGCTTATGTCGTAAACAAACTTTGCTTTTCATATAAGACAATTATTCTACACTCTCTCCTTTATGGACAGACCTTGAAAAAGCCCCTTGGCACCCTCTTTCCCTGATGGAGTGTTTGTCTTTCACTTCTAGGGCCAGATGTAGGTAAAATAGATTTACCGATTTTTAATTACCGAATTTTACCGATTCGGTAATTAAAAATCGGTAAATCTAAGGGGTGGATATGTAGGTATTCCAGATGTGCTGGAATACCGATTCGGAAGAATTCGGTATTTACCAATTCGGTAAATACCAAATCGGTAATGCCCATTCATTCCTATGGGCTTTGAAGCCCATATGAATGAATGGGCATTACCGATTCGGTATTTACCGAATCGGTAAATACTGATTTTCACAAGGATGCAGGGGGTGTCACTTTGCCACTCTCTGGCACCCCCAAAACAGGCTCAGGTGCCATGTGGCAGGCATACATGCCCTAAGGGCAGGTCTGCCTGTCACATGGCATAGGTGTGCATGCACACATGTGCATGCACACCGGAATCGGTATTTTACCATCAAATTGGATTTGATGGTAAAATACCGATTCGGTAAGGCCTCTGGGACTCTGAAGAGTCCCACCTACATCTGGGTGCCTCAGAATCGGTAAAATGACCGAATTTTTATTTTACTGAATCGGTAAAATTACCGAATTGGTCATTTTACCGATTCAGTAAAATAATGCCCCCTACATACCTGTCACCCATTTACCGATCGGTAACGGCCAAAATCGGCCGTTACCGCTCGGTAAATGGCCTCAAACGGCCACCTACATCTGGCCCCTAGACCCTTATTTTTATCTCTTCCGATTTTTGAGAACACAGCAACTTTTTATCTCCCATTTTTATTTCTTATAAAACTCCTAAAGATCCATTTTTAAACTCACTTTGATATAATACTTCGATTAAAATAAATAATAGAATAATTTTCTGGAAGGATTGGTACTCTAGAGTTTTTTAATGGATTCATTAGTTCTTTCAAGATGGTGCCAGCTTGATATTTTGAGTAGTATAGTGGATTTTCTCCTTTCCAGATTCATATGAAGTCAAATACCGCTTGTTTATCTCGGCAACTCAATCCTCTTATAACAAATTTTCTCTTGATCAGGCAACCTCTCCCTTACCTCCTCCTATTCATAACTTATTGGATGTATTGCCTTCTGCATCCCTACTATATAAACATCTTACACTTGTTCCGGAATATAGAGATAAAACAGAGGTAGAGAATCTTTGGGTACTCAATCTGTTAACTACTTTTCCCATCCCAATTCGGAATAAAATGTGGTTATAATAAGGAAATCGTCTAGAGCGGCTAATGCAACTCAAACTTTATTTTTTATTTATAACTGCCTTTTGATCAGCACTGTTACAGTACATAAAATAGATTCTGCTGTACCTTTTAACTGTTGGTCTCGTTCTCAACCCTCAGCAGATCTTAAACATATGCTCTTTGAGTGTCCTCTTATTTATGAATTTTGGTTGAGGGTTTGGCAACAGATACATACTATTTTTAACACACAAGCCCCATTTAATTTTATTAACATTTTTCTAGGTAGTATTTCTGTCTATTGGACTTCCTAATCCAAGGATTTTTATATAATAGATTTACTTCTGTTGTTGTTTTTCAGCAAATTAAGAAAATACTGAAAGGATACTTCTCAGTTATCCTTTCAGGCATGGTGGTATGGAGTTTGTTACAATCACAGACTTGATAGAGCATATGTTTATCCAGTTGCACTTCCTATTAAAAGGAATCTCCAATGGCTACCCATAACTACCTTTTTAAATACTTCTGCCCATAATTCACAGTTACACAATCCTAGAATTGAAGAAGTACCTAAACCTCCATGAATTGTTTTCTAATAATAACTTTGATTTATTTGTTTTATACTGTTTAGATCTTATTACAGATGTTTTCATGTTGCCATAACTTGATACATTTCTTCCTAATGGTGTTCTGTATTGCATATTTGAGATGACATGATTAATTAGATTTCCTTTTCTTTGTATTCTACTTGTATAATTATTTTAATATACTTCTATTTTTAAAACTTTAAAAAGAAAGTGATCATAATGCATTTGGGAATTATAAGGCTGGCAAATAATCCTCCAATACGTATCTGGATCTGGCCAAATAAAACCCATTAAATACAAGATCTCCTAAGAATCTAGGAAAATGGAGACTATGTTGTACACAAGGCATCAGCCTGGGCTCCCGAGAAACACTAGAGGTCACAAGCAGACTGTTATATTCTTGCCTATCACTTTCCCTTTAAGTGTACTGCTGTGGTCGTATGCCAGTGCATGAGACATGGCATGAGACATGTTTTTCTTTAAGAGTGTTCTGTGTTCCAGAACTGGTTTACTGTGTGTATTAACTGTAAAAACTTAGAGAGAGGCTGAACTGAGATACAGATGGATGTCATTCGTGCTGCCAATAAACCAACATTTCTTTTATCATAAATTCTTACTGGATTATTACTACAATTTTGGCGACGAGGGAAATCACCACTTGCAGCACAGATTTATCTAAGTGGTGCTTTAAACCCATTTTAAATACTTTTCTTCAATTTTGAAAATTTTCCAATGGTATGTACAACATTTTTATTATATGCATTTTGATTGTGCCAGCGGCTGTTATTTACTCATTGTGCTTTGATTGCACCTGCGGCAGTATTCGTAATTTATTTCAACTATTTTTTAACTTATATTGTTTGAACAAGGATCGTTTAAAGATTGAGAAGAAATCTCCACATTTCCGTTTTCCTTTTCCGATCTAACTTGCCGTTTTGTTTCTCATTCTGCTTGTTCCCGAAATTTTTGTGTTTGGATTTCTAAATCTTCTGCCCATTTCAGCCTTATTTCGGACCACAGATATTTATTTACTTTTAAAATATTGCTCGCGTCTTCCCTGCTTGGAATTCTCCTTCGTGTCAACAATTCTAATGCGCATGCGCGAATAACCTCATCGCGCATGGCGCACTACGTATTACGTCTGGCAGCCATTTTTTTTTCTAGTTTACAGTTACCATAGTAACTCCACTCCGATCCCACATCAACGGAGTTAACAACTATCTAACATCATTTGTGGACAATATTTTGTAATTATCAATGCTATAAGCAGATTGTTTTGGACAACAATTTCTACAAGCGTTTTGGGCAGAAGTAAGCCTCTCTATTTACTGAAGTAAGCATTTTTTTTTTTTTTTACTATATTGCGCAGAAAATTTCTTTATGAGCAGAAATGTACGTTGTATCTTTATACCTGCAAATTATCATTTTATTATTCAATTGCTAAAGGAAAAGTGTTCATTTTCTTAAGACGTTTTAAGACATTTTTTTACATTTTATCCTATTTACAAGCAACATGCAGTTTGATCCTCCCATCAAATTTCTTCAAACAAAAGGTGACCCACCTATGCCATGGACAAGGTGGAAGGAAGAGTTTATAAATTACATGAAAGCTAGTGATGGTGAAAGAATGGGGGCGGAAAGAAAAAAAAGTATCCTTCTCCATTGTCTTGGTTCAGAAGGCCTAGACATTTTTAGATCTTTACCTCAAGTTACTTCTACCAATGAAGGTGGTGGAGATAATTTAAATCCTTATACTGAAGCTCTTGCAAGACTTGAAAAAAGATTTAAACCTAATTTAAGATTTGCACTCAAACGTTTTAAGTTCTATACTAGAAAGCAGAAAGAAGATGAATCTTTTGAAGACTTTTTAACCTCTTTAAGGTCTTTAAGATTACACTGTAACTTTGGTACTATCACTGATGAAATGATACGAGATCAGATCAATGTTCATACCAAGTGTAAAAAAACTCAGGATAAACTATGGGTGTTGGGAGATCCGAATTTAACCGAAACTATTGCTGTAGCTAAAGCACAGGAACAATCTGATTTATGGATGAATACTGTTAAAAGCAACGCTGAGAAAAAACAACTTGATGAAGAAGTTTGTGTTGTAAAACATAAACAAGGATCTAAACAAGATTTTTTTTCCTTCAATAAGACTAAACAATTTCCTCCTCAAAAGTCTTTCAATCAGAATGTTCAAGGAATGTGTTTCAGATGTGGTAATACATTTCACATTGCTTCTTTTTCAGGTTGTCCAACTTTAAAAAGAGAATGTAATTTTTGCAAAAGAATTGGACATTTTAGTAACATGTGCAGGGACAGACGTACTCCAGCACAAAATAAACAACCTGTATCTATTGTTTCTGAAGAGATTGTAAGCAACTCTAGGAATAGTGAAACTGTTATTGAGCCTAACTATGAATCTGGTTTTGTAGTTTCAATTGTAAACAATCATTCAGATTTACAATGTAATTCACCAAAATGTGTTTTTACAATTTATGATATTATTTTATTCCTTATGGTAGATTCAGGATCTCCATGGACTATAATTACTCAAGAGTATTTTCAGAGTATGTTATCTCATTCTACAAAGTTAGGAAATATGAATGAGTCCGATATTTCTGCTGTAAATTTTTCTGGCACAAAGATTGATATGAATGGATTTTTCAATGTTGAAATTCAATTTAGGAACAGAAAAGCTTCCATTAAGCTATATGTTTCTCTTAAGGGTATCAATGTCTCGGGTTGGTTTGACCAATGGAAGTTAGGCCTTATTTTGAATCCCAGGGCAAAAGAACCGGTATCGTTGTGTGATGATAGATAGTCTGATGAATACCATTTATGTTGTTGAGCTATCCAATGACCCCATTCTAAGTAGTAAAGGATGTGATCTTATCACACATTTTAATACAGTGTTTTGTGAAAAGTTAGGGAAGCTCAAAACATTTTCGCACAATATTGTGTTAAAAAAGGATCATACGTTTGTTATTCAAAAACTTAGGGGGGTTCCCATCGACATTAGAGAAGAACTCAAAGCCATGTTAGATGATTTATTAAAGGAGGGGATCATTGAACCTATAGAATCATCAGAGTGGGTTTCTCCCATAGTTTTGGTGAGAAAACCTGACCAAAAATTAAGATAATGTGTGGACCTGAGAGCGTTGAATTCCAATATTGTTATTGATTGCCACCCTTTGCCAAATATAAATGAGTTAGTGTCACTCTTTGATGGGGCAAAACTTTTCTCTACATTAGATTTAAGATCTGCCTACCATCAGATCGAATTAACAGAAGAGCCTAGAAAACTTACGGCCTTTATAACACCTCAGGGTCTGTTTCAATATATTCGCATGCCTTTCGGACTTGCGTCCGCTGCATCAGTTTTTCAAAGGGTCATGTTCCACATTTTCAGAGATATAGATACGTGTGTAAAATGTTTTCAGGACGATATTTTAGAGCTCTCAAAAAATACTAATGAACATGGACATCATTTGCTAGAAGTATGTAAGAGACTACAGAATAATGGTCTAACTGTCAAAGCACATAAGTGCAAACTCTTTCAGGAGTCAGTGGAATATTTGGGACATACTTTATCAGGTAAAGGTGTATTTCCAAACAAATCCAATGTGCAAGCTATCACCAAAGCTCCGGTGCCAGAAAACAAGGATCAATTGTTATCCTTTTCGGATATGTGTGAGTACTACAGCAAATTTGTAGAAAATGTTGCTAATAAAATGGAACCTTTGAGAAGGTTGTTGAGACATGGTGCAGAATATGTTTGGTCTGATGTTCAACAACAATCTAAAACCTTTTAGAATCAACAAGGAATGTATTATCACAGTTGATGCCAGCCTATATGGTTTGGGTGGTGTGTTATCTCAAAGGGAAGGTAGTGAGGAATGGAATGTAGCATTTGCGTCGAGAACTTTAAATGAGTGTGAGCGTAGATACTCTGTGATAGAAAAGGAATTGTTAGCGTGTGTTTGGGCCATTGAGCATTTTAGACTTTATGTTAGGGGATCAAAATTTACCCTAAGAACGCATCACAAGCCTTTAGTTAATATTTTATCTGTGTGTGGGGGATTGAACTCCACAGCAAGAATTGTGAGACTAACTTCTAGGTTGCAAGAATATAATTTTGTCACGATTTATGTTCCTGGGAAAAAGAATGTCACGGCAGATTGTTTGTCACGTTTGCCATGCAAGATGGAGAATGTCAGTGTAGTTAAGGAATGTGATTTTGTTTTAGCCATTCATGATGTCTTACAAGGGAAATTCAAAAATGTTTCTGAATCAGATTGGTAAGAGTGTGTTAGAAAAGATTCTAGGTGGAAAGATTTAGGGCCATATGTAGGTGGCAAAATACCGGTCGTTACCGACCGGTATTTGTAATTCCAGATGTAGGGGGCCTTTAAATTACCGATTCTGTATATTTACCGAATCGGTAATTTTACCGAATCGGTAAATTACCGATTCGGTAAATGTACAGAATCGGAAATTTGGGATGTAGGTGGCACTGGAAACAGTGCCACAGGCCCTTAGAAATTCGTTATTTACCATGAAATACAATGGCATGGTAAATAACGAATTTCTGTGTACATGCACATCTGTGCATGTACACCTGTGCCATGTGGCACACATACATGCCCTAAGGGCATGTATGTGTGTCACATTGCACACAAGCCAGATTCAGGGGTGCAACAGGGTGTCAAAGTGACACCCTGTCCCCCTTGACAAATCGGTAAAATTACCGAATCAGTATTTACCAATTCAGTAATTGCCATTGATTCCTATGGGCCTCAAGGCCCATAAGAATCAATGTCAATTACCGAATCGGTAAATACCGATTCGGTAATTACCGAATATTACCGATTCGGTAATATTTAAAGAATTATTACCTACATGGCATTTACCGAATTGTAAATACCGAATCGGTAAAATTCGGTATTTACGATTCGGTAAATGCCATTTACCTACATATGGCCCTTAGTGAATTATATTCAGAATGGTTGGCCAAATAAGAACATTATCAGGTCAGAATTGATGCCATTTTACAATGTTTTGGATGAATTGGAATTGGATTGTGGTTTCATTTTCAAATCTGGCAAATGTATACCTCCAGAGGGCATGCAGGACATCATTTTACAAATTGCTCATGATACGCATCCTGGTATCTCATCCATGAAACGGTTGGTTCGATCTGTGTTTTGGTGGCCAGGTATTGACAGATTTGTTGACAGGACGGTTAGGGAGTGTCAAGAGTGTGTGTGTAAAGATAGAACGCTAAAAGTGTATACTCCACCACTCAAAATTGTTAAATGGCCTTCGGAACCGTGGCAAAAAATTGCTTTTGATATATCAGTTCCTTTCAATGTTTTACCTGAGTCTTCACGTTATGCCTTAGTGATAGTGGATTATCATTCCAAGTGGCCTGAGGTGAAGTTTATCCCTAAGGCTACTACTGAAGCTGTCATTAGTTTCTTCAAAGAGGTGTTTACTAGAGAAGGATGTCCTTCTGTTCTGGTGTCTGACAATGGTGTTCAATTAACATCTGGTGAAATGGCCAATTTTCATAAGAATTGTAACATTGTTCACAGATTTACTTCATTATACGAACCGCATGAGAACGGCCAAGTTGAGGGATTCAATCGAGTTCTGAAGAATTTTGTTGTGGAATCAGTCAAATCTGGAGTATCTTGGTTGAGTGCTTTGAGGGAAAGGCTGTGGATTTACCGTATTACACCTCACACTATCACTGAGGTAAGTCCTTTTAAGTTGTTCAAGGGTCGAAATCCAGCTTCAAGGATGTTACCGTGGTGGTTAAAAGAGAAATGCAATCAGTGTTTTGTGGACCAGGTTAATATGTAGGCTGTTGCCAGACGTGTGGAGAGTAAGCAATTTAAGACTAAGGAATGGTATGACAAAAAGTGGAATACAAAATCTCAAGAATTTCAGGTGGGAGAGTGGGTGAGAATCCTCAGACCGGGTTTGTTATCCAAGGGTTCCAATAAGTTTAGTGATCCCATTCAGGTTAAAAAAATATTCTCTAATAGTGTCATGACTCAGGATGGCAAATTTTGGAATGTTAAGAAATTAGCAAAGTGTACGTTCATGAGTGATAAGAGAAACCCATCTAATAAGCAAAGCGAAATGTTTGCAGATGATTCTATTACTCATAGAGTGAAAGATACCTAACGTGTCATCAACATTCCTAAAAGATATGTCAATTGATTTTGTTTATGTTAAGACTTTATATTTATGTTTCAGATATGCTATTTAGTTTATTGTTGTTTAAGTTTCTTTTTTCTTTTTGTTTTGTTTTGATAAGGAGGGAGATGTGTTATATTCTTGCCTATCACTTTCCCTTTAAGTGTACTGCTGTGGTCGCATGCCAGTGCATGAGACATGGCATGAGACATGTTTTTCTTTAAGAGTGTTCTGTGTTCCAGAACTGGTTTACTGTGTGTATTGACTGTAAAACCTTAGAGAGAGCCTGAACTGAGATACAGATGGATGTCATTCGTGCTGCCAATAAACCAACATTTCTTTTATCATAAATTCTGACTGGATTATTACTACAAAGACACTGAGGCACTAACACTAAAGGATCAGACAATAGATATACCTAATGCTGAGGATAGTCTGCAGTAATACTGTAACACAATGGGGTTAACTAAGTTGCTGCATAATGTAGGGACTGAGGTATCATAAGGACAAATCAAAGTAAAATGAAAACTGTGAAGTAAAATCAGTAGTAAAGTGGACGAAGGTGCCTACAAATGATACCAGGTGTATTGTGATCAAGAATGTAAGATGGCAAAAAATGAAGGAAGAGGCTGGCAGGATGTAAACAGCACAGGAATTGCTATAAATAAATAATCATTGAAAAGAAAAGGATATTCAAAGAGAGATTTTTGGACACTTTATAATGAGCAAATCAGTCCCAGATTCATAGCAAAATAGCGTGGTGGTCCCGTTCACAGGAAAGGAGAGAAAAACAAGCCAGGGTCCTATCATTCCATAAGTCTGCTGAGCATTGATCTACAGATCTCCAGTAAACAAGTCCACCATCCAGGCGTGGCTTGAAGAGACGTCCAACACCAGTGCAGGTAAGTTTATATTTAGCGTACACAGACTACTAGCGAGGAATCCTGCGGTCTGGCTTACATTCCTGGAAAATATGACAGCGTACTGTAAGGCAAAGAAGCAGACGCTCAATAAAGTAAATCAATGATTATAATTATGTGGAAAAAGACCACAGTAAAGCTTCAGTTAAACAAAGATTTGGAAGGGGACTCCATCTTACCCATACCTGGGATGCTTTACAGACAATAAGGGGTCATTGACACAGCATTTGAAGAAAGTCTAAGCAAGGACAAACTACCAGGGCAGGGAATCAAAACGTTCCAGGGATACAGGCTACAACATCTTTTTTAGATAAAGACAGCGGCAGAATGAGAAGTTCAGAATGAGAAAAGAACTAGACCAGGTTTTTGTGTAACATTAGGAATTGATCTAGAATTTACCTCTAGAGAGGAAATAGTATGATTAAGCCCTAATTACTGGGAAATACAAAGACATACTTATGCCTCTCCAGCTGAGCCAGGAGCACTTCAAAGGCAGCTTCAGGGGAAACCACTAAAGACAATTCACAATTTCTCAATAGAGATGTTGAAGCCTATATAGTTAGATTTTGAAATGAGTAAATTGAAAAATATTGTATCTCTTGACAGATGTGCACAATACCATATTTGTGCTCTACTGTACTGAAGAAAGACGACACTTCAGATGTTGGCAGCCAGCAGTGAAACAGAAATTTCTTTTCTCAATGGAAGCAAGGGAAATACGTAAGCCAGGGCTGTTTCTAGGATTTTGTGGGGCCCCAGGAAGAAAGGGAATGGGCGAGGCACCTTTAATTTACATAAGTAGCACTTTCAGTGCGCCGAAAGCGGCTTTGTGCAGAGTCCTCCTGGGCCGCAACTCCTCCTCTCATCCACCTACAAGCACCTCTTTTTGAGCTTCTAGCGGGTTGAAGGTGTGAGAATTGTTTGTGGGCTGAAAATTAACTGTGGGGTCACTGGGTCGCTAATGTGCTGGGCAATAGGCAACCCGCAGTGTCTCTGAATAGGCAGTCGGGCTGGAGGCCTAACTGTAGGACAAACCTGCAGCTGGGACAAGAGGAAGTGTTTCCCTCCCTAGGCCTCCCCACACCATCCCTAAGAGGCCAAGGGAGGGGGGCCCCTCCCATGGCCCCAATTGCAAAGAGACCCCTTTCTTTCAGTTTGATCAGCAGGGATACAAGCGGACCGATGATGTGTTGCACTGGGGGCCTCATGCTAGTGGGCTGAGTGCGAGGTCCTGGGCAGCTGCCCACACTGCCCATGCCAAGCGCTGGCCATGATGTGAGGATTTAATCTTAAAAATTATACGATATGACATGTTTCTCTAGAGATGGTGAAAGCATGCTACAAAGTGTAGTGAGTGTCCTGTGTAAGATGGATGAAGTAAAGGTATTTTCTTTAAGAGATCACAATTCCTGAAAAACTACAAAGGATGGCGGCTTACCTTCACATGGCCTGTGGAATACAAAAGGAGGAGGGAGAAAAGACATTGTTTCCTAATGAGCGTAATTATATCATGTACTGTCAAAAGGTCCACCCCACCCACTGTAGCATCACAATCATGCTAAAGCCATTCTTATTCACAACAACAATCAACTAACATGTTCAACAGGACAAATAATGCCTACACAACTGTCTAGAATGCAGTAACGGCTGACATGACATCAGGGTGGCGGGGCGGGTGCGGGCGCATGGGTAGGCGGAATACGGGAAATGGTGTGCTATGTAAAAAAAAATTATAATAAAATAAATACTTACCTTGCCACACGCCGGGTCCTGCCTATCTGCTCCTGGTCTCCTCCTCTGGAAGCACAGCCAGGCTACCCTGACCAATTACAACGCTGCAAGTAATGCAGCATTGTGATTGGTTTTCAGCGTCCTGGTTCAACGCTTAAGCAGGGAATGGGGGGCCTGGTCATGTTCTCCATGTAATCTGTAGTGCAGCCTGTATGGAGAACGGGGAAAGTGCACATGACTGGTGTGGGTGGCCCAAGAGGGCTGACCAAACAGTCATTGCACACTTAGGAGTGAGCAAACCACTCCTGCCCTGCTCCAAGAGCAGAGCAGCCCCACCCACCCGTAAAGCAGTGAGCACGACGCATAAAATGATAACAATGAGTCATTATCATTTTATGCTTCTACTACCACTGCTTGAAAGCAGTGGGGCGACGCTCCTCTGCCATAGTGGAGGAGCCGCCCCTGCTACTAGGTATGGCGTAATCATACTGAGGGCCGTAAGAGTTCAAAAGAGGAGGGGGCCAGGGTTGTATTTTGTGGACTTTGTGCATGAGACAATGCCTAAGCGGGGTATAGCACACGTGGATAGTAGTTCATACTATTACATCAGATCATCGTCTATTATGCTCAACTGACATTTAGCAATAAGCAACCAGTTCACTTAAACAGCAGCAATATATATAACAGAAGACATTGTCGGTATGCGGTGTGTGTGTTTCTCTATTATATATAAATCTGTCAATAAGGTTTCCCGGGTAGTACAACACTCCGGCATTTTATGAGGGGCCACAGGGAGCATAGCTTCCAATTTGTGTGGCTATGTCTTTTCCCAATTGATGTCGGACCCAATAGGACGTCTTAATACACCCCCCCTAAGTACAACCTTGATTACCGCCCACTCAAGCGTTAGTCTCCAGGCCAACCTCCAGTTCTCCTCAAAGTAACGCCCCAGGGCGTCTGAGAGTGTAGCTACAAATGAGGGTTCCGCCAAGGCCTCTGTACCAAGGCGCCAAAGGGGTATCAAAGAATGATCTTGGTTCCCCCCCAAGGCTTAACAACACAGGCGTGTGGTCACAGAGGTATCTAGGTAGATAGGTTATCCCTTTCACCCCAAGCTCAAGCTCACCTGTGTGGAACCAGTAGTCTAAACGACTAAAAGTTCCAGACGCTGGAGAGTAACAGGAAAACCGTCTTTTTGTTGGGTAACATTCTCGCCCTATGTCACATAAGTGCATGCCATCTAGAATGTCTCGTAGTGACCCAGTTGGGGCTTAGTATGGGCTCAGGGGGTTTGTGATCCAGTGAGCCATCAAGGACATAATTAACATCTCCTGCTGTGAGTATCAGTGCACCCAAGTATGGAGACACCACTTCCTTCAGGGTGGGAAAGAAAGAGGGACAATCTGCATTAGGGCCATACCCGTTAAGAATGCATATTTCTTTTCCATCTAGTTACCCGTGTAGATTAACATACCTCCCCTCTGGGTCCACCACATGGTGTAAGTGCTGAAAGGGAACCCATGGAGCCACCCAAATGAGGACCCCTCTTGCAAAGCCAGAGTATGAGGTGGCATATAGTTACCCCCTCCAAAGTTTCTTTAAACATGGTAGGCAGTCCCCCCAAATGTGTGTTTCCTGCAGGCATGCCATGGCTACTCTGTACTGTTTCAGGTCGGTGAACATCCTTCTGCGTTTTTCAAAGGCAGCAATGCTGCGGACATTCCAAGAAATCAATTTTGTCATGGGCCTGCCATATAACACATAATACATTCTCTTTGCCGCTTCTTGGCCACACTTCCCCAGGCATCTCTTGCTGCCATTTAAACCCTTGCATCACTTCAGACTCTTCCACCTGACACGGAAGTGGGGGCATTAACCCCAACCAAACCATAACATGTACAGTCCCCCCCCTCCCCTTGGGCAATATCACCACCCCCTCCAGGGTTGAAAGAGACAAGGTGAGGATGTGCAGATGTCGTCCTATCACCCAAAACAAAACAGAACAACGCATAACAAGAAACCCTAAACTCATGGGGTCTATTTTAATTCCCAATTTCCATAGTTTCAGTATTGCTCATTTTACAACTGCCTATAAACACTGTGCTGCGCTAGTGACTGGTCAGATGGTGGGGTGCGAGGTCAAGCTTCTAGCTCCCCAACCATGTGCCAGCCTCTCAGGGGTAGACCCCCATCGACTTCACTTAACTTGGATCTAGAGGAACACCATTCCCATACAGCACCTTTTGCAAGCAACTCCCATGCTGTAGCCTATGCATTCCATCATCCATCTCAAATAAGAAGCATTACACTTATCTGGGCCCAGTATGCATGTCCCTTCCCTATCAGGGTTTCCCCACTTTAAAAGCCAGTATCCTCGTTTGGGCCTTGGTCCATCAGCTAGACAGGGGACGAGTCCCTAGAGTCAGAGACAGTGTCCAAGGTATGCAGAGTTCCATCAGGGCATACTCTGATTCGCCCGGGACTCCGAGTCTCATTACTGGACTGCCAGGGGTTCTGCGTTTTCTGATTCCTGGGCGGCCTGCCTGATCCAGTTGGCTGGGAAAAATCCATTGAAGGTACCAAGCACGCCCGGGGTGGCCACGGTAATCCAACCAATCACTCGCTTCCACTGCTGAAAAGAAGAACAACGCTTTCCCATTGCTTTCAAGCTTCAGTTTGGGCGGGAAGAGGAGGCTGTATTTATGATTTAGGTCCCGGAGACATTGCTTTACCATTTGGAATGTTTTTTGCTGATCTTGCACATGTTATGTTTATTCTGGGTGGATTGGAATCTGGTGCCGTCAAACAACAAAGGACTGCATGCACGGGTAACCAGCAAGATGGCGTCCTGGTCTCGGATGCTGAAGAGCCAGGCTATAATGGCTCTCAGGGGGCGCACCAGGTTTGAGTGGAGGAACAAGCACGCTATGTGTATGCTCAACAGTAAAAAACTTTGAAAGCTACTTGGGGGCCAAAGTAGAAGTGATCCAGTCCTCAAGGAATTATTTAACGAATGGCCCTTCCGCTTTCTCAGGAAAACCTACAAAGTGCAGGTTGTTCCTGTGTGATCTCCCTTCAGAGTCTTCCACTCTGTCATCCAATCGCACCACTCACTTTTGGAGGTCAAGCACAGTGTCTCCTAAAGTATGAAACTCTGCCTGCAATGTCTCCTCTGTTTTTGTTTAGTGGTGGTCACCCTGTTGGAGACTTCATGGAAATCACAGCAGAGCAAGTTGACATCAATGGCGACGGAATCTATTTTGTGTATCATCTTGTCTTGTGTGGTGAGGCTCACCACCAGCACATCCGCTATAGAGGGGGCCTGTTCTGCAATATGCTACAGGCCCTCGGCGTGTTCAGTCAGGGTTGTCTTTTGTGCTCCAAGATCTGGAGGCATGGGATGCACATCATTTAGGATTTTATTGGCTTGAGCCACTCAGTTCCCATTCTCTTTCACCATTTTTGCTGGCCCTCGAGCTATCAGGTATCCTATAGATGCACCAGGTGTAATTCGGATTAATGTTTCGTACACTAGGGGCTGTCTGGGTGCCCAGTGTCTCAGTTTCCTCAATCTCGCACTGCGTCCACAGTGCTCCAATGCATAAGTGTGAGGAGAGAGCTCCAATTCCCTTCTCATCACTAATTCCTGCCGGAATCACAAATATGCACTTAGCGTGGTCTCTGCCCAGCTTCTACGGCTTTACCAACTGCAAGCCGGGGTTATCTCGCATTTATGGGTCCCCCAGGTGTAGGGACAAAGACACCGTCCCCAGACCTCATCTGCCGGCGATGTCGGTTAGTAAGCTGCCCGCGCCGCTAACCTGTTGTCACACGCTCAGGCCCTCTGCCCTCCTGTGTTACACTGCCGGTGGCTCCCATATGTGGGTCTCTGCGCTCCCAGATCTGCCCTCCAAGATGGCAGGTATCGGTCTTGCACCGCCTCTGGACCTCAGTGAGGCCTCAGTCAGTCTTACAATGCCATTGGCATCCGGGTTTTGGGGCCACCAACTGCCGCATCACAGGCCCGCATTCTGCTGCGGTCCTAATGAGTCACGTGGCTGCAAAATTCAAGAGCCCCAAGCCATGTGATCTCATATATGGGGCAGGGCACCGCCTCGCACGGCGCTCCAGGCTGCACGGCTGTCACCTAAACCGGGGAGACCAGGGCACTGTAGTGAGCCACCCGGCTCATACTATACAAAGTGTTCACATCAACTCCCTGGGCCAGGCGCAGACCAGGGAGTATAAATAAAGTGTGCCGTCAGCTCTCGTGGCTGATGGCACATTACCAGCAAAGAGTGTGTTGTTTTTGTCCTTGGCTCCCCATACCCGAATGCCCCATCTCACTATTAGCGCCCCCTTAGCCCCTAGGCCCTCCCGTGACCCCCATCATCACACTGGTGACCTGGTGGGTGAGCGGCCCATGACGTGCCATCGCAACGCATCTCGGCATTGATGCCGTGTGCACGGAGGCAGTAGGCCCGGTGCACCTTGTGATTCCGGCCGGAGGCAGTGCAGTGATAGCGTGCGGCCTTGGGGAGATTGAAAGCGGTGTCGCAGTGAAGAGGGCGGCGTCTCTCGCATCACAGTGAGGCATTGGGGGAGACTGCAGGCCCAGAGGGGGGCGTGCGCACATGGAGCACACTACAGCATGTAGCTGGGAGGCCGGAGTGAGCGGTGCTGCGACGAGCCAGGTGTGCTAGTAGCAGTGAGGAACCTCAGGCCGCGGTGGTCTGCCACGTGTCTCTGCCACAGGCAGGGCATCAGCATGGGGCAGAGGAGTGCTGCATGGCCAAGTGGTGAGAAGGGGGTGACTCCCAGGGAGCACAGGGAGTGTGTCCAGGCCCAAGGAAAAGGTGTCCCAGGCCCAGCAAGCAGTGGCAGGTGTATCCAAGCCTGGCAAGAAGGTGCCCCCGGAGTAATCTGTGTGAGAGGGCCAAGGCTAGACAAGGTAGCCCATCCTGCTACGAGGCCAAGGAGGGCAGTAAGAATTGTGGAGGTGCAGGATTGAGGAGCCAGCCAGGGACCCTGATACACGGAGAACAACCGGGCAAGGGACAAACAGCCACTGGAAGATGTCGGTACAGGCCAAAGGAGGTGATCCAGGGCCGGCGGAGAGCGGTTCATGCAGGTCGCTGAAGTCTCTACCACCGTTCAGCCAGCTAGCGGACGAGGCGACGGCAGCCCTGTGGTGGCGCAAGTGGATAGGGCAGTTGGAAAACAACCTCATCACGATGCCGGAGACCGATAGCACAGTGAAACGCTCCACAATGTTGCACATGGGAGGTGAGGAACTATATGAGTTGTTCCAGGACTTACCAGACACAGGGTATAAAAACGACTACGACAAGGCCATCAGGGCACTGGATCGGTACTTTAACCCTCAGGTCAATCCCGACTTCAAGCATTTTAAACTACGTCAGGCCAAGCAAAAGGAGGAGGATTCTGTTGACATGTTCTTTGGGCGGCTGGGAAAGCTTGCAAGCTCCTGTGTGGGAATCGACCGTCAATTTGAGATTCGAGTGCAGCTGATACTGGGATGCAAGTCGTCTGAGATGCGCAAACTCATACTGCGCTAACCAGGAATTTCCCTTGATGACATTCTGTTGCTGGGAAGGGTGTATGAGTTGGCTGACGCGAGAGCTGGAGTGATGAAGAAGCGATCCACATCCACGCAGCCGTTGTACCCTGCCCCAATCAAAGAAGAGCGGGCGGATGCCATCCACGCAGGAAGAGGTTGGGGAAGAGGCAGCGCAGGCGGAACCGGTGACACAGCGGGGAGGACAGGATGTGGTGTTTCAATTAGTCTTTATTCTATATTACAATCCTAAAAGACACAATACAACATAAAAGTGTCATCTAAAGCAATAAATAGGACCCTAAGAGCACACAATACTCACAAAATGTAATATCAACGTTATTGAATATTCCTGACAATTGTAAACTAAATAATGATATAATATGTACACATAAAACCATTTAATAATTCAAACAGGGGGGCCTTCCAGACAAGGGCTTAGTCATGCAACACGTGGAAATCCCAGACCAACCTCCAAGTTTTTCCGTCTCAAGGCCCAGAGCCCAGCTGAGAAATTTCGCCAAGGCGATAACAATATCTGGGCGGGTGTTCGATACCAGAATACGAAAAGCTGCCATACATGATCTGGTACCAAGGTTAGCACACATTGGCCTGAGCCATCTGCGACAGGGACCCTCGTAAGCTGGACACACAAAGAGTACGTGGGTTACCGACTCTTTATTTGAAGGGCACGAAGGACAAGTAATGTCTGAACCATGGCTCTATTTTGCAGTAAAAGATCTTAGGGGGAGAGTACCTACTCTGAATTGATGGTAAAGTTTCCTGTCACCAGAGTTGGTGATCAAATTCCAGTCGGCCTCTAATTCCGACACAAGTTTATGCTCCATGAAGATACCTGTGAGCGAGCTACTGCTTACTATCGACAGGGTCTTCGTGGAAAGCATGGCCCGGTAAAGTTCTGTATACTCTTTTTTTACTGGTAAATGGATTCCCTATTGGATCTTCCCACAGGTGGCTGAGCCCCATATCAATCGGGTTGCTCTTGGTCTTCTGCAACCATTAAATTTTTGAGGACTGGGCGGCTTATCTAATGTGCATAAGGGCATTGGCGTAAGACACCAGTTCTGGAGTGGTCCAGATTCTCGTCCAGTAGGCTAAGTGTCTGAATCCCGCCACTTCATGAATGGAAAGACAGCCTAAGTCTAACAGCAGGGGCTTAATAGGGGTGGTTTGGGGCAGGGCAGTCAATGAGCGCAGGAACTTGTTTTGCGCAAGAACTAGGGATGTTACGTTTTCAAACCCCCATAGTTCTGCGCCATACATTATAGAAGCTCTAACCTTCCCATTATAAATCGATAGAGCAGGCCCCACTGGTTTGGTACTAGAAAGTCTATATTCTTGGAGTATGGCTCCTGCTAACTGATTGTGCCTGAGAACTAGGACGTCTAACTGTGGAGTCCAGTTCATCCTCCTACCCATAGTCACACCTAAATAGGTTAAGGTATCCGTTTGCTCCAAAAGCGCTTCATTCATTACAACTCTGCTTTTGATATGTTTGTATTTATGCAGCACCATGAACTTGGTTTTGTCAACATTTACTGCACGTTCATGGTCATTGCAGAACTCTGTGAATCTATCAAGGGCACATTGCAGACCAAATTGGGTTTTTGATAAAATTAAAGTGTCATCTGCAAACATTAATAGAGGGACCCTTGAACCCCCAAGAGTTGGCGCATCTGTTGGAAAATTAGTGCAGCAAGAAATAACCTTATTGATAAACAGGGAGAATAGAGTGAGGGCAAGGACACATCCTTGCTGCACCCCCTTGTTTACTGGAAAACGATTGGTTAGTTGACCCTCCTGTCCCCACCTAACTTGGTCATAGTTTGCCTCATGCATCTTAATGACAAAGCTTAAAATTTCTAGAGGCATCCCAGCCTCCTTTAGGACATCCCATAGCTTTTGGCGGGGGACCAGATCAAATGCTGATTTTAGGTCAACAAATGCTGCATAAAGAGAACCCCCCGCAAGAGTGACTGTGATCCAGTATATCAGCATAAATCTGAAAACTTGGTCAATAATGCTAACATGGGGTTGAAATCCCGCTTGGTATGTAGAAAGTACATCCTGCTCCGCTATCCAATCATTAATTCTACTGAGGATAAGTCTAGCAACTATTTTTTGAAGGGTGTCAATTAAGCTTATTGGCCTATAGTTGCTAGGATTGGCGCGGTCACCCTTTTTATATATGGGAATGATTTTGGCACCAAGCCAAGTATCTGGAAGCTACGCCCCCCTAGCAAAAGCATTTATGATATAGAAAATGTAGTCAATCCAGTATCATCCAGGATACAGTCCGGGTCCGGAGCCCTCCCCGAGGGAACCCCTTCCAGGACTCATTCTATCTCCACTTTGTCAAAGGTTAGAACACCATCTGTGATGACTTCAGGATAATCAATTAGGCCGCTCTGAGGAGACGCAAATTGGGCCTGGTAATGTTCCACCGACAGTTCGGGAGATACATTGTTCACTGGGGTGGGACAATCACACCACTGCCCCACTTTACTAGTTGCCAGAATGTGGTCCAGTTTTTACTATTACAAGCATTAGTAAGGGACTCCCACCTATCCTCATCAAAATCCTTCTTTGCCACTAGTTGTACTTTTTTATAGTTTATCCTCGCTAATTTGACTTCTTGAGAGGTTTCATCCCTAATGGCCTCTTTGAGTTGCTTAAATGCAGCTCTACATGCCTCATTATACCAATTGGCCGATTTTTTTGTAGAGTGCCTGAATGGTCTCAACTTTTTAGTGAACAAGGATTTGAGCTTAACAAATAAGTCTTTGTGCGCTTTCTTATGAGCCATGAAGGAATTATCGAGGGCTAAAGCGTGCCCAATAATAATGTTGTTTCTTCTACCATGGCCTTAATCTGTGCTACCGAGGCCTCATCTTCGGAAACCTTTGCCCACTTCGGCCGGCGGCAATCTAAATACATAAACACATCTCCTATTGCTATTTCCATTTCTGCCCCAATGAAATCCAATCCCTTTCCAACCAGGGTTAGTATCAACGGATCATGGTCACTCTCAGGTCTTTGGTGTACCTGCATTTCCACATGTCTGGGCCAGAGCTCTAAATGAATAAGTATATAGTCTATTCTACTGCTTCTAGACCCATTGGAAAAAGTATTGATGCCTTCCATATCGGAGGAGGATCTTCCGTTTAGCGCCCTTAACCCCCTCCCGAGGGTCATACTTATTAATTGTAGTGCCACCTCAGACCATTTATTAATTGGTGGCAGTGATAGGGATGGGATCCCCCAGCTCTGATCTTCCTCCATAGTAAGGCTGTAGTCTTCAAGACCTAAGGGCTTGAATGTACAATTAAGAAAATCAGCGATCACCAGGGGGTTTGAGCCACAAAGGTCATTAATAAAAGTATCCAGGTGGGCGATAGTTGGTGACGCTTTCCCTCCCACAATCCCTCTTGCATATACATTAAAAAGTATAAAGTCAATCTCTCCATCGACAAATACTTTAATAACGAGGATGTCTTGGCTATCTATTGGTCATTCCTCTACTTGGACTAGTGTCTGTTGCTTGGCCCAGATAATTAATCCCCCACTCGGTCTCCCTTTCTATTGGGAATTGCTGCTTTGCCTAAAGCTAAATTGCCTGGACGATGGATCGGGTCTACTGACCATGTCTGTTAAAGGGCAATAAAATCATACCCCTCAAGGAAACAAGACCAGTCAGATGACAAGGTCTTAGGCAAGAGGCCAGCTATATTCCAAGATAGCAGAGAGAGTTGAGGGGGGTGGTACCCAGGGGTTTTGCTGCGCGAAGTGTGAATTCCGAGCCAACAGGGCTCTCAGCCACGGATTGTTGAGGACCCTTCCTTACGCTCAGTGGTGAAATAGGAGGGTTATCATGGTGCTCATTTCTTGGAGAAGTGATCGGAGGGAGTCAGTCGCACTGATCTAGGCCAGAAAGTAGAGTATAACTATTGGTCAAGGGGACCTCTATTGGTCTAATTACTTGGTTCTGTGGAGCCAGATGTTGCCTGCTCCCCCCGTGGGAATTCAACATATTCGGTGGATAAGGCCCAGATCTGTAAAAAAAGCCTAAAGGTAAGATAAACACCTTATGTGTATCTGCCATCCATCCCTCCCAAATTATTCAATAGGAACCTAGTTATGTGTACGGTATTAAAATTAACAATTACACAGTCACCATTCCCTTCCTTCCTAGAGTAACCAATCCACGAAGTACGTCTAGCCATAATCAAGTGCCTATCCACACTATCCCCCAGATCCCAAAATCCTTTAGTCAGTTGTTAAGCCAATGCAGAACATTAAACATGATTTGGTCAGTTGTTTCAGTCTGCATTAACCATAGCTGTGGAACATTTACTAAGTTAACCACAAGGGGGCAGCTGCCGGGGGAAGGTGGAGGTTAGAGGGCTTAAGATGCACAGAATTTTGCCCCCCGGCTCCAAGGCGATGTGTGTCGATAGGTGGACTAGATTACCTTACTAGAGGGCGGGTATCACAGTTAGAGTCCTTGGATGGCATAGATCCCACCTCCACTCTGCCACCCCCGGAAGGGCTTAGAATCAATTGGGTGAATTCACTTGACAGATTACCCAGTGCTACATCGCAAAAGTTCGTGGGGGTTGGGTTTTCCTGGGGTACAACTGCTGGGCCTGTAAGTGTGCCAGGAGCAGTTGGATTCAGAACTTGATGATTTAAACGCTTAGGTTTCGCTGAGACCTGGGCTGGGGCTATATTCACTGGTTGGTCAGTTAGGGTCACTGGTGTAGACTTAAAATGAGCTGAGAGGCCATCAAGAGCTGAAGAACTTGATTTTGCCTGGGTTTCGATAATGGTGAGTCAATCTTCGATCTGGGTCAGTCTGTAGGTAATGGGAGATAATAGAGTTGATAATAGGTTCTCCAGCCTCCTCCATGTTTCCTCTTTGGAGTTCGTACAATGAGCACCCATGGCTGCAAAATCAAAGTCCGGGGGAACCAGGGCTTGGTTGCTTGTGATACTTTGATCGTCAGGTTGAACACGTCCTCCGTTTTTGTTAGTTCTGGGCGTTTTCGCTGTTATAGGCCTCTGAGAGCCGCCTCCTCTCTTCCTTTTAACTGGAGGATCAGGAATAGATTTATTACTGGTGTTATTGTTTTTTCTCAGAGATCTAGTGAAAGAAGAGGTTACTGCAGCTACTAAAAATTTTACTTAGCTCTCCGAGGAGCCTATTGGTGTAGACACAGAACTGCTATCTTCATTGGTAATCAAAGCCTGGGTTATGTTGTCAGGGGGGATGACAGGAGAAAGTGCTGCAGCAATTAGACCCAACAACGACCTTTTTGTTATATGCGGGTCCAATGACAAAAGGCGTTCAGTTAGCGCTATCTCCTTTTCAAGGACAGAAGTTGCCCTTATTATGAACTGGTCTAATGTCCCTATTATGCAGCCACCTACGGAAGCCTCAAGCCTCTTTGCATCACGCTTAGTCATCGTAATTATAATATTAAGGTTGGGCCCAACGATCAACAAGGTTTGAAATAACAAATGAGGAAATATTGAATTTGGGATGACTAACCTTGCGTGTGAGGGGGTTGGAGGGGGGGCCAGCCCGGCCACGTTCGGTCTCTGATGGGCTCAGACGGGCCCGCCCTTGGCTCGGGCTTCGCCCAGTGCGCGTGCGTGCGCGTCCCGCAAAGCAGGTGCCACGAGCAGCTTTGTAGGCTTCTCCCCAAGGGCGTGGGCACTCAGGTGTGGCAAGTTGGCTCTGAGCAGGGCGTCCTGGGACTAGCAGTCCTCCTTGTCAAAATCGGAAATTTCGACGATGCGGCTCCCGCGAAGCGGATGGCGCGAGCAGCTTTGTAGGCTTCTCCCCAAGAGCGTGGCGCTCAGGTGTGGCAAGTTGGCTCTGAGCAGGGCGTCCTGGAACTAGCAGTCCTCCTTCTTAAAATCGGCAATTTCGGCGATGCAAGGTACAACAAATTTGGACACTTTGCGAAAGTGTGCATGGGCAGAGCACGTCCATCGGCGAGAGGAGGCAGACAGAAGATGTCAGGGTCAAGCAAGCAGGTGGTGCACAAGGTGGAGGTGCTGGACGAGATGCAGAGCATGTGTAGAAGGATGAATGTCACAGAGGACGATGAGGAAGACAATGTGTTTGTTATCTCACACACAGGGTGTTAGAACTGGCTATTTCTGGTAGGCTAAGGCGGACGCCAAAGCCAGGCAGAAACCACCAATCTAGTCAGGGTAAGGGAGTCACACGCCAAGATAACCCCTGCTCACCCCCTTGGTAGCTTGGCACGAGCAGTCTAGGCTAAACTCGGAGGCAATGTGTAAAGCATTTGCGTCAGCGCACAATAGCAGCAACATACTAGGTACACCACAAAAGAGACTCCACACAAGGTTATTATAAAAATACCTTTTGTATTGTAAAAGCATATCAGATAAAATCACACATATACATGGTGCCAATTGGCACGGGCAATATTCACATGGGATTATTCACAAGACAGGGCCACAAGGGCCACTGTCACAATCAGCACTTTAGTGGTAATTAAATACTATCAGAACTTAGACTAAAAGAGTATAAAATCACTGTAGCACAAAGTAACAGTTATGAATCACATCCAGTAACTACTGGGAACAGGTAAGTACACACTACGCAACCCTAAACACCTTAGGAGCATGTCACGCAGGTACCCAGGACCTCACTAGGACCACCTGTACTAGAAAGAACAACCACCTAAGGATGAAATCCACTTAGGGGTATAAATCAGAACACACTACCCATGATGCATGAGTATACATTCCGAGGAGTAGTCAAGAAAGAAAACACATGATGTATAGACCTACACATTCAGCGGTGTTAAGGACAGAGCACATGATGTAATCACAATACATTCAGGGGTGCAGCGCAAGAAGACACATGATGACTAAACATTCAGAGGTGCAGCGCATGAAAAGAAAGACACATAATGCATCAAACATTCAAAGGTGTCAAGAGTAAAGCAATAGCGCAAAAATCACATGAGGCCTAAAAACCTTCAGAGGTGCAGGAATAACACATGATGCAAAAGATCACATTCAGAGGTGCAATAACCATACCATTGCGCAAACTCACATAAGCCACCACCTGTGGCAGTCCCTAGGCCAATGGCCTTGTTGGGGCTCAGACGCCCTGAGTCTCAGTGTCAGGGTGCGCTGCCATGCAGCGCCAGTCTCAAAGTGCCAAAAAGCCTAAACGTAGCAGGTGCCCACTAAGTGCTGGGCACCTGGAGAACAATAAAACTGCGCCAGGGCCCTCACTGGCCCTTAGGCGCCAACTGCGCCACTGCTGGAGCCACACAGGCTCTGGGCATAGCACATGCCCCAGACGTTGGAGCTCTCAGACTCTAAAAACAATGATGCCCCCATGAACCTCTCTAGGCTCACGCACGTTGGGGCGACCCACTGCCAGCTGGGGCCGCCCTTGAAGCCCTCGCGGCTTCGGACACAACTGGGCCACTTTAGGGACGGGCAACGACAATATGCCCCGATATGCCCCCTTCGTTGGAGTCCCACTCGGGGAACTCAAAAACATAAAATGCCCCCTGCCCCTCTTGGGCTCTCAAACGTTGGGGCGACCCGCTGCCAATCGGGGCCGCCCTGACTCTGTGCCTCAATCGGCACCATCAGAGGCTGGACGGAGCCCCCCAGCCCTTCCTACTCACCGGGCTCTGGGGAGGGGCTCCTCCGGGCGGCGGCTCACTCTCGCCGGCTGCGGTAGGGGCAGGCACCAGCCAGGGCCTCGCGCCCCCTCCGCTCTGCACTCACCGGCTTTCTGCAGGCTGGGCTCCTCCAGGCGGCATCTTCCTCTGTGGCGGCAGCAGGCGGGGCTCTCTTTACCGCACCGGAGCCTCGCGGACACCACCAGCTGGCGGCCTGGGTTCGCGGCGGGGGCGGTCGAACTTCTCTCCCTCTGCAGGGCTCCCTTGGTACACGGGAGCCCTGCTAACCGGCCGCCTCATCTCCTCGGGGCCCCCTCAGCCGAGAGGGGCCCCGCTAACGGCCGCCATCTCCCGCGCCTTCTTCTTTCTTTCCCCGGCCTCAGGGGCGGCCCAGCCAATCGCGTCGCGGCTCCTGCGACGAGCCCCTCATGACGCGAGGCCGCCAACCAATGGCAGCGCGGCCTCGCCGATGATGCGACGTTCCACGGGCCAATCAGAGCACGGCTCTCCTCGGGTCTCGGCCAATCCGGTCGCGGCCCCTTCGTGGTTTGTTTTCCTCCGCGACAGATCGAGGTGGGCACTCGTAGATAAATATATCCATGCAGGCAGGAATCCTCAGCGCATCCAGCGCTATAAACAAGCAGGAAAAGCGCTCCTAAGCGCTAGAAAGTCCAGAGAAGGCGCTCTCAAGCGCGTGGGGGGAAATTAAGCGCCCCAGAGCTCCAGACAGCAGGCAGAGCGCTCCCAGGCGCTCAAGGGGAAGCACAGCGCCTCCAGGCGCTAGAAATCCACTCCAGCGCTCTCCCCAGGAAAAGGCAGCTTCTCCATGCTGTCAGGGTCCCAGAGCTTCCCCAGGGGCAAAGCCAAGTCCCCCCTTCAGCCCAGGCAGGGCCGAAGGGTCCCCCAGGAGTCCAGGAATCCAGGCACCCAGGGGATGGGCAGCGCCCACCCCTGGTAGATCCAAGTCAGCCCCAAGAGCTAGAACAAGAACAAGTTGGAGGGAGACACAGCTCCTTCTTATACCCAGGAATGCCTTTGAAGTACTTCATGCAAGGGACCCTGAGTGCTGGAATGTTTCTGGTTTTCGTCTTCCTGACAGCTTCAGGGCCAGAGGTGACAGTGGGCCGTCAGGAAGGAGAGCTAGCAGGGTGGGCGACAGGCACGGCCCGGCACCACCAGACGCTCTTTCCTCCCATCCCTGACAGCAGAGAGGCCTTTCATCCACGGCTGACTCAGACCCCCTCCTCTGGGGCCTTGCAGACCCTGCAGACCCTGTCCTACTCAAACCGGACAGTCCATCCACCAGCAGGTCCAGGCACTCCTGGGCAGACTCACCAGCCAATCACACGCCAGCACCAACTTACACAAATATACCAACTTCCAAAAGTAGTACTTCCAGACTAGGCACAGTCATGCTGCATACATCATTTTGCAGCATTCATTCTCACGAGTTGATACATACCAAACTCGACCCCTGCACTCCCCACACAACAGGAACTACCATGGGCATACATATTCCCCATTCATTCCTATGGGAGGGCAGGTCACTCACCCTTCACACAGAGAGCTCCAGCACTTTACACTGTACCACAGTGAAAAAAGTGCGCAGAGGCCTAGAATCACCAACACCAGGTTCCAGAAACAGGCTAGGAAAAAGCAAAAAGTCTAGGGGTGAACCTGCCCAAAGGGCCGGGTCCAACACAGGGGAGATGAACACAAGGAAAAGACCAACACCTATGTGCCAGCTCTGGAGTGAGGACAATAACATCAGGGCATTAATTGACATGGGAGCGTCCATCAACATTCTCAATGCCACCCAGTAGGAGCGCCTTGTGCCTAAACTGCCGCTCCTCAAGATGAAGGCCAAGATTTTCATGTATGGGGGGATACTCCCATTCCCCTCCAGGGGGTAATCGAGGTGGAGGTCACCCATGGAACCCAATCTGCAACTATATGACTCCACGTGACCCGGGATATTGCAGCCTCCCTGTTAGTTTGCCACTCTGCGGAAGATCTGGTCCTGGTAGTTTTCACCAGACAAATTCATCAGTCCCACACAGAAACTGTAACGGCGGAATTCCCGGAGCTGGTCAGCGGGTTGGGATGGCTAAAGCGAGTCGAGGTCAAACTCCAAATATATGACATGATCAAGCCGGGAGCCCTGAGACTTCAAAGGGTGCCATTCCATCTGAGACCTTTGGTGGAAGAAGAGTTGGACCGGCTGGAATGCAAAGGAGTGATAGAGAAGGTGTCGGGCCCACTCCATAGGTGTCTCTGCTGGTGATCGCGCCTAAACCAAAGCTACCAGAAGCCATTTGTCTACGCGTAGATATGAGGTTGCCGAACAAAGCGATCAGAAGGGAGCGTCATATCACACCCACTATTGACGAGATAGTGCCTGACATCAACGGTGCCAAGTGGTTTTCAAAGGTGGACTTAAACTCGGGATATCACCAACTAGTCTTGGAAGAAAAGAGCAGCTACATAACAACATTTTCCACCCACGTGGGACTCAGACGTTTCAAACGGCTCCGTTTCAGGGTGTCGTCGGCAGCTGAGGTCTTTTAGGATGCCATCAGGGAAGCGTTGTCAGGCCTAGTGGGTATAATTAATGTCAGTGATGAAATCCTGATCTTTTCAGACTCCTTGGAAGAACACCACACACACCTGAGGGCGACTTTGCAACGGCTTGCGGAGCAGGGGCTGACTTTACACAAGGAGAAGTGTGAGTTCTACACTAATGAGGTCGAGTTCTTTGGCTACAGGTTCTCAACTCAAGGACTGGAAGTGATTCCAGGTTGAGGCCATTCGGGCAGTGGCAACGCCACAGAACCAGTTGGAGGAGCGGCATTTCCTGGGAATGGCAAATTATTGTGGCCGGTTTATCCCACATTTGGTGACGATCTCTGAGCCGCTCAGAGCGCTAACAAAGAAGGATGCAAGGTGGCAGTGGTCCCGTATGACGGCGCAAGTGTTCATGGAAATAAAAAGGGCTCTACTGCATGGTGCAACAGTGGCGTAATTCAAATCAGGACAACTAACGGAGGTAGACGTCGATGCCAGCCCAGTAGGGCTGGGGTGGTGTTCATCCAGAAAGACCAGAGCGAAAAATGGGGTGCTGCTTTCTTCAGCTGGCTTACACCTTTCAGTGTCCGTCACCCATTCACTAGAGCCCCCCACCTGCAGGAAGGAGGGGTGTCTAGTGAATGGGTGACTGACACTGAAGGGTGTCAGCTAGCTGATGAAAGAACCACCCCAAGAAGAGGACACCTGTACCGGCTGAGAGACAAACCCCAGCCCAGTCAGAGGCTGAGAGACTTTTTGTGTTAAAGTTTGGTGTGTTTATTATGTTAGTTTGATCTGTTGTCTTTTTTATTTTAGTTTGTTGTTTGAACACCCGTTGGTTGGATGGGATGTAGTGAGCCACCCGTCTCATACTGTACAAAGTGTCCACATTAACTCCCTGGGCCAGGCGTGGACCGGAGAGTATAAATAAAGTGTGACGTCAGCGCTCGTGGCCGATGGCACGTTACCAGCAAAGAGTCTGTCGTGTTTGTCCTTTACTCCCGAAACCCACAGGCCCCATCTCACTTTTAGTGCCCCCTTAGCCCCTAGGCCACGGGTACTCATAGTACAGCCCGCGGGCCGGTGGCGGCCCGGCAAGCCTTCCCTGGCGGCCCGCTGACCTCCCAGACATCGTACCCGTGTTGAATTTTTAAAAAAAAGGAAATTGTGTCTTCAAACACTGCTGGTTGCTGCAGCGCGAGTCTAAGAGACTCTGCTGCTCTGTGGGGGCCGGCCGCCGGGTGATTCCAATGATAGTGGAGCTGAAGGGGCCTAAGAAGAGGTTAGGTACAGCAAGGCCTCATTAACATACAAATGGTCTTTCTAAAGACCTGGGAATTGCTCGGGTGGGGCTGTGTGTGCCAGGAGGCTGTCTTAGCCCAGGCTGACACACGCAGAGTGAGGTGAAGAGGGTGACAGAGGGAGGTAGTGGGACTTCCCACGTGGCATAAACTAAAGGCACACTTTGCATTTCTACAGACGTTTTACATCGGGTATCCCAACAGAGTGAGCAAAATCATTTTTAGAAAGAAGATTGCAAGAGCACTAGGGGTGTCATGGTCCGTTGTACTAATTCAGTCTTAACTTCCACGTGTTATATTATTCGAGAAACCTTAAAATGAGACGTGTTTGACAGAATCATTGATTATGTTTATACATTTGTAAAAGAATGTATGATTGTTTGACTGCGGTCTCAGAGAGGTAAAGCGTCAACACTGGTAAATAAAAACTGTGCAGGAACATGCTGGCCATCATTGTACTGGCATATGATGATGAGTGAGTGCGTTTATGATGAGGCTGGACGTGTCGGCATTCGCAGGTGTGTGTATGGATATGTTTGTGGGTGTATGAAAGTGGTTGTCTGAAGGGTGGGAGTGGGCGCATACTTGTGGCTAGTAGCACATAATGGAACCTGAGTGGTCATATATAACTTTTAGTGGGCAGCTGTACGATGGTGAATGTGCTATCCTAAGATGTTAGGTGGACACATCTACAGTGAGTGTGATGGCATACTATAGTAGTGTGTTGGCATATGATGAAGTTATTCATGTTTTATATTGTGTTATGTGCTACATTTTGTTTGAAAAAGTGGGTAACATAGCAAGACTGTATTGAAGCTGTGAGAGGTAAGGTTGACTGAGTATGACAGAACTGTGATATAAAGCAAAGGTAGAACCTTAACTCCATAATTTCATCACTTCTTACATTTTAAGAAGACACTATTGTTAACATATTAGCTACCTTTAACTCCCTTCTGACTTTACTTTTTTCTGTGAATCTAGGATTTTTTTGTGCATATTTTTTCACTTTTGTGTGCTGGGTTACAATGTTGCTTTTGTGGACGTATGACCTTGTGTAGTTCTACATATATATGGTGGTGGGTGCTTTTGTGTATGTTGGTAGTTATGTGGATGTATGGGGGTGGGTGTGGGGACTTATGTTGTTACACATATTTGTGTATGATGGTGGGTGAACTGGCGCAGGTTAGTTGTGTGGAGGCATGGTACTTTTGGCGGCATATCATGGTAGTTGTGTTAACATATGATGGTGGGCGTGTTGCTGTTTGATGTAGTTGTATGGATGTCTGGTGATCGATGTTTAGTCTTATGATGTTCAGGTATTTCTTGGCATGGCTGAGTTTTATACTAGAGATAGACCTAATTTTGCGAGCTGTTCTGGTGCCATTTGCAACCTGCTTAGATAAAAGGCAGGAAAGCCTTCAACACCAGGCGAGTGGCTCGCAGCTCCAACAGATTGATATAAGCCGGGCTTTCTCTTCAAACCAGAGTTGTCTGATCGCCACCTCCCCCAGATGATCTCCCCAATCGAGTAGTGATGCGTCTGTCACCACAATCAGCTCTGGATGGGGAAAAGTGGGAATCTGCCACCAAATGAGTTGTGTTTGAGGAGCCACCACTGCAATTCAGCAATCCCTTCCAAAATCAGAATGTAGTCTGCCAGATTACCACAGTGGTGGAGCCGATTGCACTTCAACTTACATTGCACAGCCGGTATGTGCCACCTGCCACAGCTGACCTGGAAAATGCAGGAGGCTAAGAGACCAGAAAGCTTCAGAGCTGCTCTGCTCAGGCTGACACACGCAGGGTGAGGTGAAGAGGGTGACAGAGGGAGGTAGTGGGACATAGGGAGAGGGAGAGGGATGGATGGAAAGGAGACAGAAACATCAGGGCTTGTTCCATTAAATATGAGCTAATGAAAACAGTTTAACATAGATACTTTAGGTACATATACACCACCTATGTGTATCTCGCCTGCTGTCTCTAATGTAGTCATCAAGTGTTTATTTAATGACAGCGCTTATATCCAGATTACTTTACTCGCACACTGTGTGTGACAACTTCATCTTGTTAGACCTGGCACCTTGTTTGTTTACCATGTCAATTGTGCTCCAAATACTTGTGTTATTTTCTTTATATTTGTATTGACCTAGTAGGACCATCGAGCTAAATTTGCCGGTCAGTTCTATCTTAAATACAATGATCAAATAGCACGTGCTTAGCAAGAGCAGCAACAAGTGCAGAATCCAGGAACACCGTCTAGTGTTCAAATCCAAAAGGTTTCTGAGTTACATAGACGCATTCCAAACTTGCCTGCAGTCAGTGCATGTTGAAGCGCTGGTGCGCTTCCGTTCGAGTAATTATGTTATTGCTGGCAATTCCTGTAGTGCAGGAGTATTGGGACCACTCAGTCCAATGCAGGTAAGCAATTGAAGCTGCCAAAGTATTGCGGTCCTTCAGACAAGCAGCGCTAGTGCTTAGGGCAGTGTCTTTAGAAACCACATTGTTTTAAAAACAGGCAACGTTTCTCAGTCCCGGCGTCGCAATGAACAAGATGCTGGTGCTCCCTTTTAAGGGAATTATGGTAATGGCAGCCCCTCACAGATAAATGTGCTGGGGCACTGGGAGGGAGGAAAGGGAGGGAGACAGAGGGAGAGGGAGGGAAAGGAAGAGAGAGGGAGGGAGACAGAGGGAGGGAGGGAGACAGAGGGAGGGAGACAGACAGTGAGAGGGGGAGGTAGGGAGGGAGACAGAGGGAGGGAGACAGACAGTGAGAGGGAGAGGGAGGGAGGGAGACAGAGGGGGGGACAGAGGGAGGGTGACAGACAGTGGGAGGGAGACAGAAAGAGGGAGGCAGACAGAGGGAGGGAGACAGACAGGGAGACAGAGGGAGACAGACAGATGGAGGAGGGAGACAGACAGAGGGAGAACGGAGACAGAGAGAGGGAGACAGAGGGAGGGAGACAGGCATATGGAGACAGAGGGAGGGAGACAGAGAGAGGGAGAGAGGGAGGAAGACAGAGGGAGGGAGACAGAGGGTGACAGAGGGAGACAGAGAGAGACAGACAGATGGAGAGAGGGAAACAGACAGATAGAGGGAGGGAGAGGGAGACAGACAGATGGAGGGAGGAAGAGGGAGACGGAGGGAGGAAGGGAGGGAGGGAGGGAGACAGAGAGGGGGAAGGAGGGAGACAGAGAGAGGGGGAGGGAGGGAGGGAGACAGAGAGAGAGAGAAAGAGGGAGACAGAGAGAGAGCGAGACAGAGAGAGGGAAACAGAGAGAGCGAGACAGAGAGACAGAGGGAGACAGAGAGGGAAGGAGTGAGACAGTCAGAGTGAGTGAGACAGAGAGGGAGAGGGAGTGAGTGAGACAGTCAGAGTGAGTGAGACAGAGAGGGAGAGAGAGGGAGTGAGACAGTCAGAGTGAGACAGAAGGAGAGAGAGGGAGTGAGACAGTCCAGGTGAGTGAGACAGAGGGAGACAGGGAGAGAGGAAGGGAGAGAGCTAGAGAGAGGGAGGACAGAGAGTGTGATAGAGAGAGAGAGATGAGCGAGATAGAGATAAAGAAACAGAGAGAGAGAGAGAGAGAGAGAGAGAGAGAGAGAGAGAGAGAGAGAGATGTGTGTATGCGGGGTCTGGTGGCTCAGTGGACGAAGGCGTCCGCTGCAGGGACCTGTGATCAACCTCATGGTCACAGTTTTTTTTGTTGCTCTAGCCCCGCCCCCTCCCCCACTGACCCCGCCCCCACTGGTGCGGCCCTCGGACACAAACTACACTGTAAATTTGTAAAGTTTGTGAGTACCCATGCCCTAAGCCATTCCGTGACCACCACCATCACAGGCACTACCGCCCCCTCACGATGGTTCCTAGCGGCGCTCAGTGAAGCCCATCCCTCATATCAGACGGAGTCCTCTAGGGAGCTACAATGTTAGTTATTACATTTTCAATTAGATCTGGTGAAAATGTGTACTTTTTTCCCCTTAATTAAAAAAAATGCCTTCTGTATAGCTTTAGACTTCTGATTG
The DNA here is from genome assembly GCF_964263255.1 of Lissotriton vulgaris. Taxonomy (NCBI): domain Eukaryota; kingdom Metazoa; phylum Chordata; class Amphibia; order Caudata; family Salamandridae; genus Lissotriton; species Lissotriton vulgaris. Next base: position 275,795,355 of record NC_141700.1, on the reverse strand, counting down.
TATCAATGGATGTTAAAATGAAAAAACAATATATCTGCGGGACAATTGCATTCCTCTAGTTCTGCATCATTCCAGTGGCCCGGCATACACTGTTGCGGTCACTTCTAAACGTGACCTCTGCATGAAGGAAATTCACATTGCTGCTTCCTTGCTGTACTTCTGTAACGAGCTCCTAAGTTTATCCGCTCCCTGGAAGAGCCGCAGCTAATTACATCCATATTTCTTTCATGAAGTTTTGTATTGTCGGTAGCCCTATTTATTCCCGATTTGAGCACTTGAAATAAGAGAAGGCAAGGAAAAATCCGGGACTGGTTAGCATACTCGTAGAAGGAATTGGGAACCTTGGGGTATCTCTCTGCTCTAGTGGGTAAATAAACAGCCTTTGAACTGTCACGACTGTACACCGCAATTGTGAATATTGAAACTAAACTGAAAAGTGTGTCTGTTTTCCAAAAAGTGCTCATTGTATATATTTTAGAATATTTCTCTCATCTAAGCATTTATTTTTAGAATGATCTATTTATTATACCAGGCATAAGATTTGATTTAAAATCTGTTTTAAATTTGTCTTCTCAAATTAAGGATAAAAGTAAAAACACGACGGTGCTGCCCACTTAAAGTGTTCCAGCTCTTCGCAGAAGCACCGGTATTATTCGAATGAAAGCACAACAGACTTGCCATGAGGTTTTGATGCGGTCTCCTTAAAGGTATAGCAATTATATTGCAAGATGTGATACTGTCCCATCAAATGTACCGAGGCGATGGTATGGAAGCATTGAAATAAAAGTCAAAAGATCCGCGTGTGAACAACTCATCCAAAAACAGACTCAGACTGGGTTTGACGACCCCCTCGTGAATCTGGGAAACTTTAGGGCCGTGTGGCAGTTAAGTGATCCTAAAAAGAGCCGGGCCGGACCTATTTGAAGAGAGAAGGACAACCTTAACAATATCTGCCCGTTTAGTCTGCGTTCTAAAACCTATTCACGAAGCTTCCAAAATAAATGAAAGGGGAAAACTACAAATCCCTCAATGCATATGGGTTTCAGATTTGTTTCATAACTCACCTTTGGGCTGGTTTAGTAACCCAGGTAGTTGGGCGTGGTTGAGAGACGGAGGCCCGGGTTGCACCTTGCGCGGAACATGACCCAGACCAGTTCGTCTTCATTCGTGGGGCATGCGGGATTCTTTCTTAGAAACATGTTTTGTCTCCTCAGGACTGAAGGCTGGGGAGGAACTAGGATAGGGGTAAAGGCAGACACACGGAGAGGGCAAAGCTCGGACGCAGTGTCACCTGTTCCTTCCTGCTGCGCTGGGAGGTGACTGAGTACAGTACAGCCCTGCGGGAGTGGGCGGGGTTTACCTTCTGGCCTCCCCTAGCCCTGTCCCTTACTTCTTGCTCTTGGTGGCGAGCAGAGCCGGAAAAGGGGTCTATTTACACCTCTGCATCCACCTCCTCAGACCTCGACCTCCGTTCTCCTCAGCTGCTTCCCTGGACCGTCTAAGGGGCGGGGCTTCTCCTTAACGCACACTCTTTACCAACACTGCCCGGAACTCCGTTCTCTGGAGCAGAGTATACCTCTGGCAATCCACTTCTGAAAACAACAACAGCGTGCCTACTTCAAGTTCTCAAACCAGGAAGGATCGTGATTCTACTGGGACCCTTAACAGCTAGGTAAGGGGGAACTTACCGACTTTCACTGTTTTATTTTATTTAATGCGATTTTATATAGCGCGAACATTACCCGAAGGTGTCAGAGCGCTTTACAAAAGAACCAGTTGTTACACATAAGGATTTAGGATTACATGAGTTACAAAAAAGATACAAACTTTGCAAATGTACAAGTTGTAAAGTCACACAAGGAAGAGATACAAAAAGAGAAAATTGCATATGTACAAGTTGTAAAGTCACTCAAGGAAGAGATACACATGGATAAACTCTAAGAATCACATAGGAATGGTAGTGAGTACAAGGGTCTACTACATATACTAGTGGATTGAGTTATTTCTATATACCTATATATACAAATATTAGATTTGCTCAGGATTACATTTTACTAGTGATTAGGCTGGACAAGTATCAGGCGGGCAACTAGAGACAAATTTCGGGGGGGGGGGCTGAAAATATTTCGGGGGGGGGGCTAATTCTTTGAACCATAGACAGCGTGGCTGTAAAATGGGGTGGAAACACAACAAAAGCCTCATTTACAAGTAGATGGTCTTTTAAAGACCTTTTAAGTACTCGGGTGCGGCTGTAATTAGATTGTCGCCAGCCCCCGAAGCTGTCTCTGCCCGGGCTGACTCACACGACCGGGGGGGGGGGGTGGTGAAGCCCCGTGAGCCCAATGGGTGTTGCGCGCCTGACAAGTATGCATCACATATTTACAGAGTTAACGGGGAAATAAAAAAAAGGGTAGAGAGCGGTAGGTGGGGGAGAAGAGGGGGACCCGAGTGGGAGAAAGAGATAAGGCAGTTAAGCAAAAGAGAAATGACTGAAGGTCGGTAGGATGGAATCCAATGCACCAAAGGAAAGGACAAGAATCCACAAAATGGCGGACCCGGGTCATGGGCATCGATGGAAACCATCTCAAAATGAAAAGATGTACCCAGGTCAGGACCCAAAATCCAGCAGAGTTCCATTAAGTGGGGTCGGAGGGGGGACGCAGTCACAGCACCAAGGGAGAGCAGTAGAATGTCTGCTGTTTGCGTGCACAAGCACAGACCCACAAAGGCATCAGGCTGACAACCCGTACAATAAGGAGAGCAGAGGAGGATAGGTAGGGAATACCCATAGCGCCGTGACAGGAATTGTGAGCTATCACGAGCAGCACCATCTTTCGCAGGTCTGTTCTATTGGGGGCATCAATGCTCTAGAAGCCGTCTCAAGTTCCTAGGTGCATGAACTAGTGGCATATCCAGTCAACTTTGGCTTTGCATTTTGTGACTTGTTGTCTTGATTCCATAACATGGTGAACAGGACTGTACATTCCAGAAAAGAAGTGAGGCTGGGATTAGAGGTGTCCGTGCAGGAGTGGGCTGCACCACCCCTAGAATAATCTCAAAGGCGGTTAAAAGGAAAATGAGCAAGAAATATGCCTTTCAAGTTGATGGTTTCCTTTAGGGGTCACAGGTCGCCTTCCCCACTAACAGATCGTTGCATATTCATTTTCACATGGATCCATGTTTACTTTCCCTTTCTGACTTTTGTATGTGGATCCTAGCCAGAGTCAGGCGTGTTTACAGGGCGTGTGAAACTAGACTCCACGGCCTCAATTGCTTTTTGAAATACTTATAGTTGAAGTTTACAAGTATTTCTAAAAATAGCAGCAGAAAAAGTTCAAATGAGGCATGCTTTTTTTTATATCTAGAGTTCGATTTAAATAACAATTTTAATGAAGCGGAAGTATACCATGACACTTTACTTGTGTGATCCCCAAACGGCAAATGTGTGCTGAAAGTCCTGATTTTTCACATATATTATTGTTGACACGTATTGTAAGTTCCGCAGGTAAACAGCATCGATTTTGCAATTTACCATGTCAGTTACAAGGTAAAACTACGTCACAGCAATGCACAAAATCCATGCTCTCTTATGATCAGCGCAAACACAACAGTTGATGGACAGAGTGCAGAACAATGTCAAACATTCACCCCAGTACAGAGATCTGGGCCTAAATCCATCGTTTTTTTGCACTCCACACCACCCCAGTTCAGGCATGGCAATATGCAAATCAGCCTTGACCCTGTGCCTCATGGGAACAGTCCAGCCCGAACTGCCAAGCCTTGTCTTCCCTGGACCGGAATCAAGCATCCCAGGACAGGTTTCTGGCTATCAGCCGTCATCAGCCAAGATAGCTTGACTCCAGTGGTGTGGAGAACAAGGGACTCACGTCTTAACATACCCTTCCCACTTGGGGTGACAAATGCAAAAACAACAGTTGATGGACAGAATGCAGAACAATGTCATACATTCACCCCAGTACAGAGATCTGGGCCTAAATCCATCGTTTTTTTGCACTCCACACCACCCCAGTTCAGACATGGCCATATTGCATTTGTCACCCCGAGTGGGATGGATATGCTCAGACGTGAGTCCCATGCTCTCCACACCACTGGAGTCAAGCTATCCTGGCTGAAGACGGCTGATAGCCAGAAAGCGGTCCTAGGATGCTTGATTCTGGTCCAGGAAAGACATGGCTTGGCAGTCTGGGCTGGACTCTTCCCATGAGGCACAGGGTCAGGGCTGATTTGCATATGTCTGAACTGGGGTCGTGTGGAGTGCAAAAAAACGATGGATTTAGGCCCAGATCTTTGTACTGGGGTGAATGTATGACATTGTTCTGCATTCTGTCCATCAACTGTGGTTTTGCATTTGTCACCCCGAGTGGGATGGGTATGCTCAGACATGAGTCCCATGCTCTCCCCACCACTGGAGTCAAGCTATCCTGGCTGAAGACGGCTGATAGCCAGAAACCGGTCCTAGGATGCTTGATTCTGGTCCAGGAAAGACATGGCTTGGCAGTTCGGGCTGGACCGTTCCCATGAGGCACAGGGTCAGGGCTGATTTGCATATGGCCATGTCTGAACTGGGGTGGTGTGGAGTGCAAAAAAACGATGGATTTAGGCCCAGATCTCTGTACTGGGGTGAATGTATGACATTGTTCTGCATTCTGTCCATCAACTGTGGTTTTGCATTTGTCACCCCAAGTGGGATGGGTATGCTCAGACGTGAGTCCCATGCTCTCCCCACCACTGGAGTCAAGCTATCCTGGCTGAACGCGGCTGATAGCCAGAAACCGGTCCTAGGATGCTTGATTCCGGTCCAGGAAAGACATGGCTTGGCAGTTCGGGCTGGACTGTTCCCATGAGGCACAGGGTCAAGGCTGATTTGCATATGGCCATGTCTGAACTGGGGTGGTGTGGAGTGCAAAAAAATGAAGGATTTAGGCCCAGATCTCTGTACTGGGGTGAATGTATGACATTGTTCTGTATTCTGTCCATCAACTGTGGTTTTGCATTTGTCACCCTGAGTGGGGTGGGTATGCTCAGACGTTTTTCCCGTGCTCTCCACACCACTGGAGTCAAGCTATCCTGGCTGAAGACGGCTGATAGCCAGAAACCGGTCCTAGGATGCTTGATTCTGGTCCAGGAAAGACATGGCTTGGCAGTTCGGGCTTGACTGTTCCCATGAGGCACAGGGTCAGGGCTGATTTGCATATGGCCATGTCTGAACTGGGGTGGTGTGGAGTGCAAAAAAACGATGGATTTAGGCCCAGATCTCTGTACTGGGGTGAATGTATGACATTGTTCTGCATTCTGTCCATCAACTGTGGTTTTGCATTTGTCACCCCAAGTGGGATGGGTATGCTCAGACGTGAGTCCCATGCTCTCCCCACCACTGGAGTCAAGCTATCCTGGCTGAACGCGGCTGATAGCCAGAAACCGGTCCTAGGATTCTTGATTCCGGTCCAGGAAAGACATGGCTTGGCAGTTCGGGCTAGACTGTTCCCATGAGGCACAGGGTCAAGGCTGATTTGCATATGGCCATGTCTGAACTGGGGTGGTGTGGAGTGCAAAAAACGATGGATTTAGGCCCAGATCTCTGTACTGGGGTGAATGTATGACATTGTTCTGCATTCTGTCCATCAACTGTGGTTTTGCATTTGTCACCCCGAGTGGGATGGGTATGCTCAGACGTGAGTCCCATGCTCTCCCCACCACTGGAGTCAAGCTATCCTGGCTGAACGCGGCTGATAGCCAGAAACCGGTCCTAGGATGCTTGATTCCGGTCCAGGAAAGACATGGCTTGGCAGTTCGGGCTGGACTGTTCCCATGAGGCACAGGGTCAAGGCTGATTTGCATATGGCCATGTCTGAACTGGGGTGGTGTGGAGTGCAAAAAAATGAAGGATTTAGGCCCAGATCTCTGTACTGGGGTGAATGTATGACATTGTTCTGTATTCTGTCCATCAACTGTGGTTTTGCATTTGTCACCCCGAGTGGGGTGGGTATGCTCAGACGTTTTTCCCGTGCTCTCCACACCACTGGAGTCAAGCTATCCTGGCTGAAGACGGCTGATAGCCAGAAACCGGTCCTAGGATGCTTGATTCTGGTCCAGGAAAGACATGGCTTGGCAGTTCGGGCTTGACTGTTCCCATGAGGCACAGGGTCAGGGCTGATTTGCATATGGCCATGTCTGAACTGGGGTGGTGTGGAGTGCAAAAAAACGATGGATTTAGGCCCAGATCTCTGTACTGGGGTGAATGTATGACATTGTTCTGCATTCTGTCCATCAACTGTGGTTTTGCATTTGTCACCCCAAGTGGGATGGGTATGCTCAGACGTGAGTCCCATGCTCTCCCCACCACTGGAGTCAAGCTATCCTGGCTGAACGCGGCTGATAGCCAGAAACCGGTCCTAGGATGCTTGATTCCGGTCCAGGAAAGACATGGCTTGGCAGTTCGGGCTAGACTGTTCTCATGAGGCACAGGGTCAAGGCTGATTTGCATATGGCCATGTCTGAACTGGGGTGGTGTGGAGTGCAAAAAAATGAAGGATTTAGGCCCAGATCTCTGTACTGGGGTGAATGTATGACATTGTTCTGTATTCTGTCCATCAACTGTGGTTTTGCATTTGTCACCCCGAGTGGGGTGGGTATGCTCAGACGTTTTTCCCGGGCTCTCCACACCACTGGAGTCAAGCTATCCTGGCTGAAGACCGCTGATAGCCGGAAACCGGTCCTAGGATGCTTGATTCCGGTCCAGGAAAGACATGGCTTGGCAGTTCGGGCTGGACTATTCCCATGAGGCACAGGGTCAAGGCTGATTTGCATATGGCCATGTCTGAACTGGGGTGGTGTGGAGTGCAAAAAAACGATGGATTTAGGCCCAGATCTCTTTACTGGGGTGAATGTATGACATTGTTCTGCATTCTGTCCATCAACTGTGGTTTTGCTCTTCTGATCAGCAACATTCTAGTGGCAAAGGCCTAGATTAAAATGTGCAAAGGCACAGTGACTGAGCAAGGGTACTGGGCTCTAATGTAACTGTGGAACAGAATGTTACATTGAGAAATAATACCAGCATAAGCATTCTACCTCCAAATTTGCCACTGTGCGGCAAAGGCCTAATTGATTAAGCTAGTTAATGCGTAAGTGTTACTCAGATGCAGAAATGGCAACATCACCAAGGAGAAAATACCCTTCGGGACTCACACAATTTTCTCCAAAAGAAGTGTCCCCATTATAATGTATTTTCCACTCATGCAAATCTATCTATAGAGGGCTGGTTCGCTAACAAAAGGTGGAGTACAGCTACATACTCACAAGTTTGTGGTGTCATGTAGTTTCCACTTTCCAGTAGGAACTGCACGTTTGTTGGGCAGCGTAAACTTTAGGATGGAGCCACACTGATTCAGAGCACCCCCTCAGGATATGTTGTCCTAAGGGCCAGGTGGGTCCCAGTGCCCCCGCAAACACCCCTAAACCTAGATAGGTAGCAAACTGTTTTGGCAACCCCAGAACATGACAACCCTGATCCTTTCCAGGAATCGTGGTAACAGATCTAGAACCCTTTTGTTCAGCCAAACATGCCCTCTTTCTCTCAGAGAAATATGCAAGGAATATTCAGAAAGACGTTTTAAATATTTATTGAACCATTGTGATTCTTGTATAGAATATATGTGCTTCATTGATCAATACACCAAAGCAAACAAGAGTAATTAGCCCAATGAGGACAGTGAACAGGATGAACAGTTCTACCATCTCGCTAAAATGTTTATACACGCAAGCATATAAACAATAAAACGATATATATATATATGTTGTACTCCTACTCTGCGTTTCCTAACCTGAGCGTTTAGGGTGTGTATGCGTTCTGCCAAGAATCTCCTATTGGATGATCCACCTCTGTTCCCTGAAGGGAAAGAATGTAGGTCCCCCTCTTGATCACGAGTTGGGCACCCCTCCTTGCAGAGGGATCAGCAAGCAGCTGGGCTGAGGTATCAGTGTGTAGTGACCTCGCAAATTACAGCAAGTGCTCCTCTGCCTCAACCTGGAAATGCTTGTTTATTTGTGATAAAAAGCATCCTTGCTCTGAGCCGAGACATCTAGTCAGGCCGCCATTGTTTATGTTCTATAGATAGTTGCGTCACCATATGGACAAATAACAAACAACTGCATTTGCACAATGTATGTTCGGACCTTGTACAGGATGTTGAAGGTATTGCAATGATTTTCTTACTCAGTGGAATTTGTAAGCAATGCAGTTTCAGAGAAATGAATCCTGCATTGTCGCAAGCGCAAATGTGTGTTAAAAGTCATTGTGTGAAAAGGAAGGCAATTTAGGAGATGTGTATATGTTTAAAATGGCAGCGTTTCTCCTCCAGCCTAAGATTATGATAGTGGACACTCGTAATCTCTAAATGTCAGGTTTTGCAAATGCAAGAATCCTAGTTGCATATGCGTGCACTGTGATTTCTTGTGAAACACATGGAAAAGGTGGCAGTAAAGAGATGGGTAAAACTACCGTAGATTGGGGTCTGAATGGATAGATTATAGACCTCTAGGTGTATGTTCTAGCATACGAACTAAATACCAAACAGACCATAGGTGTTCTATTTGGTATTTAGGTAGTAAAGAGATGCCTTATCTTTCTTACTGCTCACAAGGAAATCTATCAAAGTCTTAAAACTGCTTCTTCAGTCGCAAACCATGGAAAGATTACCAACATTTGAACGCGTTTATACAGTGATAAAACCATTTATCACATTTGCCAGGATTCCCCTTGAAAATTCCAAGCAGCTATAAAGATAGGCATTTTCGGATGTAAATGTACGCATATTGGACCAATTATGTGATTGCACAGTTGAAGCAATCGTTCACATCGCAAAATGTACATTTGCGAATTGGTTGCAAAAGTGAGTCAGGAGGATACAGTTTACAACCCCCTGTAAATGCAGGCAAACACGGGGAGAGAGGCTTGAGATGGACAGCAGTCTTCATCCCTGCGCTCACACTCCATCCATCTTGTTTCAATCACATTCCTTCCAGATGAACATTACTTTAACAAGCATTTACAATGCAATGGTTTCGCCTTTGGAAATGTTAGAGTTATTGGCATTGTAAATGACAAAATGTGTATTTGTGTTGGTTTTGAAAACAGATAAATAAATGGCATTGTCATTTACATTGCCATTAGCTTAATCTCTGCAGTCACTCTGCACTCTCTAGCACTCCCTACTCACTCTGCACTCTCTAGCACTCCCTAGCACTCCCTAATCACTCTGCACTCTCTAGCACTGCCTAGCACTCCCTACTCACTCTGCACTCTCTAGCACCCCCTACTCACTCTGCACTCTCTAGCACTCCCTACTCACTCTGCACTCTGCACTCCCTATGCACTCTCCACTCCCTATGCACTCTCCACTCCCTATGCACTCTCCACTCCCTATGCACTCTCCACTCCCTATGCACTCTCCACTCCCTATGCACTTCCTATGCACTCTCCACTCCCTATGCACTCTCCACTCCCTATGCATTCTCCACTCCCTATGCACTCTCCACTCCCTATGCACTCTCCACTCCCTATGCACTCTCCACTCCCTATGCACTCTCCACTCCCTTTGCACTCTCCACTCCCTTTGCACTCTCCACTCCCTTTGCACTCTCCACTCCCTTTGCACTCTCCACTCCCTATGCACTCTCCACTCCCTATGCACTCTCCACTCCCTATGCACTCTCCACTCCCTATGCACTCTCCACTCCCTATGCACTCTCCACTCCCTATGCACTCTCCACTCCCTATGCACTCTCCACTCTGCGCTCCCTATGCACTCTCCACTCTGCGCTCCCTATGCACTCTCCACTCTGCGCTCTCTAGCACTGCCTAGCACTCCCTACTCACTCTGCACTCTCTAGCACCCCCTACTCACTCTGCACTCTCTAGCACCCCCTACTCACTCTGCACTCTCTAGCACTCCCTACTCACTCTGCACTCTGCACTCCCTATGCACTCTCCACTCCCTATGCACTCTCCACTCCCTATGCACTCTCCACTCCCTATGCACTCTCCACTCCCTATGCACTCTCCACTCCCTATGCACTCTCCACTCCCTATGCACTCTCCACTCCCTATGCACTCTCCACTCCCTATGCACTCTCCACTCCCTTTGCACTCTCCACTCCCTTTGCACTCTCCACTCCCTTTGCACTCTCCACTCCCTATGCACTCTCCACTCCCTATGCACTCTCCACTCCCTATGCACTCTCCACTCCCTATGCACTCTCCACTCCCTATGCACTCTCCACTCCCTATGCACTCTCCACTCCCTATGCACTCTCCACTCCCTATGCACTCTCCACTCCCTATGCACTCTGCGCTCCCTATGCACTCTCCACTCTGCGCTCCCTATGCACTCTCCACTCTGCGCTCCCTATGCACTCTCCACTCTGCGCTCCCTATGCACTCTCCACTCTGCGCTCCCTATGCACTCTCCACTCTGTGCTCCCTATGCACTCTCCACTCTGCGCTCCCTATGCACTCTCCACTCTGCGCTCCCTATGCACTCTCCACTCTGCACTCCCTCTGCACTCTCCACTCCCTCTGCACTCTCCATTCCCTCTGCACTCTCCACTCTCCACTCCCTCTGCACTCTCCACTCTCCACTCCCTCTGCACTCTCCACTCTCCACTCCCTCTGCACTCTCCACTCTCCAAGAACTTGCGTTTCTTGCTCAGATATGGACAAAAAACAAAAGTACTCCCTTGGGCATCTCACCCACTCTGTGAGTTCACACATTTCTCCTACACAGCACCAACCCCAGCAAATACAACATTTCTGCAGAACTGCAGGACAGAAGAAACCAAACTGCGATTATCCAAGATCCTCCAGAGTATCCCCCTGTCCTTAACATCCTACCCACGCTCAGGGCAGAAACACCCCCGAGACTGTCCTCGTCCGTCTATGCCACACCCAGAGCAGACTTCACCCTGACACCAAGCGAAGAGGAGGCGCTTCCATCACCATCTCTCCCACCTTTGGAGCGCACAGATCACCTCACTCGCCAAGAGCGCTCACAAACATTACACGCTGTCCTGACACGCCAGTCAATGTAAATCAATTTTTAAGAAAAAAAACATTTACCTAGCACAGTAATAAAAAAAAAAAGGCATCTAGGCGCTGAAATGAATGACTGATATGGTGCTTCGCACGCAAGCCCAATGCACAACACGCTAGTGGAACATGCATAGAAGCACACAAATGAGCAAAAAAACTCTATCATACTTAAGAGGAAAATGTAAAGAAAGTATCATTGCGAGTGCTCACACAGCACGTGCACAGCCTCCCCGGGCGGATCTGGGCTACACAGCGCTTACAAACCGCCGAACAGAGCTAGGAGGCGCTACATAAAGAATAGATTGATAAACAGCAGGGGGTTCCTAAGCAGTGGCTCTGTGTACAAGGAATACCTTCCCTAATAACCACGAAGAAGCACATAAAAGTTGCCGCAGCTTTTATGCAGTAAAGATGTCGCAGTTCCTCACACACAGCATCTGCCTCAAATAAGCCTCCGCCCGGAGTGCTGTTGTGCAACATTTCCGGTGGGCCCCTGGGCAACTGACCAGCGTGCCCATGCGTTAAGCAGGCACTGCTCCACTCCAGAGCCCTCGGGTCCCCCCTTCCTCTGCCCTCAAACAGAAACAACCATTTGGATATCCTACTGCCCTTCCGAGCAGGTTTCACCCTGTCACTCGCCCTCCGTTAAAGACTTCCCCCTACATCCGTCTAACACTGAAATGCTTCCTCCAACATATCGCTCACTCAGGAAATACAGATCTCACATGTATACTGTCCCAGGTAGTTGCGGAGGTCCCCTATCTAAGCATTTATCCCAAATTTGTTTAACGTCAGTTGAAACCAATATGTTTATCATACATTATTGCACCAATAAAAAACATGCACTATGTTTACATAATAAATATGTCATGAACTTAGTCTGCAATTGAGTCCAGTATTACTGTACCCCGTGATCAATGTTACTTCACAAACTACAACACACTTCAAATTCACATATGACTGAATGGATATAGTATAGAAAAGACAAGCAAGGGCTGCTTCCTATGACATTTCATAATGTCATACACACTCTGTTCAAATAACAGGACTAATAGCATGAATAGCACTTACCCAGAAGTGCATATTGAAGAAGAAGAGCAGGAACTTCACAGTACGACTGACGAAGGAGAAGTCTTCCCCAGGGAGGGTGGCGGCTGACCTCGGGGCAATTGTAGCTGAACAGGAATAGATGTTTTGGGATAGCAGTGGTGGTGGCTGTCAAATTAGGTGCCCATCAACTAAAACAAACTATCAACCCACTTGGAACCTTAAAACCTAAGTATGTGCATTACTACTAGTTATATCCTTAACAAAAACACACACACAGTGCCTAGTCAAAAGCAAAGCAGATAGAGGATACAGAATGTGCTCAAGGAAAACTTTCTGAAAGTCTGCTGTGGTCAGTACTTTATTTGTAAAGGAATTAAGAGCCAAGCTCCAAATTTCTGCTCATAACTCTGCGGCCAGAGCTAATGAATATTGAGGGTGGCGAAAACCAAGGCTCCATAGTTTTGATTCCACCTCATGCATCTCTAATCCACCACCAGAAAATCTGCCTCGTTATCTCACGCTTTCAGGTTCTTATCATCACTGCTTTGTCCCTTTGTCATTGTCCGTATTTCTCTTTCTCCTCCCTTCCCCTTGCATGTGTTTCCTCTCTCTTGCTCTGGGTCAAAGTCTGAAAACAAAAAATGAGTACTGGTCCCCAAAAATAAGTGCCATCGGGCCACCACCTGCAGCCACCAGTTAAAATTAGACACTGGCTGTGGAACTTGTGACCAGTGGTGGCGCCCTTTCAGATGGGTGATGCAGGCCCCAAGTGCACAATGGAGGTTCCATCAATGAGCCAGGAAGCAAGGCCGGATTTTTAAGACGGAAAAAAATGAGTCGTAGGCCAATGCAGGTGAATTTGTGCAGCTTAGATGCTCAGACCTTCTCAGTGCAGGACAGGTGAGAAGAATCAAAGCTACAGACCCTGCATGCTACTGGCAGGTCAGATTGTGGTGTGTAGGTATGTGCAAAGGATCTATTCAAGGGGGTGAAGCGCATATTAGAGCAACTTACCAGTGGCTGTACCAGCTGTAGGACTTTACGTCTCAGAGGCATCCCCTTCTCAACAGAGTTGCCCCTTACCTAGCTGAAAGATCCACAACTCTACACACAAGAAGCACTTTACCCCCCCCTAAGCCTCCACTTTCTCTATGTAGAATCGTACTAATCAGTAAACGCATTAACAGCTTCCTTCCTCAGTACACACCGACAGCAGCTTACCTCGCTTGAGAAAAAAAACACTACACACGGAGACGCATTCGTCCTTCCTCTTATGCAATTAATATATGTAACAAATAAATAAATTAGCTTGGCCCACCTCTGTAATCTAGGGGCCTCCCTCTTCACCTAGAAGCACACACTCACTCTCCCAGATACACCCCCTACACTCATGGAATTGGGAAGCACCGTTTCTTTCACTGACAGCGGACTCCTCCGAACAGCGAAGATGTCCCTTCGGTTTTTGTGCCCAAATGACACCAATGAACCACGCTGCCGGGCTCACGCAGGAAATGCCTGTATAGCGCCTCCCTCTCCGTGTCTAGGCACCTCTGTCAAGATGTCCCTTCGGTTTTTGTGCCCAAATGACACCAATGAACCACGCTGCCGGGCTCACGCAGGAAATGCCTGTATAGCGCCTCCCTCTCCGTGTCTAGGCACCTCTGTCGCTGTACTAAGCCAGCAACCTCGCTGGACTGTAGTACACGTGTTCTTCCTTCTCTGCGCGGATTGCCTCCCAACGCTCAGGGGGTCACTGGCTGGGCTCAAGACCTAAACAGCTGATAGAGTTTGTCAATCTGCACTCGCGGTCGGTCTTTGGCCGCCCTTGCCCTGCCCACCTATTTTTGGCGACCGCTCCCCCCTTTCATTCCTCAGGTGTTCAAGAGCCGCCTCATTATCTACATAGGCCGCACCCCTATCACGCCCTGGTCCCGCCTCTTCCACTCCAATTGGCTGTGCCCTGTCATTCATCGTTTCCCTGCGCCCCCACCCCCTTTTTTTTGCTTTCAGTTCTACAGGTCTGTGCGGCACGTCTTGCAAGCTTTTAACATTTTATGTCCCGCCTCGTTACCCTCTATTGGTAGTTCACTCCACATCGTCTGTCTGAGATGGCAGTTCTTAAAAGGGCTACGACGAGGTAGCGCTATATGGGCTCCACTCTGACATTAGAACTGGGGCATAAAGCTCCCCGAGAAGTACTCTTAGAGGATGGCGAACCGTTCTCTGCACCTACCCACTGCAATCCCGAGATGTCAGCCTCCACGATGACAACAAGTGATAACCGTCACCACCAGTGATTGCTCTTTTAACTGAAAGTCAGACACGAAACAATCACAGGAATGCCAAGGACACCAGAGCAACTGGAGCTGATCCGGTGACTGCCCCTGGGTGCATTTCTGCATGCTAATGCAACGCTAACAAGTACATACACAGAACCACACCCGAGTCGAACGAGCAACTGCACACGCACTTCCGAGCGGGGGGGGGGGGGGGGGGGGAATGGACCCGAGCCGAGCTCCAGAAACAAATCACTTTCACACGGGGAGGGGGGCGGAACGGACACACGGGGAGGGGGAGGAACGGAAGCGGGAGGGGGGGGCGGGAAAGACACGGAAGCGGGAGGGATTAAACAGCCTTGCGTGAGGGGGCTCCTTTACGGCGGCTTCCCCAGCAGTTCCGGTCTCCCTCTCCACACGGGAGACCGGCAACGAACCACCAGCAGGCTTCCCCCCGGGCAGGGGGAAGCGGAAATGGCCGCCTCGAGGCCCCGCCCACGTCGCACCACTGCGTGCCTGGCTTCCTGCGCTGAGGGCCGCCAATGGCAGCGCGGCCCTTGGCAGGGAGGCGGGCGCAGCTCCTCTTGCTCGATCTCCGGGCCAGCGGCGGTGAAATCAACACGGAGCAATGCCGGGTGGGCACCGGCCTCCAATAATTAAATAAAAACGGGGTGGCACCCGTAAATAAAAATATAACAAGCGGGAGGGGGCGGGAAAGGGGGAGGAGAGACGCTGACGACGGAAGGCGGGTGCCGGCAATGCCGGACCAGACACGGGGGCGTTCCCGGCGTCCCGTGACGTCGGCAAAAGCCAAAGAATGTCGGGAACGCCCCCGTGTCTGGTCCGGCATTGACGGACAGGCCCCTCGTCCAATGGCTAGGCTCCGTTTATGGAGCTAGCCAATCGGACGGGGGGGCGTCTTCCATAGTGCTTACTATACTCATTAGATTTCTCTGGAGGCGGAGCCTAATCGGCTCCGCTCACCAGCGAAACCTAAAAAGCAGCCTCTGGCCCAGAGGCTGCTTCTAAAAATGCTCACTTACAGGAAATGACGTGGAGCGGAGCAAGCAGCGATTCTGTGTATCACAGTGTGCTCCCACTGAGGCCTGCCATAATTCCCACAGTGCTCCACAGGGACAGCTTCTCCTTTGCAAATCAGTTACCACCCCAAGTCAGAAGTCAGTAACAGATTACGGATTGATAACTTCAATTGTGCCTTAAACTATTGATAAACTGCATTGTGACTCACAAATATGGGTGGGGGGCTTTATGTCTCTGCTATTTGTAATTGCAAACGAGGTGCAAAAGTTACTTTACAAGTCACAAATACTTTTCAGCCTTCTAAAGCATCTCGTGTAAATTGCACCTTAGACTTTTGTAGTCTCAAACCTGTGATTTTGTGAATTGAAGGCTCTATGACTTCAATTCGCTTTTGTACATTGGGCACAACGTGCTTACCAAACTGTTAGGTGCTACAAAAAATAGTTACTTCATCAGTCTTTTATTTAGTTATGATAAATTGAAGAACAGCATTTATAATAATATGCGTGAATAAGGAGAACAGCCACACCGCAATTACCAACCACAAGTCTCCAACTTTATTATAAGTAAATAAATGCACAGCACAACCTCAAGTGTAGATAATAATAATATACTTTTCTTTTCTAGTGCTTAACACGAGTTGATTATGTTTTTGAGGACTGTAAACATCGGGTTTACTGCTCTCCAGTTTTAATGGTACTTAATATAGGTATCCAAGAAGGATAACTGACTGAGTAAGCCTTTCCATGAATCAAAAATGTGACTTGCAAGTCGTCAGTAGCAAGCTCTTGACACACTGGAGCATCTTGCTGGCATCCCATATCAAAACATACGCAAAGCTACAGTAAATAATTAATATTCATATATCACACCTCACTTTGCTAGGTTAGATGGCTTCATGAATCGGTATGTAGCAGCCTAGATTTAGACTCCTGAGCTTTGAAATCCCAGGAGTCTGAATCAGCATTTAAATACTTACAAAGACATTTGCAGGAGCAGTCAATTGTAGGGATGAACTCACTGACTCTGCCTCATAATGGTTTATTTACCATGTTTTGTAGTGCCAGGAATTAAATGCCAGATGTCTGCATGGTGACATGAGATCATGTTTCTATCCTGTGGTTACATTTAAGAAATCAGCGCATTGTCTGACTCCTAGTTTTCATTTTCTTTCATTTGAAGCTTTTGCAATTAGCAATAATAATTTAGAAAAATCAAATTGGGCATCCAGGATTATACCAAATTGAGTAATTTGTTAAACCTAGCAAAGCAGAAGAAGACAGTAAATTCCACAAAACCTGACTGGTGAGAAGCAGTCTCTGCCACAATACTTTGTATGCCTATTTGTAATGAATGTGCTTTTCAATAAAAGGACATACCCAAACCCTGCACTCCCACTTGGGAGGCAAATTTACCACTGCACCTTTAAATGATACACTTTGAGCAGCACTTCCTAAAGACGAGGAAGGGACATATCACTCCCTTTAGGCAAGGCAAGAACACAAATCCAGATGCATTTAATATAACACACACACATTTATTAATGCAATTTTAGAACGGTAGGCCAAATATATCAGTAAATGCAGATTCCCAAAATATCAAATGAACAAGCAAAATAAAAATGCAGTATGTACAAATTGCAAAGAGTAGAAAATATGTACAAGAGATGGTTAGGAACACCTCATCGATAGAATTTGCATCATCCTTGCCATTTCAAGCTGGGGTAAGCCCGTCAACAGCCCATGAAGGAGTTCAATCCAGACTCAAGTTCTGTCACCTCCACAGCAATAAATCTATTCTGTGGTGAGCTTCCACCTGGCCCCAGAGGGTTCCCAGCAGCCAAACATATATATTTTGTGCAAAGAATTAAGGCAACATTATTATTTTCTTTAACTCCAAAAACATTTTTCTCCAAATGCAGAACATTTTTGTCGTTCCTTTTCTTGGTAAACAAACAGTCCTTCTGTGTGAAAGACACACAGCCTTCTCGCATTTTGTTTTAACTTCATGTTTATAAAGCAGTTGCAATTGCAGCACATTGTGTTGTTCTGTTTTCTCTTTAAACACACAGTCCTTCTCCACTAAATCAGTTTATGAGTTTTGGCAAAGTAAGTCCGTCAACTTGAATTGTCCGGTGATGGCTCCAGGCTTGAGGCGGGGAGGAGATGGGAGGGGTCCCACTCATACAGGGACATAGGCATCAAGCACACCAACACGTCGCAGTATAATGACCTGGAAAAGAAACAAGGATCGCTCCTCTTGCAAACATTTTTCAAAAATTGCACGTTTTTCCCTGTCCCTGTTTTAAGTCTAAAGGCACAATATTATCATTCCTGTCTGCCTGGTTCACTGCTGGCTCTGGGGAATTGTCTGAGAATACTACCCACGCTTAAGCCTCTGAATTCTTAGTATTGGAGTGAAACTCTCTTTTTTCCTGCACACCAGTAAGAAGGGCTAGGGCAGTTTCCTTTCTGACTATTTCTCCACTCACTGCTGGATAAGTGCTCTATTTATCAATTCGCAGAAGCCCAAGGCACTCCAGCTTCTCTGTCTGCTCTGGTAATTTTCCTTTCTTCAATTCGCCCTTCACCTTCTGTGAGACTGATCTGGCTTGTGCATTCTGACATATAAGTATCAACGTTCTGAGTAAATCTAGGGGAATATACGTCCCTTTATTTTCTGCCCACCTGTTTGTATGGCCCTTATCTCCTAGGTGCTCGAATTTAATTATGTACACAAAAACTGAAGCGTTTGTCACCACGGGCCCGATGTAGGAGCCCTAATACCGGTCGGAAACGGCCGAATTCGGCCGTTTCCGACCGGTATTATGGTTTTCTTATGTAGGGGGCTACATAAGTACAGATTCGGTAATTTTACTGATTCTGTACATTTACCGATTCGGTAAAATACCGAATCGGTAAATGTACAGAATCGGTAAATAGAGATGTAGGTGGCACTCTGAAGAGTGCCACAGGCCTTCAAGAGTCGGTATTTTACCACCCAATCCAATTGGGTGGTAAAATACCGAATCCAGGTGTGCATGCACATCTGTGCATGCACACCTGTGCCATGTGACACACAGACATGCCCTAAGGGCATGTATGTGTGCCACATGTCACACAAGCCTGTAATTGGGGTGCTAGAGGGTGTCAAAGTGACACCCCCTGCACGCTTGCAAGAATAGGTAATTACTGAATCAGTAAATACCAATTCGGTATTCCACATTGATTCCTATGGGCTTCAAGGCCCATAGGAATCAATGGGGGATACCGATTCGGTATTTACAGAATCGGTAAATACCGAATCTTACAGATTCTGTATTTACCGAATCAGAATTACCTACATTTCCCCACTCTAATTTACCACTTCTTAAATACCGAATCGGTATGATTTGGTATTTTAGAAGTGGTAAATTAGATTTACCTACATCGGGCCCTATATCTGTCTCCAAGATTTTAGCCTTTTCATCTGTAAGGGAATTAAATGTTCTGTCATGCAGAGTAGCTGCGCTTTGCAGTACAATCTGCCACTTCACTGGGGGATCCCATTTTTCAAACTCCACCCCTGAACTTTCTATTGACAACTGTACAAACTGTTCATGCAAACCTGCAGTCTCTGCCTGTATACACCATATTATTATGTTGGCTTTCTCCCACTGATAAATCACATTGTGTTTAACCATCATCTGCCCAGTGTCTTTCTTTGCTCAAAAGCACAAAAGCATCTGTATTTGTCCAGCATCTGAATTTAAAAGTATCCTCTTCTTTCCCTGTTCTTCACAGTAACTAAAAATATCACACTGCTCCTGAACTCGCACACATGATACACTGTCACATTTCTGAATTGACCACATGTTTGAAACATTCTGCGCAGTCTGTTGTGCAGATTCAAAAACACATTGCTGCATTTCCTTTTTTAAAATAGCATCTTTCCATGTAAAGCCAGAGTCATCATTCACTGACATGTTTGAATTGTTAAGTCTAAAAACCTGGTCTGTTTATTTTCCTGCACATCCACATTTTCTGGATTCATTTCTGGCTAAGGAACGTCCTCAAAAGAATTAATTAAGACAGTCTGTGAAGCCTGCAGATTAAGTGGCACGTTCTCTAAGTTCATTGAAAAAGTTAAGAACTGTAGCAAACACTCAATTAATAACCGCCAACTCTCTCCTCTGGAGGTAAAACAAAACAAAATTGCGACTATAAATTACATATATGGAATCAAAGATTTTTGTGTATAGAAAACATTTTTATTTCATACTGATATTTTGTTTTAAGTTTCTTTCATAAACATTTTTCTTTTTTGTTTTTAGCTCATCATCCAAGTTATTTTAGTTCAAAATCATGCATAGAAAAACACATATATATGCAACATAGAGACATGAACCAATCACACTAAACCGGTCAATTTTCTTTTAAGGTAGGCAAAGCGGTGGTTTTGACTACGCGCGTTTCGGCAATCTGCCTTCATCAGGTGACCGTCATTCGCACATACAAATAACAAAATATACACTAAAGAAAAAAATATATAAATATATATATTACATATTATATACATTAGTCGCATATTGTTGGAATACAGAATATATTTACAAGTATCACTAAGAGAGACTAGGTCAATATTTACATAAAAGTACATAGCACATAATGTTATTTACATACACAGCTCATGTATCATAATCAATTTGACTACATAGTTCATAGAATGTACTTGCATTGTTTTTTGACAAATGTTTTTCATGTGACGCATACTCTAATTTCATTATACATTGATCAACCTATATTCGACAAGCGTCTATTTCATATACATTGAGATCAGTTAGTGTGGCCGGTAGACCTATCCCACTGCTATTTTCACAGTGTCTCCTATATGGATTCACATTTTGTTCCTAAAAGTGTCCATAACTATTTAAAAAGGTGACCTTATGCTAAGTACCGAAGTAGTAGAGATAGCAAGCAGAATAGATAAAGAGAAGTGGAAGGAGACAAACTTTAAAGAAAGCCCATCATTCTAAAAATATCTATGGGCACACAGGCTACCAACAGATGGTATAGCTGTAACTGGCTATTGGGTCTAATTCCCCAATTATGCTAGCCGATGTTCATTATCATATATAGAGAATTGTGAGATTGTTTTACTTACAAAAAATATAGTAGGCAATCAGTTATGGATATGAACAGCAGGGCTTTATGTATTCTCAAAATCTCAGCAACACTTCTATTTTTTCAGTGCTGTATGAGTGAAGAACTTTAAATAAAAGAGAATAGACAGAGAAAACTGCTAATATGGCTTGAATTCCTATTTATTAAGCCCTTCCCCAAACCTTAGTAGTAATCTGTCTTTTTTTACATCTATAGCACATAGTTTTGTCTATTCGCTCTTCCTTACTAACACGCTTCCTGAAAGTGGATAAGGTCTGGTCGCATTCTGGATAGTATGTAGGTTTTTATAACAATAAACTCTAGGATTTGACTATGTTAGTTCATTAATACATGGCGCATTATTTTGCATATATGAATAGATTGTGTGTATTTACCAGATTGTCTCATACAGCGTTCAAAATCAAGAGTCTGAGTAGGATGTCACAATTCACTGGCTTCAAAAGCGTGTGGTTGCATACTAGCGTATTTGTTCTCAACAACCAACCTAAGTGGAAAATAAAGATCAGGAGAAACACATTTCAGAAAGTTAATTTAACTTGGAGTTAGAAATTCTTATTTAATATCGTGTTTCTTATTACCTTAATGCGGTCCGCACAAATCTTATTTAATTTTGCATCGTGACATTCACATGAAATTTCAGGGTTTTCAGTTCGGAGGCGGCGGCTACCTATTAGCGTATGGAGTTAATGGATAAATAGCCTATTAGGTAACAGTAATGTACATTCACTCTGCTGTTCCCATATTATTGCAAAAAATGTATAATATACCTTTAATTGGTGTATTCTTCCTGATATGCGCAGTTCTATGGAATCTCGTTTAGCGGTTGCGTTGGACAGTATCTTTTTATTCTAAAATATGAAAACAGCAACATTTATTGTTCAAGTTTGTGAAAACCGGAAAAGATTCTTTTTCCTAGATGTGCAATTCCTATCGGTGAAGACAGCTTACCTTTGTGTTTGTATAAGGGGTCCTCTATGGGGGTTCTGTCTCGCCAACCGCACTAGTTACTCCGACCGATAGGGAAAGAGGAATATTGATGCACTCACGTTTATATATACCTGGTATTCCCGCGTTTTTGTTCCTAGTTGTTTTCACCTGTGTGAGGATGTGGCGCACATATTACGATGTCATTCACGGCGCGTCCATTCTCAAGGGCATAGAACTAAATGACGGACTTGCAAAGAGTGTCAGGCGCCGGAATGCAATTTTGACAATAGCTTATTGTATTGGTTTATAAATACAACACTGAGCCATAAAGGTCGACAATAGCATACCTTATATGTTTCAGGATAGTAATGTACCATCAATTTGTACATAATGTTTAGTTGAAAGACAAATATTTTAGATGCGCCAATTATTCCCTCCTCTGCCTGAGGTGACAGCCTGTACTGACGGCCATAAGGTAATTCAGCATTCTTTTAAAGTGTCACTTTATGGGGAGGGCATGTTTTCAATATTCCTGCCTCATTTTGGTGTTTTGCCCAAACCTCTGAGTTCACTTGCTCTAGGACCTTGATTTTAGTCAGCTGTAAAGCCATATTCCCTTCAAGTTTGTCAAAAACTGCAGTCCTGTCCTTTCTGTTCATACACAACGTCCAACACCACCCTTCTCCATCTCCTAACACAGACACCATTCCTAAAGTAAACGTAAAATCCTTAGTTCTAGGTAAGTCTTGAAGGCGTTTGACCATGGGGCCCAAATCCTTAGGGTAGTAACCTGGCGCTACAGCTATGAATACATGTGGTTCAGAATCTGGCACTTGAAATAACCTCATTTCCTGTGGTCCTAGTTTAATGCTCACTCCACACCCTTCTTTTCCTACATATAATGTGTGCTCAAGCAACTCCATTGTCCAGTGCAAATGTTTGTCTGCCCTGTAGTCATACCATTCAGGCACTGCTCCTGTGAAAAATGCTACAGTACAGTGTATGGGCTCAGGTACTAATGTCAACTGCACTAAATGAGTGACCAATTTACTTCCAATGTCAGGGCTGTATTTAAACAGTCCTTGAAACATGTTTTCATAAAATTCTCCATGTAATGGAGCCCATTGGTAACGTGTTGGAGAGAGAGACAAGACGGGGGGTGCACACACACAGAGTCCTCACTTCATTTGCAAGCAGTAAGTGTTCTATTAGCCAATTCTAAACTGTCCTCAGGTACTTGTAAGTAAATCCCATTTTTTTTGCACATAGTTACTTAATTCCAATAAACACTGGCTATAAGATGTGGGCCAATATTTTGCTACTTCTAGCTCTATTTTAGTAGGCTTCTTTCACTCACTATTCACCATTGCTATTGCAGAACAGTCTCTGTATTATGTGGAGGCATTCCACTGGACTTTCTTTTTTAAAAGGAGAGCTTTATTTTTCGCAATTGAAAGCCACTGCTGTAAACAATATTTTACATAATGTGAATCCCATGAATGGTCACCCTTTAAGTGTATTCTTTCTGTCAAGCGTTTCAATATCATCTATCTCAAGAGAACCAAATCTAGGCCACAGCCCTTCATTCCCTTTCCATGTCCATACTAGCGCGCAAAAAGGAGTTACATATTCTAAACAATTTGTATCTTTTACAACCTGAGCTGCAGGGCTATCTGCTGGTAATTTAAAATCCTTCTCTAATGACAGTTGTTTAAACAATTGTTTTGTCTTTTTCACCATGCGAGGCCTTACCACCTCCATAGTTCCTTTAGAATTGCTGGTGCCCATTGTGCCCTTCACTCACAATTTTAAATCCTGAAAGATACACAGATTTGTCTCCTGGAAGGAAAGATTTGTTAAGATTTGGATGTAGAGACTTGAGAGAAAAAAATCAGGGTTTTCCTCACGATGAGGCCATGTCAAAGCCAATAGTAAGACCTCATAATTAAGCAAGGCAAAGTCAGAAAACAAGATGACATGAGGCCATGTCAAAGCCAATAGTAGGAACTCATAATTACGCAAGGTAAAGTCAGAAAACAAGATGACATGAGGTCATGTCAAAGTCAATAGTAAGAACTCATAATGTACAATAGCGAGCACATGTGTGCATCACTGCCCACAACACTGCACTTCGAAACCAAAAGGTACATTCCTCACCTCTCTCTCCCTCTCACGCTTTCAAATGCACATCCCACATACTCTGCTCTTGGCAAGACTGTTCTACTCCGTAACAGCTCCCACTGAAAGACAGTAAGATTACAAGAAAGAAGAGAAGCAGGCATATGCAAGGCCGTCTCATAAATCCAGGCTAAGGTAAAATAACACACTAAAGTCAGTTAAAATGGTGGTACTTGAAGGACCCGAATCACAAGAGTGCCTCATTCACTACACTATCTTGATCCATAATACAAGATGCACAGTATCATGGTACAGTTTGGATGAATATTATTGAATTGCAGACACTCATGTGATACATTATTTTTATGGACACACAGCACTTATGCCAGTCACTGTACCTAGTGTTTTTTCGTTTAGCAGTTACTTTGTGTTCTAGATGGCCATTACTTCAGGGGACAGCAAACATGATGGGCATTTCCTCCGCTGTAGCTCTTGTTTAAAAATATATAAAGTTCTGAAATTTCACAAACTGTTTCTAAGGGGAATACAAATTATTCTAGGACTGCAGAATATTAATACATTTGAGGCACTGTTGGATATTATAAAGTATTACCTGAGTTATTGAGACTACTATCAGGTTTGTATGTCTGTGCAGACGTAGGACGTATAGTGAGGGCTGGGGGCCATTACACCACTAATTGGTTTTTGCAACTCTACTGCCTCCGAGGCACATTCAAGTAATTTTCTGCTTGTGTGTGCCAAACTGGTGAAAATATTTAAGTAGTGGGTGGATTACCCAGACAAGCAAAGAACCCTAGTCCGGAGTCAGGCTAACGCTTCCTTACTTATTTCACAGCAAACTCAATCTGGAATGGAAGGTTTGTGGCCCCAAGTTAAACACTAGTATGTACTCAGAAAAAGAGAGCATGAATCTGCAGCAAAAAACACACAGTGGGATGCATGAATCTATACGAGATGTATCCAAATTGTGTTCCTCCTGCAAGCCATGCTGCTGGAGTTGGTGCCTGCCCACCCTCCTGCTTCCATGAGTTGCTGATGGGGACACTTGATGACACGCCGAGACACCACTCTGCATGAAGCTGCTTTTGGAGTCTCGCACATTAACTACACTCCACGCTGGTTTGAAACATAAAAGGCCATTTATTAGGACAAGGTTATCAAAAACTCTCAACTTTTATTAACATAACAATTCAACTCCAATAACTTTAATCAGCAATAAACAAGCTCATCCCCAACATCCATCCATTCTCCATCCGTCTCACCACTTTCACTCCTCCCCATTTCTGCTGTAAACTTTTCCATCCATCCTTCTTCAGCTTCACAGCCCGCTTAAGCATCGTCTCTTTCATTCCCTCTGCTGCACCTTGCATCATGCACTCCGCCCTCCTTCACCTATGTACCCCCCGAAGGGGTGGCTCCGTCCGTCCGTGACTCACCACCCCTCCAAAGCTCTGCAACCTATTAAAACTGCATAACCTGTCCTAAACTGGCACGCCTTGGTCGCACCCCCTTGCCCTAATAACCGTAGGGTGGATCAACTTGAAAAAACGACCTAAACCTCCCTAACCCGGTGGTGCGGGGTGCTGGGAAAGAGGCTGGAACCTCCCACCCCAACACATTTATAATCACCACCGGTCCACCCCCAATCCCACCCCTTTGAACTCCAACCCCCTCATGTCCTTCCGGCCACGCAAAGATCCCTGGGAGAAGACTAGTCTGAGGCCCTGCTTTCCCCGGGGGATGACATTTTAAAAGCCCGGACCTACGAGTGACTACAGCCGTAAACCCGGCCTGAAGGACTGAAATTCTGAGCACTAAACCAAAACGCCGCACATTGCTCACTGTTCGCTGCTCACCACGCACCCGGAGGCAGGTGACTTTTGACGGCTCTGAGAGAACAGGGCATTGGGGGACAGCCAGCCAACAGGAGTATTGAGCAAGCCAGGTGCAGTCTAGATGACCGGGCTGGTTTGGGCTATATCTGGTAAAAGATGTAGCCCAAGGTAATTATATCATGTCATTTTTGTCTGCCACCCACCATTTTGCGTGGTAGGTACACACAGTGGCTGCCCCAGGTACTCAGAAATGTTCCCTTGTTACTGGTGAGTGTTAGTTTAGGGCTAGGTTAGTCAACGTCTGTAGGTGAGCGTTTGCCTCACTTTTTTAATCGTGTCTTGTGAGGAAATGTGGAATGAAAGGGTTCAGTCAGTGGTGTAACACAGGCCCCCAAGCTCCAGGGGCCCCCCTCAGCATAGTACTCTGGCCGGCAAGCTCCCGATTGAGTCCAGAGATGGCCTCTCCAACTACCTTGCAGGAGGGCCCCTCAAGTTATGTTACGCCAGTGGGTCCAGGAAGTGCTCCGTCTCTTAATGGAGGCTGTGTGCTTGGATCGTCTGGTGGCTGGGAATGTGGCCCCACAGCGGGCGCAGCCGGTGAGTGCCTCTAGTAGAGTGACAAAAACAAAAAGAACAGAAGATGGATGGAATGCTGAACAATGCAAACATTCACCCCCAGTCAACAGATCTGGATTTTATCTACCATTTTTTTGCCCACCGGGCTAATAGGGTGCCAACCACCATATTCATGTGCTCACCACCTAGTGACCCTGCTGTGGCTCTTGTGAGTGTGAGGGGCCACACACAATCGAACGGAGTGGAGCCAGCAATGTGTTGAGGCAGGAGCAGGGTTCGGGAGGGGCTGCGGGTGATAAGCAGCATTAAAGAACCTCTGGGACGGGAGGATCTCCAAGAAGGCTGCTATTAGAGGCAAAGTGAAGGCCTCCAGGGGATAAGGAATTAAGCCCCATGCTGCCAGGGAAGATCAGTCAGAAGGGGCGGGGTGACACGTTAAGCAGCAGGCAGGAGTCTGTGGATCTGGCATGAAGTGGGGCGAGGCAGGCAAGTCTGGGTGCTTTGATTTACTGCAGGCACTGTTTTTTTAGGGTGAGGAGGACTTGATGCTGCCCTAAAAGAAGCAGTGGCAGGCTGGCCAAGTGGATGATTTCCATTTGACCTCAGGCACGATTGTTGAAGGCATGTGGGGAGCCGACCATGACCTGAAGGGGGAATTAAAAATTAAAGGGGATAACCAGGCATGGGGGGAGGGGTCTAACAGGCACGGAATGCCGGCAGGGTGGGAATAGGTGGTGTGTGTCCTAGATGAGGAGCTGCGGAATTGGTGGCCACTGGCTTCCAGCGACATTGGGGAAAGTTGGTCAGGTAGGCAACAGGGGACAGCCGAGGAGGTTTATCTAAAGCAGGCATCAAGCATCTGCTATTGTGGCAGCCATGCTCGAGTGGAGTGATGGGGAGGAGACAGGATTTCTGGTGGGGTCCACTTCATGGAAATCCCACATGGTTAGGTCAGAGTTTGGGGAAAGCAGGGGCCAGGATCATCCAGCAAGTGTTTAAGGGCATTACACACTGGGCCTACCTTCTTTGCTGATGTCCAGGTTTCAGCAAGTACCCAACCTGGGAGAGAAAGGTGCTGCTTGCATGCCACAGGAAGAAGAGAAGACGTGGTCCAGAAGGGTCTGCCGGACTGCATTGTGGGACCCAGTGGTATATGGCACAAGAAGGTCCTGGGGGGCCTCGCCATGGCCAATGCAAGAGCAGGATGGACCTGTAAAGTATTTGCCAGGAGTCTTCAGTTGATTTTAGGGTTTTTATTGCAAAAGAAGACCAAGGAAAAGTGCATATGTATTGAGGGCTCAAGGAGGCAGCACCAACTGATACTGTGGTGTTCCAGACCTTCACCCAAACATTCCAACTACAATAGTACATAGAATACAAGCACAAGCAAAACAGAAGGTTCCACATATGACCTGTAAAATAAGAACATCAATGAAATACAGTGACAAAGTTAAAAACCCAAATACCACATATCTCCCCTTTAAAGAGAAAAAAATAATAAGCAAACACATGGCAACAAAAGAAAAGTTAATCATTGAATCTACTGGGAACTCTCTTAACCCTCGAGCTTCTTCTAACCACCAGGGAGCCTTGAACTTTCTTTTGTTCACCAGGACAATTACCATTATTCTTGGCCTTTGCCAAGCGGGAAACATTCCACACTGACAATTGTCGAGTTTCATAGCTTGGCCTCTAATACCAACAGTGCATGCAGAATCTCTGAACTTTGACTTCCCCTTTTGCAGCAATAATGGCTCTTTGACACAAACCCAATCTCCAATCGACAATTTGACTTACCTTCTAGTAACATGAAGTTTTGACCTTTCACACCTGCGAGGACTACCTTCATCACTCAAAAGTTTGGCTTTGATAGCTTCTTTCACCACACTGCACTCCTTGTCCAAAGCTTACACTTTCAAAATGGATTAAGAGTGGATACCACTTTTCTTCCTCTCATTAACTCAAAAGGTACAGAACCCGACACAGAATGAGGGATAGTTCTGTATGCCCACACAACATCTATGACAGCAGTCTCGCAATCCACTCTCGCCTTGATCGCAATCTGTATACACTCAACCAAAACTCTGTTGAATCTCTTAACTTTACCATTAGCTTGGGGATAATAATGAGGAGTACGTAAGTGCTTAATTCCCACTTTCACCAAAAATTCTTGCATGCTAACCGAGGTAAACTGCACCCCGTTATCAGTTAAAAGGTCTTCAGGGACACCTTCTTTACTAAATACATCCTGAAGAAAACAAATAGAAGATTTCGAAGTAGGTTCCGAAATACCTCTGACTTCCACCCATCTAGACAGATGATCAATCAAAACAACAAAATATTTCATGCAATTAGGAATATCATTAAATGCCCCAAAAAACTCCAGAGCAACCGTTTGCCAAACTTTGCTCTGACACAAAACGGGCTTGGAACACAGAGAAGAAGTACATAAATGTTTTTCACTGCACAAGCACTGGGTACACTTTCAGCAAAACTTCATCCTCCGGATCAACCCAAGGCCACCAAAAATCATTTCGAATTCTGCGTTTGGTTGCGGTCATACCTAAATGACCAGAGTGAGCCCTTTCTAAGATTCTTCTCCTGAAACAGGAATAAGGAATTCATTTTCCCTCTCTAACCAAAAAATTGTTTTCAATAGACAACTGTTGGCAATCTTGCAAAAAGGTTGTAAAACCGGATCAATAGATCTTTCTTTGGGCCGCCCTTCCACAACAAATTATATCAGCTGTTTTAACACTGTGTCATTTTCTAAAGCTTTGCGCAAATCTTCCATATTGGCAAACATCACAATTTCATCAACAGTGGCAATAACGCATTCCTCAATATCCTCTTCCTCTTTTACACTAAACTTTACATCTTTTACCGGAAGTCTGGATAAAAAGTCAGCCTTGACATTCTTACCTCCAGCAATGTGTTGTTCAGAAAAATAAAGTTCCAAAAATATGGTAGCCAGTCTTGCTCATTTGGCAGTGGCTTTTTTATTTTATTGCCTGACAGGATATCCACTTACACTTTGTGATCCATTCTAAGCCAAAACTTTCTCCCCCACAAGTAAGATTTGAATTTCTCCACTTCCCACACACACCTGCATCTCTTTTTCAATGACTGAATACCGTAACTCCACATCTTTCATTCTCCTTGATGCAAACCCAATGGTAACTTCATTGTTGCCTACCATCTGTAATAGTACAGCGCCCATGCCGTAAGAACTAGCATCGACGGTGATATAGGTATCACGACCTTCAACATATGCTTGAAGAGCCGGAGCAAACAGTATACTTTCTTTGATAAGGTGAAAATGCACTTGACACGTTGATGTCCAAACAAAATCAGTTCAGTTTTTTTAACAAACTCCTAAAGCATTCAGTGAGACAAGCAAAACCTTTGATACATTTTGAGTAAAATTCACACAAACCGATGGAAGATCATAGTTGATCCTTATCAACAAGATGTGGAGCATTGATGATACCATCCACTCGCTTGGTTTAGTTTTACACCATCTTTGGAGAGAACGTGACCCAAGTATTATATTTCATTAACTGAAAAAATGCATTTATCCTCCCTGACAGGGATTCAATTACTTTGCAAAATTGAAAGAACCTATTCAATTACCTCGTAGTGTTTTTCCTCTGAACCAGTGTGAACTAATATGTCATCTTGAAATACAACGACATTAGGCACTCCTTGAAACATGCTACTCATAACTTTTTGAAACACAGAAGCAGCTGATGCCAGTCCAAATGGCATTCTGCGAAACTGAAATAGAGAAGTGTGGCTCAATGGTTAGGGCGGCAGACCCTGATGCAGAGGTCTGGCCCGGGACTAGGGTTCAATTCCTGCCTCGGCGGGTCTTGGGCTCAATTTCCTCGGACCTGATAATTCTCGCCTCGGTGCCTATTCTAATCATGGGTCCCACTCTGCGACTCTGGGCAATAGCTTGCTTAATCTCCACAATGGCCCCAACAGCGCTAGGATGCTTGGCTTCACCTTGGGGGTGCCCAGGAGTGGGCACTTCACAGGGAAAAGCCAGGAAGGGTTCCACAGCGGTATGCGTACAAGCACCTTGAGACCCCTCTGGGGGTGATAAGTGCGCTATATAAGTACAAAACTATTATTACTATCAAGTGTGACAAAAGCTGTTAAATGTCTGGATGATTCATCCAATTCCACCTGATGGTAAGCTGCCTGTAAATCCAATTTAGAAAACCATTTAGACTGGCCCACAGCTGTGATTAAGTCATCAATGCATGGTAGAGGAAATTTCTCCACCCATATGGCATTACAAATGACTGTAAGTCCACACATAAGCGTAACTCGCCATTCTTCTTCTTGGCAAGAACTATGGGGGAAAGCCACAATGTAGCATCCACTTTCTCTATGATGCCATTTTCCTGCATATTTCTCAACATTTTTGTTAACTCCCCTCTTACACTAGAGGAACATTACGCCGTCCGTAACTTTAATAGTGTGAGAAAAATCTTTAATCAAGCCAATTTTATCACTAAAAACATCTCCAAATTCCTCCTTCCACAGATTATGGTCAGAAACAGCGTTAGTAAGTGAAACAGGATGCTTATGATCTGGTTTATTAACCATGCCAAAATCTGCTTGATCCCGCCATCCCAGTACATTGATAACTTTATAAGCTACATAAATGTTTCCATGAATGGTTTTGGTTTTAAAAGTAATATTGCCACAGAAATGCCCAGCTAAATCAATTTTACCTCTTTCAAACGCTGTGGGGACCACTTCAGGAGGCAATAAAACCTTCTGTGCCCAGGACTGTTTGTATTTGTCAATAGAGATTATAGTTATTCCTGCTCCTAAATCAATAAGAAGAGGAATGTTGATCCCGTCAATTTTAATCTGAACTAATGGATCGCTAATGGTCTTATCTACGTGTACATTGTTGATATCCCCACAATCAACATCCAAAAGTAATTCTTCAAGTTTCTTTTCAACTACCTCATGTTTACGATCTACAACATGGTCTTGAACATAACTAACAGGAGTGCGTTTGCCTCCTCTACAAACATTACCAAAGTAGCCAATCTTTTTACATTTCCAGCATTCTTGTACTGCGGTGGGGCGATTCTTAAAATTTGAAACATCTGAATTTGATTCACACCTGAAATATTGCAATTTAGGACGACCAGAAAACACACCCCTACCACCTCTGGTGCTGGTATCAATGGTACGCCTTGCCTTTTTTGAAGTTGTGTTGGGAGTGTAGGGAGTGTGTGAATCTTTAGATGACGATTTCACTACATTGGTAGCCGAGGATTTAATCTCTAATAGTTTAGCATCTAATTGAGAACATTCAATGATTTTTGCCATGTCAATAGCCTCATCTAAAGATGCATTCTTGCAAGACAAAAGTTTTTGTTGGATACTTTTTGAATAACGCCTGGAAACTATTTCATCTCTAATTAATTGTGATGTGAAATTTTCAAAATCACAGTAACCAGCAAGAACCTTCAGAGCGGTTGCATAGGTGTCAATAGACTCATTAGCACCTTGAACACGAGTAAAAAACTTATGCCTGTGAACCACCAGGTTAACTTTTCCTTCAAAGTAAATTGATAATTTTCTTACAGCCAATTGAAATCCATCAAGATCTCCACTATCCTGACCTAAGTAAACCGGTAGATGGTCAAAAACATTCTGACCTTCGACGCCAAGGTAATAATATAAAAGACTGCGTTTTCTGTCAGCCTTACATTTTAAACCATCAATGGCACCCATGATATGCATTAATAGATCTATACCAAAGATGCCATTTAATTGGAGGTTATCCAGATTCCTGTAAAGAAGGAGTAGGAGTAACTGACTGCATAGCACCGGAAAGAAGTGAAAAGGAAAAGAGAAAAGAAAATTAGGAGTTGACAGGGCAATGTGAACAAAAAATAAAAACAAATGTGAGAAGAAGATATGTAAATAGGTGAATAATACATTATTGAAATAGAAGAGCAATGAAAGTTGAACAGAAAAACATAGAAGTATGTGTTTGCATAGGAATAAGAATAGAGCATGTTAATCGCTGTTAACACCAAGTTGAAGAGAAAACAACATACGCTATATAGTGTGTTAATCACTGTAGTTAACACGACGTTGCAAACTTTTAATGAAGAAATGAAGAGTGTTAATCGCTGTCAACACAGTGAAAAATATGAGTTGCAGAAGCGTGTTAATTTGCTGACGTTAACACAAAATTGATATGATAGATGCAGTACCAGGAGACACCTTGGAAGGCTCTGTGGGAAGCGTGAATTAAGACTAACACTGCCAGAAGTCTTCCTTGCTCTGAACCAAAGAGCATTGTAGAAGCCAAGAGTTGGAGAGATGAGGTGAAGCAGAACTAGCGCAGGACTTGCGCTGAACGGAGAGGCGCAGATGAATCCAGCCGTCGCGGAGGCAAAGAGATCCAGGTGAGGAGATATAACGCAGGGTAAGCGCAAGGGACATGCGTAGACAAGGAATGCCCAGACAATGGAGAAAAGCTCTCAAGGAGTCAAGTGAGCAAGTCAGCCAGCGAGAGCACAAGCAGATGCAAGTTACCTTGACGATGGAGAAATGCACTCTGCCATCAGCCCTCATTGTAATTGAATTAGTAAAAATGTACAGTACCTTAGATTGAGGAAGAGGTCTAGCCATAGACTGAACAACTGAGGTGGAAAAAAAATAATCAGCATCCAGGATAGTACCTCATATGGATTTTTGTCCCAAACTTGTCGCCAAATTTGTAAAGTATTCACCAGGAGTCTTCAGTTGATTTAGGGTTTTTATTACAAAAGTAGACTAAGGAAAAGTACATATGTATTGAGGGCTCAAGGAGGCAGCACCAACTGACACTGTGGTGTTCCAGACCTTCACCCAAACATTCCAACTACAATAGTACATAGAATACAAGCACAAGCAAAACAGAAGGTTCTACATATGACCTGTAAAATAAGAGCATCAATGAAATACAATAACAAAGTGAAAAACCCAAACACTACAGGACCATCTACCATGAGGGAGCAACATGGGTCATGGTGGCCTGCATCGGCGGAATGCCTGACATGGTATTGTACAGTCTCTCAGGAAATGGTACCAGGTAGCCCTGGGATAGGGCACCAGGAGTGACAAGGTGTGGCAGTGATAGGAAGTGGCCCCACATGGCTTACATTGCATGACGAGGCTCTCGACTAGGGATACTCAAAGTACGGCCCAAGGGCTGCATTCAGCCCCCCTGAACTTTAATTATGGCACACTGGTGAACAGCAGCACTGGGCTGTTGTTCACTTTGCAGATCAATCAAATCAATCAAAGACATTTATAGAGCGCACTACTTACCCGTAGGGTCTCAAGGGGCTGGGGGGAGGGGGGTGCCGCTACTGCTCGAACAGCCAGGTCTTCAGCTTCTTCCTGAAGGAGAGGTGGTCTTGGGTAAGGCGCAGGTCGGTCGGGAGGGAGTTCCAGGTCTTGGCGGCCAGGTAGGAGAAGGACCTTCCTCCTGTTGTCGCTCTTCGGATGCGGGGGACGGCGGCGAGGGCGTGGTTGGCTGATCGGAGGTGGCGTTTGGGAGCGTAGAAGTTGATTCGGTTGTTGAGGTAGCTCGGGCCTTGGTCGTGTAGGGCTTTGTGTGCGTGGGTGAGGAGGCGGAAGGTGATTCTTTTGTTGACGGGGAGCCAATGCAGGTCTCTCAGATGTCCGGAGATGTGGCTGGTTCGTGGGATGTCGAGGATGAGTCTGGCTGAGGCGTTCTGGATCCGCTGGAGTTTCTTCTGGAACTTGGCGGTGGTACCGGCGTAGAGGGCGTTGCCGTAGTCCAGTCGACTGGTGACGAGGGCCTGGGTGACGGTCTTCCTGGTCTCGGTGGGGATCCACCAGAAGATCTTCCGTAGCATGCGTAGGGTGTTGAAGCACGCCGAGGAGACGTTGTTGACTTGCCTGGTCATGGAGAGGGAGGAGTCCAGGATGAAGCCCAGGTTGCGTGCGTGGTCCGTCGGTTTGGGTGCGGTGCCCAGGGCGGGAGGCCACCAGGAGTCGTCCCAGGCGGAGGGCGAAGAGCCCAGGATGAGGACCTCCGTCTTGTCTGAGTTCAGTTTCAGGCGGCTGGTCGTCATCCACTCGGCTACCTCTTTCATCCCTTCGTGCAGGTTGGCTCTGGCGGCGGCAGGGTCGTTGGTCAGGGAGAGGATCAGCTGGGTGTCGTCGGCGTAGGAGATTATGTTGAGGTTGTGTTGGCGTGCGATGGCCGCGAGGGGGCTCATGTAGACGTTGAAGATGAGGAGCAATCAGGAAGCTGTGAAACTGGCATACTTCATTTTGCATGTTAATTAAACTGATGGTAAAGAAGCAAAGTAGGTTTCCTATACAACTTATCTTAAGCATGCATCTGCTTTCCGTTCCCCTATGTGCACCTATCAACACCTCAATATTCACCCTACTGGCATTGGTGCAGCCATCGTGAAGCCACAGACAGTACTTTGTAGCCCTTGTGGAAATGTTTGCGAGTACCCATGAAGTCTTGAGGAAGGAGAAATGGTGGACACAGAGGTACAGGACCTCTCCGTGCTGCCAAAGGCACGCAGGGGCACTGCTTGGGAGGTGGGGGGGGGGCTCCTCAAATCCCACCTCGAGTACTATTTTTCAGGCTCTGTTTAGGGAGCTAGGTCAACCAACGGATGTGGAAGGGGCACAACAATGAAGCACACTGGCAAGGCAGCAGGCTTTGGAGCGGTAACCGACCTTACGGCCAGGCAAGGGTACAAATGTGTCTAAGGTGTCAGGTCCAGTCGTGGTGTCAACTGGAGTAGATGTGGGGTACGAGTGAGAGCAGAAGGCATGACTGCAGAAGGGTAGGTATGTTAAAGACACAGGGGTAGGTGCAGAAGACATGAAGGTAAGAGGTTCTCAAAAAGATGGGTGTTGACAAGGAGGGTGGATAGAAGAATAAAGGGGCATCCGCAAGTATAGCGAAGGTTAGGGATACAGCTTTAAGGAAGACAAACAAAGGGATAAGAGTAAGGATGAGGAGACTGAAGGGAAAGAGAATAAAGAGTTCAAGAGAAGGAAACTACCATACATGGGAGTTACTTAACCACTGGTGTCTGCTAAAGATAGATTTTGGAAAGGTATGTGGCTCAAAAGAGGAGGAATGCGAACTGGCAAAGCAACCAAGGGTACCTATGACCATGGAGAATCGGACAGACGTGTTCCCTATATATGCCAGCATTTACTGTGAGAAATACCCGGAGAGGAGTTTAGCTTTATATATAAGTATATGGATGTAATACGTAAAGCACAGATTCCCTTTGGGGGTAATGCTTGGGCCCAATATAGCAAGGAGTTTATAGTGTGTATGGCATTGGATCCTGAAGCAGAATGGGACAAGTTAGATACGGACCTTTGGCAGAAAACAATGGGCTGAGCCAAACCTGGAAAAAACATATATACAGAGAGTGGTTTACCCATAGTATATCAGCCCTTTCAGACCTGTTCCACCTGGGAAAGTGTGGGGAATTTGTATAAGGGCCAGTGAGACAAAATAGTTGCTTGTTGGAATTTCAACAAGGAGATGTGCATGAAGGAGTATTGCAGATTAAGGCATGAATGCTCCAAGTGCTCAGAGAGGCATCCACTTGTCAACTGCTATGGAAACACCGGGGAGACGTCAGGGACTTAGCAAGGAGATCACTACTAAGAATGGGCGGAAATTGAGAAGTCGGGCTACGCAAAGATCAGCGAAACGGAAACAAATCTCCGCGAGCACGCAGAGTTCGGCAAATACGCGGAATTGCTAGTTTCGCCCATTTGCAATGCTTTTTTCCTGTTCGCGAACGCTGTTTGCATGCTCGGGGGGAAATATTTCGCGAACACCCATTTTGAAAGCGCAAACAAGCAAAAAATTCCACGAAGCTGCGGATCACGGAATTTTGGGCAATTCCGAGTTCTGCATGGAACACGAAATTACCCAAATTCCACGAGTTTAACGAAATTTACCGCCCAGACCTAATCACAACGGCAACATATTTCAGAGGAAGCAGGAGCAGATAACACAGGAGGTTACAGGGGAGCACAGGGAACTCAGGGGAAAAGCTGTTATGCTGGTTAAGTTAGCTTGGCTCGCATACAGGCTGAGATCCTACCCAAATAAGGAAGGTGCATGTATTTTGTAGGAAGCTTTTATATGGGGTTTTAGGCTGGAGTAGAGCGTAAGGCATTGGGTGGAGAATTTGTGGTCAGTTCAGACTCAGCCACTGCCAGGAAGGGAGGAAGGCCCTGCCATCCCCCCTTCCTGCACTTCTTTGCTTAACTTGTGGTGTGGGACAAGTTAAGCAAAGAAGTGCAGGAAGGGAGGATGGCACTTTTGACAGGTGGCTATTGGAGTAATTGATTGTTTTGCCAATAGGAGTGGTGCCCAATTAAGAGGCATGGAAGTATAGGCTCATTCAGTATCTGTCATGGCCAGAAGGCCAATTATTCAAATACTTCATTGGGGAAGATCTAGCATCGGTGCTCTGTAGACGTGGCTGTGGCTATGGTGGATTAGGCAGGACCGGTAGTCTATATGGCAAAATGTGACATTAAATCTGCATTGCCATTATTCCCTGTGCACCCTGATGATTTTCAATCGCTCGATATCCAATTTCAGTGGCATGTTTGTGGGCAAAGCATTTGCTATGGGAAGCTCGATTTCATGTGCTCTTTTCTAGTGCTTCAGCACTTTTCTACAGTGGCTCTTCACGCAGGTAATGGTTCATGAAAAGGTGACCTACTATCGCAATAACCTTTTCTTTGTCATGGACTCTAGTTCCACGGACTGCAAGCATCTGCTAGTGAGTTTCCAGGAGCTCATGGAAGACGTGGGGGCTCCACTGGCCCTGGAGAAAATGGTGGGTCTGGTGACCACCATTTAGTTTCTAGGAATTTAATTGAATTCAGTAGCTATGATAACATACCTTCCAGCTCAGAAGAAATTGTGGATGCAATCAATCAATCAATCAATTAATGGGTTTGTAAAGCGCAACTACTCACCCGTGAGGGTCTCAAGGTGCTCTCGGGAGGTGGGAAGCAGATCCGTCTACGTGCTGGGGTTATTCCAAGAGCCAGGTCTTGAGGTGTTTACTGAACTGGGGTAGCGTGGGAGATAGTCAGAGGTGGAGTGGTAGGGTTTTCCGGATGATGCCAGCAAGGAAGGAGAAGGATTTTCTCTGGTTCTGGTCCTGCGGATGCATGGGGCGGTGGCCAGGGTGAGCTGAGTGGAGTGGTCTGTTGGGTGCGTGGAAAGAGGGGCAGATGTTCAGGTATGCTGGTTCAGCATAGTGGAGGGCCTTGTAAATGTGGTTGAGGAGTTTGAAGGTTATCATTTGGTCTGAGGGGAGCCAGTGAAGTTCACTGAGGTGTTGATTGATGTGGCTGTGCCGGGGGAGGTGTGTTGCTGTAGTCGGGGCTGCTGCTGATGAGCATGTGAGTGACGGTCTTTCTGGATTCAGTAGGGATCCATCTGAGGGTTTTTCGCAGCAGGAAGAGGATATTTGAAACAGGCAGAGGATACTTAGTTGATCTGTTGGTCCATAGTGGGGAACGTCCTTTACAACTGAACTTTTACAACGACGTGCCGTTACGACGCAGGTTTAACAACGAAAGTCATTACAACGACTTTCGCTGGAGGGCGCTCTAGGATAGGTAATAGTTTAATTTACTATCCAACACCTTCCCTGCTATCCACGGGGACTGGAGTTGGAATAGTAAATTAAACTATTCACTATCCAGCGCCGCCCAAC
This sequence comes from Lissotriton vulgaris, assembly GCF_964263255.1. Lineage (NCBI taxonomy): Eukaryota > Metazoa > Chordata > Amphibia > Caudata > Salamandridae > Lissotriton > Lissotriton vulgaris. The sequence goes on along the minus strand of NC_141700.1, from coordinate 275,757,447 downwards.
GCAAGTCGTTGTAACGACTTGAGTTGTAAAACCTGCGTCGTAACGGTACGCATTGTAAAAGCACGCGTTGTACCGTCATACATCCCCATAGTGAGCAATGCTTCTATGATGCTGAGGTTTTGTGCGTAGTACGTCGGGGTGGGGGTGTTCCTAGATCAGAGGGCTTCCAGATATCATTCCATGCAGAGGGGTGGATCCCAGTATAAGGACTTCTGTATTGTCTGAGTTTAGCTTAAGGCAGCTGTTCTTCATCTAGGTGGTCACGGCTTTCATCCCCTCTTGGAAGTTGTGCCTGGCGACGTTGGCTTTGCTGGTGAGGGAGAGGATTGCTGTGTTTTGTCTGCATGGGAGACGATGTTGAGTCTGTGGTTCCTGACGATGCTTTTGAGGGGGGCCATGTAGATGTTGAAGAGGGTGGGGCTCAGAGAGGAGCCCTGGGGCACTGCGCATTTGGTCTCTGTCAGTTCTTAAAGGTATGGCAGAAGGCTGACCCGATGTGTTCTGCCTTTGAGGAAGGATCTTAAGCAGTCGAGGGCCATGTCGTGGATGCCGGCATCGGGGAGTCTAGTGGTTAGGGTACAGTGGGAGATGGTGTTCAATGCTGCTGAGAGATGCAAGAGGGTGAGGGCTACAGTTTTGCCCTCTGTAAGGAAAGATCGGATGTTGTCGGTTTCAGCAAGGAGGGTGGTCTTGGTGCTGTGATTGCTTCAGAAACCAGATTGGGAGATGTTCAGGATGTCATTTGTTTAGTTGAAGTCGGCTAGTTGGTTGTTGATGGCTTTTTCAATAACTTTGGCTGGGAAGGGGAGCAGGGTTATGAACCTGAAGTTCTTAAGGTCTGTTGGGTCCACTGAGGGTTTCTTCAGGTGTGGGTTGATTTTGGCATGTTTCCAGTTGTCGGGGAAGAAGGCGATTTTGAGGGTGTAGGTCATGGTTTGGCATAGCTCTGGAGCAATGGTGGGGGTGGCTCCTGTGGAAGATGTGGGGCAGGCAGGGGTCCGATGGTGCTCCCGAGTGGATGCTTTTCATTGTCTTTAGGGAGTTGTCCGTGGTGAGTGGGTTCCAACTGGGCAGGGTCTGCCAGGAGTGTCAGCTGAGGAGGTTGCTGGTGTGGTCGTGAGGTCCTGGTTGTCGAAGTTGTCGTAGATCGTCTTAATCTTGTGGTGGAAGAAGATGCCGAGTCTGTTCCAGAGGTCTTGGGAGGATGGGACGTCTGTGGTTTCACTGTTGGGTTTCCTGAATTCCTTGATGATGGCGAAGAGTTCTTTGCCGTTGTGTGCATTGGTGTTGATTCTGTCTTGAAGGGCCTTCTTCCTTGTGTTTTTGATGAGGTGGTGGTGTGTGGTGGTGGCTGCTTTGAAGGCGGTTGGGACTTCAGGGGTTTTGTGGTTCCTCCATGTCTTTTCAAGTCGTCTGTAGGAGCGTCTGGATTCTTGGAGGGCAGGTGTGAACCAGCTTGCTTTCTTGATGTGTTTCCCGGAGGCTTTCTTGAGGGGGCCAGGGTGTTGCCTCAGTTTACAATCCATTGGTGAAGGTTGTGTGCTGCGGTGATGGCATCAGAGGTTGACTGTTGTGAGGTGCGGTTTAGGGCAGTGGTGAACTGGTCCTCTGTGACCTTGTTCCAGCTTCTGCAGCGGAAACGCTGAGCATGCTTTGGTGCAGTGGGTTAGTTGAAGGAGTAGTGTTTACAGTGGTGGTCCAGAAAAGTTCTGTGGTGTGGCTGTAGGAGACACTGTTTCCTGGGGCAAAGACAGTCAATTGTGTGATTTCGGGGGTGACTAGCTGTTTAGTCCTATGTTGGCGAAGTTCTCTAGGAGGGGGGAGAGGTTCGGATCATTGTAGTTGTCCAGGTGGAAGTTGAGGTCTCTAAGTAGAATTTAGTCTGTGGATGTTAGGGCCAGGGGTTTGATGAGGTGGATAATTGCGTCTGTGAATGGTGCGGGCCGGGTGGTTTGTAGATGAGCGTGCCACGGAGGCTAGTTTTTGGGTTGGTATGGAAACGGAAGTGTAGATGCTCCATGTGGGCTGTCGCGCCATCTGGGTGGATGATCAGGTGGAGGGTGCTTTTGTGGACTGTGGCGATACCTCCTCCTGGCCAGTTGGGGTGGTCCTTGTGGATGATCTTGTAGCCGTTAGGGATGGCTATGTCTGGTGCTTAGATGGCATTTGTCCTGGTTTCTGTAAGGAAGGTGGCGTCGGGTGAGACTGCGTCGAGGAAGACCAAGATCTCTGTGGCATGTTTGTGGAGTGATCGTGTGTTGAGGAGAATGCAGTTGATGTTTTGGGTGTGGTGAGGGTCGGCTGGTTGGGTGATGGAGCTGGGTTATGGAGGTGGGTGAACATGCAGAGGCAGTGAAGGCAAGAGAGAGGGCTGTGGGTGTTGCTCGGCATCAAGAGCTGGCAGTTGTTGTTGCATCTGGGGTTGAGATCGTGGAGGCTGTTGGAGTTGTCCATCATCCCCTTTGGTATCACTTTGTTCGCCCTAAGTTGGCAGGGTATGCCCAGAGGTGGGTCCCTTGCTCACTCTGCCACTGGATTCAAGATAGCCTGACTGATGAGGGTTATGAACCCAAAACCGGTCCCAGGATGCTTGTTTCCGGTCCAGGGAAGACATGTCTTGGCAGTTCGGGCTGGACTGTTCCCATGAGGCACAGGGTCAGACTGATTTGCATATGGCCATATCTGAACTGGGGTGGTGGAGTGAGCTAAAGAAGGATGATTGTTTAAACCCAGATCAGTTGTTTGGGGGTGAGTGTTTGATTTGCTCAATTCTCCGTCCATCATCCCCTTTGGTATTGCTTTGTTCCCCCGAAGTTGGCAGGGTATGCCCAGACGTGGGTCCCTTGCTCACTCTGCCACTGGATTCAAGATAGCCTGGCTGATGAGGGTTGTGAACCCGAAACCGGTCCCAGGATGCTTGTTTCCGGTCCAGGGAAGACATGGCTTGGCAGTTCGGGCTGAATTGTTCCCAAGAGGCACAGGGTCACGCTGATTTGTATATGGCCATGTCTGAACTGGGGTGGTGGAGTGAGCTAAAGAATGATGATGGATTAAACTCAGATCAGTTGACTGCGGGTGAGTGTTTGATTTTCTCAAACGCTCCGTCCATCACCCCCTTTGGTATCGCGGAGTTGTAGCAGAGGCAGTTCAGAAGGCCAGGGTTCCTTGTGCTGGACGTGGTCGGGGCGCGGCCTGCACTGGCGGGCTTGCCTTTGGTGCACTAGTGTTGCGGCCTCCATTAAGTAGGGTGAGGGCGGGTTAGGTGGGAGGCCGGAAGCAGAAAGCAGGAATGGCAAAAGAGAGGGGCCACAGGGGAAGCAGCGGTGGGAAAAGGCCTAATAGGGCGCGGAGGAAAAGGAAAGGGGGCACAGAAAATGGAAATAGTAAAAAAGGAAAAACAGGAAAACAGGCAAAAAGAGAAAAAAGGCACAGAGAAGGAGAAAAGGAAAACGGACAAAAAAGGAAGAAAAGAAAGACAGAGGGCAGAAGAGCAGAATTCTCTCCCACTGCACCACCAAGGATGAGGAGCAGGTGGGAGCCTCTGGGTGGAGGAGGGCCTCGAACACCCTGACACAAAGGTGAGAGCGCGCTCAGAGGCAGCCCTTAGCTGGTGGAACTGCAAAGGAGGAGAGCAGTTTCACTGACTAGGTCAGTGGGCTTGCTCCTCTTGCTGTGCAGTGGCCGTCATTAAATAGGGTGAGGGGTGAGGGCGGGTTAGCTGGGAGGAGGGATAACAGGGACTGGGAACAGTGCAATATAGGGGGGAGGGGCCATGGGGGCAGCAATGGCAGAAAAAGGCCAAAGGAGGCACAGGGAAAAGAAAAGGGGGCACAGAAAAAGGAAACTGTGAAACAGGCAAAAACAGAAAAAAGCACAGAAAAGGAGAAAAGGAAAAGGAAAACAATGTTATAGAAGAAAGACAGAGGGCAGAATAGCAGAAGAGCAGAATACTCTCCCATTGGACCACCAGGGATGAGGCGCAGGCAGGAGCCTGCGGGTGGAGGAGGGCCTTGAACACCTTGACAGAGAAGTCAGATCGCGCTTGGGGGCAACACTTAGCTGGTGGAGCTGCGTAAGAGGAGAGCAGTGGGCTTGCTGCAGGTATTGTTAGGCATGATGTTGACAAAAATAAAGTCACAGTGTGAGAAGTACAGATGCTTTTAGGACACCTCAATTTTGCTTGCAGGATTGTGCTAGCTGGCAGGACTTTCTGCCAGAGGTTGGGATTGGTGCTCTCTGGCTGTTCCCTTCCACACCATTATGTTATGATATCCGCAGTGTGAAGGTCCGATCTGCAGACGTGGGGGTATTTGCTGGACTTCTTACAGGGTATTCCAATTACAGTGCAACAGGATTTTGACTGGGACATTCTAACTTATTCAGATGCATCAGGTGGCATAGCATTTGAACTGTATTGGTTGGGACAGTGGTGTGCAGAGGAATGGTTGGATGGTGGGAAGCAAGGGGGACGCAGCATAGCCTTTCTAGAACTCTTTCCACTAGTGGTAGCAGTCCCTCTGCGAGGAGCATGGTTGCAGCACAAGACGGTACTCTTCAGAATAGACAAAATGGCTGTAGTTCAAGTAGTTAACAGACAATCGGCAAAAGACACACCGGTCCTAAAGTTGGTGAGGGATTTTGTTCTTGAATGGTTGTGAGACGGCATTCTATTTAAAGCCAGGCATGTACCAGGTGTGGCCAATAACATTGCGGATGCTTTGTCTCGTTCTCAGTAGGAGTGGTTCCATGAGCTGGCTAAGGCGGCACGCAGAGATAGAAGGTGGAAGCCCACTGAGTTATGGACAGTGGGCAACAGAGGATGTTTCAGCTGGTAGTTGGGTCCCTGGCGGCGTCCATGCGTAAGGCATATTACCAGGCTTGGGGCAGGTTTCTGAGTTGAGAAGCTTATCAAAGTTTGAATGAATGGGACTGAGTTGAGGACGTGGTGCAGTTCATTTCCAGAGTAACAATTTCAGGGAAGTTGACAGGCATTGCCTTCATGGATAAATTCTTGTGGGGTTATGTGCCATCAGCATGGGAACTCGGTAGGAGAAATCTAGAGTGTTGGGCTAGGGAACAAGGAAAGGGAGGTCAAATGAGGAGGCATCTTTCTCTGCAGGTTTTTTGCAGGATGATCAATATTTTGCCACAGATATGATTTTTTCAGATTTAAATTGTTCTCTTTTCCACATTAATTACGAGGATGTTTTTTGGGGCATTCAAGGTATCAGTGCTCTTTGGAGGTCGGGTGAACAAGGTATTTATTTTTTGGGGATGTTGACTTTTGGGCAGAATAGTATTGAGATCCATTTGATTAGGTCAAAGCCTGACCAGCAGTCAAAGGCAACAACGGTACTTTTGAAGTTTCTGAAGGAAGGGGTTTGCCCGATGGCATGGGTCAAGTAGCTCAGGGAGCAAGTGGGGAGAGTAGATAGGCTTGTTTTCAAACACCAACAAGGGAATCGGATCACTTCTTTTCAACTGTTAGCGGTATTGAGGAAGGCAGCTACAAAGCTGTGGTTAGTGGCAAACTAATTTGGTACTCATTCTGTTCATATTGGGGCAGCGACAGATGCAGGAGAGAGAGGGTGGTCTAGGGAACAAATAATGGGGCTAAGCAGGTGGTGATCAGATTGTTTTCAGAGGTATGTTAGGGACTGGGGGGGGGGCTGTTAGCAAGATGATCTGTTTTCTTTTCCAGGTTTGGTTCCAGGTCCATTGACTGCTGGCTTGTCGGTGTGGATTGTTATATATTTCTTTATTAAAGTGGGCAGAGTGGACTGTAGGCAGGAGTGCTTGGGGTAGGAATTTGGGTTTTCACAACAGCTCACTGACAGTTGAGTTGTTTGGTAAGGGTGGTATGAGATGGAGAGAGTTGTTGCCCAAGCTCAACAGGTTAATGGTTAGGAATACTTCTCCGGATATGTTTATGATTCACTTAGGAGATAACGACATGGTACTGGAGAAAGGTTTGACGATAATACAATCCATGAAACAAGACTTGAGGGAGATAAGATTGCAATGGTCAGAGTGTTTCATAGCATGGACGGATTTTATACCTAGATGTTGGCGAGGCGCAGTCAAGCTGTCAGCAATAGGTAAAACCAGAATGAACGGGAATAGAGAAATCGCCATTTCTGTAGGGAGAGGGTTTAGGCCACATACAGCATGTGGACTAGTGTAACGAAGAGGTGCAGTTTTTCAGGAATGATGGAGTGCATCTTTTGGACCATGGGATGATATTATACTTGTTGGAGTTGAGGTTATTTTTGGTCAGGACCTTGAAGCTACAGGAGTGAATTGTTTTGTGTTGGGGGCATAAAAAGTCAGGTTGGTGCATTTTTTTGGTGGTCGTTGGCCCACAAGTTTGCAGGCCTTCAAGTAAGGTTATTTTGGGTAATACAGGAAAGCAGGCAGAAAGGGAGGATCTCAACAAGCCCACACCAAAGTCCTGGAGTTAAAATGTTACGTCATTGGAATAGCAAGTTTTGCACATGTAAATTAGTTTACTGCCAAGCAGAAAGGGAAGTTTAAAGTCAGTTAATCAAAGAAGTACTAGAGTGTAGGATGTCAAAGTTTGAAGGGTATGTATACTGGGGCAAGTTTAAGGCAGGGGAGAAGGAAGGTAGGATGTTTAATGTATACTGAGGTTTTAGTTTTATAAGGCCTTAGGCCGAGGATGTTTATGTGATACATACCTGTTTCAATAAAGCACCCTTTTCCACACTTACAAGCAGTCAGTGGTCTGTTATGTGCCCCATTTCCCCCAATCACAAAAATCAATAGATGGCGTGGCGTGCTCTACAGGGGCAGCAGGTCTCATTTGCCACTGTGTACTACCCCTGGGGAGCCAGAGGATTTGAACATGTGGCAGGTGAGGGGTGGTCTTGCTCCCTTTTATAGGAGTAAGCTGAACGCCTAGACTGCCCCTACAATGTTTTTGTGCTTGTGTGCCTTGCATGCCCTAGGACCTTCGACCTTCCCAGAGGTCAGTGCTATTCCTTTCTAAGACTGATCCTTTGGGGTTTGCTTATCAATTCAGTAGGGTAAAGCAGGCTGGTGGACGGCAAACAATGAACTACAGACCGTAGACTGAGGATCCGACCTCTATACGAAAGGAAGGCCTGTTGAAGGTCTGTAGTGGAGGAGGCAGCTATGTGTGTGACGTACCCGTCTGAGGAGACTTTGCTTAAAGAGTTAGCACCTTTATCTGGACTTGCATTGAGAGGTTGGGTGTTGAGACTGAGGTTGGGTGGTTTTTGATGGCTTTGTTACTAATGAATACCGGGAAAAACCTCACATCTCTGGGGATAAAAGCAAGCATCAGAAGAGGAGTTTACTGTAGCAACACCTAGCAGGTCACACCCAAAACAATAACAATGAATAAAACTGCCATTCTAAGGCTGGTTTTGCTGTTCTGTTTGATGCTTCACACAAAATATCACAAAGTTTGCATATGAAATTGAGTCTGGGCTGTGCTAAGGATTCAAGGTCCCAGAAGACTGTGCTAACCAGCACCCAGAGAGCAACTGAGGTAGCAGGAGGGGGTGGAGTCAACACATGCTATATAGTGTTGCGCCAAGCCCTGCTATGCGGAACGCCAAGGGTGGGTCCGTCATCTCCCAGAGGAGGCTGGCTTGAGCCACTCCTCTTGGCTGGAGAATAAAGCTTCTTTGAAGGTTTGTGGTCACCACCATCAGCAATGCAGAGAACTCCTTGAGAAGATATCACTCCGTGCCCTTGAGTTGGTTATCTGGCTTCTCTGCTGAGGTCACTTGACTGGTATCTTATGCAAGGCTTATATTTTTCCTGCTGTTTTTTTTTTTATTTCATAAAAGCCAGTTTGTTCTTTTTGGCACCATGGGGAAATGGAAGTTGCCAGGAGGCGGGGACAAAGATATAACTTCAACTGCTTCAGCAGGTTCCACATCGGCCACCTTTCTGGCCAGAGCAGTTGGGTTACCTGAAAAGAAATTGACCTGGCAGAAAGGTGTTTGTCCCTGGATAAAGGTGAACCATTGACGTTCTCCCCTCACACTTCACCCTCCCAACATCTCGGTGCCACTAATATCCAAATTGCTTCAGTGCTGGGTGACTTCACTGGGAGCGCTGCGACCTCCATACGAGATATGATGGACCTTCATTCCTTGCACAGTAGCAAAGGGGGCACATCCGTCAAGAGGAAACTACAAAGTAAGAGTTAGTAATGGCAAGCATGGGGCCGTTAAGAACTTAAATAAAAATAAAAGAGTCCATGTGCCCAGTCACACTGAACCTGAACCGTGCTCAGGCCTTGGAGAAAATCATGGGGTCATCAATAACTTTAACTGAGCATTGATTCTTGAGAAGATCAAAGCCCAGTTCAATATTGGCGTCACGCCCTGGTAGGAAAAATTAGAAGCCTGGAACAAATGATTATAAAGTTAACTGAACATATCAATACATTTCCGAAAGTCACTGAGGAGGGGGACGTGGTGGTCTCATACGCCGCCCTGGCATCAACTGAATATACGAAGACCTATGCACGGGGAGCTGTACCTACTGTGACGACTGCCCCATCTATTGATTTAATCGCGCCTGCTGGCAGAATACCATCTATTGTGGGAGGGAACTCCAGCAAAAGTTCCCGGAAATCAAAAGCTCTGTCCATGCTACTAAGAATGGAGGGTTCCCCCAACAGAGGACACTCCCACCCATCTCCAGCTTAGCCTACTGCCCTTTTTGCTGCAGTCCAGACAAAACTCTCATGTCTGCTTGCAGACAGGACAGAAACCCTCAGCGATTTGAAAAATAAGGTGTCCATTGGCAAATCAGCAACTCTGCCTTGATCCTCTCAGAGTATAAAGACATTCTCCTCCTTATGAGAGTTCAGTGGATTGTCTAGCGGGGACTGTGTGGTGATCAACTGTTAGACTCCGCATCTAGCTGGCCGCATTTGTTGTGATCCAGGACCTTTCCTCCTTCCTCTCATCACCTCTCTCCCTCTCAACTCTGGCGAGTGTAATGCATTTGCAGAGGTCAACTTATGATGAAACGAAAAACCTGGAAACTACTGAGCAGGGCAGGGTCAGACAGGGGACGGAAAACCTGTTTCTGGTTTCTGATTAAACCATGTTAGTGTTTTTCAGCCGGATCACATGTCCCTATGAAGCAATAAACAAGCCTTTGAGAACATTAGGTAGCAATATTTATTGTCATAAAGTGTTTTGTCTTGACAGGAGAGCCATGGGTGAAGAAGTGTGCAATATGGGTGATTAAATAATTGACAACTCATTGTCCATTCTGTTCAGTTTTCTTCCAGTTGACAGAACAGCTATCTATCTTGTGATAGAAATCAAGATATCACGAAAAATATTTTGCTTGATTTTATAGCGATATTCCCGCCCATAAACATCATCATTAGAAAAATCTGTTATTTGCGCTTTCTGTTCTTTCTTGCCAAAAAACGCATTTCCCTCCAATCACGTCCCTGTAAGATTTGAGGTTTGCATTTTGACTATTAATTCCTGCAGATGTTTAGGGGTGTCAAACTCTGTGGGGTAATTGAAAGTAGAACGTGTTTTCTTCACGGTTGGAGGACTCTGCTGACATTGGAATATCCAGACCTATTGATCTCTTACTAGCAGATCGTTGTGTCTTTGTATTTCAGGAGTCTCTGTTCTTCTTGTAGTATCAAAATCTATGTACCTTTCCCCAGAAGAATGCTCTCAAGCACAGGGTCTTTATTCGTCGTTCAGGGTATCAGAATGAGTAACTCCTAGGGAAATGTACTATCCGTCAGCAGTGGCAGCGGGCGTAGTCCTCGCCAATGTATTGGAATTCTCAGGATGCTACCTGGTAGGATATCTTGTTGTGAAAAGGGACATCTGCTCTATGCAATGTGTACACTTGTTTGGTGTTCCTCCTAATGAAATATGTCTCCGTTGTAACCCTGGACGTAGGACTACTCTACGCTTGCTGAGCGTGCGTAGTTTGCGCTGCTACTACGCGCTAAGCGAATTGCACAAAGCACTGTGCAAAAACACGTAGTGGGCATTTTTTGCTTGCTCGTGGTCCTCAACGTCAAGTTGGCGACCACGAGCGGGCAAAATCACCATCCCGGCGAGACTTTTTCCTAGTTTGCGATCTACAACATCAAGTTGCTGATCGCAAGCGTGGAAAATATACCTTCCGGCGAGATTCTCAACGCAGGGAGGTCAGGTTTCTCATTGCGAGTGGTCGCATATGTTCGCGACCGCTCCCGATGAGAAACTACCAGTCCGCGTCGAGTACAAATCTACTCGAGCGGCAGAAAACGACAGCTTGCACTGTGCAAGATACTGTTTGCAATGATTGCACAGTGTTAACAAGCATCCGGCACTGTGCAATCAGTGCGAACAGCATTTTCCCTACTGCACTATGCAGTTCGCGTAGCTATGCGTAGCTTGCATAGTGCGAAGTGCACTTCGCATAGCTACGCGTAACGCTACTACGCGAACTACACCCAGGGTTACTCCGTTGTTGCATTGGGACATCACTATCCTTTGCTTATTCACATGTTTAGAGTACTTCCTAGGGGAATATGTTTTATTGTGTGTGCTTTATCTAGCACCGTGTCCACTAATTACCTGCAGATTGTTGCAGTGCAGTGTTTTTGAGAGTAAACTCTTTCTTCTTTGGGGTGTTTCTCTTCTGCCCTATGGTCTGGTGGACTACGATCATGCTGGTTTGTGGTTTCCTTGCTCTAGGGCTCATGTGCTTCAGTAAGCCTGTTTTGGGTAAGCACAAGTTCATAGTCTCGGGGTTCCTGTATCTAGGGACATTTGACCTGCTGTCATTTTAAGGGAAGGTTAGTATTCTATGCTCCCTGTCCTTGTGTGACTTAGTGTCCCGATGGTTCCTATTTTGTCACTGCCCATTACAGCCAGTGATTCCAGTCTCACAACCTGGTTCTCTGTTACCACCCCCTTAGCCCATATCCTTCTAGTAAAGTTGTCACCAGTTGTTTATTGCTGGTGGACTGTAAGACTCCTTAGCTTTCTGGGAGATGTGAACACCATTCTTCTACCTGCCATGGGTGAACTCCCTTCCCCTCAAGGTCGTAGAACGATTGCTATGTCAGACATGCATGATGAGCTGTCACCAAAGTGAGAGCTTGTTTTTCTCCCCTCTAGTCTGTAAACCGTGTGTGCCTAATCTCATGTGGCCGAAGTATTCTCCAACCATACCGACCAGACTGAACCTACTCCAACATATCTCCTGTTGACTCCCAAGTCTACATGGTACCTGCCTGCCACGTCCAGGTCCTCCAGCCATCCCCAAGAGGTCAGCAAAGCTCTAGTGTCCGATTCTGACTTATCAGTTTATTGTCACTGGCCTACCTCCCACTCTCGTAAATGTCCACACCAGAGGTCCCCAACCCTTTGTAAGCAATGATCAACATTTGTGTGTCAGCAAAAATGTTCCTCATCATCCTGCGAACCACAATGGAACATGTGAGTGCAGAAGCTTTGGTAAAATGATTGAAACATGAACCAGCACACTAATGAAAATCAGTAACACCTATCAGTGAACAGTAATTGACAGTATATGGGGGACATTTAGAGTAGAGAAACATTGTGCATTTCCGAGCCCAATATAGGACCTTGGCTGCAACCAAATGTGTACGAATTTAGAGCTGAAGGCGCAGTGGATGTGGGCTCTTGCCAAGGAATTATTTTAAAGATAACGTGAAATTGTGAAATTCACAAGGCGTTGGGCCAGACAGACTATTCAACATTTAGAGGATTTATAATTATGCCTTAGCAAAGATTGTGCCAAAAGTGTCACCGTATTTGAAAAAAGTATTTTCCACAATGAAAAATAATCAATAATCTTCAATATGGAAAGAAACTGGAATGAGATGGAATTGATTGGAACCCAGGGGTCTCTATGAAGTGTACCATCGCAGGCATACTTACTCAGTGTACATTCAAAGCACACTTACTGCCAGCACGGTTACTTCCATGCATTGTACCCTTATATGTATATATAGATTCAGCACTTACAGTCTGAGCACACTGTTCATCACTTAAGTTTGTCCATATCTAACCAGGGTGTGTTAATAATAAACACATACACTGACAGCACACACACTTCCCATGTGTGTGCTGCACAACACTTCACCCTTCATGTATTGTACGTCATGCAAGCATCCAGCGCATGCTTTCCTTATGCACGCACTACACAGCACTACATCCTTCATGTCACATAGCCTTTAGATGCATACATACACCCAGTACATGTCATATACTCCTTACAGGCATACATACACCCAGTTCATGCCCTGGCCATACACATACTGGATTGTCCTGCTCTGTCACTGTTCTGTACCCTTCCCAGGCACACATACCTCAAGCGCAGTCACTACTCCTGCGCTGTGCAGTACACCCCATCTACCTGATATAGGTCAAGGGGTGAGTTAAGCACATAGCAGTGGAACTTTTTATTAAAAAGGTGAGTGTGCCTGTATGGCTCATTCTAGTGACACAGAGTAAAGAGGTTCTGATCAGTACTACTGATCATTATGTGGTTCGCTACCATCACCGTGCTTGTGCTGCTTAACTCCTGGTGATGGCACTAGCCTTCCACTACTTTTCGACTGAACGGAACTGCCGTCCCCTCCCGCCCCCCAGTGCCTTGAGATCCTCACGGGTGAGTAGTGCGCTTACAATTCCCTGATTGATTGATTGATTGAATGCTTGATGAGGGTAGGCCTTTGGGCACCTCCTGGTTCAACAAGAATGCAATACATGAGGCAGGCCTATGTCATAACACACATGCATGATTCTTGTTCTCCTTTGACAAAAAATCTGCATTAGGCACCCAGACAACAGTACCTTTGGGCACTCAGGGCAAGGGTACACGTCTTCAACCATGCAGTGGACTCTTCCGTCCCAGCACCTGGCTTTCAATTAACCAGCCTACCATTGGCAGAGCTAGGCACATAGACCTGCTCAACATCAGGATAATCCTGCGTATGATAGTTTACTTCACAAATACACATAACATACTAAGATACCAAAACTAAAGATACCAGAACTGAACATAACATCATTAAACATAACTGAAGATCACATAACATAACCTAGAAAACATAATATAACTAAAGATAACATAACTAAACATTACGTCACTAATCATAAACATACTGGCCCCTAATTGGTGGGAATAGGTATAGGCAATTCCTCTTATGTCATTTGGAAAAAAGACACACTCAACAAGTGAGAGTTTCAAGACTCAAGACTTCAACCTTCATGTATTATTGGAGATGTTTTAGAGTTGTGAGGAATCTGAAAATCCCCCCCCCCCCGGTTTGTGGGAAATAGGCAAATACCACATGATAACTGACTTTTGGAATTGCTTCCAGTATAGTGGAGGATTTCTGCTTAGGAATTCTTGTCTGAATGTGTCAAGTCTCTAGGTATTAGAGCACTATCCTATACCACTGAACTTTATTTAAAGTCTTTTAGTCTGAGGATGGGGGATGGAGTGGCACTGGACTAACCTTTGAGTATGTGATAAGGGGTGATAGACGATCTTGAGCCTCTGTGGTAGGCAGAGGAGGTAACAAGTTAAGGTATGCTGCCACCAGCCCAATAACAAAACAAAGAGCCTATTCGGCTATCAGGGTCATACAGTCAAAAATCATACAGAATTTGTTTCCCAAGTATACCATTGTCTCTGTTTATTCTAATGTGCTACAGTGGTTCTCACAGGAAACAAATATGGTACTGTAATACAAATATGAGCTGTAATTTTGGCCATATTTGTATTACAGTACCATGTACTTTTCAGTTGTTTCCTGTAAGAACCATTGTAGCACATTATAGTTACATGCCCAGGTTTTCATGGGCTTGAGGGTGGCTCATGTAGTTATATGCCCGTTGTCTCCATTTAGGCATGCCTGAATATTTACAAACCTTGGGTTGCAGAGACTATCCTCTCTCTTACTGGCTAAAATAAGACCCAACATTCAGTTTATGCACTCTTGTTTACACTGTAGATGCAAAACAAAATAGATAACAAACATGGCATTTGGTTATGTTTGGGTTCATGATATTGCTTGTGTTTATTTTTCCTTCTCCTGTATTTTACTTTGTATATTTTTATAGGAAATATGAAGAAAATGTTGTTTGAGCATTTATTACCATAACATATTGATTTGACATTCCCTATCTTATGTTCATTGCCATCTGCATCTCTGTCAAATTTTTTGGGATGAAGAGGGGACGATCCCTGGGTGTGTAATGCACTTAATACATGTAATGGCTTGTTGGTAACACTGTAGGCCTTATTTAAAATGTCGCAGAATATGTGGCATTGATATTTTTGTAATACTAGGAATGTGTAGCGTTAAAGCACAACAACATTATTTGCATCAAATGCAAATATATATAGGAAATACGTTCAACAGTATTGTTCACCTGAGCTATTCCAGTGTACTTCCTCAAATTTCTACATCAGAATGGTTTACCTGGTGCCACCATTATTACCACTTTACAGTATTTTCTTTGGATTCGGCAGATCTCAATAAGGGCGTATGTCTTTTTGCATTGTTCCCTTTAAATTTTGACTACATCTACATCAGCAATCATTGCAGGAAGCTGCTACACTTACCATTTTGGTTCTGCCCATCTGGGACCGTATTACACAAAGTCCACGGGGGCGCAACGGGAACTTGCGCCAGCATTTGCGTGCCCCTTGTGCACTTGATATTGCAAACAGGGCCGCAGACGCATGAGTGGCCCCTTCTGTAATACTGAAAGTGCTTTCTTAAGAGGATGTACCCTCATTTACATTGCATGGGGCCAGAGGGAATGCCTTTGCCTCTGTGCCCGCACCATATTATAGACACAGGCGCCGAGGCAAAGAAGCTGTCTGTAGGTGTATTAACAGTGCACCCGCTAAGAGGTGGCACACTGTGATTGTGCCTCCTGATAGCAGCCCTCTTGAGAGGGGGAATGGGTCCTATGGAACCCTCAGACTTCCCCTTGCAGGTGGGTGCAGTCACTCACTGCACCTGCCTGCAAGGGGATCTCTGATCCCCTATAAGAGTGCAGGCGGGTTGCCACCTGCACAATGAAACACAGAGCGGCTGCTTCAAAGCCACTCCGTCTTTCACCTGAATGAGCTGCCCCCGGTGCAGCACAAGTTTGCAGCTGCCTTGGGTGCAGCGCATTCTATGTAATAGGGTGCACTTTCCCTGCTTACGCCCGGTGCACCTGTTTTAAGGTATGCTGGGCGCAAACAGGGAAAGCGTGCCCTATACATAATAGGGCCCATGATCCTTGTCATTTTGGGCTTCTTCATTTCTTTACATGTCTGATATGCTCCACTGTTCTTGCTTTTATCGCCTACCATTTTCATAATGGACCTCTGCCTTACCCCTGTTCCCCTCCTTCAAGCCACCCTTTCTCTCACCCGTTACTTACCTGTAGTGGTTCATGCCCACATGACTGCCCATCTGCAGTCATCTGGCTCACTGGTTAGAGGCGGCAGACCCGGAAGCAGAGAACGGCCCGGGACCAGGGTTCAATTCCCGACGCGGCAGGGTCGTGGACCAGGGTCAGCGGATTCGATAATTCTCGCCTCGGTTCCTACTCTAACCAGGGATCACACTCTGCAACTCTGGGCATTAGCTTGCCTCATCTCTACAACGGCCCCCCACATTCGCCGGGGATGCCTGGTTTCACCTTGGAGATACCCAGTAGGGACCATCTCACAGGGATAGCCAGGACGGGTTCCCCAGCGGTCTACAGCGCCACAACGCCTCAGGGCAGCAGTGCGCTTTACACGACACATACATTTACATTTACATTTACATTTAATGGTGTCCCAGTTTTGCACATAGTTCTTGGTATCTTCTTCTGCATAGCCGAAAGTCAGATTCTCCTGCACAGTTGGGATATTTCACTTTTTCTCCTAATTACTGTCCATGTTTCTGAGGACCCACCTACCTGAATTTTATAAAGTATGTGGCACCCCATTCAGATTCTATCCTTTTCTTCTGGGCCCTATTTGTGCTTGCTATAGAAATCTGTTCACTTTATGTCTTGTGCGTCCAAACCAAAACATGTACTGCACATTGGAAGACCCTAATTGGCCTACTTAACTCCCTATAGGTCCATTGTAAATAGTGCCTTAAGTGAAGCTATGGCATGGAAAATGAAGTGCCACATGTGAGCTACTGTTGTGTATTTCGACCATCTACATATATGACAAAAATCTATGGGCCTGAGTTAGAAGTCGGTGGACACAAACGAGACGGATATCCTGTCCGCCGGATAACCATGCCGGATAACAATGCCCATAGGATAGAATGTGGTGGTAATAAGGGGGATGGGATCTCCATCACGTTTGTGACAGAGTGTTCCCTTCTCCTGACTTCTGAATCAGGCCCTATGTCTGCCAGGAGCACCACTGTGCTCTGACTGGGCTGCAGTTTAAATGCACTGCAGTGATATATGGCAGAGAAAATGGAGGAAAAGCCTATTTCATATATTCATAAGTCCCCCCTAACGGTATGACTTACAAGGAAAAGGTGCAGGGTGCTGATATATAAAAAAAAATAGGCCACATTACATATTGGGCTAATTGTGCCCTCACAGTAATCCAAACCCTAATACAATTTGGCCTGCTATAACCTTTCCCCAATAGGCCTTGGTGGAACTAAAATCTTTATTTTCCACCTCCGCTATCAATCGGCTAGAAAAACGCTTCAAACACATTCCTTGCTTAGTTTTTAAAATCTGAAGTAATGGTGAAGTCATATTTTGAAGAAAAGTATTTTATAGTCCATTCTGCCAATCATTACTCCTCCAGAGCTGGAATGCATATCCTTGGCTGGGAGACTTACCAACCCTGGCTCAGAGGACAATGTGTTGCCTTTGGGCCCAGGAAAGGTTAATGGGTATAAACTGCTGACCAGTTACCAGGAAATAGCTATGCGGGAGTGGACAGGTACAGTTGGCAGAACAAAGGAAAGAATTAGCGCTACTTCTTTTGACTTGGAGATGCCAAAGAGGGCTTCTTCTGTTATCCCCATGACCCTTGTATACAGTTAGGCTCCAGCCACAATCAAAGTGAAAACAGTGTGGACCCTGTCAGGTAGGGAAGGGGCCAAGACGAGGAAGACATGCCTGCCTCGTGGCAGCCGAGTCCTACCATCTAAAAACAGGGGCTCCTGGGTAGTTTTACCGGAGGGTAGAGAAGAAGTGCTGCAAAAGTAGGTGAAGCACTGTGAGAAAATTGTTAGGATTGGGCAGTAGAATTTCTCCAATTGCTGGCTAGTGCATAGGATAAATCTACGGCCACCTTCTCAGAATATTCCTGGACCTTAGAAGACTTCATCTGAAGAAGGGCCTGCTGGAAGGTTAATCCTGACTCCTGGCCCCTACTTGAAGAAGAGGACTCGCACATGGACTGCTGAATCTTGCTGGTACCTTGCAGGGGGACCAGGTTGAAGAGAGACTTAGGGCCCAGAAGCCTGCTTTTAGGTGCTCGGGGATGCAGGTCTGACCAGAAGAACATTTCCCAACAGTTTGAGACTAGGTCTGAAGGTAAAACATATGACCGGTAAACCCGCTTGATGTATCTGACCAGCCCTCTATCACAGCTGGCCTTAAATTATGAAATTCCTAGTCCATTGAGAACTATAGTTTTCGCCTAGTGCTCGATTTTCCCAGGGCACTTCATGTCTTAAAACCTTAAAAGTACACATCTCTGGTTCTCCATAACCCTTTTTGATATATTGAAGTTCTTGGCGTCCATTGTTCACTAAATTGTTCTCTAGTTTTCTAAATTGATTTGAGAATGTTATTGTGTTGTGCTCTTTACTTTCAAATTGTCAGTACTACTTGGGCCTAGATCACATTTCTCTGGGGATTGTCTGCTGCTTGTGTCACAGCTAACTGGGATTGAGATGAGAATCTCTTATAACTTTGTTTCGGCCAAACCAGAGTGGGTTTATTGAGTTTGTAGGGGTGCCCCTCTCTCAAATTAATACCCCAATTACTGACCAACTGCACTCAGTAGAGCTGGGTGCTCAGATACACTCAAGACACGTTATGCAACAGATACATTACGACCATTATGAAAAGTCAAATGCCTCTGTGTTACTTCAGATGTTTCTTGAATAGAAAATCCCAAATGAGGTTATTTACATTCCATTTGCTTGTTGCTCGCACATTTTCATTTCATTGGGGTCCCACTCTGAAAACTTTCCACTCTTCTTCTGGCCTGGAGGTGGATAGGTTGGATGGCATTATCAAAGATCTGTTCACCACTGACCCAATGCTGAACCACCTTGATTGTTGGGTCGAAGCCTCTCAAAACTCCATCAAACGATCTCGTGCAGGTGGAAAAACCTTTGAGGTCTGTGCCACTCAGTGTTGGAACAAACTCCCTCTAGCCTTACCTGCCAAACAGAATCAGCATTCCGTAAATCCCTGAAGACCCACCTCTTCTCTTCCTAAACTGGCTCTCTGATCCTATGGCCTCTGGTTCCAGAGTTCTCAGCGCCGCGACGCCCCGTTGGGGCAGCTGTGCGCTTTACAAAACACACAAAATAAATAAACGGAACCCTTTGGCCCAGACACTCTATGTACTTGCAGCAAGAAGAAGTAAGCCTTCTGTAGATTGGTTGTTACTTTTTTAATGGAATTCTGCATTGATTTGTTGATATTGACTGTTGAAAAAGCAAGTCCTGTGAAATGTATTTTTACATCTTGTATACTACATGCGCTATATTGTGTCATTTATTGTAGCCCAATCGAACTTGTTACACATGTTCCCTATTGACATGTGTTTCGCTTGTGTGCCTATGTCTTCTCTGTGAAAGCTTGTACCTCATTTTCATCTTTTCCAGATACTAATTTTGTACAGGCCAAATCAGTTTCCTCTTTTCCAAGGTTAAAAAGTAGATTTTCATTACGTTTGCTAATAATAGATTGGGTAATCTTTTTAAATTACTTACAAATAACAAAAAGTCAGTATCGCCTTGTTGTGGTGCATTTTGAAGGGAGAGTAAAAATGGATTATTTAGAATACATTTGCTTGTTGCACACTCAATTTGTATCTTTTTTAATGGTGATCTCATAGTCTCATGTCATCTGCCACTGATAGCACTTCAACTCCACTACTCCCAGTAGAACTAGCACTGGACACCACCACCTTCCCCACTGGCGGGCCACAGTACCACCACGACAGTCTGCAGCTTCAGTTTCTTTGTCAGCACCAACGTAGACCCGAAAGGAGCTCATGCAAAGGGATCACATTCTGGAAGTGAATGGTCTAACCTGATATGGTAGGGGGGTTGAGCCGCAAACCAACAAATCACTATTCCTCAGTTTGCAGGTTCTTGAGGCCTGTGTTATGTGGCAGGCTCAAAGCAGCTGGTAGAAGTGTAGCCATCAGTAGGTGGTGTACTATCAGTGAGCAGCAGGGGGCAGAGGCAGGTGGTGTACTATCAGTGAGCAGCAGGGGGCAGAGGCAGGTGGTGTACTATCAGTGAGCAGCAGGGGGCAGAGGCAGGTGGTGTACTATCAGTGAGCAGCAGGGGGCAGAGGCAGGTGGTGTACTATCAGTGAGCAGCAGGGGGCAGAGGCAGGGCAAAGGCTGGAAATGCAGGAGGAGCTCTTAGCAGCTGGTAGAAGTGTAGCAATCAGTAAGTGGTGTACTATCAGTGAGCAGCAGGGGTCGGAGGCAGGGCAAAGGCTGGAGATGCAGCAGGAGCTCGTAGCGGCTGGTAGAAGTGTAACCATCAGTAGGTGGTGTACTATCAGTGAGCAGCAGTGGGCAGAGGCAGGGCGAAGGCTGAAGATGGAGAATATTCATCCTCTGCAGCAGCAGGAGAATGTATTGTGCACTTGTATAGCGCGAATCTGCCACCCAGAGGGTATCCTGGCGCTTTAGACTTTACTGAACCATTTACACAGACAAGTTGTTTAAGCTGTTCTAGGGAAGAGATGAGTTTTCAGACTTTTCTTGAAGGATGGAAAGTCCTCCAAGCTCCTCAAGGACAGAGGGAGGGAATTCCAGAGCTTGGCAGCTGCGTGACCAAAGGACCGGCCCCCCATCCATAGCCTGTGGATCCTCGGTACCACCGCCAGATATAATGAGGAGGAGCGTAAAGGTCTCGCTGCATGGTACCAAGAAAAGAGGTTCTGTAACATGACTGGACCTTGGTCATGTAAAGCCTTAAAAAAGGAGTGGCTCTTTATGAAGCCACCACTGCATACTGTGACATCTGATTTTGTCTTCTGTTGCCTTGGTAGTTTGTTGATCATTTTGTCAGGGATTTTGAACACTTCTTATTGCCACAGTGCAGATCAGTGCTTGGGTTCCTCCTTCCAGAATTGCTTCCATTGCCATCACCTGTGAAAATTTCAGGTTTGACATTACCCAAGCAATAATGGAGTCTCCCACTGGCTGATGTTGTTTGATGATAACGTTAGAATTAATGTAAAATATTAGGTTAGATTTGAGCTGGCCTAGAAAATAAATGGCATGAAGGTAGACGGCGACAAGGCACTGGAAGGTTTAAGACATTTGAATGTGGAGGCGCTGGAGCCTGGCATTGCTTTCCAGTTCAATAATTCCTTACAGACTAGGCCAATTGCTTATTTATTTAGCCTATCTTCCAGTAGGATGATGGAGCTCTGAGAGACAAACAAGTCCCTGATAAACATGGAGTGAGGCTGAGCCAGGAATGAATCATGCAAATGTTGCCTGCACATGAGATGGACTATATCAGCCTGGTGACAGTTACCCTGTTTGATGTTGTGTAGCATGCAAATACGATTGGGATTTCGGACTGCTTTGTTAGGGAGTGGTGGGAGGTACTTTGGCGTTTGGGGAGTGGTGTTTGTTGTGAGTATGATGGCGGATGATATTGATGAAAAGTTGAACACTTTGAAGACGGGTTTTTGTTGGGAGTGTTGAAAGAATGAAAACGCTGGTTGGAATCAAATGTGAATAGGGAACTTTATTGGTCAAAAAACGGGCAATTAGCACAACTAGGAGAGTGCACCTTCTTCCATCTCTGTGGACCAGAACGAAGGGCAGAGAGGAGGCTGAAATGAAAGTAGCTATGGCTTGAGTGTTTGCAACTCCATGCGTAGGGCATTGTCAGAAGTCTTTACTCTGTAAAAAGTCATTTCCCCTGATCTCTTGGCAGGACAGTGGTATACCAACAAATCGAAGTGCATACATTGTTTTTGTGTTTGAGACTGTTTTATTACGTTTTCAAGAAAAAGAAATAAAACAAGAAAAACAAAGAAAAAGGCCAAAAACATTCACATGTTGTAGACCATGTTACAAATTATAAATGAACAAGTAATATATTAATACAATATATGAAAAACAATAGAAAGAAAAGGAAAAGGAGAAGAAAAAGAGAAGAAAAGAGAAAAAGGAAAAGAAAAGAGAAAGGAAGAGATAGATTGTTCTGAAGCTTAATATGATAAAAGAAAGGAAAAGAGAGATAGTGCATAGGAGCATGTGTAGAAAGATATCTTGTAAATGGTAGCCAGAGGAGGTCAGATTTTTCATTTTTTGAGAGAGAATGGAAGAAGAGAAATGGGCAATTCTATGTTAATCACAAATAAAGTTCCACCAATTTTTTTGGGTGGAACTGATTTGTGATGAGGATATTTTAGAAGAATCTTTCCAATATGATAAAATAGCGCTGCATGCTAATGCAATAAAGAGGTCAAATAGTAAGGAGATAGAGGAGAAGTGATCAACATCAGGTGAGGAAGAACCTTGAAAAACATTTTGTAATGATAATGTAAGATCACAGTTAAACATTTTCATGCAAATAGCCCAAATAGTTTTCCATAATGTCAAAACATTTGAACAATCATAAAGTTGATGTCTCAAAGTGCCGGTAACATTAGAAAAAGACTAGCATAATGGAGAAGAGGAGGGGGAAAACTTGGAAATACACACAGGTGTGATAACAGCTCTATTGTAAATAACATATAAAGATTGTGTTATACTTGCAGCAGCAGAACCTTTAAATAACTTAGACCATAATTTGTCCCAAGCCGAAATAGAAAGAGAAACAGACAAGTCTGTTTCCCACCCAATTTCAATAGGGGATTTAGGTCTTTCAGTAACGTGTAAAACAACAGCTTATAAACAAGAGCGGCTTTAGGTCTGTGCATCTGAAATAAACTGTATAATGGAGTAGGTGGAGTGAGAGAGGGTGTATCAGCAGGAAGGTCAAAGGAGGCCAACTGTAATTGTAAAGCAGATGATATTATGGTATATTCATTAATCCAAGAGATAGGTAAATGAAACCGTGTTTGAAATTCAAGAAATGGAATAACAGAGTTTTGGTGAATTTATTGGTGGACAAAGATAATTCCCTTCTCCTTTCAAAATTTGTAATAGAATAATTTACCCTTATATTTGAGAAATGTATTGTACCAAATCGTAGAGGATACAAAACACTGAAATGGAGATAGACCAGTGGTGAATGTATTGTATAATAAATTCTGGAAATATTTTAAAATAGGGTTATTAGATGTAAAAGTACAGTTGGACATATATACTACGTTCTAAAAAGAAAAATCCTTTAATAATGAGCGTTCAAAAACAATCCATCTGGGGATAGGGATATCAGCAAAATCATAGAAAAGGAATGTTAAATCAAAAAGGCTGAAAGATAAGCTTTACAATTTGGAAAAAGTAGGCCACCTTCCGATTTGGGACATGTAAGTTTTGTAAGAGCAATTTGTGGGTGTTTCTTATTCTTATTCCATAAAAATGTTGAATAAATGAAGTTAATTTGAGAAAAATATGAGACGGGAATCCGAATAGGTAACATAGATATTGTATATAGGACATGATGTACAATCATCATTTTGATGGTATCTAGCCTACCCCACCAGGAGAGATAAAGGGGAGTCCAAGTGGGAAGGAATGATTTTAGTAATTAATGCAATGAACGTATATCTAATTGTGGTAGACAGAGAAGCAGAGAACCAAATACAAAGGTATTTGATTTTTTTTGGGCACCATGCAAAATTAGTGTCATTAAACATATATTGGTAACATAAAGAGTTCAGAGGTAAAACTTCTGTCTTAGATAGGTTTAACTTATAACCAGAAATACTGGAGTATAACCGAACCTCATCCAGAAATGGAGGGAGGGAAGTAAGGGGATTTGACATGTAAATTAATATATCATCAGCATATGCTGACATTTTGGTTTCTATGGAATTATATGCAAAGCCAGAAATATGAGTATTAACAAAAATGCGTTCAAGGAAGGGCTCAAGACATAAAATAAATACCAGAGGAGAGAGGGGACAGCCCTGACGTGTACCTCTAGATAACTAAAAAAAGCTAGAAAAGTGATTATTTGCAAAAATACTGACACATGGGCAGGAGTATAATAGTTTAATATATGAAATGAATGTAGGTCTGAAACCAAACCATTGGAGAATTTTGAACATAAATTGCCAATTAATATGATCAAAAGCCTTTTCGTCATCCAAAGACAGCGCTGCAAGAAAGGATTTGAATTTTTTTCCATAGGAAATATTTGCAAACATTCGAGCATTATCCGCTGCTAACCTGCCCTTCACAAATCCAACTTGGTCAGTCTTAACCAGTAATGGAATAATATTTTCAAGATGAAATGCAAGAATTTTAGCAAATATTTTACAATCATAGTTAATTAATGATATAGGGTGGTAATTTTTACAAAGGGAATGATCTTTGTCAGGTTGGGAATGAGAATTATTAAGGCATCCTTAAAAGATTCGGAGGCTTTAGCATCATCAATAAAAGAATTAAAAAGTTGCAAGAGTTTGGGAACAAAAATGGAGGCTAAAGTAGAATAAAATTCAACGGAGAGACCATCAGGTCCTGGTGCCTTTTGATTTTTTTAAGGATTTAATGGCATTAGTTATCTCTTAGGCAGTAACGTCTCTCTCTAATGAGTTAAACTCATCGGGCATGGAAGGGGGGGCTGGAAGGCCCGTAAAGAAAGTATCCAGATTTTGATTAGAGGGATTTGTGTAATCAGAATAAAGAGATTGTTAGTATTCAAGAAAAACATTAGCAATATCTTCATCCGACGTCACAAAATGTTTAATGGATTCATTTAAGATGGGTCCAATATTCTCACGTTCAGATTTGTTTTTCAAATAATTGGCTAACATTTTACCTGCTTTATTTTGGCCTCCATGATATTTAGATTTAATTTTAAGAAGAATATTACAAACTTCGACTGTCGCAAGTTTGTTAAGTTCAGATTTGGCTTTAATCAACTCCTGAAGAGTTGAGGACGATTTGGGAGTAAAATAATTATGTTCCAATAATTTGAGCTGCTGTAATTGATCTGTATGCTTTTTCCGATTAGTTTTCTTTTTTCTTGAAACATATGAAATAGTTAAAGGCACGGAAAGAAGGCATGCCAATTATTGGAAATAGAAGTGTCTAATGGATTATTAAACTTGAAAAACTCATTAATAAAAGTAGTGGCTTCTTTGATGAAAAGAGTATCAGATAATAAAAAGTTATTACGCTTCCAATGGCTGAATTCTGGGGAACTAACGGAAAGGTCCAAAATAGTTTGGACTGGTGCATGGTCAGAGATGAAAATAGACCCAATTTCCGATGATTGAATGGATGGGAGTAGGGATTAACTAACCAAAATATAATCAATCCTGGAACGTGTTTGATGAGCATTGGAAAAAATGTAAACTCAAGAGAGTCAGGGATACAAGTTTTCCAAACATCATATAATGAACGAGAGGTAATGGCCGATTGGAATGCTTTGTGGGATTTATCAGAATTAAACTTACATTTAGATTGTCTATCAGAATAGGGGTCAATCCATTGGTTAAAATCACCTGCTATAATAATATTAAAGCAATCAATGGAAGAGAGTAAAATCTTAATGTCATTCCAAAATTTAGGGTCTGGTTTGACTGGGCCATAAATATTCAGTAAAACCAGAATTTTGTTTTGTATAACAACCTTGGCCATTACCCAACGTCCATCTTCATCATTTTGTGTAGATTACATTTGTACAGATAATGACTTATGAAACAATATAGCAACACCCCCTTTTTTGCTAGAGGCATGGGAGTAAACAACTTGCCCCACCCACTGCCTTTTTAACTTAAGTGATTCCGCTTCATTACAATGTGTTTCTTGAAGAAAATAAACCTGAGAATTTATTTTGGATAGATGAGATAATACCTTTTTGTCTTTTGACTGGATGTCCAAGACCACAAACGTTCCATGTGACAAACTTACACATGATGGAGGGATGGGGGTAATACACGTAAAGAGTTGATACACGTCAGGGATACAGCTAAAAAGGAAAAAAAAAACATATATAAGATGAATAGAAGAAATAAGCTTAAAAAAAACAAACATTACTAATGGACACATGTAACGAATTAAACATCATTGAGTTAAAGAAATAGATGAATAGAAATAAGGGAAGAAACAAAAAAGATAAAAGGAATAGAACTAGAAAAAAGAGATGATAGATCAAGGAAAGAAGTCCAGATCTATGAGAAAGTAGCAACAACTGATGCATGGGGCGTAACTGCACCAACGAGAAATGGAGCGACAGTGAGAAAGATAAAAGTGATATAGTTACAAACAGCCATACTGATTGTGGTATGTAGAGGAAGCAACAAGAACACTAAGGAAGGTAGGAAGAACCAGCTGCAGAAATGACCTCAATTTAAGAGGATCATCAAACGAACGTGTAGAGCCATCATGAGTAATTTTACATAAGCAAGGATGAAGGATATCATATTGAATATTCAATTGTCTCATTTGAGGACGTAGAGCCAGGATTTTTTTTTTTCTGCATTGGTAGCATTAGATAAGTCTTGGGATATGAAGATGTTATGACCAGACCATTTAAGATGATGTTTTGCTTTAGCTGTAGAGAGGACTCACATTAAGTCAGTAAATTCCAAAAACAACATAATTATCCCTCTAGGTTTGGAAGCATGAGGTTGAATTCAACCAAGTCTGAATATTTATTGAAGGCTCTGGTGGAAGGTCCAAAAGTTCTGACAAGAATTTCTTTAAAAAAGAAGCATATCCGGACCTTCAAGATTTTCTGGCAAACCATTAAGACGTAGGTTAGTGCGTCAATTCCGATTTTCAAGGTCGTCTGTGTGAAGCTTTAGACGTTGAACTTCCTGTTCCAAAATCAGGATTTTTGTAGAAACATCATGTAGATCACTGATGTGATGCTCCATATCTAACACCTTAGCTTCCATACTAACCATGTATCCTCTATTTGTTGAAGCTTCTCGTTAGTCGTGGTCATAAAAGACTTAATGCCTCTTACTTCATCCAAAATAATATCAAGAACAGTGTTTTGAGAGGATAAAATGGGTGAAGGATCATTTTTGGCTCTCTTGAGTTTGGTACCTGAAGAAGAGGCTCTGATAGAGATTGGAGCTTCATTAGCCATCTTGAAATGATGAGGAGTGCGAGATGTGATTTTTAATGACGATTTCAATCTGCCCATAGGCACATCAATAATAAATGAGGCTCCAGAGAATAATTTATCAAAAGAATTAATGGCAGCATAAGTTCATCAGGTAGGCTGAAATCGCTGATATTGCATGTTATGGCCAGCAGTGACAAAGCTTATGGCAATAAGGGAGATTAGTGTCAGATGAAAAAAAAGGGGAAAAAAAACACACGTTGCCACGCGTTAATGGACTAAACGCCGGTTTACCTTAGAACTGGTGAGGCGATCGGCTGATATAAAATGGCGGCCGCTGCTCACAGCGCGTTTAGGAAAACACCGCCGCTGCCGCAGGATCGCTGGAAGATGTTAGAGTGGTCAGAGCGGTTGTAATCACCGCTCTGACCTTTCATGTAGAGGAATCCGTATTCTTAGTTATTGCGGAATGTGGGCTGAAATCCTTCACGAGGCTCCACGGTCGGACGGAGCTCACAGGAGAGCCGCCATCTTCCTGCGGCGCGAGACCACCCCCGCATACATTTTTTTGAACACCATAGTTCTCTCATTTCTTCCTAACATGGCGGACTGCACTTTTGCAAAGTCATCCTGTTCAGTCTGATCCTGGCAAGAGCTAGGGCATCTGAGTAGAAACCCTAGGCAAATATTGTGAGCCTGGTATTCTCCCAATGCTAAAGCTGAATGGGCAGCTGAGTTGGCAGAATTCATAACATGAAAAGTGGATTCAGATTGCATGGATTGCTGTGTCTGGGACTTTCTACCAGCTGGCAGACACAGTAGCAATATAAAATAAAACAAATGGGCTAGTTGGTCCATTACTGACATCCTGGTTATACTTCTATTTGAAGTAACCTCTGCGAAAACTGCAAACAATGCTTCAGTTAGTCATGCTCCAGACTGCATATTTTTCTGTGCCCTGGAAATTTGGGGCCTTATGTATCAAGAAACCCTTTTGCATTCCTCAAATTGCAAAATTTGGGTAATCTCTATTTAAGGAATGCAAAATGGTATATAAGAAAATAGCGATTACCTAATAGTTATTCCTAAAGATTCACAATTAGGTCATCTCTATTAGGTAATACTACGGTGCGAATCGGCAATCACGAACTAGGAATACAAAACCAATCAATCAATCAATCAGCGGTTTATAAAGCATGCTACTCACCCGAGAGGGTCTCAAGGTGCTGGGGGGGGGGAGAAGTACATCTCCGGATCAGTCAAAGAGCGAGGTCTTGAGGCACTTCTTGAAGATGTACAGAGGGGGGGAACCAATGGTGAGCCAATGATGTCCAGTGGCCTAAAGCCCGACCTGAAGCACCCCCTAAAAACAAATATGCACAAGTAAAGCACACATATGCCCTAGGGGCATGTGTGAGCTACATGGCCCCTTGAAAAATGCATTTTTGTGCATTTTTCATAAATTGCACATGGTTCCTATTGACTTTGAGTCAATGCTAATAGCATTTCCTAAAGGCACAGTTAGGCATATAGAAAATGCTTGGTACATGTGCTTACAGAATCACAAATTGCAATTTGCAATTTTAGGTACTCGCAAAAAAGTCACAAGTTGAACCAGGTCCAGGGAGGACCTAGCATCGCCATCCGGGCTCGACTTTTCCTATAGGAGCAGGGTCAAGACTGATTTGCAATTGGCTGGGTCCAAAGTGAGGTGGCATGTTGAGCAAAATAATGATCGACGGGGATCCGGCCATGAGTAATTACCAGTAGCTGTGATTAATTCAAGCATTCCATGTATCACTTTTTGTGTTCTTCGCTTTTTGTATACTGCAGTGTGTTGCCCGAAGTGGGGCTGGTATGCCCAGATCTGGGTCCCATGCACAGGCCCGGACTGGTAATAGCGAGCACCGGGCAATTCCCCCCGTGCGCCGCACGGGTGGGGGTCGGTTTTGGGCCCCTGGGGGCCGATTTTGTTACAGGGCCGTTTTTGCAGCATATCGGCCCTGCAACAAAATCGGATGAAAACCGGCCCCGGCAAAGAGCTCGGGGGCACCACCAACCTTCCCCGAGTGGGGAGGGGGGCCGGCCGAGCACTTTGCCAGGGCCCGTTGTGGTTCCCAGTCCGGCCCTGCCCATACACACTGTGCCACTGGACCCAAGTTGTACCTGGCTGATGAGACCTAATCAGGGCTAAACTGGTCCTAGGTTGCTTGTGTTCCGGTTCAGAGCAGACCTTGCCTGGCAGTTCGGGCTGGACTGTTTCCATTGGAGCAGGGTCAAGACTTATTTGCATATGAGTTGGTCCAAACTGAGGTGGCATTACTGGCAAAATAACGATGAACTGAGATGCCGCCCTGAGTAATTACCAGTGACTTTAACATGAACACATAGCAATCTAAGGACGTTTTGAAGTCCTTGTTCATGTTTTGAAGTTTTTGACATTTTATGAAGTACTTGCAATTGTATCTGCATTCCTGTGACGCTCTTTTAGTAACTGAGTGTTCAGATTTCTTTACATTACTTTGCAAGATTGTTATCACTTAGTTACATTAGGCATTTACTTGTACGTGTTGTAGAAATGTGGTTCCTGTGTATAGTGTCTCCTACAAGTGAAATATGCCAATATTTTTTTTCAAAAATGTCATGAACAAAGCTTGGGTTGGGGGAGGGGGATTAAAGTTGTATTTCTTCCGAACATTTAAATGACAGCGCCTTCGTGAGTTTTATTAAAAATCAGTTACCATTGCATTAGCCGTCGGTTCCTTCAATGCATATGAAGGGTTTTTCAAAATGCACTCCTCAAAACATGATTGGAATTATTTCTAATCTTAACATTACCATACCGCCATTTTTCAATGAATAAATATACATATTTACATAGGCAGCTGGTTCGCGCGCCGTGTAATGGCGCGCTTGTCATCTCGGATCCCCGCGGCCCGGCCTAGCAGTGTGCAAGTGTGCAGAATCTCTGGTGGTTCGAGTTCATTTAAAGCGCTGCCTCGTTTGAGCTCGTAGCACAGGGGTTGGAGCGCAAATCCATTTACAAATTCAATTAAAAAGATGGGAAATGCAGTGAGATAATACAGCGAGCCGTAGGCGCCCTGATAATACAAACATCATTACACCGTTTCATGCGTCAGAGAAGTCAATCACAGTAAGGATTCACGCTCTCTGAAACAAGAAATTCACTTTTATTTCAGTTGTGCTGAGGGACCTCCGCTCCACCCACCCCCCTTATAGTTGTTGTCATCATGCCCCAAGTCCCCTCAGGAATTCTGTTCTGCCGTAAGGTCATGACGCAGTGGTGTGACGCGCCATGATGGGCCCCCTGCAGAATGTGAAGAGACCCCCTCAACTCCCATATCCCACTGATATTCATTGGTGAGCTAAATGAGGGTCCCCTGAAAGCCCCCCCCCCCCCCCCCCCCCCCCGCACTGCAGGGCGCTGCATTATGCCCCCGTCAGGAAGAGAGTTATCCAGATCCTTCCGTTCAGTTCATGACCTCACCCACAGCCTCGGTGCATTAATGCCCCTGTACCTGTTTTGTGATGGTTTTTGTTCTTGCTCAACTTCTATTCTTCCTGTGGTATATTACTACACTTGTACCTACTGTGTGATAGTCACTGTGCTATCCACGTTCTCATTGCAGTACACTAGAGTCGATTAATCTACTTTGCAATAGTTCTATGATAATTGTCCGTAACTTTGCGTCACGCTGATGTACACCTATTGTAAAGAAGCACTTCACGGTGAGGCAAGTTCAGTACTATATTCAGTAACTCCAGCTAGCAGTCAGCCGGGTGAGTGCCAGGCAACAACTGCCACACACAGAATACCCAAGGTCCCAAAGTATAAATCTGACACACCAGAACAGACCAAGAGCATGGCAGGGAAAGCAGACACTACATCTTCTCCCCACTGAAAACAATCAAAATACCACTACCCCATGAAGCCACAACACTGAAGGAAAAAAAAAGAAGACAAAAATCAATTAAATACTATTAAGAAAGCTGCAATCCAGAGAGTCAGTCATAATACTTTTATTTGATTTCATTAAAAATCATAGAAGGGTATACAACCCACCATAGTACATTGTTAATTGGGTTAATCCAGAGTGTTATATTCCCGAGTTAGGCCCATGTAGCGAAGCAGCCTATTTCTTACATTGCCCTAGAAAATAACAATTCAGCAATGAACTTTTGCATTCGTTTGCATGCACAACGTTTGATTAGTTCCTCTGAAACTACTTTTCTTTATGCATCAAGCTTCGCACAACACTATCACGATGCCTTGAACATCATGCACTAGGCCTCTCTACGCACTAGGTACAAAAGCCGTCCTATTTTATTCCATGTGCTTCCTAAATATCCATAACGTCTTTAATCTAATGCGCACATTGTGAAGGCTGCTTTTTATTATAAAATAATAGGCATCCCGATAGATTGGGAGAGCAGGCACTTCTGCTGACACCGAAGGTCTGTGCATGCTGAGAATCCACCAAGCACCGGTCTGACATTCAGTGAGGGGTATCCAACTCGAGACCAAGACGGGGTCCTTCACTCTATTCGATCAGGTAATGGGGTTTGATCGTCCCATGGGGGGATTCTTGGCCCTACACCCACACACACTCACGGTGCAGTCAGAGTAGGGTCAGTATCGTAGGAGTATGTTAGATTACCGTATTTTGCATATATGCTGCATATATTCAATGCTTCAGCACCATGATAGAAATGTATCTACTGTTCACTCTTTCCGTGCTTGTAATAACGTTCATCTGCTTCTGTCTACTAATCATTGCAGCACATATATTTTTAACAAGAATAACATTGGTTCAACGAATATTATTGAAAACCTCCCACCTTGTATTCTCTGTATATTTCTCTGAGAATAAGTGAGCACAAATGACTGAGCGAAAGGTTCTGTACTGTTTCCATAATTCCTGAGGAGTCAGGGTTTTTATGTTCAGTTAATGCCAGAAATCATTCGCTCCCTGGTAAGGTTAGGGGGGTTTACGGTGGCACTGTGAGCTAGCTGGTCTATAGGCCAACATATCCTGTGGGGATGTCTGGAATCAGTCTTGACCGCAAGACCTAAGTTTATGTTGCCAAACCAGTGGCATAGGCAGGGGGGTGCAGTGGGTGCGGGCCGCCCTGGGTGTCATCACTGAAGGGGGGGGGGTGACAAAATGTAAAAAATATGTGTTTTAAACACATATTGATATTTTGTCAAGCCTGGGGTGACAAGAAATTGTATGCACCGGGTACCACCTGACCTTGCCACTGGTCGAAACAATGCGCAGATCCTTTGGAATAGTAAGAACTATATGACAGAACATTCTCAACAGACATGACATCCAACTAGAATGCTGAGTAAGAAGCTACACAGATTGAACAACATGGCCACCACAAAATTCATAAACGTCTGAGTCTGAGGGCAGAATGTTCTAACAAATAAAACAAAGGCTTCAAGGAGCGCAAGGGGATTGGAATCCCCTCAGGCTTCCTGTACCCTTTGTTCACAGCCAGAGCTGTGAACAAAGAAACATTGGAATGTTGGAGCTCCAGGCTTATACCAGCCATTACAAGCCCAGAGCACTCCATTGTTTTCAATGGAGCTCCCAACATTCCATTGTTCTAATGAGGCATACTTCAAAGAATCCAAAATAAGCCCCAGAACATCCATTGCCCCAGCTTCCTAATGATTATCAGGACATTCTTGGGAATGAACAGAGATCTCAGGGCAATTTGGCATTTGACAGCACATACACAATCTATTCAGTTCTGCCCAAATGTTTCAATATTTGATTCCACACCAGGATACCAAAAAAATCGAATAACCCTTCTTTTAGATTTAACACTGTCAAAGTGGTCTTCATGATGCATTTGGGAGGTTAAACTGTGAAACCCCTTAGCAAGAACCCGGTGTCATCAATTGACAATGCATCTTTGATTTCCCATAAGAGTTTCAATTTCTCACCTACATGCTACTTGCTGGGCACCAACTCTGGGGATGTTCACATACTTCACATGGAACATCTTCTCTAGTGTAACCATTAAATGATTCTCTCACCAAGATTTTAAATTGATCAGTTGACTGCACCAAACAACAAAAAAGTCATCCCAAGCATTTAGAACATGTTCTATTACAGGTAAAGTTGACCTAACTAGACAGTCTCCCACATTATTCTTAACAGTATCCTGCAGATATAATCCAGCAATCTGAGAGCCATTATTAATTGTGAGATTTGTCTTCAAAACCCTGCTGGTGGTTAACATTTTTGTCAGTAGCTTATGGCACATGAGGAGAACATCAACATCACAAAATATAGGTACATTTTCAAATACTCACTCCCAGTCACAGATCTGGGTTTAATCCACTGTTATTTTGCTTGTCACGTCACCCCAGTTTGGACCCAGCCGTTTGCAAATCAGTCTTTATCCTGCTCCTGATGGGAACAGCCCAGCCTGAACTGCCAAGCCATGTCCTCCCTGGACCGGAAACACGCATCCTGGTACCGGTTTCAGGGTATACCCCTTCATCAGCCAGGCTAGCTTGAATCCAGTTGGGCAGTGAGCAAGGGATCCACGCCTGGGCATACCCATAGTAACATATGGCGCACATAGCAACAACCCAAAATAAAATGATGGATGTTGAAAAGATTTTCAAACACCCACTCCCGGTCACATATCTGAATGACCAGAATAAATGCATACTGCCTAAATGTTTCCAAGCCCCATACATATGCCTACTTAGGCAAATGGCCATCTCTTACGTGCTGTACCCCCAGTTATTTGTACTATTTGTTCGGCTGGTTGTAGAACTCTGTGCACTTTGTCTTGCTAACCATAGTAAAGTGCCTGTGTGCCTTCTTTTAAACATGGTCAAATTGGCATCACCCTAATGGGCGTAGTACATTCACCTAAAGTCACTAGTATACGGTACAAAGGGTACCTAGGGTTTGGGAGTTAAATGTCACTACTGGACTGTAGCACCTATTCTGCCGTCAATTACAGTGTCAGTGCAAACATAGCTTCAGGCCTACCAATGTAGCCTTGCTGTTACAGTATAAAAACTGCAATTCGACCTAATAAAGTAATTACTTTTGACAGGTCAAAACATTCCTTTGAAGCATTAATAAGTCACCCCTATGTGGGCCTTTGTATTCCAGAAGGCATGTCCATGTATTTAGAAGTTGTACATGTAGAAATGTAATATTAATGTGTGCTTATAGCGACTTGTACCCTAAAGCTATTTTCACTGTGATAGGCCTAGTTGACCTACATAGAAAACTAGAGTACACATTAGAATACTGTATCTCTGGAATGAGACCAACTAGAAAAATAATTAAATCACTATTTGTAATAGTAAAAATTCAGAGCCATATTATCAAGAAAGGGCGATACATTATCACCGCTTTTATCGGCAGGAAACTGCCTATAAAGCGGCGATAATAGACTTGATAATAGGCCCTTGTGAATTCCCATAGAAGCCCAGGTTCTGGTGTTAACCTGGGCTTCTATGGGAATTCACA
This sequence comes from Lissotriton vulgaris, assembly GCF_964263255.1. Classification (NCBI taxonomy): domain Eukaryota; kingdom Metazoa; phylum Chordata; class Amphibia; order Caudata; family Salamandridae; genus Lissotriton; species Lissotriton vulgaris. The sequence continues at coordinate 275,723,457 of NC_141700.1, read as the reverse complement.
AGGGCCTATTATCAAGTCCATTATCGCCGCTTTATAGGCAGTTTCCTGCTGATAAAAGCGGCGATAATGTATCGCCCTTTCTTGATAATATGGCCCTCAGTTCACTGGTGAAGTTGAATGTTTAATAACTATCAAGGGCAAGTAGCTTTTAGAAAGTTACTGTTGCCTTGTCTGAGTGTTCCTGGCAGCTAATTTCCATTGGCTCTCCAGCTTCTCCCAGTCAGTTATTAGCTTTGAATAGGTGTGAAATGCCTCCTCGGAGCAATCAATAGCATGACCTGGACTCTGGAGCATATGCATTGTGGGAGCTGTGGGAATCCTTTTTGACAATACTGTGTCAAATGCCGCTTGAGTGTCAAATCCTGCTTTACACATTTTCCAGGTTTACATACAACCCCTGGGACACACTTGAAAGGAGAGAGAAGTGGAAGGAAAAACTGTGCTTGTGGTTCCACCGTCTGGTTGCTGAAGGAATCTGCTTTTGTCCTATGAAACATCTGTCTTTGGGTTTATTGATGGTATACTAGCATTGGCATATTGCACTCCCCACAAACACACCCAGCTCTCAGAGCCCAAGTTCAGTGTGGCTGTAGACTTTTGTCATCTTGAAAATGCCCAAAGTGGGTAGGTAGGGTTGGCTAGAGAACTTTTGTCCCATTGGCTAGGAGGTGCCCAGGAGTCATTCTCACCCACTTGCTAGTGCCATGGATAAATGTGGTACCCTCTGCAAAACACTTCCTGGACCTGGGATAGACCAGACGAGGACTGGACAAGCAGTCTGATACGTGAGAGGCTCCACAAAAGACTCAACCTGCTTCCTCTTGTACCCAGGACAAAGACGTGAACTCCCTGGGTCATAAAGCTAGGAGATGCATTTCATTTCCCTCAAAATAGTCCACTAACCAGTGACAACTGGACCCTGCCTGACTATCTTTGACTCTCTAAGTGCCTCCTGAGATGAAAAAATAAACTCTCAGACCAGGAAGCAGGGTGTTGAGCTCTGGGTAATTTGGTGACCTTGAGGGTTCACTCTGACCAGTGTTGTGATGCCTTCAGGTAGGTAGTCAACCACCCCAAATAATAATCCAATTTCTTATACTAACATTTCTCCCTGAAACACAAAGTACTTTGCTTTTGTAGAGGGAAAGAGAGTGTTTGGCAAAATAAATAATACAGTCTTGGTCGTTCTTATCAGTTTGGGACAGCACAACACCTCACCCATTCCCACTGCAATCTGTGGCAATCATACTCCTTAAGCTGGGATCAAAGCCTTGCAATGGAAAAAGTTTACAATAATCCTCCTTGATGGCATTGACATTTAATTTTTTTGCAGTACATTACTCCATACAAATTTCTGACTATGCTTGAGCAGCTGCCTAGTGCCATGGATTTTACATGCTATGTCTTGCAGAAACTTCAAGTACAATTCTGACAAACCTAAAATGTTGTAATTACTTCTCTTGGAATAGATGCTGGTGCATTCCTTATAGCATCTACAATTTCTTTTTTTGGTAAACTTCCATGTTCACTGACTTTGTGAACCAAATGGGCCACTGACCTCACATAGAATTGTGCATTTTACATACCCAGCTACAAAACCCTTGGAATTAAGTACACTTACAACATGTCTCAACCGCTGGTCGTGTTCCTCTCAATCCTTACCAATGACAAGTATGTCATCCTGAAAGAAGAATACTCCTTGCTGACCCTTTATCCATGATGCATCCACCTTTTGAATACTGCTGTGACTGAAGCTAAGCAAACAAACTGATAAAGCCTAAAGGGAGGATATGCAAACAAACTGATAAAACTGAAAGGATGTGATGAATGCTGTGCGGTTTTTGCTATCCAGATGAAGTAGCACCTGGAGGAATGTTGATGCTAGGTTCACACTGTATAAGTACTTGATGATTATGTCATGGCTAACTTCATTGATCACAGGTAAGGGAATCTTGTCAACTTTTAATCAGATCCCTTAGGTCATTGCGCAGTCTCACTGAAATGCAGTCCCTTTGAGCCATGACCAAAGGTGCTAGTCAGTCCATAGAACCCGCTGCTTCAATAATTTGTACGTTCTCCAACGTATGCCTTTCTGCTGCTACTTTATCCCTGATACCCATAAGTATGTTCCTATTTTTAACTGGGGAATAACCCTTCCTCAGGATGATATAGTGGGTAAATCCTTGAAATCTCTATACTTTTCATGGAAAAAACACTAAGAAATTTGGTGCACAAAGCTCAGCCAATATTAAGACATGTTCCTTGCTCTTGGGATCCACGGATGCTCTAATGCTCTCTGGTCTAATCACATTTTCCAGCAATATACTGTTTACCATAGGACTTCCTCCTTTTAAATTTGTACGATAAGGTTCTGAATCCCAACATTGGTATGTGCTCTCTGGTAAAACTTTCTGGGCGTCTGGCAGGCACGGTGCATCCATTGGGGCGTGGGGTCTTAGCCCCCCCGCCCGCTGCTCCCTCAGCGTCTCTGATTTTAAGTAAACTGAATCAGTTTACTTAAGTCCAAAGACGCCGAGGGAGAACTGACAATCATGTCAGTCAGCATGATGTCGGACCACCCACCCCCTTCAGAGTCTGAAGGTGGTGGGCGGTCCAGAGTCATGTTGACTGACATGATTGTCAGACCAGGGGGCAGGCAGCAGCACAAGTGCGCATGAGTGGGGACGGACGGCGAATTTTTGCACCGTGTCGACTCATGCGCACTTGTGTTTGCACTGGTTTGTGCATGCCCATTAGGAGCCCTTTGGCCTCCTAATGGGCAGGCGGCAGGCGAAGAGGAACCATGCCCTAAGTCAGTCATGGCGCCAGGATTGGCTGAGAGGGGTTGCCACTCCAATCCAGAGGAACGTTCGTTCGTGAAGGCGCCAAGGGGAGCAGAGGTGGCGCGGACCGGCTGTGAGCCTGCCCTGAGGTAAGTTTAAGTTTTATATTTAATTCTGAATTTTCCCGGCCCCCAACCCCACGCGCCAACCCCCCCACCCCCAGTATTGCGATGCATGCGAGCCGCGACTGTATATGAGTTTTTTTTTAAGGACACTGCAGGGCCTCGGCAGGAGCACTCAATACACAGAGTGGAGTGTGTGAAGGAGCGCTCCTTCAAGCCACAGGAGACGGGTTTCTGTTAGAATCGGTATAATCAAAACAGCAACACAGTGCATGCATCACACTTGTTCAGACGCTGCTTGTGCCATTTGAAAACACTGATCTTGAGAACCTCTTTGTGAATTGCATAGATATCTACAGATAAGTGAAATGAGCGCTGTGTCAATATCTGTTATTGATCTAACTATTATCATGCTGTCAACGTGTGCGTACAGCCCCCCTGCTGGCTTTCCAGCAACATGTAGATGAGTTTTATAGATCGGCTGAGGGCACACTGCAAAGCTTTTCGTAGTAACTGCCCTGCTCTCTTTTTTTGCATCGGTAAAACTCTGATCCAGACACAACACAGACGCACAGTTCTCAATCTTAGCGCCTAAAGTTCTGGAGCGGGATTTGGGAGCCGGGAAAACATGTGCCTGTGCTTAATGATGCCACCATGGGATCCTGCCCGGCAATCATTAGAGGGCAAAGGAAACATGCTCACAGCCTTTTTCTGCTATGGAAAGTTTCCAATTGTTCAGCGTGTTCTGAATGCTAAAAAAATGAATAAATATTATCCTTGCTGGAGCGCTTTCTTTCCCACAAACAGAGCATTAGAGCCAAGGCTTGTTGAATCCCCCCTCTAATGCAGGCCAGCAAAAAGCTTTGATTTTTTTTTCCAATCTGATTTTGGGCGTCCCACGTTTTTAGGCCAGCAGTGATGAATGGATTCTCAACGTGGGGCAGCTGGCGAGAGGGAGGCAATAAGATAATTTTGAAATGTGTAAAAATTAGGGGCGCTTTCACTGGCGCTTCTAGGCAATAGGTTTATCTTGGCGCGTTCTGGAGATGGCGCGCGCGCATCGGACAGGTTGCGATTCAGGCTGATGTGTTTTATTCCTTGCACTGTCATTCCACTGTTTATAGCAAGCTGCATTGATGTAATTTAATGATCGTTCATTTTACCCGAGATCTATCTGCATGTCTGTCCTCACCACATAAAGCATTTCGTTGTTACGCAGATGGATATGCTGATTATAATCACCTTATTGTTTGATCATGTTATAATTGAAGTAATGGTCTCATCGAAATGAAATCGTACCTTTCAGTTGCAGCGAACACATATCACTGGCCGATTGTTTAGTTCGCATTTCCCTGGGTGTCCTCCTACTCTTTATATTGAGCAAGGGAGTGAATGTGTAAACTAGCCGAGTACCGCAGGTTCCATGCTGCTAGACTGTTGTTTACGTGTTTCAGTAATCTGTGGTGACAATCGCACGTTTCTGGTGCGCCTTGAATATTTACATTGTCACTCTGTTGATTGTATGGTACTCTGGGTGTATGTTTTATCGTCTTTAACCAAGATCCTGAAGGCTAACATTGCCAGCACAACTGCGGTCACTCTTGCAGGCGATGCACTGGAAGAGGTTGAGGCCTTCACCTATCTGGGCAGTGTCATAGACAAGCAGGGCGGCACAGACTCCCTTATCAAGGCAAGAATAAGCAAAACAAGGGCTGTCTTCATCCAGCTGAAGAAGATCTGGAGCTCCAAAGACCTAATGCTACAAACCAAGATCAGGCTTTTCAACACCAATGTAAAATGAGTTGACCTTCATCAACACCCTGCTGAGGAAAATCCTCCAAATCCGCTGGCCAAGCACCATCAGTAACAATGACCTTTTGCAGCTCACTTTCCAACTCCTTGCTCATGAAGAAATAATGAAAAGATGCTGGGGCTGGATAGGTCACACCCTCCACAAGCCCACATCTAGCAGCACCAGGCAAGCATTGATCTGGAACCCTCAAGGGAAAAGAGGAAAGCCAAGAAACACCTGGTGCTGAGGCCTTGATGCTGAATGCAAGAACCAAGAGTCAGATTGAAACAAAATCCCAGGACAGAGTTAGCTGGTTAATGGCCTATACCCCAGGAGGGGTAGTAGGAATAAGTAAGTTGTATGCAGAGGTATATAACTCGTAGTAATTCAAGGAATACTATGAGAAAAACGAATTGAAGAGCCATTTATTAGTAATCCATATAACTTTTTTAATGTACACAGTTAGTGTGTACATGGACTTTACATCCGAGGATGAGAATGTCAGGCTACTATTTACTCTGGTTTGGTGGAACACAGCCCTTAAAAACTGCCAGAGTATAGTAGCCATGGTACTATAGCAAGTGTGCTCTCTGTCACTGCGCTACACTTCTGCCAGCAAGCGGGGCACATTTTTCCTATCAAATTGATTCTGTTTAGTTGTGTAGACCAGCCAAAGGTCCTAAAAAAATGCAATACATCAGAGGTATTGTGTGGACATCTGGTCTGAAACCTGGCCTAACTTTTCTGAATGATGCACACATGTACATTAATAGATGCATTTATGTTATCAGTAATGCTTTTCACATGAACAGTTGTGACACTGCTGCATCACCGGCTCTTCAGGCAAAGGGTGGAATGAGGTAGGTGGGTGGCTTATGCTTGCTGTGTGACCGCACTGTTTCTTGGTTTTGGAAGATCATGTGCTTAAAGATTCTCCCTTGATCCTGGATGTGGTACACTGGCTCTGCCTTAAGTCATGTCTAGAACTGCTCTTTATGCTATATCCCTGGATGTTGAGGCGGAATGTGAAATGACTTTCAAATATTTTGTACCACAGATCTGCAGTAACTAAAAGGCAACAAATTTTGTTTTTCAACACGCTCTGTCAATTGAATAGTTTTCATTACGATTACATTTTGAAATTAGATTGTATATAATCTGCCTAGGAAACAACCTAACATGTCAATATGCTGCTGTGTACAAACACTGTAAATTACAGGTTTACTGTTGCCCAACTTTAAAAAGATTGACCGCTAAATCACTGCAATTCAGCATGGCAGCTTGCTGTTCCCAGCAGCTGTCACCTTGCCACCATGACCGAGGTAAAGAAAGACTACGTCGAGCGTGCATCTCTTGCTTGAATTGACAGTGAACGAAGTGCAATGAATTTAACCAATATTTTATTTTTCATATAACTAAATAAGCAATTGCTCTGATTATTAACCAGAGATTGCAATATAAACTAAGCAGGCGTGCCATGGTTCATGGACACTAATTCACCAAAATGCCTGGGGTAGCGCCTTGAGACCCTCCCGGGTGAGTAGCGCACTTTAAAAGCCCCCTGATTGATTGATTGATATACCCTTTGACATTAATTCTGTCAAAGGTAGTGACATCATATGACCATTGACCCTGAATCATCCCAAGAACTGATGTCACATAACCTTAATCCTGATGACATCATAAAAACTAACATTGCTGAAGTCACATAATTTCTTAATTAATAATATATATTGTTCTAGGGGAGAACAAATGGTGTGGGTTTCTCTTCCCTGAGGAAAGTTTGAAAAAATGGGCTTTCCTAGTGCATTTAAATACACAATTTTCACATAAAATTTCTAAAAAGCAATAGGCTCTGAAACCCACTCACTAAATATTCAAGTCCTTTCATTATGTGCCAAGCTACTGAATCTGACATTTCCCATGAGTTCGCCCAATTATGTTTTTAACCTGTCCTATGGATGCCTCCTATGTAAAAAAAATTACCTCAATTGTTAGCAGCTATTTTGCTATGGTGACCCCTTTTGCCCAAGCATTACATACAATAGGCCAGTGCCAGAACTTTCCTAATACTGCTTCTCTTGCACCGTAGAGGTCCCTTATGTCAAAGGTTATGACTAAATAGGTCAAGAACAACATTTTGTCATGGATGGCCCCATGACCTTGCCACAGTTGTCTTCCCAAATGCCACAAATTTCCTCCAATGTGCCATCACAAGCAATTTGCCACAGGTGCCAACTATACCAAGAATTTCCTTCAGGGGCCAGCATGGGCATTTGTTTCATGGGTGCTCCATGTCAAAATGTACCTACAAAATTCCAGCAGCCGCATTTTGCCGCGGGTATCCCATATGCAAGTATTTTCTCCAACATTGCAGTGCCAACATTTTGCCAAGGGTGCTTCTATAAGCCAAGAAGCATGCCAGGTATCTGCAAGCATAACAACCCATGCTCACTTACATTCACTTATTCACACTCATTTTATCATTAGCACTGACTTGCACTCATTCATTTTCACCTACACTCATGCACCCACTCTCACCCTGAATCATTCATTCACACTCTCACTCACTCTTACTCTGACTCACTTATACATACTCACTCATTTTAACACTCACACACACACATGATCCCATATGCAAACATACATGCTCACACGTATACATGCTCTTGCTCCCAAGCTCACTCTCATGCACATGCATGCACACAACCTACATTAAAACCCTGTTATTTTTCTTATCTAAGATTCCAATGAAGGCCCAGATCTTTCTGCTCCACTTTTTATTAACCTAATAGTGAATAATAAACTATTATTCGCTATTAATGTATTAGAAATAGGCAGAAGGGGAGGTTAGAGCCTGACTCTGATAATGCGAGACACGCCTGTGTTCTTCGCACTGATGTTGCCACCTCTGAGGCCAGGAGTTGTAAAGGCAGTGCCAGGGGTAGCAAGGGGTCGCAAACCCAGGGTACCCCTAAATGACGTCCATGCCATGGTGGTCCCTGAGCCAAACCAGATCTTAGGCGACAGTAACTGCAGGGGCTCACGGTTATTCTCAGGAGCACTTGCTGGGGTTGCTCAATCCCAAGGCTGTCCAGTCTTGATTTCAACTTGTGTCTTTCTTCCAGCACTCGATGCTACATGTCTCTTAATCTCACATTTCTGGGTTCTTTTTCATCCCTGTTTACACATTGTGTCCATGTTTTCCTATTTTTGTCTTCATCCCTCTTTTTCACTTTTTCACTTTTCTGACTTTCTATCTTGTGCTCCATCGAAAATCTGATGATGGAAAAAAAAACTCGTGGTTCCCGGCACTGCAACCACTGGCGCAATTTAAGCACCTAGTTCTTCACTAACATCAAAATGTTATAATGAATGATGTCCATGGAATGCAGTGTATTGGATGCATGTGAAGCCAGGTGGCTGGAGCAAGATGCTCAAATTCTAGCTCTTCGGTGGAATTTTGTTTGTTTTATGAGGCAACGGCATTTAAATAACATTGGTATGTTGTGTCTCTTTTCAATGGAAGTGATTTAAGGAAAGGAAAAATATCAGTAAAAATGATACTGGAATACTGGGCAAGGCAAGTGTCAGTTATAAATAGACTGTCTAATAGCTTGCTATTAATCCTATTGTAAATCTTGTGTTTCTGTTTGACTCGAGGGCCTCCGTTATGTGGGGCACAATTAAGAATGGGTGGTTTTCAGATCAGAGTGATGCAGGGTCGCTGATGAACGCTAAGTATGGATAATCTGTAGACCTTAAGTGTTGATATGGGCTCACTCAACCCACTCATCATTAGCGAGGCTAAAACTGACTATATTGACTGATGTGGTCTTGGAAGAGTACTTAGATACCCGATTGATTATCTATGCGAACTGCTGCAGCAATACTTACAATCGTGGAATGTTAAGAGGCCCATTGAGGACCACGGAGTGACTCTTTTGAACCCTTGCTACAACATTCCTGTGCTTTTAAATGGTTTTACCCTGTTTAATTTAGATCCTCCTTCCTTCAGTTGGCTGAATGTTCTAGTAGCATTATGGCCATTCTGCCTTTGGCAATATGTGCTGTTAACTCCATCTCCCTCATTATGGGCGGTCGTCTGAAACGTGGGCCTATCACTTGAGTAGAGGGTCTTTGAAGACTACTAACAGCGAGCTATAATGATACCTAGTATAGCTTCAAAGTAACAAAGTGCACAGCCCCAGTGGTTTATGGTGCTAGGTAGCTGGCCTCCTGCAAGGTGGCGTGCAGTGCCAATCAGAATGTGGCAGCTTGCTCAAGCCTGCTGTCCACCCATAAGGAACATAGCGCAAGAAAATTATAAAATAAAATTGCACACAATATAGAAATAAGAGCAAGGCGGGAGAAGTAGCCACTGCAAAACTGAGATTTGCTAGGCTGTTTATGAACAAACTCTAAGGGCCAACATGCTTATGGATTGGGGATACTTTTTACACATGGAAGTAGCCATGGACCATTCAATGTTGTCTGTTACTCACGGCTGGGTAGTACTGAATACATACACAGCCCTTAACACCTTCGCTGCGGCGGCTATTCTGCCGCAGCGCTAAGGGGGCGGGGGGAGCGCGTGGCGCGCACATGCTGGTGACGGAACCGCTCCGTCACCAGACGCAGTTGAGCTGTGCTCATGACGGAGCGATTCCGTCATGGCCCCGCCCGCTCAATGGAACGCCCAGCGAAGGCGCGGAATCTGCGCAGGCGCGGCGAGCGGGCCATGACGGAACCGCTCCGTCATCAGCACAGCACCACGGCGGCTGATGACGGAGCGGTTCCGTCATCAGCACGGAAAGAGTTAAACCCCAATCCTACTTGACAACGGGAATAAAAATCACCTCCAAGGAAAAATTCCTAAAACTCCGGTTGGGGTTGGGCCCTTCAATCAATTCTTTCCTCTTTGGGACAAATGTAGAGGACACTAGCTCTGCCGTTTACGTGGCTGTGGAATCGAGGATGTTATCCACATTATATGTATCTGTAACAGCCTAAGAGATATAAGGATAAACTTGCTAAAACCAACATTCAGACAGCATGGAGCTAGGTCCGGCAGACAAGGGGTAATGATGTGTTTTAATCTAGAGATAACACAGCTAAACTGTCCACTAACTAAATTTCTTGATATAACCGCAAAAAGATTGAAAAATGTGCCCGTATTGGCTAAAAACTAACTTTCATCAGAACAGCCACTGTTTGGAATAAGATCAACAGATTTAAAAGAGGATGGAGCAGTAGTCATTAATAACTTGAGTTCTTCTGTTGATGACTTTTTACTCTTATTTAAGCATTTATTATTGTAAAAATGTTGGGACCTAATAGTGCTTTTTATTGCACAAGAGCTTTTTTATTTCAAATGTATTAATGTATGCAATTGTTTTAATTAATCAAGCATAATACATTTACTTACTTACTGTTACACATACCTGTACCCTATATCTCCCATCTGTAATCATAGGCCGGTGAATGAGGCACATTGGCACTTACAGTCAGCTATGTGGTTGCTTGTGTTCTGTGTAGATGATACAGTTCGGACCTGAATGTTCTTCTTGGAACATGACCATGACTGGGTTGTTTGCGGCAGGTCTCTGCCTGGAGTGGCATAATAAGCAAACAATATGCACCGAATGTGAATGCATCACGGCCGATTACCAGTGGCTGAGATTAAGCCACATATTTCACCCATCCCAATTTGTTTTGCGAAGTACGATCAGTTAGTTGCAAATCTGCCGAAGCCATGGTTGGTTTATGAGCAGCTCCACTGCTTAGTATGTTTGCACACTTACCTGATTATTATATTTTATTAAGATTAAAAGAAATCTAAATAAATCCAACATTACATAAAAATGTGCATATCCACATATTCAGGAATAGAGCTTTATAAACAAATCTGCCTTCCTTGCAATAGTCTCATACACCAGAAAAATCTACTTGATCAGGAGAACCTGTCTGTGCATCATATTTTTAGTGCATATCAATATAGCTCTACTATCAGCATTAATTTCGAGCTGACCGATCTATTTGGTCTCATACTGGATGCATTTGCCTGCACAGGTTGTGCTAAAAATGTCTTCTAATAGTTAGATCAAAATACTTAGCATGAATACATGCCCAAGTGGATGCATGTGCAGGTAATAAAGAGTGGCTGGTCTATAACCTTTTAAATTGATACCACCTCAAATATTTCTATGTTTGACTTCCCAATTGAATAGTTCTAAAGGTTTACTGTTCGAAAATTTTAAAGAATCGTGCAAAAAATAGGGAATGTAAAGATCAGGGAAGCAGGAAAAGCCAAAGAAAAAGAAGATAAAATGTGGACTATGTACGATCTCCTTGCAAAAAAAAAACAAGGAAGAAAAGAAAAGTATCACAAGCATTGGAAATGCAATAGGGCTCGCATTAGGAAAGTTTGAGCTATTGGTCTTATAAATCAATTTTTTTTAATTTATGTGTTATTTTTTAAAATAGCTAAATTATTAGCTTTGTCATTTACAATGCCAATAGATATAACTTTCGCAAACACCTATAGCATTTGTAATGCAACATGTTTTGTATTTACGTGACTTAGATGTATTGATATTACAAATAACAATGGCTTTTAATTTTTAAAAATAATTAATACTTAAATAATTTATTTAATTTGTAATGGCAATAGCTTAAACTTTTGTAAATAACTTTTGTGAAGATTATGTTCAGTGTTTTTTATTGTGACGAAAATCCAAGAACAGAAGTGAAATATTAACATCTTTTTGTGATTTGTAATAAAGCATGAAAGCTTGAAAACAGCTTGAAACATTGAAAGAACATATTTGAACCAGTGATGCTGTGGTTGCGCTGAGTGATGCTGTGGTTGCGATGAGTGATGCTGTTGTGGTGCTGAGTGATGCTGTGGTTGCGCTGAGTGATGCTGCGGTTGCGCTGAGTGGTGTGTGCATTGGTGGAGCTGTGTGGTGGGTGCATCGGTGGAGCTTAGTCGGTGCATTGGTGGAGCTGTGTGGTGGGTGCATTGGTGGAGCTTAGTTGGAGTATTGGTGGAGCTGTGTGGTGGATGCATCGGTGGAGCTGTGTGGTGGATGCCTCGGCGGAGCTGTGTGGTGGGTGCATCGGTGGAGCTGCGGTGGGTGCATCGGTGGAGCTGTGGTGGGTGCATCGGTGGAGCTGTGTGGTGGGTGCTTCGGTGGAGCTGTGTGGTGGGTGCATCGGTGGAGCTGTGTGGTGGGTGCATCGGTGGAGCTGTGTGGTGGGTGCATCGGTGGAGCGGTGTGGTGGGTGCATCGGTGGAGCTGTGTGGTGGGTGCATCGGTGGAGCTGTGTGGTGGGTGAATCGGTGGAGCTGTGTGGTGGGTGCCTCGGTGGAGCTGTGCGGTGAGTGCCTTGGTGGAGCTGTGTGGTGGGTGCATCGGTGGAGCTGTGTCGGTGGAGCTGTGTCATGGCTGCATCGGTGGAGCTGTGTGGTGGCTGCATCGGTGGAGCTGTGTGGTGGCTGCATCGGTGGAGCTGTGTGGTGGCTGCATCGGTGGAGCTGTGTGGTGGCTGCATCGGTGGAGCTGTCTGGTGGGTGCATTGGTGGAGCTGTGTGGTGGGTACATCGGTGGAGCTGTGTGGTGGGTGCATCGGTGGAGCTGTGTGGTGGGTGCATCGGTGGAGCTGTGTGGTGGGTGCCTTGGTGGAGCTGTGTGGTGAGTGCCTCGGTGGAACTGTGTGGTGGGTACATCGGTGGAGTTGTGTAGGTGGAGCTCTGTGGTGGGTGCATCGGTGAAGCTGTGTGGTGGGTGCATTGGTGGAGCTTAGTGGGTGCATCGGTGGAGCTGTGCGGTGGGTGCATCGGTGGAGCTGTGTGGTGGGTGCATCAGAGGAGCTGTGTGGTGGGTGCATCAGTGGAGCTGTGTCGGTGGAGCTGTGAGCATCGTTGGTGAGTGCATCGGTGGAGCTGTCTGATGGGTGCATCGGTGGAGCTGTGTAGGTGGAGCTGTGTGGTGGGTGCCTCGGTGGAGCTGTGTGGTGGGTGCATCGGTGGAGCTGTGTGGTGGGTGCATCGGTGGAGCTGTGTGGTGGGTGCATTGGTGGAGCTGTGTGGTGGGTGCATCGGTGGAGGTGTGTGGTGGGTGCATCGGTGGAGCTGTGTGGTGGGTGCATCGGTGGAGCTGTGTGGTGGGTGCATCTGTGGGCTGTGTGGTGGGTGCATCAGTGGAGCTGTGTGGTGGGTGCCTCGTGGAGCTGTGTGGTGACTACCTCGGTGGAGCTGTGTGGTGGGTGCCTCGGTGGAGCTGTGTGGTGGGTGCCTCGGTGGAGCTGTATGGTGGGTGCCTCGGTGGAGCTGTGTGGTGGGTGCATCGGTGGAGCTGTGTCGGTGGAGCTGTGTGGTGGTTGCATCAGTGGAGCTGGGTGTTGGGTGCATCGGTGGAGCTGTGTCGGTGGAGCTGTGTGGTGGGTGCATCTGTGGAGCTGGGTGGTGGGTGCATCAGTGGAGCTGTGTGGTGGGTGCATCGGTGGAGCTGGGTGGTTGGGGAACGGTGAATGTTGGGACAGTGTCAATGAGTAGGCCCTGTCAAGCTGTCGAGAGACAGAGAAGCGACGGCGACGATAGAGAGCAGAAGACAGGCAGGCAGACGCCCGCTGAGAGAAGAGAAAGAGGACAGACAATGAGACAGCCAGGCACGAAAAGCAGAGAGCAAACAGAGAGACAGTCCTGGAGAGGAGGGGGCACTCAGATAGACTGTCACTGAGAGAAGAGAAAGAGAACAGACAAAGTGACTGCCAGACATGAAGAGCAGAAGGCAAACAGAGACAGTCCTGGAGGAGAGGAGAGGGCATTCAGACAGACGTCACTGAGGAAGAGGACAGGCAGAGAGACAGCCAGATATGAGGAGCAGATGGCAGACAGAGAGAATGCCCTTGAAAGCAGAGGACACTCAGACAGACGGCCGCTGAGAGGACAGAGCAGGGAAAGAGACAGCCAGATATGAACATCAGAGGACAGACAGATATTGGAGAGCAGAGGGCACTGGGACAGGTGGTCACTGAGTGGAGAGAAAGGAGACAGACAAAGAGACATCCATACATGAAGAGCAGAGGGCAAACAGAGACAGCCCTGGAGAGCAGAAGGCAGTCAGACAGACTGTTATGAGAGGCGAGGAAGGGGACAAACAAAGAGACAGGTAGACACGAGGAGCAGAGTGAAGATAGAGAGACAGTACTGGAGAGTAGAGGGCACTCAGACAGACGGGCAGGGAAAGTCAGAGATGAAGAGCAGAAGTCAGAAAGAGAGACAGCCCTGAAGAGCACAGGGCACTCAAACAGACAGTCACGGAGAGGAAGAGGACAGACAGAGAGAGGCAGCCCTGGTGAGCATAGTGCACTCAGACAGACGGTCACTGAAATTAGATAGAGACACAGGCATAACGAGCAGAGGGCCGGCAGAGAGACATTTGTGAAGAGCAGTGGAAAGTGGAAGAGTACACGCAGAGAGACACCAGACATGAAGACCAGAGTGCAGACAAAGACTTCTCTGGAGAGCCGAGGGGGGCAGGCAGCCTTGGAGTGCAGACCAAAGGGATGCAGATGGCCTTGACGCCGGCAGAAGAAAGACAGGCAGCCACTGAAGGCAGCGGACGTGCGGTCTGTACGAGCAGCAGACATGGGGGATCTCTGAGGGGAAGACACAGCAGACAATCCCTCAAATGAGATGACTGGCTGATAGCCAGTCAGGGTGAGCGCAGGACAGCTGCACAGTTCTAGACAGCAGCGGACAGACTGACAATCACAGACAGACAGTCCTTAGAATAAATACTCTTATCCACTGAAGCAATAATAAACCTACAAGGAAAGACCAAAGGTCAGTTTAACAGCAGACACAGTGAGAGAGCTTAAAACATACGGACAGAACTGGCAGACCAAAAGACAGACTGAATCTCTCACACACACACACACACATATAAACAGATACTTACAACTACTAATCAGAACACACCATGAAGTACAGCCAGAGGAAGAGATAATTAGACACGTAAAGAAACAGTGACGGAGAGATTGCTTTAGAAAGGCACAACAGATGTTGAAAAAAACAATTGATAGCAAAGCCTGAGATAAATACTGACACCAAAAAGTGCTGAGAGAACTGAGGGACACCGGTATTAAAACGAGAAAAGCATTCAGGCAGGTACGCAGGGTAGACAAGGGAGGAAGGGTGACAAGACGCATGGGGAGCAGCAGGCCGTGCAGTGAATAATTAGGGGAGGAGAAATGCCGGCCTGAGGCAGAGCACACGCTGAGAAGCTTGTGGGAGGGGGGCTGGGCTGCCTTTGATGTGGTAATGCGAGGCAGGCAGGCAGGTAGGCGGCTGGTGGCATTGTGCACGCGCTTTTTAGGGCTTGCGCTTGCGCAATGACCTAAAAAGCACATGCACTGCGTGAAATCGCCAGTGAAATCGTGCTTGGTTAAAGGCTGTTTAAGCCCCTATAGAGCTTCGCCAGCTATGCGCATGCGCACAGCAGGCGAGCCCTAAAAAACCTCAAGGTGATGAGGAGCACAGGTTGAAAGGGAGTATCCGGGATTACATCAAAAAAGGAAAAAAAAGACATTAAAAGACAAATAAATACATAAAATAGGTGAAGCAAAAAGGAGAGAAATGAAGGGAAACAAAATCATACGAATGTAAAACAAGTAAATAAATTGAAGAGTAAAATGTTCGTAGTGAAACTAAAGAGAAATATAACATTTATAGCAATGCTCTTGAATTAGGAAATTCGAAATCGTCTATCAATAGTATTACCTCTCATCTCCCGTTTTTTCGGTGTTGCTGTCATGGTTAAAATCCACATCCTAAATTTGTTGTACAATTTCAGCTCAAAGTCAATACAGCTGCAACTCTTTGAGAATTTCCCACCTCTGCTTTTTTAAGCTGTCCCGCCTAATTATTAATTGTATTCAGCTTAATTCCCAGTAGTCAAATGCATGCATACTTTCCGCTATCAATTCATTTGGATCTACCTGGAAATTCACTGTTTTGCACATCGAAAGACCATCACTTTGGCTAGGTTCACCACCAGGAACTTAGGCTGATAATGTATATTGACTTCATGAAAGATTATCTGCTGTCCCATCTATGCTTTTGGTAAAACAACTGTGTTTGTTGTCAGTGAGGAACACACTAGTACTGACTAACTCAGGACATCCTAATGGACCCATCTTAGTTTTTGAGCTGCATCGAGAACAAACGGATCAAAACACTTTGTTACCAGAACACCGCTCTGCCGTTCACGTCGTTTCCAGTTTGAGAGCACTTTCTTCTGTTCTGTGTTCAGTGAGCCAGTCATCAGTGAAGCACTGCTTGGCTTCAATACCCCTACATTACTGTTCCATAATGACTACCTACTAGTTGGGGACTTTAACTTCAATTGTGATTACTAGAAGGATGCCTCAGTAGAAGCTTTATTAAAAAATTGGAATGTTGAGCGCTCCATTGAGTACAATTGGGTGCTACGGGCTTCTCATGGTTGGTAGAAGCCTGGAGCGTCAACATTCTAGTGTTTGTTCATAGCTGTTGCTGTGACCAAAGGCCTCACGGAGTCCAAGGGGATTTCAACCCTCTCAGGCTCCGTGAGGCCTTTGTTTTACAAATGAGAACATTCTGCCCTCCAAGGGCGTACTGTTCAAATAGCCTTAGAGCCCTCCATAGTGGGCTCTACAGGCCAATAAAGGCCTGCTCCCTTGTTAATGGCTATGCCTTAGGCTCGGGTTTTTAACACTGGAGCGGGCCTTTAATGGCCGTTAGAGCCCAATACAGCAGGCTCAAAGGCTATACTATACTTCATACTGGACATCTATTTAATGCAGCTATCCAACAGGCCAGCCCACTCAGAGACACTTTAGACCTCATTATTGCATGAGTATGAACAACATTTGGATAAAATCCATCTGTAGATATGCGAAAGACCCCCATAGTGGCGGACGTGTAGAGGATGTGGTGTTTATCCCATTTCAAGCATTGTTGGTTTGGCTAGTGGCAGAGGATTGACAATAATGTTAGGGTGCAGAAGAAAGGAATGGACCAAACCAGTGAGTACTCCCGGAATGGGTCATGCCATCTCCGCTGACATGAGAAAGGACATGGTATAATCCAGCAACATTGGGAATGAGATATTTGGTTGCGTCCAGTTTCCCGGTGCAGTCCCATCGCCCTCCAAGGGGATTCTTTTCACAGTTCTGGTTCTGTAATGCAGGCCTTTGTTTCTGGTGCCCAGGTCTGCAGTTCAGACAGATCTTTGCACGTAGGTGAAAGACGTTCAGTAGTTTGGGAAACATACACCATTACCTTTTTAATTTGATAAATATGTTGCCTTTTAATGCTCTGATGAGCAAATGCATTTCCCCTAGACACTTTATCTTAAGGGGAATGAAGGGCAGCACATTTACAAACAGCAATCTTAAGAGACCGCATTCGTGCATCAAATAAACTTTTATTGTAAGCGCCATTTTACATTGGAATCCCTGCTGTATCTAGAGGAGCCCAAAATCACGAGCCACTCCAAAAATGGGCTTGGATCATTATGTAGTGTAACACCTTTTTAGGTCGAGGACCGTAGGCTGCGCTTGCGCAGTCTCGGTCAGAGATTTAATGTTTACCAGTATGGGGGCTTGAACCCGCCTCTCTTCTCCATTGGCTGGCTTCCTAAACAGAGGCCAGATATTGGAGGAGAGGGGTGTCACTCCGTTCGAGCCCCATCTTTTTCCGAATAGGGGGTGTTTTTTTTACTTGGTTCTTGTTTTCTTTCTCTCCTCTTCCCATTGGCTGGAATTTTACCTTCCAGCCAATGGGAAGAGGAGAGAACAAAAACCACGCCCCTGAATCGGAAAATGTCTGCGCTTTGCTGAAGCTATTTCAGCCCGACCGTCGTCGGAAGAAGTCGAGAAGCTAGTCCTCCGGTGAGTACTTGCTGTCCTGCTCCTGTTTAAGCACCACCAACGGGAAGAGTGGCCATCCCCAGAGTGCTGCTGTTCCAGTCCCCCCGGCCCGACTGCATCCGACTACTCTGTACCCCCGAGTCACGGTGACCCCAGCTGCACTTCTTGCTAGAGGGGTGTGCCCGAGTCCCACTGTTCACAGGAACCACTGGCGTGAGATCACTTTATATCTAAAGGAATCTGTATCCTGGTGCTAAAATATTCCAGTGCAGGTGCCCCCATCTTCCAGTGTCCTCATCCAATGCCCCGGAGTCCCCCGGTTATGCGGTGCTGATGTCTCCGGGTCCCGCTCTCCCCCAGCCCTATTGTGTGTCCTCAGCTCCCGGGGTATGTGGCCCGTCGGTGGTGCCTTGCCCGTCCTCTCTGCGCAGCTCAGCGCTTCTCTCACTGCCCGCTTCCAAGGGAACGCGTGGGAAGGTGGCCGCAGGTAGTCGTCCCAGAGTACTACCCTCCCTGTCCCGTTATGAACCAATTTCACGGTGATGGACAGAAGGGTCCGTCCACTAGATCACCGGCCCTGTACTCTGAGTCATTCTAAAGGACTGCTGCTGCCGCCTGGCTCTCTGTCTCGCGGCTTCCCCACGTCTGACTTCGGAGACAGATAAACTGATCCCGAGTGACTCGCGCCTTCTACTGGGAGTGGAAAGGTTGGTTGTGCTTGCTGTCGTGCCCCCCCCTCGTTGGTTGTGCTTGCAGTCCTGCCTCCCCCTCGTTAGTTGTGTTTGCTGTCCTGCCCCCCCCCCTCGCTGGTTGTGCTTGCTGTCCTGCCCCCCCCTCGTTGCTTGTGCTTGCTTTCCTGCCCACCCCCTCATTGCTTGTGCTTGCTGTCCTGCCCCACCTTGTTGCTTGTGCTTGCTGTCCTGCCCACTCGTTGCTTGAGCTTGCTGTCCTGCCCCCTCGTTCGTTGTGCTTGCTGTCCTGCCCCCTTGTTGCTTGTGCTTGCTCCCCTGCCCCCTCATTGCTTGTGCTTGCTGTCCTGCCCCCCCTCGTTGGTTGTGCTTGCTGTCCTGCCCCCCCCTCGTTGCTCATGCTTGCTCCCCTGCCCCCTTGTTGGTTGTGCTTACTGTCCTGCCCCCCCGCCCCCTCGTTGCTTGTGCTTGCTCTCCTGCCCCCTTGTTGCTTGTGCTTGCTGTCCTGCCCCCTTGTTGGTTGTGCTTGCTCTCCTCTCGTGCTCTTCACTTCGTGCCTGATGCTCTGGAAGGAGTAGAATAGCAGCTTCCTTTTGGGCCTCAAGCATGCCTATCCATTAAAAACAAAACGTCTGTGAAAATAAGATTGGGTTACCAAGAATCATTGTATTAAGTTATTTGTGAACTTTTGCGCACTCTCTGAATTGATGGGGTTGTACTCTGTGGTTGTGAGGCTGCCTAATATGTGTGTGATATAGAATAGGTTACATTTGTGGTAAACTTATCCATTTTTATAAATGATAGCTGGCAGTAGGTGTTATAATTCTACCATAAACCAGTAAAAGGACCCAGACAGCCTTCTAAAGATTACGGGCTAATCCAACAAAAACACACAACCCTCATGTTATCTCATTTACTCTAATTTCACGTTTCAGTATGAACAGTCCTGTCGCTGATATCGCTCTAAATCACTTTTTAATTTATTTTTTTAAACATTTTGTTAGAAATTGTATCATTGCAAATAGTGAAATCACATATTACTTTAGCTTAAACTCTTTTAAACTTTTGCAATTTAATGTGAAAGGGCAAACTTCTTTGTGAATTCCATCCTAGGCTTCATATGTTAGTAGCACACAGTTTCACTTAAATTCATGCTAAAATGAAATTCCACTTTTTTTTTAAAACCGTATTCTCTGTCTCTCTCCTCCCGTCTCTCTAAGCCAGTGGTTAAAGTGATTTTCTACTGGAGTGAAAATGTGATTTAAAATGTTGGCTGTTGCTTTTTCCCTTAGGGCAATACTCCCCAGACAATATGTGTGTGTGTTGCTCTCTCTGTGTGTGTGTGGCTCTGTCTGTGTGTGTGACTCTGTCTGTGTGTGTGTGGCTCTGTCTGTGTGTGTGTGGCTCTGTCTGTGTGTGTGGCTCTGTCTGTGTGGCTCTGTCTGTGTGTGTGTGTGTGTGTGTGGCTCTGTGTGTGGCTCTGTGTGTGTGTGTGGCTCTGTGTGTGCGTGTGTGGCTCTCTGTGTGTGTGTGGCTGTGTGTGTGTGTGTGTGTGGCTCTGTGTGTGTGTGTGGCTGTGTGTGTGTGTGGCTCTGTGTGTGTGTGTGGCTGTGTGTGTGTGTGGCTGTGTGTCTGTGTGTGGCTCTGTGTGTGTGGCTCTGTGTGTGTGTGGGTGGCTTTGTGTGTGTGGCTCTGTGTGTGGGTGCAAATGCAATAGGTCTCGCATTTGCGAGCGATTAAGCTATTGGCATTGTAAAGGACAATGCCATTTATTTTTTATGCATTGTTATGCAAACATGAGCAAGGGCGAAATCCTCAGCAAATTGAGCAGATTGCACTTATAGTAAAAATACAACTTTAAACTCTCTATAATGAAAATACAGCGTAACTGGCTAGCAAAGTACCCCATTCATTTCTGCGACTTGAAGTATTAAAAAACGAAATCGGTACGCAATGGGATGCTGGTGAATTTGAAAGATTAGTGTGGGGCTTGGTTAAGTGGCCATTTGTCAAGAGACAGTCATGAGGCTCAGCTTCCTGGGCTGTGGGTACGAGGGAGGCTGGGTTTAACACAAGACAACAGCCTAGATTAATATGGGAGGCAGGTATCAGGATAATTTCATATCTAGACAATGTGGTTGATATAAATGTTGGGTTTTAGTGGGTAGCTGAAGGGTAACTACAGCATCGGGCCCCAATTAAGGTAGAAACGAGGACAATATTTTCAGACATGTCTACAAGGGGGTGGCAACCTCTACAGCTCTCAAATATGAAGAAAGCCCTGCATTGCTGCATCAGTGTTAGTTGAATAATATGGCTTCTTGTTATCTCCATAGTGCTGAACCAGTACCCCAGATGTAGAATCATCCTTTTCATGACTATACAAACTGAAGGGTTTTCTACATTTAGGAAACCAACAGGATAGGGGCAGATGATAGCCTATGTCAAACCTACAAAGGTTCTGCTTCCCTAGCCCACGGCAAATGTTCTCGGGTATGTCTGTTAGCATTATCTTGGAGGGTTTCACAAGAGAAACAAAACCCAGATCCATTGTATACAAAAGTCTACAATTCCCAAAAAGTGCATACCTTTGAGTAGGCGACAGGTCTCAGTAACTTCCAAACAGCTTCAGTATGACCTACAGGCAAGCGCCTTTCTATTCCGTGACTTAGGAATTGAAAATAGGGGGAAACAACATTTCCTTGATGAAGTTTTATGTCATTTCCTAGCCAATTCAGAGAGAAGTTGTGGAGAGGCAACTTTGCAATGGTTTAGTGAATCACGAGCAATAATCAAATCATCTACATATTAAACCAGCATTGAACCACAGTGGAAGATGAAGGCATCTTCAATGGTGCAGGAGAAACAATGTTTCCTGCATGGGGAACCTGGACAGCATTGGGAAAGATGAGCCAGAGCTCTAACGTGGCTATGAGAGCCAGAGCATGAGCTGAACCATCAAAAAAAGGAAATCAGGAAAGAAATGTCATGAAAAAATATGATAACAACCAACTTCCCTCAGAGTACCATATCAGCGACCGCCTCCTCTTGGATGCTTAGTGACCACCATCCCTCGGAGATCAGGAACAGCGGGTAACTACCCCACGGAGGACAGTACCAACAACCCCCTCTCTGATGCACCAGCGACTACCTACCATCAGAGAACAGCAGCCCGCATAGGACTGTATCAGTGATCACTGCCCCACAGAGGGACGTCCAGTGACTAATTTCCATCAGAGAACAGCAGCCCACATAGGACTGTATCAGTGACCACTGCCCCACAGAGGGACTAGCAGTGACTAACTTCCATCAGCTAAAACTCCAGCGACTAACTCCCCTCAGAGGACAGTACCAGTGATTCCCAGCCCTCAGAGATCATTATCAGTGATTACCTCCCCTCAGAGGACAGTACCAGTGATTCCCAGCCCTCAGAGATCATTATCAGTGATTACCTCCCCTCAGAGGACAGTGCCAGTGATTCCCAGCCCTCAGAGATCATTATCAGTGATTACCTCCCCTCAGAGGACAGTACCAGTGATTCCCAGCCCTCAGAGATCATTATCAGTGATTACCTCCCCTCAGAGGACAGTATAGGTGACCACCAATCCCCTGAGACCCTTATTCGAGATCACCACCCCTCAAACGACAGTACCAGCTACCAGAGACCACCCCCCTTCAAGGACGCTACCAGCCACCACCTCCCCTCAGAGGACAGTAGCAGCAATCGGGGCCATAAGAGACACTACATTTCTAGGGTAGACACGGACAGCCTTTGGGATTGCGGAGAAAGAGGAGTGCCAAAGCATGAGCCGAGCGGCCAAAAGATGTAAATCAGACAGTAAATGGCATGAAAAAATGTGTTAAAGGCCCACTAAAACTAACAAAATATTTTTCAACATTTCTGTGTTTCAGTTAAATACATACAATTTTAACTTTGTAATAAGGGCCATTTTATGCAAATCATATATTTTTAACATGAAACAATCAAGTGTACCTTCATGCTGTAACTACTTTGTTACGAGTTATCAAAAGTTTGATATGTTCTCTATTTTTAAGGCCTATATTGTTATTAAATGTGAAACACGTTTATTTTATAATAGAATATATATCTGAGATTGTTGTAGCGTGCGGGTCTTAAACTGAATCGCTTTAATGTACTCTCAAAGTGGTTGAGGCAAGGAAATGATACAAAATGAAGTAAAGTGCTGGGCCATGGATTAGGCGGGGAAGTCTGGATTTGAGTCCAGATTTTCTGGTTGCACATTGTGCAGTTCACACACTGTAGGGTTATATCCTTCTTTCGTCCAACCAGCTCCGTAAATCAGTGCTTTGTGTTTAGTTTCTTCATGAATTAGTGTTAGTACATGGAGTTCAATAAATACACCTATTGCAGCGTAAATCAAACCGATAATGAACAGAAGCGTGTGCATAGTCCTACCTTTCAAAGGGATGATGTTCTGTTTGGAATGTTTCCACAGACACTGTGGCTCCAACACAGCGACAAGCATGCTGGCTGAAGTCCGGCCGCACTGTGCATGCGTCTCCTTGAAGCGCTGAAGCCCTAGGAGCAAACTCTGTGGGGGCTCCCATACCTCTGTGGTTTCCCTACTTATATAATAGCAGTCACTGAGGTATTCAGCCCCTCCTGAAATCATTATTTTTCTCTAGTCACCCATAACATTAATAGAAAATGCAGTCTCCTGCATTTCCTTACTCTGCTGGCTAGCCTGGCTTGAAACCCAGTCTTTTTTTAGGATAGGGCAGGGCTTTAAGTGGAGGGGGGTCTGTGGGGGTCTGAGCACCCCCAGTTTTTTTGGGGGGCCTCGAAAAGGGTCTCTAGGGGGTTCTATTTTCGGACCTCAAAGGTCAAAGGTAGGGTGATGTACCGGCTTTTGTTGGTGTTGCGGGTGAGCATGCGCGCGCACTGCTTAAGCAAATCAAGCTAATGCGCTCCCAGTACCCCTGGCATCCCGACACCAGCTCGATCAGAGGCGCAACTAGAGTGCCCACAACTCCTTGGTAGTGTGCTTTCATCGCACCATTGTGTCGATCAATGGTAACTCAAGTGGGATCATTTAGCAGCTTAAACCACTACGTGTGAGAAACTGCCTACATTTTGACATCTCTTCTTTACTTCTGTTCACGGGAAACTTGCTTGTAAAAGTCCAGTCAACCAAAAGTTAGACATGAAATAATACAACGTGTTTGCACAGAAGGAAATTTTATGTGACCGCATCATAATGTGGATGTGACAGACCCTTTTTTGCAAGTGTGAGAACAGCAGGCTGATTTTGTGCACTGCGAAGCTGGCCTGCGGCATTGCCCAGTTGTTTGGAACACCACAAGCCTCTCGGTGTGTTTACCACCGGTGTTAAAACCACAGAGGGGCCTATTCAGTGTCCTGGCGACAAGAGCCCACTGGCATACCTACAGGGTGATGAAGGGGAGGAGGGAGCATTTGCATTGTTGAACAAAATGCCTGTGGGCACAGTTTTAGGAAGTGTGGAAATGCAGCGGCTCTAAGAAGGGGTGAAAAAACGACAAAAAATCAATAACATGCAAATCGTCTTTTAAAGACCTGTGAAGTACTTGGGTGCGGTTGTGTGTGCGCCTGGGAAGCTGTCTCAGCCTAGGCTGCCACAAAGAGGGGGCTGGGGGGGGGGGCTCAGAGGAGTCCTAGAGCTGACGGCTTGTCAGAACAGGGGATACTGCTACACTAGTTCTCTTTATTTAGACCACGCCCCTACTTAGGCCACACCCCTTCGAGGTTTGCCCCACCCCTTTTAGAGCACCCCCAGTTTATTCCCACTTAATGCCCTGGGAGAGGGTCAACACTTTAGTGACCGCAATTAATGAATGAACAAACCACTGAGGTCTTAGAAGCCCCAGGAGTTTGCTCCTCAGGTTACGGTGCTTCAAGGAGTCGCAGGACGAGCAGCATTACTTCACTCAGACATGTGTCTGCTGTTGTTTAATCTTCAGTTTCCACTTAAAATCGGGAGTTTGGAGGATATTGCCCACTGCATCCCCCTTACTCCAAAACCTTGTACCCCGAGTTCCTAAGCCCACGGGATTCTAGATCCTTTTCCGAGCTTGTGACAAGATGGAGGCTGTCTCTGTTAATTCCTGGGAGATGACCTCCCATTGGCTGGCCCCTGGAAAATAAGAAGTCACAAATGAATGCCGGGCAAAGATTGTACCAGTAAACTAGGCAGCCGCGGCTGGAATGCAAGACAAAATAGTTGCAGGGTAAGGTACAACTAGGACAACTAGGCATTACTAGGGCATCAAATGCTCTAGGATCTTGCACACATATGTAAGTAACTTTATCAGCCTTTTTGAATGGTGTGAATGGGAGTATATCGCACATGATCATAGTAGGCACTAACATTCCTTGCGTTATCCTGATCAAGGTCATAACGGGCACTGAGGAGTTGTGGGTAGTTTCTTGCTGGGGTTAATTTTTATTGGATTAGAGGACAGTTCACAACAAATGTCATTTGCGTGCTCAGAACATAGAGAATGTAGAGCGATAGATAGGTTTGGGTTCCTTCAGTCTGCATTTCACATCATCAGGAGTTTCAGATACAACAGCTAAGACCTCATTTCCGTTTAATTTTGGAATATTTCGAGTACCGCCATCATTAGTAGAGTACACCCTACACTTTACATGAGGTCCTGTCCCAGCCAGATAGTGTGAGAGCTCGGGCTCCATGTAAAGGCATTCTGCTCAGGGGTGTGGTGAAGGGTATTGGAGACTGGACTGGTGGTGTGATACAAGCCTAGTGTTAGGAATGCCAGGTGCATCAGCGGTAAGCATGGGCGGAAAATCCGTTACGCTCGCGGATTTTGCGGATTTTCGGGAAATCCGCAATCCGCGAGATTTGCGAATTTCCCGCAAAATCCGCAAATCCGCGAGCAGCGGATTTTGCTCGCGCTGCTCGCACTGTTCGCGTGAGTTCGCGCCCCGCGAATAAGTGCAAAATTGCAGAAATACGATCTTAGCAAAACTGAAAGTAACTACTTACCAGGTTCAAAAGTTCAGGCACATCATTAGTAGCCATTTCCTGTAGTGCTTCCTGAGGAGCCCCTCCAGAGTTCAGTTGCCAGTTGAAACTATTATGTGACCCTGCTCTGAACCTCAGAATAGTTACACATATGCCACAAAGGTCCTGAATTACAGCTAAGGGAGACAAGCAGGAGCCAGGTTGGAAGTTAAAATCCATTAATCAGCCCCTAATTCATTATTGTCAGTTGGGGCAGGGCAGGTGTTGTAACTAATTTTGCAACAATGAAAGCACTTAGCAAGTGCAAAAGATCACTAATCAGGGCGCACTAAGGAAGCAGGTGCCAGCTAAAAAAATATTCTGTGACACATTAATCAGCCCCAAATTAATTCAGGTCACTTGAGGCAGGGAAGGTGTGCTTTGCTTTGCCGAAAATAATGTACACTGGACAACCAGAGGGTGTGGTGATGAAACAGAGGGTGGCATGGGTGGGCCAGAGGGTGGCATGAGTAGTCAGAGAGTGGCAGTGGTGACAGAGAGTGGCAGTGATGAAGAAGAGTGTCCCAAACAGGCTGGACACGTAGAAACAACAAGTTCGCAAAACTTGCGACCCGACAGGTAAGTTCGCAAATTGCGAAATTGTAAAAACCCTCGCGAACTGGCAGAAACACGGGCGAACACAAAAAAAAAAAAATCCGCAAATTTGCGGGAATTCGCGGATTTTGCGGATTGCGAATCCGCAAATCCGCAAAATTCGCGGATTGCCAATCCGCAAAATCCGCTCATGCTTAATCAGCGGGCATGCCCGAGGAGAGGTAAAGAAAGAAACTCAAGGGGGGTTGCCCCGCACTGGTATCAATAAGGCACGCAGCTGGTATCCCATTTTGTCTAGTGGGTTCAGGGTCTTTACCGAGCAGTCAGCACCCCCTCAGACTCCTCAAAAAGGTAGAATCTTGGCTTTCAGAATGCTGGGCGGGCCCGGGTTTTTCTGTTTAGAAAGGTGTACGAACATGTGCGCTGGGACAGTCCCGCTTCGAATGATGCAATGGACCACACCTGAAGCAAGCGCCTCCTGAAGGCGACCCCATTTTGCTACATCCCTTTCTTCCCCCAATGTCTGCCCTTCTCATTCATGCTGCGCTTTCCTCCCTGTAATGGTTTATTGGAACAATTGCTTTTGCAAAGGCATTAATCAGGAATCATTTGACTGTTTTTTTCTTTTTGCGTCACCAAGCAATGATTGACAACAGTGACTAGTTCAGTCAGCCCCTTCATTTGCCACCCAGTGCAGATAGTACGAAGTTCCATCTAAACTTCAGGTAATACCCTGAACAAAGGCGGCACCTGCAAGGAATTCTCTCTTGTTTTGTATATAATTGGACATTTTAGGCAGTCACTTTTGACAGCGAATATCCCCATTACAACATTCAGCAGCCTTTCTTGTGTTGCGCAAGAGAGACTGCATCATCTGGGGCAAGTAGGTGCCAATTTCCCTTTTAAACCAATGGGTCGCTGACCTCACTCGGTACCAATTATCATAATAGTTGAGTCGCATCATCTCAATTAGGTTTATAAAACTCAACTACAATTTGAAGTTCTTCTAAAAAATGTTCGTGGGTAGTTGCTGTTGCAAAGTCATCCTGTGCCCTGGGCACCCCCCAACTTTTTGCTGACATTCTGGTGGTAACTGATTTTGACTGACCATGGTCTCTGCCTTACCAGGCCCAGGGCCAGTGCTAAGCTGAAAGGAACACATTAGAATACAGTTAAAACACCTAACATACACTAGGGTACACTATGGTATGGTGGGGGTATCCCTGTAATTGGCATGACCTACCCCCTAAGCCCCTAGTATATAATAGGGCAGGGGATTGAAACTACCTTGAAGTACCCAGTACCCTGGGGCACGGCAGTTTAGAGGCCAGCAGATTTTTCTGCACTTGCATGTGTGCACTGTTGAAGTCTGAGGCCCGTTTAAAAACAGCCCTGGGTGCCAGGACTGCTTTGAAAAAGTAAATTGTGCCCAAACTCGACATTGGTGGTAGGGGCACTTAAAAATGGAAAACCTACAATGTTTTGGCATATTAGGGACCCCCAGGGTCTCCCCTAGGTATCCCAGGGGTGGGGGTCAGTTATCTATAAAGTACATCCTTATAAAATGAGTTTTTATATGTCTGGGTAAAGTGAAATTTCACATTTCACTCCCCACATTGTGGTAAAGTGCTGCTCAAATTCGACTTTGATGCTAGGAGCCGGGTAAAAGGAGAATCTGCAATATTCCTACAGATTCAGAACCCCTAGAGTCTCCCCTAGTTGAAAATGGGGTGGGGTTCCTGTAGATATAAGGCAAGTACTTATAAAATATGTTTTTGTAAGTCCTGGGGCTTGAAAAATGGCCCAAGTCATTTTTCCCATTGCAAATCCCTTGTTACATAGGTTAACAAGGTAGGAAGTTATTGATTAATAAATATTGATAGGAGAGGTCTACCCTGACCATTCAAAGATTTCCCCGGATTATATTAGTAAATCAAACAATATCATATTTTTGAATCTCTCCTAAAATGTACATACAAGAAGTTATTAGAATTTCTTGTTTGTAAGTCCAAATTCAGCCTTCCAGTGGTCTGCCCTGATTGGTCAGAGTTAAGTGGATTAGCCAGGCTGCTTTGAAGAGGTGATAAAGAGCCCCTGGGGTTATCAACTCTGCTAGAGAGGCAGTGTGCTAGTCCATAGGAATGGCAGGCCAGGGATTGGAGTTGTAAACCATGCTCTTCAAAGGCAGGGGGAGGCCTGGATGTCAATTACATTTTTATACTTTTGACCCAGAGTCAGGGCTAGGCTTAAGGAAGGTATGGGCAGATGGTAGTGGTAGAGTCTAGAGAAGTAAGCCATCCCTGGGGGTGTGTTTAGCCAGGTCTTGGCTCTGCAGGAAAATCAGCCATTATGGATTTGGAAGATCTGATGCACTCTGGGACAAAATAACGCCACACTTTACAGGATGTGTCCATCGTCTTGAGGAGTTACCCTGCTCTCATTGGTCAAAAGTGACCTGCTGCTTGACCCAGATAATTTTGAATAAGTATCTGAGAGGGGCAGAGCCCTCCATATCTGCTGCTTGAAACTTACTGAAGCAAGAAGTACCCTGCTGAGAAGATTTTGCTGCGCAAGGAACTCTAAGGCTTGACCACTGAAGAATCCACCATCTGAAACTACAGCCCTGTGGAGTATCTTGCTGGAAAATAACTAAAGAGTGGACTCCCTGAAAGCTACAGGTTAAAAGAGCTCAACTGGAACATCACCAACTTAATCTACACCTTGGAGACCCATCAGTGGATTTGTAAGGGATTTGTACCAGTGGATTGTGGGAACTGAAGTCCTCAGCTTTCAAGGACCATCTTGGAGCTTCCAGACCTTTGGAGTGAGTTTGATACACTGTGGGACCCCTTGAGGAACTTCAGGAAGAAGTTCAAGAAGTTTGGAGAACTTTGGACCAACTTTGAAAAAAAGCTCCATAGAGGGACCGACTCAACCTGGCCAGCCAGGCCGCCTGCCTTTAACCGCGAGCCGGTCAAGCCAACCAGGTTCGTCCTGCTAAAAGCTCCATAGCTCCAACTTCCAGAGATTGGCCGGGACTAGAGAAAATCTGAAGCCGCCAAACCATCACCGGATCTGGCAACATGAGGAGCATCGAGAGACCCCGCAAGAAAAAGCTCCAGAAAAGTTTCTAAGTCCGCTCGTAGAAAAGGTGACCGGCAGCAACCGCGAGAGCCAAGTCGCCTGCCTTCCATCGCGTGTGGGGCTGGATTCCTGGGTTGTCCCGCTGAAGCAAACTTGAAATATTTTCTAAGTCCGCTCCAGGGAAGTTCACCGGGACCTCATCACAGGTAATGCCGGCGAACCCTCACCGAATCCAGACTGCCTGGGAGCTTCAAGGGGCCACAAGAGAAAAAGGTCCAGAAAAGTTTCTAAGTGTGAAGGTAGAAACTGAGACCAGGACCTGCCAGGGGCTGTAGCCGCTCAGGGCTCCTTCGTGCCTGGCCTGAAACTTTAATTTTGCCCTGGTCTATGGCGTGCAGGTAATAAAATATGGTGCTATAATCCTCTAATTGCTATATTTTATTAACCCCTTCCATGCTCATGACGGAACGGTTCCGTCATGAGCATTAGGTGGCCTGTGCTTATGACGGAACCGTTCCGTCATGGTTCCATAGACCCAATGGAACGTTCAGCACCGGGGGAAAATCCGCGCAGCACAGAAGGGGTTAAATCTTTGAAAATTCATATCTCCGGTTCCCTACATTGGATTTTTGTTGTTTTGGTGTCATGCTGAAGATAAAAATATTTCCCGTGTTTATAAATTGGGGTTGGATTTCTATTATGTGCTGTGTCTTAATTATTTACTGAAATGGTGTTTTTAAATGCTTTAAATACCTATCTTTGAAGTTAAACCGGTCTGCTTGCAGCCACATTACCAAGGGTTGAGCATAAGAATAATTTTCTAAGACCTATGCTGGGTCCTATAATTTGTTAGTGGCCTTATTGCCAGTGGCAGACCTACATTTTCCCCTACCAATAACCCACTTTCCAACATTTGGTGCTCAGCGGTGTGAATGAGGACTTGTGTTTAAAAAGTAGAACTTTCAGTGAATGATTTAAGATTATAAAAAATCCTCTAAATTGCCTTAGAACAAAACATTTGAGTTTGATTATTGGAATTTGGACTAAACTGTTTTTGATCCATTGTTTTTACAAATTGTTCTAAGTCTGTTGTGCCTAGTTTTTGTGACACAAAATCAGGGAACCATGGAGCTGGACCTGGCTAAACTGTCCCAGCTTAAGATAGCTGATCTTAGGTAACAGTGTAGGCTTAGGGGGCTGTGTGCTGCCATGAAGATAAGGAAGGCAGGGTTGCTTAGGTCCCTAAAGGCCTGGACCAGGGCAGATGAGGAGAACCCTGGGGGGGGGGGGGGGGGGGGGTGTTTCCCCCCCCCCCCAAGCTCACCCAAGAGAGGGGTAAGGTTCCTTACTCAGGAACCACTACCATCCCTTACAGAGTGACAGCTTTAGGCTCAATTAGCTTTGATAGCTTTAGAGCAAAGGAAACTGGACTTGGCTGAGAAGAGATGGAAGAAGGAGGAGAAAAGGAATGGTGGCAGCAAACGTGAAGAAGATGCTGAGATGTCCTGGGGTGGTAGATTTGAACATAAACTTCCCCAGAACATAATACCCAATTACACTGAGGGGGGTAACATTTACAGGTGGCTAGCAGCTTTTGAGAGGGCCCTTAAAATTAGTAGGGTCCACTCTAGGTATTGGGGTGCACTCCTGGGAGAGTTGATTCCAGTAGCTGGGAGGGATAGGCCCCTGACCATGAAGGGAGAGGATGCAGAATCATACCATCAGATAAAGGCATGTTTTTTCAATAGATTTGGTCTGACTCGCGAGCAGTACAGGGTGAAGTTTAGAGGCACCCAGAAATTGAATTCAAAGTCTTTGGTAGACTTTGTGGACGTTTCAGTGAAGGCATATGGAAGGCTGGATTGTTGGTAACAAAGTTAACACATTTGAGGGACTTTATCATTTGTTTTTGAAAGAACATATTTTGACTCATTGTGCAGAGGAGAAGTTACGCCAGTATCTCGTGGACTCTAAGCGGACAGACTCCGGAGAGTTGGGGGAATCAGCTGATGAGTGGGTGAGAACTCAGGTTTCCATTCAGCAACAGAGGGGTGACAAGAAGAAAGGAGGACAGGTTCCTTCTCAAGGGAAGGCCCAGGGAAATGAAGGTCAAAAACCTAAGGAGTCCTCCAAAGACCCACAAAAACCTGCACACGGAGGGGGGGGGGAGACAACCTAAATTCAAAGTGAGGGGGTTTCAGGGAAAGCCTGGTAGGTTCTTGGTCCCTCAAAGGTGGGTAAGTGCTTTGACTGTAACCAGCCAGGGCATAAGCAGGGAGATGATGTCTGCACCAAAAATCTCCCCCCTAAGGGGCCATCCACAGGGATTGCCAAAGTCAGTGTAGGGGTAGAGAATGGTGCCCCAGAGAGGGGTAGTCAGGTGGTGGAAGCAACCTTAGTGTCCCTGGGTGGGGTGAATAGTGTCACTCTTGCTGCCTTACCTCCAAGCATGGACAAGTACAGGCAGAGGCCTAAAGTGAATGGGACTGAGGTTGATGCTATCAGAGACACTGGGGCTAGTGTAACTATGGTCCTGGATGAACTGGTGCCTCCAGAGAGGGTGTTACCTGGTGAGGGTCACCAGGAAACATATGCAGACAGGACTACCAAACTCCATCCTATGGCTGTGGTGGATTTGGAATGGGGAGGTGTGACAGGCCCTATGAAGGTAGCTGTGTCAAAGGTGCTTCCAGTTCAGTGTTTACTGGGCAATGATCTTGAAGCCTCTGTTTGGTCAGAGGTGGAGAGAGGACTCCATATGAGAATATTGGAGCTCCCTGAGAGGGTATGTGCTGTGACTGGGTCACAGACTAGCCAGAAGGAAGGGGCTAGACACTTGGACCCTGGAACAAAGGGCTAAGCATCCAAGGACAAGGGCACTGGGCCTGGTAAGCCAGCCCAGGGAACTCCCAGAGGAGCAGGAATAATCTAACACTGATGCGGAGGATCTGTCCTCTGAGGGAGGGACTTCATCCCTGCCAGAGCTGTCAGGTGGACCCTCCAGAGAGGAGTTCAGTCAGGGACAGCGTGACTGTCCCACCCTTGAGAGCTTTAGGCGGATTGCTTCTAAGCAAGAGGAGAGAGATGACAGTGGGTTTCACAAACTCTAATGGGATGATGGACTGCTTTATACTGAGGCCAGAAACCTCAAGGAGGGGACCATCAGGAGGTTGGTGGTGCCCCAGAAGTACAGAGCGTTCCTCCTGACTTTGGGTCATGATATCCCCTTGGCAGGACATTTGGGACAGACAAAGACATGGAACCAGTTGGTGAACCATTTCTACTGGCCCCATATGTCTGAAAAGGTAAAGGAGTTTTGCAGCTCCTCTGTCACCTGTCAGGCCAGTGGCAAGGCAGGGGGCAAAACAAAGGCCCCCCTAATACCACTGCCAGTGGTTGGGTTCCTTTTTAGGTCTCGCCTGAGACAATGCGCTTGCGCATTGCTGGCGAGATTATAGTAAGGGGAAAAGAAAAGTCTACCAAAGAGAGCTTTAAAAATGCGGTTTATGGCCAGTGCATGTGAGGCATTCAAGCGTGAAGCTGGCATCTGGACTGCTTTCGCCAGAGCACGCTCAGCCTCACTTCCTGCTCCCCCTCTTACCTTCGTTATCTCTCACACCTCATATGCTCGTTCCCTCCCACCCTTCCTTTGATGCCAGAGGGCTTTGGAATGCGGATTATGGCCAGTGCATGTGCCTCACCATTTGCTCCCCCGCCCCCCCATCAGACTTCAAAGGCTGCCACTCTCCCGCACCCCCACCGCATCAGACTTCAAAGGAATGCACTCCCCGCTATCTTGTTCTTTTAGCCCTACACCCACCATGCTTTAGCTAAAGCTCACCAGTGGGCCTTTTGCCCCTCACTAAAAGCTCCTCTCCTCATGTCTCTTTCTCGCTCTCGCACCCATGCTATTTCTGTTACTCCTTGCTCTCTTTATCTCCATTCCTCCCCTGTAGTTCTCTCTCATTCTCGCGCTCTCCCTCACTCTCCCCGTAACATCCCTCTTGCTAACCTACTTTCCCTTTCAATGCTGAATATTGAAAAATATAAGCAGTCGCCTGGTGTTTTTAACTCAATTTTTTTCACTTTCTAAGTGCACACCACTCGTGTGTTATATTTTTTTTCTCCTCCTACCCCTCTCTCTCCGTCTCTTTCTCGGTCTCGCACCCACGCTCTTTCTGTTACTCCTTGCACTCCCTCCAACTCCACCGTCCAACTCCAACTCCACCCTCCAACTCTAACTCCACCCTCCAACTCAAACTCCACCCTCCAAATCCACCCTCCAACTCCAACTCCACCGTCCAACTCCAACTCTACCCTCCAACTCCAACTCCACCCTCCAACTGCACCCTCTACCCTCCAACTCTACCCTCCAACTCCAGCTCCACCCTCCACCCTCCAACTCCACCCTCCAACTCCTCCCTCCAACTCCAACTCTGTACTGCATTTGCCATTTTACACGTGCTAAATTACATGTTGACCTCGATTCCATGCAATGCTCTGATCTTCCATTTTGTTGCATCGCACTTCCATTTTGTGCTGCCTTGCCCTGTAGTTACACTTCAGCAGTAACATAAACATGTTTTTCACGTAAACCAGTACAAGCTGGTGCGAGGCATCTCGTGAGGATGCCTCGTGAGGTTATGTTGTACCTTCAGCGTGTTTTCGTGCATTCTATGCTTATCTCTAGGACAGAGGGAGGATGGCCGGGCAAGGCTCCAAGGCCGGAGATAGGGAAAGGAATGTCTTTTGCCTTGGCACAGCCCAAACAGAATCTGGCCAGGTCTGTCTGGGTGGGTCTGATGCAGAGATGGGGCCAGCACCTGTGAATAGATGGGCGAGAGCGCCTGCTAGAGGCTTCTTGAACATGTTGATTTAAACTATAAAATGCGGTGTCTGCGGGGTGGAGTTCGGAAACTCAGTCTTGGAGTGGACGCACTCGCAGGACAACTTTGGTGCCCGGAGAGATTACTTCCTGAGCCCCCAGTCTCTACAGGGTTCCCGACTTGGTGTTCAGTGCTTTGCCAGGGATGTTGAATTCTCTGGTGCGGACGCATCTGGTGAGGTGCTTTGTACATTAACTATTTATATACCTGTATTCACAGTTTCATATTTATAGATATATAGCATGGTGTATTCATTGTCTATTGCCTTTCACTCAGTGCCTAAGAATTTATTAGCTTCAGTGACTTATTGCCTTTGCCTACAATATTAACAAAGCTAATTTTTCACCTCCAGAGGAGTGTTGGAGTTTCTGTGTGAGGAAGTGGTGTGCATAAGTTCAGATTACGCAAGTGGGCAATGCAATACAAACTCCACCCTCCACCTGTGGACAAGTGTGGCTCAATGGTTAGAGCGGCAGACCCTGATGCAGAGGTCTTGCCCGGGACCAGGGTTCAATCCCTGCCTCGGCGGCTCTTGGACTCAATCTCCCCGGAACTAATAATTCTTGCCTCGGTTCATAGTCTAATCATGGGTCCCACTCTGTGACTCTGGGCAATAGCTTGCTTAATCTCTACAACGGCCCCAGCAGTGCTTGGATGCCTGGCTTCACCTTGGGGGTGCCCAGGAGTGGACATTTCACAGGAAAGCCAGGAAGGGTTCCACAGCGGTATGAATACAGCGCTACGAGACCTCAGGGTAGAAGTGCGCTATATAAATACAAACACATTTACACATTTACATTTAACTTCAACTCCAACTCCACCCTCCAACTCCACCCTCCAACTCCACCCTCCAACTCCACCTTCCAACTCTACCCTCCAACTCCATCTCCAACTTTAACTCCACCCTCCAACTCCACCCTCCAACGCCAACTTTAACTCCACCCTCCAACTCCACCCTCCACTCCACCCTCCAATGCCACCCTCTAACTCCAACTCCACCCTCCAACTCCACAATCCAACTCCACCCTCCAACTCCAACTCCACCCTCCAACTCCACCCTCCAACTCCACCCTCCAACTCTACCCTCCAACTCCAACTTTAACTCCACCCTCCAACTCCAGCCTCCATCACTCAGGAACACCACAACATCACTCGGGGACACCACCACATCACTCGGGAACGCCACCACATCACTCAGGGGCACCATCACATCACTCAGAGACACCACCACATCACTCAGGGACACCACCAAATCACTCGGAGACACCAGCATATCACTTGGGGACACCACAACATCACTGAGGGACACCTCCACATCACTGAGGGACACCTCCACATCACTCAGGGGCACCACCACATCACTCAGGGGCACCACTCAGGGGCACCACCACATCACTCAGGGACACCCCCACATCACTCAGGGACACCCCCACATCACTCAGGGACACCACCACATCACTCAGGGACACCACCACATCACTCAGGGACACCACAACATCACTCGGGGACACCACCACATCACTCAGGAACACCACCACATCACTCAGGGACACCACCACATCACTCAGGGGCACCACCACATCATTCAGGGCACCACTCAGGGGCACCACCACATCACTCGGGGACACCACCACATCACTCAGGGACACCACCACGTCACTCAGGGGCACCACCACATCACTCTGTGACTCTGGGCAATAGCTTGCTTAATCTCTACAACGGCCCCAGCAGTGCTTGGATGCCTGGCTTCACCTTGGGGGTGCCCAGGAGTGGACATTTCACAGGAAAGCCAGGAAGGGTTCCACAGCGGTATGAATACAGCGCTACGAGACCTCAGGGTAGAAGTGCGCTATATAAATACAAACACATTTACACATTTACATTTAACTTCAACTCCAACTCCACCCTCCAACTCCACCCTCCAACTCCACCTTCCAATTCTACCCTCCAACTCCATCTCCAACTTTAACTCCACCCTCCAACTCCACCCTCCAACGCCAACTTTAACTCCACCCTCCACTCCACCCTCCAATGCCAACCTCTTACTCCAACTCCACCCTCCAAATCCACAATCCAACTCCACAATCCAACTCCACCCTCCAACTCCACCCTCCAACTCCACCCTCCAACTCTACACTCCAACTCTACCCTCCAACTCCAACTTTAACTCCACCCTCCAACTCCAGCCTCCATCACTCAGGAACACCACAACATCACTCAGAGACACCACCACATCACTCAGGGACACCACCAAATCACTCGGAGACACCAGCATATCACTTGGGGACACCACAACATCACTGAGGGACACCTCCACATCACTGAGGGACACCTCCACATCACTCAGGGGCACCACCACATCACTCAGGGGCACCACTCAGGGGAACCACCACATCACTCAGGGACACACCCACATCACTCAGGGACACCCCCACATCACTCAGGGACACCACCACGTCACTCGGGGACACCACCACATCACTCAGGGACACCACCACATCACTCAGGGGCACCACCACATCACTCAGGGACACCACCACATCATTCAGGGACACCACAACATCACTCGGGGACACCACCACATCACTCAGGAACACCACCACATCACTCAGGGACACCACCACATCACTCAGGGGCACCACCACATCATTCAGGGCACCACTCAGGGGCACCACCACATTACTCGGGGACACCACCACATCACTCAGGGACACCACCACGTCACTCAGGGGCACCACCACATCACTCAGGGGCACCACCACATCACTCGGGGACACCACAACATCACTCGGGGACACCACCACATCACTCAGGGACACCACCACATCACTCAGAACACCACCACATCACTCGGGGACACCACCACATCACTCGGGGACACCACCACATCACTCAGGGGCACCACCACATCACTCTGGGACACCACCACATCACTCTGGGACACCACCACATCACTCGGGAACACCACCACATCACTCGGGGACACCACCACATCACTCAGGGGCACCACCACATCATTCAGGGCACCACTCAGGGGCACCACCACATCACTCGGGGACACCACCACATCACTCAGGGACACCACCACATCACTCAGGGTTTACCACCACATCACTCAGGGACACCACCACATCACTCAGGGACACCACCACATCACTCAGGGGCACCACCACATCACTCAGGGGCACCACCACATCACTCAGGGGCACCACCACCTCACTCAGGGGCACCACCACATCACTCAGGGACACCACCACATCACTCAGGGACACCATCACATCACTCGGGGATGCCACCACATCACTCGGGGACGCCACCACATCACTCGGGGACGCCACCACATCACTCGGGGACACCACCACATCACTCGGGGGCACCACCACATCACTCAGGGGCACCACCAAATCACTCAGGGGCACCACCAAATCACTCAGGGACACCACCAAATCCCTCAGGGGCACCACCACATCACTCAGGGACACCACCACATCACTCAGGGACCACCACCACATCACTCGGGGACACCACCACATCACTCAGGGACACCACCACATCACTCAGGGGCACCACCACATCACTCAGGGACACCACCACATCACTCGGGGACACCACCACATCACTCGGGGACACCACCACATCATTCAGGGCACCACTCAGGGGCACCACCACATCACTCGGCGACACCACCACATCACTTGGGGACACCACCACATCTCTCAGGGACACCACCATATCACTAGGGACACCACCACATCACTCGGGGACACCACCACATCACTCAGGAACACCACCACATCACTCAGGAACACCACCACATCACTCAGGGACACCACCACATCACTCAGTGACACCACCACATCACTCGGTGACACCACCACATCACTCGTGGACACCACTACATCACTCAGGGACACCACCACATCACTCTGTGAACACCACCACATCACTCGGGGACACCACCACATCACTCGGGGACACCACCCCATCACTCGGGGACACCACCACATCACTTGGGGACACCACCACATCACTCAGGGGCACCACCACATCATTCAGGGCACCACTCAGGGGCACCACCACATTACTCGGGGACACCACCACATCACTCAGGGACACCACCACGTCACTCAGGGGCACCACCACATCACTCAGGGACACCACCACATCACTCAGGGACCACCACCACATCACTCGGGGACACCACCACATCACTCAGGGACACCACCACATCACTCAGGGGCACCACCACATCACTCAGGGACACCACCACATCACTCGGGGACACCACCACATCACTCGGGGACACCACCACATCATTCAGGGCACCACTCAGGGGCACCACCACATCACTCGGCGACACCACCACATCACTTGGGGACACCACCACATCTCTCAGGGACACCACCATATCACTAGGGACACCACCACATCACTCGGGGACACCACCACATCACTCAGGAACACCACCACATCACTCAGGAACACCACCACATCACTCAGGGACACCACCACATCACTCAGTGACACCACCACATCACTCGGTGACACCACCACATCACTCGTGGACACCACTACATCACTCAGGGACACCACCACATCACTCTGTGAACACCACCACATCACTCGGGGACACCACCACATCACTCGGGGACACCACCCCATCACTCGGGGACACCACCACATCACTTGGGGACACCACCACATCACTCAGGGGCACCACCACATCATTCAGGGCACCACTCAGGGGCACCACCACATTACTCGGGGACACCACCACATCACTCAGGGACACCACCACGTCACTCAGGGGCACCACCACATCACTCAGGGGCACCACCACATCACTCGGGGACACCACAACATCACTCGGGGACACCACCACATCACTCAGGGACACCACCACATCACTCTGGGACACCACCACATCACTCAGAACACCACCACATCACTCGGGGACACCACCACATCACTCGGGGACACCACCACATCACTCAGGGGCACCACCACATCACTCTGGGACACCACCACATCACTCTGGGACACCACCACATCACTCGGGAACACCACCACATCACTCGGGGACACCACCACATCACTCAGGGGCACCACCACATCATTCAGGGCACCACTCAGGGGCACCACCACATCACTCGGGGACACCACCACATCACTCAGGGACACCACCACATCACTCAGGGTTTACCACCACATCACTCAGGGACACCACCACATCACTCAGGGACACCACCACATCACTCAGGGGCACCACCACCTCACTCAGGGGCACCACCACATCACTCAGGGACACCACCACATCACTCAGGGACACCACCACATCACTCGGGGATGCCACCACATCACTCGGGGACGCCACCACATCACTCGGGGACGCCACCACATCACTCGGGGACACCACCACATCACTCGGGGACACCACCACATCATTCAGGGCACCACTCAGGGGCACCACCACATCACTCGGCGACACCACCACATCACTTGGGGACACCACCACATCTCTCAGGGACACCACCATATCACTAGGGACACCACCACATCACTCGGGGACACCACCACATCACTCAGGAACACCACCACATCACTCAGGAACACCACCACATCACTCAGGGACACCACCACATCACTCAGTGACACCACCACATCACTCGGTGACACCACCACATCACTCGTGGACACCACTACATCACTCAGGGACACCACCACATCACTCTGTGAACACCACCACATCACTCGGGGACACCACCACATCACTCGGGGACACCACCCCATCACTCGGGGACACCACCACATCACTTGGGGACACCACCACATCACTCAGGGGCACCACCACATCATTCAGGGCACCACTCAGGGGCACCACCACATTACTCGGGGACACCACCACATCACTCAGGGACACCACCACGTCACTCAGGGGCACCACCACATCACTCAGGGACACCACCACATCACTCAGGGACCACCACCACATCACTCGGGGACACCACCACATCACTCAGGGACACCACCACATCACTCAGGGGCACCACCACATCACTCAGGGACACCACCACATCACTCGGGGACACCACCACATCACTCGGGGACACCACCACATCATTCAGGGCACCACTCAGGGGCACCACCACATCACTCGGCGACACCACCACATCACTTGGGGACACCACCACATCTCTCAGGGACACCACCATATCACTAGGGACACCACCACATCACTCGGGGACACCACCACATCACTCAGGAACACCACCACATCACTCAGGAACACCACCACATCACTCAGGGACACCACCACATCACTCAGTGACACCACCACATCACTCGGTGACACCACCACATCACTCGTGGACACCACTACATCACTCAGGGACACCACCACATCACTCTGTGAACACCACCACATCACTCGGGGACACCACCACATCACTCGGGGACACCACCCCATCACTCGGGGACACCACCACATCACTTGGGGACACCACCACATCACTCAGGGGCACCACCACATCATTCAGGGCACCACTCAGGGGCACCACCACATTACTCGGGGACACCACCACATCACTCAGGGACACCACCACGTCACTCAGGGGCACCACCACATCACTCAGGGGCACCACCACATCACTCGGGGACACCACAACATCACTCGGGGACACCACCACATCACTCAGGGACACCACCACATCACTCTGGGACACCACCACATCACTCAGAACACCACCACATCACTCGGGGACACCACCACATCACTCGGGGACACCACCACATCACTCAGGGGCACCACCACATCACTCTGGGACACCACCACATCACTCTGGGACACCACCACATCACTCGGGAACACCACCACATCACTCGGGGACACCACCACATCACTCAGGGGCACCACCACATCATTCAGGGCACCACTCAGGGGCACCACCACATCACTCGGGGACACCACCACATCACTCAGGGACACCACCACATGACTCAGGGTTTACCACCACATCACTCAGGGACACCACCACATCACTCAGGGACACCACCACATCACTCAGGGGCACCACCACATCACTCAGGGGCACCACCACCTCACTCAGGGGCACCACCACCTCACTCAGGGGCACCACCACATCACTCAGGGACACCACCACATCACTCAGGGACACCACCACATCACTCGGGGATGCCACCACATCACTCGGGGACGCCACCACATCACTCGGGGACGCCACCACATCACTCGGGGACACCACCACATCACTCGGGGGCACCACCACATCACTCAGGGGCACCACCAAATCACTCAGGGGCACCACCAAATCACTCAGGGACACCACCACATCCCTCAGGGGCACCACCACATCACTCAGGGACACCACCACATCACTCAGGGACCACCACCACATCACTCGGGGACACCACCACATCACTCAGGGACACCACCACATCACTCAGGGGCACCACCACATCACTCAGGGACACCAGCACATCACTCGGGGACACCACCACATCACTCGGGGACACCACCACATCATTCAGGGCACCACTCAGGGGCACCACCACATCACTCGGCGACACCACCACATCACTTGGGGACACCACCACATCTCTCAGGGACACCACCATATCACTAGGGACACCACCACATCACTCGGGGACACCACCACATCACTCAGGAACACCACCACATCACTCAGGAACACCACCACATCACTCAGGGACACCACCACATCACTCAGTGACACCACCACATCACTCGGTGACACCACCACATCACTCGTGGACACCACTACATCACTCAGGGACACCACCACATCACTCTGTGAACACCACCACATCACTCGGGGACACCACCACATCACTCGGGGACACCACCCCATCACTCGGGGACACCACCACATCACTTGGGGACACAACCACATCACTTGGGGACACAACCACATCACTCTAGGACACCACCACATCACTCAGCCCAACCACATCACTCAGCACCACAACAGCACTGCCCTTGCTTGCTACCAACAAGCATTGCCATAGCCAATAAGACTCGCATTAGGAAAGTGTAAGCTATTGGCTTTGTGAATAACTATGCTATTAATTTATTTATTTTCAAAGCCAACACATATTAAAGAAATGTGTCATTTACAATACCAATAGTTCACACTTTCCAAATGTGAGACCTATTGCATTACATATACTTGTTAAAGGGTGGGGATGGATATTGTTAGTCCTCTGGACCCACCTACTGCATCAGGGCATAGGAATATCTTAGTGGTAGTTGACCATGCTACCAGATACCCTGAAGCCATACCTCTTAGAACCATTGATGCTCCTGCGGTGGCTACGATTT
The DNA here is from genome assembly GCF_964263255.1 of Lissotriton vulgaris. NCBI lineage: Eukaryota > Metazoa > Chordata > Amphibia > Caudata > Salamandridae > Lissotriton > Lissotriton vulgaris. The sequence continues at coordinate 275,681,220 of NC_141700.1, read as the reverse complement.
AGAAAAGGGGGTGGTGATGAACAGAGTGTCTGAGTTAAACAGACCACTCTTACCCAGTCCAAAGATCAGGGCTTGATCCATCACCGTTATTTATCTCACTGCCCCATCCCAGCTCAGAACCTGGCTATATGCAAATCAGTCTGTCCCTGGCCCAGTGCATCATGGGAACAGGGCAGACTAAACTACCAAGCCAATTCTTCACCAGAAAGGAGACAAGCTACCGGGGACCGGTTTCTGGCATTTCAGCCTTCTTCGGCCCGGCTTGCTTGAATCCTGATGGAGCAGTGAGAAAGGGACTCATGTCTGAGTATACCCTGCCACACCTATAGTGGCCAAAAACGATTTAGAAAAGGGGGTGGTGATGAACAGAGTGTCTGAGTTAAACAGACCACTCTTACCCAGTCCAAAGATCAGGGCTTGATCCATCACCGTTATTTATCTCACTGCCCCATCCCAGCTCAGAACCTGGCTATATGCAAATCAGTCTGTCCCTGGCCCAGTGCATCATGGGAACAGGGCAGACTAAACTACCAAGCCAATTCTTCACCAGAAAGGAGACAAGCTACCGGGGACCGGTTTCTGGCATTTCAGCCTTCTTCGGCCCGGCTTGCTTGAATCCTGATGGAGCAGTGAGAAAGGGACTCATGTCTGAGTATACCCTGCCACACCTATAGTGGCCAAAAACGATTTAGAAAAGGGGGTGGTGATGAACAGAGTGTCTGAGTTAAACAGACCACTCTTACCCAGTCCAAAGATCAGGGCTTGATCCATCACCGTTATTTATCTCACTGCCCCATCCCAGCTCAGAACCTGGCTATATGCAAATCAGTCTGTCCCTGGCCCAGTGCTTCATGGGAACAGGGCAGACTAAACTACCAAGCCAATTCTTCACCAGAAAGGAGACAAGCTACCGGGGACCGGTTTCTGGCATTTCAGCCTTCTTCGGCCCGGCTTGCTTGAATCCTGATGGAGCAGTGAGAAAGGGACTCATGTCTGAGTATACCCTGCCACACCTATAGTGGCCAAAAACGATTTAGAAAAGGGGGTGGTGATGAACAGAGTGTCTGAGTTAAACAGACCACTCTTACCCAGTCCAAAGATCAGGGCTTGATCCATCACCGTTATTTATCTCACTGCCCCATCCCAGCTCAGAACCTGGCTATATGCAAATCAGTCTGTCCCTGGCCCAGTGCATCATGGGAACAGGGCAGACTAAACTACCAAGCCAATTCTTCACCAGAAAGGAGACAAGCTACCGGGGACCGGTTTCTGGCATTTCAGCCTTCTTCGGCCCGGCTTGCTTGAATCCTGATGGAGCAGTGAGAAAGGGACTCATGTCTGAGTATACCCTGCCACACCTATAGTGGCCAAAAACGATTTAGAAAAGGGGGTGGTGATGAACAGAGTGTCTGAGTTAAACAGACCACTCTTACCCAGTCCAAAGATCAGGGCTTGATCCATCACCGTTATTTATCTCACTGCCCCATCCCAGCTCAGAACCTGGCTATATGCAAATCAGTCTGTCCCTGGCCCAGTGCATCATGGGAACAGTGGCTAGAGCACTGCTTGGTGTGTTCACCAGAGTGGATTTTCCAAAAGAGGTGGTGTGAGATATGGGCACAAACTTCCTGTCCAGCTATCTGACTGCTATGTGGAATGAGTGTGGTGTTAACTACAAGTTCACCACCCCCTATCACCCCCAAGCAAATGGTCTTGTTGAGAGATTCAACAAAATCCTGAAGGGCATGATAAATGGGTTGTCAGAGAAACTCAGGAGGAAACGGGATGTTTTCCTTCCATGCTTACTGTTTGCCTACAGGTAGGTGCCACATAAAGGGGTTGGTTTCAGTCCCTTTGAGTTGTTGTTTGGACACCCTGTGATAGAGCCATTGAGCCTGCTAAGAGAGTCTTTAGAGAAGCCTCTTAAAAAAGCTACGGACAATGTGCTTGAATATGTGCTAGGCCTGAGACCTAGAATGGCAGAGTACATGTACAAGGCAAACAGGAAACTGGAGGCCAGCCAGGAGATCATGAAGCACTGGTATGATCAAAAGGCTACTATGCCCGAGTATACTCCAGGACAATTGGTGTGGGTGTTGGAGCCTGTGGCTCCCAGGGCCCTCCATGACAAGTGGAGTGGGCCCTATCCAATCTTAGAGAAGAAGGGTGAGGTTACCTATTTGGTTGACCTTGGCACCCCCGGGAACCCTCACAGGGTCCTACATGTAAATAAATTGAAACCCCACTATGACAGGGCAGACATGACCATGTTACTGGTCATTGATTAGGGCGTGGAGGAGGAAACTGAGCCTGTGCCCAACCTCCTCTCCACTAATGTGCAAGTTGGGTAAGTGGAGGGAGTGGTACTCTCTCCCAAATTGACAGACCAGGGGCACAGAGACTGTAAGCAGGTGCTGGAGCAGTTTGCTGGCCTGTTCTCTTTGACCCCAGTCCTCACTAAGTGGTGTGTGCACCACATTGACACTGGTGACAGCCTACCTGTCAAAAATAAACTGTACAGGTTGCCTGACCATGTCAGAGCCAGCATTAAAGCTGGGGTTGCTAAGATGCTGGAACTGGGGGTAATTGAACAGAGAGTCCATGGGCCAGTCCATTGGTACTGGTACCTGAACTTAATTCTCAGGGGTACCCAAGGAGTTAAAGTTCTGTGTGGACTACAGAGGATTGAATGCAGTCACAAAGACCGACGCTCACCCTATACCTAGAAATCCCTGATATCGATCACATAACATGGAGCTACTTTGGAACTGCAGTTACTTATTTTGACCATCTTACTACTTCGGACATCTTGACACGAGTGGAAGTTTTTTTATTATTTACTAGAAACTTGTTGGACTTTTTTCGATATTATTACTCATTGATCTAGCTCCTCGCCACCACATATTAGACGACGCCTCTACATTTGGTGCAAATATAGACGATTATCTGTGACCTAGGAACGTTTACACGTCACGGCCACATTGGAATAGGATGCTATATATTCCTTACTTCTTCATCTTGTCTTACTCCAGAATCTTTATCAGCCTTGAGGAAGTTATGGTACATATACAGCACTAACAAAACACGTGTCGGCTTTTTTCATTGTGATAAATTAAAGAATAAATGGAATGAAAATTTCCAAACTTTAAGTACACTGATTTGTTCTTCCTGTCTCGAACAATTTATTGTAATTCTGAATTCAGACTGGATGGTATGATGTATGCTTAAAATTACGGTGACTATTAGGTCATTTTGCTATTACTGCAACTTAGGATGGTGCACGCCTGACCCAGTTCTTTGAATATGTACATGTTGAGTCTGGGTACTCAACATCTAGTCACCCCTGGTAGTGAGTGACGTGGGTTTTTGTTGCACTCCGCTAGTTCCATCACACTAGTTCTATATTGTTGTCCTACAATTAGTTCTTATTTATTTTTATTGTGATAGTGTGGACATTCCCCGTAGAGGAACACCACTACCTTTCTTCTTTCCCCTATACCTAGAGCTGATGAGCTCATTGATAGGTTAGGGGCTTCTAAGTACCTGAGTACTTTTGATTTGACTTTAGGTAACTGGCAGATTGCCCTCACTGATGGAGCAAAGGAGAGGTCAGCACTCTCCACACCAGAGGGACATTATCAGTTCAAGGTGCCATGGGGGGGGGGGCTAGAGAGCCCGGAGCAACATGGCTGCACTTTAGTGCTGCTCTATTGGTCGGGATAACAATCCGTCCAACATCCATCCAATCTGACGCCAACCACGGCTGAAAACGACAAATGTCTGCTCCTGAGGCAGAGAGGAAAGCTCAGTGATCTTTAAATCGGACATCCGACACCCCTAACAGCTCAAACTCCACCAGATTGCACTCAGTACAAGATGGCGGCCCCGCAGAACACTGGTTGCTGGCACTCCCTTCTTGGCATGGTGATTCAATCGCGGGGGTCTATCCGGCCATACTGCCCTACTTACCAATCGCCCAGCCTGCGACACGTTGCTGGACCAGTCTACATTGCAATCCGGCCGCCATTTCGAGACTCTGCTTAATAAGGTGATTCTTCCGCGCTTTCTATGCCTTTTTTAAATATTCCTGTACACTTAACACAACATTTTGACAGACTTCGCTCTCTACTGATCACACTAGCTTGGGGAGGCAAAACACCTTGGCTTAAGTGGGAGACACTCACACTTCCATATGAACAGGGGGGGTTCGCTGCGCCTGACTTTCCTCTCCTCTACCTCTGCACGCAGGCACACTAGGCCTACTATTGGCAGCATGACCCAGCATAAATCCCGCATTTTGCTGTTCACCCAATACCGCTTAAAGCTATGATCGTCAACAGGCACACGGTCTCTGAAACTGGGGAGTTTGACACGGTACAAACCACATCTAGGGCTTGGCATGAATTGGGCAAAAGCTGTCATTGTGCACACCTAGCATGCCTCTGTTGCACCACTCAGAACTCTCTGTCACTTGGGAAGTAGGCACATTAAAGACCCTCAAAGATATGGAGATGTCCACAATGGAAGATGTATTCCCTGGAGGTCAATTTATAGCTTTAGGAAATATAGGTGCCCGGGGTACTGTCACGGCTATGCATCTCTTTGTCTACACTAGGCTGCGCTCCGCTATACGTGCACACTATCCACAATTTCCTACAGAGCCGCCGGCACTAGAAGCACTGCAACTTATATATACCACTACATCTAGAGCCAAGCTGGTCCCTAGACCCTATCAGGCATCACAGAAGGATGTAACTACTGGGAATACGTCTGCATTAGCTAAATGGAACGCCATGCTACCTGCCCCGCTCACTGAAGATGATTGGTTTGCTAGTTGCCGTTTAACAGGTCAGTTAATGGCGAATGGTAATTTACGGCTAGTGCACTTTAAATATTTGCATCAGCTATACTACACTCCCATTCAGCTTTATAAACATGGATTGCGGGACGCTGACAATTGTAAGCGCTGTGGCGCGCCCGGGGCAAATTTTTGTCATCTAGCTTGGGATTGCCCCAAAGTGCATCAATATTGGGACTCAGTCACAAGCATTCTAAACCTGATGGTAGGGGAACGGGTCGAGTGCAGCCTACAGGTATGCCTGTTGGGTATTGTCTCTAAGATTAGGGCAACTAATAGGAAGTTTGTGGCCATAGCACTGTTATTGGCAAAGCGCAGAGTCTCCATATGCTGGGGAGGCAGGCCTTCATCTACCACTAAACTGTGGTTACAAGATATGACCTACTGTCGAGACCAGCTCACATGCTATGCAGAGGAACATCGTACAATGTCCAAGCCCTGAGATAACGGGGGGCCACTCATGTCTTATCTACTATCGATAACTGACATTTGATGCCATGTATTATTTGTAACACTGCCTCGACTGATGCTGTTGCATAATGCATTTTTAATAACTGCCATGTCTGTGTATGTCTGCACCTTTCTGCTTTATAACGCCGAGATCTGTGAAATGTTTTTTTTCTGACATGCTGTACCAATGCCTTAAACTGGATAATTGTATGTTGTTCATTACTTTTGAAATAAAAAATACATATAAAAAAAATAAAAAATGTAATGCCCTTTGGATTAAAGAATGCAACTGCCACCTTCCGAAGGTTGGTGAACAGGGTCTTGTCTGGGTTGGAACAGTTCAGTGCAGCTTACCTGGATGATATAGCTGTATACAGTTCTACCTGGGGGGGGTCACTTAAACCACCTGAGGGAAGTGCTTCAGGCCATGCAGCAAGCAGGCCTGACTATTAAGGCAAGCAAGTGCCAAATAGGGCAGAGTTCTGTAGTGTACCTGGGCCACCTGGTAGGTGGGGGCCAAGTAGAACCTCTCCAAGCTAAAATCCAACCTATGTTGGATTGGACAGCTCCTGTTACCCAGACTCAGGTCAGGGCATTCCTTGGACTGACAGGGTATTATAGAAGGTTTGTTCAAAATTATGGGACCATTATGGGGCCCCTGACAGAACTTACTTCTAAAAAGAGGCCCAAAAAGGTGATTTGGACCCCAAAGTGTCAGAAGGCTTTTGATACTCTGAAAACTGCTATGTGCTCAGCACCCGTGTTACTGGCCCCTGACTACACCAAAGAATTTGTTTTTCAGACAGATGCTTCAGAGCAAGGGATTGGGGTAGTGTTGTCAGAGCTAAATGAACGGGCCTAGATCAATCAGTTGCCTTTATTAACAGACGGCTTCTTTTCAGAGAGCAGAGGTGGAGTGCCATGGAGAGAGAGGCTTTTGCTGTGGTGTGGTCCCTGAAAAAGTTGAGGCCCTATTTGTTTGGGACTTACTTTCATGTTCAAACTGACCACAGGCCTCTCAGGTGGCTCATGCAGATGAGAGGGGAGAATCCAAATCTGTTAAGGTGGTTCATTTCCCTACAGGGAATGGACTTTACAGTGGAAGACAGACCTGGGGTTGCCCATGCCAATGCAGATGGACTTTCCAGGTTGTACCACTTAGCTGATGAAAACTACCAGGGTGTATGTTAGTAACCCATCACCCTTCGTTTGGGGGGGGGGGCTATGTTGCAAAGTCATCCTGTACCCTGGGCACCCCCAACTTTTTGCTGACTGATGCTGGTGATTTTGACTGACCCTGGGCTCTGCCTTACCAGGCCCGGGGCCAGTGCTAAGCTGAAAGGAACACATTAGAATACAGTTAAAACACCTAATATACACTGGGGTACACTATGGTATGGTGGGGTACCCTTGTAATTGTCATGACCTACCCCCTAAGCCCCTAGTATAAAATAGGGCAGGGGATTGAAACTACTTAGAAGTCCCCAGTACCCTGGGGCATGGCAGTTTAGAGGACAGCAGCTTTTTTTGCACTTGCATGTATGCACTGCTGAAGCCTGAGGTCAGCTTAAAAACAGCCCTGGGTGCCAGAACTGCTTTAAAAAAGACAATTGTGCCCAAACTCGACTTTGGTAGTAGGGGCACATAAAAATGGAAAGCCTACAATGTTTTGGCATATTAGGGACCCCCAGGATCTCCCCTAGGACTCCTAGGGGTGGGAGTCAGTTATCTATAAGGTACACCATTATAAATTTAGTTTTTATATGCCTGGGTAAAGTGAAATTTCACATTTCACTCCCCACATTGTGGTAACGTGCTGCTCAAATTTTACTTTGATGCTAGGAGCCGGGTAAAAGGAGAATCTGCAATATTCCTACAGATTCAGAACCCCTAGAGTCTCCCCTAGTTGCACATGGGGTGGGGTTCCAGTAGATATAAGGCAAGTACTTATAAAATACGTTTTTGTAAGTCCTGGTGCTGGAAAAATGGCCCAAGTAATTTTTCCCATAGCAAATCCCTCGTTACATAGGTTAACATGGTAGGAAGTTATTGATTAATAACTACTGATAGGAGAGGACCAGCCTGAACACTCAAAGACTTCCCCGACTGGTAGTAGTAAATCCAACTATATCATATTGTTGAATCTCTCCTAAAGTGTACATACAAGAAGTCAAGTCAAGTCAAAACAAGCTTTATTCGATTGTTAAAATCATAAAAGCAGAGTCAGGCAATAAAAAGACAATGTCACATTTCATCAGTTTAAAAAGACATTAAACATTAATGATAATATTGAATACATACAAAGATTATTAAAAATGGGCATGCTAAAAAACAGTTAAAAGCAGTAAAAAAGAACACAGTATATTCAGTCACCCCGTCAGGTTATTCGGGGATAGCTTCCTGGTCTTAATACGCATTGCAGCTACCAGAAAGCTAGCAACCCCGAAAATTACCTTTATGGTTCCTAATAGTTGTAAGTAAAGGAGAGCTGGGCGTACTTGTAAAAAGCCTGCATCTCTTAGAATTGGGGCTAAAACCCGCCTTCTATCCTCCTTGAAGAGGTCACAGAACATTACAAAGTGCATGAGAGACTGCTTGAGAAGTTATCACAGCTACATGGGCTCAGTATATCAGGTACCCCCCACACTGGGTAGTCACCCAAGGAGTATTGTATAATATTAAACCTGAATCTAATGAGGAGGTGACGATGGAATGGTTTACTAACAATTTTTAGATAGGGTTCTAGAGAGGGAGTAGTTAAGAGCAGAAAATTTGCTCTAACTTTTGGCTTGATTAATTCCTCCTCTTCCCTAGCCTGGTTCGTCCTAAACAGCCGTCTTCGGGCCGGCTTGCTTGAATCCTGATGGTGCAGTGAGCTAAAAAACGGTGATGGATCAAGCCCTGATCTGTTGACTGGGTACGAGTGTTCTGTTTAATTCAGATACTCTGTCCATCACCACCCCCTTTTCTGAATCGTTTTGTCCACCATAAGCGTGGAAGGGTATACTCAGATGTGAGTCCCTTGCTCACTGCACCATCAGGATTCAAGCAAGCCGGGCCGAAGACGGCTGTAATGCCAGAAACCGGTCCCCGGAAGCTTGTTTCCTTTCCAGTAAAAGAATTGGCTTGGTAGTTTGGTCTGTCCTGTTCCCATGATGCACTGGGCCAGGTACAGACTAATTTGCATGTAGCCAGGTTCTGAGCTGGGATGGTGCAGTGAGCTAAAAAACGGGGATGGATCAAGCCCTGATCTGTTGACTGGGTACGAGTGTTCTGCTTAATTCAGATACTCTGTCCATCACCACCCCCTTTTCTGAATCGTTTTGTCCACCATAAGCGTGGAAGGGTATACTCAGATGTGAGTCCCTTGCTCACTGCACCATCAGGATTCAAGCAAGCCGGGCCGAAGACGGCTGTAATGCCAGAAACCGGTCCCCGAAAGCTTGTTTCCTTTCCAGTAAAAGAATTGGCTTGGTAGTTTGGTCTGCCCTGTTCCCATGATGCACTGGGCTAGGGACAGACTAATTTGCATGTAGCCAGGTTCTGAGCTGGGATGGTGCTGTGAGCTAAAAAAAAAGGTGATGGATCAAGCCCTGATCTGTTGACTGTGTACAAGTGTTCTGCTTAATTCAGATACTCTGTCCATCACCACCCCCTTTTCTGAATCGTTTTGTCCACCATAAGCGTGGTAGGGTATGCTCAGACATGAGTCCCTTGCTCACTGCACCATCAGGATTCAAGCAAGCCGGGCTGAAGATGGCTGTAATGCCAGAAACCGGTCCCGGGAAGCTTGTTTCCTTTCCAGTAAAATAATTGGCTTGGTAGTTTGGTCTGCCCTGTTCCCATGATGCACTGGGCCAGGGACAGACTAATTTGCATGTAGGCAGGTTCTGAGCTGGGATGGTGCAGTGAGCTAAAAAACAGTGATGGATCAAGCCCTGATCTGTTGACTGGGTACGAGTGTTCTGCTTAATTCAGATACTCTGTCCATCACCACCCCCTTTTTTGAATCGTTTTGTCCACCATAAGTGTGGTAGGGTATGCTCAGACATGAGTCCCTTGCTCACTGCACCATCAGGATTCAAGCAAGTCGGGCCGAAGACGGCTGTAATGCCAGAAACTGGTCCCCGGAAGCTTGTTTCCTTTCCAGTAAAAGAATTGGCTTGGTAGTTTGGTCTGCCCTGTTCCCATGATGCACTGGGCCATGGACAGACTAATTTGCATGTAGCCAGGTTCTGAGCTGGGATGGTGCAGTGAGCTAAAAAACGGTGATGGATCAAGCCCTGATCTGTTGACTGGGTACGAGTGTTCTGCTTAATTCAGATACTCTGTCCATCACCACCCCCTTTTCTGAATCGTTTTCTCCAAAAAGGCTTTCTTCCCATCCTTGGCAGTGAGTTCAGCCCACTGCTTTATATACTTGTGCATTATTTTCCCATACTAGTGGTACATCAGATGGGCAGTAGTCCTTTTTGCTGGGGGTTGCTCTTTCGTGTTCTTGTTCCTGATACTGCTCACTCATTCGCAATCAAGAATGCATTGAAGTATCTGGCAACCCTGGGGATTGGCCAACGCACGATGGCAGCCAAGAAGCTTTTCTAGGCAGCTCCAGGACCACCCCATGAAATCCTGAAAGATCCTCCCCTGAGGCGGCCCATGGCAGCTCTAATGTCCCAGATCCTGATGCAGGGCCCCTTGCCCCATCCGCTGAGCCTTCTTAGAGCCTCAGGCAGCTGTGATTGACTTCAGGCAGAGATCGAGATTGGAGGCCTAGCGATACTGCGCATGGGCATCTGAAGTAATTCTGAGCGCGGGGACACCCACGGTGCTGATCGCATGTCTTCTGGCTGCACTTAGTGAAGTGCTTCCCCATTTGAGAACGAGGAGGGGCGGTGATGGCAGTGGCTGGGGGATGCAGTGGTGCTGCAAGGCGCTTGCACCATGGCCCCGTGATAGACTGGTGTGGACTGTGGGGTCTGGCAGGGGTCCTTCAGGCCTCGGTGGCCTGTCGCTGTCAGAGACCATAATTAATATCAACAGGGTGCCTGGGTCCGACCTGAAGGCTTGCTCCTTCAGATGTACTGGCCGACTGCACTGGATAGAGTACGCCTAGCTACAGAGGAAGACCAAGGGGTGCCTAGCATGTGATGAGGTGGAAACCATGCTTTGGCCACGTCACGTCAAATTGATTGCACTTGCTGTTGTCTGTTTGCTCTTTCTGCAATGCTGCACTACAATCCTGCTGTCTGTGGAGTGTGATTGGCTGCTCTGCCCTGCCTGGCCTAATACACCTTGGTGTGTGCCTGAACTGGAGGAGACGTGCTGTGCACCCCCACTAAGACAGGGCTAACACTGCTGAACTGCAAACCTGGTTGGAACTTCTTTGCATATTGTGGGGAGTTGCCTGGAGGTACTCTTTGACTAAGTGCAGAACCTCGCTGGGATCTGCCACCCCCAGAGGGCTGGATGTGGTCCCAGATTGTGTGCCTCTGGTGTTTCTTTCTTCTTGAGGGAGCTGACTCTTACTTTGACCTTGGGCAACAGTGGCTCAGCTGACAGAACATAGGAAATCATAAGGCATCTGGCCCACAGCGGGGTAACAACATCATGCAATATGTAGTGACTCCCAGTGCTGTGAAACAGGAGGAACCACGAATGAACCATGGGAGTGGTCAGTTGCAGGGGGAACCAATGCATGCGGACCTATTTGCTGCCATTTAGGGCTCCAGGGCAAAATGGAGGAGGTGTCTATTGATATTAACTAGCTCCGGATGGACCTGCGCAAGATCACTTAAAAAGTCAATGCTGCAGAAGCATCCATTATGGACATCCAGACAGAGGTCACAGCTCTACATGAGCATATGGAAAAATTGGAATCTGTGAGAAAAACATTCAAAGTCAAAGCAGAAGACTCAGAGGGTTGCTGATGGCATGATAACATTCGGGTCGTGGGGTTCCCAGCGGGTGTGGAGATTACATCTCCTGAACGATTCTTGGAGGAATGGATCCCCAATACTGTGAAGCCGCAGGGGCTGTCCGCGATGTTCTCTGAAGAGCATGTGTATAGGGCACTGGTGGCCTTTCTTCTCTAGACGCACCTCCAAGAGCACTTATTCCTTGTATTTTTCATAATAAAGACACATATTGTATCCTGAGTGCCGCCATAGATGCTCAAGCTTTACACTAAAAAAACTGCTACATTGACATCTACCTTGATTACATGCACAAGGTGAGGATTGAGCAGACGTCGCACCTAGAGGTTAACCAAAAGCTCAAAGCATTAAACCTGCTATATATGTTGGTGTATCCTACTAGACTACGCGTTATTGCGAAGGGAAAAACGCACCTCTTTGATCGTTAAGAGTAGGTATGGTCATGGTTGGAACTATGGGACAGAGTACTTGCACGACTCCTTGAGAGGGAGCTGGGCACTGCAGAGCTGAGAAGATCAAAGAGGACTGGTATCTTGTGACACGGCCCCTCAGGAATAACCGAGACTAGTGTGCGCGGAACTTCATGTGTGCTGGTGCAGGAGGATGACACCATGAGGAATGAGGAGATGTCTTTGTTGATGGAGAGCCACACACTCACCACTGAGACCTGGGAGGGGAGAGCAGAGGTCCTGCTGAAGGATGTGACTACGTCCCTGGAGGTGGCTGGTGGTTTGGAGTCGTGATATGTATGTTTGATGAACAATTACACTTGGGGTGGCATAGAGCACATCACAGATACTGCATTACATATGGGTACATTGGAGCCTGGCTAAGAATGAAGGGGCGCATGTATGCTGGGCATGCACAGCTGTAATGGTTGGTGTGGTCCGGGGGACAGTCCCGCCAGACAACTTTTATCCTTCCATTTCAACTACAGGGGAGGAGAATCCTGTTGGGCCACGGTTCTCAGGGGCAGGAGCCCTTTGGTTCGCCCTGGAGGTTCTTCGACCTCGGGCTGGACAGAGGGAGATCCCTGCACTTGAGGCAGCACAAATGTAATGTGAATAATGAGAAGGGGACTTCTTTATTGTTGGAATATCTGATTCTGCTTACTGGGGAACTGTGCTAAGATGTTTGCTAACCAGAATTGTATTGGCAAACACAGATTTATTTGATTCATTTGTGTCTTTCCAGAGAGGGATTGTTTGGAGAGAATGTTTATGATGTTTTATTGATAGCATACTGCTTGCAAGATCAGGGCTTACGGATGCACCTGCCTGTTTCTACTGGACCTCCCTTTGTGTCATGAGAGCAGAATATTCTTGGGTTGACAGTAACACGTTTTTGCCTGGACGCTCTGACTCCCTGCCCCCTACCTATGTAAGAGAATATGGTTAATAATGATCAGATTATAATTCTTCTTTTATGCCTGGGGTCTTGGTTGCCTTGGTGGGAGAGACTCTTGGCATTGCGACTGCAGTCGGACCTGTCATGAGTGATGTTATAAGCACTGCATTGAGGGGGCATACGTTTTAGTTAGCTCAGGTATGTAACTATAAATTCTGAATTTCACTGGTAAATATAACGCCCCTGTAACCTTTTAGTTTTTTCAGTAATTTCAAACGTTTCTATAATTTTATTTCCTAACTGTAACCTTTAAGAGTGAGTGTGTGAGTGAGTGCATGAGTGTCTTAGTGGGTGTGTGAGTGAATGCATGGGTGTGTGAGTGTCTGAGTGGGTCTGGGAGTGGCGGCATCAGTGTCTCGCTGGGTGTGTGAGTGGGTACGTGATTGCCTGCGTGGGTCTGTGAGTGGGTGATTGAGAGTCTGAGTAGGTATCTAAGTGGGTCTGTTAGGGGGGTGTTAGAGTGTCTGAGTGGGTTTGCAAGCGCCTCCATGAGTTAGTTTGTGAGCTAGTCTGTGAGTGAGTGCATGAGTTTCTGAGTGGGTCTGTGAGTGGGTGTGTAAATCTCTGAGTGGATCTGTGAGTCAGTGCATTAGTCTCTGAGTCGGTCTTTTTTAATTGGTGGGTGTGAGAGAGTATGAGGGGTTCTATCAGTGGGTACCTGAGTGGGTTTGTCAGTGGGTGTGAGTGTCTGAGTATGGCTATGAGAAGGTGTATGAGTGTCTTAGTGGGTCTATGAGTGCATGTGCAAATGTCTGAGTAGGTCTGTAAGTGAATGTATCAGTGTCTGAGTGGGTCTGTCAGTGGGTTTTTGATTTTCTGAATGCATGAGTGGGTGTCAAAGTGTCTTTGGGGTGTGTCAGTAGATGTGTCAATGACCGGGCCACAATAGAAATGCATCCTGCCCCTTTAACCAAAAAGAGTCGACAATTTTGCACAGAATATCTTCCTGAGTGAAGTAATTTCTACTGGCTAACTACTAAGTTCAACCTCCTTGGGTAAATGTCCAGTATGTATTATACACTATAGCTGTGTAATGGAGCACGAGGAAATGTCACAAGTGACCTTGTGCCCGTTTTGGTAACATGATTGTTCCTCATGCGTCTTTAACAAGAAATTTTTGATAACATGAATCTTCCTATAGAGAAGACGACGAGAGTAGAAAGAGGTAAATCTCCACAAAACAAGGGTCCTTCTTCTTAACTATATGAAGTAAGCACTTCTTTCTTTGGTGAAGTTGTCCTCATATTCCTCGCCATCAAGAACTCGTCACTAAAATCGGCGAAACACTCGCTTGAGGGCTTCTTAAGCTGTCCATCACCCTGGCAAAAGGTGGTAAGACCTTTGCATACTACTAAGGCGGGTGAGCTCAAACAGGCAAAGCTTCCAAGTGATTTTGCACATTTGAATAATTTAAAGGGAGAACCATGTACTCTGCTCTCTCCAGGTAAGGACAAGAAAGTACCCACTCATCACAGTCACTACAGATTGCGTTCCAGTAGATCAATGATGCATTCACCCCCAGGAAGCATTCCTTTTTTTATTTATTTATTTATTTATTTTTAACATTTCTTAAGCGCGAACAATTGCCCGCAGGCGTCTCGGCGCTGTAATGTCAACAACTCTCCTGAGATAAGTAGTGGGTACTAAAGGTTAAACAGCCATGTTTTCAATTTCTTTCGGAAAACAAGCAGGTTAGGACTAGATCTGATGGATTGAGGAAGTGTGTTCCATAGCCTTGGAGCCGCAACCAGGAAACGTCTGTCTCCCCAGTTGACTAACTTGGTCCGTGGCACAATCAGATCATTCTGTTTAGCTGAACGGAGTGGGCGAGAAGGAATATATGGAATCAAATGATTTCTCAGAAATTGAGGTGCTTGGTGATGCAGTGATTTATAGACAATACACAAGGTTTTGAATTTAATTCGATTTCTGATGGGCAGCCAATGATAGCTTCTCAAGACTTCAGTTATTGGTTCAAATTTGGGAGTATTAGCAAGAAGTCTTGCTGCAGCGTTCTGAACTGTCTGCATTTTCTTAATGACTCTAATTTGAGTATTGGCGAACAGGCCATTACAATAGTCCAGTGCTGACAGGACAAGAGCGCTGACTAATGTCTTGCCTACATTTTTAGGGAGGAAAGGCAGAACCTTCTTTACCAAGCGTAATTTATAAAATGCTGTTGCAGCTATTTGGTTGGCATGTGCCATGAAGTTCAGGTTATCATCAAACATGATGCCCAAATTTTTCACCTTTGTAGAGGGTTTCGGCAAAGTTCCAAAAGATGACGGCCACCATACCTGGGACCAGGTGGGGCTGAGGTGGCCAAAAGTTACCACCTCGGTTTTCTCGGAGTTCAATTTTAAGCAGTTTGCCGACATCCACTGTCCGATAGCCAACATACCTGCCCTAAAATTCTCCGCTACTCTGTCCCCATCGTCTCTGACGGCCAGGACCAACTGAGTGTCATCCGCATATGAGGTAAGGTTCATCCCATGTGCTTTGATGGTCTTGGCAAGGTCCGACACATAGATATTAAATAGTGTCGGACTCAGGGATGAACCTTGTGGTACCCCACATGGCAAGGACAACTCAGCTGATTCGAATTGTCCTAAGATGACCGCCTGAGATCTGTCCGCCAGAAAGGATGCCAGTAGTTTTTTAGCCAAACCTTGCACACCCATCTCCTCGACACGGTTGACCAGAATCTTATGGTCAACCGTGTCGAAGGCAGCCGACAAGTCCAGTAGCACCAACAGTGCTGCACCTCCTTGATCCCGGATTAGACGGATGTGATCTGCCGCTTTAATGAGCGCCGTCTCTGTTCCGTGAAACTTGCGGAATCCAAACTGGGTTTCATCGAGCAGCTGGTATTGCTCGATGAATTCCGCAAGTTGATTATTCATGGCCTTTTCAGCTATTTTGGCCAGGAGTGGAAGATTGGCTATAGGTCTGTAGTTTTTTAACTCCGTTTTATCTAATCCAGTTTTTTTCAAAAGAGGCTTTAATAGGGTTTTTTTAAAAAGGCTGGGGAAAATTCCTGTGCGAAACATTGAGTTACAAATTTGTGTTATAACAGGAATCACAGTGTCCATCAATGGACGGAGGGTTTGCAGGGGACACGGGTCCAGTGCTGAACCGGATTTAATGGCTTTGAAAATGTCATGAGTTTGAGTATCTGTAATTTCTATAAATTGGGGAAAAATATTATCAGAACGGGGCATTGTCATATCCTCAGTGTCTAGATTATCTGCAGCAGTAAATGCAGAAAAAATATCGTTCACTTTAGTGAAGAAAAAGGATGCTAGTGAATCACAGAAACTTTGCGAACATGGGGGGTTCAAATCGGGAACGTCTCCTGCAAGCTGTCTAGTTATATCAAAAAGTTTTTTAGAGTTTTTTGCACTTTCAATTTGTTCGCAATAATATCTTTTTTTTGCCTCCATGATCATAAGTTTATATTGGTTCTGGAGCTCCTTGTATTTATTTTTACTTTCATCATCATAATTTTTCCTCCATTGCCTTTCTTTGTTCCTACATATCTGCTTATGTTTCTTGAGTTGTTCTGTATACCAGGGTGCTGATGGAGAACTTCTATTCCTAGACATTCTTTTGACAGGTACCAGTTCATTAGTAGCTTGTTCCAGCCAGATTTGATATTGTTCTGCTGCTATTTCTGGATCATTGGACCATGCAGGCTTAGTAGCATCTAATACAGCCTTGAGATTAGGGATATTGATGTCTTTCCACACCTTAAATGACTCCTGCTTAAGGGTTGGCGTTTTATCCGTGTGGATCTTAATGATTTCTATCATACCTAGTACCAGATAATGGTCCGTCCAAGTCATTGGCAAGACCTCCGTGACTAGCAGATTATTTAGATTAGAAAATATTCCGTCTAAAGTGTGTCCTCCATTGTGAGTGGGACCTGTCACTAGCTGTGATAAGCCGAATACTTCCATTTCTGACTGTAAGGACGAGGTGTCTTTATCCTGGGTGCAGTCTAAATGGAAGTTGAAGTCTCCTAAGATTGTCATGGCTTTCTCTGTAGCAAAATCTTCTAAAATGGTGGCGATTTCTAGAAGAAATCCCGACCGACTTTCAGGCCGTCTATACAATAGTATGCCTTTGAAATTATACGAAGGAGACAGATAGATGTCAAATTGGAGTGCTTCGCACGCAGTAGATGGTATTGCCTTAATGCGAGTTTTAAAAGTGTCTCGAGCAATAATGGCGATCCCACCTCCTCTTTTGCCTATTCTATCCAGCCTGTAGGCCTTAAACCCTTTTGGTATGGCTATGACCAGATCTGGGTCTGATGCTTTGTCCATCCATGTTTCTGTCAGGAACATTATATCAATGTTCCTGTCTTGGATTAGATCGGCAATTTCCTGCCTGTGTTTACCCAAGGAACGAGCGTTAATGAGAGCTGTGATGAATTTTTGTGTTTTCTGATTTCCATTATTATTGCCAATAGGCTTGTTGAGTAGAGAAATGGTGGTCTGGCAGTGATTACATTTTAAGGTAGTGGGAGAGGAAATTAAGTCCGGACTATATCTGGTGCATTCTTCCCTTACCTGTGGACGCAGGCTGGTGAGCATCGAGTCAGAATATGATAGGGGGCGATTGCTGTTTGTTGAGCCAGGGGTGGTGGCCCTAGGCCCGTGTCCGGCGCGGACGGGCGCAGACGGGCTTGCCTTTGGCGCGCCTTCGGCGCGCCGCCGGCGCGCCCGCTGCGCCCGCCCGCTGCGCGGTCGGGATGGCCTCCTCATTAAATGCTCTATGGAGGAGGGTGGGAGGCGTCCTGCCACTGGACCGCCAACCCTTCCTCCCTCCAAGATGGCGCCTTTACCCCGCGTCGTGAGCCCTTGATCGGCCACGCCGGGAAGAAAAAGGTGAAATTAGCGTGCCTCAGTACAATGTAGTTCTTGTACTCGAACAGCGCTTCTAAGCAGCAATTTAAGAAAGTATCAGATTAAAATATATACACAGTTTAAAACGGAATATCCTCATGCCCCTGGTACCTGGCCCACCCGGGAGCTAGAGTGAAATCAAGAACGGGAGCCTGCGTTTGTTTTTATTTTACGTTTTTGCTGCAAATTTGCTAATCCAGTGCAATTTTCGCGGCAAAACATTTTTATTAACGCTTTTCAGGTCGAGTTATTTATAACTCGGAACCTATCACTACTGAATGAAAATCTCTGAAACCAGCCAGATTTCGTGCAATGCATGTTGTGCACTCAACCATGGAGCTTCCCCAGGCGCGCGCTTGGCCTCGCAAAGGCTTGAAAGCTTGAAGGCAATCTGCATCCCCGCCCCCGGTGTTTATGGCTTTTCTCGCTCGCTAATGTGTTTTTTCCCCTCCCACCCTTCCTTTGATGTCCGCTGCGTGTGGCCTCTGCCTGTTGCCTCTCCGTCCTTCACAGCCCCTCTCTGTCGTGGAATCTCAAATTTGGGGACTGCATCTTCAAAACAAGCCTGTTCATGTTGACACTTGCAATTAGAATCCTTTCTTTCTTTGCTTTCATCCTTTCTTTCCTTCTTTTCCTTCCTTACTTTCCTCCCTCCCTTTCATTGCTTTCTTTCTTTCCTTCCTTCCTTCTTCCTTCTTTCATTCGTTCTTTCTTTCTTTCCTTTCCTTCCACATTATCGCTCAGCACCACCACAGTATCACTCAGCACCACCACAGCACCACTCAGCATCACCACAGCATCACTCAGCACCACCACAGCATCACTCAGCACCACCCCAGCATCACTCATTACCACCACAGCACCACTCAGCACCACCACAGCACCACTCAGCACCACCACTGCATCACTCCGCACCACCCCAGCATCACTCAGCACCACCACATCACCACTCAGCGCTACCCCAGCATCACTCAGCACCACCACAGCACCACTCAGCACCAACACAGCACCACTCAGCACCAACACAGCACCACTCAGCACCACCAGAGCACAACTCAGCACCACCACATTATCACTCAGCACCACCACATTATCACTCAGCACCACCACAGCACCACTCAGCACCACCACAGCACCACTCAGCATCACCACAACATCACTCGGCACCACCACAGCTTCACTCAGCACTACCACAGCAGCACTCAGCACCACCACAGCACCATCAAAGCATCACTCATCACAACCACAGCACCACCACAGCATGACTCAGCACCACCACAGCACCACTCAGCACCAATACAGCACCACTCAGCACCACCACAGCACCACTCAGCACCACCACATTATCACTCAGCACCACCACATTATCACTCAGCACCACCACAGCACCACTCGGCACCACCACAGCACCACTCGGCACCACCACAGCACCACTCAGCACCACCACAGTATCACTCAGCCCCACCACAGCATCACTCAGCACCACCACAGCTTCACTCAGCACTACCACAGCACCACTCAGCACCACCACAGCACCACTCAGCACCACCACAGCATCACTTCTCACCACCACAGCACCACCACAGCATCACTCAGCACCACCACAGCATCACTCAGCGCAACCTTAGGTTATAGGTGTCACATTTGCGAAAGTTATAACTATTGGCATTGTAAATGACAAAGCTATTAATTTAGCTATTTTCAAAACCAACACATAAATAAAAAAATTGTCATTTTCAAGACCAATAGCTCAAACTTTCCTAATGCGAGACCTATTGCATTGCAAATGCTTGTTGGCCTTGGCGGGGTCCCTGGTGGATCCCAGCACCAGGTCTAGGAGGTCAGGGTATTTCTATCCTGCCCCCTAGTCTTCCTGTTTTAAATTTTTCTTGGGACTTGGCTGAGTCTGCGTCCCAAGATGGCTGCCAACACTTCCTGGTTGAAGTGTTGGCATCCAATCAGATCTAATCACGGGATCGGGAGGATTTGCGGAGGGGGCGCATCCCTAGATATACTAACTTGTTTTTCTTTAAATAACTTTAAAACTACTGAACAGATTTACACCAAATAACAACAAGCATTTGCAATGCAATAGGTCTCGCATTTACGCAAGTTTAAACTATTGGCATTCTAAATGACAATGCCTTTTATTTATGTTTTAAAAACTAAAACAAAAATAAAAGGCATTGTTATTTGCAATGTCAATAGCTCAGACACTCTTACATGCAAGACCTAATGTATTGCAAATGCTTGTTGGATTTATTTTTAATGAGAATATCCTCATCTAATCTTATTTCTCAAAACTTCATTGGATGGTAATGGGACCTTTCAAAATCTGGATGTCTAGAGCAGGTCAAAGAAAAGCCTTGAGTGATCAGCGTAATGCCATCTTCTCCATTTTGATGGTGGATGCTGCATAACCTTTCCATTAGTCTTCATGTGGGAGACCATGAGGGAGTAAGTGCAAGTTACTCGCTGTAGTGACTTACACAGCTGCCGTATGATAATTAGCCCCTGTGTTGGTGCTGTTCCCTACTTGTAGGAACCGAAGAAAAGGAAGAAATATTCGAGTGCAGGCTCCCAGGTTAATAAAGGACCTGAGCACAACAAAAAGACCCAATGTCTTCTAATGTCTCCTGCTGCCCTTCATAAGCAGGGAAGCTGAAAAAAATTCCCTGCTGTACCTAGACAGGCATGCGTACAGGCCCCACCCTTGTCCGCTGCCACACACACAGTACAGGTACGCCTCTGACACACATAGAGATAAAAGGTTATGGTGGTGGAAAGCTGGCAGAACCTTTTATCCAGGGAAGGCTGAAGCGCAAAGAATGAGACATGTAAAGAGCTGCACTTCACTAGAACCTTCAGTGACATCATCTCCGGTCCCACAAAGTATGGCCAACAAGGACAACAGGTCCTCTCTCAAAGAGGTGGGGGGCATTTTGGGTGTCCCTCAGCCCCAAAAGCCTTGCAGTGGGGTCTGAGCCAATTAACGTAGAGGGTCCATAAGGGGCACACACGAATGTCCTGCTCACTGAGGGGTAATCAAAACCTACAGTGACCTCACAGGAGATGCGTGTTCTCCAGAGGCACGTGGGCACTCCAGAGCTGTGCAGGGGGCACTACAGGGGTATTAGTGCCTCACGAGACAACTAAAAGAGGGAAGATGGAAGGGAATAGAAGGGGGGCAAGTCACAGGAGGACAAGGGGGAGGACAAAGAAGTTTTGGTGTGCAGGTGAGACAGAAGGGGTTGGATAGAGAAGGGTGCAGAGAGGAGGGTGTTTTGATGCATGAGAGGATAGGAAAAGAGGAAGGAGGAGGGAGAAATTAGAGAGACGAAGGAGAGACTCTGGAGCACAGGTAGAAGGTACAAAGGGGGTGGCTCTGGGTCTTGGAGCAAGAGAAGGAAAATGCACGAACAGAAGAGAATGAGCGAAAGCAAGCGAGACAGGATGGCAGAGGAGAGTCAGTGAGTGAGTGCTGAGTGTCGAGAAGAGGGTGACAGAAGGAGAATAGCGCAGAGACCCAGCCCGCGCCCCTGTCTCCGTGCCTATAAAGGAATGTCACATACCTACAGTAACACCGCTGTTTGAACAGGTGCCCCTCACGCTTCTGGAGGTCTCCCATACTACCAGGTAAGGAGAGCTGAGTGCACGCGTGTGTATGTGTGCGTGTGTCAGCTTGCGCAGAGGCAGGCTATCCAGTGATGAAAAGAAGTCATTAAATTAAGCGACCAGAAGCCGGTGCTTCTCGGCACCGTCGTTGGTGTAACCTGATTATAGCAAACAGAGACCGGGCATCTACCGGCGAAAATTAATATGGTTAAATATAGCACGTTGGGGCTTTGATCCAATTGATTTAATGGGATCTAACCTCACAGAAGCTGGCTTGTAAAGGCACTTAGAAGAATGTGGTCTTATGGAGTGCACAGATTTCGAAGGTTAAAAGCAGTGAAAGTCATGCAAGGTAATATCGCACACAGAGGTAAAGGTTTTAGGCACTGAACTGAAGGTTATCATATAATGCATAGAGGCCGGTACCGTGAGGCACTGAAAGGAAGCTGATCTTGGAGAGCACAGAGCGTACATGGGCACATCGCCTGTCCAGGCGCGTGCACATCTCCTGTCCTCCTTCGGGAGCTAAATCGACAACAATAGATCTTACCAAAGCGAGCAGCGCATGCGCTGTGTCGCTAGGCGAGACCTAAAAGGCACTTCCTTTGGCTCAAGAGCAACCTTTCTGCCAAATTTGGTGTAATTCCGTTCAGCGTTTCGGGCTGTAGTGGTTTCTAAAATTCCAAAAGAAATTAGCATGAGAAATGCACAGTTTTTGACCAACCCTTTTTCTCAGCCCCGGCTTGACAGATCACCCTGCGCCATTCCACACACAAGACCCAATTTGATACTGTTTTTGGAAAATTTGGTGAAGATTCGTCAAACGGTGCCAACGTAATAGGTAAGTCCGAAAACTATTTTCCTGTTGAAACTAGCTCTTAACTATAATTACCTACTGCCGGCCTCCAGTAGGTAATGTATAAAACGGGTTTCACTTACTTGATATATATACTTACATTTTTGTTAAAAAGGCATGTGTGGTAAAGGCATATGTGTGGTAAAAACTTGTGGGGTAAAGGCAATGCGTGGCAAAAGCATAGCATGGTTCAGTCATACATCTGATTAAGAGGGATGAGAAATTACAGAATGATTTAATAATTTGCGAAGCCCTCTTGGCTGACTTTGCAGAGAAAGGTGATATTGACGGGCAAGCCAACATTCAAAGCACTTTTTTACATAATAGAGAGTAAGAGAAGAGCAGGTCAGTTACAATCAAACATTCAAAGCACGCCTTGAATAAGTTGAAGGGGTGGGAAACTAATGATGTGTAGGCGTCCCCAGTGCCTTGCAATGAACTTGTTGTACATGCACCATATCTGGTTGAGGTGAACCCATAGCTGAGATCGTCTGAGTTCAGTAAAGGATGGCTGGGTGTGAGTTATGGGGAGTGGAGGCAGTGGGAAGAAATGAAACCTTGTGATAACTTGTACATTCAATCTGTGCAATGAGGATATACCCCGAAAAATGGATACTGTGTGCAGTAGGCACGTTGTTGGTCATGTTGGACTTTGCATAAATAAATATTTCTTTTTTAGTATATGGTGGCCCTATGCTGCAGATCATCCTGTCGGGTAAAAGGCAACACAAGGTGCAGGTGGGACTAACAGTTCTAATTATTTTTGTTGAGGAATGTTACTTCAACGCTTGTCCACTGACTCTTACTTTCGGAATTCTCCGGTTGCAGCCTAGGGAGGCTCTAAGAGGTTCCAAGTTGGCTAGATCAACATCCCTCTTTCATTCTCATATTAATGCTTTAGGGTCCTGGCTCTCCTGCCTATTTTTCCCATTTCAGCTCAATTCTGAAGCCATCTGCTCTGTTCTGTGGCTTACATTCACACTCTTGCTTCCTCATTCTCTGGGATGGCCTGCACGTATCTACTCAAACTGGTTTGTCTTGATGACAATCTTGAGTTGTTTAATAAGTACAGCAATGACTAAACATGAGCAGACTTTGCACGATTTTAAAGAATTTAAATGAATTCATGCTATCTGTCCTGATTGACGGATTGAGCGCTAGGCCGTTTTCCACCCCAGGTTCAATTGTAAATGTGTCCTTTACTGCTGGTGCCTCGTGTCTTCATGTTGTGTACAGTCCGGCCCTGGTTCCTACATTATTTTTTTAAAGACATATTTTATTGTTTTCAAAAATGCAAACAGGCATCAACAATTAAAAACCAAATGTCATCTTCCCTCGCACCACAGGTAAGATAATACAGCAGGCGTATTACTTCATTACAATAAAGGCATGCCCTGCATACACATTTACATAACTGTGTTAAACAGTAACTGAGTGCCCCCTCTCAATCTCCCACACAATCATTTCAGCAGACCAACCAGTCCTCGCTCTGCCAAGCGGCCCCTCAACATCCGTGGAAGAGGATGGTCCAGTACCCTCTGGTCCATAAATCTGGCCAGGAGTCCCTCCCACACCTCAAGGTCTTCCTCCACCTTGCCATCATGCCTACACCACCGCAATGGGACTTCCTCTGGGACGGTCGATTCCACCACATCCATCACCTATGATTGCCCACTCTGTCCACAGTGACCCATCCATGTGATCATTGCCCGTGGTTCCTAAATTCAATGTGGCATAGGCATTCTAGGACGAAGCACCACGATTGTTAAAGAAATTCTGTAGGGGCCACTTGAAGTCTGAGCACGTTTATTAACTTTCAAAAATATTAAGGAAAGGCGAGGGCCGCATCGGCCCCCCCGCAGGTATGGCAGGGTGCCGGCCCCCCTCCCCCTTGTGTCGTCGGTCCATGGTGGGGCGCGCCCCTGCCGCATCATCATGACGCAGAGGGCACGCCTCACCATCGATTGGTGTAGACCCCACACAGTTGACCCGGAAGCCATTGGATCGCTTCCAGGTCAAAGAGGGGAGCGGAGGTCAGACCAGTTGGAACTGGTCTGACTGGTGAGGTTTATAAGGCTGGGGAGCGCAGGGAGCATCCTCTTGTTCCTGCACTCCTCAGGCCTGCCCTTTGCCCCGCCAGCCTTCTAGGAGATTGTTATCTTTTTCCCCACCCACCATCCCCTGAAGCAGATTGTCATTCTTGAGTGATAATGTAGTTTGTATAATTTGGTTTTCTGTTCCAAAGTACCTTGGTTGTGGTGTGAATTTTATCCTTAGGACTTTTTCCCTTTTGCAGGTCAGCAATCGTCGTATTTATTGATATTCTTGGTCAGGCGGTAAGGTCATGATTGGTGAGCAGTCAATTTAATGTCCTTAGGGGGCGACGCCATTCTTGAATGGGGTCGCTCAGTGGGAGGGGCAAGTAGTCTCTCCTAGAATTCCAGGGGCGGTACATCCGGTCGGATCGTTGGGTGTGGGGGGAGGGGGGAGTCACGCTTTCTTTAGGCTGGTTGGCCACCCCGCACGTGCACTATGACGTCACTAAACGTCATAGTGCTAATCAGTGAGAAAGAAAACGTTATCCTTCGAAATGTTAAATGAATGAAAAGATGACAGTCTGAGAATCGACGCTGGCTCCTGCCCAGCATGAGTGAGGCTTTCTACATCAGAAGTGGCACAGCTTAGTGCCATAGTAAATTAGATCAATCAGAATGGCACCTGCAACCACAGTGAGCACTAGGGTGAGCTTTACAGTCAATTCACGGATGGCACATCTCACACACTTTTGATGTGGCACAGATATGCCTCCAAGTAGCAATGGTGCCTCTCTGCCACGTTCTGTCCATGGAGCTCTGTGTGTGATTTTGCATCTCACACTCAAATCAGGCTTGCCACAGAGCTGGCAACACCATACACAGTCTACCCCAATGCTTGCCAATGGGCAACCTATCCTTTCACGAAATTGATCAGCGATCGAGCTTCAAGCCACATCTGTAAAACCATAAACTGTTGCCTGATTAATAAGACTCTGCCCTCCAGCCATCTGACATGAACACACCACTTGCAGCCCTCATGCTCTTCTTTCTCATCGCACATTTGACACAACACCTATTAGGAATGCAGAATACCCACAACAGAGCGTTGTTGGACTTCTCAGTAACTTCCTGTGAAGAAATCTCTGGAACAGAACATTTTAGAAAACCTTTACTCCAATAAAGGCAAATATACGCTACACAAATACATAAAAACACTCTATCATGGTAGGCCAAAAGAACACACTTCTTTCTTTTGGGAATGTGTGTATACAATAAACAACTAAACCCTGTATCCCGGTTTATAGGTAAAGTCGCTCTAACAAATGCGGATTTAGACGTTTTCTGAATTCTCAGTTTTTCCAAGTTATGCATAGAAACCTTCACTAGCTTCTTACTTCCAGGCATAATCCTAGAACATTTAACTTTAATTTTCTCAAGCAAAAACACACTTGTGTACATTTTGCATGAGGGTAAAAGGGAGCGCTTGCAAGTTTTCTTCTTTTTTTTCCATCCGCAGAGGTTTTTTTCACCTCACAAAGACCTCATTCCCCACATCTCTACCACTTCTGGGGTTCCCTTTATTTTTCTCTATGGAAAATAATTTACTCCTGTTCTTCTCAAGAGTACATCTCTGACCATTTCCATGAGTTGGAGAGGAGTTGGTAACTATTCACCAACATGTACGTGTGTGTGTGTATTCACAAACCTCCAGTACATTTCTGCTCTTTAATACCCACTCCTCTATTGTGGAGGGAGGTTTACTCATAAGGAATATTCCTTGGGCGTAAATCCATAAGATTTCAGTAATAACTATTGTGCATTAAAATGTTATGTTGCCATTTAAAAAAAGCTCTTTTCCAAATGCAAGCCCATTTTACACACATTTTCTGAATCTGAGCTTAAATATTTCTATTATAGAAAGTTAACTAGTTTGATATGTTAACTTAATCTTCGATTCCCAGGAGTATTTGTTATTTCTTGAATGTTATGTTTCATTAGTTTTTTTGTGCAACATATTAATGACTCTTGTACATTTGGACTATGTTCCATCCATGTGTTTATAATGGACGACAATTAGGAGTTCTGGAATTCAGGCCGAAAGAAGTGCACGTTTCTCACAGTGCCTGTAACTGGGTCAAAAAGGAGTCCATCTGCATTGGCATGGTCAGTCCCAGCTCTACGTTCCACTGTAAAGTCCATCCCCTGTAGGGAAATGGACCACCTAAACAGTTTGGGATTTTCACCCTTCATCTGATTTAGCCACAAGAGGGGCTTAAGGTCTGTCTGAATCTTGAAGTGAGTGCCAAACAATTATGGTCTCAACTTCTTCAGGGCCCAAACCACAGCAAAGATCTCCCACTCAATAGCTGACCAACGTTTCTCTCTGGGGGTCAGCCTTCTGCTAATAAAAGCTACTGGCTGGTCTTGACCATCTTTATTCAATTGTGAAAGCACAGCCCTCACTCCCAACTCAGAAGCATCTGTTTAAACAATGAATTCTTTGGAGTAGTCTGGACTTTGCAGAATAGGTGCAGAACACATGGCCTGCTTCAGGTCATCAAATGCCTTTTGACAGCTTACTGTCCACTGAACTTTCTTTGGCATTTTCTTGGAAGTTAAGTCATTAAGGGGTGTCACTATGGAACCATACCCCTTGCAAATTTCCTGTAATACCCAGTCAGGCCCAAGAAAGCTCTGACCTGAGTCTGGGTGGCTGGAGCAGTCCAGTCCATTGTGGTCTGGATCTTGCTCTGCATTGGTTAAACCTGGCCTCCGCCTACAAGGTGGCCCAAGTATACCACCTGACTCTGCCCTATCTGGCACTTGGTAGCCTTGATAGTTAGGCCTGCCTTTTGCAGGGCCTCCAAAACATTTTTCAGGTGGATAAGGTGATCTTCCCAGGTGGAGCTAAAGACAGCAATATTATCTAGATAAGCTGCACAGTAGTCATCGAGGCCTGAGAGGACTTGGTTCACCAACCTTTGAAATGTGGCAGGTGCATTTTTCAGACCAAATGGCATTACCGCACATTGATAATGTCCTCCGGGGTTGAAAATACTGTCTTGGCGTTTGCATCATCAGCTAGTCTGATCTGCCTGTAGCCAGCTGTCAGGTCAAAGGTGCTCAAAAACTTGGCAGATGCCAATCTGTCTATGAGCTCATCTGCCCTGGGTATTGGAAGAGCATCTGTCCTAGTGACAGCATTGAGACCTTTGTAATCCACGCAAAACCTCATCTCTCTCTTACCATCTTGGGTGTGAGGTTTAGGCAGCAGGACTACTGGACTGGCCCAAGGGTTCTCTGAGGGCTCAATGACTCCCAATTCCAACATCCTTTGGACCTCTGTCCTGATACAGTCCCTGACATGATCAGGCTGCCTGTAAATCTTACTTTTAATAGGCAGACTGTCCCCAGTATCCACTTCATGAATGCACCATGTAGTCTGACTTGGATTCAGTGAAAACATATGTCTGTAGGCCTGCAGAACCTGTATGCAGTCCCTCTGCTGCTGATCAGTGAGGCTGCCTTCCAAGGCTACACAATCAACTGACCCATCGTCAGGGTTCTGAGAGAGCAGGTCTGGGAGAGGGTCACTCTCTTCCTCCTGTCCTTCATCAGTATCCATGAGCAAGCCCATGTCTGCCCTGTCAACATATGGTTTCAGTCTGTTGACATGAAGCACCCTGTGGGGGCTCCTGGGAGTTCCAAGATCAACCAAATAGGTTACCTCTCCCTTCTGTTCAACAATAGTGTGTGGTCCATGTAAAATAGTGGATTATTGAAGTAAATAAAGGTCGTTGTCAAGATGATGGTTCAGGAGCAATTTAATAGCCTCATCCACGAACAGCCAAAGTATAACTGACAAACTAATCATTCTCCATTCTAAGAATGATCATACAATAAGAATTTACATTCTATGAGGAATCAAGTGTTAGAGAGCAAAGTAGGACATCACACATCTCCCTCTTATACAATAACAATAAAAATAATAAAAGAGATAGAGAGAAAAGGGAAGTTTGGCAAGAAAAACAAGTCACATTTAACAGTGGAAACAAAAGAAAAATTAAACGTAGTCTTTCATATAGGCAGGAGCTCTGCGTAATCTCTGACTCCTCATGCGAGGGGAAAAGGAATTGCTGGTACAGGATGTAGGGAGCTTGAATGAAGGAGAAGATTCACAAACAGTATCAAAACCATCTTGAGAAACATTTCTCGGTCTAATCACAACTACTCTACTTTTATTCCAGATCCTTCCATCTTGTGTCTTAATGGCATTCCCAAACACCTTGATAGCAGGTCTGACATTTGTATATTTGGACCATGAACTTCTCCCAACAGGTGCCTTTATTTTTACAAAATCACCTACTTTGATTTCCTGAAATCGAACACATTTATTTTTATCAAAGTAAGCCTTTCTACATGCTTGTTTTTCTAACTCCCTCTCCCTCCAAACACCAACATGATTGTCAACAAACCCTTTGTTCAGATTCATCCAACCAGGACACAACATAGTATTAGGTACTCTTCCTTTGAATAACTCAAAAGGTGATTTACCAGTGGTAGAGTGAGGAGAGCTTCGGTAAGCCTCAATTCTTTCCCTAAGTGCCTCTTTCCAATTTAATCCATTGACCCTAGCGAATTGGATACATTCTTTCAGAGTTTTATTTACTCTCTCTACTGCCCCATTAGTTTCTGGGTGGTACAAAGACGACAGTTTGTGTGATATGCCACATTTGGTGAGATAAGCATCAAACTGTGCCGAACAAAACTGAGGGCCATTGTCTGACAAAATACTGTTAGGAAAACTTTCTCTCATAAAAATCTCAGACAAGAATTTAATAATATACTCAGAAGTTATCTCACTGACAGCACTCACTTCAATCCAACGGGAATATAAGTCAACTAAAACTATCAAATAAGGGGTGTCAGAAACACCAGTAAGAGGACCCAAGATGTCAATAGCTAATTCATCCCAAGGATGATTAGGTAAAGCTCTACAAACCATAGGCATCTGTCTAGTTTTCAGAATTTTGTCACTTGCACAACATTCTACACAATCTCTTACCATACGTTCTGTCTCCAAATCCATCCCAGGCCACCAAAACTGGGTGCGCAACATTTCCTTAGTTTTTACTATACCCTGATGCCCAGAATGTGCATGCAACAACAATTCTTTTCTTAAGGTACTGGGAGGAACAAGCCGCAAACCTCGTGTCAGAAGATCATCATCAGTTATTGATAACTCATGTGAAACTAGAGACCATGGTTTATCTAAATGCTTGTTATCTCTCAGCAAGGACATTACCTTACTTAGCTCTTCATCTTTTTGTAGTTCTTCTTTCCACTCATCTTTCCCAACAACACCTGCACGCGTGGGTTCGTATCCCACCCTCGTCGCCAGTGTAAAATAGTGGATTATTGAAGTAAATAAAGGTCGTTGTCAAGATGATGGTTCAGGAGCAATTTAATAGCCTCATCCACGAACAGCCAAAGTATAACTGACAAACTAATCATTCTCCATTCTAAGAATGATCATACAATAAGAATCTACATTCTATGAGGAATCAAGTGTTAGAGAGCAAAGTAGGACATCACAGTCCACTCCACTTGGAGAGCTGTTGGGGCCACAGGCTCCAACACCCAAACGTTCTGTCCTGGCTGGTAAACAGTCAGCACAGCCTTTTGGGCAAGCCAGGCCTTTTGCAATTCCTGACTAGCCTCAAGGTTTTTGGATGCCTTTTTCATGTACTCAGCCATCCTGGAGCGGAGACCAAGTACATAGTCCACAATGTCTTGTTTGGGAAGTTTGAGAGGTAACTCCCATCCTTCTTTCACCAGACAAAGGGATCCTCTTACAGGATGCCCAAACAAATGTTCAAAAGGGCTGTAGCCAACCTCCTTTTGTGGGACCTCTCTAAAAGCAAACAAAAGGCAGGGCAGTAGGATATCCCATCTCCGCCTGGGCTTTTTAGGGAGACCCTTAATCATGACCTTTAAGGTCTTGTTGAATCTCTCAACTAGACCATTGCATTGTGGATGATAGGGTGTGGTGAACTTATAGTTCACTCCACAATCCTTCCACATTGCAGTCAGGTAACTAGACATGAAGTTTGCACCTCTGGCTGATACAACCGCCTTAGCAAAGCCCACTCTTGAGAAAACTCCCAAAAGGGCTCTTGCCACAACAGGTGCTGTTGTGGTCCTAAGTAGGATGGTTTCTGGGTATCTGGTGGCATGATCCACTACCACCAGAATAAACCTGTGCCTAGATGCTGTTTGGGGATCCATTGGTTCAACAATGTCAATCCCTACTAAGCATGGGCGAATTTTGCGAATTCGCGATCCGCGAATTTGCGGATTTGCGAATTCGCGATCCGCAAAATTTGTGAATTTGTGCGAATTTGCGGTTTTTTGGTTTTTTGCGTGTTTGCGGGGTTTTTTGCGTGCTTGCCGGGTTTTTTGCGTGTTCGCGGGGATTTTTGCGTCTTCGCGAGCCGCTTGCATAGCAAAGTTACCCATGCAGTCGTTTATGGGAGAGGGAGAGAGAGATAGATAGATAGATAGATAGATAGATAGCGAGAAAGAGAGGGAAAGAGAGAGGGAGAGAGAGAACGAGAGAAAGAAAGAGAGGCCGGATCTCTGAAGGGCCAGATTCCTGAGTTGCCCCTACAGAACATACAGCTTTTTATTTTTAGCAAAATGCATATGAAAATTGTGCTGTAAAGGTCTCTTTTAGTTTAACCCCTCCTGACAACTCAAAATGGGTGTATTTGCCATCCTCTCCCTTCTTCCTGTTTTTTATATCTGTAAGTGCTTCCTGATGAGGTTTAATTCCTTGGACAGGTGCCTCAAGTTGCCTACTTGTAACTATTCTCTGACCCTGCTTCAAGAGTCAGAGCAGGGTCAGAGAATAGTTGCAAGTAGGCAACGGGGCGCCAGGAAGCAATTAGCAGCAGGTGTCCAAGTTGAAGTTAATTTGTTTGTAACCCTTTTGTAAAAGGTTACAAAGAAATTAGGTTCAACTTTTGTACCTGCTGCTGTAACCCTTGCTTGGCTGAAAATTCGTCCCAGCTGATTCGCGGATTTTACCGTGATTTCGCGAGATTCGCGGATTGCAAAATTGCGGAAAATCCGCAAATTCGCCCGCAAAACGGATTTTACGCCCACCCTTAATCCCTACACGTTGAAAGGGAACCCCCACCACAGGTAGTGGTATAAGGGGGGCCTTTGTAGTGCCACCTGATTTGCCACTGGCTTGACAGGTGACACAGGAGCGACAAAACTCCTTAGTGTCATCTGACATGTGAGGCCAGTGAAAGTGAGGCACAAGCCTGCCCCAAGTCTTGTTCTGGCCAAGATGTCCTGCAAGGGGAATATCATGGGCTAGTGTCAAAAGGAAGCCCCTGAATGACAAAGGTATGACTAACCTCCTGGAAGCACCAGGCTTGGGGTCCCTAGCCTCTGAATACAGAAGCCCCTCATCCCAATAGACTCTAAGGGTTCCACTAGCATTCCCTGCAGCCTCAGCAGCAGCTTGCTGTCTGAGGGGTTCAAGAGAAGGGCAGTCCAACTATGCCTGCCTCAGATCTGCCCTGGAAGGTCCCCCTTTCCCAAGAAACTCAATCTGATCAGACTCAAGCTCTTCTAGGACAGTTCCTTCTTGGGTCTCACAATCAGCTTCCTCATCCTGAGGCAAGTGGGAAGGCACTGCCTTAAAACAACTGCTTCTCCTCCTGGTAGGCAACTGGTCCATTATTCCAGAATCCAATGCCTGTTCAGTGTTGCAATTTTCGACC
The DNA here is from genome assembly GCF_964263255.1 of Lissotriton vulgaris. Classification (NCBI taxonomy): domain Eukaryota; kingdom Metazoa; phylum Chordata; class Amphibia; order Caudata; family Salamandridae; genus Lissotriton; species Lissotriton vulgaris. Next base: position 275,649,359 of record NC_141700.1, on the reverse strand, counting down.
TGTGACCTGGTCACAGCTAGCACATATGCTGAGATGCCTAACATTTCTGCATGTGTCCTATACTCCACTTCAGCCCAAGCTGAAGATTCCAGGTCATTGCCAAGCAAACATTCTACAGGGAGGTCTGAGCTAACAACAACCTTCTTTAAGCCAGTTACCCCTCCCCAGGAGAAATTAACAACTGCCATACTGTGTGTGGTAGTGACATTGCTAGCATTGGTCACTAGGTAATTTTCACCTAGTATGATCTGTCCAGGGTTCACAAAGCTGGGTGTCATCATTGTGACACTAGCACATGTGTCCCTGTAGGCCTGAGCCACTTTATCATTAATTAAAGGAGTGAGTCTGTACTTACCCAAGTTACTTGGACTCACAGTAGAGGACATAGCCATGTCCACATCACAGACTAGAACAGCTTGAGTTGGTATTCTGACTAGGCCAGAATCCATCTCAGTTCCCAGGGTTAGCCCTACTACACCCTTCTGTTAAGAACCACCACTATTAACTGAACTAGGGGGAACAGTTGCCTTAGGGGCAATGGTGGCTGGAGCTGCCTCCTTTTTGGCACAATCACTGGTCCAGTGACTATTTACTTTACAGATCTTGCACCAAGGCTCCTTAGAACCTTCTTTCTTTTTGGATTGGTGGGAACCCCCACTATTAGAAGCTTTTTGGGGACCTTGAAAAGACTTCTGGCCTTTTGCTCCCCCCCCCCCCTTTGGTCTTGCTTCTTCTGATCACCACCTTGGTTCTGTACCTTCTGCTTCACCCTGGTTCTGACCCATTTGTCTGCCTTCTTATCCAATTCTTGGGGAGAGATCAAATCAGAGTCAACCAAGTGCTAATGCAATAACTGGTTCTGACAATTATTAAGAATCTGTTCTCTCATTATAAGGTTATACAATCCTGTATAGTCACTTACTTTACTGCCCAGTAACCAGCCTTCCAGAGCCTTAGTAGCAAAATCTACAAAGTCAGTCCAGTCCTGAGTCTGTGTCTTCTGGGTGTCTCTGAACAGCAACCTGTACTGCTCAGTGGTTAAGCCAACTGCATCTATCAGAGCACTCTTCAGGACAATGTAGTTGTTAGCATCCTCTTCTTTAACAGTGAGGAGCTTATCTCTGCCTTTGTCTGCAAAGGAGAGCCACAAATGTACTGTCCACTGACTCTGGGATACCTGCTGTACGTTACAGGCCCTCTCCAAAGCTGTGATCCACTTGTGGATGTCATCCCCTATCTGATAGGGGGGTACAATTTTGTTCAGGTTTCTATGATCATGAGACCTTTCCCTACCACTAGGGATGTTGCTGCCACCAGTGGGCTCTAGCCCACACAATTTCTTCTCTCTTTCAAGAGCTAGGGTCTCTTTTGCAAGGGCAACTTCTTGCCACTTGATCCTAAGCTTGGCCTCTTTCATCCTAGCTTTATGCTCTCATCTCTGAGGTGAATGCATTCTCCTAAGAACAGAGGCATTGGACCCTACTGATGAGTCAGAATGGTCAGACCCACTGGAAAGTGATCTGGGTCTTCTAGGCTCACCATTAGGCCTACTTGAGGGTCTGGATTGGATCCTTCCTCCTCCAGTCCCAGGTAGTCCTATGTTTCTCAGGTTTACTTCATTATCTTCTACCTGGTTCAACTCCTCATTATCTTCTGAATCCAATGGGGCTGGACCAGTAGGATCCTCTTCAGTAGAGGGTTGGCCCCCCCTCTCTACTACCCTGGTTATCTGGATCTGATGCTTTTTCTAAGTCATCTATTACTAAGATATCTACCAGGTGCTGAAAGGTTGGACTCTGTCCTTGTCTGAGCTTTCTGACGACACACAAGCTTCTCAATTCCTGAAAAGTGAATGAGCCATACTTAGTAGGCAGCCTTGGGCTGGCCTCCTCCAGGGGCTCACTAGTCCCTGCTCTCGAAGACATTGCTCTTGTGGTGTGGTGTGTGCACCTACCTACACTACTTGTTTCCTACTAGAACCTCTCTAGGAGTTGTAGTCAGTGTGTGCTAAGCCCTTACCACCTACAACTGCTAAGTTCAGTAGAACTTATGTATTATAAGAACTTGATTTATATGTACCTACAGGTACCTTCATGTGATCTTTCAAATAATATCTCAAGATTATTTGGTAAAACAAATGCAAGCTCTTATCCCATCCGCTGCACATCAATGTGAGAAGTTAGCCTGGCATATGATGTCCACTAGTTCTAGTGGTCACCTTGCACCAGTCTAATTGACCCTTATTGATGGTGGTTGTAAAGTCAACCTTATAGGAAGCTATCCTAGTGGTAGCATGGACCAACAGTCAGTAGGCTAAGACTTCAGAGAGCATGTAAAGCAAGTTGTTTTACCAATTATAATCCCTTGAATACCAAATGAAAGGACACAACACAATGTATATATCAAATATATATGTATTTATTCTAAACGTAACCCCTCTGCACTCTTTATGAGGTCAGAGGTAAAAGCACAATACATGTACTCAATTAGCATACGATAAGTTGCACAGTATACGTTTTGCCCTAGGGGCCTCACAAACCATATACTAAAATAGTGGTATAAGAACCACGTCTTGAATAGAAAGTAGGCCTAGGGCCTAGGGCCTAGGGAATCACTGGGGCTACACTAAACAACCAAAGGTTAGGAAGTAGGAGGCCCACGGGAGACACGTGCAGTGTCTAAACACAGCCGCAAGTTAACATTGACTTTCTATGGGAAACAAAGAAGTTACAAAGTTACTGTTTAAGGGCACTTCCGGATGGACTACGACAAAACCCCTTTAGACTAGGACACTTCGAGAGTCAAGACCCACGGGAGCACCAGAATACTCGTGTAACCTCACCCAGGGAAGCCGGGTGCATAGGTGCTTTTTGGTGTCGAGTTTCATCGTTGTTTTCTATGGAGATCTGCAAAGAAGTGCTGCAGGCGACCAGAGGAAAAGTGTCCGGGTGGATCGAAGATCTGAAGAACCTGAAAGCAGAGGGGACAGAGTCTGGGTCACTAGCCAGTGACCAGGAAGGAACCAGGAAGGAACCAGGAAGGAACTAGGCGATGTTGCGTTGATCTCAGGTGAAGCTTGTCTCTGCAGCCACAAGGTCCAGGAGGTGTCGATGACAACCAGGAGCTGGATTCAAGCTGTCCCATAAAGGATCTTATTGACTGCAGTGTCGGTAACCGGATTGGACCCAACAAGCCTTGGCAAACGCAATCCACGCAGGAAATGAAGATTGGCTTTGGTGCAGACCAGCAAGGTCTGTGGCACTTCTCCTTTACAGGGAAGCTGGTAAGGGCCTAGAGCAATGAGGAAAGCAAGTTAGATTCAAGATGGAGTCCTCCGGGGGCTCACTAGCTAATGGAAAATAAACTGGGAAGACGCGTCAAGCTGAAATGCAAGAGCGGGCCCCACAGGACACTCGTGGAGGGCTGAGCTTTAGTGCAAATGGTGCTCGAGTCTGGGGCTTCTTGTAGCCCAATGCACAACTGCGAGTTACCTTGGGAGTTGATGCAGTTAGCAAAATGCAGGATGTCCAGGAGTTCCGGTTGCACATCTCTCGGTCCGCCACGGGCCTCAGCTTTGCTGGAATTGTCGAGCAGGATCAGTCATGTCTGGAAGTCTGTGTCCTGAGTCACAGAGTCTTCGAGTTATTTTATTTATTTTAAGAGTTTTATATAGCGCTAGCCAGACCTGGAGGTATCAGAGCGCTTTACATGAGGTTCCACAAAATGGGCGTGGCTTGAGCGCCCAGGGAAATGGCGGCGTGAGCCCGGAGCTCCGTGCCTCTTCCCCACGAGAATCCTGAAAGCGGGGCTGGAGAGCCCGTGTGTGCCCCGGCGCCGATTGAGTGACCGGCGGGGACTGGCTGGGCGAGATTTGGGCTGCTGGCGGCGCCCCAGCGCTGAGAACGGCCGCCGATCGCTGCGGCCGCCGGAGCGGAGAGAAGATCAGCGCCGCGCAAGATGGCTGCCGCGGCGGAGCCCTGATAGACCGTGGGCTGTACAGCGGAACACACTGCCGGCGTACACAGAGGAGGCGCGGTCGCCGGCAGTGACGGATCCCACACAGCGAGAGACGCTACTTGGACCCCGGCTGCGGTGTGCAGCGGTCGCGAGAGCGAGCGGAGAAGTCCACCCGGGAGCGCAGCTTGCGGACAGACTCCTTTGCCGGGAGGGTGAAACCCGGTACAGCGACCCAGCCCTGAGCACCGAACGAGCCTGCAGGTGAGCGGGGGCCGCCCTGAGAGAGGGACCACGGGGGACGGTGCACGGCGCTGCACATCTTGGGCCCCCCCCTCCCCCCTCACCCCCGCAGCGGAGGCCCGTGAAGCACATGGGGACACAACATAGGAGCCCATAGGCCAGTGATGGGACTTTGGTGGCGGCGGGATCCCGGTGGCGCGACCAGCCTAACTCGCCAATCCGGCGGAGTGAGAGCAATCCTCCACAGTACCCGGGGGCCGAACACCACGGCAGACGCTACCACTGGTGCGCAGCAAGGCCCCATAGCGCGCAGGAGCTGACCACGTGGCGGAGGCCCAGAAACAGCAGGTAGACGAGAAGGGCGAGAGCGGTGAGGCCGGCTACTATGGGGAAGCCGAGAGCCAAGGCGGAGGAGACGGCGATGTCGGATGTAGCAAAGGGGGGCCCCGCTGAGCAGACGGACCTACAGCGATTGCAGGATCGGATATTGGATGCCATAACGGCCACTAGAGACGCGCTCCATAACGATATCACGCAGGTGGCGTCGGGGCTGGGCTTGCTCCGGGCGGACCACGACAAACTGAAGGACAGGGTCAAGGATGCTGAAACGGTGCTCGATGTCCTGGCGCCGGCTCACAAGGCGATGGAGAGTAAACTAACGGAGGCCCTGGACCGAATACGCACCCTGGAGCGGCGAGCGGAGGACGCAGAAAATAGAAGCCGACGCAGCAATGTGCGGATCGTAGGCGTGCCGGAGACGGAGGGGACGGGGGACATGATTGCCTACATGGAGGAATGGCTGAAAACAGCGGTGGTGCCGGAAGGGCTTTCACCATTCTTCACTCTGGAGCGTGCTCATAGAGTCCCCTCAGGACCTCCCAAGCCCGGGCTCCCACCCAGACCGATCATAGCCAAGGTGCTACACCACAAGGACAGAGATCTGCTCCTGCGAAAAGCTCGAGAGGATGGCCCTTTTTAGATAGCGAACAGCAGAGTCACACTTTTCCCGGACTTCACCTTCGAGACGCAGAAGCAACGGGCCTCCTTCCTCACAATCAAGAGGGAACTACGAACTGAAGGAATTGCCTACTCCTTGCTTTTCCCAGCCAGGCTAAGAGTGGTGGTAGACGACAAGGCGATCTTCTTTGCAACGTCAGCGGAAGCCTGGGACTGGTGGGAGACATACAAGGCCGGGACTGACGGCGCCAAGGCAAGAGAAGAGCGGGAGAAGGAGCGGGAACGCTCGCCCAAGCGACTATGGAAATGAGGGCGGGGGAAGCTGGGACCAACGGCCTCCCAAACTGAGGCGGAGCGGCAGGCCGCGTTGCTGGAAGTGGAGAAGCTCGGACGGGCGGAGGGCCCCGGATCTAGGGGGGCCACGGACTCGGACACTCATGTATCGGTTTCTGGCTCGGAGTCGGACCTGTCGGGGATTCATCGCACAGAGGGACCGCTGGTGACACCGCAAACGGCGGACGAGATCCTGAATATATGAACTGCTGGCGGTGCAGAGGGGGTAATGTTTGAATGGCTGGGAGGGGCACCATTGACTATGCACATAGCGGGGGCCGGGGCACACCAAGGGGTTCAGAGCAGGGTGGTCATGAGGAATTGGGGAGGGAGCGAGGAGCTGGGCGGCGCAGCCCCCCTCTGGACGAGGCCGCGCTCCGTAGGCCCTTAAGGCACCCACAGCTACGGCTGTGTAGTTGAGACCTGGGTCATCAGGTATGGGAGTTTGGATGGGGACTGATATTTCGATATTGGGGCCTGTTCTGGGGGAGGGGGGGGGGCTCCACAGTTGGGGATTGTTTACTCTTATTGAAGTTGTTGACCCTGGGTGTACCATGGGTAGGACTGTTGAGAAGATTTGTTTTGTTCAGGGGGGGCACCACCACCGTCAAAGGGCAGGAACTGGAGGGAGTGTTTCGACCGGATCACTGGGACAATGGCTAATGTGAATGGGCTGACCTGTATTACTTGGAATGTCCGGGGCCTACACACTATGCAGCGCAGACACAAAGTACATGCCTATTTAGTGCGGAGGGGAGTACACATTGCAATGCTGCAGGAGACGCATCTTACGCGGCAGGAGGGGGCGGCGCTACAGAGGAGATGGCGGGGACAGGTTTTTCACACCAGCTACTCGGCCTATGCGCGGGGAGTCCTCATTTGGGTTAGAGCAGGCACACCTTTTCAGCTCACGCGCCAATGGGTAGACCAGGAAGGGAGGTATGTGGTGGCGGAGGGGAAGCTAGAAGGTAGAGATATTGTGTTAGCTAGTATATATGCCCCGAATACGGACCAGTTGGCTTTCCTCGCGACACTATCAGGGACGCTAGCCCACTCCCTGGCAGGCCCGGTCCTGCTGGGGGGCGACTTTAATTCCATTGCCGACCTCTTGCTGGATAGGTCCCACCCCCCCCTACATGATTCCCCAGTTCACAGGCTATCTAGAGGTAGGAGGGAATGGCAGGAGAGCTGGGGACTTACGGATGTCTGGAGAGGGCAGCACCCGACTGACCGGGATTATTCATTTTTCTCCGGGCTCCATGATTTGCATGTCCGATTGGACACGATACTCTGCTCCCGGGAGGTGCTACCATGCGTCACTGGCACGGAGTACCTATCGCGAACTATCTCAGACCATAATCCACTCCTGATCCGGCTAGCGTGGATAGCGGAGAAGCCCAGGGTTCCGCTCTGGAAACTGCAACCTGAGACCCTAGAGGACCCCCTGTTCGAGGCGGCCCTAGCGGAAGGAGTGGCCTTATATTTCACGGAGAATGAAGGGACGGCGACCTCTAGAGCAACGGAATGGGACGCCTTTAAGATAGTGGTGAGGGGTATCTGTATCAAGGATTATGTTGGCGTGCGGAAAGTATTGCTGGGCGACTTGGCTAAGGCGGATGCTAAGCTGAGGGAGGCGGAAAGGGGGCGGCCCGGACACCCAGAACTCCAGGAGACACTTTGTCGGCTAGGGAGGCGGTAGCCATTGAGGTAGAGAGGCTCCGGGCCTTTGACTACAAGCGATATGTGCTGCGCTCCCATGTTGACGGCGATAAGGCGGGCGCCCTCCTGGCATGGCTCTCGAACCCCACGAGACGATGCGCTCCCATACTTCAACTGAGGGATACAGCGGGCGTGATACAACACACTCAGCTGGGCATAGTCAACGGCTTCCAGAAATATTACGAGGGCCTGTACAAGCTGGTAGAACCCTTCCTGGCTGATCTACCCCTACACCAGCTGGAGGCTGAGCAGGTGAAAGACTTAGGGTCGGACATTGAAGTGGGGGAGATACGATCGGCGGTGCGGCGCATGGTGCGGAACAAATCGCCGGGAATAGACGGGCTCCCCATAGAGTTCTATAACAAATATCTGGATATACTGGCACCGCGACTCCTGACCGTTTATAAAGAGGCCAGGGTGACGGGCCGACTACCGCAGTCAATGCGGGAGGCATTAGTGGTTCCGCTACTGAAGCCCGGCAGAGAGAGTAGTGACCCTGCGTCCTATCGACCACTTTCTATGCTCACCGCGGATTATAAGATCCTGAGCTCCATACTAGCGGCGAGGCTCCTGCCTCACATGTCGGGGCTTGTGCACGGGGACCAGAACGGTTTTATACCAAAGCGCAACACCACAATAAACATCAGAAGGCTGTTCCGTCTCATGGACGGGCTGAAGGCGGGGCTGGGACGGAACTGGTTCTCTCGGTCGACATTGAAAAGGCCTTCGACAGCCTCGAATGGGACTATCTCTATGCTGTCATGGAGCGTTTTGGGCTGGGAGCTGGTTATATTCATTGGACGAAGGTCCTTTATGCGGAGGCGATAGCAAGGGTGAGGGTGGGACCGACGGTGTCCCTCCGCTACCCGGTGGAACGGGGCACTCGTCAGGGTTGCTCCCTCTCGCCGCTTCTATTTGCACTGGCTATCGAGCCGCTGGCGGCTGCGGCCCGAACGGGGCGGCACATCCGCGGAGTGCGGGCCCGTGACGGGCAACATTTCATCTCGCTATATGCCGATGATTTACTATTGTTCCTCTGCGACGGCGTCGAGGACTTGCAGAGAGCGGAAGCCCTACTAGAGAGCTTCGGAGAGATGTCGGGCCTGAGGGTTAACTGGCCCAAGACGAGTTTGTTCCCACTACTGGAGGGCACTGCCCAGCCGCAACACCGGTCGGAGGCGGCCTGGAACCCTACCTGTATTAAATACCTGGGGGTCCATATTTACCACAAGCCGGAAGACATGTATGAGGGCAACCTGGGGCGGTGCGTGCGCGGACTGAGGGTCTGTATGGCCTTCTGGGCCACATTGCCACTCTCGGTGGCGGGCCGGATTTCCCTACTGAAGATGGTTGCCCTACCGAGATTATTGTATTACTTCCGGACGCTCCCAATCTGGCTACCTGGCTCCTTCTTTAGACTACTTAAATCTCAAATTACGACGTTCATCTGGGGAGCGGGACGGTGCAGAGTGGCGCTGGCAACGCTTTCTCGCCCGAAAGATGAGGGGGGTCTGGCGGTGCCGGACTTTGAGCTCTATTACCTAGCGGCCCAACTGCAGGTCTTCACGCAGGAGGTAGCGAGGGTGTTTCGGGGCCCAGAGGACGAAAGCTTGCGAGGGACGCCCAGACACGTCCTGGCATACATTACCCTCCAGCAGCGGCTGGACAATCGGGATTTGTCGCTGGAGCAGCGCACGTACCGTCAATGTTGGAACCGGGCCCACAAGAGAGCGGGTGTCCAGCGCCCATATGCGCCTGAGATTCCCCTGGGCATGTTAACGGCCTTGCCACATGGCGGCGACTGGTCGCGCCTACAGGAGTGGGAGGAAGCAAGAATGCAGGTGGTCGGGGACCTCTTTGAAAATGGCGCACTGCTCCCGTTCCAGGAGTTGACAGAACGCTTCGGCATCCCGAAAGGGGGATTTCTGCTTCATGCAGCAGTAAGCAGGGCGATGCAGGCCCACTGGGGTACGGGACTAGAGGAACCTGGGACGGCAGCGGCGTGCCAGTACACTATGATGGCGGCGGGCACGATCAAGGCGGTAACGTGCCTCTACAATCGAATGATTAGAGAGAATATCCCGCCTCTTACATCCCTAAAAGCCAAGTGGGAAGCGGACCTGGGTAGGGACATACCTGACACGACGTGGGCACAGCTTGTCCGTAGGGCCCGCAACAGCACGAGAAACGCTAGGTTCCAACTGATCCACTACTATGTCTTGCATAGGGCGTACATGACCCCGGGCAGAATCAGGCGGTATTTTGGCGATGGGACAGCGGCCTGTCCCCGATGCCCGGAAGAAGGGGCCGAGCTAGTGCACATGCTGTGGGCATGCCCGGCCCTGCGGGATTATTGGCAGGACATTGGGGAGGTGTTGAATGAGGTAACTGAAAGATCTATAGAATACGGGCCGGCGGAATGTCTTTTGCACTGGTTTCCCCATACCCCCAAAAACAAACTCACGAGTAAGTTTATCGACATGGGACTGATGGTGGCCAAGAGGGAGATCACTAGGAACTGGAAGTCGAGAGTGGGGCCAACTCCACGGAAGTGGCGGCAGGAATTTCTAAAATGGGCAACGGCGGACAGCACACATAGGTACCAGCTTGCGCGCAGGACCCCTAGCCAGACAGCAGCTGACACTGCGACCTCATGGGAAGTAATGGTGCAGGCACTTAGGGATAGCGAGGCTACTGACAAAGAGGAGGTCCCCGGGGCGGATGGGGCGGAGGAGGCAGGTTGAGGCCCTAGGAGCAACGGATATGCAGGGGGACTGATGCCAGCAATCCAGGAATGATCGCAACATAGCCTTAGGCGGGTGGTGGTGAGTGGGGCGGGATAGGGGGGGGAGTTTTAGGTTTTGCGCAGGGAATGGGAGTTGGGGATTAGCGCGTAGTTCAGTAGGACTATAAAAGTAGTCATGCACATAATCCGGACACTGACCACTCCTCTATATTGAACGTCAGGCATGGAAGAGCAGAGACTTCATCGCCGCCCAACCCCCGGGTTGTGGGCATGACGGCTGTGTACTGATTGCCGGAGCATACTGTGTATCTGCTAAATTCTATGACGCTACTTCTATGTATAACGACCTGTACAGGTATGACTACAATAAAAATTATTTAAAAAAAAAAAAAAGAATGAGGTTCCACAAAATTACAAAATTACATCAGTTCCAATTTACATCATTTGCTAGACAAACAATTACAAGAGCATAGAAAACGAGATAAGTGAAGTGTAGAGGGGAAGGGGGTAAGGGTAAAGGGGAGGGAGGAAGATACGGCTGAAAGACAAAGGAAAGTCTGCCCAAAGTCCAGCTGGGTAGGTGACGGTCGAGGGGGAAGTCCCAAAACCCAACTCCTCTATAGCTATCCGGTAGCTCCATCGGGCTTTGGCCAAGTAACTAGGTCTTAATGGGAAACATTTAAAGAACATGGAGGGCAAAATAAATGGAGCGTAGAGGTGAGGGGACAAGGAAGGTGAGAAAGGGAGAATAGAGGAAGAGACAACGAGGAGAGACGAAATGAAGTCTGTCTAAAGGCCGACTGGGTAGGTGACGACCAAGGAGGGAGTCCCCGGCCCATCTCACCTATAGCTAAACCAGGTAGCTCTATCGGGCTTCAGACAAAATAGTTCAGTCTCAATACATTGAGAGAGGAGAGAAGGAGAGACATAAATAGAGGGAGGATGCGGGAAGAGACGACAAGGAGAGACAAAAGGAAGTCTGGCTAAAACGGACTGGGTACGTGACGTCCAAGGAGGGAATCCCCAACCTATCTCCCCTATAGCTAAACCAGGTAGCTCCATCCGGAATCAGACAAAATAGCTAGATCTCAAATCACGAGGGAAAATTCACAGGTAAACAGGGTGGGGACTAGGGCCAGGAACAGGTGAGGGCAGAGGTCAGTAGCAGGAAAGTGGAGAGGAGTCGAGCGGGGAGGTGTAGGGGATAGGTAGTTCGGTAACAGTTACATGGTTACAAACAGTTACGGGAGCATGGTGATGCATACTCAAAAAAAAACAAACAAATAGCAATGTTACAAAGGTACATGATATAAGACGAATGTGGCATGGGAGGAAAAGAAGTGAGGTAAGGGAACAGAGGTAGGGGGAGAGGCAAGGAGAACTATGTCAAAGGTCCGGCTGGGTCTTCACTCTGTTCCTCTGAGGACCCGGAGGCCTCTGGCTTTGTCCTCCCACTTATCTGGTGCCTCCTGGGCCTCTGTGACCGGGGTTTGATCGCCTTTGTGCTGCAGCCGCCATGTTAGGATCAGGCGCGCCGAAAGAGGGAATCTACTCCACGCTTGATGTTGCCTCCTTGTCTGTGGCTGGGAGTTACTGGCCTTGGAGAGCACAGGTAAGTGCGCCCCAGCTGAAAGCTTGCGTACACAACTCCTCCGGCTCACTCAGTGCCCCGCCATCCACGGCAACCAAGACAGCGTACCCTGCAACACCTCTAGTACCATCCCAGTTCCTCTTGCCCTGTATTTGATCGCTTAAAGAGCACAATATGGACGGTGAAATACACACTGTATAGTCCGGTGTTTTCGCCACCCGCTTCACTTGGCGCGGAACAGTGTGGCTCCTCCACGCACGGCTGCCGCGATGATCCCCAGCAGCCTACAACAACACAACATTGTGATCCTACCCAGCAGCGTTGGCTTGCCACTGTCACCGGTGTTCCTCCGCAGTACACAATAGTACGCACTTAGTCGCAAGGTCGGCCAGCGTTTAATTCCAGGATGCCCAGATAGTAGGACAAAATCACCATTACCACTGTAACGTGTGCACCGCCGTCATCTCCAATGCACTTATGAAGTAGATTATATGAGTTGTGAAGCCCCTTGCCATTGATGCTTATGCCGTATAAGTGCTGTAGTGAGGCGCACTCTCCCTGCACACCAATCAATCAATCATTCAGACAGATTTGTATAGCGCGCTACTCACCCGTTAGGGTCTCAAGGCGCTGGGACGGGGACAGGGGGGGGGGAGCCGCTGCTGCTCGAAGAGCCAGGTCTTGAGCTGTTTCCTGAAGGAGAGGTGGTCCTGGGTCAGACGTAGGTGGGCAGGGAGGGAGTTCCATGTCTTGGCCGCCAGGTAGGAGAAGGATCTTCCTCCGGCGGTGGTTCTGCGAATGCGTGGGTCGGTGGCGAGGGCGAGGCTGGCGGACCGGAGTTGGCAGGTGGGTGTGTAGAATGTGAGGCGGTTGTTGAGGTATTTGGGGCCCATGTCATGGAGGGCCTTGTGTGCGTGGGTGAGGAGTCTGAACAGGATCCTCTTGCTGACGGCGAGCCAGTGCAGGTCTCTCAACAGGGCAAAGATGTGGCTGTGGCGGGGGATGGCTAGGATGATTCGTGCAGAAGTGTTCTGTATGCGCTGGAGTCTTTTCTGGAGTCTGGCTGGGGTTCCAGCGCAGAGGGTGTTCCCGTATTCCAGTCGGCTGGTGACGAGGGCCTGGGTGACCGTCTTCCTGGTGTCGGTGGTTATCCACCGGAAGATCTTACGGAGCATGCGCAGGGTGTTGAAACAGAATGACGTGATGGCGTTGACTTGCTTGGTCATCGTGAGGGAGGAGTCCAGAATAAAGCCCAGGTTGCCTGCATGATCCGTTGGTTTGAGGGTTATGCCCAGGGCAGGGGGCCACCAGGAGTCGTCCCAGGCAAAGGGGGATGTTCCCAGGATGAGGACTTCTGTCTTGTCTGAGTTCAGTTTCAGACGGCTGATCTTCATCCATTCCGCGACGTCTTTCATTCCTTCCTGGAGGTGGGCTCTCGCGGGGTCGTTGGTGAGGGAAAGGATCAGCAGGGTGTCGTCTGCGTAGGAGATGATGTTTAGGTTGTGTTGGCGTGCGTTGGCTGCGAGGGGGCTCATGTAGACGTTGAAGAGGGTGGGGCTGAGAGAGGATCCTTGCGGGACGCCGCAGATGACTTCGGTGGCCGCGGACCGGAATGGGGGAGGCGGACTCTCTGGGTTCTACCGGCGAGGAACGAGGTGATCCACTCCAAGGCCTTTCCTTGGATTCCGGTGTTGCTGAGGCGCTGTATCAGGGTGCGGTGGCATACGGTGTCGAAGGCTGCTGAGAGGTCCAGGAGGATGAGGGCAGCTGTTTCACCGTTGTCGAGCAGGGACCTGATGTCATCGGTAGCAGCGATGAGGGCGGTCTCGGTGCTGTGGTTTGCTCGGAAGCTGGACTGCAAGGGGTCGAGGGATCTGTTTGTCTCGAGGAAGGCGGCGAGTTGTTTGTTGATGGTCTTCTCGATGACTTTGGCTGGAAAAGGGAGGAGCGAGATGGGGCGGAAGTTCTTGAGGTCCGTGGGGTCCGCGGTGGATTTCTTCAGGATGGCGCTGAGCTCGGCGTGTTTCCAGCTCTCCGGGAAGGTGGCGGATGTGAAGGAGCTGTTAATGATGTCCCGGAGTTGGGGTGTGATGATGGAGTCGGCTTTGTTGAAGATGTAGTGTGGGCACGGGTCGGTTGGGGAGCCGGAGTGGATGGTGTTCATCGTGCTGGTGGTGTCTTCGGTGCTGACCGAGGTCCAGGTGCAGAGGGTGGTGGCGGGGTCGCTGGTTCTGTGGTTGGGTGCGTGGTCTGTGCGCCGAAGCTGTTGTGTATGTCGGCAATCTTGCGGTGAAAGAACGAGGCGAGTGAGTCGCAGAGGTCTTGCGAGGGTATGATGTCGTTGGTGCCGGCGCTGGGGTTGGAGAGCTCTTTAACGATGTTGAAGAGTTCCTTGCTGTTGTGGGAGTTGTAGTCCAGTCGTTCTTTGAATGTGGTCCTTTTGGTGGTGCGGATCAGCTGGTGGTGTTTGCGGGTGGCATTCTTGAGGGCTGTCATGTTTTCTGTTGTCTGGTCATGGCGCCAGGCTTTCTCGAGGGTGCGGCAGGTTTTCTTGGAGTTCTTGAGGTCATTGGTGAACCAGGAGGCTTTCTTGCTGCCGGGTTTGCTGGGAGGGTTCTTCAGTGGTGCGAGGTCATCGGCCCAGTTGGTGAGCCACTGTGTGAGGTTGCGGGCTGATTCGGTGGGGTCCGTCGTGTTGGTGGGAGGGTTCTGGCTGAGGGAGGTGATGAGCTGGTCGGCGGTGATCTTGCTCCAGCTTCTGCAGGGAACCTGTTGTGGGATGTGGTAGGTCGCGGTTCTCCTGAAGTTGAAGTGGACGCAGCTGTGATCTGTCCAGTGTAGTCCGGTGGAGTGGCTGAAGGAGATGTGCTTGCTGGAGGAGAAGATGGGGTCAAGCGTGTGGCCGGCGTAGTTGGTGGGGGTGGTCACCAGTTGCTTGAGTCCGAGGTTGGCGAGGTTGTCCAGCAGGGCGGCGGTGTTGCTGTCATTGTTGTTCTCCAGGTGGAAGTTGAGGTCTCCTAGGAGGATGTAGTCGGAGGAGGTTAGGGCGTGCGGGCTGACGAAGTCTGCGATGGCTTCGCTGAATTGTGTGCGGGGTCCCGGGAGTCTGTAGATGAGGGTTCGTCTGAGGGTGGTCTTGGGGTCGGTGTGTATCTGGAAGTGAAGGTGCTCGGCGGCGGTGAGGGTGTTGTCGGAGTTGGTCGTGATACGGATGGTGTTTCTGTGGACGATGGTGATGCCTCCTCCGGTTTGGTTGGCGCGGTACTTCCGGGTGATCTTGTAGCCATCCGGGATGGCTATGGCGATGTCGGGGGCTGAGGAGGCGTTCACCCACGTTTCTGTGAGGAAGGCGACGTCTGGTGATGATGTGTCGAGGAGGTTCCAGAGTTCGACAGCGTGTCTGTGGACGGAGCGGGTGTTGAGCAGGATGCACTTGAGGTGGTTGTTGCTGGTGCCTGGCTTGGCGGGTGCGGTGCAGGCTTGGCAGGTGAAGGGTCCGTGGGCACATTTCGGGGTGGCTCGGTAGCAGGCGGGGTTCCGGCCGGAGTTGAGTGCGTGGAGGGTGGCGGCGTCGTAAGTCCGTCAGGTGGGCTGGCATCGTCGAGGGCCAGGGGTCCTGGCGCTGGGCGCAGTCCAGGCGTGGACGGGTGCAGACGGGCTTGCCTTTGGCACGCCTTCAACTGCCTTCCACATTATACACCCCCTTTACTCTGCATTATTGCATTTGCCCCAAAGTTCGTGGAGACAGCCGCCTCCCATAGATATCTGCCACCCCCACACCTTACTTGGAGGACTGTGCACGTCTTAGGTTCCACCCGCGCCGTTGATTCTGCCATTTACACCAGGGGCCGCCATTTTAATAATCCAAACAGGTCTTCCCGGATGTGGCCTACAACCTGGCGATTGGAGCACACAGTCTGGTACCTGATAGCGTTAGTATAGTGTGCAAGGAAGGACGCTCCCCGATCCATAGCGCCGATTGTACCGGTATTGTACGCCTGCTCAGCACAGGACGCTGCCACATCGGGTCCCGTCCGCCATTTTGTAGAGGTGCTCAGGGAGTCCCACCTCCGTACCGCACGAGCCCTCCGTAATGACGATCAGGCAGCTATTACACTGCCCTCAGAGTTCGCTCTCCTCCACGTACAGCCGGTACATTGGCGCCATGCTGCCATGCATTGTCCCACACGTTCTGCGCTCAAGTGGCAGCTCGGCGCTCAGAGGATGCGAAGCGGTGCCTTCTTCGCCAGCGCAAAGCCACTCCCGGAGCCGACCCGCGATTGCCAATTTCGCCCGCACTCATTGGCCGTTTTTTACCACCGTCGCTCTCCACAGACGCCTGGCACCTTCCGATTCATGAATTCACCATTTGCGTGCTGAAAGTCGTCCGCTTAACGCAGGTCAGTGTTGTTTCTTTATCCAGATCGGCAAGTTACTGGTGGTTCCCGGTGGCACAGGGTGGTCACTCCTTGACCACAAGGGAGATGTCTTCTGTCTTCCAGTCGAAATGTAATGTTGAAGGTCCAGGATATGTCTTGCAAAGATTCGTCCAGGGTATTCTAAAGTCCTAGGGACACAGCTCCTATACTTATACTAAGGTTAGGGGCTGGACTACCTGGTAGGTCCCTCCTATGGGTGGACCTGGGAAGGGGTGGTTACACCCCTTTCCCTTTGTCCAGTTTCGCGCCAGAGTGGGGCTGGAGTGCCCTTGCAACTGGTTTGAACCGGGCTATGCATGGAGCACCTTCTGTGCCCAAGGCAGTGTCTGGAAAAGCATCTGCTGATGCAGCCCTCTTTGCCCCAATACACAAAACCCTGTCTGGGGAGGTGCTGGCACCTCCCTGGACAGGAAACCTATTGTCCAGGCCTCCCGTGCCGGAATTTCGTTCAGCAGCAGGAGGTCAGACTCGTGTCTGTGGCAGCAGCATCCATTTTGTGATGCTGAGGCTCTGTTTAACTTTAACCGGGTAAACCAGTAACTACACGTCTTCTCCCTCTAGAAGGGTGGAATGCTACCCCCGCTGCCAGGACTGGCGGGGGGGGGGGTAGTATTCCAAAGTGTTTGACACCTTACACGACATGTTTTGATAAAGCCAAACCAAAGTTAGCATTAACCGCGAGGATTATAATGCACTTAAGAGTATATGGTATGGCAATATCATAGAACAGCTATAAGGAGATGGTTCCAAAAGCTGCAGAGGGGCTCAGCTCATGCTAGAGCACCCTCCCACATAAAACCAAGCACTCTGCCTCCAGGATTGTTGAGGCCTGCCATAGGAGTGACTTATAGGTTACTATGTGTCTATATATAAGGTAGATAAAGATATACTATATCTAAGTAAGGGGTGATTACACCACCTTACCCAGGCTGTGTGAACAGACCTGTGATGTCTGTTTGGAGGGACAGCCAGGGGTGGCATAATACATGCTGCAGCCCCTGGTAGGCCGTGGATACACCTATGCCCTGAGTACCTATGGTACACTATACAGGGACTCTCAAAGGGGACCCAATACCCAATCTGGTATGTACCTAAAGTACATGGTATCAATTTAGAGAGAGGACAGCTAGGCTGTGGGCCTGATTAGCAGGGCCACAGCCAGTCTAACGTCGAGAAACCAGAAAATCACAGCAAAAAGTGGGGGTGACCATAGGAAGCAGACCCTACTCTCCTACAATCCAAAAAAGTGTAGTTTCATTGTTCAAGCTGCGCCCTTAATCACATAGACCAAGCTGCTTTTAAACCCCCTCCCCCACTCCCAATATCATACTTAAAACTCTGAGCTTTCGGTGAAGTAATCTTTTATGTAATTGGCGATGATGCGGGCACAGGTGAAGAGTACACAGTGAACATAAGGTGTTCAGGCTCTTGAGCGTAACAATTTCATCCGATTACGTCGGTGTGAAGCCCGAGGGTTGTTAACCAGAAGTGAGCAGTCACTGCAAGAAACAAGATGGCTTCGAAATTCACATCTTTATTTTCAAATCTGCTTAACCTGTCCCCTTTCAGGTATTGAAGCACCCCCTGATGTGAACAGAACACAGAATTGCCTTTAAACCCCTCACTTTAATGAGAAAGGTGTTTGCAAGAGGCCAGCCTGGGGAAAAATCCACAGGCCAGGTTAACAAGTGCCGTTGACTGATGAACTTTCGGAGTAGCCAAAAAAAGTATTGTGGACTCTCTATCAATGACCTGCTGTCATCTATATAAACATACCAAAGGGGATATTCTCAAGAACGTGCGATAATCATCGCCAAAATTGGTTAACGCAATTTGTCATATCACCATCTATCGCGGGAAAATAACTCTGTGTTAACGTCGTATTCACAACACGGCGGTAACATGCGATAGTTTCCTGATAATGCGTCAAATGTCCGTGATAAAATTACCGGGACGGCGATAGAAATCTAAACCCGAACGTGAAAAAAATTGCGATGGGCCCAACTGCGATAAAAAATACAGCGATAAGCAGCGCTAGGCCTGCAAGTCCCACAAGTAAGGCGGGAAAAATCACTATAAAAGCGGCAACAAAAAACACAAACAACTGCGAAGCACCATGGCGGTAGCCGGAGCAAGTACAGAGGACAACCAGAACCCCACAAGCCCCACGGTGGACCAGCCTGGGACCATCATTGGGGAGACAGTGGCAGGAGCTGAGGGACCAGACACTGCACAACATGACCTGAGCCAACAGCAACAGGGTTAGTAACGACCAGGGACTGCGTCTGTGGTAGTCCGGGGGTGGGGGATCCGGGGGTAGTGGTGGTGGCGGAGGGTGTTGTGGCCCTCTTGGGTCTTCGAGCTGCATGATCGGTAGCTTCATGACATGTGTTGGTCTTCAGCTGTGGCTCTGGGCAGGGCTCCCTTTCATACTGCAGGTTGTCGTCCTGCTTAACACCAGTAAAAGGCAGGTGTTAAATCCATGCTGCTAGCGCAACTTATCGCCTGTCTTTGGATCGCATCGCAGATTTGGCTGGTCGTTGAGAATATCGCAAAGTGGTGTTTTCGTGTGTTTTTGCACGGAAACGCCTACTCTGCATATCATTAGCGTTAGTTGTCACTCTCATCCGTGGTGATGTTTTTGCGGCTGCTATCACTGGAAAACAGGCGATATCGGCATTTTGCACCTGCTTGGGAATCTATCGCCACTTTTGCAGCGCTAAAATGCCGAGAAATCGGCGATAAGTCCTTGAGAATATGCCCCCCAGTGTTGTGAGGTCACCGCCGAGTAGTTAACAACACGTTATAAAAACTGTAAATAAATGAAATTTCCGAGGTCGATTAGTAAAGCGGCGAACAAGGCAGGTGAGTTGTAGGTCTCTAAATTAAAGGACGCCCTCGTTGCCCTGGCTGCGTGGACTTGCACGCAGGCCGCTTTGGCGGCGACGAAGTCCCGCTGGCCTCGGAGACTCCGGGCTTAGAGAGATGTTCCAGTCCTTGGCTTGGGATCAAAACTCTGATCTCATTAACTTTTCAACTCCGAGGACACTGTAACCTGCGCCTACACATCTAATGCCCTCACAAGCCCATTAACAAGCTGCCATGGATTTCGTAACGGCGGGTTTATCCGACCTGTCAATCACAGTAACAAGCTGTATGCAAAATGACCAGTAACACCTGCAGTGGAGCCCTCTCAGGCGTGAATGCTCGCTCGCCCTTCCAAAACAAGACAGTAACCGAAGCGCCTTCCCATAGGTCAGCATGTTCTATTTGCGCACTGAAAATATCCTGCAGTCGGTTTGAATTAATGGGCGGAAAACAGCGAGTTGACTGTTCAGGAATACATCAAATAACCTACACAGTATTTAAATTTCCAAAAGCATTTGGAGGGAGTATCGTTGAATCAACGACTCAATCAAATATATCGTTCTTTCCCTCATTTTTGTAGTATAAAAGAGGAAAAACAGTGCAAACACGCAGAATAAAAACAGTGTATC
Organism: Lissotriton vulgaris; assembly: GCF_964263255.1. Lineage (NCBI taxonomy): Eukaryota > Metazoa > Chordata > Amphibia > Caudata > Salamandridae > Lissotriton > Lissotriton vulgaris. Next base: position 275,629,880 of record NC_141700.1, on the reverse strand, counting down.
CAGATGCAATAATACAGCTGTGCATAGACTATAAAAAAATCACACTTTTGCACATTTCCTTAATTTTAGTATATGGCATATAAAAGAGGCCACCGAGCAACAGATCAGACTATGTAACTGTTGTAAAATGAGCAAGACCGGTCTACATTGATAACATGTATAATTGGCAGTAAAAACGGTCTTCTAGGCATTAGATAAAAGGAGCAAAAGAACACAACATGTAGGGTCGACTTCACTGATTTGCCATTACAGAGGCATGGATGGACTCCAATCCGACAAAGTGCAACTATTAGCAGGAAACCCTACCATTGAAGTAAAATATTAACACGAAACCTGTTGAGGACAAGTGGCTGCTGTCTACTGTGGATAAAAGAGAGATGATGTTGAAGACCCTCGTGAACGTGCACCAAGGGCCGTGTTACATAAGGTGCCCCTTTGGTATTATAGAAGGGGATGCAGATGCCTGTGTGTCCCCTTCTACAATACCGATAGCGCTGGCACACTTAATGTGCCAGCACTACCTTCAGAGGGTGTTTCCTCATTTGCATAGGGGTGTGCCTTATGCAAATGAGGGAATTCCTTTGACTCTGCGCCTGCGCCATATTACAGATACAGGTGCAGAATCAAAGAAGCCCTCAGGAGGCGCACTGGCTGCGTCATTTAAAAGGTGGCGCACTGTCAGTGCACCCCTGACAGCAGCTCTCTGCAGGGGGTAAAGGGGGTCCCATGGACACCCCCAGACATCCCCTTGCAGACGGGTGCCACCTAGGGTTACCAACTGGCATGGGTGCAAATTCAGGACGGTCAGTGTAAAAATTCAGGACAAAGGGTCAAAATTCAGGACAAAAATTCAGGACAGAAGGTCAAAATTCAGGACAAAAATTAGGTACAAAACATACGTTTTACAGACATATCAGAGGAGGTGGCACAATAATATATAAGTAAATAGACAACCAAAATAAATACAAGTCAAAATAAGTTTATATAAGGTTGAGCCGATCGTGCACTCCACAGTTTTTCAGTATGCATGCAGCTTTGCAAAGCGACATCGGGCCTTTTCTGCAATCAAGATTTGTGCTAGTAACAATTAACATTAATAAATAGTATTTTTTAATTTGTATGTTGAAATCTGTCTTTTAAATGTACAGATTGGCGCCAAGACAAAAGCAGAATGCTTCCAAGTCCCATGCAGGAGAAGGCACACCACATGCTGTCACTAGAATTGGGCCCATTGTTATTCTAAAGTGCTAATCAGCTGCAGTCTCAGAATGACAATGGGCCAGTCCACAGTCTGCATGAGGGAGGTCGGGAGGGGCCGCTGCAGGCAGCCTCTACAGATTAAAAGATAAGAGTGAGAGGCCCGAGTGAAACTTTTAAACTCACGGGGCCTCTCGCATGGGAAACAGCATTCCTTACTGAAATTTCCTATTTCGATTTTAGTATGATGTCTATAAGGCGTCGGTAATTTGAGATCCCCAAATTACGGACGCCTTGTGGACATCATACTAAAACGACAGACAGTGCGTCAGGCAATAAAAATGCCAATGAGTAATATGGTCCCTGGTTGTAAGAGTGCTCCGTAGATTTAAGATTATCAAGAGAATCTCTCGTCACGGATGCCTTATCATAACATAGTTGCTTTAAAATACTTTTTCCATGGAGGTGGCAAGACTCTGAAGTGGCAAATAAACCCGGTTGACCAATCAACTCGCATGCAGTTTTCACATATGAAAGCGACGGGATATCTAGGGCAGATTGAAGTCGAAGACAGTCTTTTATAATGAACTTGTTGAGGGTGGCCTCCTACCTTGCCTATATAGAGTGCCACTTGTAAGAGGGGAGATAACTTTATTTTGTCCCCTATATAGGGAATTACCAATTCAGCGTGACAGATGGATTTAGCGCAATTTCAAGGGACCACCAATAGATGTTTCCGATTTTTTTGTTGGATCATCTTTATGTCGGTCATAGCCACACACCTACTAGTGTAAATCACAGAAATCTCTTTCACTGTTTTCGAGCCCAACATTTTACAAAAACCTTGTAAACTGATGATAGATCTTTCAAAGAGGGCTTCTCTATTTAATCACATTGGTTTCCAGTTTTATTTATCATCAAAGAGGAGAAGCATTCAGCCACCAATACCTTGGAATTTTTAATAAAACGGCAGGATTTTTTAGCCAGTCTTGCCCCACAGTTATTTGTAAGCAATTTACTCTCATTTTGCCTTCAAATCTAGTTCATTCATAAATACAATAACATTGTCAATTAAACTTTGAGGCCCTTTTCCTGTTCTGGCCACGAAAACGCATTATCTGTGTACAAAAGAATGGGTAGGGGACGAGCCCCAATGTAGGGTATGTCCTTTTCTCTCAACTCTAAAAATGTGTCAACTTTATTCATATAAAAAGATAATAAAAACGGCCCAAGGACGCATCCTTGTCCTACTCCTCTTTTAATACTAAAATTAACAGTGCATTCTGTGTCCTTACTGTAGAGGACACAGGCAGAAGCATCCTTATATACTTTTCCTATAAAGGAGATTATGCCCTACTCCATTCCCAACTCATTCAAGATGGGCCATAGTTTAGAGTGTGAAACACAGTCAAAGGCTGCTGTGAGGTCAATGAAGGACAAATATATTGATCCTTTTTGACAGCAGTGGACTTAGCTATGACTAAACTGAGGTTTAAACATTGGTCTGCAGTGTGCAAGCCTTTCTCAAAACCTCAGTGGGTCTCAGTTAAAATGTTGTTCTCTGCCGCCCAATTCTCCAGCCGATGTAGCAGAATATGCTCCGTAACTTTAATAGTAGAATCTTAGAGTGATAAAGGCTGTGGTTGGGCTTCATCCCCCCCCTTTTTTTCATGAACTGTTCCATGTCGAAGAAAGGCCTTCCACTGCTACTGCATTAAACATATTGGTAAGCAATGGAGCCAACAGATCCAGCCTATCAATAAAAACATCTAGAGGAACCCCATCTGGTCCTGGTGGCTTGCCATTCTTACTTTGAAGCAATGCCCCACAGAGCTCCGCATACTCAAAATTCAAGGGAGAATGGGTGGTCTATGTGCCATCCCTTTGACTATCATCTGATTGATCTTCTGGGGAGTCCTGAGTGGTATAAACATTAGACAAATGGTCTAACCACTTGTGTGACAGGAAATCGACTTCTGCAGAAGGACCAGTTGGATCACTAAAATAGGAGGCATTAGTCACCAACCAAAAAGCAGCACTATCTTTAGGCAGACCAGCTAAATGAATAGAAATTTCTATAAAGGCTCGCCTGATCTCATTTGCCTTAGCTTGTGTGTCAAGGCAAGTAGCCACCTTTAAGTGCTTTTGTTGGATAATGGATGGGAGGAAATTAGTGGTATCAAACTTTGCCCATTTTATAATAAATCAGTTTTACCTTGCCGATATTGGGTTCGTAGCTAACTTTGAGTTGGGTTTTAAGACCCCAATCAGCACTCTCAAAGTTCAATTCAATACACTTTATTCGATTAGATTAAAGTCATAAAAGGACACAGTATAAAAATACATTAAAAATACATACAATCAATGAGTTAGCACTATATAAAATCAGTGATGTTCATAAAATTGAAAAGCCACTCTCAAAGTTAGGGCTGCATGGTCGCTGTAACAGGTGAAATTTGACTCAAGGTCACTCATGCAATTGGCTTCAGAGACCAGAATAAAGTCAATAGTTGAAGTGCACAGATTACTCGTGAAGGTAGGAACAAGATTAGGGAATGCTAAACCGGTATAATTGGTCATAACTGGATTATTGTATTGTATTGTATTGTATTTGCATTTATATAGCGCTTACTACCCCTGACGAGGCGTCGAAGCGCTTTTTCGGCGAGTAGCACGCGACTCCGGGACCCATAGAGGTTTAGTGTTGAATTAGTATAGTGAAACATGCAAGTACATTTTAAGTGGTGGATAGGTTAGTCATGTATTTGGATTTGGAATGATAGCAGAAGGTAGAGGAAGACAAAGGTTTGTATTTATATAGCGCTTGTTGACGCATGCTATTCAGGAAGCCTACAAAGGATTGAATCGCTTTTCTGGCGAGTAGCACGCCACTCCGGAACCCATAAAGGATTACTGTTGAAAATGAGTATAGTAAAAACAAAATATGAAGTTATTTGAGTAGTGGATTTGTTATTCAGTTATTTGGGTAGCATATTAGTATAGTTTAATATGGAACTTGAGAAGTGAACATGTTAGTCTGTTAATTTCGATTGAAAAGGATAGTTAAGGGATAAAAGAGTGAACATTTTTTTAAATTTTTTTTGGTCTTAGCAATAGGAGGAGGCTTTTGGATGAGTAAAAAGGAGTTTTGGAGGGGAGGACTCAGAGGAAAGAGTTTAGAAAGGTTTGTTTTAGGGGATCGGTATAGTAAAAGAGGTGTCAGATGATACACGGAGGAATAGAGTAGGAGAGAGTCTAGAAAGAGTTATTTTGGCAATCATAGTAGTGGTATGGGGTTTGGGATAAATGAGAGAGTGGATGTAGAGGATTTATTGATAGATGTAATGTATAGTATGAGAGATAGGGTAGTGCATTGGAAATGCTAAATTAGAAGAAAGTGATAAATATGTAGATCCATAATTACATTGAAAGTATATGTGTTGCAAGAGTTACAACGTGTGGTGGTGTGCAGTGTGTGTGTTGTGCGTTAGTGTTATTATGGTAGAAGGGAGAGGAGGGTGTTTGTTGGACAACTGATGGAAGGATGATTATACGTTTGTTAGTGATAAAAGGTGGTGTGTTAGTTGTAATTACAGCAGGGAGAGTGTATCTGAATGGGATGTAGTTATGTTTGGTGTTGATTGGGGTTGTGTTAGTGATGAGTGTATTGGTTAGTGGTATAGGATAGAGTTGTGTACTGTTTGTAGGTTATGGTGGATATGTGTGGTAGTTGGGATAGTAGGGTGTGTAGATGTGGTTTGGTTGGGTTTCTAGTGCAGGCTGGTACATTAATCTGCGCATAGTGTTGTGCGTGGTGTACATTTGGTGTGAGTGTGTTGCTCTGTTTGTGAATGTGGATGGTGTGGGCTGGGTATTGCTAAATGAGAAAAAGGGCAGCATTTCTGGCCCTAGTCCCGACCAGTCTCAAACAGGCAACTGCCCTTGTCCTCTCTGCCCTTAGCTGAGACGCCCGGGCTGAGGCGCACTAAGCCTGGCCTTTTGTATAGCCCTAGTAATCAGGTGACATCTTCAGCCAATGGGAACCTTAGCCCTAACACTATCCAATCACAACAGTAGCCCTAAAAACTAGGAACCAATAGGAGACCAGGACCTTACAGCCAATCTTAGCCCTAGTCCAAGCACCCAATCAGTTCAAAAACCCTGATCTCTACATCCAATAAAGGCCCTATCCTTACCAGTAGTCCCAAAACAAGTCCATGCAACCAAAGGCATAGGTAGCCCTAGTCCCTACTTTCAATAGAAAGCCTAACCCTACTCTAAGTCCCACACCTAGTCCAGCAACCAATCACACCAGAAGCCCTAATCATTACTTCCAATTAAAGGTCTAACCCTAGCCCTAGTCCCACCCTACTCCCAACAACCAATAACATAGGAAGCCCTAGCCCCTACTTCTAATAGAAATCCTAACCCTAGCCCTAGTCCCAACCCTACAATGATTGAATCACAGACCCAGAAACCAATCAGAACCCTCAAATACCAAACCAATGAGGACATTAACCCTAATCCAATAGAAACACCAGATACAACCACCAATCAGTGTAGACATGTACCAACCACTAGCAGACCATATAAGGTCCCAGCGACCTCAGACAAGGTTTGCTGGCAGGGGGTTGGAAGCTGCTTCTCCTGTTCAGAATCTCCTAGGAGACAGACAGGCTCAATCCACACTTTGGACTTCAGCAGCTAAGGGCCTCACTAACTTGAAAATTTAACAATACTGTTTGAATAAAACTTTACTCCCCCTGCTGGCTGAAAAATTAAGTGCACAGGCCCTAGTAAAACACAGTTTAAACAGCTCACAGAAGCACCCTCTGATGTAGAAAAATCCCTGTTGCTTGAACACAAAATGGTGGCTGGGAGTGCACTGTTTTAACATACAGGTCTTAGCACAGAGCAAAGGAGAAATTTGGAGGGAAAGCAGAATTGTCACCAAGGAATGAGAGGGACAAACTACAGAGGTTGGACTGCAAATCCCACAATTCAACATACTAAATGGAGGCAATCATGGGCAGGGAAAACCACACATTTTAAACACAACACAGGTGATAAAATATGCAATTACAGGCAGGCCAAAACTACAAATTTTAACTGTAACAACCACAGGCATAGACAGTAAACACAGAAAGTGAAAACCGTTTTTTAAACAACTTTTTGTCTTGGGACGAGACAGCACTAGTCTGTCTCCTTACCACTTCCTGCACTCTGTTCACTGCAATCTGGGGCACAGGTAGGATGCAACTCACAAGATGGAGGGAGGGCGATAGATAGATAGAGGGAGGGCGATAGATAGATAGAGGGAGGGTGATAGATAAATAGAGGGAGAGCGATACATAGATAGAGGGAGGGCGATAGATAGAGGGAGGGCGATAGATAGATAGAGGGAAAGCGATAGATAGATAGAGGGAGGGTGATAGATAGATAGAGGGAGAGCGATAGGATCATGTCCCAATCTCTCTGTAAATAAAACACGAGTAAATGGGAAAATGTGGTGTCATTGATGAACTTAACCAGATTCCCAGGAAAAGTATTTTAAATATATGTTGCGAAACCCCCTTTGCTCTTCCTGAGAAAGAAGGAGGGGCAGGTAATCAAAACACTGAATAACCATCAATGTAACCTCCCTGCAGCACCTACATTTCTTGAAAACAAAGAATATGACATTTAAATAAATATTCTATATAAATATTTCTTTTACCCCACCAGGTTCCATGATAAGAGCCACTTCATTTGAGTCACTCATAGCACCATGATTTGTAACAAGGGTGGTTCACCTAGATGTTTCAGGTGATAAAATCACATTGGTCAGAGTGGGAGGGTTAGGTGCGGATGAAAACAATGTGTCAGACTCTATAGGAGCTGAGCAAAGATATTCACATTTACGTTGCATCCTATTCAAAAGCAGTCAATCCTGTTCATTAAAATCGCTAAGAAAAGCAAACCGCGTATCCCTCCTCCAATCGTAATCATTTTGTATACAAGGTCTATCACTAGAATGAAAGGCGTGTTGATTCTCAACGGGGGAGCCATCATAGGCGGCCTATAAAAACTACCCTAGTGGAACTACTGTAATAGACTTAGACAAAATGTGGGTACTAGAGAATGTATGGTGAATCTTCTCAACCAATTCAGGCTGTTGAAAATTGATAATAATACAATCCCCCACGTCTGGCTTCACTCCTCTACATACCCAGTTTACATGTCTAATCATTATCACATTTTGAATCATAATATTTGTTAGACCAACCCAACACCCCAAGCATTGTATACATGTGTTTTTAAGCACCCTCCAAGATTCAGGTATGTTCTTTGAAAGTGGGGGAACCCCTACCATCATCAGTACATTGGGGGCTGATTCAGGTGGTAGATCCAAATTAACCAATGATGGCTTAGTAAGGTTATTTGGGTGGGGGTGGACTGAGGAGGTAGTAACTTGGTGTTACTCGTTGGTTCATCTACTAGAATCCAAGGGCCAGATGTCCAACCATTTTTTGCTGTCACAAACGGGAAATCTGCCTGTTTGCAACCACAAAATAGGTCTGTGCAATGTACAAACCCTATTTTAAGGGAAAAGGGCTGCATTTAAACATTTTAAAAAATGCTTTATTTAGAAAGCAGCCACAGACATGGCCATCTGCTGACCCAGCAGGCCACCAGCCCCAATGGGGTCTCAAATTGCGACCTGTCTCATGAATATTAATGAGACAGGTCATTTCCAACCTCTTTAGGAATCGCAAACCGTGTGTATGAGACACTACCGTACATTCCATTTTGTTAGTGGGAAATTGTGAGTCGCAAAATGTTGCAATTTGAGACTCGCAAAATGGAATGGTTGTACATCTGTCCCCAAGTACTGTTCTGAGCTCTAAAATTAGATGTGTGATGATCATTCCTCGCCTGAACACAGTTTTTAACCACTCTGTTGTTTGCTTCTTCAGGTTGCATAGTGGATGAAACTAGTAACTTGTCAGATTTAGAGGACTGCGCCTTATCTAGGAATCCCAGGGATCCTTTACAGGCTTGTAGTAGAGTTTCGACTGAGGTCAGTCTCATGGATATAGTGGTTAATTGAGATGTAATACACTGCTCCATAGCTGAAATTAGGGCATTACATTGTTTAACTACCATGTTTTTGAAGGTTTGGAGGTCTGGGTTAAGCAGAGTCTCAAAGCTGGAGCTGCCAGATGAAATTGGCTGTACGGTACTTTATGTCAAAGGCTCGTAGTAAAAAGAGCGCTTCTCAGGATCAGTGCGATTCACAGATAGGGCCCACCTCTTGATTTCCTCAAATCTGCTTACCATAAAGGCACAGAATGTTAGGGCGATCAAGCGAGGAAAGGGGTAGTGGGAAAGGAACAGGGAGGAATGAGAGTTGCAAGAAAATAGAAATGATTAGTGTCCGAATTATCCTGTCTTATCTGAGATAATGTGGCTCACAATAACATTTGCCAGTTACCAATCCTCACACAGACAAGCTCTTAAGTATGATAGAAGATCATCTGTGCAGCACATGTCTCAAACAGTCATCCTCGCTGGATAAGTGGACATGGGGAAATACTGACTAACAAGTGTATGTTATCCTCTATAAATTCTCTCCCGAAACATAAGACTTCTGCCATATATATCGGGACCTTCATACATACCAAAAACAAGGTTTTAGTTATTGCCAAAGGAAAGTCTCACAAAAAAGGGTCAGCAGATTTCTCAGTCCTAAATCCAATAAATACAGTCACCAGTATTTAGGACCTTAGGAATGGCAACTACTTGACACTATGCACAGTCACTGAAATGTATAACAGCTTGCACAAACTCTCCAGAACATGCTGCATTACAGCTCATGCCTTCTTTATCTGCTTGCCTCTTATATATTTGCTTGCCTGATTGTTTTTTTCACATATGAGTGCTTGTCTATGCTTAAACCTGTCTGGTCACACCATCATTCTACCTCGGTGCAGGACAACCGTCAGCCCTCAGAGCCTAGGTTTAGTGTGAACAAATACCTTTGCCAGCTTTAAAATTCCGAAATTGTTTAGGGTTGGTCCAGGAATGTTTACCCTATTGGTTAGGGCATGGCTAGTAGTCATTCTCACCCACCCACTTGGTAGTGCCAGGCAAAAAGGTGGCACATCGGGTACCCCCTTCGGATCACTTCCTGGACCAGCAGAAGATCAAAAGAGGACTCTAGCTTTGACTGTGATCGGAGAGGAAAAATAAAGGACTGGACCTGCTCCCTTTGGTAACCAAAACAAAGAAGTGGAATCCAAGGGTCATACGGCTGACCTCCTGTTCAAGCTACAAGGATACAACAAATTACAAGAGGCCTTTTCCTGGATATACCCAGCTGACCAGTGACAACTGGATGTGGGCTGGACCATGCTGTTGGTCTCTGCCTGACACCCCCAGAGAATCTACGTGCTTCCCATCATGTCCTAGGAGACTTTGAAAGTGTACTCCTGTGTTGGATGGGCATTTAAAGGACCAAGTTAGAAGGAAAAATGTTTAACCAGGGCAAACCTGGTTGGTGTATCTGACACATGTTCCAGCGTGGTCAGCCTCAAATTGTGCTTAGGTCCTGGTCTACTGTGACCGTTGACTATCATGGGCATGTTGCGCTTTTTTTGCTATTTTTACTGTAAAATTTGGAAATTCATATCTCCTGTTCTCCTCATTGGATATTTGTCCTTTCTGTGTCATTCTTTTACATTTTACTCAATTTTTCGAATCCGATTTGGCATTTTAACTTTCTTATTGTCTTAGTACTGAATACATACTTTCACATTGCTCTAAGCCAAGCCTGTCTGATCTGTGCCATAGCTATCTCTAATGACATCAGGCAGGCCTACTGATATTGGAGCTTACCTGTGATAAGTGCATCTCCCTCGCGCTCTCTTATCCCGTCTCCCTCTGCCATGTCTTCTTGTTGCGGGCTCTGCCAGGAAGTCATGGTGCTGATCCGCTCAGCTGCTAGCTTTCTGCAGTTTAGCTAGAGTTGGGCGACATTGCAGACCCTGACAGTGCTCTTCATTGGAGGTTCAGCACCAGGGGGGTTTGGTAAGGCGTCTGCCTGCTAAGAGAACCTGCTGGAAGGCAGGCGCTCGGCACAGATTTCCTTTGAAAAGAGAGCTTAAGTGTGGCTCCTGCGTGGCACAAAATCCCGCTGAACGTTCCTCCTGCGTGTTAACCGGTGTGTGTTTGTGATGCTGCGTGAAATGAAAGTCGGGCCACAAGCATTCAGTGTGAGAAACCATTAACTGCTTAGCGACCTGACCAATAGTAAACCGGGCCCTAAATGTCTAATTTACTGAATGCAGAACATGGTTTTGAGCGGCCGCATTGTCTTTCCAAGAATAATGCAGAAACGTAGAGGTGAATATACAGTCATGCTGCAATAAATGTCTTCGACTACAGCCAGGTATGCACAAAGAGCACAGTGGCACTCAAGGTCGTTGTCAGAGAGCGGCTGTGTTGATGGAGTGTAGCTGGACAACCTCTGACTGCATGACCAGGCTCACTCTGGCAGAGCAAGGGGTGTGAAAAATGGCCTTTCTTCTGAAGAACCGTAGATGGGCCTCCTATAGGGTGCATTTCAAAAGACTGCTATTTCTTTGCCACTGGATTCAAGCAAGCCAGGCTGAAGACGGCTGGAATGCCAGAAACCGGTCCTCGGAAGCTTGTTTCCGGTCCAGGGAAGACATGGCTTGGCGGTTCGGGCTGGACTGTTCCCATGAGGCACAGGGTCAGACTGATTTGCATATAGCCATGTCTGAACTGGGGTGGCAGAGTGGGCTAAAGAACGGTGATGGATTAAACCCAGATCTTTTGACTGGGTGTGAGTGTTTGATTGATTCAGATGCTCCGTCCATCACCACCCCCTTTTGTACCGCTTTTGGCCGCCATAAGTGTGGCAGGGTATGCTCAGACGTGAGTCCCTTGCTCACTTTGCCACTGGATTCAAGCAAGCCGGGCTGAAGACGGCTGGAATGCCAGAAACCGGTCCTCGGAAGCTTGTTTCCGGTCCAGGGAAGACATGGCTTGGCGGTTCGGGCTGGACTGTTCCCATGAGGCACAGGGTCAGACTGATTTGCATATAGCCATGTCTGAACTGGGGTGGCAGAGTGGGCTAAAGAACGGTGATGGATTAAACCCAGATCTTTTGACTGGGTGTGAGTGTTTGATTGATTCAGATGCTCCGTCCATCACCACCCCCTTTTGTACCGCTTTTGGCCGCCATAAGTGTGGCAGGGTATGCTTAGACGTGAGTCCCTTGCTCACTTTGCCACTGGATTCAAGCAAGCCGGGCTGAAGACGGCTGGAATGCCAGAAACCGGTCCTCGGAAGCTTGTTTCCGGTCCAGGGAAGACATGGCTTGGCGGTTCGGGCTGGACTGTTCCCATGAGGCACAGGGTCAGACTGATTTGCATATAGCCATGTCTGAACTGGGGTGGCAGAGTGGGCTAAAGAACGGTGATGGATTAAACCCAGATCTTTTGACTGGGTGTGAGTGTTTGATTGATTCAGATGCTCCGTCCATCACCACCCCCTTTTGTACCGCTTTCGGCCGCCATAAGTGTGGCAGGGTATGCTCAGACGTGAGTCCCTTGCTCACTTTGCCACTGGATTCAAGCAAGCCGGGCTGAAGACGGCTGGAATGCCAGAAACCGGTCCTCAGAAGCTTGTTTCCGGTCCAGGGAAGACATGGCTTGGCGGTTCGGGCTGGACTGTTCCCATGAGGCACAGGGTCAGACTGATTTGCATATAGCCATGTCTGAACTGGGGTGGCAGAGTGGGCTAAAGAATGGTGATGGATTAAACCCAGATCTTTTGACTGGGTGTGAGTGTTTGATTGATTCAGATGCTCCGTCCATCACCACCCCCTTTTGTACCGCTTTTGGCCGCCATAAGTGTGGCAGGGTATGCTTAGACGTGAGTCCCTTGCTCACTTTGCCACTGGATTCAAGCAAGCCGGGCTGAAGACGGCTGGAATGCCAGAAACCGGTCCTCGGAAGCTTGTTTCCGGTCCAGGGAAGACATGGCTTGGCGGTTCGGGCTGGACTGTTCCCATGAGGCACAGGGTCAGACTGATTTGCATATAGCCATGTCTGAACTGGGGTGGCAGAGTGGGCTAAAGAACGGTGATGGATTAAACCCAGATCTTTTGACTGGGTGTGAGTGTTTGATTGATTCAGATGCTCCGTCCATCACCACCCTCTTTTGTACCGCTTTTGGCCGCCATAAGTGTGGCAGGGTATGCTCAGACGTGAGTCCCTTGCTCACTTTGCCACTGGATTCAAGCAAGCCGGGCTGAAGACGGCTGGAATTCCAAAAACCGGTCCTCGGAAACTTGTTTCCGGTCCAGGGAAGACATGGCTTGGCGGATCGGGCTGGACTGTTCCCATGAGGCACAGGGTAAGACTGATTTGCATATAGCCATGTCTGAACTGGGGTGGCAGAGTGGGCTAAAGAACGGTGATGGATTAAACCCAGATCTTTTGACTGGGTGTGAGTGTTTGATTGATTCAGATGCTCCGTCCATCACCACCCCCTTTTGTACCGCTTTTGGCCGCCATAAGTGTGGCAGGGTATGCTCAGACGTGAGTCCCTTGCTCACTTTGCCACTGGATTCAATCAAGCCGGGCTGAAGACGGCTGGAATGCCAGAAACCGGTCCTCGGAAGCTTGTTTCCGGTCCAGGGAAGACATGGCTTGGCGGTTCGGGCTGGACTGTTCCCATGAGGCACAGGGTCAGACTGATTTGCATATAGCCATGTCTGAACTGGGGTGGCAGAGTGGGCTAAAGAACGGTGATGGATTAAACCCAGATCTTTTGACTGGGTGTGAGTGTTTGATTGATTCAGATGCTCCGTCCATCACCACCCCCTTTTTTACCGCTTTTGGCCGCCATAAGTGTGACAGGGTATGCTCAGACGTGAGTCCCTTGCTCACTTTGCCACTGGATTCAAGCAAGCCGGGCTGAAGACGGCTGGAATGCCAGAAACCGGTCCTCGGAAGCTTGTTTCCGGTCCAGGGAAGACATGGCTTGGCGGTTCGGGCTGGACTGTTCCCATGAGGCACAGGGTCAGACTGATTTGCATATAGCCATGTCTGAACTGGGGTGGCAGAGTGGGCTAAAGAACGGTGATGGATTAAACCCAGATCTTTTGACTGGGTGTGAGTGTTTGATTGATTCAGATGCTCCGTCCATCACCACCCCCTTTTTTACCGCTTTTGGCCGCCATAAGTGTGACAGGGTATGCTCAGACGTGAGTCCCTTGCTCACTTTGCCACTGGATTCAAGCAAGCCGGGCTGAAGACGGCTGGAATGCCAGAAACCGGTCCTCGGAAGCTTGTTTCCGGTCCAGGGAAGACATGGCTTGGCGGTTCGGGCTGGACTGTTCCCATGAGGCACAGGGTCAGACTGATTTGCATATAGCCATGTCTGAACTGGGGTGGCAGAGTGGGCTAAAGAACGGTGATGGAATAAACCCAGATCTTTTGACTGGGTGTGAGTGTTTGATTGACTCAGATGCTCCGTCCATCACCACCCCCTTTTGTACCGCTTTTGGCCGCCATAAGTGTGGCAGGGTATGCTCAGACGTGAGTCCCTTGCTCACTTTGCCACTGGATTCAAGCAAGCTGGGCTGAAGACGGCTGGAATGCCAGAAACCAGTCCTCGGAAGCTTGTTTCCGGTCCAGGGAAGACATGGCTTGGCGGTTCGGGCTGGACTGTTCCCATGAGGCACAGGGTCAGACTGATTTGCATATAGCCATGTCTGAACTGGGGTGGCAGAGTGGGCAAAAGAACGGTGATGGATTAAACCCAGATCTTTTGACTGGGTGTGAGTGTTTGATTGATTCAGATGCTCCGTCCATCACCACCCCCTTTTGTACAGCTTTTGGCCGCCATAAGTGTGGCAGGGTATGCTCAGACGTGAGTCCCTTGCTCACTTTGCCACTGGATTCAAGCAAGCCGGGCTGAAGACGGCTGGAATGCCAGAAACCGGTCCTCGGAAGCTTGTTTCCGGTCCAGGGAAGACATGGCTTTGCGGTTCGGGTTGGACTGTTCCCATGAGGCACAGGGTCAGACTGATTTGCATATAGCCATGTCTGAACTGGGGTGGCAGAGTGGGCTAAAGAACGGACATGGATTAAACCCAGATCTTTTGACTGGGTGTGAGTGTTTGATTGATTCAGATGCTCCGTCCATCACGACCCCCTTTTGTACTGCTTTTGGCCGCCATAAGTGTGGCAGGGTATGCTCAGACGTGAGTCCCTTGCTCCCTTTGCCACTGGATTCAAGCAAGCCGGGCTGAAGACGGCTTGAATGCCAGAAACCGGTCCTCGGAAGCTTGTTTCCGGTCCAGGGAAGACATGGCTTGGCGGTTCGGGCTGGACTGTTCCCATGAGGCACAGGGTCAGACTGATTTGCATATAGCCATGTCTGAACTGGGGTGGCAGAGTGGGCTAAAGAACGGTGATGGATTAAACCCAGATCTTTTGACTGGGTGTGAGTGTTTGATTGATTCAGATGCTCCGTCCATCACCACCCCCTTTTGTACCGCTTTTGGCCGCCATAAGTGTGGCAGGGTATGCTCAGACGTGAGTCCCTTGCTCACTTTGCCACTGGATTCAAGCAAGCCGGGCTGAAGACAGCTGGAATGCCAGAAACCGGTCCTCCGAAGCTTGTTTCCGGTCCAGGGAAGACATGGCTTGGCGGTTCGGGCTGGACTGTTCCCATGAGGCACAGGGTCAGACTGATTTGCATATAGCCATGTCTGAACTGGGGTGGCAGAGTGGGCTAAAGAACGGTGATGGATTAAACCCAGATCTTTTGACTGGGTGTGAGTGTTTGATTGATTCAGATGCTCCGTCCATCACCACCCCCTTTTGTACCGCTTTTGGCCGCCATAAGTGTGGCAGGGTATGCTCAGACGTGAGTCCCTTGCTCACTTTGCCACTGGATTCAAGCAAGCCGGGCTGAAGACGGCTGGAATGCCAGAAACCGGTCCTCGGAAGCTTGTTTCCGGTCAAGGGAAGACATGGCTTGGCGGTTCGGGCTGGACTGTTCCCATGAGGCACAGGGTCAGACTGATTTGCATATAGCCATGTCTGAACTGGGGTGGCAGAGTGGGCTAAAGAACGGTGATGGATTAAACCCAGGTCTTTTGACTGGGTGTGAGTGTTTGATTGATTCAGATGCTCCGTCCATCACCACCCCCTTTTGTACTGCTTTTGGCCGCCATAAGTGTGGCAGGGTATGCTCAGACGTGAGTCCCTTGCTCACTTTGCCACTTGATTCAAGCAAGCCGGGCTGAAGACGGCTGGAATGCCAGAAACCGGTCCTCGGAAGCTTGTTTCCGGTCCAGGGAAGACATGGCTTGGCGGTTCGGGCTGGACTGTTCCCATGAGGCACAGGGTCAGACTGATTTGCATATAGCCATGTCTGAACTGGGGTGGCAGAGTGGGCTAAAGAACGGTGACGGATTAAACCCAGATCTTCTGACTGGGTGTGAGTGTTTGATTGATTCAGATGCTCCGTCCATCACCACCCCCTTTTGTAACGCTTTTGGCCGCCATAAGTGTGGCAGGGTATGCTCAGACGTGAGTCCCTTGCTCACTTTGCCACTGGATTCAAGCAAGCCGGGCTGAAGACGGCTGGAATGCCAGAAACCGGTCCTCGGAAGCTTGTTTCCGGTCCAGGGAAGACATGGCTTGGCGGTTCGGGCTGGACTGTTCCCATGAGGCACAGGGTCAGACTGATTTGCATATAGCCATGTCTGAACTGGGGTGGCAGAGTGGGCTAAAGAACGGTGATGGATTAAACCCAGATCTTTTGACTGGGTGTGAGTGTTTGATTGATTCAGAAGCTCCGTCCATCACCACCCCCTTTTGTACCACTTTTGGCCGCCATAAGTGTGGCAGGGTATGCTCAGACGTGAGTCCCTTGCTCACTTTGCCACTGGATTCCAGCAAGCTGGGATGAAGACGGCTGGAATGCCAGAAACCGGTCCTCGGAAGCTTGTTTCCGGTCCAAGGAAGACATGGCTTGGCGGTTCGGGCTGGACTGTTCCCATGAGGCACAGGGTCAGACTGATTTGCATATAGCCATGTCTGAACTGGGGTGGCAGAGTGGGCAAAAGAACGGTGATGGATTAAACCCAGATCTTTTGACTGGGTGTGAGTGTTTGATTGATTCAGATAATCCATCCATCACCACCCCCTTTTGTACCGCTTTTGGCCGCCATAAGTTTGGCAGGGTATGCTCAGACGTGAGTCCCTTGCTCACTTTGCCACTTGATTCAAGCAAGCCGGGCTGAAGACGGCTGGAATGCCAGAAACCGGTCCTCGGAAGCTTGTTTCCGGTCCAGGGAAGACATGGCTTGGCGGTTCGGGCTGGACTGTTCCCATGAGGCACAGGGTCAGACTGATTTGCATATAGCCATGTCTGAACTGGGGTGGCAGAGTGGGCTAAAGAACGGTGACGGATTAAACCCAGATCTTCTGACTGGGTGTGAGTGTTTGATTGATTCAGATGCTCCGTCCATCACCACCCCCTTTTGTAACGCTTTTGGCCGCCATAAGTGTGGCAGGGTATGCTCAGACGTGAGTCCCTTGCTCACTTTGCCACTGGATTCCAGCAAGCCGGGCTGAAGACGGCTGCAATGCCAGAAACCGGTCCTCGGAAGCTTGTTTCCGGTCCAGGGAAGACATGGCTTGGCGGTTCGGGCTGGACTATTCCCATGAGGCACAGGGTCAGACTGATTTGCATATAGCCATGTCTGAACTGGGGTGGCAGAGTGGGCTAAGGAACGGTGATGGATTAAACCCAGATCTTTTGACTGGGTGTGAGTGTTTGATTGATTCAGATGCTCCGTCCATCACCACCCCCTTTTGTACCGCTTTTGCCCGCCATAAGTGTGGCAGGGTATGCTCAGACGTGAGTCCCTTGCTCACTTTGCCACTGGATTCCAGCAAGCCGGGCTGAAGACGGCTGGAATGCCAGAAACCGGTCCTCGGAAGCTTGTTTCCGGTCTAAGGAAGACATGGCTTGGCGGTTCGGGCTGGACTGTTCCCATGAGGCACAGGGTCAGACTGATTTGCATATAGCCATGTCTGAACTGGGGTGGCAGAGTGGGCTAAAGAACGGTGATGGATTAAACCCAGATCTTTTGACTGGGTGTGAGTGTTTGATTGATTCAGATGCTCCGTCCATCACCACCCCCTTTTGTACCACTTTTGGCCGCCATAAGTGTGGCAGGGTATGCTCAGACGTGAGTCCCTTGCTCACTTTGCCACTGGATTCCAGCAAGCTGGGATGAAGACGGCTGGAATGCCAGAAACCGGTCCTCGGAAGCTTGTTTCCGGTCCAAGGAAGACATGGCTTGGCGGTTCGGGCTGGACTGTTCCCATGAGGCACAGGGTCAGACTGATTTGCATATAGCCATGTCTGAACTGGGGTGGCAGAGTGGGCAAAAGAACGGTGATGGATTAAACCCAGATCTTTTGACTGGGTGTGAGTGTTTGATTGATTCAGATGCTCCGTCCATCACCACCCCCTTTTGTACCGCTTTTGGCCGCCATAAGTGTGGCAGGGTATGCTCAGACGTGAGTCCCTTGCTCACTTTGCCACTTGATTCAAGCAAGCCGGGCTGAAGACGGCTGGAATGCCAGAAACCGGTCCTCGGAAGCTTGTTTCCGGTCCAGGGAAGACATGGCTTGGCGGTTCGGGCTGGACTGTTCCCATGAGGCACAGGGTCAGACTGATTTGCATATAGCCATGTCTGAACTGGGGTGGCAGAGTGGGCTAAAGAACGGTGACGGATTAAACCCAGATCTTCTGACTGGGTGTGAGTGTTTGATTGATTCAGATGCTCCGTCCATCACCACCCCCTTTTGTAACGCTTTTGGCCGCCATAAGTGTGGCAGGGTATGCTCAGACGTGAGTCCCTTGCTTACTTTGCCACTGGATTCAAGCAAGCCGGGCTGAAAACGGCTGGAATGCCAGAAACCGGTCCTCGGAAGCTTGTTTCCGGTCCAGGGAAGACATGGCTTGGCGGTTCGGGCTGGACTGTTCCCATGAGGCACAGGGTCAGACTGATTTGCATATAGCCATGTCTGAACTGGGGTGGCAGAGTGGGCTAAAGAACGGTGATGGATTAAACCCAGATCTTTTGACTGGGTGTGAGTGTTTGATTGATTCAGATGCTCCGTCCATCACCACCCCCTTTTGTACCACTTTTGGCCGCCATAAGTGTGGCAGGGTATGCTCAGACGTGAGTCCCTTGCTCACTTTGCCACTGGATTCCAGCAAGCTGGGATGAAGACGGCTGGAATGCCAGAAACCGGTCCTCGGAAGCTTGTTTCCGGTCCAAGGAAGACATGGCTTGGCGGTTCGGGCTGGACTGTTCCCATGAGGCACAGGGTCATACTGATTTGCATATAGCCATGTCTGAACTGGGGTGGCAGAGTGGGCAAAAGAACGGTGATGGATTAAACCCAGATCTTTTGACTGGGTGTGAGTGTTTGATTGATTCAGATGCTCCGTCCATCACCACCCCCTTTTGTACCGCTTTTGGCCGCCATAAGTGTGGCAGGGTATGCTCAGACGTGAGTCCCTTGCTCAATTTGCCACTGGATTCCAGCAAGCCGGGCTGAAGACGGCTGCAATGCCAGAAACCGGTCCTCGGAAGCTTGTTTCCGGTCCAGGGAAGACATGGCTTGGCGGTTCGGGCTGGACTATTCCCATGAGGCACAGGGTCAGACTGATTTGCATATAGCCATGTCTGAACTGGGGTGGCAGAGTGGGCTAAGGAACGGTGATGGATTAAACCCAGATCTTTTGACACATTGTGAGTGTTTGATTGATTCAGATGCTCCGTCCATCACCACCCCCTTTTGTACCGCTTTTGGCCGCCATAAGTGTGGCAGGGTATGCTCAGACGTGAGTCCCTTGCTCACTTTGCCACTGGATTCCAGCAAGCCGGGCTGAAGACGGCTGGAATGCCAGAAACCGGTCCTCGGAAGCTTGTTTCCGGTCTAAGGAAGACATGGCTTGGCGGTTCGGGCTGGACTGTTCCCATGAGGCACAGGGTCAGACTGATTTGCATATAGCCATGTCTGAACTGGGGTGGCAGAGTGGGCTAAAGAACGGTGATGGATTAAACCCAGATCTTTTGACTGGGTGTGAGTGTTTGATTGATTCAGATGCTCCGTCCATCACCACCCCCTTTTGTACCACTTTTGGCCGCCATAAGTGTGGCAGGGTATGCTCAGACGTGAGTCCCTTGCTCACTTTGCCACTGGATTCCAGCAAGCTGGGATGAAGACGGCTGGAATGCCAGAAACCGGTCCTCGGAAGCTTGTTTCCGGTCCAAGGAAGACATGGCTTGGCGGTTCGGGCTGGACTGTTCCCATGAGGCACAGGGTCATACTGATTTGCATATAGCCATGTCTGAACTGGGGTGGCAGAGTGGGCAAAAGAACGGTGATGGATTAAACCCAGATCTTTTGACTGGGTGTGAGTGTTTGATTGATTCAGATGCTCCGTCCATCACCACCCCCTTTTGTACCGCTTTTGGCCGCCATAAGTGTGGCAGGGTATGCTCAGACGTGAGTCCCTTGCTCACTTTGCCACTGGATTCCAGCAAGCCGGGCTGAAGACGGCTGCAATGCCAGAAACCGGTCCTCGGAAGCTTGTTTCCGGTCCAGGGAAGACATGGCTTGGCGGTTCGGGCTGGACTATTCCCATGAGGCACAGGGTCAGACTGATTTGCATATAGCCATGTCTGAACTGGGGTGGCAGAGTGGGCTAAGGAACGGTGATGGATTAAACCCAGATCTTTTGACTGGGTGTGAGTGTTTGATTGATTCAGATGCTCCGTCCATCACCACCCCCTTTTGTACCGCTTTTGGCCGCCATAAGTGTGGCAGGGTATGCTCAGACGTGAGTCCCTTGCTCACTTTGCCACTGGATTCCAGCAAGCCGGGCTGAAGACGGCTGGAATGCCAGAAACCGGTCCTCGGAAGCTTGTTTCCGGTCTAAGGAAGACATGGCTTGGCGGTTCGGGCTGGACTGTTCCCATGAGGCACAGGGTCAGACTGATTTGCATATAGCCATGTCTGAACTGGGGTGGCAGAGTAGGCTAAAGAACGGTGATGGATTAAACCCAGATCTTTTGACTGGGTGTGAGTGTTTGATTGATTCAGATGCTCCGTCCATCACCACCCCCTTTTGTACCACTTTTGGCCGCCATAAGTGTGGCAGGGTATGCTCAGACGTGAGTCCCTTGCTCACTTTGCCACTGGATTCCAGCAAGCTGGGATGAAGACGGCTGGAATGCCAGAAACCGGTCCTCGGAAGCTTGTTTCCGGTCCAAGGAAGACATGGCTTGGCGGTTCGGGCTGGACTGTTCCCATGAGGCACAGGGTCAGACTGATTTGCATATAGCCATGTCTGAACTGGGGTGGCAGAGTGGGCAAAAGAACGGTGATGGATTAAACCCAGATCTTTTGACTGGGTGTGAGTGTTTGATTGATTCAGATGCTCCGTCCATCACCACCCCCTTTTGTACCGCTTTTGGCCGCCATAAGTGTGGCAGGGTATGCTCAGACGTGAGTCCCTTGCTCACTTTGCCACTTGATTCAAGCAAGCTGGGCTGAAGACGGCTGGAATGCCAGAAACCGGTCCTCGGAAGCTTGTTTCCGGTCCAGGGAAGACATGGCTTGGCGGTTCGGGCTGGACTGTTCCCATGAGGCACAGGGTCAGACTGATTTGCATATAGCCATGTCTGAACTGGGGTGGCAGAGTGGGCTAAAGAACGGTGACGGATTAAACCCAGATCTTCTGACTGGGTGTGAGTGTTTGATTGATTCAGATGCTCCGTCCATCACCACCCCCTTTTGTAACGCTTTTGGCCGCCATAAGTGTGGCAGGGTATGCTCAGACGTGAGTCCCTTGCTTACTTTGCCACTGGATTCAAGCAAGCCGGGCTGAAGACGGCTGGAATGCCAGAAACCGGTCCTCGGAAGCTTGTTTCCGGTCCAGGGAAGACATGGCTTGGCGGTTCGGGCTGGACTGTTCCCATGAGGCACAGGGTCAGACTGATTTGCATATAGCCATGTCTGAACTGGGGTGGCAGAGTGGGCTAAAGAACGGTGATGGATTAAACCCAGATCTTTTGACTGGGTGTGAGTGTTTGATTGATTCAGATGCTCCGTCCATCACCACCCCCTTTTGTACCACTTTTGGCCGCCATAAGTGTGGCAGGGTATGCTCAGACGTGAGTCCCTTGCTCACTTTGCCACTGGATTCCAGCAAGCTGGGATGAAGACGGCTGGAATGCCAGAAACCGGTCCTCGGAAGCTTGTTTCCGGTCCAAGGAAGACATGGCTTGGCGGTTCGGGCTGGACTGTTCCCATGAGGCACAGGGTCATACTGATTTGCATATAGCCATGTCTGAACTGGGGTGGCAGAGTGGGCAAAAGAACGGTGATGGATTAAACCCAGATCTTTTGACTGGGTGTGAGTGTTTGATTGATTCAGATGCTCCGTCCATCACCACCCCCTTTTGTACCGCTTTTGGCCGCCATAAGTGTGGCAGGGTATGCTCAGACGTGAGTCCCTTGCTCACTTTGCCACTGGATTCCAGCAAGCCGGGCTGAAGACGGCTGCAATGCCAGAAACTGTAGTGTAGTTCCTAGTTTCCCACTAGGCCCTGCGCATTGGAATAACATAAACAGTAGTATCGACGTGGAACTGGCTATATTCCAGGCCTCCACTGACTATGCTAAACTTAATTGGGTTGTGTTACCAACTAGCTCAGAGGTCACTGGAAACTTTCTTCTCTGCATAGGAAGTGATCAGCTTCCTTGGCACAGACAAGAAGGGATTCAGTTTTCCAACAACCGTGCAACATGACAACTTTGCTCCTCAGATCAAGAGTCGATCTCTAGGGTCGTGTGAAACAATAGACATAGATTTCACTCAGTCAGTCTAGTGCAGTTTACTTTCACAATATGTAGAGAATAGAGAGACGGGCGTGTATCAATAAAGGTTAACATTTATTGAACAGTCTTTCTTCTCATACAAGAGAAATGTATTGCCACAATTGCAATAACTGTTATTATAAAAAGTACGTACAGTAAGATAAGAATTGCGAAATAGAACTGTAAAAGCATTGATATGGTTTCTTAGCCATACAATGGTTTAAAAGTAATAAAACATATATACAGTCATATATACATTAGGCTAACATACTCAACTGGTGCTTCTAACTAAGCCTACCCCGGTGTGCCTGACCTAAGCCTAACACGTGAGAAGGGGAGTAAGTAAGTAGCTTAAGTTAAGTTGGTTTTGCCAAGGTTTGTTTCAAGAATTTCTCTTCTAAGGGTTTAGTCAACACCATACCTCTGAATAGAATGATGGAGGATTGGTATCTCCTTCAGGGGTCTCTCTCGATATCCCAGTCACCCGCGAGGGTAAACCGGAAGCGCCGGGACTGGATTTCTCTGCACGAGAAATGCAGCGGCTTCTCTCAGCGCGTCTGGAGGAAGGAGGGGTGACAGCGTCCGCGGGCAGCTGGGCTGGATGTCTTCGCAGAGGACGGCTGCACGGCTCCTCAAGCGTACTGAACCATAGTTCGCGCTGTAGCGGCGATAATGGTAATCAGTAGCTTCACCACCACAGGATAGCAGGCTGCAGCGACAGAGTGCTAGTTTTTACCAACACTGGTCATGCAGGCAGCTGGCATCAGCAACAGGCAACGCACACTGCTTAAGGCAACGTTGGTAATATTTATACCTGACAGGTGCCGGGTTTGACGCAAGTTTGCTGGACATAAGACGTCAATTAAAGATGTCACTAGGAAGTGGCAGCTATCAGTTGCTCATTAGAGTTCTATTACTAATCAAAACATAGCAAGCGGGGATTTCCAGGTTTGCTAAGTTTTTATCTTGTTGAAGAACTCGGAGTGTTATCTAGGAATATCAGATAGTGACTGCTGCTCTGTCATTGCACTAATTGGTCGCAAAGGAAGTAGCAGAGAGTCATGCTGGAATGTGGCTCTGTGGCTCTGCTCGTGTGAGGCCAGAGATGACTTTTCAGAAAATGGCACTTGAACGGTTATGCCAATATAGGGAATAAAGGGCTTTATAGCCGAATAGGGGCATAAGGTCACAGTATCGATCAGGAACCTAGATAAGCACATGACACCCACTCCACGAATTCATGTCCATCAAAATTACTAAACTAAGCAATTAGATGCATGTGTAACAATGTGTAACATAGCCCACCCCAAAATACATAAATGCATTCGAAATAGGCGTACTTGTAATACATGGAATTTAGGTACTGTACGTTGTTTTAAAGCATAGTAATCATTCAAAAGGTATTGCATATAAAATCAATGAACGATTATGCAAAAAGAATTACACATGAAGTATCTCTGACAGAAGAAATGCGAGATAAATCATCACATAAAAATGCATTGTAATAACATGTGTGCTAGAGGCTGGTGTTATGTTGTTATGTCTCTAGATGTGTTTAGAAATAGAAGTGTGAAGCTTCTGTTCTCTAAGAATAGTTTTTACGTTAAGCAAAGAATTGTTCGTGCCAAAAAGAGAGGGTCAATATTTCAAAAAATTGTCCAATTCAAAGAAAAATCAGTTTACCAAAGCTCCTGGCAGTTTTTTGTTGATCAAAACTGAAGGCCGAATCCAGAGTTCATAGGAACGCTGTGTGTCGGAAAGCTTTTCAAAAGTTATTGTTTCTCTATGGGTGAGAACATCGTATCAGACAGGCTCGCAAAGAATTGGTCTACAAAATCAGGTGATAGTTCAACCAAATTAGATAGCGCTGAAACTTGGCAGGTGTGAGAATGATTGCTGTCATCGAAGACAGGATCAGAAATGCTCACAGAACGTTGTACCTGGATGATGTTGCTTTTGTCACTCGCTCCACTGTTACCACTTGGCTGTAGTACAGGAGTCTCCACGAATGCCGTCATCAGGATTGGTAGCCGCTGGGGACAACACAATGCGTGAGCCGTTATTGGACTTAGCAAAGTATCGACGTCCATTGGTACTGCTGATGGAAGTGAAAGACAGATGTCCAACACGCATTCCTCGCCGCAAAGCATACACCGTAGCACAGGTAAAATGCAATTTTGCCATATTGGTCTGAATGAAAGGAACCAGGTCATGTTTAGATCTCTCAGCCTGGCCAATCCGAGGACGTTAGTTATCCTGTCCCTGTAGCGCATTGCTAGGATTGTCTCTTCCATTCCCATGGGAGCTATGTCTGAGCCGAGGCTTGCCATAACGTAGCAGGAGGGTCAAAAATAGAATCCCTGCGATGAGTCCAAAAAATAGTGGAATACCACCAAAAATGGAGTGCACAAAATTAGGAAATATTCCCAAAATTGCCTGGAAGGGTGTTAGCAGTCCTGTAAAGACTGTCTTAAATATGCCTGGGATGCTCGTGGCACTAGACATGTTAAGGAGTTGCTCGAGCATTTGTACGAAATGCACGGGGCAATTTGTTGATAAAAGGTCATGGACTTCAGTAGCCGTCCTTGCGACTAGAAGATCATACGTCTCTTTAGATGACGTTATAGGCACTGTTGTCTGTAAAAGCACAGATTTCATTTTGCTTAATGTATCAATTCGTATAGAATAGAGATTCAGACGAGGCCAGAGGGGAGTCACTATGTCTGGAGGCCCGCTCGGGAACAATGCTTGCATACAGCATTTGACCATGGACGTTACTTCTACTAGATAACTTAGTCCGGGCGCGAGGCCACAGCACCTGTGATCCGTTCTTAGAATGTAACTCCCGTTTGCGAGTTGCATAAAGAAGGGCTCTATCTGAGTTGCAGGTGTGACTAGCTGGTGGCATGAAAGGTTGTTTGAATTTCCATCACATGCTCCGTGTAAATTAATACCCTGACACAAAAGTATACCGCTTAGTGAATGTTTACAGTTGTCACCACTAAGAAATACATTTTTGTCGCTGTCACTATAGCAAGAATGAGTGTATGGTAATTTCCATTCGGATTTTACATATCCCTTACCCAATTGTTCATACTGGCCAGCAGGTATGTATTCAAGGCACTTATGAAATCGGAAAGTTGTTATCGGAATTGTGATAATCCCGTGTATTATCCATTCAATGACAGGACTCTCTGACATTGTCAATGGTAATCTCTCGAGTTTCTCGATGCTCAAAATTGTATAGTCTGCTCCTTTCTGTGCCAGACTGATCTGTTTATCAGTAAGGTTAAAAATGGAAAATAATGACGTTGTGTTTATCAAACGCCAAGGCACATAGCCTGAACGAAGGTTTTGCAACGTCCAGCCTAGTTCTATAATAGAGCGTAATTGAGACTGGCCATGTTGTAACATTAGCAAATCTCTGTCTATCACATCAAAGGCAGAGGATACAATATTGTCCAAAGAATATATTCTGGAAGACAGAGTCATTAACCCATTGTCTACTACAGAAAGTGATTTCTCCAAATTAATACGATCAATTTCTCGTATCTTTTCAGCAGTTTCAATTTGCTTTACTTTCCAAGCCTCGTTGTAAGCAGCATAGATGCTGGTCGCTATGAAACGCTTTTGACGCTGTTTGCGTGGTCCAAGAATGAAATCGCGCAAATCAGCACCATCTTTTAATAAAGACAAGTGTTGCTTAATTTCAGCCAGTGTGGATGTAGCTAGCCATTCTAGGCAGAGTTTACCTACACTGTATGTTGTTATTATTCCTGGATGTTGTCTCTGGGAATATCTTGAGTCTAATCTGGTCATTTTTAAACCCTGTGTTTTATTCAGGAATCTATCTTGACAGCTATTTGTGTCTGTAGGCCAGATTAACCACTTTTTCCAATCAGGATGTGTTCTGTTGAAATGTAAAATGTGTGACACGTCTAACTCATTATCTGCAGTTGCATTCTCAGCTATTGGCTTTGGTATAGACGGTGTTTTCATTTCTTTGTTCTTAGCTAGGCCAAGACAGGATGTTTGGTGTACAGTGTCATTTAAAAATAACATTTGTTCTGGTATCATGCAGGTTCTAAACAGTGCTTCTAAGCCTTGCACCTGCCAATCTTTTGTACCCCAGATCGTTTTCGTTTCAATATTATTTTTCCAATAATCAAAACCAAATGTCATCATTTTGTCATAAAATGCTTCTGAATATATCAATTTAGAATTTGTCAGCATTGTTTTCATTCCTGTTTTATCTAACAGTTTATAATAAAACCTTTCTGCATCACTGGTGTTAAACCCTGAAAAATATTTGAATTTCTCAAAAAATGCTTTAGAACTGCTTTTAGGTGGTGTAGAACAATGTTCCCATTGGTTATACATAAAAACATTTCTAGGCTGTGCAGATTTATGCAAGTAGTGATCACCATAGTGGGTATAACAGAATAACTGCTCATAACTAGATGAACCTTGTAAATAATCATGATCTGTGAATCTAGCTGACATAACTAAATCAGACATCATGTCATTAATACTGTTAAAGTCCCAATCATCAGAGAATGTACTAGGTGTAACAAAGTCACTTAAGGAAACCTTTAGTTGATGAGGATACTTCAGGATTTCGACCGGACCATAGATCTCATAGTCTGTTTTCTCCCATACCACCCCACCAGGTATTGGAATTGCTGTGACATTTACTGTTGACAGTTCTCTTTTCTTCACGTGGGATGATCTGTGTTGTTTCAGGACTATGTTGATGTTCTGACTTGCTGTGTCCATTGTAATATATTTCCCTTCAATGAATTTTCCCAAACACAGTACCATGATGAGCCAAAGCAGGAGGAAAAATACACCTAGACCGAACCAGCACTCTAGCCAAGGGGAAATGAGGTAGATTTCCTTCAGTTGATGAAAGAGTTCCGTTGCTTTTTCTTTAAAAGACTTTTTTGTTTCTGGCATCACTTCGGGGTCGTTTAAATCTTCAGAGAAGTTGTCGAAGTTGATGAAATAACCAGAGGCAGTTCTGTCAATTGATGGGATTGTTCTTTCAATCTGTCTCTCGGTAGCACATTCTGATGCCACATCATTGTAGACTGGTGTTGTTTCTTGACGAACTGTTTCAATCTGTGTTTCAAGAGGCACGAGTTCCATGGCATTATTGCATAGTCCTTCATTGTGCACTGCAGGCTGATCGAATGTGATGAGTCTTTCAGTTTGAACCTCTTGGATTGTTGCAAGTTTGGGTATTCTGTTGTTTCTTGGGAGTCCACTGGGCCTACTATTGATTATAGGCCACATGCTTGTGGTTTTACCAGATCGATGGACACGATTCTGTTCTCCTTTTTACCAGCAAGGGGCGGTAGCACAACTGATCTTGTTCCGGAGACTGCTAAGACAGGTACTGCTTTTCTGTAAGAAGGCCCAAATTCCTTCTTCACCGCGATCTTTTCTCTGACTAGATCCCCAATCTTTGGAATCCAGACAGGCCTTGCTGGGGCTGTTGCGGGTGGTGCCTCGTCAGTGGTACTTGGCTGTTGCTTTAACTTTATGTTGCTTAATGATTTTCTTGTTTCATTCAGTTCCTGTAAAACAGCCAAACGGTCTTTTACTTCAAACTGTTTTGTTTCTTTTTGTACCACTGATATCTGACTATCGAGGTCCTGAACGTTCATTCTTATTCCGAACAATAGTTCGTATGGGCTGAAACCTTTTAGAGAATTTCTTGGCATGTTGTTAAGACTAGTCTGGACACTTATTAAATGTTTGACCCACCCAGCGCCTGAACCTAATACCTTCGCTGTTATAGATTGCTTTATATCCCGGTTTTTTCTTTCTATCACACTATTCCCTCCCGGGGTATGACTGACAAGAATACCACAACCCAATTCCCATGCTAGCCATTGCCTCCTTATAAGCTCGAGAGCTAAAAGCAGGACCCTGGTCAGAATGGAACGTGGTAATTGCGTATATGCCGATATGGACTCGCAAATCTTTTATAACAGTTCTAGCGTCAGCCGAGTGCTGGAGGCCTCATTATTTAAGTGTATTTCGTCTTAAACGTTGTACACTGGGACGCGCTTCTCTTCTTTGATTGCGCAGATAGACCGCCTTATGCTGTCTAGAAGGGATCCTGAAACTACACTGGCCTGTTCATTACTGCGATCTCTGTTGCAGTCTTCACAATTTTGAGCAAAACATTGAATATCTATACTCATTCCTGGCCACCAGTACTCTGATTGCAATTCTTTCAGAGAGGCTTTGATTGTTTGGTGTCTCAGTCCCAACCCCATGTGTGCTTCCAGTAAGAGGAAGCCCCTCCTGCTCCTGTTTGGAATTACTCTATCCCCCACTCCAGGGATTTGAGCAAAAGGAACGGAGTTTGCATCGATTATGTATGCATAATTGAGTGGATAGTTTACGGGTAGTGCTGCACAGTCGCCTTTTACGGTCGTTCTTACTGCCAGCATGGTTTCCCCGTCTATATACTTATCTGTACGCTTTTTTGTGACTACGGAAGCCGGGTTAGTTGCTTCCGTGGTGGCTGTATTAGCCAATGAATTCCCTGCAACGTGAACGCCATCACGTTGAAGACTCTGTGCGTGAATCACGTGAGTCATTTGTAGTTCTTTGTGTAAAAGAGCTACCTCGTTCCAGAGCTTTTTATGCTTTATTGTGGCACCTGTGTCATCTTTGTAGTCGTTTTCGATCCAACTCTGCAGTTTGTTATTGAAAGAATTGACGCAAAAATGAGAATCGCACACTATAAGTGTGGGGAATTCGCGTTCTGCATTTTCGAGCGCCATCTTTAAAGATCTGATTTCAGTTCTTTGAGCCGAACAGTACTTAACTGATTCAGTTTTTGTTATTTTCGGTTTGATTTTACCGCACAGCCAACGACATTTAATGATCGCACATGCTGCATCGTAGGATTTTCTCTCTACGTTGAAATGCTGTACAAAGCTATCTGTGTAGATTATACAGGCGTATTGTGGGAGAGGCAGGATTTCGATTGGCAGAGGATATTCTTCTTCATAATCTAAATCATTCAGTTCTGTGTATTGCGGGGCGAAAAAGTATTTCACATCTTCCGCTCCTAGAGAATCTATGCACTGTATCCATTTTGGATTCAGTGACACTGTAGGCAGGTTTACTGGGCTGAATAGCGCTTCGAAGGCGGATTCCGCTGTGAGGATATTAATCCGTTTGCCGTGTGCTAGTTCTCTTTCATTTGCTAATGCGATTTGCACTGCATTCACAGTTCTTCCTGTGCGACTGAATGTTTTTTCTGCTTGTGTGTACAAGTGAGATTTAATTGAAATAGGTACCTTTTCTCCCTCATTAGAGGTTAGGTACGTGAATCCGCATCTTCCTGGGATGACTCGGATTACCAGATCGCGTGTGTTGTCACGTGTATCTAATTTTGTTTTTGCTAACATGTCTGTTTGCAGTGATCTCAAAATTTCTGTGTGTTTTTGAGTCCAATTGATTTGTTTTAAATCAGGTTTAATTAGTTCGTAGAGAGGTTTAACCCTCTCTGCGTAATTTAGGATGTAAGTTCTTCCGAAATTCAGAAAACCTAGTATTGATTGTAAATTCTTCAGCGTTTTTGGAGCTTGGAGTACAGCGCACTTCTCTAAGAAGTTGTCCGCTAGGCTTTTCCCTTCACTTGATAATTCGTACCCTAAAAATAGTACTGTCAGATGGGCAATTCGGGACTTTTTAAAGTTGAATTTGTAACCCTCTGCTGCGAACCCAAGTATAATGGTGTTCACTCTTTTCAAGTGAGTATCCAAGTCGTCGTCTGTGAGATAAATATCATCTACGTAAGATAATGCTTCATCATCATAGATTTGTAGTAACTCTGTTACCCTAGCTGAGAATAGTCCTGGGCTGTTCTTGAACCCCTGTGGGAGTCGACAGAATTTTTTCTGCGACCCAAATGCGGAGAAAGCGGTCAAGTATCTGCTTTCTGGTGCAATGTTTTGACAAAAGAAACCATTAGAAATGTCTAATGTCGTTTTGTATTTTTTCCTAACTATGTTATTCATTAGGGCTGCACTATGCGAGTTTTGTACTGCAAAAGTTTTGCAACATGTATTAAGGTGTCTGTAGTCCAAAACTAGACGATATGAATTGTCTGGCTTGGAGACAGGAAACAAAGGATTGTTCATTTGAGAGGTGCATGTTTCAATCACCCCCTGGTACTCAAGTTAATCTAAGATCTCCCTGACTTGTTTTTTAGCTTCTTGCTTTATGGGATACTGCCGTTGGGCAGTTGGTTCACTTTTTAGTTGGATTTTGTGAGGCGGAGAATCCTCATCCCATCCTACATGATTTTTATACAATGCAGGTGCCTGGGCTACTGCCCATTTCCTTGCATATGTGTATTTTTTATGAATCGGAATGTGATTCGAGAAGGCAGGCATAATCACTTCTTCGCCACGAGGGCACTCCCTGACAAACTCCGGGGGCCAATCTTTTTCAGCTAACAGAATATCATAGCCTTTTGAGAGCTTATCCCAAAATAGACCCTTAATTTTCCTAGTCTTATCACCCTCCATACGCAATGTTATTTCGTATATTTTATGGGGCTCGCTAAGTCTGGCGTCGGCAGTTTCAACCTGAATGTATTCATTCGTGTCCACTGTCTCCAGATGACTCATCAAGTTCTTGCGCGCTATACTGATCTCTGCTGCACTGTCCAACATTGTCAATGCCCACTCCCCGTTTTTCAACTGTGTCCTCAGTATTCTCGGCATGGTTGATTACTCTAATACTGGCTACCTTCTTTTTCTGAAATTGAGATTTCTTATTTTGAGCAGGTTCCTTGTCTTTGGACTTGGTGTGCTCTCCTGGGTCTGACCGTCCTCTTCTTTCCGAATTCTGTGGAAGAGATCGAGAGGGACGTGTATCAATACTTTGATATCTATCAGGTCTTTTTATATTATCCCTATTTCTAAGGTTATATCTTTTCTCAGAGGGCTCCCGTTGGGGAGACTGGCGTTCTCGAGTCGGAGTTCTTTCCCTCCGTCGAGGAGACCTTCCTCTGGACTGGAAAACTTTTTCCTTGGGAGTGGATTGTTTATTTCCATCCCAGCTCTTTTTAGGAGTGTTTAAATTATTTTTAATAAATAATTTTTCAGGATTTTCGAGCAGTTGGGGCTTAACTGGTTTTCCACCCAAGCTGTCTCTACCTAATTCTTCATAGCATTTTTCTATGATTTTTGCAAGCTCAACAGGATCTTTTATATCTGTTTCCCTCAACTTCTGGCGAATCGCCACAGATGCTGCTTCTCCCTTTACATTGGCTAATAATATAGCCGTGACCTGCTTGAAGTCTTTCAGTAATTTCATACCTAGATTTAAAGCTGGTTCTGGACCGAATTCATTTTGAATCTGTTTTAGCACGTCTGGTATTACCGCCATAGACGGAACACCGTGTGTTTTTGTGTAAATGGAAGCAAAGACTGTACCCCAAGTGTCGCAGTCCTCCACGTGTGGTGCGATTCCCATAGGAAGGCAGATGGTCAAGATTCTGTGTTTCTCAATAGGGGTAGTATCAGGAAATACTGCCTCTATTTGAGTGATTTTCTGGGCTAACCAGAAAGGAATTTGTTCCCGTTTTACGGGTGTTTTACCAAGACATGACTGTATGTTCTGTGGTGTAATTTTATTTGTGTTCCCCTGATGAGGGGTCAGCTGTGGTGTATTAACAGCTGGCTGGACTGTTGCAGTCCGTATTACATATTGGACTAATTGCCTATGTATTTTTATTAATGTGTTTAGCTGTGCTAACAGCTCTTCTCTAGACATTTTTGCAATGTCAGGATGTGGTGTGTAGCTGGCTAGAACCGGCCACGTGGCTCCTGGTCTACCTAGTGGACCGAGCCTGGTAATGTGATCATTGTGTTTTAGGGCGCCATTAAACCAGAGCAGGTGCTCTTGAAATTTAAGTGGAATTTCAACCTCCTCGAAAGGGGCGTACTCATCCGGAGGTTCCTCTATTTTGTAATAGTGAAACTCTTGTGTTATTGCGTTTACTGCTGGAAAGTTTATCCATGAATAGAATACCTCTGTCTGCCGATACTCGTGAGCCTCTATCACGAAAATTACTGTACCACCTTGAGGTGGCAGTCCGTTTTCTATAAGTTTTAAAGTTATAGATCTTCTTAACTGGACCGGGATGATGATAGCACCCGGATCTGTTTCGAGGAGACTTGTGTCTTCCTCCATTAGCTGGGATGCTAGTCTAACTGCTTCCCTTTCTTCTTCACTGTCTGTCATTTTAAAAATGCAGGCTTTGCAGAGTAGGTCTCCAAGGAGACAAAGATTAGATGCACAATATTTTGGAACACTGTATCCTTCAACGTTGAATAAACCGGAGCTTTACATAGGAATCTCTTCCTACTAAGGTCGGGCGGATTTTAACCTTTCACCCACTCCAGACGTCTATTGGAGTTTTTACGGGAGAAAGGGGTGTGAAATATGCACGACTGAGTTACTCTACAAGTCTTACGTTAGTTTATCGCCTTACCAAACGTTGGGCGCCATGTAGTGTAGTTCCTAGTTTCCCACTAGGCCCTGCGCATTGGAATAACATAAACAGTAGTATCGACGTGGAACTGGCTATATTCCAGGCCTCCACTGACTATGCTAAACTTAATTGGGTTGTGTTACCAACTAGCTCAGAGGTCACTGGAAACTTTCTTCTCTGCATAGGAAGTGATCAGCTTCCTTGGCACAGACAAGAAGGGATTCAGTTTTCCAACAACCGTGCAACATGACAACTTTGCTCCTCAGATCAAGAGTCGATCTCTAGGGTCGTGTGAAACAATAGACATAGATTTCACTCAGTCAGTCTAGTGCAGTTTACTTTCACAATATGTAGAGAATAGAGAGACGGGCGTGTATCAATAAAGGTTAACATTTATTGAACAGTCTTTCTTCTCATACAAGAGAAATGTATTGCCACAATTGCAATAACTGTTATTATAAAAAGTACGTACAGTAAGATAAGAATTGCGAAATAGAACTGTAAAAGCATTGATATGGTTTCTTAGCCATACAATGGTTTAAAAGTAATAAAACATATATACAGTCATATATACATTAGGCTAACATACTCAACTGGTGCTTCTAACTAAGCCTACCCCGGTGTGCCTGACCTAAGCCTAACACGTGAGAAGGGGAGTAAGTAAGTAGCTTAAGTTAAGTTGGTTTTGCCAAGGTTTGTTTCAAGAATTTCTCTTCTAAGGGTTTAGTCAACACCATACCTCTGAATAGAATGATGGAGGATTGGTATCTCCTTCAGGGGTCTCTCTCGATATCCCAGTCACCCGCGAGGGTAAACCGGAAGCGCCGGGACTGGATTTCTCTGCACGAGAAATGCAGCGGCTTCTCTCAGCGCGTCTGGAGGAAGGAGGGGTGACAGCGTCCGCGGGCAGCTGGGCTGGATGTCTTCGCAGAGGACGGCTGCACGGCTCCTCAAGCGTACTGAACCATAGTTCGCGCTGTAGCGGCGATAATGGTAATCAGTAGCTTCACCACCACAGGATAGCAGGCTGCAGCGACAGAGTGCTAGTTTTTACCAACACTGGTCATGCAGGCAGCTGGCATCAGCAACAGGCAACGCACACTGCTTAAGGCAACGTTGGTAATATTTATACCTGACAGGTGCCGGGTTTGACGCAAGTTTGCTGGACATAAGACGTCAATTAAAGATGTCACTAGGAAGTGGCAGCTATCAGTTGCTCATTAGAGTTCTATTACTAATCAAAACATAGCAAGCGGGGATTTCCAGGTTTGCTAAGTTTTTATCTTGTTGAAGAACTCGGAGTGTTATCTAGGAATATCAGATAGTGACTGCTGCTCTGTCATTGCACTAATTGGTCGCAAAGGAAGTAGCAGAGAGTCATGCTGGAATGTGGCTCTGTGGCTCTGCTCGTGTGAGGCCAGAGATGACTTTTCAGAAAATCGCACTTGAACGGTTATGCCAATATAGGGAATAAAGGGCTTTATAGCCGAATAGGGGCATAAGGTCACAGTATCGATCAGGAACCTAGATAAGCACATGACAAAACCGGTCCTCGGAAGCTTGTTTCCGGTCCAGGGAAGACATGGCTTGGCGGTTCGGGCTGGACTATTCCCATGAGGCACAGGGTCAGACTGATTTGCATATAGCCATGTCTGAACTGGGGTGGCAGAGTGGGCTAAGGAACGGTGATGGATTAAACCCAGATCTTTTGACTGGGTGTGAGTGTTTGATTGATTCAGATGCTCCGTCCATCACCACCCCCTTTTGTACCGCTTTTGGCCGCCATAAGTGTGGCAGGGTATGCTCAGACGTGAGTCCCTTGCTCACTTTGCCACTGGATTCCAGCAAGCCGGGCTGAAGACGGCTGGAATGCCAGAAACCGGTCCTCGGAAGCTTGTTTCCGGTCTAAGGAAGACATGGCTTGGCGGTTCGGGCTGGACTGTTCCCATGAGGCACAGGGTCAGACTGATTTGCATATAGCCATGTCTGAACTGGGGTGGCAGAGTGGGCAAAAGAACGGTGATGGATTAAACCCAGATCTTTTGACTGGGTGTGAGTGTTTGATTGATTCAGATGCTCCGTCCATCACCACCCCCTTTTGTACCGCTTTTGGCCGCCATAAGTGTGGCAGGGTATGCTCAGACGTGAGTCCCTTGCTCACTTTGCCACTTGATTCAAGCAAGCCGGGCTGAAGACGGCTGGAATGCCAGAAACCGGTCCTCGGAAGCTTGTTTCCGGTCCAGGGAAGACATGGCTTGGCGGTTCGGGCTGGACTGTTCCCATGAGGCACAGGGTCAGACTGATTTGCATATAGCCATGTCTGAACTGGGGTGGCAGAGTGGGCTAAAGAACGGTGATGGATTAAACCCAGATCTTTTGACTGGGTGTGAGTGTTTGATTGATTCAGATGCTCCGTCCATCACCACCCCCTTTTGTACCACTTTTGGCCGCCATAAGTGTGGCAGGGTATGCTCAGACGTGAGTCCCTTGCTCACTTTGCCACTGGATTCCAGCAAGCTGGGATGAAGACGGCTGGAATGCCAGAAACCGGTCCTCGGAAGCTTGTTTCCGGTCCAAGGAAGACATGGCTTGGCGGTTCGGGCTGGACTGTTCCCATGAGGCACAGGGTCATACTGATTTGCATATAGCCATGTCTGAACTGGGGTGGCAGAGTGGGCAAAAGAACGGTGATGGATTAAACCCAGATCTTTTGACTGGGTGTGAGTGTTTGATTGATTCAGATGCTCCGTCCATCACCACCCCCTTTTGTACCGCTTTTGGCCGCCATAAGTGTGGCAGGGTATGCTCAGACGTGAGTCCCTTGCTCACTTTGCCACTGGATTCCAGCAAGCCGGGCTGAAGACGGCTGCAATGCCAGAAACCGGTCCTCGGAAGCTTGTTTCCGGTCCAGGGAAGACATGGCTTGGCGGTTCGGGCTGGACTATTCCCATGAGGCACAGGGTCAGACTGATTTGCATATAGCCATGTCTGAACTGGGGTGGCAGAGTGGGCTAAGGAACGGTGATGGATTAAACCCAGATCTTCTGACTGGGTGTGAGTGTTTGATTGATTCAGATGCTCCGTCCATCACCACCCCCTTTTGTACCGCTTTTGGCCGCCATAAGTGTGGCAGGGTATGCTCAGACGTGAGTCCCTTGCTCACTTTGCCACTGGATTCAAGCAAGCCGGGCTGAAGACGGCTGGAATGCCAGAAACCGGTCCTCGGAAGCTTGTTTCCGGTCTAAGGAAGACATGGCTTGGCGGTTCGGGCTGGACTGTTCCCATGAGGCACAGGGTCAGACTGATTTGCATATAGCCATGTCTGAACTGGGGTGGCAGAGTGGGCTAAAGAACGGTGATGGATTAAACCCAGATCTTTTGACTGGGTGTGAGTGTTTGATTGATTCAGATGCTCCGTCCATCACCACCCCCTTTTGTACCACTTTTGGCCGCCATAAGTGTGGCAGGGTATGCTCAGACGTGAGTCCCTTGCTCACTTTGCCACTGGATTCCAGCAAGCTGGGATGAAGACGGCTGGAATGCCAGAAACCGGTCCTCGGAAGCTTGTTTCCGGTCCAAGGAAGACATGGCTTGGCGGTTCGGGCTGGACTGTTCCCATGAGGCACAGGGTCAGACTGATTTGCATATAGCCATGTCTGAACTGGGGTGGCAGAGTGGGCAAAAGAACGGTGATGGATTAAACCCAGATCTTTTGACTGGGTGTGAGTGTTTGATTGATTCAGATGCTCCGTCCATCACCACCCCCTTTTGTACCGCTTTTGGCCGCCATAAGTGTGGCAGGGTATGCTCAGACGTGAGTCCCTTGCTCACTTTGCCACTGGATTCCAGCAAGCCGGGCTGAAGACGGCTGCAATGCCAGAAACCGGTCCTCGGAAGCTTGTTTCCGGTCCAGGGAAGACATGGCTTGGCGGTTCGGGCTGGACTATTCCCATGAGGCACAGGGTCAGACTGATTTGCATATAGCCATGTCTGAACTGGGGTGGCAGAGTGGGCTAAGGAACGGTGATGGATTAAACCCAGATCTTTTGACTGGGTGTGAGTGTTTGATTGATTCAGATGCTCCGTCCATCACCACCCCCTTTTGTACCGCTTTTGGCCGCCATAAGTGTGGCAGGGTATGCTCAGACGTGAGTCCCTTGCTCACTTTGCCACTGGATTCCAGCAAGCCGGGCTGAAGACGGCTGGAATGCCAGAAACCGGTCCTCGGAAGCTTGTTTCCGGTCTAAGGAAGACATGGCTTGGCGGTTCGGGCTGGACTGTTCCCATGAGGCACAGGGTCAGACTGATTTGCATATAGCCATGTCTGAACTGGGGTGGCAGAGTGGGCTAAAGAACGGTGATGGATTAAACCCAGATCTTTTGACTGGGTGTGAGTGTTTGATTGATTCAGATGCTCCGTCCATCACCACCCCCTTTTGTACCGCATTTCTGTAAGGACGGCCTTGGGGTAGTTTATCCCCTTGAGCTGTATTCACAAACGTATATAGAATCTTCAAATCGTATGTTATCTCTTAACATTTTTGCTGATTTCTACCTATCTGGAAATTCACAATGTGCACCAGGATTATGTATGGAAATCTTTCAAATTCCCTGATGCAATGGACTGTTCCCACGAGAAAGGTCAGTACAGATTTGCATAAGACAGGCCCCTTGCTCGCTGTGCCACTGGATCCAAGCTACATATCACTGTCCATGCCTAACAAGACTGAAACTGGTCAGGGTTCCTTGTCTTGACTTCTGGAGGGGACCTGGCTTCGGAGTTTGTAATTGATTTTTCCCATGAAGAGCAGGGTCAGTACTGATTTGCATAAGACGGGCATCTGTCAAGGGTGGCACGGTGGACATAAAACGATGACTTGGAATGCTAACCAGCACGAGCATTATTTGCAAGCATTCCTCCCATTAACTTTTGTGTTTGTGATGCAATACCCTAGGTGGCCAAGTGCATACCCTCACGTGGGGCACTTGCTGGCTAGCCACAGGATCTGAGCTACACCGGGCAGAACTAATAAGGCTGAAAATGATCTGCATCACTTGTGTTCCCTTCTGGTGGAGACTTTGTGCAGTCTCACATGTACTCTGTCATTTTGGGGCAGCACTCATCTTCAGCATGGTGCAGTCTGCAACAGTGGCAGGAAGCTGTTTGCACCAGCCCATTTCTCCTGTTTGTGATGCCTAA
This sequence comes from Lissotriton vulgaris, assembly GCF_964263255.1. Lineage (NCBI taxonomy): Eukaryota > Metazoa > Chordata > Amphibia > Caudata > Salamandridae > Lissotriton > Lissotriton vulgaris. Next base: position 275,591,953 of record NC_141700.1, on the reverse strand, counting down.
ATCAGAACCAACCATGAAAGTGGAGCGAGGATGTGGAGTACTGGCCAGTGCTGCTGATATCGGAGCTGGGGAATCAGGTTTGAGTCTCAGCGTTGGCCCAACATCCTGCTCCAGAGTTAAATCCTGAACTGTGAGCCCTGGTACCCTCTAAACCGGAATACAAGCAACCCCAGACCATCCTGTGATTCTGGGCAAATATCTCCCCTTGCCTACCTTAACTGGTGCTCATGAAAAGCGGCTGTGTTGATGATTAGGTGCCAGGGCTGAGCACCATAAACCACCGGCTCAAATTAAGCACTGGTCGGCAATGATTGAATGGGTACTCTTCTTCAATCCACGGTTTAGTAACACTATTTGGTGAGTCTGCTGCCCCATCAATTTGAAGTTCCTCTTCTGTGTTCTACCTTACTGTGCCACCACCTGAATCAGAGGCATCTCCAGTCTTTCCAGTGTGGTGAGGGAGAGGCAGATCCAAGGGTACGTTCAGCTGGAATCCTCAAGGCATTTATTTCTGATTTCAGGAACACACTCTGCCCCCGCATACCTCAGCCATTTTCCCTCCATGCTGTGGTTTTGGGTTTTCTGTTAAAATCCATTAAAACTGACAAAACCCAAAGAGTCAAATAAATGCTTTTAATTGGAAACCATAAACACTGAATTAGTTGCCATATGCTGCTCTAATGCCCTATGTTGCCACAGCAGCATAAGCATCGCCCGCAGTTCTAAGACATTTTCTATAATTTTCAATGATGGATACACCCACTATGCGACTGTTGTGGCCCATGGTGAGTCACCCCATATGTCATTGTGACTGTTTAAAGGTCCCTGCCCCACGAGGACCCACTTCAACTCCCTGCTCTGCTGTTTAGGGAGAATGGGTAACTCACCAGGATCCAATTTGATGCGCTCTGTATGCTGCTGTCCTGCATTTATTGGCAACTAATCCAGCTCTGCTTTTCTTTCTGCACAAGATCGAAAATGGACCAAAGCATTGTATACTGCACAACTGCTGCACAAGAATGCAAAGATAAAGAAACTTTTGAAACTCTCACATCAGCCCTGCAAATGTACAGCAGGAAGAGGCCCAAATAGGCCGAAAATGGTCTGTGGTTGTTTGTATTCCGGTTTAGCGGGGATCAGGGTTTACAGTTCGGGATTTAACTCAGGAGCAGGGCCAAGGCTGATCTGCACATGGCTGGTTCCTGTCTGAGGCGGCAGTCTGAGGTGGCATGGCTGGCCTAACCAATGATGGACTGGATTGAGGCTCTGAGTAATTACCATTGGCTGATATTAATTCTAGCGTTCCACCCATAACCTCCGTGTATTACTCAGTGTGAAGAGTATGCGTAGATATGGGTGCCATGCTCACTGTCACTGGAACCAAGAACCACCCTAATGACATGGCCTACATACACCAAAACCAATGTTCGTTTGCTAGTGTTCCTGTTCAGAGGGCACCTGGCCTGGCATTTCAGGCTCGATTGTTCCTATTGGAAAGTCGAGGCTGATTTGCATACGATGGGTTCCTGTCTTAGGTGGCATGGCGAGCAATCCTCACAATGACTTCCAAAACAACACAACAATGTAAAAACAAGAAATCAGGAGAAAAAAGAAAGAAAAGCTTCACAAAAGTACACAATTCGTGTTATGTGGTCTTCCTATATTTAACAGTTGACCGCCTATGCTGCACTAGTTGATTCATTCAATGTGTGACCTGCACAGTTAAACAACCAAACGTTCTCTTGTAGGTCATGACATTTCTTGAGAACCTCTGCTTGTTATTCCATGGATGCAGCACAGTTGACTGCCATGAAACGAATATAGTCAGCTGTACGGATGGATATTATACCTTCATCAGGCTTCTCCCAATGACTAGAAAGTGCCTGTGATTCTTTACCTGGTGAAGCCCTTTGCGAGCCACCTCTTTCTTGCCTGGGACGCTGTTGCTGGGGGTCAGTGCGAAAGCCTGGACCCCGCCATTGCCTGACACCCTGTGGACTGCAAATCCCGCCATTGCTTGCGGTGCGCACGCCGCGCACCGCATCCCCGAGCGCCAGGAGGCGCTGAAAAGGGGGACAGGGCACCCGCAGCGCGGGACGCCCGCGGGCGAAGCCCGGGCCAAGGGCGGGCCCGTCTGCGCCCGTCAGCGACCGACTGAGACAGGACCGGGCCTACTCTCTTCCACCGAGACACCATTATGGGTAAGCGAGAAGACTTATGCTCAGCAGTTTCAACCATATCTAAGGCAAAGGTACCACGTTGTGACTCCATTATCTCTTATTTGACTACAGCTGTGGGGGCCATAACCAACGAGATTCAGGACGTGGAGGCTCAGCTGGGGTTGGGGACTGATGGAACGGTTGTTATTGCCACCAAGGATGCTCTATGTCCAGATCCCGTCCACAACCAAACAGACGTGGCTGCAAATACAATTATTAGAGACAATGACATTGCTTCTACATCTTGCCCCAAAGGTCAATTGGAGGAGAAAGGGAGTACGGGACCACCAAGAGATGGGCCGTAGCCTCTGGCATTAAAGGGAGGAAAAAATGTTTAAAAAACAGGCCCGCCACAAAGAAGTTATCGACACGGAAGGGGTGTGCTGAGCAACGGCCCACAGAGGAACTGACATCCTTTAATTTGACTAATTTGAACATGGACCCGGTTCTCTCACACATTGACATGCTTATTGGTTCGCTAAAGTAGGACTTATTTAAGTATGTAAAATCTGGTCTAGATCGTGTGATGGACAGGCTAACTAAAATACAGTCAAACTTGTTGACCTCAGTGTGGGAGGGACTCAGGTTCACAAAGTAAATACCGTGGGTAATAGATCAGGTGAAGCAGAGGTTGGCAGGAGATCACAAACACCTCGTATCACGATCCCCGATGCCGATAGGGTACCGACTTCGATTCCCTTGGGCCTTTTAATATAAATGATGTATGTAATGGCCCAACGGGCGGTATGGCAAAGGGAGTTGTGAACACCACCCAACGGAAGTCTAATGCACCATCTTTGACAGGGTCAAATCTAACATCCTCAGGAGCACTTGCCAAACAAGTAGGGCTGAATCTGCCACCAAAGGCTACTCCCCTAGTGGCGGTTTAATAATAATAATAATAATAATAATAATAATAATCCACATTTGTAAAGCGCACAATCACCCGTAAGGGTCTCTAGGCGCTGGGGGCCGTCAGGAAGATTAAGCAAGCTATTGCCCAGAGTCACATGGTGCTGGGCTAATCTGCCGCCGGTGCCGGGGATCGAACCGTGATCCCCAGATTCCGGAGTCGGTTTTAGTAGGGGTACCCCCTCTTAAAAGTAATTGCACTGAGACAGCTGAGGAGCTCATTCGTAAAGTTATGTTTTGGTGCAGTAGGCCTTCTGAGGGGGTTTAAGAGCATCTACACATATTATAATGGCTAGGCGGGTAGGCTGGGGGGGAAGTTGCCCTAAAACGGAAGATGACGATTGCATAGTGATCAATTTTGATCGGATGGATGTGGCTGGTTGGCTCCTCCACGGGAGCCCTATTCGGGCCTGGGGAGGGATTACAGCTTTACCCTTGGGATTTTTTTATCCTCCAGACATAGGTGCTTGTGGCAGAGATATCAAGGGGCTTCAAAGATATACGGCAGGAAAAGGGCTGTGTAGATCCATTGCTCAAACTACATATAACGCTGTTCAGTCCCCTAGGGTAAACATTATTGTCTAAACTCGAGGCCATCTAAAAGGGACTACCATTGCGGACGATAGAATTAAAGAGAGTAGGTTTGTGACACCTAATAGATTTGCCCCACTAAGTCAGCTGGATAAAAATGACTGACTAGACCCCTGTTCTGAAGGGCAGAACGGAACTGGAGTTAATAACATGATCTGTCCGAGTAAACCTACCCAGGGGGTAAAGAATAATCTGGAACAGTGTTCAAAGATATTAAGTTGGAACATAGCAGGACTTAAAAATAATTCAGATGACGCTAGGTGGATGATTTCTTCAGTGAGTTTGACATTATTGGGCTACAGGAAACCTGGGACACTGAGAATAACTTCTGGATGGATGGTTATACCACCTATTTGGAACCAGCTAAAGCATCTGTAGCCGGTAGGGCAAAGGGTGGTCTACTGACCTTGATTTCTTTGAAAGTTGCAGGCATTCACTGTAAACTGGACTCCGGCTCACTGAATTGTCTGGCGGTACAGATTACTTTTACTAATGCACCAATCTTGCTTATTGTTAATTTTTAGAATTCATTTGATAAAATTACTACAAATGAACATTTGGTCAGGCTTAATTGTTTCCTTGAACTGTATACTGGGAAACAAACTTCTTCTTATTCGGTTATTGTTTTAGGTGATTTGAATGTACATCCTTGCCATCTAAATTGTTACGTCTGGGTCAGATTAGGCCCTGCTAATTATTTAGAGATGCATTTTGAACATTCATTGCAGGGTGGTTTTTTGGAGAGCACTTTGGCTGACCATGGCCTATTTTATCCTAATATAATGCATGATGGTGATGACGTCCCCACCTTTAAAGATAGGGGTATGCATTCCACCATCAATTATATTTTTATTAGTGTAGCTTTGACCTCTTGGGTGATAGCTTACACCAACATGTGGTCTCAGTATAGTGACCATAATCCTATAAGTTTGACACTGGCGGAAGGTCTTAAGAAAACCCGAAAACCAAAAAGATCTGCTTGTACCTCTAATATACGAGCCAAAGACCTGGCCCGCAAACTCAAATGGTGCTCGGTAGTTGCAGGGGACTTTCAGGCAAATTTGTCGCTTATTGTTGGAAGGGAGATGAACCTCTGTTTAAATGACAACTCGAGGGACAAAGAGGTCCTTATGGCATATACTAAAATTTGGACCCAGGTGGCCTCCTATCTTAAACAGCCTTGTGAGGAACTTCAAAATAAAGGGGAGAGGTGGTTTGACCGTAACTGTTCAGCTTCCCACCGAAAGTTGCTAGTGGCCCTAAAACTTAAACCACAAGACAAATGTGCCATAGCAGCTATAAGGAAAACATATAAATTGGCAATAAATAAACCCAAAAATGAGATTATGCACGAGGCATGGAACGATCTATTGTCTATTGATGTTATCAAAAATAGTGCCAATTTTGGGGAAATTATTAACAAACCCTTTTTTCAAGAATCTATGGTTTCTCTCCTTGATTGCAACATACAGGAGCAGGATTGGTATAACCATTTTAAATCTATATATGGCGACCAGCATATTCGAGGACCCTCAGGTACCACATTTGAAGTCTAGGCATACATCTTGACGTTTACGGAGCTAGAAGTAGAGGAGGCCAAAACCCAAATGACTAGCAACAAAGCCCCTGGACCAGACGGCGTTCCAACCCATCTTTGTAAATTTGATATAATGCTTTGGTCTAACATATTAGCCCATGTTTTTAACATGGCTTGTAAAAAAGGTCTACCTAGATCATAGTCAGAGTCAGTGATTGTCCCGATTTTTAAAAAGGGTAATAGAGGGGACCCAAGCTGCTATCGACCAATATCGCTCATCGACTCTGCCGTAAAGGTGCTCGGAAGGGTGGTACTTAGCAAACTCACAGCCTGGTTAACTGAATCCAATACCCTATCAGATCTGCAATACTGCTTCAGGAAAGGAAGAGGCACCACTGACCAGTGCCTTAATCTGCACCTATTAATTGGGAAGTACACCATTGCCAAGAAGGGAACACTCTATCTGGCGTTCATGGACCTTTCCTCGGCCTTTGACCGAGTGAATAGGTCCAAATTATGGGTTATACTTCTCAAGCTAGGTGTGAATAGAAATATTGTTCATTTCCTTGCTGACTTGCATTGGGATCTGACAGCCACTGTGATCAAAGGGGGAATTGCACCCGGGGAATATGTATCCACAATGGTGTTAGGCAGGGGTGTATTCTGGCCACCTTACTTTTCACCCTTTATATTAATAACTTGGATCAAGTTTTAGGGGAAGCCAGTAAAGATATTCCTCGTGTGGGGGAGCGTCTGATCCCAGCACTCCTATACGTGGATGGCGCTGCCCTTTTAGCGAGAACGGCGGTCGGTTTACAACTTCTTTTAAACTCCTTTGCTGATTTTATGAAATCCTTGAATTTAAGTGTCAATTTCTCAAAATCTCATACAAGGATAATTGGCTCCAAGCCTAAAAGGGTTAAAACTCTCCATTGTGAGGGTAATGTGATTACCAGGGTCACCACTTTCCCTTACCTAGGCGTTTTATTCGATGATCGAGGCACAAGGATCCCGCAACTACATGCAAAGAGAAATGTATTGGCTAGATCCACATCCACAGTTCTGGGCTTCGCAAGCAGGTTAGGGGCCAGACCAATGCAAGCGTTGCTAAAAATATATGGAGCATAATGCATCTCCATTGCAACTTATGGTGCGGATATATTGGGTTTTGGAGACGCAAGGGAAATCCAAGTAGTCGAGAATACATTTTTAAGAAACTTGTTATCGGTCCCACAATCCACGCCAACATATATAATCCATCAGGATACTGGGACTGGCTTTGTGGATGATTTATTTGTAATAGCACCTCTCTTGAAATGGATTTCAACCTGGTTGAACCCCGAACTAGAACTGAATCGTGAAGTTATAAGAAATTATTTGGCTCTAGATCAAGTGAGTCGTATCCCCTGGCTGAGTCATGTTCAAAGGCTGGCAGTGAAATTGGGACGACCAGAGCTATTTAATTCACCAGATAAACTATTAAAGGGGGATATGCACTGGGTGAAGAAATCTTACCAATATAGGGCTTTTATGGAAAGAGAAGAAAGGGAGTTGGCAAAATCAAATGTATGAGCTCACCAATTGCTGAAACGTCCTGTGCAATTGAACCTTATTTGACTGGGGTATCTAATTCTAACCACCGTTTTCTCCTGGTAAGATTTTGGCTGAATCAGCTACATTTTCTTCTTGCTGAACCACTGGGATGGAGAAGGGTGGAGGACCTGGGTGTATGTATATGCGATAACTTTTCCACCCAGGATACATTGCACTTTATTTTCTTTTGTGACCATTTTTTCCACATTCGGAAGCGTTTTATCCTTCCAATTTTAAAGGACAAAGGCTTTTACAAGTAAAACCAGCACTCATGCACTTACAGTTGCTATCCAATGTCTGGGAGATTTTTAGTATAGCAAGTTTTCTTATTACAGCAGTTAGAATAAGGAGGAAATAATGAGTGATTTTTATGATCTAGCTTATATTAATCAATTTTTAACAAATTGAGGTTTTTTATAATGTCCCATTTTAGATTGTCTGTTCCTGATTATTCAATGTTTATAATTAGTGTAATATCTTTGCTGCTAACTAATGTTTTATTAATTAAAATTTTGTGTATAGAATGCTTTTATGGTTTTAATTAACCGAATAAAATACTTTTGACTGACTGACTGACTGACTAGAAAGGCAAGAAAAGGCCCAGATAAAACAGTAATACCACATTATTATCCCATCTCTTTCCTGGTTCCTTAATACAAAGAAGAGGACAACATAATACTGGCAGCAACAATATAGCACGGGATACCCTACAACATATACTTCTAACCGTAAGTATAAAATCCTCTTGCAGCTGATCGGTGCTATTAAATTAAGAAAATAAAAAACAGGATTAGGCTTTAAATGCCCATCAGTAACCCATTTATCTGCTGCAATCATATCTTAATGAGGTGCAAACATGTCTTTAACCCTGCACATCCTTCACATGATCTGAGACAGATGTGCTGGAAAGAGGAGTAAGAAAGCTGAAAAAAAAATAGACAGGCCGGGGAGATAAATAATGAAATTTACAAAAGCGAGCAAATTCAAAGAAAATGTAAAGGTTAGATAAAGAGCAAGCAAGAAGGATGGCTGAATTAGCTACTGGAATTATTGAGGGAAGCAAGGAAATGAAAATGGAATTCCTTTTGTGAAAAACACAGTGCCTATAGCTTACAACTACATGCCTTATGTGCATTGATTCTCTAAACAAGTGAATTGTGACCAGCAGCAGTCCGTTGTGGCTTGTTTTGAAAAAGTACACTTTATATGTATAACCAAGCTATTCTGCCCGGCAGGATTCAGGAAAAGTGAGGCTCAAAGGGCATCTTAATATGAGTTTTTTTCACAGACCACAGCTACTCCCTTGTGAAGAGGGTGGATATGACTAAGAAGCCGAACAGTCAAGTCTTGAACTAGCATTATTGTTTCTCGGGGTGAAGCAATATTTTGCAGACTGTTTATCCTGGCTATAAAATGTCCTTCTTGCAGGGCTTGCTCTGTCACACAGGAGCTTATACTTCTCTGGGTGGCTGCTTTAGTAGTGACTTATTGAGGACATGGACACTCCCTACAGCCCAAGAGGCTAGCTCTAACTTTGGAAGCCATAACGGAGCCCAAACCATGCTTGTTGATAGGTTTACTACTGAGCCTGCATTTAATTAGGTCATCCGGTAAATTTATGTCATGGCCCGTTAAAAAAATTTGATAATCAGCAAAAGCAGATATGATTTACCATTTGGTTTCTAAACTTGCAACACAGAATCCAGGAAGAAATCCCCCTAAAAGTTCTGTCAAGCTATTTAAACAATTCCTGAATGCTTATTATTGCCGCCAGGGGCAGCAGTGCCAAGTTAAAAATAGGATAAGAGAATGTGTTACACACGTACGGCAAGGAAGTTGATTATTATTTAGGGTTGCCCACCTCAAGGAATAATCACAACCCTTGTCAGGGTGAACCCTCAAAGTCACTAAATGAAGTGTTAGTAAAGTTGTCCTACTAATACAAGATGAGTTTCATTTTCACTTGTGTTATATTGGTCATTTGAGTTTACTTTCGGTTTGATTTCTAGATGTTTGCAATTATTTTTATGAATGACATTTCTTTTTGACTTTTCAAAAGTTGGAATTTTTTAATAGGTAGACACTTTGTATTTGAACAAATGATAATAATGATCAACTATGGGAAACATCTAAATGTGAAATACCAAATTTTGTAAGCTAAGTGTGTGACTTTAAATCAGTTGTATTGGTGTATGTTTTAGATCTATTGTGCTTGTTTTAAACACTTCACAGTAGAAATCTGTGTAAATTCGATTTCATCTTTAAGTCAATCTAGGACTACTTTGCAGGTATCATGTGTTGTGATCTTCATTTTCACATTGAGATACCACTCTGTTTCTTTTGTGGATTACTATTCAGTCGTTTAATATCATTCTATTAGAATGTTTCACTTCCTTGGTGTATTTTATCTCAATTGGAGTGGTTCTTCATTTATTTAGGTGTGTTGAGCGAATAATTACAGTGTTTTTTTTATTCAGTCTGGATAAAAAGTTTGGTTTATAACCTTTATATGTGACTAAATTAAACACATATGCTATTCTTTTTTCCTTTCCCTTTCTCTTTGTTGTATCTTGATATTGTTAAGAGGAATTCCATAACTTGTTTAATTGAATATTTAATATTGTCTAATTGATTGAGAATCAAAGAAAATGGGAAAAAAACAAATCGATTTTTTATAACAATATTAACTTCTTTAGATTTTCAGGTATTCTGAAATAAATAGTTTATATTATGAAATGTATGTATTTAGTTATCTTACTGGTCTTGTAAGGTCTTTCACAGATTTAGTAATATGTATTTTGTCTCTCTATCTTAATTATGAAATATGTTTGGAGATATTGACGGATGGCTGTAGGGAAACCTAAAAGAACATTTAAGTGTAGATGCTTTTTTGTTGTTTGACAGAAAGATGAATATGCTTAACTGGCAATTTGTGGGTGTGTTCTAGAGAATCATAGTTGTATATTTATTTTCATTTTCAATTACGGACTTGAAAATGCTACAGGTGTCAAGAAAAAAAAGGTGGCTGTACCACAACCTCACTATTAATTTATTTAAGAAATTCTTGTAATTTGATTAGCTTATTTTTTGTTGTTTATTTAATGACAACACGCTGTATGAAGTTCAATAATGTGAGCAATCACAGTATATCCACAACAAAATTAATATATTGTATAAATGCATAATGAATTCAAATAGGAGTTGTGCATTGTGCAAAATGTTTATGGTGGTAAAATAAAAGGAACATGTTTTTACATTGAAATGGAATTCTGGATTTTTTATTAGGTGCCTCTTACAATTTTTTTTTTACACTTAACATTACATTATTGGTGAATGGTAGGGTACCCATCACCCTAGAGGGCACTTAAAATCGATAGACAATTAGCTATTATTGCCCTATTAGTAAAAATATTGGTTTTATTATTTTCTGGGGCTGGTCTCATTCCTGTGATAAAGTGTTAGTATTTTAATCTGTACTGAATGAATGAATGAAACGTATTTGTTATAGCGCAACAGCTACTCAAAAGAGTGCCCCGGCGCTGACAGAAACGTGTGGCAGGGAGTTAGATACGCAGCTAAGTTTTAAAAAGCCATGTTTTCAGGTGTATCTAGAAAGTTGAGAGTTCTGAGATGGCTCGCAGAGTAGCAGGGAGTCTGTTCCAAGCCTGTGCACCCAGGAAACCAAAAGGCCTGCTGTCCATCCAGGCCAAGCGTACTTTGGGAGTATGGGCAAGGTCAGAGGAGGAAGATCTTAGAGGTCGTGCTGGAGTATAGTGGTTAACTCGTTTGCTAAGGTAACGTGCTCCTTTTCCATGAAGGGCCTTAAAAAAGGGCTTGAATTTGATCCTTTCTTACAGTCGAAGCCAATGGATGGACTTAAGAAGGGGGGACATATGAGAGCTTGGTTTGGTCTGAGGATCGCCCTGGCCACAGCGTTTTACACTACTTTCAGGATTTGTATAAGGCAGCTGGGAAGGCCCAGACACAAGATGTGTGTGTAGTCTAGTCTTGATGTCACCAAGGCCTGGACCACTATTTTCCTAGTCTCTATTGTCAGAAGTGGAAGAAATTCTTTTAACATACGCAAAATAACAAAGCAGGTGCCAACCAGAGTTTGGACCTGGAGCCTCATGGAAAGGGCGTTATCCAGAAAAACACGCAGGTTTCTCACAGATGACTGCTCTACGTGAGGCGGTGAATACTCTTCTGGCCATCATGCATTCCAATTACTAACTGCAGGTTGGCCAAAGAAGGCAATCTTGGATTTATCTGATTTGCATTTCAGCTGATTCACCTTGAGCCACTGAAACACCTTTATGAGACATGTTCTGATATCAACACTGTCAAAATCAGCTCCTTTTTCACAAGTGAAAATCAGTTGTGTGTCATCCACGTAGCATATAATCTGAGCGCTATTTGCCTCTGCCAAGGATGCCAAGGGGGACATGTACAGGTTAAAAACAGTTGGGCTAAGAATAGAGCCCTGGGGAAATCCTTCCTTCCTGCCTGGCATGAAGGTAGCTGTACTTTGTAGAAAATACTCTGATTTTCTACAAAGGGCAGCTCGGCTTAAAATATCGTTTAGGGCTTTGTCACTAGGTATCATTGTAGCATTCATGCTTCACACAGTAGGCCTGAAGCCATGTTTGCTTTGATATACTAATAAATGGCACAATAAGTGCTACAGACATTAAACTTTCAAGTAACAGATTACATTTTTACATCTTAAACTTGGGACGTTCAGGCAAGTGAACTATACTAATTAGAACTAGGCCAACTGAACTATGTTTGAATGGGGAGCACAAGCACTTTACTGCTAGTTAGCGGGGTAAATTGCATAGAGTTCTAAAGCCAGCAACAAAAATAGGGTACAGGAAAGGTAAAAATCTGGGTTAACCATGCAGAAATGGAGGATTTCCTAGACATATTCAAGGGCATGCTGTTGGCCATTGCAGAATCTTCAAGCATGAAGAATTGTCTGCGTCGTTTCTGTGAGAAGGGTGGCATCTCTACTTGCTTCAACCATATATTACTCCAGCAATCAGTGTACCTGCGCTGATGGCTCGGATTGGAGAAAGGTACTACAGAAAGTGAAGAGGGTACCAAACCTACCACGGTTTGTGATTTCTGAGTCTAAAATGAGCCAGAAATACGGCATTCTATTTGAGCACAGTGTGACATTACACAGGTTACACAAGGAAGCAATGATTGCTTTGATGTGAAAACATTCAATGGAATGGGGACCCATAGAGGTGGCCTTCGGTGATAAAAAGGCACTTGGCAGAAGACAGCAGCTCTGGAAACCCATTATGTTAATGTGGCTGACTTTCTCCCAGACTTCCAGGGGCATTGACCCTCTTACCAACGTCCCAATTTTCATTATAAACGGGTCAGTCATTGACAAATAGCACATGATGCTACAGAAACAGTCCCTCACTTTTGCTTGCTATTGAGACACAATATTCAATTCTTTTTTGGATTGTATTGCAACATTTAGATAGCGCTTATGCTAAGTGGTATTGTGCTAAGTGAAATTCGTATCCTATTGTGTGCCTTTTCCAGCTGATTTTGAAATGTTAGTTCACTTGTGACAAGGAAAAACGTGATGGATATTCATCCATCTTATCATAAGTGTGAATGAGCAGCAACCTGTCTGCCGAACTCTAAAATGGACACTGCCTTGACCTGTGCCCTGACAGAACTGTATCATGGACTAGCCACACCTTTGGCTGAATATTTTTGGCCATTTCTGTGGTGATGCGCAGAGTTATCTAGTTTGAAGCTTAGGTAGCACTGGCTGCTTTTTTACAGGCATGGCCACCCGTATTTAATGTTCTGGATGATACAAGTATTAGGAAAATCACCTAAAGCAGGTACTTTTTTTTTTACATCTTATTAAAAACTTTGAACAGTGAATATAAAAAGAAAGCAGTTTAATATGTGCTCTACGGCTACCACAACGGTCCCTTACTGATAATTAAAATAAATAAAGACAGTAAAGCGATTTAAAAAATGAATACAAACGATGTTCTCGATAGTTCTATTTAAGTGTCTGGTTCTTGGTCGTTGCAGAATCTTAAAATGTGAGCAAATGGCCGTGTTTATTCCTGGGCAAGGTGGCAGCACTACAACACGCACCTCTTTCGCTGTGACGCAGGCTCACCAGGCGATCTAACTATCTTACACCACTTGACTTTGACTGGAATGTTTCCTGTTTATGTCACGTGCCGGTTGACCTTTGCCTCCTGAAACACTGGCTCTGGGTTAGACTGTGGAAGGATCTGGTGTGGAGTGATCTCGCAGGGGCTGCGGAATGCGTCAGGTGCCGCGCGGGGCAGACTGAGCGAGGTAAGGTAACCCCACCCGGGCTTCACCTAAATGGTCCCAAAATACTGACCTTGTCTGTGCCTTTGGACCTTGCGGCTATTGTGGCCGACCTGGGTCGTTGCAGTCAGTAAATAGTTGAGTAATTCTCTTTTGATTCTTGTAAGAGATTGCTGTAGGCACGTGAAGCTTTTGCGCGAGCCGAGCAGTCTGTTTTTCCAGATCGTGCGTTGACCTGTGTGTTGCGTAATCTCCAAACTTGTAAATTGCACAGCTCTCGTCGAAAAACAAATATTCAGAGTCCGAATTGGTAACGGTGACGGACTTGGGTATTTTTATGACTATGTAAACTCCTTAATAGAGTAAATAATTTACGGGAGATTTGTATTGTCAGCCGGAGATCATTCCGGGACACAGGTGACAGTCAGCAGGAACCGATTTGCACTACTTTTATTTATTACCGCTGTAGTACCAGTATTTTTACAACCATTTTCACTGCTACTATACTTGTATTTTTTGCAGTTATTCACACCTATTTGATTGTATAGTTCGACTCCTTACTGTATGATTCTTATTTCTTACTTCTTAACTGGTGCTCCTCGTGAACTGTCAGGTACTTTCGATTTTAGTCTGATTTGGCGCAACCTTTTTTCCCACCAACAATCGCCAGCCGGACCACTGCTACATATGTTACGCAACTTTTACGGTGAAATGTCCTTTTATTTTGTAGCAACTGGCAGGTTTGTTTTTCACAAGGTTTTCCTTGTATTTTTATGTGTTTCGATGCAGTGTGTGGCCACTGCCAGCTTTACTAGTTGAGATTAATATTGTGATAAGGGATCGCTGTGCAGCTGTACAACCAGCAGCAAAATACCCATATGTGTAAACTAAATGCAACTCTGATCTCCATAAAACGAGGCTACTTGGAATTGGGGTGTTTTTCTCAAGAGCGAGTGCATACTTCGGAAAGGAGTATCTGTTATGTTCCTGAAGGTCCGCCCCGAGGTCCGGAGGGACGGACAAGTTGGTCATGTGACCGCCCTATAATAAAAAGAGGTCGAGCACGTGAGAGGGCGTTCAGAGAGAGACGCGCCGACCGAACAAGCAACTTTATTCCCAGTGTCTGGCTGAGTTTATTCTAGGGCCACGTGTTAGGCCTAGTCAGGGTTAGATGCCCCTTGAGTGTAGATCACCCGACACAACAATTGGCGACGAGGGTGGTGATCGATCCCCCGCTCGGGGTGCGTGTGTGTGTCCCTCTGGAGGTGAGGCGGCTGCGGGCACTACCACGTGTCCGCGGTGCTCGTGCCTTGCCACCACACACCCCCCGCTCTGCCGGCCTGGTGGAAATACTCTGATCCCTGGCTCTCATCAGGTAAGCGGCGCTGGCTCACACTTTCCTGCGGCGCACAGGAGTCTGATTGGTCGCGCGAGGTGCTTCCCCCGTGGACCCTCCACGCCTTGGTGCTACGCCGCACTGGGCTGCACGGGTGTAATCCGCACCAAGACACAACTGGACGGGCGCTCCGGCTGCCGCTGGATCACATCCCGGCTGCCCACGGACATCCTCCCGGGCGTCTAGAGCGATGGCAAACATTCCGCCCATTGAGCCGTTTGTAGTGGAGGGTGCGCCATCCACTCTCGCACCGAAGTGGAAAGAATGGGTGGACAGGCTCTTCATATTCTTCGAGGCCACCAAGGTCCATAAGGAGCAGAAGCGTGCCATGATCCTCCATCTTGGTGGCAAGGACATTCATTCCATCGCCCGCACCCTTACGGAAGCAACTCCCAAAACCCACTACACGCTCATAAACGCGCTCAATGCGCATTTTGAACCCATGGCCAACCAAGACTATGAACGGTTCATTTTCAGACAAGCGCGGCAACTACCAGACGAATCGCTGGACGCCTATCACTCTCGGTTGAAGAAACTGGCACTAACGTGTGGATTTCAAGATGTCACGGAGGAAATCAGAGGCCAGATTATTCAGGGTTGCGCTTCCGCTAAACTACGCGAGAGAATTTTGGAGGAGTCGGGGAAACCCCTCCCAGACATTCTCACGCTGGGCCGCACGAAGGAGCTGTCCAAGGCCAGGGCAGCCCACATGGAAGCAGCTCTACAGGCCAACATGAAAGTGGAACCGGTGAACAAACTACAAGTCCGCCCACAGCCCAAATGGGTGAAGCGAACAACAACCCCGCAGGGCGGAGCTTCGGCGCAATCATGTGGGTACTGTGGAGGCCCGAGACACCCGGCGCCAGAATGTCCAGCACGGGGCAAGATATGCTCCGGGTGCGGAAAAATGAATCATTTTGAAAAGGTGTGCCGATCCAAGAAGTTTGGCAAGCCCCGCCAGACAGTACACACGGTGGCGGAGCCCGAAGGCGCGGAAGGAGGACCCAGTAACAGTGATATGGATGACGACGAGGAGGAGCGGTCTGTCCACAAGGTGCACATGATCGGCACGGCCACCCGACGCACGAGGACACTACCCCAATGTGCGATACAAGTAGCTGATCAGGACATCATGGCAACTGTGGACACGGGCGCCTCGATAAACCTCATGAGTGCGTCCCTCTACGGAAGCATGGCTAATTCCCCCAGCCTCCGCTCCACTCCGATCACCGTTTTTGCCTACGGCCAGGACGTGCCCCTCCGTATTCGGGGAAAGTTTAAAGCAGCAGTCCGGCACGGAGACAAGATAACGCGTGCCAACATCTTCGTGTCGGAGGAAGGTCAAGGCATGCTCCTGAGTTGTCGGACGGCAGAAGACTTGGGAGTGGTCTCTTTTGCATTTGGGGTGCACGAGGAATCGGTGCAGCAACTGATTGCCGACTTTTCGGATTTGTTCGAAGGGATTGGCCGCTTCAGGGGTCGGGAAATTCACCTGCATGTGGACCCCACTGTTCAACCGGTAGCCCTGCGACACCGGCGGGTTGCGTTTCATTTAAGGCCACTGGTTGAGGAAGAACTACAGAAGCTGGAAGCCGCGGGCATCATTGAGAAGGTGTCCGGACCCACCCCCTGGGTATCGCCCATCGTGGTTACCAGAAAGCCAAAGCAGCCGGGAGCGGTCCGGATATGCGTGGACATGCGCCTCCCCAATGCGGCCATCAAAAGGGAACGACATATCACCCCTACGATCGACGACCTGATCGGAGAGATGGCCGGGGCCCGATGGTTTTCCAAGCTGGATCTCCGGGCGGGGTACCATCAGCTCGTGCTGGATAAAGAATCCCGGAACATTACGACGTTCTCCACCCACATCGGACTGCGCAGGTACACCAGGCTGAGCTTCGGGATATCCAGTGCTGCCGAAGTGTTCCAGAATGTTATCCAAGAGCTCATTACTGGCATACCGGGGGTGATCAATGTCAGTGACGACATCATGGTACACGCAAAGACAATTCCCGAGCACAACCAACGCTTGGCACAGGTATTCCGCAGGCTCCGGAGCGCTGGACTCACTCTGCACCGAGACAAATGCGAGTTTCTTCAGACCAAATTAGGATTCTTCGGCTACATATTCTCGGCCGATGGCATCAATCCTGATCCCGACAAGGTCAAGGACATCAAGGATGCACCTCCGCCCACGACTGTCACGGAAGTCCGAAGCTTTCTCGGGATGGTGAACTACTGCGGTCGTTTCATAAGGGACCTAGCCAACCTGACCCTCCCTCTACGTGACCTAACCAAAGACTCCACACCATGGAACTGGGGAACGGAGCAGGAGAAGGCATTCCAGAATATCAAGAGTGCGCTGTCCAGCAACACCACGCTGGCATTTTTTGATCCAAGACATTCCACTCTCATTGCGGTAGATGCCGGACCGGCGGGATTGGGGGCTGTTCTGATGCAGAGAGCCCGAGACGAGATAGACTGGGCCCCTGTCGCTTTTGCCAGCCGGTCCCTCACGGACACAGAACAAAGGTACTCCCAAATCGAAAAGGAGGCCATCGCGATTCATTGGGGGTGCCGGCACTTCCACTTGTACGTATATGGCAAGCCCTTCACAGTAGTGACGGACCACAAGCCGCTGCTGTCGCTGTTTTCAGGCACCTCATCCAAGCCACCCCCTAGAATTGAAAAGTGGATTTTGCAATTGCAAGAGTACAACTGTGCCATCGAGTACCAGCCAGGGGCAAAGAATCCGGCGGATTATCTGTCACGACATCCCCGGGCGGCCACCCCAGAGGAGATGGACGAAGCTGAAGAGACGGAGGCCTATGTGCGATGGGTCGTGGCCAGATCATGCCCGCGCCCCATATCCCTGGAAGAGGTTGTGAGCGCCACGGCTCAGGATGCCTGCATACAGCGGGCCAAAGATCTGCTCCGGACGGCTAACTGGCAGAAAGCCAAGGAGAGCTGGAAGGTACTCACCCCAGAGGCCCAGAAAATCATGGACGGCCTGTACCACGTGAGGGCTGAACTGAATGAGGACGCGGCGGGGTGCCTCCTGCGAGGGCATCGCCTGGTGATCCCGACGGCTTTGACAGGCCGAGTAGTTCAACTGGCGCACGTGGGGCACCAGGGAATGGTTAAGACAAAGGCCCGGCTGCGGACAAAGGTGTGGTTCCCGCTCATGGACGACATGGTGGAAACTGTGGTGCGCACCTGCACGGCCTGCCAAACTACGGGCGACAGCCCCCGCGAAGCCCCCATTATTGTGGAACCAAGGCCCCGGGGCCCCTGGGAAAGGGTCAGCATGGATTTTGACAGCCTTCCGGATGGACGGCACACGCTTGTGATGATTGACGACCATTCCAAACATCCTGAGGTCGAAATCGTCACCGGCACCAGTGCAGACTGCGTGATTCCCAAGATTGAGAAAATCATTGCCACCCATGGAGCCATGAGAGAACTCAGAACGGACAATGGACCGCCATTCCAGGGTCAAGACTTTGCGGAATATCTCTCGTCCCTAGGAACCCGTCACAGGCGCATCACCCCGAGGTGGCCTCAAGCCAATGGGGAGGCCGAGAGGTTCATGAGGACTTTAAATAAGGTAATTTGCATTGCGCATGATAAGGGACAGTCAGTGGAAATGGCTATTTTCACTTTCCTTCGTAGCTATCGACAGACCCCACACTCCACAACGGGGGTAGCTCCTGCACACCTTCTCCTGGGGCGGGTAATAACGGACTCCATTCCCCATCACCCCCAGTGGGCACCTGAACTAATAGATGAACATACAGTGGAAATGAGGAGACGTTCCGCATGCGATAAGATCAGCAAGAAACGTAGGGCCGTGGCCCCCCACTTCAAAAGAGGTGACCTAGTGCTCCTCAAGAATCGGGCCACTGGTGGCAAATTCAAACTCAGTTACGAAAAGCGACCATGGCGAGTCAGTGGTGTGAAGGGCACCCGCATCACGGCCACTCGAGGACGAGACAGGGTGACTCGCAACGTGTCTCACTTCAAACTCTACCACCCTGCGAGCAGCGAGCCAAGGCGCCAGCAAGGCGACAGAGAAACCGAAACTGCAACTACGTTGCCGCCTGGTGAATCAACATCTCAGCCCGAGGTCAGGCCACGTGACGAGCAACAGGTTTCTAGTGAGGAAATGGGCGGCGACACGGAGGCCCTGGATGAGGCCCCAGATCCGGAGGGGGCCGACAATGAGGCGCCAGGTCCTGAGGTGGAGGCTGGAACAGAGCTGATGACTCATCGGGGGTCCCAACGCCAACTACGTGCGAACCCCACCCCCTCCGGTTGGCTGAGGGACTACTTTACGTAAGACTGTTCTCATTTACATATACGTCTATGATGTTTGAACTGATTGCACTGGCATTTTGAAAGACGCTGAAGGTTTCGGTCCTGATAGTATTAAGACAATGAGCATGATCAGACCATGTTTACGGTTTTGCAGTTTGTTCTTGGTTTTTGTTTTGTTTCCTTGTTTTAGGAGGAATGTTATGTTCCTGAAGGTCCGCCCCGAGGTCCGGAGGGACGGACAAGTTGGTCATGTGACCGCCCTATAATAAAAAGCGGTCGAGCACGTGAGAGGGCGTTCAGAGAGAGACGCGCCGACCGAACAAGCAACTTTATTCCCAGTGTCTGGCTGAGTTTATTCTAGGGCCACGTGTTAGGCCTAGTCAGGGTTAGATGCCCCTTGAGTGTAGATCACCCGACACAACAGTATCTGTTGCCGATCAGGGTCGGACTGGCCATTCTGTCTCTGGTATTTCCCCAGTAGGCTGTGGGCTTTTGATTGTTTTTGCTAGAGTTGATTTTAATTTCCAGCCCGGCTCTGGTTGGCTTTCCGAACAGGATACCTTGTAAATTGGGTTGATGGGTGTTAACCTAGAATATAATCATTGAAATAAAGAATTAAGGCTCTGAAAGGTAAGTCTTTCAATCAAAAAGTGGGTTGTCTTCTCCACAGAAGGCCCCTCACAGGGCCCCTTAAGCATTAACAATATGAGGATCAGGGCTGGGGTCTTGCAAAGGGTACGCCCACAGTAGGGAAGTGGACAGAGGGATCTGGGCGTGTACATTAGTGCTACAGCATCATTCCATAGGTTAGAGGTGCAACAGATTACCTGTTTCCTTGGAGATCGTAGATAATGTGGACACTCTCTAGGAAGTTTATTACAAGTTCAGAAATCTTTATACATGCACCCTAATCTGAGTAGCCTGCATATTAAGAAAGAAAACATATGCCCCAGTGAAAGTCAGTGATTTGGTATCATAACTCTGAGGGGTTTTCCCTTACCTATACGCCGCAGCCAAGTTTGACTTCCAAGGTGGCGTATCTCTTCGGCGGACTCCTGTCTGCGCATCATTTTTTCTGATCTCAACGTGCCATGAAGTTCCTGGCCAGCATCTAGTATTCTTCTTCCAGCTCGCGTTTGGGCCACTAAGGAATGTTTGGGTGTCACTCTTCTTGTAGGCTTCTGCGTTTTCCGCATGCAGGAGAAATACTACAAACATGACGCATTAAAGTGCAGTTAAATAATTGATTTGGAAGTATTTACCCATAGTGTTTTACTATTTATTCCCTTGTTACCAATACATTTTTATCTTGATTTTTTAAAGGTACTTTCATGTATAATAACCCAATTCAAGATGGCGGAACCACTTCTGGAATTAGATATGGATGTCTGTTTTGAGTTCAAATATTTTGTAATTGTATCTGTTATATTTCACTGTTACTGGACTCTGTGGAATTTTTACCTTCTCCAGTTTCTGCTTGTAGTTTTGCTCTTCGCCTAGCTGCTTGGCCTGATCACTTGGATGATTTTTGCTGCTCTCCAGTATTTTCCCTTCCTGCTGAAGATTATACTCTGAAGCAATACTACGTTCCTAGTTAAAATTTGGCGTTATTTCAGAAGATGACTAACAATTCCTATGCACAAAGAAGATATACCACCTGTCGCCAAGAAGACCTGCTCTTGCCTGGTTGTGATGCCAACAAAAAATGATTTCCAAGAATTACGGATAGGAGGCAATGACTTTCAAGTCCAAAGTCTAACCACTGAAAATGACTTGGTTTACTGCAAAAGGCTCCTCCTTTGCTGGTTTGGCAGAATTGAAACTCGATGGGAACCCTCAGAAACTAAAGGCATTTTTGGTCACTTGACAGATCCATTTCACAATTAAGCCTCACATTTATGGTAGTAATAGATCTAAGGTAGGCTTGGTTGTCAGCATTACTATGGGAAGTGCTTTGGCATGGCCTGTGCCTTTAGTTTCAGATGCTAATCCATTTCTGGACAATTCTCTTGCGTGACACAAGGAATTCAAAAGACATTTGATTGCTAAGATTAGGTACTCTGCCCAAGAGGGACTTTTGGAATTCAGCCAAGGTTCATTTGATCTACATACCTACATTGTCAAATTCAAGGGTTTAGCTAGGGTGGTTGACTGACTAGTCTCTGCTCTTTTAACCCTATTTCCAAAAATGCTCAAAGAATAAACTGAAGGACAAACTTGCTAAGCCAGCATTTCTGCAAGATCTTCAACTGGCTATTCAGATTGACAGTTGTCTTCACGAAAGGTGAATCTAACATTGTAAACAATCATTGTCAAACCCTCATGTCAACCAGTGTTCAAGTTTCCATCTAAGCCTTCCGATTGGGAAGATGTGCTCATGCAAATGGGTAACACTCAAGGTCCTTTGACTGAGGCAAAGAATCCAACATGGAATAATTTAGGACTGTGCTAATATTATGGTCTGAAAGGTTTTCTTCAGAGTTATTGCACTGTACACCTTGTTCCTTATTCTAAGAACTAGGAAGCTCACCCCTAGTGCAGGGATAGAGGCGAATAATAATTATTCATGCCTGCCGTCACCTCTGAAATGTTTCAAGTTTTGTCATCCTGGAAGGGGAACTACTATTCCAGCCTCACCATCTCTTGGTGACAGTTCTTGTTGAGAGTCTGTTCAAGGGGTAAAATATTTACCAAATTGGGTCTGAGAGGAGCCTATCTCCCGATCTGGATTCAGTGAATTTATGAATAGAAAATAGGTTTCAGAATACCATTTATGCACTTTGAGTGTTAAGTGATGAAGTTCATCCTCCGTAATGCCCCAGCCAGTTTCCGGCACTTTATGAATACTATCTTTTCTGCCTTGTCCTCCAGACAATGGTTTTCTACTTAGATACCCTTCCCTGCAGGCCATCTGTCTCATGTTGAGGAAGTCCTGCATCATCTGAGAGAAAACAAATTGCTGGCCAAACTTTAAAAGCATCTGTTTTAAAAAGATTTTGTAGACTATTCAGGCTATAATCTTTCCGCTGAAGGAACTGCCATGGACACCCAGTAGGTTCAAATCATTCTAGATTGGCCCAATCCCACTTCCATAAAAGAATCACAGAGCTTTTTAGGTCTAGCAAATTGCTGCATGAAAATAATCAAGTATTTCTTCAAGCTTGTCTTTCCAATCACTGATTTGCATAAGAAAACAAGACCTTTCCACAAAGTTGTAGTTCAACCTAGCGTTAGAAAGGCTGAAAAATATTTTTTTCAAGCTCCCATATTACAACAGCCCTTAATTCTTGAGACGTATGCCTGTGAACCACCTGTGGGAGCAGCCTTGTTTTATCTATGTCATGATGGAGAAGAACATCAATTTGCCTTCTTCTCCTAAAAAAGTATTCAATTTAGGTGAAATACAGGCAGTTTTGAGTAACTGTTCTTATTGACCACAGAAATCTGTTCTTATTGACCACATAAATATACTTCTATACTCTCGGGTGGTATAAGTATATACACCTCTTATTAGCTTGCAATAAAATATGTGTGACAAAAGGAGTAGAACCAGGGAGTTGACATTATAATAGCAGTGATTTCTCTAGGTCCAGAAGAATAACCAATAGGGCTATGGCTAGAAACATGTTAACCGTTTAGGAATTAGGAGCATTGCCTCCTTTTACTAAACAGCTCCCCTGCTTTTAACCGACTAGGGGTCATAATAAAAACAAAACCTACTAGCCAGGTATTTTTTAAACAGAATTCACTCCAGCTCAAATCACCCTCCCACTCCTCCCCCCGGGATTATCTATTTTGTCATTTTATAGTCGCTCAAAGTGCCCCTGCGTAACTCGTAGGTCACAGCACGCCCCATTCCACAGCAGAACAAGAAGGAACCAAAGATGAAGCATGCCTCAAGGGGTAACCCTTGTGGCTGAGGTTTAGACTGCTTAGAATAGGGTTCTTGAATGTACCTCAGTTAGGGAATGTTGTATTATGTTGTTATATTATTTAAATTGTGTTTCTTATTTTTACTAGAGCACCATAGCATGGCCTCTGTCTAGGACCTTGGACGAGCCTCATTGAGAAACCAAAAACCCTTAAAAGGGTTGAGGATAAAAGCTAAAAATTAGGGAACGGCCAAGCCATTATTGTACATGCCCAGGAATAGTTATCTAGAGTCACTTGAAAGGCACAAGGTGAGGAGTGCCGCAGAAATGGAAAAGGAGCCAACTTGTATTTAGAATCACGACAAGAAAGCCACCATCCACTTTTACATATCGGTTCAGGTGACAGTGCTGTGTAGAAATAAGGCCCATGGTTGAGCAATATTCTGTAAGTCATACAGAGAACCTTGAAGCCAATCCATTGGGGTGAAAATAACCTTTTGAGAGGTTGCAGAAATGGCCCATGTAACAAAGATGGGGGGGGCTGCTACATTTTGCAGAAACTGCACATAGTAGAGAAGATATAGAAGGAGGTACAACAAACGATAGGTGACTTAGTTATACACAGGAGTTGCAAAATATTTGTTGTTCTTTGAGGGTGAACTAAAACACAGTTGGTTTCACCATAGCTGGTGTGGTGAGTAAAAGCAGATAGGTAAGGCAAGACCTAAATCAAAATGAGTCACTGTTTTTTTTAACCTCACAAGCTGATTCCAGATATCATGATCAGTCGTAGAGAAGGCTCGTATATCTACAGGCAGTGGCCAACAACTAGAAGCATGCTTGTAGGATGTATTAGGTTTCTGGTTCTTGTTTCTTGGTGCTCATTTATTCATTGATGCCTTACAAGCTGAAATTACTTTGATACCATTCTCAGTTGAAGAGGAAATGTTGTCCTTAAACCGAGTGTGGTCAGCAAAATTGAAGAATGAAAATTGTAGGCTAAACACCTTCCCTGTGTAGTCACCCTGGATTTTTTGCCTTTTGCTGGACCTTATGTTTTTTGCTAGTGTTTAAAACTCTGTTTGCTTAACACTTTAACTAGTAGTGCTGTGCCCGTGTACCCCTTTTGAACATGGTTGGAATGGTATACTTCCAATGTGCTTATTTAACTTGCCTATAAGCAGTGCCAGTGGAATTATGTGGAAGAGTAGGACCAAAATATGAGGCAAGGTTGACAAAATTATGCAGCAAGAAAGGGGAAATTATGCGGCAGAATGCAGCACATATTTTATCTCATAATTTTATAATTTCTACACCTGGTAACAGTGTTTACGAAAAGAGTTCACACTAATTAGCACCCATTTCACCCCCAAATACAGCAGTTAGCAACTGAAAGATAGCCAGTCAACCTTTGCAAAAGCCTTCTGGTGTGCAGGAACCCGAGTTGCCATTTTGTTATGTAACTTTTGATCTATTTCAGGAAGAAACAAAATCTTTTTTTGGTTGAAATCTGTAGATTATGCGGCAGATGGTGGATTATGTGGCAAATTAATAATGATGTGAAAATTGTAGCAGCTGCTGATTCGCATAAATTGAGTTGCCCTGCCTATAAGTCCCTAGTAAATGGCACAAAAAAATCCTAGAGCCTGGGATTTAAATGCCACTAGTGGGCTGAGGTACCTATGGTACCATCTACTATTGTTGAAGTGGAAACATAGCTACTGACCTACCATTGTATCCAGAATGTAACCGTGCAAGACCTGAACTGTGGTCTGTCAAAATAAACCCTTTGACAGGAAAAAATATGCCTTTTAAAAATGAATAAGTCACATGTATGTATCTCTTGTCGCCCACAAGGTGGAGTGCATGGCATTTATAAGTAGTACATGTAGAAAGTTAACATGTTCCTACAGTGACTTGTCCCAAAAGCTATTTTCACTTTAGGAAGAATAGTTGACCCGTAGAGAAACCATTGAAAGAAGCATAACAAATGAATACTGTATCTCAGGAAAGGGACCAGGTAGAAAAATAATTAAACCACACATTTAAATAGTTTTTAAAATCCAATTCAGTGGTGAAGTTTTTTTTTATTATTAAGGAAAAGTAACTTTTACGAAGTTAACTTTTACCTACCTGAATCGCCAGAAAAGGAATTAGCATAAGTCTCTGCCAGCATTTGCTCAAAAATTGTGAAATACATCCTTGGGGAATGAGCTGACCTGAATGAGCATGAGAATGAGCAGAGATCACCCCTCCTCTGAACTTTACAGATTATGCAGGGTGGGGTCTCTGGGTAGCCTTTATGACACAACAGTGTCAAATCCTGATTGGCAGGTCTGTTGAGCCACATGTAACAATTGGGGCATATTTGGAAGGAAGAAACAGGATGACAAGACAGTTGTTGTGTAGCCACTGTCTGGTTGCTGGTGGACCCTGCTTTTGTCTTATAAGGATTCTGTCTCTGGGTTTGTAATGGACAAAATGCCTGCCTCAAACTCGTTCTTAGTGTTAGATGAAGGAAGACATTAGGATTACCATGCTGCAAGCTTACTGTGGCCAAAGACTTTTGCTATCTTGAAAATGCCCTGTCATGTGGCATTTTGGGTCTGTTTGCAGCACGACAGGCAGTAACTGCTTCAGAAGTGGTTATGGTTACCCCAGGGAACGTATACCCCATTCCCACCTTCTAGCTCGTGCCATGTATAAATGTTGCATCTCCAGGCTCCCATTTCAGAATACTTCATAGCCCTTGGGAAGATCAGGTTATTACCTGAGAGGAACCCTGAAGGACTGGACCTGCTCCCTCTTGTAAACAGGACAATGAAGTGGACTCCAAAGGTCAGTTGAGTACCCGCCTGTGTGACTACAGTATTACATGAAGCTGTAAAAGGCCCTTACTTGGATGTGCCCACCTGATCACTCGCAAGAGGACTTGGACTTGACCCTGCTGGTGACCTCTGGATGAAAGACCTTCAGTATCTCCAGAACAAGAGCTCAGTTACTCCCTTCCTAATTTCTCAGGCGAGCATGGACCTTTTCCCATACTTACATAAAATACTAGATTCATTTCTGCAAAACCCAATTCTACGGCTGAGGGTTGGGATCGACTCTGGATGTCGGATGCCAGGGCTAAAATCAAAAATAGCTGAAAACCTTGGTCCGAGTTCTCGTAAGCGGGGTAGAATTTTCTCAGTGAGCCACCTATTGATGGACTTTGTATTCTTCCCAGATAGAAGGAAGAAGATTATCTGGCCTTTTAATAACAAGCAGTAAAAATGCAATAGGTCTCGCCTTTAATTAAGTTAAAGCCATTTGCTTTGCTATACAATACCGTTAGCAAAGCAAATGGTTTTAACTTAATCAAACCTCCTCCCCCGGCCCCGTTACTTACTTACCTTCATCCTTCATTGGGTAACCCGCTTCCGATGTGTTGGCTAAACAAAACTGCAAGCTGGCGGCATAGATCCACAATACCTCGGTTTACTTTAATATTAATTATGGACATCCTGATAGCGGGAGTGGCTGCGCATCCACATGGGAGGAAGAGAAAAGTGTAAGAACAGAGCCAGCCATGTTTGCAGATTTTACATCTTGTCCAAACAGTTGCCCAGAAGCAAGAACTTGTGGGTGGTGAGGGTGGCTTGGAGTCTTTTTTCAGTTTCACGTATCCCTTGGCTCATTTAAAATATACAGCGCCTTGATACCTTCAGGTTGAGTGCACTTCATAAATGTAATTCCATTTAATTTCAAAGCAAGTGGAGCAGCTGACACCTGGGCACTGAATATAGGGGTGCTGGAAGACTGCAGGCAGGAATTAAAGGGACTACCAGTGGATAATGTCACAATCAATCTCATAACCCTAGAAGATGTCATCAAAGAAAGTACCATCCTAGAACGCCTACTGTTATACTGTTGCTGTTAGTTAGAGCTGCAGGACTGAAGGGTGGGGGGGGAGGCGGGGGGATATGTATTTTCTGTACTCTGGGCGGCCCTTTAAGGAAGAAATCTTGCATGAGCAGCACGTACATAGAGAGAATGTTCGCCGAAGATTCGGCCCTTCCTTGCCTTTTATTCAATTATGTGAATTATGATGCAGCAACCCAATGCTGCCAGTTGCAAATTAACATGGTGTAAACGGTCCGCATTCAAGGAAATGTGGGGTAGTGTGGTGGAGGGGGTGAAATGGGCCTAAACTTGATATGCAGCTTTACATTTCAGGATGGAACCAATGCCATTTGTCAACACCTGCACAAAATCATAAGATCCTATGCTAGGCTTTCTACCACCTAGTGTTTTAGACCCAGGTTGGTACCCCCTTAGGTCGGTAGTGATGTGTTTCTAGCCGGCAGACTGATGTCGACTATATTAGGAGGATGCCCTGATTAGGACACTGGTTTTGAGATGAGAAACATGGCTTTGCTAGTGAGACTGACTGAATGAGTCCCTTGTGATTGTGATCATTTGGCTTTGCACACTGCACTTTATGATGTTCTAGTTGGCAAAATGAGCTGCATGCTAGAGGTTAATCTGTTGCTCTTCTAAACGTTTTAATACGTGTGGGATAATTAGTTGCTGACCTTCTATTGAGTAGAAATGTTACCTTATATACTGTTTTTTATTTATTAAAGGCTGATGACATGTTGGTTGAATTGATTTAATTAAGTGCTATGTATTGCTGATTTTATTATATTTGTAATTGTATATGTCCATGAATTGGGTTAATGTGCAATATTACTGTAAGAATGTATTTCTTCTGATTAAAGAATTGATTGTGATTGATTGACCTCTACATGTCGTGATTGTGATCATTTGGCTTTGCACACTGCACTTTATGATGTTCTAGTTGGCAAAATGAGCTGCATGCTGTTGGTTAATCTGTTGCTCTTCTAAACATTTTAATACTTGTGGGATAATGCGCTGCTGACCTTGAATTGAGTAAAAATGTTACCTTATATACTGTTTTGTATTTATTATAGGCTGATGACGTGTTGGTTGAATTGATTTAATTAAGTGCTATGTATTGCTGATTTTATTATATTTGTAATTGTATATGTCCATGAATTGGGTTAATGTGCAATATTACTGTAAGAATGTATTTCTTCCGCATAAAGAATTGTGATTGATTGACCTCTGCGAGTCTTTAAGTGCCTCTCTTGAGTTCCTGTGTTGCTTTGGAACTTTACTCCATCGCGGCCGACCTCAGCTCGTGCCTAGGTCTCAGTCTACTGCGACAATTGAATATCTTTGTCCATTTTTGCTCTATTTCTACTTAAAACATTTAAAAATCATACCTCTAGTACACCTTATTGGATTTTTGTCATTTGGCTTTTAAAATTGTACCCTACATTTCTAATTTTGTTATGGATTGTTATTGTTTGGCAATTCTGACTTTATTAATGTTTTCATACTGCATACATATTTAAGTAAGCCTGTGTGCTCTGTGTCATAGCTACCAGGGAGTGTGTGTGTGTGTTCGCCCTCTCTTTTTGCTTTAGGGCATGGAGCTGTACCCCAACCCTACATTCTTCATGCAGTTGAGAACAAGCCTATGATTAGGCTGGAGATTCTTGTTCGGAGTAAAGAAAGGTCTAGGAAACTCCATGTTGGGTTGGGCCTATAAAGGAAGTCACTATGGTAGGTCTAACAGAAGATAAGGAAGACTCTGAGGGAACATTTCATATCTGTGGAGGCTGCTGCCTCCAGCCACTGGCCTTCCTGTTAAAAGAATATGTCTGAAGATTGCAAGTGAATGTTTGAACTTTACTGAAATAGAAGCATTATTGGGGACTGCATGCAGAACAGTCAAGTCATAATTGACACTCTACAAATCCCCCTTTACACTCCACATTCCAGCATTCATTCCATGTCCATGCTTCCCTTTTAATCTTTTAATATTCTCACACCATGACCATTGAAGATGCGGACACACACTCTCTCACACACACACACACACACACACACACACACGCACCCACACACGCACACACACGCATACACACACACACACACACACACACACACGCACACACACACACACACACACACACACACACGTTAAAGAAGCAACAGCATTTATCTTCCACCTAGTAAGAAACAACAAGGTACATAACTAACTTAAAAGTTAATGTTTATTTGTCCCAGATATCCCAATAAAAGATCCTATAAAAATCCTACAGCAACTATGAGTTCTTCATTTAGCTTCCCATTTCCACTTCCATAAACCTCATCCTTATTCTTCTCACAAGCAGAGACCTACCTACAAACATATTGCTCTCAGCTTGCTTAGGTACCTCCCTCTCATTATGTCTTATATGTATGACAACTTCCTGTAACTTCATGTTGAAATCCTCTTCAAATTTCTTAAAGCATCACCTTCCACTCTCACCACCCTTTTAAACACTTCAGTAATTTTAAAAGAACTCGATCAGCTCTCATTTCTTGGATTTTCCTAGTAACTTGATTTGCAATCTTTGACCTTCATTTGATGATTGTATTGTCAGTTGCCCGGCCTCTCATCCAGTATATGCATTTTAGCGTTATACACAAATACCTTGTGCCTCATAATCTGGTAAAAACCTCAAACCAGGTTTCCGTATTCCACAATATTTCAAAAGGCAAATGCTGCATAGCACCAGTGGGTGGTTTTCTGTACAAAAGTTACGTTGGTTTTCTAACAAATCCTTTCTTTCAAAGCTAACTTTATAGACTCTGTGATAAATCTCTTGAAATGATCCACTTGGCCATTGGCCTCAGGATGACCCGCTGGACTTGACCCACTGTTCCAGCCGTCACGTCATAGCAGCATACAGCCTGAACCACAGTGACTTGTGTCAACTGAAATGACATTTGTTGTCAGACAATGAAAGATTTTAAGCATGGTGCTTGCATTAAATCCTGTGTGTGTCAAATGCTTTATTTTGTATTTCTCCCATTCAAATTTTGTATTCGTTTTCAAAAACTTTCTTCAATTTTGCCTAAAATTCAATGTGTCCCAGAAAAGATCTGAACGAGTCTTTCAATGAAGGCTTAGACTGATAATTGATGGCTTTAGCATGGCTACTCTCAGTTTTAATACCACTCTTCGAATATTGTCCCCAAATACTCAACTTCACTTTATCCATTCTTACATTTCCTTCACCGCAAAGTTACTCTTTTCTCCCAACATATGCAGCACCCTGTTTAAACTGGCTTTATGTTCTTGCAGACACTAATATACCATCCTGTAAGATTTCTGCCCAACTTGCATATTCTAAAGTTTCTTTTATTATCATTTGAAATACCGATGTGGCACTGGCAAGCCAAATTGCATCCTCTTACAGTTGTACATCCCTTCTTGGATTGCAAACAGAATCATGTGTACAATTTTTGTCTAGAAAGATGTGATGATAGGCTCTTACTAAGTCCATGATTTAAAAGAGTGTTGCATCAGCTAGTGCAGATACCATTTCTTCTAGATTAGGAATATTTTGGCTATCTACTCAAGTGACATTATTGATGCTGTAAAGACCTATATATAATCGTAAACCTCAGCCTTTAGGGGAATTGTCCATTGGGCAACCTTTAGAGATGCTTCAGTTTGTTTGATTGTTTCTTTTTCACAAAGATCATTCAGCACATCTTTTGGTTTTCCCTTGTATGTTATTAGTATATTCCTTGCACAGTGACACATAGCTACTGTACCTTCATTTAAAAAACCTTTCTAATTTCATAACATCTCTCTAAATCCCTCAATGTAATCCACAGTGGCTTTAGGGGCAGCATTATTTTACACCATTTGCAGGCATCTACTACCACAGTACTCACTCTCTAAATGAGATCAATGTGTCCTCCAGACCCGACCATCACAATTTAGGTTGCCTCTTTCTTCTACCTAGAACTTACCCAATGTTCTCCTTCCTCTAGAGTTAATGTTTCCCATAAAAATAAGCTGCTGGGTCAATCTTATGCACAGTGTACTCCTCACTGCTTATGTCAGTAGGTAATAATTGTCTCTAACACACCACAATGCCTTAACAAGAGCCTTACCTTCTCTGGTAGACTATACACAAGAATTAACCACTAGCCCTCTCTTTGCCATCAACCACTATCATACTTCATTGTAATACCTCGAATTTCAAGTCTGCACCATCACTAAGCACAAGTATTGGGATTCAGACTCAAATTGTCATTTTCTTTTCAGTGGGTCACTATACTCATTGTGTTCTATAGCAGGGATCTCCATCTTTTTCTGTAGAAACAGCTACTTATATTCAATACAAATCATCACGACCTGCTAATATTATTAGTCTTGTAATAGTGACAACATCAGACAAGACTACATTTGTGGCCACTACATTATGCAGGGTTATTAACATTGCATAAGACAGAATGGCTAAAAGCAGTGTAAAATAAGACTCTGTTAATGCCTCTACGTGGGTAACGCATAATAGCCATAGCTGCAATGTGCCTAGCATCAAGGTACTAACACTATTAGTAAGTCTCTCCCAATGCCACGTAATTCATCACTTAGCTGTCAGCTTTGCATATATATTTGGAAATGCAACCATTTTTCCACAACATCAGCTGATGAGATCTGAAAACAAACAATTTCATCTCGGATGCAGACTTTTCAATGTTGGTATTCTTTGGTATATATTAATTCAGCCAAGCAAAAGCTCCGACTTCAGTAGGCGTGGCTGCACACAGGAGAGTCAACGGCTGTCAGCCAAAAAGCTACCAGTAGCTCATGAGCCACTTGTTGGAAAAGCCTGCTCTATAGAGTCTGCCAAACTCTACTCTTTCCCCATACCTCTTAAACTGCCACATCTTTAACAATGCATGGTATATTTCTTCTCAAGATTATTTGTTTTGCTATTTGTTATATTTTGCCACCTCCTTTTATATTAATAAGCAGCTTTTTTGAGGAGGACTGACCACTAATTTGTGTGAAATTTTTTCCTGATTGCTCAGCACCATTCACTATATTTATAGCTTTGTGCAAATTCAGATCTGATCCAGGCTTTAGTCTTTTTTTGAACTTTTTTCATCTTCATTTTAATAAGAAATTGGTCTCTTTTAAAACCTGTTCAGAGCAAATATGTTCAAAATTGCAAGTTGTCACCATTGACCTGACAACAGAAACTAATCCTTCTAAAGACTCCACATCTTTTAGTTTTGCATGAATGAAACAGTTATGCCATTACCATATTTTTGTCTATTTTCCTCACAGCTTATTGGCTGTAAAAATATTCCAGTACCACTGTGAGCAGGACCTTCCACTTTTAACTGCTATCTTACCCCACTTATAGACACAGTTAAAAGGACAAGACAAAGCTCCTAAATATATTTATAAACTTAATTGACATACAACTAAGAAAAGAAGCAGAAAGGGCAGCTGCACGTAAGGCCGCTCAATCATAAGTGACACTCTACAAAGTCAACTGTAGAGTCCATATTTCAGCAGGTTCTCCTCATCCATTCTATGATTCCCACACCACAAACATTCAGCTAAACCACAAACACAGACATGTAGTAAAGAAACCACACCACACGTTTAGGAAATCCAGATGGACAAAGTAGAAGGGAGCGACCCTTTGTCTGAGGAGAAGCCTCCATGAGAACCCTGTGAAGGAAAATGCCGAGATCAGTGTAATGGTGAGGTCTTGAGTAATGGTATGAGGTATTTAGGTGAGAGAACAGGCTTTAACATGTGCAATGCCTGTGGTTTTGTTGCTGTGGGTGCACAGTAACAAGGAATGTGACTGATTCACTGGTAGTACGGGCCGATGAATGCAAGCAGTCTACGACTAACTGTTTGAAGGACACAATTGGAGACAGAGCCACTATCAGGTATTCCATCTGTGGCATCACTCATTACTTAGATGTCAGTAGGGCTGAGTTCGGATTATTGGCACCCTAAGTAAAGTGAAATGTTATCGCCCTCTTGTACTGGGCCCCCCATGTTTGATGCTGTGAATGGCAGCCTGGCACCTGTAGCTGGTGGCGCCATATGTGGCCGCTCAGAAATGCTCTCCTGCAGCCTCCCACATTGCAGCAAGGGATCGGTATCGGGGCCGTACTGGGACCGCAAACCGGCCATGGCAATTAAGTTGGGTCTGTTGCAGGGTGAGGGTGGGGAGGGGGGTGTTTGTGGAAAATACTGCATCTGCTTTTGTTACAGGGGCCGGTATTGCTGCAAAACCGACCCCTGGTAGCAAAAACAGCCCCCAGGGGTCCAAAACCAGCCCCAGCCCTGGCGGCCCTGATCGGTATATCGAGATGGCTCATTAGAGTAGCGTTCAGAGCTGTATATTGACAGACCTCCAGTCTCCTCATTAGAGAGAATATTGGGAGGAAGAAAGGTATCTGCCTGGATAGGGAGAGCTGCACATCTGCCTGAAGATTATCCTAGCAAACTAACCCTACCTCAGCTCAAAACACAATCATCCATGTGCACAGAAGCCTTCTCCAACATGGCGTGAGACCCAGAGAAGGGCTTTAAGGATGGTGGGACACAACAAGTGCACCCTCCTTTTGTGACTGCAACTGCTACTGCCTCATAGGGCTGCAGCGGGCCAAAAGTGGTGGCATCAGTACCAATTTTAGTTAGGGTAGTCCTTTTCGGATGCCACCTTATAAGGAGCTGGCCTTCCAGCAATTCCCTTGTTTTTGATCTGCTAGTCCCCTGCAACATGGACATTCGCCCATCCATGCCAAGCTTGGATGCTGCTTGCGTGGATTACCTTTGTGTGGAAAATATGTGTGGAGGTATGTGGTGCCTATGATCATGATCACACTCACTTCCATTATGTGTGATAAAAATCCAATTGGTAATTAAGATAGGTGATTGGGGAGAGCCCAGGCTGCAGCTTTGAATCTCAGTACTCGCCTCCGAAATCCCAGAAGGCAGTTCAGTGCTGCCACGCAGTGCTGTTTAGGAGTGGAAAAAGTGGGTCCCTTTGAAACGGAGGCGTTTCCCCTGCTCTTTCATAATGATTTGTTCTCTGGTACGGCTAACCACGACAGGTTAACAGGCAGTTGAGCGGGTTCTCCTGCCTGAAGACTCCCTGCTTCAGTCCACTATCATGGTCACACTTTAGACAGACACCCTGGCTGGACCAGTCCTTTTCAAAATTGCAAAAGTGCAGAACTGCTTGGACCTAGACACAGAACTGAACTGAAGGAATACACTAAGCCTCTGTGTAGCTTCGTTATAAAGATGGTAAAGAAACTTCCAGTTGGTGTGCCAAGATTTCCTGAACAGCAACCTGGAGTCGCACACCAGTGAAGACCGGTAGAATCCATAGAGCACCAGGGATGGGATAACTAGTGCCAACTCCTATTGTCCATCTTTGGTATTGGCAACCTTGGGGAATGGACAAGTCTGCCAGGCGGAGTTGCTTGTGCCCACATTCATGAAAAAGAGCCAACTAACTGTTGAGGAGGGGGTTCAGAGGGTGCTCTTGCACATGAAGGATGCTGCTTAGATAGAGAAGGACTATGAAGCAGCCCAGATGGGACACATTGACGCTACTCGGTGACATTGAGGAGACCTGCACAGCTGTGCTGAGGGTAAGGGCTGAGGCTACAGCCCTGTCTCCAGCATAGGTAGCTTACTGACCATCCTGAATCGGGGGAAGTCAGGGAGCATATAGAAGCGTGCCCTCTGGCCAAGCATCCAGTGCCAAGAAGTACAAGTTTGCTTGGAAAAGACACTTGCTGTACTCTTTTGAGCAATAACCAGGACCCACTAGCATCAGGAAGAGACTGTACGAGCAGGACGACAACCGGTTGCTGGCACCCAGGTTTTTTAAGCTGAGGAGGTGTCTGGGCCCACATAACAACCCAAACAAAACATCCAGAACTGCACACATCTGAGGCCTCCTCTTCACTGGTGTTCGTGCTGCAGTGACTTACCTGTAGCATGCATTTGTCCGTTATGCTTAGGCTGAGACAGTCACCTCCGCTCCATGGACTGTGCCACAGGACACCATTGCAAGGGAGTTCCCGCATTTCCAGCGGTGCTGGCAGGCCCACCCTGTCCCCCAGAACTTTCTGCATATGGGGAAAGGTGCTGTGTTATTGATCTTGAATTATAACAGTGCGTGCTACTACTAACTAACTGGTGGCTGTGAACAATATGCATCACAAGATCTGCCTTCAGTGCCACTGAGATACCCCTGGTACTGGTCCCGTTAGTATCCTTTAGAAATGTTGAGCGTGCAATACGAAAATAATGTTATTTGAAACTAAAGTACTGTGATTTACTGATGATTATTTGCTTTTTATTGAGTTCTGAGTTTTTAACCCCACCCATTTCCCTGCCTAAACCTTGGACTGCTCACCCTCTCTATCCTGGAAGTTAGGTGCTAAAGGGGTGTACTTGGTGACCAGTGTTGTGTCCAACAGTAAAGTGAAGCTCCAAAACCCCAGTGGTAGCCAGCCATGAATCACTTCATCTGGGCCCAGTAACCCCTGACTCCCCGGGACTCATAGATACTCTCTCAATCTCCAACAGTGTTGATGATTATAGTGAAAATCCTAATTTTCAGACTGATATATTGAATGAAACCATTGATGCCTTTGAGGATTACTTCTCTTACTATTGTAGTAACATTGTTTGTAACTCATCATCCTTTAATGACGTCTAAACTCTTGAGTACATATAAGTCATACTCACACGGTCAGATCCTTCATTAGTTGTTTGACCCCCTCAACACACTTTCTTGAATAGATAGTCATGATAATGCACATGATATCCAGTCCACAGTTGGAGCAAAACTACACATCTCCAGCATGACAAATATGTCAGTTGAACTCACGGGTGCACGCATCTTATAGGTGAAAAAAGGAAGGTCGCAATGCCTTGGCAGCCATCATTTCCCGTCCGCTGTGAATTATGTACACCTTAAAAAATGATGGTGCCTTCTTGATACAACCAGAACATTCCAGTAATCTTCGTACTTTTATGAATGAATGAATTAATTGATTAACAAATGCATCTTTCATTCTCTACCACCACTTCCAAGCTAAACATCATGTAATGCAACATAGCATTGCATTTAAGTATTATGATTTCTGATGTTCATTGTGCTCCTGAGTCCCATTTGATATCCATATTTCTGAGGAGTAGTGTCTTCAGTCCTCTCTGGATTGCTGCTCACAATACAGCTATCTGCTTACATTTGTTATTGGAAATATATTGATGGTTATTAATTCACCATCAGCGCCAATCCTAAAGAAAGGAGACCGCATCACCACTGCCCTACCGAATCTCTGCTGTTAATCGTGCCTTTGCTTTACCTTCAATGCACCTTGGTATAGGTCTGCCCTTGCGTACGTAAACTACATGCTCTAACATTCCTTTACCCCAGGGGTCTCAGCCTTTTCTGTAGTGAGATCTACTTATGATCCGTGTAATTCATTGTCAGCTGCTAAAGGCCAATTTGTATGAGAGATCCCCACTCCCAGCTTCATTGACTTTAAGCCTAATTTCTTTGGAGTCCATACTGTGGTTTGAACAAAAGACAGATTGTAACTCCAATTACCTCTTGGTCTCACAAAATGAAGGCTGGAGTGGGCAACTGAAGGGTCAGCCAACAGAATCCAGAGATAGCATCCATAAATGTGCTGAATGAGTGCCTCTTCCTCGTCAGGGATCTTATCCTAAGCTAGTTCTGCCTCATGATTGTCATCATATATTCATTCATGCATCTGTATACTCAAAATGTGGAAAACATGTCATTTATTTGAGGGACTTGCAGTGGCCAAATTTAGACACAGAACTGGGTTTCATCCTTTTTATGTGGTGCTGATTCCTTAAACCTGAGCCAGAAGTGTGAAACTTCAGCCTGGTACCACAAAAGGCACTTTGAAAGTTTATCCATATTTAATAGGTATGTAAGTGTTTTTTATTTCTTTGAGACTTAGTTGCTTCTGTTTTCACAGCTAAAGAGTAAAGCACTGCCTTGGCTTCTAGTCGGCAAGCACTGAGACACCCTTTTGATGAAAGAAACGCTCTGCTAAAATTCATCTAGCACTTTTAATAAAACTGTCAAAATTCTTTCTAAGTATAATCCCACCCACCCTCACTATTATACCAATTATTTTTTTAAACAAACACACATTTCTCTATGTCTTGCACATGGCCAAACAGTGCCTTTGGGAGGGTTTCTCCTGCTCGTTTCAATCTCACATATAAAGGAGATTTGGCAGGCCCAGCTTTAGTGTATTCACTATTCCTAAACTTGGAAGCGTAGGTAGTAAACTCTGCGCTTTACATTTAACAAAGCACGGTGGCAGCCGATGTTAAAATCAAAGGGCCTTGCATGCACAGAACCGCTTTCAATGACTACTACATGAAAGCAGATAAAAAGCGCAGTGTAGTTAGTGAAAGCCAGCCGCGGTCCGTGCAGGTAAGAGTGGCTGGAATGCCAGAAACCAGTCCTCGGAAGCTTGTTTCCGGTCCAGGGAAGACATGGCTTGGCAGTTCGGGCTGGACTGTTCCCATGAGGCACAGGGTCAGACTGATTTGCATATAGCCATGTCTGAACTGGGGTGGCAGAGTGGGCTAAAGAACGGTGATGGATTAAACCCAGATCTTTTGACTGGGTGTGCGTGTTTGATTGATTCAGATGCTCCGTCCATCACCACCCCCTTTTGTACCGCATTAAAATCAAAGGGCCTTGTGTGCGCTGAGTTACTTTCACTGACTGCAGATATAAAGTGTGGTTACTAGAGATGCAAAGCGGCTCAGTGCACGCAAGGCCCTTTGATTTTAATGTTAGCTGTCACCAACCTTTACTATGGAAGGCAGATATAAAGGGAAACAGCCTTTACAACAAGGTTTTTACCATGTTGTTCCTTTACCACGCATTTTTAGCATGCTTGTTTTTACCACTTTTGTGTTTTACAGTGCATGCCTTTACTACTCATTTAAGGTAAGTTGGGAGGTGTGGGTGTGTCCCCCCATAAGTACATTGTTTTTATATATATAAACAATGTGTGGTAATGGCATACATTGTAAAAGCATATGGTTTTAAAAAAAATGCAAGGTAAAAAAATGCATGGCTAAGGCATGCAATGTATTTTGCCTGCATTGTTCCGTTGCACAACTGATATATACCGGTACCAGCCGACATTAAAATCAAAGCACATTGCATAAGCTGAGATGCTTTACCTCGGTAGTAACTGCGCTTTAAATCTAGTAAAGCGCTGTGGCAACCAACATTAAAATCAAAGGGCCTTGCGTGCACTGAGCCGCTTTTACTGACTGCTATGTTTATAAAGCGCGGTTACTACGGACAGGCAGATATAAAGTGCGGTGCCAGCCGACGTTAAAATCAAAGCAGCGTGCATGCGCTGAGCTGCTTTTACTGAATATGTGGCTACTAGGCCAGGGGCTCACTTACTGATCTGCTCCGCAGCTCTGCGCATTGTCAAAAGGCAGACTGAAAAGCTTTGTGCCAGCCTGGAAAAGGCAGGTGGAGCAGTTCCTGATTGTGCCAAACTTCAGGACGAACATTATGTACTACTAAGATATAATAATAATCCACATTTGTAAAGCGCGAACCATCACCCGTTAGGGTCTCTAGGCGCTGGGGGCCGTCGAGAAGATTAAGCAAGCTATTGCCCAGAGTCACATGGTGTGGGCTAATCTGCCGCAGGCCCCAGGGATCGAACCGTGATCCCCAGATTCCGGATTCAGTCACCCTGGCTGCGGCGCCACAGCTCTCAAGATCAGTTCAGCCAATCTGAACAGCGGGTTTGGGTGAGGGCGATCAAACGCAGATAACAGGATAACAAACCTAAAAAGACAACAAAGGGCTAATAAAGAATGCTGGAGCTCCGAATGAAGCCTTAGTTATTTGATGCCGGGCGCGAGCTACTCCCAGGGGGTCGGTGAGCTACTGGCAGCTCGCGGTCAACTTGTTGGAGATCCCTTCTTTACACAAACAATCAGCTCAAGAAAAGGAGACCTACCACTCTGTGCTCACTGCCAAGTCCCAGGCACAGTTTATCTCCTCACATTAGCGCCAGATCCTCTTTAGTGCACTTCATGAATGATGTTAAAATGATATATTTCCCTTATGGTAATTTTTACACAGAAACCAGGTATCAGGCTGTTTTGGTGTGTGCGCAATATCCATTCTGCAGGCTTTGACTACTTCACCTGGGGCCCTGCATCATACTGCGCCCAAAATCTGTAAACTAACGGTGATATTTTGCACCAGCTGGCTGTGTTGTTACTGTAGCGTGGTGAGGCCTGTTAACAGAATGCAAGTTTGTGGAAGAGTGCAGTAAACAAGGTTTGGGCAACAGGATGGACGAACTTGAACTGGACAGCCTAAAGAAAATAAAGCCAACAAAACGAAAGCCAGAAAATGTGAGTTACAAGCCACAAAGCCAATGGTAAGCATCAGGTGGAACGCATTCCTAAGTCAGCTTTCTGAATTTCCCCAAGATGTCTTTAGCAGTGCTGTCTGGTAGGCTGCGCCGTAAAAAAGAACCCAAACTAAGAAATTGCCACTAAGATCAACGTTACAAGCCATGTTTTGTTTTACTTAGTATCTCCTTGTACAACTCTTTGAAAGGCAGATCTGAATTAGTGAGGGTGATGAGGTCTTGAAGGACATCAACTAATTAGGCCTAGGCTCTTTTCCTCCCACTGTAGCACATGCCTACAAGAAAGATGATAACATAATTTTAATAAATGTGAGAGAGAAGGTGTGTGTTGTGAAAGGGCCTTTCGAGAGCCACTTACCCCCCCCCCCCACCCCCACCCCGTGTGCAGTAGCATAACCGATGCTACTGCATGCACAATTACACAAATATATACACATATATTTACTGAGGGGCACAGTATGGCACAGATCGGACCAAAGCAGGCAAAGTTCTCCAGTCTTGCACCTTATCTGCTAACTGTAATATAAAGACTTGGCCACACACACCCATAGGCATTCAGGGGAGCAGGTTCGGTGCTGTATCAAGCCACTGCAGGTAGATGCTTTCCAGCAGCACCCCTCTTGCAGACCAGTAAACCAACTGTTGCGGCTGATGAGGCCCGTTGAAGGGGCCAGAAGAGCCACTGTTTTAGGCAGAAGGTCGACCCACACTTGAAGCTGATGCAAGGATGTCATCTTTTAGTGCAGCTAGACTCAGATGGTGCAAGTCTGAGTCCATCTTTCTTCATACTTTATTGCACTACTAACCCCCAAAAGAGTCTAGCATTTTCCTAACAAAAGGAAAGAATTCTTCAGACCATAACTCATCACAGGTCTATTAAGGGCAGGAGTTCCCACTAATGTGACTTGGTCTCCTCAAACACAAGCCGGTAGATCGATGGTGACCCAAGCTCCAGTTTTCCACTCTTGAACTTGGAAAGTTTGCAATATAAGGAGAACCAGTCTTGCAGTAGGAGTTGTCCACTTGTGCAGCCAGACGGGTAACAATTCTACTGCCAGGAATTCATTGTTGCACCTGCAGGAACCACAGTTACTCAGGAAGCTACTGTTTTGCACTAGACTGAATACATTATTGCACACAGAGGGGTCCACTGTAAGAACGGTACTCGCTGTTACTCAAAATGGTACATTGTTTCATGTTTTAACCAGTTTTTTTTGTGAGGAACTCATTTGCCAAGATGTTTTGGGGAATAATAGTGGAAAGGCCTTGTTCGCCACAGGTGAGCAGACAATAATTACATAAAAGATGTCCTCTCTTTTAAGTGAATAACTCTTTGTGAATGTCCATCTAGCACTCCGATTATTTCTTTTTTATATTTGTGTTCTCTGGATCAGTTTTGTGCGACTTCCTCCTAGTGTTTTTGTCAAAGAACACTATATCATAATGTGAATTTGGCGAAGAGGAAATTCCACTTGCAAATGGAGGTGTGCACATTTATGCTTAGACCTACACGGTCTTTATCCGATTATTCATTCTCAATAGAAAATCCATCAAAGTTTATCTTAATTTCAAACTTGAATTTATTTGTTTCATTATTTTCAGTAGTTCAAAACTGCAATTTATTATCTGCGACTGCTTTAGCTTATACATTCAGCATTTACCCAATGCATTTCGAGTCCTAATAGACCCTTCCTCGGGGGTCTGTGTAGAAAAACAAGGAAAATAATGAGCCACTCAGCTACTATTCACACATCTATCGTAACTGATACACTGTTAACATCACAGTGCTACTTTCTAATAATACAGTGTATTTTAACTTTACAGGTTCACAATTTATGAAGATTTAGGTATTATCAATGAAATTCTCATGTTTTGATTTGATTTGCGCTACCTCATGAGATCACGCACAGAGATTTTCTCCGTATATACATTTTTTCAATATTTTTCAATATTTGCTTGTAAATTATTGCAGATCATCGAACATTGTGCATAATTGATCATTAAGTATTTTTTGTGATCATAGTGTTATGCGCTAATGAGAATTTATTATTTTTAGAGTTGTGAAGAACAGCGGTCACATGATCGCGTCTTTAGCCAATCAAATGGTCTTAAACTAAAGATAGGTAGTCCCAGTTTGTCATCGACATTCTGAGTGGCGGAAGGATTGAGGCGCAACAGGCGTTACATTCTGCAGTAAGTTTTCACAGCAAACGTTTGATTAGGTTGTCTGGCAAGTTTTGTGAAATATGAAATGTATACCGAGTTGACTTATTGCGCGTTAAGGGACATGTACACACGAAGTCAAGTGTGTTTGAACAGTTTGTATCACAATGAGTTTTGTTTGCTTTATGAAGCCAGGGTATGTTGAGTAACAACCGAACACAATTCAAGGCTTGGCAATACGTTTTAATTTGAGTTTACCATTGAAAAGTTATGTATCAGTCACAATGCCATGATGGAATATGAGAGAGTATTTGTCGCATATTGGGATATCGAGTTTGTTAAAATACACTGTATTATTAGAAAGTAGCACTGTGATATTAACAGTGTATCAGTTACGATAGATGTGTGAATAGTAGCTGAGTGGCTCATTATTTTCCTTATTTTTCTACACAGACCCCCGAGGAAGGGTCTATTAGGACCCGAAATGCATTGGGTAAATGCTGAATGTATAAGCTAAAGTTGTCATAGATAATAAATTGCAGTTTTGAACTACTGAAAATAATGAAACAAATAAATTCAAGTTTGAAATTAAGATAAACTTTGATGGATTTTCTATTGAGAATGAATAATCGGATAAAGACCGTGTAGGTCTAAGCATAAATGTGCACACCTCCATTTGCAAGTGGAATTTCCTCTTTCTCCAAATTCACACTCTCTTTTAAGTGACCACACACTGCTGCATGCACGGTGACACAATCTGAGTCATGTGCCTCAGTGATGGGACAGGCCAGCTCTGGAAGACCTGTCCTGCACCTTCAAGGAAGGGCTGCATGGTACGTAAGAGATGCAGAAGTGACAATAATTGATCTCCTGGCTTGGGGGAGTTGGCTACTCTTCCTAAGATTGTTTTTTTTGATGCAATGTCCACCAGCACCGTTGAACAGCCAGGGCCCTACTGAAGGGACATGATGGGGGCTTACATGGGAGATTTACATTGCTCTTGGAAGACAGTGCTAGTGATGAGATGGAGGAGCTGCTTGCTGCAGAGAGATAGCTAGTGGCTGGAGGATAGTCTTCGAGGCGCTATGGATGCATGAAGATCTCATACAGCTATGCTACTACATTT
This sequence comes from Lissotriton vulgaris, assembly GCF_964263255.1. Classification (NCBI taxonomy): domain Eukaryota; kingdom Metazoa; phylum Chordata; class Amphibia; order Caudata; family Salamandridae; genus Lissotriton; species Lissotriton vulgaris. The sequence continues at coordinate 275,549,517 of NC_141700.1, read as the reverse complement.
GGTGTATGTTTGGTGCAATAAACCAGTTGTGTTGTGTGTCTCATCTTTCAGTATGCATCCTTTCCTAGGAAGAAGGCCTCCATCCCATTGCTGATTGGCGGAAGGATTGAATGCTGGTCATGTACCGGCCCTCTGATGAGGACAGCTTCAGCAGCAGCAATCTTAGTACGCCGCCACCCAGCTGCCAGTCCAGCGAGAATGAGGACACCGACCCCGAGGGGGAGGAGAAACTGTGCACCGTATGCGGAGACAAAGCCACTGGTTACCACTTTCACGTCATGTCCTGTGAAGGTTGCAAGGGCTTCTTCAGGTGAGTGTTGGCGAAACGTGTAGGGTTCTTCAAGGCCAATTATGGCTCTACTGCCTTACTCAGGAGTGTGCTCTAAAGTTTCTCAAGGTGAAAAATTTTACAGTGTGGGTTCATTGCCTTGAAATTGGGACATTTGTTCTTTTGCCTTGATAGTTTTGTCCGTCTGCATCGATGGGCAGTTTGATCGTCTTTATTAAGAACTCTGAGTTTCACCTCTTGTATTTTGTGATACTATAGTTGAGTAGGCGAAAGTTTTTTCAAACACCCTGGAATACGAGCTGAACTTAATGTACCAATCAGCGACCAAGCCAACATGCCTGGCTTGTCACTATCACTGCAAGACTTTAAACATGCGATTGTAGCAAGGAGTGGTGGCAGCTGACTCAATCTGTAAATACTGAAATGCTGCCATTGTGTTTAGCTTATGCAGATACATTGTAAATAGTGAGCTCTTTTTCACATCCTTAGTGTAGGAAGTTACAAAGGTTTCACCCACTGAGCTATTTGTATCGCACTAAGGGCCAGATGCACTATGCATGTTTATGTGGTCTAAAGCACTTGATTCGGAGTTTACAACTGAAAATGTTTTCTTTTCTTTTATAAGAATCTCATGTTAGTAGTCTTGAAACTTTTACTAACTCCTAAAAGGGGGCTGTCCCTTCAAAATACAGAATCGTTATGATCAGTAGCCATATTTTGTGATTAAATGGCGCTGGGGTTATAATACATTCTCTTTGTGAATTAAAAATACATGTTAGGGAATAGGTGGTGGACCAGGGGGTAACTCTCAAACAAACCTTGGAAAAAAGCAAACTATTTTTTTTGTGTAACCCCTAGTAGGACACCCTCCCTGTGATGGCCGCCGATCATAGTGAGTCGCAATTTGCGGCCTACCTCCCTAATAATTATGAGGTAGATCATATTGCGACTCACTAGGATTTGGAATTTTAGACCCAGCCTGTTGCTATATGGGTCAGTTTGCAAAATTATTTATTTATTGCTCACAATAATACTGGTCGCATTTTGTGGCCAGTTTTTTTATACATATGGCCCCAAGTTTTGGCAGATTAACATAGACTGTAAACACCAAAGTAGTTGTTTCTTGTGAATGTAGACGGGCACTCTGGAAACACTATTAAAAAAATAATTTCAGTATTTAGAAACACACATACCCACAAGAGCGAGTGCTACATTAAGAGATTCTCATGAATGTTGCATTTAAGGCTTCCTGTCTCGTGACACCGTCTTCTTGAGTCTCCTTCTTTCTAGTTCATCTTTAGTAACCGAAATTTTAACACTTGTTAGACCTAAACATATCTGCAGAACAGCATAACTTTAACTCTTAAGCTTTATTTAATTTCCAATTTTATTGCACTTTTGTTTTAGTGAATTTGAAACTTTATCTTTTTTGTTAGAACAAAGTCTTTAAACGTCTACCTGAATTTGGCCATTTGTTGAGGTGGTTACTGGAAGGCTGACAAACATGAGCATTTTAATTGTAATTGTATTTATATAGCGCTTACTACCCCATAGGAGGTGTTGAAGTGCTTTTTGGCGAGTAGCGTGCTACTTTGGAACCCAAAATGGATTAGTGGTGGATTAGTATAGGGAAATATAAGTTGTTAATTCGAGTAGTGGAATTGGGAGTCTGTTGGATGTAGTAGGATAAAGAAGGAATAGAGTAGGGAAGAGTCTAGAAAGTGTTTTTTGGGAGATCATAGTACTTAAATGATATTGTGGATGATTCGAGGGTTAGAGGAAGGAAGAGTTCAGAAAGGGTTATTAAGGAGATAGAAGTAAAAAGAGGTTGGGGATGAGTCAAAGGAGGGATGGAGGAGGGAAGAGTCTAAAAAGGGTTATTGAGAGATAATAGTAGTACATTGGCTTTTGGGTTGAGTAAGACAGTGGAGATAGAGGATATATTGAAAGAGGTATAGGATGAGACATAGAGTAGTGCCTTTGCGAGAGTTTAGGTTTTTTATTCTTTTGTACAGTAGGAGTAATGTAATAAATATATAGATACATATCTACATAAAAAGGTATACATGTATATGGAAAATACTAGATATAACATGGTATTATATAAAGTCCCATATGTGCATGCATGGATAAATAGTTAGAAACTCAGACTTTTGAGTGCTGCTGTACATAAAGCTATTTTTGTGTATTTGTACTATTATTTAGGTTTTTTGGAAATGTTATGCATTTTTTAAATTTATTTATATTTGTTTATTTTCTTTTGATATTTTCCCCAATATTTCAGTAGTGAAACACTTATAGATACACTTGTTATGATCATATTTAGCCATTATGATAGATAAAATAAAATAAAACAGACCCATAAGCATATAATCAAATAACTTCTATAACATCACACATTATGGTAGACTAAAATAAATAAAGTATATAAGCAAATACCTCGTGTGTGATCTATGCAGTGACAAATATACATATTCAGCATAGAATATATATATATAATGTGACCAGGAGCCTGTGCGCTCCAAAGGCATCTTTTTTTGTCCTAAAAATAAAATCATTTGAAAAGTACCTGGTCGGTGTGGCTCGATCTTCTATAAGTAATAGATCAATTTGTTAAGCAGACCTTGAAGAACATCTATATATTTTTAAGCTGTAAGTAGTATGTATATATTTACAAAGAAATATATAGATCATAATACATACATATAATCAAATTGTACATGTTAAACATACACCGGAAAATGCTGTGCATTTGTGTTGTGAGTATGGTGGTCATTTAGGAACGAGCCAACTCTTGAGTAGTCTTCTGAAGATAAGATAGTTATCGTTGAATCTTGTGCTTGGGGGTAATGAATTCCATAGTTTGGCTGCCTGAACAGAGAAATATATACCACCTATGTTTTTTTACTTGTATGCTGGGATTTTGAGGTGAGGTGCCAATCTAGAGAGGAGGGTTCCTTTGATGTATGTATTTGGTGAGTTTATTCCTGATAAAAAGTGGTTCAGTTACATGTAGTGCTTTGTGGGTGATATAAAGTTGCTTGAAGGTGGATCTTCTGCCAACAGGTAGCCAATGTAGGGCCCTCAAGCCAGGGGACGTATGGGCTTATGACTTTAGAAGTGGAGTAGTTTAGCAGCAGAGTTAGGAATCTGCTGTCGTCTTTTCATAGTTTTAGGAGTTTTGTATAGCGCTTGCTAGACCCAAGGGTATCAGAGCGCTTCACAGCAAATACTGTAAAGTGCAAACAGATGATACAGGAGGAAGGTGGAACATGGGGGATAGGGGAGGGAAAAGAGCAAGAATATGGGAGAAGCGGCAGAGGAGAGGAGGGTGCAAACCAAGTCTGATGATCATTCAATCATATAAGATAATTAAGTCGTTTAAGTACACAAAAAATATATGGAGTTGCCTGGGCTCTGTCAGTCTGCTCACAAGCGGTCAAGGAAGAGGGTTTTGAGTAGGCTTTTGAATTTAGGAAACAAGGGGGTTGTTCTGATGTGGGGAGGGACGGAGTTCCAGATTTTTGGAGCGTTCCCGGCAAAAGATTTGATTGTGGTTTTGTACTTGCGAGTTTTTGGTGGGATGAGTAGTAGAGAGTTGGAGCTCCTGAGGGAGGTTTCTGGACTGGCCTGCTTTTTTGAGTTTGGCAGCCAGGTACTCCGGTTTGCCTGTGTGCGGGGCTTTGTGCATGAGGCAGGCTGTTCTGAAGCTGGCTCGCAACTCAACTGGGAGCCATCTGAGTTCCCTGAGAGCTGGCGAGATGTGATCGAATTTCTTGATTCCAGTGACCATTCTGGCTGCTACATTAAGGGTTGTCTTCAGGGGTGCGAGGTGGGATTTTGCTGTCCACATCAGGGTAGCGATCACGTAGTCTATTCTGGAGAGGACCAGTGCTTGGGTGGCTTGTTGAAGGTCTTTGGGTGGGAGGAAGGATTTTATTTTGTATAGTAGTTTAAGGTTGAGAAAGGCACTTTTAGCGGATCTTGTGATGTGTTTCTTCATGTCCAGTTTTGGGTCTAGGGTGAACCCTAGAGATTTTACTGTATCCGCCAAGGTGAGGTTACCATTGAGGGCATCAATGGCTTTAAGGCATTGTTCGACTTGTGGGTTTTCATCTTTGTTGGAAATGAGGAGTATTTCCGTTTTTTCTTGGTTGAGTTTCAAGTGGTTGTTTGTGAGCCGGTGTTGGACCTCCTTTAGCGTGTTGTTAAGTCTCTGGATGTCGTCTATTGATGGGGTTTCCAGATAAAGCTGTGTGTCGTCTGCATATAAATGTAAGGGAATGTTGGATTTCCTGAGTATAGAAGTAAGGGGTTCAATGTAAATATTGAAGAGCTTAGGTGAAAGTACTGACCCTTGTGGAACACCTCTGATGACGGGGTGGAGGTCAGACTCGAAGTTTTTGATTTTTATTCTTTGTGATCGGTTGTGGAGAAAGGAAGAGAACCAGTGAAGGACCGTCCCTTGTATTCCAACCCTTTCCTGTAGAACCTTGGTGAGCAATTTGTGATCAACTGTATGGAATGCTGCCGATAGATTTAGAAGGATGAGAAGGCAGCATTGATCTGAGTCGAGTGACTTGAGTAGGTTGTCTATAACATTAAGGATAGCTGATTCGGTGCTGCATCCCTTTCTAAAGCCCGATTGATTGGGTTCTAGTAGATTGATGTTATCCGGGTGTTGGGTAAACTGTGGCAGTAAACATCTTTCCATGATTTTGGACAAAAAAGGTAGGCTCGATACAGGTCTGAAATTATTCAGATCCTCGGTATCTAGACCTGGTTTTTTAAGCAGTGGCGTGACTTGTCCTACTTTGAGGCAGTCCGGTACTATTCCGGAGCTCAGTGAGCTGTTGATGATCTTGCACCAAGACGAGCTTCAGGTCTTTGGCCAGGTGAAGGGGAAGCTGACCCAGAGCATGAGGTGAGGGCTTAGCGTTGGAGATTAGTTTAACTATCTCTGATTCCTGAATGGGAATGAAGGAGGAACACTGTTTTGGGGAGTTCAGGGAGGTGATCACAAGATTATTGGATGTTTTGATCTCGTTGGAAAGGATGGGATTTGAGCCAAGTGAGAGGTCAATCTTTTTGATTTTGTCATTGAAAAAGGTTGCAAAGTTGTTGCATCTTTCTTTGGATGCCTGTGTTGATGAAGGTATGGGTTTGGAGGTTTGATTCCTTATGATATTGAAAAGCTCTTTGGGTCGGTTTTTTGCATTATCTAGTGCAGAACAGAAGAAAGCTGACTTTTTGTTCTTGATGTGATTTTTGTACATCCTGCGGGCTGTTTGGAGTTGAACTCGGTGGAGGGCGGAGGGATTGTTCCTTCAGGTTCTTTCTGCAGATCTTAGCTGTCTTCTTTCTTCGTTGATGTCGGTGGTGAACCATGATCTGGAGGGGATGTTCCTCGATTTCTTTAGCTTCAGGGGGGCAATTTGATCCAGGGTGAGCGTCATATTGGAGTGGTAAAGAGAGGTGAGATCGGTAGTTGAGAGGTGGTCAATGGAAAGGGGAGCAGCAAGCTAATTCTTTCTTCTAGGTCAGCTCGCTGGATCTGAGCTGTGTTCTTAACACATTTGGGGGGTCTGGCTTGGGAGTTAAATTGGTCAAGATCGGATGGTTGATGTGAAAGAGAACTATGTGATGATCAGACCAGTCAATGGGGAGGATGTGATCGATGGAGATTGAGTTGCTTTCCGCAATAATTGCGTCAAGGATTGCTCCTCTCTGATGTGTTTCTTCTGAACAGTGTTGGGTCATATTGTTGACTAGTAGTAAGTTGTTTAGGGTTTGAATGAGCGGGTTGTTTGTTTCATTCCATTGTAGAATGAAGTCGCCCAGAATTATGTTGTTAGAGTTCCCGAGTGCGCAATGTGCAATCAGGTCGGAAAGGTGCACTCCGAATTCTGAGGAGTTGGCTGGGGGCTGGTATAGTAGATACCAAAGTGTAGGCCTGGTGTCCTGTGTTTTGATGTTGACTGTGAGACATTCAAAGGAGCTGTATGCACAAGAGGCCGTTTCCGTTATGGAGATGGTGTTCTTGTGGATAATTGCTATGCCTTCGCCTTTTTTCCGTTGCCTGTCTTTGTTGATCATAGTGAATCCGGGAGGTATCAGCATGAATGAGAGATTATTTAGCCAGGTCTCTGTTATGAAAGATATGTCAATGTCATGGGAGGGGATGGCTTCCTCTAGTTCAGTTGCATTTTTGGAGGCTGACCTGCAGTTCGGGAGCATGCAGTTGATGGGGTTATCTTCTTTTCACCTAATCTCACTGGATTGGACTCTAGGTATGAATGCTAGGTAGGCAGGGAGTCTGGGATCTCTCAGAGGAGGGTGGTTACTTCTAAATCCCGTAATGACTTGGATCGCGGATTTGGGGAGGGGAATTTGTCGGGGGTCATAGGATACTGCTAGGTGTGTCACTTCTTGAGGGGAAAGTGAGGTAGATGCTCTCCTAGGTCTTTTATAGCAGCTATCCTTCCCCTTACTGGTGGACCTGGGTCGAGGTCTGGGGGGGGGCATTGGGCTCAGTGGAGGGTGGTACCCTGCTTAGCCTGGGTTGGGTGAGATTCAATAGCTCTCTGGGGGGAAACATCCTTTACAACACAACTTTTACCACGCAGTGCTTTTACATCGCAACTTTTACAACGCAAACCATTACAATGCATTGCGCTGGGGGCGCTCTAGGATAGGGAATAGATTTAATTTACTATCCAACACCTTCCCTACTATCCACGGGGACTGGAGTTGGAATAGTAAATTAAACTATTCACTATCCAGCACCCCTCAACACTATGCATTGTAAAGGCATGCGTTGTAAAAGTTGCGATGTAAAAGCATGCGTTGTAATGTCATACATCCCTCTCTGGGTGGCTGGGTGGGTTTTAGGGTCAAGGATAGGTTGGATAGAGTTTTGTTCAGGCCTCAAATCAGGATTTCCAGCTGCATTTCAAGGTGGGAGAGGTGTTGCGTCGTGTTGTTTAAGGGGGGAGGGAGGGTGTCTGTTGCGACACTGCCCTTGGGTGAGAGGGGATGGACCAGGGGGGTCGGAGGGTGTCTGAGGCAGCATTACCCTTGGGGGAGGGTGAAGGGTCTCTGACGTGATGGTGAATATAAGAGGGAAGAGAATCCCGGTCCAGATAGTTATTGGGGGGCAAGGGGGGGCTACCTGGGTGGGTTTTGGTGCGGCTCAAGGGCGGGGGAGTGTAGCCTCGCGGCCGGACTTAGATCCCGTGTGGCGAGGGGGCGGGGGCTGTGAGTGGGCTGAGCTAGGGGGTGGCATTCAATCCTCAAGGGCGTAGGGAGTGATGCCTAGAAACAGAAGACAGGTCTTGAGTATCGAGGCCATTGGCATAATCAAGTTTAGACAGTACAAGAGAGATAGTAGCTTGGACCTTGTGTGGAAATCCTAGGTGGGGAAAGATGCATCGTAGAGTTTTGATAGTAATGAAGCTTGCTCTTGCTAACGTATTCACTTAGACATTCATTGATAGCTTGTAGTCTATGGTAATACCAATGTTTCATACTTCGTTGGATACTTTAGGAGGTGGTCCCCAATAGTCAGCCCAGGTGTAGAGTAGGTAAATGTTTTTCCATTTGCCACAAGTGAGTAGGTCAGATTTGGGCGCATTCAATATGAGATGGCTCCATGCCATCCACCGATCAATGGCTCTGAGGCAACTGAAGATTTTTGAGTTTGCAATATCTTTAGGCCTTTCCAGTTTAAGAAGTATTTGTGTGTCATCTGCCTAGTTATACCATGTGAGTTGAAATTCATTGATCATTTCTGGTAATTGCTTCACGTAGATGTTAAAAAGCATCAGCTAGATGATAGAGCCTAATCTTCTGCCATTTTATATCGCGCAAACTTAACCCAAAGGTTTCAAAGCGCTTTACATGAGCACCAGTTGCGTTACAGACTGACACATTAATTTCCTATTTTTTTTTGTTATGCACAGGGAGATTAAGTGATTTGCCTAGAATCACAGGATGTTGAACATTGTTGCAGCAACTCGAACCCGGTTCCTCACATTCGAGGGAGACCGCCCCAGCCGTTAGGCCACAACTTCGCCCCAAGCCTTGAGGGACCCCTTCTTTTGTGAAGTATGGTTTGGGTTATAAAAAGGGAGTGTGGATGACATTTGTCCTGTTTTGAAGGTAGGATGTGATCCAGTCGAGAACAGTCCCTTGTATGGAGAGTCTTTGGATTAGATTGTCATGATTAACATTTGTCGAAAGCAGCTGAAAGGTCCAAGAGAAGTAGTGCAGCGACCCTGTTTCAGTCTACTGTGTTTTAAGGTCATCCCAAATGGCAATGCAGGCAGATTTTGTGCCTCTTCCTGGGTGGAATCCTGTTTGGAAGTTGAAAAGTATGGAGTTGTCTTTAATGAATTGTGACATCTGAGTGAGTGATGCTCTTTCTATCAGTTTGCCCAGGAAATTTCCATTTGTAATTGGTCTAAAGTTGTTTGGGTCATCTGGGTCCATGTTTGCTTTCTGTAATAATTGGTGTATGCATATATTTTTCAAAGTCTTCTGGAGTTTCAAAAGGGTGAGGAAACCTGTACAACAAAGGGGCCTTAAAGCTTTCAATGTTTGTTATCCTAGAAACCGAACAGCTGTGCTACATCCAGATTAGGCAGAGAGTTATGCATGAGGAGAATCAAAGCTGAATCAAAGAATTGGCTGGAAGGGTACTCAACCCATTTGACAGATGGCTGCTAAGTAAGAGTAGAGATATACATGCAGTATCCCAAATACAAAGATGTTTTAGAACTGACTCCATGGGGCACAAATCTGCAGGCAGGAAACAGTGGGAGACCGATTTGAAGTGCAAGATGACAAATGGAAGCAGGTGATCCAGAGCTGGAAGTAGCAGTTCTAGTCCAAGTGTAAAACAATGCTTCTTAATATAACATTAAGATGGCCGCCAGATGAGAAGGAGCTCTAGGAAGGCACTCCAGAGTCTGGAGATTACTTTAACGAGCTAAAATCCCTGTGTAGCCCTGAATCCAAAACTCTCTCCCACCGAGCCACTCTCTAACTGATCAGCCCCTACTATTTGAACCTTGTCTCGGAAGACTCACCTCTGGATTTGTCGACTCGATGAGAGAAACTCGCCTGAGGTGTTCCTGCCTCCAGCACATGGCTCATCCTCGCTCGTACTGGTGGTGGTCACCGCTATGGCAAGGTAAGGTGGGATCGGATGACCCTGCTGATCGGTTGATGTTCTTCCGGGCCAACGAGACAGACACATATTGTCTTGCATTGTAGCCTGATTGGTCCCTTGATCCCCTGCTGCTGAGACACGAGATACAGCGCGACTCCGCTCCCCCTGCTTCTCATCCCTTACATCCTCTCAAGTAAGGGCACAGCTTCCAATCCATCCACACAGGAGCAGCATCTGGTCTCCCGTAGAAGAACAGTTGGGAGCAGCCAGGCTGCCACGCCTGCACATGGGTGCGATGGGACCCCCAAATAAGATCTTGCGGTGAGACCGCCTCCATTCTCCTCATGCGGGGACAAGCAGCCTGGTGGCCGCACCCACAACACCGGATCCACAGAGCCTCACGTGAAGGCTTTTTTGTTTCAACCGCCCACCTTCATCCTCCTGACACTGGTCAGCTGAGACTGATTCTCCTCGTGCGGGGCCAGCTGCCTAGCAGCTGTGCATGCAACACCCGAGCCGTAGAGCCTCTTGTGAAGGCTTTGTTTGAACTGCGGCCTTCCTGGTCCTCCTGAAAACAGGTCAGCTGCACCGGAACCACAGAGCCTCAGCAGAAGGCTTTTTGTTTCAAGTGCCCGCCCTCCTCTTCCTGAGTCCCAGTTAACCCGAGGTCTTGTTGCCCTCATCCGGGACCTATGCACCTTCACCTGCAGTAGAGGAGCAGTGCTTCATCGCCTATTAGACTGGCGTTGCTCCTGGGGCCACCTGAGAAAAAGAGATCACAGATCACATAGACATTAAGGAAAGGTGATCCCGGAGGCCATTTTCCCCCAGCCCATTACACATCGAGCTGACCAGAGTAAAAAATGGCTGAGACCTTAACAAGTAAAAGAGGACTAGCAACCTAGAAATAAAAAGTGGCAGCCATCTTGTCACAACACCCATCCTTTTGTTTTACTTGGCCCATCTGACAATTAAGTGAAACATTCCTCAAATTCCCTCTGAAAAATATATCTCTAATATTTCTTTCATAGGATTTATAAAGTGGTCTTTCCACCCAGAACAATGCAAACTACATGAGAGCCCACTGCTTGAGCCTACATTGTGGCAGATTGTTTGGAATGACACTCAACCTACTGATATACTGGCTTACCTGCTTAATCTTAGTAGCACCCCATAATGTCATTCACACAAGATAAAATCAAATATAAGATCACCCAAGGTGCGCTTCCTACAAGTAGCAGACATGTTAGAATGACTTTCAACCAACCAATGTAATTGGCCCTTCTGATTACTTTTGCACGCTCCCCGCTTTTTTTAAGCTGCTCATTGACTTCCGGTCAACCTCGCAACCTACCCTACACATTTAATGCTCTACCTTCTGAAGTCCACCACCTTAAATACCTACGGGCAGAGTAGTTAGAGTCTTCTCTTCAATCATAGTGGGAGTAACTATGAAACCAACAGGAAGCAACCCCTACTCTATCCTATACCCCTCCACTCTCTGTAGAAATTCTACCAAAACCTTCAAACACAAATTTCTCAGAAAAAAACCCTGACACTCCGTCAGGCATAATCAGGCGTAATTATTAAGGGGGGCGTGGCTTGGGCGCCGATGGCGATGGTCGCCTGAGAGCTCGGCTCCGGGACTGAGCCCGGTATTATCCTGTAATTCGGAGGCTGCGGGGCACCCCAGACCCCGCATTCTGCTGAGCGGACCGACGAAGACCTGCCGGGGCCCCTGAAGGGGTTCGGACGAGAATTGCTCCGGAGTTAAACCGAAGTTTGCGGAGTTGCGGAGTGCGACCCAACATGGCGCCCGGACTTCTTTGTCCCCCTGGTCGGACCCACTGACTTGGAGGAGCGTCGCGAGCAGCGACTTGCTCCCAACTTTGCCATCCCCGGCTGCTCTGTGCACTGGCTGTCTACTGGATCGCACTTTTTACAACGAGTTTGCACTCGGTTGGGTGACCGGGCGGATGCCCACGTTATAGGGGACCCCGGGAGCGGACGCTCTGTGATCCAGGCGGTGGCCCGACTCACGACTCCGCACCTAGCTACGTCTTCCCGGCCAGTCCACTTCCATGGGAGGCGCGACACTTCGGCGCCACAAATCGTCCGGTGGAGTTGGTGACCCTCACCCCGGGTCTCTAGCGGGTGAGCGGGCCTGCCCGACTCGGCGACGGTTGTCTCCGCCCCCTCATCGGTGCCCTCGGACGCCGTGGCGGTGGCGTGAGCCGAAGCGGAGAAGTCTCCATGGGCCCTGGAGAAGAAGGTCTCCCACACTCGATTTGAGGACCAGTAACCGGGAGGGTCGCGATCGACATCTGCACCCGGAGACACCTACTCCGGGACCTTCACGGAGTGCCTCCGGCGACATGGGGAAACCTAGGGGAGCCAAGGGGACTACCCCGACCGCCTCGGACTCGGAAGCCCAGGACAAAGAGGAGCATGGGGACCCAAAGAGTTCTGGTGGCGCGTCGATGCAACAACAGTTCGACCGCGTCCTGGAGGCGATAACGACCACGAGATCGGCCCTCCAACAGGACATTGCCCAGGTGGCGACGAGCCTGGGCCTCCTCAGAGCGGACCACGGCAAACTTTCGGACCGGGTCAAGGAAGTGGAGAGCTCGGTGAAAACCTTAGAGCCGGCGCAGCGAACCTTGGCTGCGACGATGAAGGATGCCCTATCCCGAATTGCGGCCCTGGAGCAAAGGGCGGAGGATGCGGAAGGCCGCAACAGGAGAAACAACATTCGTGTAGTGGGCCTCCCGGAAAAGATCGAGGATGGCGACATGGTGGCGTACTTAGAGACCTGGCTCCGTGACACGGTGGCCCAGGAGGGGCTATCCTCCTTCTACACTCTGGAGCGGGCCCACAGAGTCCCAGCACGGCCACCGCAACAGGGACGCACCCCGAGGCCGGTGGTGGCGCGCTTATTGCACTTTCGGGACAGGGACTTGATCCTCAATGCCGCCAGACATAATGGTACATTCAAAGTAGCGAACAGTCAGGTGAACATCTTTCCGGACTACACCTACAAGACTCAACGCAAGCGTTTCTCCTTCCTGGCGGTCAAGCGCGAGCTCAGGAGCGAGGGCATCCAGTACTCGCTCCTCTACCCTGCAAGGCTCCGCATCATAGTCGATGACAAAACTCAGTTCTTCGACACCCCGGAGGATGTCTGTGCCTGGCTTGAACTTTACAGGTCAGGGAAAGATGGCTTCGGCTCCTCGTCCCAACAGGCAGATGAGCCGGAACAGAGACGGCGATCCAGGAGGATCAGGAATCGCCGCGGCCGCACGGGTGGGCCCTCAACTGCAGAGACGTCGTCGGAACGGAGGGGAGTGTTGGAAGTACTGTCGGAGTTGTCGGGTGCACGGGACGAAGCCGTTGAGGAGGAAGGAAACCTGGGTGAAGAGGAGGCACCATCGGACTTGGAGGACTCAGTGACTGATAGTGGCCACACACCGGTGATCACACCGAAATCGGTGGAGGACCTTTTGGATGGACAAGGGTAACGGGGTGTGCTGCCTTATTTTGGGAGGGGGCCCGGCAGGGGGGAGGCGGTTGCCGTCCATTGCTGCTGATAGACAGGGAGGGAGGGGTGGGGTGCCCCTGTTTCTGCCCCGAGAGGTTTTGGCACTGTTTAGGGCTTGTTATAGTCCTGGTGGCCTGGGCGTCGAGGGCCCACTGCCTCCGCCCAGCCCGCACCTGGCCCTTAAGGCCTTCCTACGGTGGCGACCGTGGGATTAGTAGGGGTTACTGGGTGGATGGAAGGCGAAGTTTGGATGGGATCTAGATGGTGCAGCTTGGGTCCTGTTCTGGGGTGGGTGGGTGAGGGTTTGGTTCGTTCTTGGGTTGTTTGGTTTTGGTTGGGGAAAATGGCCGCCATCAGTGCTGGGAGGAAGGTTGTCCTTTCTTTGTTGGGACCCGGATGGGGAGACTGTGCAAGAACAATATGGGACAATGGCTGATGTCGCTAACTTGAAATGTGTCACTTGGAACGTAAGGGGGCTTCATACTATGTCCAGGCGCCACAAGGTCCACGCTTATTTGGTGCGTAGGGGAGTGCAAATGGCGCTGCTGCAGGAAACTCATTTGAACAAGGCGGAAGGGGCGGCGCTACAGCGTAGATGGCGGGGGCAGGTCTTTTCCACGTCGTACTCCGCTTATGCCAGAGGGGCGCTAATATGGATCAGGGCAGGGGTCCCCTTTCAAGTCACGAGAACAGTGATAGATCCGGAGGGGCGTTACGTGGCCATCTCGGGCACTCTAGGAGGGAGGGACTTGAACGTTTGTTGTGTGTATGCTCCTAATATGGACCAGACTGCCTTCCTTTCCAGGCTATCGGGCTCGTTGGCCCACTTGTTCTCCGGGCCCCTTCTGCTTGGAGGAGACTTCAATTCTGTAGTGGATGTGGATATTGACCGCTCGCATCCACCGCTTCCAGATTCTCCGGTTCGTCGCACGGCTAAGGGTCGTCAGGATTGGCAGACCCGCTGGGGTTTGACGGACATCTGGAGGGCGCATCACCCCGCATCTAGGGATTATTCATATTTCTCGAGCCTTCATGAGTTGCATGTCAGACTAGATGGCTTTCTTGGGTCGCCCGAACTGGTTTCGGCAGCGGTCCGGTCTGAGTACTTGTCCAGGACCATTTCGGACCATAACCCCCTCCTGCTGGACCTCCGTTGGTTCCCCGGGACGCCGGCGGTGCCCACCTGGAAGCTGCAACCCGAGATCCTTGAGGACAGTGTCTTCAGGGCTAACCCGGGGGACAGGATATTGGAATATTTTGCATCCAACGGCGGCACCGCGAGTACTAGAGCGTTAGAGTGGGACGCTTTTAAGGTAGTGGTGAGGGGTTACTGTATTTCTAAGAAGGTGGGCATAAGGCGCGTTATCTTAGCTGATTTAGATGCAGCGGATCGGAGACTCCGCGAGCTTGAACTTCGCCGCCCGGGACACCCGGAATTGCAATTACGAACGGCGGAGGCGAGGGAGAAGGTGGCGGCAGAGGTCGAACGGCTCCGCTGTTTTGACTATAAGGCCTATACGGTCCGATCCATCGCAGAGGGAGACAGATCAAGCGCATTATTGGCGTGGTTGGCCAACCCTACGCGCCAGTCCCAATTGACGACAAGTATGCGTAAGGCAGACGGAACCAAGGTACACACCCAACAGGAGATTCTTAGCTGCTTCCGGCATTATTACGAATGTTTGTACCGTAGTCGCTCCGCACGAGACCCTGACTGACTTGATGATTATCTACGTCCGCTGGAGCTCCACACAGTGGAGCAGGAAGTGGCGAAAGCCCTGGGATCTGACATTGAATTGGGGGAGATCCGCGGGGCCATTAAACGGATGGCGAGAAACAAGACCCCGGGCCTGGATGGCCTGCCTGTGGAGTTTTATGCAGCTTACGCTGACCTCCTAGCCCCTCGATTATTGGTGGTCTACAGGGAGGCGAAGAGGCTGGGGCGACTCCCAAGCTCGATGTGTGAGGTGTTGGTGGTTCCTCTCCTCAAGCCGGGCCGAGACTCGTCCGACCCGGGGTCTTACCGTCCCCTATCGATGTTGACGGTGGACTATAAAATACTGAGCAGCATCTTGGCCTCGAGGCTGCTGGGACACATGAGTTCCCTGGTGCATGAAGACCAAGCTGGTTTCATCCCACGGCGGAA
This sequence comes from Lissotriton vulgaris, assembly GCF_964263255.1. Lineage (NCBI taxonomy): Eukaryota > Metazoa > Chordata > Amphibia > Caudata > Salamandridae > Lissotriton > Lissotriton vulgaris. Next base: position 275,534,372 of record NC_141700.1, on the reverse strand, counting down.
CACGACTATGAATATTCGCAGGTTATTCCGTTTGTTAGGGGAACCATTCGTGGATGCCCCGTCCCCGGTCGTCCTGTCGGTGGACCTAGAGAAGGCTTTTGATAGCCTGGAGTGGGACTACCTCTGCACGGTGCTGCGGAGATTCGGCCTTGGGGAGGGCTTTGTCAGGTGGACCGCGGTTCTATATGCCTCTGCTTCGGCCAGGGTCCGGGCGGGGCCACTGATTTCCTCGCGGTATCCGGTAGAACGAGGCACGCGGCAAGGGTGTTCATTGTCCCCACTTCTCTTTGCGCTGGCGGTGGAACCACTCGCGCTGCACCTTCGGTCAGGAGCCCACTACACGGGCTTGTGGACGCCTGCGGGCCCGCATTATGTGTCGCTGTATGCGGACGACCTGTTGCTCTTCCTGGAGGACCCGCTCGACGCTTTACGTGGGGCGGCGGTGGCGCTCACAGAGTTCGGGGAGGTCTCGGGCCTCCGAGTGAATTGGTCCAAGACCTGTCTTTTTCCGGTGCGCAGGGGTACTCCCGCCCCTGCCCTCAGTGGGGAGATTAGGTGGGAACCCGACTGCTTGAAGTACCTTGGGGTGTTTGTTTACCACGACCAACCCGACCTCCTAGATGGGAACATTGCCTGTGGCATTCGAGCACTCCGAGGCTGCATGGCCTTTTGGGCTACGCTGCCGCTTTCGGTGGCGGGACGGATCGCCCTGCTTAAAATGGTGGCGCTTCCCCGGCTATTATATTACTTCCGGACTCTACCAATCTGGATCCCACCGGCCACGTTTCGACTGTTACGCTCCATGGTGGTCGGATTCCTCTGGGGGACGGGCCGCCGGCGGGTGGCCCTCAAAACCCTGATGAGGCCGAAAGACGAGGGGGGGGCTCGCGGTGCCGGACTTTGAAAAGTATTATCTGGCGGCGCAGCTCCAGACCTTCACCCAGGAGATCGCCAGGGAATTCCGGGGCCCGGAAGACGGGAGGGGGACGGGCATGGCCAGGCATGTTCTCTCCTTTATAGCACTGCGACAACGTTTGGCCCTGCGGGACTTGTCGATGGAGGAGCGGACTGTCCGCCTGTGTTGGAATCGGGCCCACGCCCGAGGCCAACTGAGGATACCATACGCGCCTGAAATACCGTTGGGGATGCTGACGGCCCTCCCCCATGGAGGGGATTGGTCACGCCTAGCTGCCTGGGAGGATGCCGGCTTACAGCTGGTTGGGGATCTGTACGAGGACGGAGCGCTCTTGCCCTTCCAGGATCTTATTGACCGTTTCGAGATCCCCCGTGGTGACTTCCTGCTACACTCGGCCATCGTGCGAGCGATCCAGGCAGATTGGAAGAACGGGCAGGAGGAACCCCCCTTATCTCAGGTGTGCCAGTACGTGATGATGTCGGCGGGCACGGTGAAGGCGGTCACTTGCCTCTACGGCAGGTTGATTAACGAAGGGTTGGCTCCTCTCACCACTCTAAGAAACCGCTGGGAGGAGGACATTGGTAGGGAGATCCCGGAGACGACTTGGTCCCAGTTGGTGAGACGAGCCTGGAAGGGCACACGCAACGCCCGTTTTCAGTTGGTCCACTATTACGTTCTCCATAGAGCGTACCTGACCCCGGTGAAAATCAGGCGATATTTTGCCACGAACTCGGCGGCATGCCCTAGGTGCCCAGCTCAGGAAGCGGACCTCCTACATATGTTATGGGCCTGTCCAGGTCTGTCATCTTACTGGCAGGAAGTAGAAACGACCCTGGAGGAGGTGACGGGGAGATCTTTATCATTTGATGCGGCGGTGGGGCTCCTACCCTGGTTCCCCCACACCCCCAGGAATAAAATTTCTAGTAAATTTGTCGACCTAGGGCTCCTCCTTGCTAAACGAGAGGTGACCAGGAACTGGAAGGCACGAGTTGGTCCGACAGGCAGCAGATGGCGCAGTGAGCTTTTGAAGTGGGCGGCGGGGGAGAGTGCGCTGAGATATCAACTAGCTTGGAGGCAGCGTAATGAGAAGGCGCAGGAGGCAGCGTTGGAGTGGGAAATGTTAGTACAGGCCCTCAGGGATTATTGTGCCCCCAGCGACTCTGAAGATGAAGAAGCGACTCGCCCCGAGTCCCGGTAAACGTTTGTACTGATGGTCCTATTGCTTTCCCCGTGGGTCCCATGGCAGATCCTGGGTCGGTAGCTCCCTGGCGCTGGTGGTGGGGTTGGGTGGGTTTCTTTTAGTTAGTAGTCCTTTGCGGGTGGGGGTTTTCCTTTGGGTTTATAGGCTTGTTTAGAAAAGCAGATGACGGACAGTGAATCATCCGGACCAGCTCAAGCATCCTGCTGATCCCCCATTGCATTTCGCCGCCCGACCCCAGGGTTGTGGGCCGGATGGCTGTGTACGGAACTTACGGGGGGGGCAGAGGGTCTTATTCTGTTGATACCGCTTATGATACAATGCTGGTCGATATTGTAACGATTTACTAATTCCTGCAATAAAAATATATTTAAAAAAAAAAAAAAAAATCAGGCGTAATTATTAATGACCTCATATTTTTCACTAGGAAACTGGCTAAATGGCCCACTACCTTTTGTAAATTACTAATCATACAGGATAAGAAAAACATTCCGTATGGAACTAGGATTATGACAGCCCCTTCACAAAACCTTAGAGCTAATCTGAACATAACCTCCTACAAAAATGGCAATGCTCTTATACAAGCAGCCAATAAGGATTTAGAACAATTCGACAAATATTTTACTGCACTTTAAAGCTCAGGTCTACAACTGCTCCCATCATACACTCCATATCGGGGATACTCCTCACACCAACACACAACCCATAGAACACTTGGATCAGACAGATTTCACTATCTCTCTAGACTCGCAGCAACTCACACCCTTGGCAAGAACCCCTGAAAGAAGCAACATTTACACACCACCCTTAGAACACAACTTGCGACCCTCTTCAGTACCTTACATTGCTCCTAGCCCCATCTCAGAACCAGCTACCACACCCTTAACCCTTCTTTGACCTCCCATGGAGCACACAGTAATGAGGCCCTTGTAGCAAATAGTAAAAAAGCCTCTCACCCGGGTCTACCACACTTAGGGTGACCAACTGGCATCGGTGCAAATTCTGGACGGTGAGTGTAAAAATTCAGGACAAAGTGTCAAAATTCAGGACACAAATTCAGGACAGGAGGTCAAAATTCAGGACAAAACTTCAGGACAATAGGTACGTTTTACAGACACATCAGAGGTCGCGCAATAGTATATAAGTAAGCCCAGCCATTTCCAAACATATTCAACCATTTGCAAACCTATCCATCATGTATCCTTCCATCTATAATTTCACTCATCCATCCCTTCATCCATCCCCTCATCCATCCTTTCACTCATCCTCCATTATCCATCCATCCATCCATCCTTTCACCCTATCCATCTGTACACTTATCCATCCACTCTTCATCCCATCCATCCATTCACTCATCCATTCAGCCATTTACCCTTTCACCAATCCAGCCATCCTTTCACTTACTAATCCTTCCACCCATCCACTATTTTAGTCATCCATCCATCCTCCCTTTCTCTCTCCATCGACCCTTTCACTTAGCCATCCTTCCTTCCATCCATCCATCCACCCACCCATCCATCCATCTACTCATCCACTCATGAATCCATCCATTGACCCTATCACTCATCCATCCATCATTTCACTCCTTCAAACATCTATTCATCCTTTTGTCCATCTACCCTCCCTTTCACTCACTCATCCATCCTTACATCCACCCTTTTACTCATACGTCCATTCATTCACCCTTGCACTTATCAATCCATCAATCCATCCATCATTTCACTCATCCACCTACCCACCCATCATCCACCCAACCATCCCCCCACCCACCATCCACCCACCCACTCATCCATCCTTTCACCCACCCACCATCCAATCCACTGATCCATCTTTTCACCCACCCACTATCCACCCACCCACTCATCCATCCATCCATCCTTTCACCCACCCACTCATCATCCATCCATCCTTTCACCCACCCACTCATCATCCATCCATCCTTTCACCCACCCACTCATCATCCATCCATCCTTTCACCCACCGACTCTCCATCCATCCATCCTTTCACCCACCCATCATCCATCCATCCATCCATCCTTCTCCTCATCCACCCATCCTTCCCCTCCATCCATCCATCCATCCATCCATCCTTCCCCTCATCCACCCATCCTTCCCCTCCATCCATCCATCCATCCTTCCCCTCATCCATCCATCCTTCCCCTCCATCCATCCATCCATCCTTCTCCTCATCCATCATCCTTCCCCTCATCCATCTTTCCCCTCATCCATCATCCAGCTACCCTTCCACCCATACATCACGCTATTTACATTTTCTCTCCATCCTTCCCCTCACTCATCAATCCATCCATCCTCTCTCATTATCCATTTATTCAATCTTTCATTCATCCATTCACCCTTTCACTAATTCATCCAGCCATTCACCCATCCCTTCACTTACTTACTCGCCGACCTTTCTATATTAATTTTGAGCTGATCCCTGTTGAGAAGAGGCCCATCAAGAATTTCACCCTCGCTGCAGGGGCCGTTCCAGGACTAGGACAGAAGCCACCCAGGGCGGAGACAGGATCCACCACAGGGGGGGGACAAGAGCCATCACAGGTGGGGGTGGACTGGAGCCACAACATGGGGGGACAGGAGCCATCACAGGTGGGGGTGGACTGGAGCCACCACATGGGGGGACAGGAGCCATCACTGAGGGAAGGGCAGGAGCCATAACAGGAGAGGGAACAGGATCCACCAGGGTGGGCACAGGGGTGGGCATGCAGTATTCTAGTATCATCTTGGGCTCCTCGTCCCCTCCTGCACAAGACAACGAGAAGACAGGCTCTCTGTCCAAAATGCCATCCCCCACTGTGATGTACAGTACTTACAGGAGATACTCTAAGAGAACTGATTGAACTGATTGTCCTTCATACTCTGTTAATCAGTGTGGGTGCGATTGTGCCATTTCTGTTTTTTCTTAAATTATAGACTGCATGTTTGAAGAACCGAGGTTTGCTTACAATTTAGTGACAGTAATTACGCTCTGTGAAGAGAACCACGTGCTGCCTCGGTGTAATCAGGGGTGTAATCTGGCCGAGTCTCGGATGTTTGGGGCCCTGGGTAGAAATGGAACGTGTGAGCCCCCCTCTAAATAGCAGAGACATGACACATTCAGGGCTGTTTGCATGTGAATAGATGTCGCTGCTCCTGAACCGGCAGCCCCTCCCTCTCAGTCACCTTTGAAGCACCTCTTAACAGGTCATCAAGGGCTGGAGGTGTGAGGGTAGCCATCCCGCTGTGCCTCTCCATTGCTGCTGAGTATCTGAGGAGCTTTGGTGCAGCATCGGAGTGAAGAAGGGAGGTGGGTGCAAGCTGTGCCGGCTTTAGGGTGGAGCAACCGGTGCCCTGTTAAAATGACGGACAAATGGCGTCCGTTAGAGATTCCTTCACGGACAACGGACAGACGGCCGAAATTACGGACTGTCCGTGAAATTTACGGACGGTTGGTCACCCTAACCACACTCATCAAGGAACCCCATTATCCCTACCATACTGACCTATCACACTGCGGACACAGTTATCGAACCTCCCAGCAATCCTAACCCCAGCCTTCCTTGCACTCCACTCCTTCCATCTCCCTCATACCGAAATGAACCAGACACACTAAAAACCGATACGGAAATGACATACCGGAACCTTCAAAACGTTGTCTCAGAAATTAAGAATATCTTACACCTGTCAGAAAATTCTCTCTCTCTAACATCAGCCATTTCCAAAAATCATTAGCCTCAGCCAACAGCACGCTAAATGCTATTCTGTTGCCTCTGTCAAACCGGCAATATCGTACATGCAAGCACTTTATCTACTGAACTGACGCAGAAATCCAACGCTTTTGTTTTTTATTTTTTATTTTTATTCATAAGAGTTTCCCTTCATGAAATAAATCACATTTACATACAACATCAAGTCTATCTTGTTCTATACATCATCAGATAACGAATACGCGTAATATAACACTTGGTAATGTTTATCATCACACTGATACATCCCAGCAACGTCACATAACATTAACATATTCAACAGTTAAGTAGCAGTGTTAATGAGGTCCGGATGTTCACGTAAATAGGTGGTAGGAGGTTCACAGAAGTCAGAGGGCTTGGCAGCTGTGGGCAGCTCTTCTGCATATATCAGAAAATTGTCTTCACAGCTAACGCAGTCCAGTAGCCAATGAGTTATGGTAGGTGCCCTCCTGCTATGCCAATGTATGGCTACTCTTCCTTTTGCTAAGAGTAACATTATGACGGTTAGCTTTTTCTTGGCAGGTTTCAAATGTGTTATGTAACCCAACAGACATAATTGTGGCGAGCAATCTAATTTACAATTCAGGATCACACTGAGAAGTTGAGCCACCATCTCCCAAAATTAGTTGTACTTTGCTACAATACCACGCTAGGTGTACAAAATTGGCCTGGTCTGACATGCAGCATTTACATTTTGCATCTACACGCAAGTCATGCTTGTGCAACTGGGGTGGGGTTTGGTAGGTTTGGTGCAAGTATTTAAAATGTATTTTATGTAAATTCCCATTGGGTGTGAGAAGTTCAGTAAGTGCACAGCAAGCTTGCCAATCCTCCACCGTCAGAGGTGTAGCTAATAATATATTCCATTTGTCGTGGGCTTTTTGCATGTTAGCGCCAATTTCCCTCTGCAGGGCCCTATAGAGTCTCGCCACGATGTGTGTATTGTTTGGAGCGGTGATTAATAATTGTAGCGTCGCTAGCGTGGGGGATTTCTTTGGGAATGTGGGATATAAATCCTGAAGTGCTGCACGCAATCTGTGGTATGCAAATTTAAACAATAATGTCTGATTGCTGGCAAATGTTAGGTCAGCGATCTCCGGGTTCTTGTCAGGTTTTGACAAAGCAATTATTAGCGCCTCATGTGAAGTCGGGGGAAGGATTTTGGCATGGTATGCTTCATCATACATTTCTAATAAATGCAGGCTAATTAAGTCTGAGTATGCTTTGTACAATTCCCCTGTATAGCCATCGGGCCCTGGAGTTTTGCCATTGGGTAGTGTCTTTATAACATCTTGTACTTCTTCTATGGTGATTGGCTGTGTAAGGAACTCATGCTGGCTGGCCGATAGCCATATTAGTGCAATATCTTCTACATAATCTAGAATCTCTTGTGCGTGTGCTGTATCTCGCGAAGTATATAATCCGCCATCATTGTTCATAAATGTTTGTAGTATACCGGCCGTGTCGTAGTGTTCCGTATTATTGTCATCCACCATTTGTAGAACAGTATATTGTTTTTGTTCCAATCGTATTTTTTGTGCAAGTATACGGCCTGGTCTGTCTCCCTCACACAGGGAAGTACATCACAAGTCTGGCGTCTTGTGATGTACTTCACCTCATCGTCTGCTAAATTATTGTAGGCACCTATTTTGTCTCTGATAGCACTTAATAAGTCCTCACTGTGAGTATCATCATACTCTTCTAAGCTTTTGATTCGATTTTCACATTGCGCTAACTGGGTGCGAATATCTTTAAGGATTCCCGCTGTTGTGTTGATGCATATACCCCGTATTGTCACTTTAAAGGCTTCCCACAGAGGGCCAGCGCTTTCTACCGATGTCTTATTGGTGGCAAAGTAGTCTTCTATTGCTGAATCATCTCAGTATATAGTGGGCATAGTAGTGCCGTTGCATTAAAGCGCCAAATGAATTGGGGCCGGGTATATGTTGGAATTTGCTGGGACAGTAAGACAGGCTTATGGTCTGAGAGCGTTTTTGGGAGATGTCGGAAATCCAGGGTCCATGGGCACGCTTGTTCCGTAATAAGCAAATAGTCAATTCTGGACCAGCTATTATGTGCACTGGGGAATGAGTGCTATCGTGGGCATGCGGATTATGCATTCACCATATATCTTGCAGTCAAAATTCCTGCATGCCATGTAGAAGAGCTGCAGCTGGATTCTGACCCCAGCGAGCAGCCCCTCTTCACTTTTTTAACAAGGTAGATTACCAATTCAATAAAAGTTCCCAGTGGACTATCTATCCTTTTTTAATACACCACCCACCCACATCTACATCTCCACCTAGGGCCCTCACACCCACAGCACTAAACGGCAGGAACAAAAGATATCCGTCTTATGGCTGCTCATCGGGTATTGCACCGCTGACGAGGAGCAAACCCATATGATGAAGCATGACACCTAGCTTGCTGGGTGTGTGAGGGTTCTAGTTCCGAAAAGGGATTTCCCCTCCTTTATATCTGCCTTCACCCATCACCATGGTTCATCCTTCCTCCCATCCCCTGCCCCCACTGGGGAACTGCGTACTTCTCTTTGTTTATAAGTAATTGTTTGACATAACGCTCCATGGGGCCTGTGTTGGTCATTTCCGCTATTCTTATCAGGCGAATGTTAATTCGACGAGAATGCGCTTCGAGATCTTCAGCTTTTGCCATCAGCGCTGCCATTTTTTTGTCCAACTTGTCTTGCTTAGTTTCAATTTGTCGTTGAGTATCTTCGGTATCTGATATGCTGCGCCCCGCCATGTCCGTCCGTTCAGTATGCCGGTCTAGGCGTTCTGACATGCGGTCTACACGGTAAGTGAGATTGTCTATTTTGCCGTCTATGTTAGAGAGAGCCACTTGTATCGAGGAGAACATGGTCCGCACATCAAAGTCAAGTCAAGTCAAGTCAAAACAAGCTTTATTCGATTACATTTAAAATCATAAAAGCAACAAAACAACATGTATTTAAAAATTAATTACAATTTGATAAAATTCATTACAATTTGATAAAATTCATTACAATTTGATAAAATTCATGTGGGTTACAAACGCAGAACAATTCAGTAAAATTCATGGAGGTTAAAGAGCAAGCCGGAAATCATAGTGGTAAAATCACCCTTCCAGTTGTCTCGGGGATAGCATCCTGGTCCTAGTACGCATAGCAGCGACGAGGAAGCTAGCAACCCCGAGAATTGTCCTGGTGCTGCCTAATAACTGAAGGTAGAGTAAAGCAGGCCGTACCTGGACAAAACCTGCATCTCTTAAAATGGGTGCCAAGAACCTCGACCTACTCGCTTTGTAGTGGCTACAAAACATAATGAAATGCATGAGGGTTTGCTCAGAGAAGTTATCACAGCTACACGGGGTAGATTCATCAGGAACACCCCACACAGGAAAATCGCCCAGGGAGTATTGGATTAAATTGAACCTGAATCTGATAAGCAGGTGACGATGGTAAGGTCTGCTCACGATTTTTAAATAAGGTTCAATTTGGGGCGAAGTCAGGAGTAGGAAATTAGCTCTTACTCTTGGTTTAATTAGTTCTTTCTCCTCCCGTGTTTGAACTGCCCTCCTCATGAAGTTTTCTTTGATCCATTTCAAATCTCCCTTGAGTATAGTGTTTGGGTGGCTGTATAGGTTTGGTCTGCCGAGTCTACCCATCTCCCCCTTTATGTATTCCAGCCATGGAATTTTTGAGGCGTTATCCAAGGTCATGCAATCCCTGAGGATTTTGTGGTTCAGAGCAATGTCCTTGTTCAGCCAGGTTTTGGTCCAACACATGAGGGGCGCTAGTTGGAGCAAGTCAGTGAGATAACCCAGCCCTAATTCAGTATGTATTGAAAGGACAGGTGTGGATTGTGGAACACCCAACAAGGACCTGAGAAAGTGATTTTCTGCTGTTTGTAGTTTGCCACAGTTTGCGTGGCCCCACAGTGGGGCTCCGTAGGAGGCTATAGATAAGCATTTGGTTTTGTAGACCTTCAATAATGCCTCCATCGGTCGAGACCCAAGACGCTTGGCGAAACTCAAAAGGGCAGAGGTGGATCTGGTGACAGCTAGGGATTTCGCATCCACCTGTGGGGACCAAGAGCCCTTCTCTTCGAATATCACTCCCAGGTAAGTAAACACTTGTACTCTCGAGATCCCCTCTCCACAGCAACTAAAGGATTTCAACTTTTTTGGCCTTGGTCGCTTCCCTGTCAGCATAATATGTGATTTTTTGTTATTGACCGACAGGTCTAGCGAGGACATAAAGTGACCAAATGCATTAAGGAGCCTCTGTAACCCCACCCCTGTGCGGGCTAAAAGCACCGCATCGTCCGCATAGAGGAGTACAGGAACTGCGGACCCCCCCACATAAGGGATATCGGGTGTGGTCCCCTCCAGGGCTTTATCTAGGGAGTTGATATAGATGGTAAACAGGAGTGGGGCTAAGATACAGCCCTGCCTAACACCTCTTCTGGAACTAAATGGTCTGGTGGTTTTACCATCACGGTTAGTTCTGATATTAGCTGAAAGGTCTGCATGGAGTGCGGCCAGGAAGTCTACCAGGGGGGGATCAATACCAGCCAGTATGGTCCATAGCTTGGCCCTATTGTGACCAAGTCAAAGGCCGAAGAAAGGTCCATAAAGGCCAGGTATAAGTGACCCTCCTTGGCCATGGTGTATTTACTAATCAGCATGTGGAGGTTCAAGCACTGCTCTATTGTACCTCTTTTCTCCCTGAAAACCGTATTGCAGGTCAGAGAGCACCCCCTTCTCCTTAATAATGTCGCCTAATCTGTGTAGAATGACTCTGCCAAGAATCTTTACGGCAGAGTCGATTAGCGAGATCGGCCTGTAACATGCCGGGTCCGATCTAGAGCCCTTCTTAAATATAGGGATGATGGTTGAGGTGGACCAGGTTTTTGGGAACCCCACAATGACAGTTGAATTAAAGACGTTTGTAAGGATTTTGGCCCAGAATAGTGACTGCGAGCTATATAGGTCTGCAGGGACTCCGTCTGGGCCCGGTGCCTTATGTTTGGTCATTTCTTCAATTGCCCTGATAACCTCAAATTCGGAAAAGGACAAAAGGGGGGGTTCGGTAGGAGGCTGATGGGGATGGGGTGTGGTTAGAAGATCTGCACTGTTATAAATTTTTCTTAAGTGGTTCACCCAGTCATCCTCTGGTATCACGCAGTCCAACACAGTGTTATTAGAGGAGGCAAAATACGGATGATTTAAGATCGTCCAAAATTGGGAACTATCTCTCAGTGCGCTGACCGATGTTAAGCTGTCCCATGCCTCACTTTTTATAGTTTTTTTGCGTGTCTCGATAGCCTGCCTATATTCTTTTCTAAGCCGACCCACCAACTCCCTATCTCTGGGCTGATGTTTAAGAGCCTGGAGCAGAGCATTGTGTTTTTGAGAGCACTCCCTGGTCCGCACATCTCTGGTAGAAGTCCCATTTGCAGCGAGTGGGGCCTGTTTTGCATCGCCATGGCCTTCTGGATCGTTCTCTGTCTGTTTCTTTTGCTGGTCGAATGATAATTTGGGTTGATTCCTGTCCGGCTTACCCATGGTGCAGCGATATATATCAGCTCAGTCACTGTATTAGCTATGTCCCAAATTGACACAAGGCTACCACAGTGCAAGCAGGTATCCAGGCGATTGAGTTGCCGAGAGCCTTACAAGACAGTTAGTCAATGGGCAAACCCCCCCCCTAGTCAATGGGCAAACCCCCCCCCCAATGCAGCCAAGCAGGTGTCCACAGTCAATGCTGTACCTTGCTGCGTCGTTCATGCAGGATAGTGGTGAGTGGCTAGCACCGTCTTGGGGAGGAGGCAAATAGTTCACCTAGTTGCCATGAGCGACTGACCGGGGCACTGCAACGGTCCTAGGATGGGAAGGTGTTCTCCGTTGAGGATATGCATGGAGGGATGAGATCCGCCACCCCCTGCTATTGCGGAGTGTCCGCGGGTTTAGTTGGGTCTTGCACAGTATGCTGAGCCATGCTGGTGAATTTCTTTACAGGTCGTGACACTTGATGATATGGCGGTGCGTGACCCGCAGGCCAATGTGTTCTCAGGGACAGCACGTCCGATGTATGAGAATTTCGAGAGAGAATTAATACTTCCCCACGTTCATGACCCCAATCAGTAGTGCTTCCAGACAGGCCTGAAACGTCTTGTGGTAGGCCCCGTCGCCGCGCACTATCGAGCTATACAGTCCCGGGCAGGGCCGTAATTGGCCTCAGAGACTGTTTTTATTACGCGCTGCTTGTGGGATCATTGGATTGTGTTCTGCCAGAGAGAGGGCCCACCAAAGTATGGAAAGGGGGTGAAGAGGCACCTCCCAGGAGTATCGCCGGTCCGAGGTTCCAGGCCTCAGGAGTGCTATTGCCGCATATGCAGCACGGCCTCTCCTCCCAGCCGCCGACCCGAAGTCACAACGGGCGTGCTGAGTGTCTCCCACCTCCAGAGTACAAAGCATGCACGAAGAATGTTGTCTGCGCTCGGTGCCGCACCGCCAAGTTTGCATCCCCAGCGGCTGTGTTTTCAGGCACCGCGCCAGGCACGTCTTTGATCTTGCGTGACCGGCTCAGCTCACTCCAATGCGGGGCAGGACCACGTTCACATTTGTTGCTCAGGCCGCGTCCCAGCAGATTTTTCCAAGTTTTCGTTCTCGGGTGTTAGGGCACTTCAGGAAATTAAGGTTGGCCCGAGTGTTCCGGATCATTTCACTCACATATTCACCACTTTAGCAGAGTTGTGGCGCAGGATAAATGCAGGATAACTTGAGCGACTGAAGGAGTTCGATCAACAAGCGGCCATCTTCAGGTGTGGTTAGCTCTGCCCCCAGAAATCCAAACCTTACTACTATCTTACGAGTCAACTCCATGTCCCCTCACTAATAAGGATGAATTCACAATTCGCCCAGTCACAATCAATCCAAATAGAACCTCACAGCGGAATAGCAGAAAGATAAACCCTAATAACCTACAAAGAGTAACCATAACCCCTGATAATCATGACCTTACTCTGGGAAACGCATCAAATCCAATTTCCTGCCTCCTACTCAACTGCCGCTCAGCAATGAAACATGCATCTGACATCACTGACCTCATCCTGAACCGAAATGTGGACGTAACCATCTTAACGAAATCATGGCTCTCAAAATCACTTTTCCCATGCCTAGACCTTCTTGACCTCCCAACTTCAACATTATAAGAATAGACAGACCACACAAAATGGGGGGAGGCTTCGCTTGTATACATCGATCCAACATCCTTATCTTGAAGTTTCACTCCAAACCCCATGCATCTTGTGAATACCTTGGGTTCTTCATAAAATCCTCAGATATTCATCCTTACAAACTTCATATATTTTACCATTCTCCAGGTAAAAACACCTCATTCATAGACCAACTAATGGAAATCATTACAACAAACTCGACCCATCACTCTAATTACTTATTCCTTGGGGATTTCAATCTTCACTGGGAAGACCCTTTAGATAAGCAGGTCAATGCTGTCAAAACCTTCCTAGCAGACCATTCCCTAATCCAAGCCTGGTCACTTCAAACTCATTCCAAAGGTGCTACACTTGACTGGATCATCTCCAAAGAAAAGGGGGTTGAATCTATCTCAATCATAAACTCAAACCTAACTCCCCAACACTGTCAAAATAAGACCATTGACTCTCTAAATTGTGAACTCCGGTTCAGGGAGCCATGTTATACTCCCACCACGAACAAGGTTGAGAGGCTCCTCTCTGATACGAACTAAGCCTTGAATTCAATGGCGAGCGCTGCCCATATGCACGCAGATAAACTGGATGCCCAACTAAATGTCTTGCAGCTAATAGCTGGTTTAGGAACCAAAATTGATACTAAACTTGACCTACTAAACTCACTGGTATGGGGAGCCCAAAATAATGTAGCAACAAGCCAAAGTTTGCGACAGTGGTAAATGCTGTTTGAGAGACCCTTGGTGACATGTTCATCGTCTGGAAGGACACCGAAGAAACTCTTCTACAGTCATTAACCGGCTTGAACTGCGCTAATGAGCGTATACAATTTACTTGGGAGACCAATAATAAAACTATAACCTTTTTGGATGTAAAAATCACCATTACAGAGTCTGGTTTTGAAACTGACCTTTTCCGTAAAAAAACGGACAGTAACAACACGTTGCACTCGCAAGCTTTCACCAAGGGTCTCTCAAACAGCATTTACCACTGTCGCAAATGCTACGAGTAAAAATAATCATTTCCAATCAAACACAGACTGAACATCGCCTTGACAAAATGGGAAGGAGATTTTATGATAGAGGATACCCTGAACCTCTGATCGAACAGGCCAAAAAAAGAGCTTTACAGACCCCGAGAGAAAAACTACTGTCCAGAACTATAAAGGACAAGGAAGCCAGAATGGTTCTGGTGTCTAAATTTTCCACTTTAAGTGTAGCCTACAAAAAGATTATCTTGCGACACTGGCCTATATTGACCGCTGAACCGGATTTTGGAACTACATTTAAAAACCCGCCCATCTTTGCTTACACCTGCAATGCAAACTTCAAAGAAATCTTAAACAAAAAGATTTCTACTCAAGCAATCACCAAAGGAACAAGATCCTGCATGAATTGCAGGAATTGTAATAACATTATCAGGGGTAATTCCATCAACCAACCAATGAAAGGAACTGACATCAAACTGAAGGTTAACGCCACATGTGATACTCCTAATGTAATATATCTGATCAAATGTCCATGTGGAATGATTTACATTGGTAAGACTGAAAGGAAGGTTAAGACTCGTATCAACGAGCGTAAATCAAACATCAGGTTGAAGAACACCAAATCTAATGTTGCAGTGCACTTCAATGAAACCAGACACAACATTTCCCAACTCAAGTTCATGATACTTGAGGTTGTCAAGAAACGAGAGGGTATTGACAATAATAAACACCTGTTAAGAAGAGAGATTGCTTGGATATTCAAAATGCAATCCATGAAACCGATGGGACTCAACGATCGTTTGGAATTTTCCTGCTTTCTATGAAATACCCTTCGGGTATTATATGGTATTATATGTCTTATACTGTATTTCCATTAGTGCTGCAAAATATAACTTTTTTTCTCATTATTGTTTAACATTTTGTGCCTTATTATTATTGTTCTTTCTATTACTGTCCTTGTTATCACCGCTTTTTGTTTCATACCTTTGATTGATTGTTTTTTACATATGAGTTTTTGTTTTACTTCAGTCTTTTGAATCTCTCCTCACACGTAGTGCGATTTTTCACGTTCACTCAATATGGCTGTCGTTTTTTTGTTACACTTTTGTCCCTTCTTACTGTCTACTACGGCACTGTTTTCTTTCTCAACTTTCCCCTTCCGGGCTGACACACCGACCGCTGTCGCCGGGAAGATTCCTGCTAACCACTGAGGCAACGAGCCAGCCAAACATTAAGTAAGTCGGCATTCTGCCGCATCCTTGTTAATACGTTTTTGATGCACCTCGCAAATTTTTGACTCAGGATATGTATTTTTCTGACTTCTGGCATGTTCTCTTATACTTTTTATGTTTAGACTCTCCATACGTTGGATGACACATGAGTGTTTCAGGCGCATATTACTAACCCCTATCCGTGATAGGCACTTTAAAATTACCGTACACAAGATGAACCCATAACTGAGATCACTTCACCTTAGTTCACGCATATTTTTACTTTTATTTTTAGTGTTAGACGCCGGCCACTCGTGAGCACCCCTCACCGTTACCCTCCTGCTTGCTACGCACCACGTGACACCTAGGCTGTTTTATTTTTGTTAATATATATCTTTGTTGCCATTTTAGACACTTAGTGCTATGTCTTTATATTCACTTTGTAGAGCTCCCAGACGAAGGGCGCATGGCCCGAAATGCATTGGAGCAGTTTGCATTTTTGGAACTCGATGGAATTGTGAATGTTTAATACAATCATTGAAAATCAAATCAAATAGAATGTTATCATGAAGACTAATGATGATATAAGAATAAATTGCTAACGTCAATTTCTTTTGAAATCTTGCTTGTCGGGAATCCAAGGTGTGCCCACATCACAGGGATGCTACCATAGATTTATGGTGGCACACAAATAGAATACATTAATAGAGGACCTGAAGAAAGAGGCATGTAGACGTATGCCGAAATCCACTTCTCCTAATCCCCTGTTGAACCAACACCTCCACTGGTCCACGCCAAGAAAGACATTATTTCACAGTATAGAGCACTCAGGGGACACAGAGATCAATCCAAAAGCAAGAACTCAGTCCCATGTCAATGGCTCCCGTAATCACATAGATCAGCATACTACTTCCATACAAGACTAGCAGATTAAACACCTGAAATTTGTTGACAAACTAGACTCTGAATCCATCCTAAACAAAAAATGCACAACAGATGGCGCTGATAACTTTGATCAAGAAGATTCCATTCAAATAACTATCTCCCAACCTAATACAGTAAAAGGAGCTAAAAACCCCACTTTATCCCACAATTGAAGATGACAACTGTACCTCTGGCGGAAGAACAACATTTATGCAGGAAAAACGAAAAGAGATTAAAGAGATTAAACAACGCTAGGAAAAAGAATGGAGCGCTTCTACGCTGGCTCAGACCTGATGTCAGTGACTCGAAATCCAACATAGTCTAAGCACCAAACAAAAACTCCAATGGAGGAAGAACTCTAGATACTCGCCTTCCAACACAAATAAACGCTGTGCAAAATATGGGCCAATGTAAGCCGGAACCTGCCCAAGGTACTGTGGTCAGCCCAAAGGAAAAAACTGGGAATTGTATGGAAAGACAAGAACCCAATCCATATTATGGAGAACCCAAAAATATCCCGGATAAACCTACAAACTCACCATGTGATCGATCTCCCACTCGACATGGTGTGAGAAAGCCCACTGGTGGGTATGCCCCCATGAATCTACAAGCTGAAGTGATTTAAGATACTCATGTGAAATAGAGAAAGAGGCCCAAAACATAAGGAAATCCACAGAGGAGATAGCCACACAAGTTAACCTTATAGATAGCTCAAAAATGAAACAAAATGAGAATACTCCGAACCCCTTGGAAGCAGTGGACCAGAGGCAGGACTTCCATCAAGGGAACATAAATGAGAAATCTGTTACCTATGAGGTCAACCCGCACTGCCTTAAAGTGAACGAACTAGAATGTCTGAATCACCCTCTTAAGACCAAGATGCCAAAAGATGACTCAGAAACAACATTTTCACACCAAAAGAATACTGTGTCAGTTGATGCTGGAACAACTCAATCATCACAAGAAGGTAAAAAGCTAATACTGTACCCAGAGTATCTATCCCAAGGAAAATGGGATATCCTCAATAGAGGAAACCGTCTAAATCTATTTTCGCACCTCCCAGGACTAGAAAATATAAAAACAACAGACATTGGAAGTGTCGCTTTTATTGCACCTGAACAGGGCCAAAAAATGATACTACAGCAGTAACCTTTCATAGTAAAGACAGAGCCGCAGCCCTACTGTTGAATAAAGATCGTTTGGGTGACTGGGGTATTCACACTAGTCTTGTGACTATAGCTAAATATCCTGTTGTCTTAAAGGATGGAGTCCTAAATGCCTTAAAGGACTATAACATCCCAACCTTGGCAAACAGTGATACAACCAGCCAGCTGCCTACTTCAGTCTTGCGTGGCCCACTAGCTACCTCCCAAACAGCGCCATGGAAAAGGAACCCGCTTCAAATAACATCATCTAGCACAGAAGGCCCCCGCCCATGATCACTAAGGACAGAATTCTCAAGACTGGTCCTGGCTCTCCCAGGTCTTAGGGTGAAGCACAAAACTTCTCAAGTGGACATAAAACTAGTGAAGAAATCGCCCCCCACCTCAGTATCTGTTCCTGGAACATCCGAGGTCTAACAAACAAAAAAGCGGAAAGAGTAACGACCTCCCTTTTAAGAAATTATGATATTATTGCCCTACAAAAAACCTGGTCCTTGCAAGGTATCACCTGGGTGGATTACACTGTTTATGAATCTCGTGCCATTGCATCTCAAGTAGGTGGTCATGCTCTTAAGAACAACCTGGCCCTAAAGGTCTCCATGATTTTTGAAAGGGCAAGGTGACTACATTTTCATGAATTTTGAGCCACAACCGTTGAAAAAACAACACTAAACAACATGCTATTATCCTTGGCGAATCTATCTACATCCCTCTAAAACCAAGCGAGAGATAACCTTGAACAAAATTCTTCCCATCATGAAAGATCTTTTTGAACACTTCACAAATGATTTGTGGCTAATAATAGGAGACTTTAATGCCAACTTAATGGAGAAAAGCCTGGACCCCTCCCTTCTAATTTCACTGGATACCCAAATGTGGGCAATCCCAGATATAAAATGGCAGTACCAACGGAAGGATAATCAAGGGACAAAGGTTGCCACAAGATTAACCCCTTCGATGCTGATGACGAGCTCAGCTCGTCATCACCCACGGGGGTCGTGTGCTGATGACGAGCTGAGCTCGTCATGGTGCCACTAAAATGGCATTTTCCAGCACACAGCGGGAAAATGCCTAGCATCCAAGTGGTTAAACCAACTAGGGCTCCATATCCTAAATGGTAGATTGGAGTCATACTCGCCCGCCGCTTATACCTATGTATCTCCCTTTAGAATGACTACCTTGGACTACATATGGATCTTGTTCGCCCGCTTCCAATTTGTCCAGGAATTTGTGGTAACCCCTTCTTTGGAAAGTGATCATGCCCTCTTAACATGCAAAGTTCTATCAAATCATAGGTTACGGCCAAAAATCTATCTGATTGGCAAAGACTCAACATTGGAGCCAATTAGAAAATTACACTGGACACTTGACCAACAAGAGGCAATTGAAGAGAAGGAGGTCAACTTTTTGGAAAACTTGAATCAAGAGCCTAGCAGCCGGCTAACGCCACCACTGTGGGAACAGGTAGTGGAGGACCTTAAAAAAATCTAACTGTTAAAAATGTTAAAAACTCAAACAATTATCCTTCATCTATACCCCACCTCAGTGATCTCAAGCACACCGAGCTGAGTATTAACCATAAATTAAATACCTTATTGCGTAAAAGCACACATACCAGCTTGGATTACAAATCCTTACGAAAGAAGATTTTGACCACCCGTAAATAGATAGGAAATTAAGGTTCAAAGAAAAAAGGATAAAAGAAGAACAGCGCTGGACCCTTGCCCATGAAATCTTAAAATCAAAAGATCAAAAGAAATTTTGTAACTGGGTAAATAAGGCTGCTAGACCAGGCCAATCATCCACCGTAATAAAGGTCTCCCCCACTGAATGAGAGGCCCACATTGAAACTCTCTACGTCGAACTCGACAAATATAATTGGTGTAATCATCATAGCTCCATCCCTCTCAATTCCCTCCCTGGAATGTCACCAATTACTAAGATTACTTCAAGTCAAGTTGCTTTCATTATAAAAAGAATGCGTCCAGGAGGGGTCCCCGGCCCAAATGGGTTACCAACAAAGATATACAAAGCCTTGACTCACAAGTGGGCAGCGCTCCTGGCCCACCTATTCGAGACCTGTAGAATGGGTGGTCCTATCCCTGATTCTTGGCGAGGTTCTCTCCTCGTCCCTATCCACAAAAAAGGTTAGCGATCTAATCCTGATAACTTCCGGATGATTGCACTCCTCGATGTTGATGGAAAGGCCTACGCAAGTGTCTTATTACAAGAACTGACAAGCTGGGCGGAAGCTCATAAATGAATACCTTTCAAGCAAACTGGCTTTCAAAAGGGCTGCCACAATGAGGATAATCTGATTTGCTTAACCCGTATGATCAAGGTTACACTTGCAACAAAGGGAAAATCGTTGTGCCTGGGATTTATTTATTTCCAAAAAGCATTTGATAACGTTGCCCGCCCCAGGCTCTGGGAGAAATTGCTTAAATATGGCATTCCGCCGACTCTATTGAACGCCCTCATCACCCTGTACTCTTATACGTGGTTCAAAATAAAAGTCTCTGCTGGTTGGTCTACAACCAATAAAATCATGACCGACAAAGGCTTAAAGCAGGGATGTATTTTGGCCCCTTTACTTTTTAATTTGTACCTCGCAGATTTACCGGAGTGGCTGGCCCGCTCTCATGCTTTCCCACCAAGAATCGCATCTGTTAAAATTCAGTCAATGCAATACGCAGATAATACGATTCTACTTGACCAAACACAGGTGGGCCTCCAACGACTTTTTGATCCCTTGGCAACATATTGTGAAACCAATGCGCTGAAGATTAAAATCTCTAAAACCAAGGTGATGATAGTCTCGAGAAGCCGAGCGAGACAGAGCCCCTGGTACATTGCTGGGAAATCTATTGAGGTAGTCACCACTTACAAATATCTTGATGTCTGGATAGACCACAAAGGGAGTTCAGGTCCGCAAATCGCGGCAATGCAAAGTGTGGCCCGCAGCCTCGAGGGGGCCTTCCTACGAACTAAGAAAGCTCTCCATTCTCCTGACTTCACCCCGTTAATTAGAGTGATAGATGCCAAATTGCTATCTACAATAGCCTTTGGCGCCACTACTTTTAAAGATAAAATGTTCACTTGGCTGGACAGAATGCAATCAGCCTGTTTTCTTAGAGTGTTTCACCTACCCAATTCGACCTCCCATGCCCAAATCTGCTTGGAGTTCTGCTTGTTCTCCCAACATTGGACAATGAAAGCACAATTTGTTGCCTACTGTGCAAAAACAAAAATGGCCCAAGCCTCCACATTAAAGAGTTGCATCTGGTCACTGTTAAATAACCCCAGCACTTCTTGGATTACATTTTTAACATTCTGCTTGGACGCTTTAGAAGTCCACGATCTATGGGTGAGTTCACTACCCATAGGAATTGCTCCTCCCTCTCAGAGAGGGGGTTGTAGCCCCCAGAGGAACTAGGTTTTTCCACTGGGAGGAGAATCCCAAATGATGAAGCATGTCACCTCTGGTGAGTGAGGGGTTTCGTCCTTAAAAGGGAAATGCCCACAGTTAGCTCTGGAGCATGTAGTTATTGGTTCTTTATTATTCTGATTCTGGTTCACAAACCTTTTAGTAGTGGTTTCCCGCACTTCTAAATCATTGTAATAGACACTAGGATTGTGTACTGTTAGCGAGTCTATTTTTGGGGATTAAATCCTTTGAGGTCTTTAAAATTATCCCTAGGACCTCCTGGCTTTGAACCTGATTTTGTTTTGTACTACCCCTATCAGTCCCTAGTACATGGTACGAAGGTACACAGGGCATAGATACCTCAGAGGTCTCCCATGGGCTGAAACCTGCATTAGGCCACCCATGGGAGACCATGCAAAATGGAACTACAGGCCTGCCATTGTAACCTGTGTAAGTTGGTGCAGGCCCACTTACTGAAGATCTAGGTTTACTATATCTAAGGGTCACTGCACTTAAAACCTATAAGTCACCCCTTTTGGAAGGATTTTGCAATCCTGAAGGCAGGGTGCTTGGTTCTAAGTGAGAGGGTGCCCCTACATGAGAAGGACACCCCTGCAGCCTACGGAGGTCATTCTCCCCGGGTTGTCAGTGAAACAGCCATATACTATATAGAGGGGCACCGCGTAATTACATGATGAGCATCTTGAAAATGGCTGCAACGAATCCTATCATGTTTGGTAATAAACATGTTGGTATCATGCCCCCACACCATAAACGGTGTGGGTTGTATGGTTCCAAGACCTGGAAGAGCCCTCCGTTAGGCTCTCAGTGTTCCCGGTACCAGTCTTCCAGACCCGCACAGCACAAAATGGTTGCTGCCGACCAGAGACACATTTCTGCCCTCCTGCTGCTGAGCCAAGCTCGAGGAGAGGAAGGTGGAACTATAGGAAACCTGTCACAGGGAGGTGTGACCACCTCCCAGACTGGATTTAGTGTGTTGGGACTGGGTGGGTGTGCTTGCCAGTGCCATAAAGTCTGCAGGAAGGGTACACTTGGTGTCCCCATGCATAGTCCAGTTCAAACCAGTTCTGGGAGCCGGTGGCTCACGCTCTGGTGTGAAACTGGACAAAGGACACAGGAGTAACCTCCCCCCTGTCCAGACCCTCCCCTGGGAGGGTCCCCTGAATCTTCCCAACCCCTTCCCTAAGGTACTTAAGGGCTTAGCTGGGTTTAGGTCCCTTGATTCGTTGTGGCATACGATTCAGATCAGACACCAATACGCTTCTACTGTCTGGGCACTCTGGACTTTGTTTAGGCTTGACTTAGTCTCCCTTCTAGTCTGCTGCATCGTCTGTGCCTATGCATCATACAGGAACCTTCCAAGGCCTATGAAGCATCAAAGGCACCTGAAGTAATCTCCATTAGAGTGAAGGAGTTACTCCCCTGCATTTGCAGGCACTGCAACTAAGTCGACCAGTCTGCAGATCCTGAGCTCCTCCGGACTCCGTGGGCACTGCAACACAGGTGGAGTTTTTCCACAGCTCCCAAGGCCTGTTATACCCTCTCACCAAGTTTGAGGCCAGTATCCCTCGTAGGGGTTGCAATTACGAACCCCTGTGCACTGCGCACAACTTGCAGTTGAAAAGGCTTCTCGGTAAGAAGATCTTTGGGCTCCAAGTAGCCCCAACCTCAAGCACCTCCAGTGACCAGAATATTCAGCCACACCGCATCATTTGCACTGTGGCCTGCATCTTTTGTAGAGCTGCTTGAGGTCCTCTCACGACTCCAATGCCTCCAGCCTGTGGGTCCATTTGATGCTCACACTTGTTCATTTTGGGCTCCTCTGATTGCTTGGGGCATGCCCTGACTCTCCTTCCTTTGGTGAGTCCCCTGGACCTTGCTAGTCCCGACGTTGCTCCTTCTTAGATTCCTGCACGGTTTGCCCTTGCCAAGGCTTGTTGGTGCTCCCGCCAGACATCGACCCCTCAGCACTCGACATCCTTTGTGGGAAATCTCGTACATGGCTCCTGGTCTTCCTCAGCGTCGCCTGGTCCTCACAGCTGCAGAGTCAAGGTCATCTTCATCCTCCCTGAAAAACTTGACATCGAAGGGCATTGGTCTTTCAAGTCCCCTGGTCTCTCCTGAGTGGCATAGACTCTGTCCCCTCTGCTTTCAGATACTTCTTTTCAAGAATCCATGATTGGATTCCCACGGACACTTTCTCCTTTTCCAGCAGCAGCACTTTCCTGAAGTCCTCCACTGGGTTTGACAGCGGTTTCCGAAACCACTTCAACCTGGCTTCCCTGGTGTAGGTAGGTTGGGCACAAGGATATCCACGGGTGGGGTGTCTCTCCAACCTTCTGTCTTCCACAGGGTTTCTTCAGGGTCCACGTGGAAGGGTCCGTAATCTTTAAAAATCCAATCGTAACTTGCACATAGAGTTGTACGGAGCGCACAGTCGTGTTTCCACACTGCACCCTCTCTCTGTGGGGTCCCTTTCTACTCACCTTGGGTGGTTCCTTGGGTTCACAGCACTTATATGTCCTTTTAACACTGTCTTGACTCGAGTAGCACTTCTTATACCACTTTCTTAGTATATGGTTTGGACCCCCCCTGGGGCCACTGTGTATTTCGTGCAATTTACTTTGTTTCTTTGCTAAAGTATTGTGAGTTGATTTTATCTCCATGTAGGAGATATTAGAACATACTAGAGAGTATTATATAATAAATAAATATTTTTATAAATACTTGATGTGGTTCTTTTTCACCTAATCTAGACTATAAGATTGCATTCTGGTAAAAACAAGCTGCTTTACACTACCTTCTGGTCTAAGACTGAAGGCTGCTCTCCATGGCTACCACTTAGAGAGCTTTCCAAGGTTTTTTCAAAGAAAAGGAACTGTATGGCTGACAAAGGTCCAGCACCTCGGTTTCAAAGTAAATCCAAAGTTCAAGGTTTTAGTGCACACCCATGTCTCGAGCTTGCCACACCAAATCTCCACTGTGAGGACAGATCCAAGAATTTCTTCGAATTTGAGACGGTGCACTAAAAAATCAGTCCAGAGAACTCTAATATTCAAGAATAGTCCTTTTTATTATATTTCAAAATTCTTACCCCCGAAAGGTAAGCAACGACACCTCCTTCCCTCGGGTGACGGGAAAAGCGTGCCAGAATCGTCCAAGTGAAGGAGGTGTCGTTGCTTACTTTTCGGGGATTATACATGCCCGTATTTTGCCTAAACTGGATGATCTTCCATGTTGGGTAACCCAGATGTTCCCCCACTCCACACACGACCTCAATTTATATTGGTGCTTGTGGAGGGGGCTTGTCTTTTTGAATTGCACCATATACTGATTCGAAGAGGGTCGCCAATAGATTTTTCTGGGACTCTGCATACTAAACATTTATTTTCTTAAAGACAGCTCAATGGAGAGCAAACGTCGCGTTGCATGACATAAGGGGTGGATCCATATACCAATTGAGATTCCCTCTACATCTCCAACTTGCTCATTCATCTTCTTCTTCTGAGCCCTGAAGAAGTTCCTATTGGGAACGAAACGCGTCTGCTGAGGCCTTTTAAGAATTTTGAAATATAATAAAAAGGACTATTCTTGAATATTAGAGTTCTCTGGGCTGTTTTTTGAGTGCACTGTCTCAAATTCGAAGCTTTCCAAGGTTGTCTAAGACTTCTTAAATCACCATAAGGGTTGTCTTGACTAGTGCAAGGTGCACACTTATATTAGTGGACATCATATACCAGGACAGCTTCTCACACAGACCAAAGAAACTCTTGAAAATATTAAAACAACAATCAAACAAACTGGCCAAAACCGCACTTCTGATTTCAAAATCGCAGCTGAGTAGTGAATAATTTTCTTCATTCTTCACAGCTAAAGCCAACTCCCTAGAGAACGAGGTCATGGCGGCAGCAAACAACTCAGCAACCCTAAAGAATTCTCATGCTGATAGTCTAATCCAACCTGCTCTGCCAATGCCCAAATATAAAGCTCAATGGGCAACCTTCAAAATGTATGATCTCAGAGATATTACAAAAACCATATTGACTATCAAACCCAACAACAACTTCAAGACCCTTTCCCTCCAAAATGCCTACCTTACATCTATCATATCATCACCCCTCTCTGGACCAAAATCATCAATGCATCGCTTTCGCAAGGCTCCATCCCGGATTGCCTAAAAATTGGTTGTCACCCCCATCTAAAAAAACCTACAGAAAACCCCTCGAACCCTAATAACTTCAGACCAGTAACCAACATTCCCATGCTAGGCAAGGTCTTGGAAAAATGTGTTCAGCAACAATTAAACCAGTACATCATGGATTTCAAGCTACTGGATGACTGCCAGTCAGGATTCAGACCCGGGCACACCACCGAAACAGTAATTCTACATATAGTAGACGACCCCCTACTCGCTCTTGACCATAATGAAGCTTGTCTGCTAGTGCTGCATGATTTCTCATCCGCTTTCAATATTGTTAACTATAGAAAAATCCTGGAGAGACTAGAAAACAGGATGGGACTATCATGCACAGTCCTTCAATGGTTCCAATCCTTCTTAGAAACAGAACCCAAAGGTTTATGGTGAATCAAAATCTATCTCCTAATCCATTAGGAGTGCCACAGTGGTCTACTATATCCCCTGTGCTATAACTTCTATGTCGGACCCCTAACTGAATTATTACAGCAGGCGAATATCTCCTTCCACATGTACGCGGATGACACACAGTTGTATATCAAGATCACATACGTTGAAGAGATTAAGATGATGAATCAAGCTTTGAAAAAGACCGTCCAATGGCTAACTACAATTAACTTAAGCTAAACTCGCAAACAAAATAATTCCTTATAATTGCCCTATCAAAAAACTCTTTGGTGATAATGGATTGTACCAAGACGATCACTGTACTAACTTGTACCCCGATCCTAGTGGACTCCACCAAATCGCTTGAAGTCACGCTGGATAAGAACCTAAATATGCAAACACACACATCAACATGCTGGCTAGAAATGCCCACTTTCACCTCAGCTATCTCAGAAAAATTGAACCATTCATCGAAAATCCAGAACTCACAACTGCAGTTCAGGCATTTGTCATCTCGAGGTTGCAATACGAATGTACAGCTCTTTTGGGGGTCGTCCCAAGATCTCATCAGTCCCTTTAAAAGCCTATATCTACGCAGCTGCAAGACTCTAAACAGGATCTAGAAAATTTGACTACATCTCGCCATGCCTGAAGGCGCTCAACTGGCTGCCTTACAAAGCGAGAATACATCTAAAGACGACCTGCCCTTCCGGGCTGACACACCGACCGCTGTCGCCGGGAAGATTCCTGCTAACCACTGAGGCAACGAGCCAGCCAAACATTAAGTAAGTCGGCATTCTGCCGCATCCTTGTTAATACGTTTTTGATGCACCTCGCAAATTTTTGACTCAGGATATGTATTTTTCTGACTTCTGGCATGTTCTCTTATACTTTTTATATTTAGACTCTCCATACGTTGGATGACACATGAGTGTTTCAGGCGCATATTACTAACCCCTATCTGTGATAGGCACTTTAAAATTACCGTACACAAGATGAACCCATAACTGAGATCACTTCACCTTAGTTCACGCATATTTTTACTTTTATTTTTAGTGTTAGACGCCGGCCACTCGTGAGCACCCCTCACCGTTACCCTCCTGCTTGCTACGCACCACGTGACACCTAGGCTGTTTTATTTTTGTTAATATATATCTTTGTTGCCATTTTAGACACTTAGTGCTATGTCTTTATATTCACTTTGTAGAGCTCCCAGACGAAGGGCGCATGGCCCGAAATGCATTGGAGCAGTTTGCATTTTTGGAACTCGATGGAATTGTGAATGTTTAATACAATCATTGAAAATCAAATCAGATAGAATGTTATCATGAAGACTAATGATGATATAAGAATAAATTGCTAACGTCAATTTCTTTTGGAATCTTGCTTGTCGGGAATCCAAGGTGTGCCCACATCACAGGGATGCTACCATAGATTTATGGTGGCACACAAACAGAATACATTAATAGAGGACCTGAAGAAAGAGGCATGTAGACGTATGCCGAAATCCACTTCTCCTAATCCCCTGTTGAACGAACACCTCCACTGGTCCACGCCAAGAAAGAAATTATTTCACAGTATAGAGCACTCAGGGGACACAG
This sequence comes from Lissotriton vulgaris, assembly GCF_964263255.1. Classification (NCBI taxonomy): domain Eukaryota; kingdom Metazoa; phylum Chordata; class Amphibia; order Caudata; family Salamandridae; genus Lissotriton; species Lissotriton vulgaris. The sequence goes on along the minus strand of NC_141700.1, from coordinate 275,507,366 downwards.
AGATCAATCCAAAAGCAAGAACTCAGTCCCATGTCAATGGCTCCCGTAATCACATAGATCAGCATACTACTTCCATACAAGACTAGCAGATTAAACACCTGAAATTTGTTGACAAACTAGACTCTGAATCCATCCTAAACAAAAAATGCACAACAGATGGCGCTGATAACTTTGATCAAGAAGATTCCATTCAAATAACTATCTCCCAACCTAATACTGTAAAAGGAGCTAATAACCCCACTTTATCCCACAATTGAAGATGACAACTGTACCTCTGGCGGAAGAACAACATTTATGCAGGAAAAACGAAAAGAGATTAAAGAGATTAAACAACGCTAGGAAAAAGAATGGAGCGCTTCTACGCTGGCTCAGACTTGATGTCAATGACTCGAAATCCAACATAGACTAAGCACCAAACAAAAACTCCAATGGAGGAAGAACTCTAGATACTCGCCTTCCAACACAAATAAACGCTGTGCAAAATATGGGCCAATGTAAGCCGGAACCTGCCCAAGGTACTGTGGTCAGCCCAAAGGAAAAAACTGGGAATTGTATGGAAAGACAAGAACCCAATCCATATTATGGAGAACCCAAAAATATCCCGGATAAACCTACAAACTCACCATGTGATCGATCTTCCACTCGACATGGTGTGAGAAAGCCCACTGGTGGGTATGCCCCCATGAATCTACAAGCTGAAGTGATTTAAGATACTCATGTGAAATAGAGAAAGAGGCCCAAAACATAAGGAAATCCACAGAGGTGATAGCCACACAAGTTAACCTTATAGATAGCTCAAAAATGAAACAAAATGAGAATACTCCGAACCCCTTGGAAGCAGTGGACCAGAGGCAGGACTTCCATCAAGGGAACATAAATGAGAAATCTGTTACCTATGAGGTCAACCCGCACTGCCTTAAAGTGAACGAACTAGAATGTCTGAATCACCCTCTTAAGACCAAGATGCCAAAAGATGACTCAGAAACAACATTTTCACACCAAAAGAATACTGTGTCAGTTGATGCTGGAACAACTCAATCATCACAAGAAGGTAAAAAGCTAATACTGTACCCAGAGTATCTATCCCAAGGAAAATGGGATATCCTCAATAGAGGAAACCGTCTAAATCTATTTTCGCACCTCCCAGGACTAGAAAATATAAAAACAACAGACATTGGAAGTGTCGCTTTTATTGCACCTGAACAGGGCCAAATAATGAGACTACAGCAGTAACCTTTCATAGTAAAGACAGAGCCGCAGCCCTACTGTTGAATAAAGATCGTTTGGGTGACTGGGGTATTCACACTAGTCTTGTGACTATAGCTAAATATCCTGTCGTCTTAAAGGATGGAGTCCTAAATGCCTTAAAGGACTATAACATCCCAACCTTGGCAAACAGTGATACAACCAGCCAGCTGCCTACTTCAGTCTTGCGTGGCCCACTAGCTACCTCCCAAACAGCGCCATGGAAAAGGAACCCGCTTCAAATAACATCATCTAGCACAGAAGGCCCCCGCCCATGTGCACTAAGGACAGAATTCTCAAGACTGGTCCTGGCTCTCCCAGGTCTTAGGGTGAAGCACAAAACTTCTCAAGTGGACATAAAACTAGTGAAGAAATCGCCCCCCACCTCAGTATCTGTTCCTGGAACATCCGAGGTCTAACAAACAAAAAAGCGGAAAGAGTAACGACCTCCCTTTTAAGAAATTATGATATTATTGCCCTACAAAAAACCTGGTCCTTGCAAGGTATCACCTGGGAGGATTACACTGTTTATGAATCTCGTGCAATTGCATCTCAAGTAGGTGGTCATGCGTCAGGAGGCGTATTAATTGCTCTTAAGAACAACCTGGCCCTAAAGGTCTCCATGATTTTTGAAGGGCAAGGTGACTACATTTTCATTAATTTTGAGCCACAACCGTTGAAAAAACAACACTAAACAACATGCTATTATCCTTGGCGAATCTATCTACATCCCTCTAAAACCAAGCGAGAGATAACCTTGAACAAAATTCTTCCCATCATGAAAGATCTTTTTGAACACTTCACAAATGATTTGTGGCTAATAATAGGAGACTTTAATGCCAACTTAATGGAGAAAAGCCTGGACCCCTCCCTTCTAATTTCACTGGATACCCAAATGTGGGCAATCCCAGATATAAAATGGCAGTACCAACGGAAGGATAATCAAGGGACAAAGGTTGCCACAAGATTAACCCCTTCGATGCTGATGACGAGCTCAGCTCGTCATCACCCACGGGGGTCGTGTGCTGATGACGAGCTGAGCTCGTCATGGTGCCACTAAAATGGCATTTTCCAGCACACAGCGGGAAAACGCCTAGCATCCAAGTGGTTAAACCAACTAGGGCTCCATATCCTAAATGGTAGATTGGAGTCATACTCGCCCGCTGCTTATACCTATGTATCTCCCTTTAGAATGACTACCTTGGACTACATATGGATCTTGTTCGCCCACTTCCAATTTGTCCAGGAATTTGTGGTAACCCCTTCTTTGGAAAGTGATCATGCCCTCTTAACATGCAAAGTTCTATCAAATCATAGGTTACGGCCAAAAATCTATCTGATTGGCAAAGACTCAACATTGGAGCCAATTAGAAAATTACACTGGACACTTGACCAACAAGAGGCAATTGAAGAGAAGGAGGTCAACTTTTTGGAAAACTTGAATCAAGAGCCTAGCAGCCGGCTAACGCCACCACTGTGGGAACAGGTAGTGGAGGACCTTAAAAAAATCTAACTGTTAAGAGTGTTAAAAACTCAAACAATTATCCTTCATCTATACCCCACCTCAGTGATCTCAAGCACACCGAGCTGAGTATTAACCATAAATTAAATACCTTATTGCGTAAAAGCACACATACCAGCTTGGATTACAAATCCTTACGAAAGAAGATTTTGACCACCCGTAAAGAGATAGGAAATTAAGGTTCAAAGAAAAAAGGATAAAAGAAGAACAGCGCTGGACCCTTGCCCATGAAATCTTAAAATCAAAAGATCAAAAGAAATTTTGTAACTGGGTAAATAAGGCTGCTAGACCAGGCCAATCATCCACCGTAATAAAGGTCTCCCCCACTGAATGAGAGGCCCACATTGAAACTCTCTACGTCGAACTCGACAAATATAATTGGTGTAATCATCATAGCTCCATCCCTCTCAATTCCCTCCCTGGAATGTCACCAATTACTAAGATTACTTCAAGTCAAGTTGCTTTCATTATAAAAAGAATGCGTCCAGGAGGGGTCCCCGGCCCAAATGGGTTATCAACAAAGATATACAAAGCCTTGACTCACAAGTGGGCAGCACTCCTGGCCCACCTATTCGAGACCTGTAGAATGGGTGGTCCTATCCCTGATTCTTGGCGAGGTTCTCTCCTCGTCCCTATCCACAAAAAAGGTTAGCGATCTAATCCTGATAACTTCCGGATGATTGCACTCCTCGATGTTGATGGAAAGGCCTACGCAAGCGTCTTATTACAAGAACTGACAAGCTGGGCGGAAGCTCATAAATGAATACCTTTCAAGCAAACTGGCTTTCAAAAGGGCTGCCACAATGAGGATAATCTGATTTGCTTAACCCGTATGATCAAGGTTACACTTGCAACAAAGGGAAAATCGTTGTGCCTGGGATTTATTTATTTCCAAAAAGCATTTGATAACGTTGCCCGCCCCAGGCTCTGGGAGAAATTGCTTAAATATGGCATTCCGCCGACTCTATTGAACGCCCTCATCACCCTGTACTCTTATACGTGGTTCAAAATAAAAGTCTCTGCTGGTTGGTCTACAACCAATAAAATCATGACCGACAAAGGCTTAAAGCAGGGATGTATTTTGGCCCCTTTACTTTTTAATTTGTACCTCGCAGATTTACCGGAGTGGCTGGCCCGCTCTCATGCTTTCCCACCAAGAATCGCATCTGTTAAAATTCAGTCAATGCAATACGCAGATAATACGATTCTACTTGACCAAACACAGGTGGGCCTCCAACGACTTTTTGATTCCTTGGCAACATATTGTGAAACCAATGCGCTGAAGAATAAAATCTCTAAAACCAAGGTGATGATAGTCTCGAGAAGCCGAGCGAGACAGAGCCCCTGGTACATTGCTGGGAAATCTATTGAGGTAGTCACCACTTACAAATATCTTGATGTCTGGATAGACCACAAAGGGAGTTCAGGTCCGCAAATCGCGGCAATGCTAAGTGTGGCCCGCAGCCTCGAGGGGGCCTTCCTACGAACTAAGAAAGCTCTCCATTCTCCTGACTTCACCCCGTTAATTAGAGTGATAGATGCCAAATTGCTATCTACAATAGCCTTTGGCGCCACTACTTTTAAAGATAAAATGTTCACTTGGCTGGACAGAATGCAATCAGCCTGTTTTCTTAGAGTGTTTCACCTACCCAATTCGACCTCCCATGCCCAAATCTGCTTGGAGTTCTGCTTGTTCTCCCAACATTGGACAATGAAAGCACAATTTGTTGCCTACTGTGCAAAAACAAAAATGGCCCAAGCCTCCACATTAAAGAGTTGCATCTGGTCACTGTTAAATAACCCCAGCACTTCTTGGATTACATTTTTAACATTCTGCTTGGACGCTTTAGAAGTCCACGATCTATGGGTGAGTTCACTACCCATAGGAATTGCTGCTCCCTCTCAGAGAGGGGGTTGTAGCCCCCAGAGGAACTAGGTTTTTCCACTGGGAGGAGAATCCCAAATGATGAAGCATGTCACCTCTGGTGAGTGAGGGGTTTCGTCCTTAAAAAGGAAATGCCAACAGTTAGCTCTGGAGCATGTAGTTATTGGTTCTTTATTATTCTGATTCTGGTTCACAAACCTTTTAGTAGTGGTTTCCCACACTTCTAAATCATTGTAATAGACACTAGGATTGTGTACTGTTAGCGAGTCTGTTTTTGGGGATTAAATCCTTTGAGGTCTTTAAAATTATCCCTAGGACCTCCTGGCTTTGAACCTGATTTTGTTTTGTACTACCCCTATCAGTCCCTAGCACAGGGCATAGATACCTCAGAGGTCTCCCATGGGCTGAAACCTGCATTAGGCCACCCATGGGAGACCATGCAAAATGGAACTACAGGCCTGCCATTGTAACCTGTGTAAGTTGGTGCAGGCCCACTTACTGAAGATCTAGGTTTGCTATATCTAAGGGTCACTGCACTTAAAACCTATAAGTCACCCCTTTTGGAAGGATTTTGCAATTCTGAAGGCAGGGTGCTTGGTTCTAAGTGAGAGGGTGCCCCTACATGAGAAGGACATCCCTGCAGCCTACGGAGGTCATTCTCCCCGGGTTGTCAGTGAAACAGCCATATACTATATAGAGGGGCACCGCGTAATTACATGATGAGCATCTTGAAAATGGCTGCAACGAATCCTATCATGTTTGGTAATAAACATGTTGGTATCATGCCCCCACACCATAAACGGTGTGGGTTGTATGGTTCCAAGACCTGGAAGAGCCCTCCGTTAGGCTCTCAGTGTTCCCGGTACCAGTCTTCCAGACCCGCACAGCACAAAATGGTTGCTGCCGACCAGAGACACATTTCTGCCCTCCTGCTGCTGAGCCAAGCTCGAGGAGAGGAAGGTGGAACTATAGGAAACCTGTCACAGGGAGGTGTGACCACCTCCCAGACTGGATTTAGTGTGTTGGGACTGGGTGGGTGTGCTTGCCAGTGCCATAAAGTCTGCAGGAAGGGTACACTTGGTGTCCCCATGCATAGTCCAGTTCAAACCAGTTCTGGGAGCCGGTGGCTCACGCTCTGGTGTGAAACTGGACAAAGGACACAGGAGTAACCTCCCCCCTGTCCAGACCCTCCCCTGGGAGGGTCCCCTGAATCTTCCCAACCCCTTCCCTAAGGTACTTAAGGGCTTAGCTGGGTTTAGGTCCCTTGATTCGTTGTGGCATACGATTCAGATCAGACACCAATACGCTTCTACTGTCTGGGCACTCTGGACTTTGTTTAGGCTTGACTTAGTCTCCCTTCTAGTCTGCTGCATCGTCTGTGCCTATGCATCATACAGGAACCTTCCAAGGCCTATGAAGCATCAAAGGCACCTGAAGTAATCTCCATTAGAGTGAAGGAGTTACTCCCCTGCATTTGCAGGCACTGCAACTAAGTCGACCAGTCTGCAGATCCTGAGCTCCTCCGGACTCCGTGGGCACTGCAACACAGGTGGAGTTTTTCCACAGCTCTCAAGGCCTGTTATACCCTCTCACCAAGTTTGAGGCCAGTATCCCTCGTGGGGGTTGCAATTACGAACCCCTGTGCACTGCGCACAACTTGCAGTTGCAAAGGCTTCTCGGTAAGAAGATCTTTGGGCTCCAAGTAGCCCCAACCTCAAGCACCTCCAGTGACCAGAATATTCAGCCACACCGCATCATTTGCACTGTGGCCTGCATCTTTTGTAGAGCTGCTTGAGGTCCTCTCACGACTCCAATGCCTCCAGCCTGTGGGTCCATTTGATGCTCACACTTGTTCATTTTGGGCTCCTCTGATTGCTTGGGGCATGCCCTGACTCTCCTGCCTTTTGTGAGTCCCCTGGACCTTGCTAGTCCCGACGTTGCTCCTTCTTAGATTCCTGCACGGTTTGCCCTTGCCAAGGCTTGTTGGTGCTCCCGCCAGACACCGACCCCTCAGCACTCGACATCCTTTGTGGGAAATCTCGTACATGGCTCCTGGTCTTCCTCAGCGTCGCCTGGTCCTCACAGCTGCAGAGTCAAGGTCATCTTCATCCTCCCTGAAATACTTGACATCGAAGGGCATTGATCTTCCAAGTCCCCTGGTCTCTCCTGAGTGGCATAGACTCTGTCCCCTCTGCTTTCAGATACTCCTTTTCAAGAATCCATGATTGGATTCCCACGGACACTTTCTCCTTTTCCAGCAGCAGCACTTTCCTGAAGTCCTCCACTGGGTTTGACAGCGGTTTCCGAAACCACTTCAACCTGGCTTCCCTGGTGTAGGTAGGTTGGGTACTAGGATATCCACGGGTGGGGTGTCTCTCCAACCTTCTGTCTTCCACAGGGTTTCTTCAGGGTCCACGTGGAAGGGTCCGTAATCTTTAAAAATCCAATCGTAACTTGCACATAGAGTTGTACGGAGCGCACAGTCGTGTTTCCACACTGCACCCTCTCTCTGTGGGGTCCCTTTCTACTCACCTTGGGTGGTTCCTTGGGTTCACAGCACTTATATGTCCTTTTAACACTGTCTTGACTCGAGTAGCACTTCTTATACCACTTTCTTAGTATATGGTTTGGACCCCCCCTGGGGCCACTGTGTATTTCGTGCAATTTACTTTGTTTCTTTGCTAAAGTATTGTGAGTTGATTTTATCTCCATGTAGGAGATATTAGAACATACTAGAGAGTATTATATAATAAATAAATATTTTTATAAATACTTGATGTTGTTCTTTTTCACCTAATCTAGACTATAAGATTGCATTCTGGTAAAAACAAGCTGCTTTACACTACCTTCTGGTCTAAGACTGAAGGCTGCTCTCCATGGCTACCACTTAGAGAGCTTTCCAAGGTTTTTTCAAAGAAAAGGAACTGTATGGCTGACAAAGGTCCAGCACCTCGGTTTCAAAGTAAATCCAAAGTTCAAGGTTTTAGTGCACACCCACGTCTCGAGCTTGCCACACCAAATCTCCACTGTGAGGACAGATCCAAGAATTTCTTCGAATTTGAGACGGTGCACTCAAAAATCAGTCCAGAGAACTCTAATATTCAAGAATAGTCCTTTTTATTATATTTCAAAATTCTTACCCCCGAAAGGTAAGCAACGACACCTCCTTCCCTCGGGTGACGGGAAAAGCGTGCCGGAATCGTCCAAGTGAAGGAGGTGTCGTTGCTTACTTTTCGGGGATTATACATGCCCGTATTTTGCCTAAACTGGATGATCTTCCATGTTGGGTAACCCAGATGTTCCCCCACTCCACACACTACCTCAATTTATATTGGTGCTTGTGGAGGGGGCTTGTCTTTTTGAATTGCACCATATACTGATTCGAAGAGGGTCGCCAATAGACTTTTCTGGGACTCTGCATACTAAACATTTATTTTCTTAAAGACAGCTCAATGGAGAGCAAACGTCGCGTTGCATGACATAAGGGGTGGATCCATATACCAATTGAGATTCCCTCTACATCTCCAACTTGCTTATTCATCTTCTTCTTCTGAGCCCTGAAGAAGTTCCTATTGGGAACGAAACGCGTCTGCTGAGGCCTTTTAAGAATTTTGAAATATAATAAAAAGGACTATTCTTGAATATTAGAGTTCTCTGGGCTGTTTTTTGAGTGCACTGTCTCAAATTCAAAGCTTTCCAAGGTTGTCTAAGACTTCTTAAATCACCATAAGGGTTGTCTTGACTAGTGCAAGGTGCACACTTATATTAGTGGACATCATATACCAGGACAGCTTCTCACACAGACCAAAGAAACTCTTGAAAATATTAAAACAACAATCAAACAAACTGGCCAAAACCGCACTTCTGATTTCAAAATCGCAGCTGAGTAGTGAATAATTTTCTTCATTCTTCACAGCTAAAGCCAACTCCCTAGAGAACAAGGTCATGGCGGCAGCAAACAACTCAGCAACCCTAAAGAATTCTCATGCTGATAGTCTAATCCAACCTGCTCTGCCAATGCCCAAATATAAAGCTCAATGGGCAACCTTCAAAATGTATGATCTCAGAGATATTACAAAAACCATATTGACTATCAAACCCAACAACAACTTCAAGACCCTTTCCCTCCAAAATGCCTACCTTACATCTATCATATCATCACCCCTCTCTGGACCAAAATCATCAATGCATCGCTTTCGCAAGGCTCCATCCCGGATTGCCTAAAAATTGGTTGTCACCCCCATCTAAAAAAACCTACAGAAAACCCCTCGAACCCTAATAACTTCAGACCAGTAACCAACATTCCCATGCTAGGCAAGGTCTTGGAAAAATGTGTTCAGCAACAATTAAACCAGTACATCATGGATTTCAAGCTACTGGATGACTGCCAGTCAGGATTCAGACCCGGGCACACCACCGAAACAGCAATTCTACATATAGTAGACGACCCCCTACTCGCTCTTGACCATAATGAAGCTTGTCTGCTAGTGCTGCATGATTTCTCATCCGCTTTCAATATTGTTAACTATAGAAAAATCCTGGAGAGACTAGAAAACAGGATGGGACTATCATGCACAGTCCTTCAATGGTTCCAATCCTTCTTAGAAACAGAACGCAAAGGTTTATGGTGAATCAAAATCTATCTCCTAATCCATTAGGAGTGCCACAGTGGTCTACTATATCCCCTGTGCTATAACTTCTATGTTGGACCCCTAACTGAATTATTACAGCAGGCGAATATCTCCTTCCACATGTACGCGGATGACACACAGTTGTATATCAAGATCACATACGTTGAAGAGATTAAGATGATGAATCAAGCTTTGAAAAAGACCGTCCAATGGCTAACTACAATTAACTTAAGCTAAACTCGCAAACAAAATAATTCCTTATAATTGCCCTATCAAAAAACTCTTTGGTGATAATGGATTGTACCAAGACGATCACTGTACTAACTTGTACCCCGATCCTAGTGGACTCCACCAAATCGCTTGAAGTCACGCTGGATAAGAACCTAAATATGCAAACACACACATCAACATGCTGGCTAGAAATGCCCACTTTCACCTCAGCTATCTCAGAAAAATTGAACCATTCATCGAAAATCCAGAACTCACAACTGCAGTTCAGGCATTAGTCATCTCGAGGTTGCAATACGAATGTACAGCTCTTTTGGGGGTCGTCCCAAAATCTCATCAGTCCCTTTAAAAGCCTGTATCTACGCAGCTGCAAGACTCTAAACAGGATCTAGAAAATTTGACTACATCTCGCCATGCCTGAAGGCGCTCAACTGGCTGCCTTACAAAGCGAGAATACATCTAAAGATGACCTGCCCTTCCGGGCTGACACACCGACCGCTGTCGCCGGGAAGATTCCTGCTAACCACTGAGGCAACGAGCCAGCCAAACATTAAGTAAGTCGGCATTCTGCCGCATCCTTGTTAATACGTTTTTGACGCACCTCGCAAATTTTTGACTCAGGATATGTATTTTTCTGACTTCTGGCATGTTCTCTTATACTTTTTATGTTTAGACTCTCCATACGTTGGATGACACATGAGTGTTTCAGGCGCATATTACTAACCCCTATCCATGATAGGCACTTTAAAATTACCGTACACAAGATGAACCCATAACTGAGATCACTTCACCTTAGTTCACGCATATTTTTTTTTAATTTTTAGTGTTAGACGCCGGCCACTCGTGAGCACCCCTCACCATTACCCTCCTGCTTGCTACGCACCACGTGACACCTAGGCTGTTTTATTTTTGTTAATATATATCTTCACTTTGTAGAGCTCCCAGACGAAGGGCGCATGGCCCGAAATGCATTGGAGCAGTTTGCATTTTTGGAACTCGATGGAATTGTGAATGTTTAATACAATCATTGAAAATCAAATCAAATAGAATGTTATCATGAAGACTAATGATGATATAAGAATAAATTGCCAACGTCAATTTCTTTTGGAATCTTGCTTGTCGGGAATCCAAGGTGTGCCCACATCACAGGGATGCTACCATAGATTTATGGTGGCACACAAACAGAATACATTAATAGAGGACCTGAAGAAAGAGGCATGTAGACGTATGCCGAAATCCACTTCTCCTAATCCCCTGTTGAACCAACACCTCCACTGGTCCACGCCAAGAAAGAAATTATTTCACAGTATAGAGCACTCAGGGGACACAGAGATCAATCCAAAAGCAAGAACTCAGTCCCATGTCAATGGCTCCCGTAATCACATAGATCAGCATACTACTTCCATACAAGACTAGCAGATTAAACACCTGAAATTTGTTGACAAACTAGACTCTGAATCCATCCTAAACAAAAAATGCACAACAAATGGCGCTGATAACTTTGATCAAGAAGATTCCATTCAAATAACTATCTCCCAACCTAATACTGTAAAAGGAGCTAATAACCCCACTTTATCCCACAATTGAAGATGACAACTGTACCTCTGGCGGAAGAACAACATTTATGCAGGAAAAACGAAAAGAGATTAAAGAGATTAAACAACGCTAGGAAAAAGAATGGAGCGCTTCTACGCTGGCTCAGACCTGATGTCAATGACTCGAAATCCAACATAGTCTCAGCACCAAGCAAAAACTCCAATGGAGGAAGAACTCTAGATACTCGCCTTCCAACACAAATAAACGCTGTGCAAAATATGGGCCAATGTAAGCCGGAACCTGCCCAAGGTACTGTGGTCAGCCCAAAGGAAAAAACTGGGAATTGTATGGAAAGACAAGAACCCAATCCATATTATGGAGAACCCAAAAATATCCCGGATAAACCTACAAACTCACCATGTGATCGATCTCCCACTCGACATGGTGTGAGAAAGCCCACTGGTGGGTATGCCCCCATGAATCTACAAGCTGAAGTGATTTAAGATACTCATGTGAAATAGAGAAAGAGGCCCAAAACATAAGGAAATCCACAGAGGAGATAGCCACACAAGTTAACCTTATAGATAGCTCAAAAATGAAACAAAATGAGAAGACTCCGAACCCCTTGGAAGCAGTGGACCAGAGGCAGGACTTCCATCAAGGGAACATAAATGAAAAATCTGTTACCTATGAGGTCAACCAGCACTGCCTTAAAGTGAACAAACTAGAATGTCTGAATCACCCTCTTAAGACCAAGATGCCAAAAGATGACTCAGAAACAACATTTTCACACCAAAAGAATACTGTGTCAGTTGATGCTGGAACAACTCAATCATCACAAGAAGGTAAAAAGCTAACACTGTACCCAGAGTATCTATCCCAAGGAAAATGGGATATCCTCAATAGAGGAAACCGTCTAAATCTATTTTCGCACCTCCCAGGACTAGAAAATATAAAAACAACAGACATTGGAAGTGTCGCTTTTATTGCACCTGAACAGGGCCAAATAATGAGACTACAGCAGTAACCTTTCATAGTAAAGACATAGCCGCAGCCCTACTGTTGAATAAAGATCGTTTGGGTGACTGGGGAATTCACACTAGTCTTGTGACTAAAGCTAAATATCCTGTCGTCTTAAAGGATGGAGTCCTAAATGCCTTAAAGGACTATAACATCCCAACCTTGGCAAACAGTGATACAACCAGCCAGCTGCCTACTTCAGTCTTGCGTGGCCCACTAGCTACCTCCCAAACAGCGCCATGGAAAAGGAACCCGCTTCAAATAACATCATCTAGCACAGAAGGCCCCCGCCCATGTGCACTAAGGACAGAATCCTCAAGACTGGTCCTGGCTCTCCCAGGTCTTAGGGTGAAGCACAAAACTTCTCAAGTGGACATAAAACTAGTGAAGAAATCGCCCCCCACCTCAGTATCTGTTCCTGGAACATCCGAGGTCTAACAAACAAAAAAGCGGAAAGAGTAAAGACCTCCCTTTTAAGAAATTATGATATTATTGCCCTACAAAAAAACTGGTCCTTGCAAGGTATCACCTGGGAGGATTACACTGTTTATGAATCTCGTGCAATTGCATCTCAAGTAGGTGGTCATGCGTCAGGAGGCGAATTAATTGCTCTTAAGAACAACCTGACCCTAAAGGTCTCCATGATTTTTGAAGGGCAAGGTGACTACATTTTCATTAATATTGAGCCACAACCGTTGAAAAAACAACACTAAACAACATGCTATCATCCTTGGCGAATCTATCTACATCCCTCTAAAACCAAGCGAGAGATAACCTTGAACAAAATTCTTCCCATCATGAAAGATCTTTTTGAACACTTCACAAATGATTTGTGGCTAATAATAGGAGACTTTAATGCCAACTTAATGGAGAAAAGCCTGGACCCCTCCCTTCTAATTTCACTGGATACCCAAATGTGGGCAATCCCAGATATAAAATGGCAGTACCAACGGAAGGATAATCAAGGGACAAAGGTTGCCACAAGTTTAAACCAACTAGGGCTCCATATCCTAAATGGTAGATTGGAGTCATACTCGCCTGCTGCTTATACCTATGTATCTCCCTTTAGAATGACTACCTTGGACTACATATGGATCTTGTTCGCCTACTTCCAATTTGTCCAGGAATTTGTGGTAACCCCTTCTTTGGAAAGTGATCATGCCCTCTTAACATGCAAAGTTCTATCAAATCATAGGTTACGGCCAAAAATCTATCTGATTGGCAAAGACTCAACATTGGAGCCAATTAGAAAATTACACTGGACACTTGACCAACAAGAGGCAATTGAAGAGAAGGAGGTCAACTTTTTGGAAAACTTGAATCAAGAGCCTAGCAGCCGGCTAACGCCACCACTGTGGGAACAGGTAGTGGAGGACCTTAAAAAAATCTAACTGTTAAGAGTGTTAAAAACTCAAACAATTATCCTTCATCTATACCCCACCTCAGTGATCTCAAGCACACCGAGCTGAGTATTAACCATAAATTAAATACCTTATTGCGTAAAAGCACACATACCAGCTTGGATTACAAATCCTTACGAAAGAAGATTTTGACCACCCGTAAAGAGAATAGGAAATTAAGGTTCAAAGAAAAAAGGATAAAAGAAGAACAGCGCTGGACCCTTGCCCATGAAATCTTAAAATCAAAAGATCAAAAGAAACTCGTCCCTATCCACAAAAAAGGTTAGCGATCTAATCCTGATAACTTCCGGATGATTGCACTCCTCGATGTTGATGGAAAGGCCTACGCAAGCGTCTTATTACAAGAACTGACAAGCAGGGCGGAAGCTCATAAATGAATACCTTTCAAGCAAACTGGCTTTCAAAAGGGCTGCCACAATGAGGATAATCTGATTTGCTTAACCCGTATGATCAAGGTTACACTTGCAACAAAGGGAAAATCGTTGTGCCTGGGATTTATTTATTTCCAAAAAGCATTTGATAACGTTGCCCGCCCCAGGCTCTAGGAGAAATTGCTTAAATATGGCATTCCGCCGACTCGATTGAACGCCCTCATCACCCTGTACTCTTATACGTGGTTCAAAATAAAAGTCTCTGCTGGTTGGTCTACAACCAATAAAATCATGACCGACAAAGGCTTAAAGCAGGGATGTATTTTGGCTCCTTTACTTTTTAATTTGTACCTCGCAGATTTACCGGAGTGGCTGGCCCGCTCTCATGCTTTCCCACCAAGAATCGCATCTGTTAAAATTCAGTCAATGCAATACGCAGATAATACGATTCTACTTGACCAAACACAGGGGGGCCTCCAACGACTTTTTGATTCCTTGGCAACATATTGTGAAACCAATGCGCTGAAGATTAAAATCTCTAAAACCAAGGTGATGATAGTCTCGAGAAGCCGAGCGAGACAGAGCCCCTGGTACATTGCTGGGAAATCTATTGAGGTAGTCACCACTTACAAATATCTTGATGTCTGGATAGACCACAAAGGGAGTTCAGGTCCGCAAATCGCGGCAATGCAAAGTGTGGCCCGCAGACTCGAGGGGGCCTTCCTACGAACTAAGAAAGCTCTCCATTCTCCTGACTTCACCCCGTTAATTAGAGTGATAGATGCCAAATTGCTATCTACAATAGCCTTGGCGCCACTACTTTTAAAGATAAAATGTTCACTTGGCTGGACAGAATGCAATCAGCCTGTTTTCTTAGAGTGTTTCACCTACCCAATTCGACCTCTCATGCCCAAATCTGCTTGGAGTTCTGCTTGTTCTCCCAACATTGGACAATGAAAGCACAATTTGTTGCCTACTGTGCAAAAACAAAAATGGCCCAAGCCTCCACATTAAAGAGTTGCACCTGGTCACTGTTAAATAACCCCAGCACTTCTTGGATTACATTTTTAACATTCTGCTTGGACGCTTTAGAAGTCCACGATCTATGGGTGAGTTCACTACCCATAGGAATTGCTCCTCCCTCTCAGAGAGGGGGTTGTAGCCCCCAGAGGAACTAGGTTTTTCCACTGGGAGGAGAATCCCAAATGATGAAGCATGTCACCTCTGGTGAGTGAGGGGTTTCGTCCTTAAAAGGGAAATGCCCACAGTTAGCTCTGGAGCATGTAGTTATTGGTTCTTTATTATTCTGATTCTGGTTCACAAACCTTTTAGTAGTGGTTTCCCACACTTCTAAATCATTGTAATAGACACTAGGATTGTGTACTGTTAGCGAGTCTGTTTTTGGGGATTAAATCCTTTGAGGTCTTTAAAATTATCCCTAGGACCTCCTGGCTTTGAACCTGATTTTGTTTTGTACTACCCCTATCAGTCCCTAGCACAGGGCATAGATACCTCAGAGGTCTCCCATGGGCTGAAACCTGCATTAGGCCACCCATGGGAGACCATGCAAAATGGAACTACAGGCCTGCCATTGTAACCTGTGTAAGTTGGTGCAGGCCCACTTACTGAAGATCTAGGTTTACTATATCTAAGGGTCACTGCACTTAAAACCTATAAGTCACCCCTTTTGGAAGGATTTTGCAATCCTGAAGGCAGGGTGCTTGGTTCTAAGTTAGAGGGTGCCCCTACATGAGAAGGACACCCCTGCAGCCTACGGAGGTCATTCTCCCCGGGTTGTCAGTGAAACAGCCATATACTATATAGAGGGGCACCGCGTAGTTACATGATGAGCATCTTGAAAATGGCTGCAACGAATCCTATCATGTTTGGTAATAAACATGTTGGTATCATGCCCCCACACCATAAACGGTGTGGGTTGTATGATTCCAAGACCTGGAAGAGCCCTCCGTTAGGCTCTCAGTGTTCCCGGTACCAGTCTTCCAGACCCGCACAGCACAAAATGGTTGCTGCCGACCAGAGACACATTTCTGCCCTCCTGCTGCTGAGCCAAGCTCGAGGGGAGGAAGGTGGAACTATAGGAAACCTGTCACAGGGAGGTGTGACCACCTCCCAGACTGGATTTAGTGTGTTGGGACTGGGTGGGTGTGCTTGCCAGTGCCATAAAGTCTGCAGGAAGGGTACACTTGGTGTCCCCATGCATAGTCCAGTTCAAACCAGTTCTGGGAGCCGGTGGCTCACGCTCTGGTGTGAAACTGGACAAAGGACACAGGAGTAACCTCCCCCCTGTCCAGACCCTCCCCTGGGAGGGTCCCATGAATCTTCCCAACCCCTTCCCTAAGGTACCTAAGGGCTTAGCTGGGTTTAGGTCCCTTGATTCATTGTGGCATACGATTCAGATCAGACACCAATACGCTTCTACTGTCTGGGCACTCTGGACTTTGTTTAGGCTTGACTTAGTCTCCCTTCTAGTCTGCTGCATCGTCTGTGCCTATGCATCATACAGGAACCTTCCAAGGCCTATGAAGCATCAAAGGCACCTGAAGTAATCTCCATTAGAGTGAAGGAGTTACTCCCCTGCATTTGCAGGCACTGCAACTAAGTCGACCAGTCTGCAGATCCTGAGCTCCTCCGGACTCCGTGGGCACTGCAACACAGGTGGAGTTTTTCCACAGCTCCCGAGGCCTGTTATACCCTCTCACCAAGTTTGAGGCCAGTATCCCTCGTGGGGGTTGCAATTACGAACCCCTGTGCACTGCGCACAACTTGCAGTTGCAAAGGCTTCTCGGTAAGAAGATCTTTGGGCTCCAAGTAGCCCCAACCTCAAGCACCTCCAGTGACCAGAATATTCAGCCACACCGCATCATTTGCACTGTGGCCTGCATCTTTTGTAGAGCTGCTTGAGGTCCTCTCACGACTCCAATGCCTCCAGCCTGTGGGTCCATTTGATGCTCACACTTGTTCATTTTGAGCTCCTCTGATTGCTTGGGGCATGCCCTGACTCTCCTGCCTTTGGTGAGTCCCCTGGACCTTGCTAGTCCCGACGTTGCTCCTTCTTAGATTCCTGCACGGTTTGCCCTTGCCAAGGCTTGTTGGTGCTCCCGCCAGACACCGACCCCTCAGCACTCGACATCCTTTGTGGGAAATCTCGTACATGGCTCCTGGTCTTCCTCAGCGTCGCCTGGTCCTCACAGCTGCAGAGTCAAGGTAATCTTCATCCTCCCTGAAATACTTGACATCGAAGGGCATTGATCTTCCAAGTCCCCTGGTCTCTCCTGAGTGGCATAGACTCTGTCCCCTCTGCTTTCAGATACTCCTTTTCAAGAATCCATGATTGGATTCCCACGGACACTTTCTCCTTTTCCAGCAGCAGCACTTTCCTGAAGTCCTCCACTGGGTTTGACGGCGGTTTCCGAAACCACTTCAACCTGGCTTCCCTGGTGTAGGTAGGTTGGGTACTAGGATATCCACGGGTGGGATGTCTCTCCAACCTTCTGTCTTCCACAGGGTTTCTTCAGGGTCCACGTGGAAGGGTCCGTAATCTTTAAAAATCCAATCGTAACTTGCACATAGAGTTGTACGGGGCGCACAGTCATGTTTCCACACTGCACCCTCTCTCTGTGGGGTCCCTTTCTACTCACCTTGGGTGGTTCCTTGGGTTCACAGCACTTATATGTCCTTTTAACACTGTCTTGACTCGAGTAGCACTTCTTATACCACTTTCTTAGTATATGGTTTGGACCCCCCCTGGGGCCACTGTGTATTTCGTGCAATTTACTTTGTTTCTTTGCTAAAGTATTGTGAGTTGATTTTATCTCCATGTAGGAGATATTAGAACATACTAGAGAGTATTATATAATAAATAAATATTTTTATAAATACTTGATGTGGTTCTTTTTCACCTAATCTAGACTATAAGATTGCATTCTGGTAAAAACAAGCTGCTTTACACTACCTTCTGGTCTAAGACTGAAGGCTGCTCTCTATGGCTACCACTTAGAGAGCTTTCCAAGGTTTTTTCAAAGAAAAGGAACTGTATGGCTGACAAAGGTCCAGCACCTCGGTTTCAAAGTAAATCCAAAGTTCAAGGTTTTAGTGCACACCCACGTCTCGAGCTTGCCACACCAAATCTCCACTGTGAGGACAGATCCAGGAATTTCTTCGAATTTGAGACGGTGCACTCAAAAATCAGTCCAGAGAACTCTAATATTCAAGAATAGTCCTTTTTATTATATTTCAAAATTCTTACCCCCGAAAGGTAAGCAACGACACCTCCTTCCCTCGGGTGACGGGAAAAGCGTGCCGGAATCGTCCAAGTGAAGGAGGTGTCGTTGCTTACTTTTCAGGGATTATACATGCCGGTATTTTGCCTAAACTGGATGATCTTCCATCTTGGGTAACCCAGATTTTCCCCCACTCCACACACTACCTCAATGTATATTGGTGCTTGTGGAGGGGGCTTGTCTTTTTGAATTGCACCATATACTGATTCGAAGAGGGTCGCCAATAGATTTTTCTGGGACTCTGCATACTAAACATTTATTTTCTTAAAGACAGCTCAATGGAGAGCAAACGTCGCGTTGCATGACATAAGGGGTGGATCAATATACCAATTGAGATTCCCTCTACATCTCCAACTTGCTCATTCATCTTCTTCTTCTGAGCCCTGAAGAAGTTCCTATTGGGAACGAAACGCGTCTGCTGAGGCCTTTTAAGAATTTGGAAATATAATAAAAAGGACTATTCTTGAATATTAGAGTTCTCTGGGCTGTTTTTTGAGTGCACCGTCTCAAATTCGAAGCTTTCCAAGGTTGTCTAAGACTTCTTAAATCACCATAAGGGTTGTCTTGACTAGTGCAAGGTGCACACTTATATTAGTGGACATCATATACCAGGACAGCTTCTCACACAGACCAAAGAAACTCTTGAAAATATTAAAACAACAATCAAACAAACTGGCCAAAACCGCACTTCTGATTTCAAAATCGCAGCTGAGTAGTGAATAATTTTCTTCATTCTTCACAGCTAAAGCCAACTCCCTAGAGAACGAGCTCATGGCGGCTGCAAACAACTCAGCAACCCTAAAGAATTCTCATGCTGATAGTCTAATCCAACCTGCTCTGCCAATCCCCAAATATAAAGCTCAATGGGCAACCTTCAAAATGTATGATCTCAGAGATATTACAAAAACCATATTGACTATCAAACCCAACAACAACTTCAAGACCCTTTCCCTCCAAAATGCCTACCTTACATCTATCATATCATCACCCCTCTCGGGACCAAAATCATCAATGCATCGCTTTCGCAAGGCTCCATCCCGGATTGCCTAAAAATTGGTTGTCACCCCCATCTAAAAAAACCCACAGAAAACCCCTCGAACCCTAATAACTTCAGACCAGTAACCAACATTCCCATGCTAGGCAAGGTCTTGGAAAAATGTGTTCAGCAACAATTAAACCAGTACATCATGGATTTCAAGCTACTGGATGACTGCCAGTCAGGATTCAGACCCGGGCACACCACCGAAACAGCAATTCTACATATAGTAGACGACCCCCTACTCGCTCTTGACCATAATGAAGCTTGTCTGCTAGTGCTGCATGATTTTTCATCCGCTTTCAATATTGTTAACTATAGAAAAATCCTGGAGAGACTAGAAAACAGGATGGGACTATCATGCACAGTCCTTCAATGGTTCCAATCCTTCTTAGAAACAGAACGCAAAGGTTTATGGTGAATCAAAATCTATCTCCTAATCCATTATGAGTGCCACAGTGGTCTACTATATCCCCTGTGCTATTCAACCTCTATGTCGGACCCCTAACTGAAGTATTACAGCAGGCGAATATCTCCTTCCACATGTACGCGGATGACACACAGTTGTATATCAAGATCACATACGTTGAAGAGATTAAGATGATGAATCAAGCTTTGAAAAAGACCGTCCAATGGCTAACTACAATTAACTTAAGCTAAACTCGCAAACAAATTAATTCCTTATAATTGCCCTATCAAAAAACTCCTTGGTGATAATGGATTGTACCAAGACGATCACTGTACTAACTTGTACCCCGATCCTAGTGGACTCCACCAAATCGCTTGAAGTCACGCTGGATAAGAATCTAAATATGCAAACACACACATCAACATGCTGGCTAGAAATGCCCACTTTCACCTCAGCTATCTCAGAAAAATTGAACCATTCATCGAAAATCCAGAACTCACAACTGCAGTTCAGGCATTAGTCATTTCGAGGTTGCAATACGGATGTACAGCTCTTTTGGGGGTTGTCCCAAGATCTCATCAGTCCCTTTAAAAGCCTGTATCTACGCAGCTGCAAGACTCTAAACAGGATCTAGAAAATTTGACTACATCTCGCCATGCCTGAAGGCGCTCAACTGGCTGCCTTACAAAGCGAGAATACATCTAAAGACGACCTGCATCACACATAAAGCTTTACACCACTAAACTCCCCAATAACTAGCCCAAAAACGTATGATATCTGGAGAAAAAGCAGACTCTCTAGGAGCTCCGACAATCTTCACCTGAAGCCTTCATTCTTCAGCTAGAAAAAAACACATGATAGAGCATTCTCCGGAGCTGCACCAAGAATCTGGAACTCTCTCCGTCCGAGCATCAGAAGAATCTCATCATCGACAGTATTTAAAAAGGAAGCTAAAACCTTTTTATATGTGCAAATTCCTCGATTAAATCCTCCGCAATCTTTACTCACCTTGGCTCTTTAAACTCCAACAGATAACCTTTCGACTTGCTCCTCTCTTGGAGTGACTCACCCTATTTTGGCTACCACAAGATCCGACTCCAGAGGAAGCTCTACTTTCAATAACATTTTTGCTTGCTAAATATGGTTTGTTTATACTTGAACATGTCCTAATGCACAGAACTGAACAATCCTATTTTTACTTAGTATGTTTTTATCGAATTGTACTTATCCAAACATCATATATACCAGATATGTATCTGTAGGACCCTACTAAAATGTCTTGAATTCTTTGCTCTGTACGATGAAGCGCTCTGATACCCTATTCAGGGTCTTGTTTGGGCTATAGAAAACACTAAAAATAAATAAAATAAATATTGCCCAATATTGGTATTATACCCCAAGCAGGGTGCAGAAATGTGGAATGCTGGAGGGGATTGGGGCCACAGGTTCACTGAAGCACTTAGTGTGGCGTTGTCTGATGCTTAAAAGATACTGGACAAAGGTCCTCGACAAGATAGGTTTAATGTTCAATATAACCACACGGTTGAAATGACCGGATGGAATTTCTATGTTACCTTTGAACTGTGCACTCTTTATTCATCTATTCACTGATTCATCTTTAGCTGCAGCTTACTCAATTCTGAACCTTTGCGTGTATAATATGTTTGTGTCATTATACATTATTTTTTCTACTTTAGTTAGGGCATGCTAAGGATGGTATTGTCATTTGTTGCAGGCTACACGATGCACCACATTGTCTCATTCGTAGCGTTTTGGCATTGTTTACTTTACTTTCCTTTTCCAACATGGCGTCACCCTATTTTTCTACACAGTCCGCTTTCTATTTCGATGCACGCGTTACACGCCGGTATTAATCTCACCGGGACCTAGCACTCTTGAGGTTTCCTGTTACTTTGTGGAGAGAGGGATATCACGAATCGGCTTTACTGTAAGTACTCCTCACTGGGGACCTTTTTAAACCACTTTGGCGAGTATGCCCGCTTTACCGAGTTTAGTTTTATACTAATTTCATGCACTTTTCGCAGATACTTTGGCGCAACAAGTCACGGATGTAATCACTCCGTAAGTATCTGACTTAGTGACCCACTAATCCCTCGGTGGTTTATCGTTTTTTAATCCTTTGGTGGCTTGATACTATCGGCACGCTTTCTTCCGTGTTTACATAGTAGGAGAGTACCGCTTTCAAACACTAGTTTCGTGTTGAGCTCTTGGGCACTGTTTCCTTACACTATGGTCCGTCTGGCATGACGTTTTTATTTGTGAACAATTGTTGGCACTTATTGTTGATACTTATTTTTGCTTTACACCTAGCTATAAGTCACACTTATTTTTTCTTTTCATTTTTCACGCATGTGGTTAATTGCACCATGGTTAGACCTAGTTCGTGTAACTACTGTAAGATGTAGGTGAATCTCAGTGACATCATGGTATTTTCTTTTATGTTGGTAGACCTGCCCCCTGAGGAAGGGCTAGTCATCTGCCCGAAATGTATTGGGAGGATTTATAACTGGATGACTTTTTATGTTGGATGATGTACGCGCTTCATCAAGCATTGATGAACTGTTTTGTGATCATGAATTAAACACTTAAGGAACCTCTCTGAGTTGTGGATTTAACCTTGATGAACTGTTCATAAACATCATTGTCTCCTTTTGTGCTGTGCACCAGGGTGCCTTCTTCCAATTGGGAGGAGCCTTGCATTAGTTGAAGTTTACAATATGTCAGAAGAAGAGGTATGCATTATCTAAAGGGGGAGGAGGAAGGCAGAGGCTAGGCCGGCTACCACCCTCACCCAAAGGTGGAGACGGGGTGTCTCCTAATTTGGGAAATGGGGCTCTCACACCCCCGTGTGGGTGTGATGCTTCATTATAGGGTATGGTCCTCATCAGACCGGCACTGCAATGCCTGACAGGCACCCTATGAGGGTCTCTTTGCTTGAGATCATTTTCCCAAGCTGTTAGGTGTGGTGCGTGTGTAAGGCCTCGTGGTGTAGATGTGGATAGGGTGTGTGAAGGGATGGTGTGAGAAGGCATAAAATGGGGCACAGTAGTGCTTCAAAATCAATTTAATCTGTGAGCCCACTGGTCCCATTTAAAAACAGCAATGGTGTGTCACCACTGATATAATGGTCAGAGGTGGCTGCAAGATAGTGGTCAACATGTTTCTTGCCTCATGTGTCAGGGATTGTGTGGCAATTCATCAGGACCAAAGGGTGTAACTGCACTATCTACACAGTGGTTGGTTTGGTGATGCTCTCAAGGGCGGACCAAACATTCACAAACCTAGCATTTAGGTAGCTTTCCTAAAATGGACAGAACCAGTGTGGGTGGTAATTTAGCTCCAACAGGTTTTTTAGGTCTCGCCCAATGTTGCAGCGAATGCGTTGCTCGCTCGGCGAGAAATATAGTGAGAGAGGAGATTTCAGAAGGGGACTTGAAGCCCCGCCCATCATTTTCATTGGGTTGTGTCAGCGTTTATGCTAAACGCTGGTTTACCATTTAAAAGGATACTTTTTCGCCACTGCCCTTTCGCCCTTTCATCCGGCCCATCCGGACTGGCTCGTCTGCTTTGTGGCTGTCGCGAAGCAATTTCTTATCTTTATGGGGGGCATCGGTTTATAATTAGCTTACGTTTCCTGCTCCTTGGCCACTTCAGCCGCCAGTTCCTTCCTGGAGCACGGCTCTTGGACAGGGCGAGAGTTGGCGGCAGCACAACCCCTCTCTGCGCGCAGGTCTCTAGTGACAGACAGGAGCTGAGCATGGCTTTAAGGTCTGCCTCAAGCGCATGATCCCGGCCTGTGCCGTCCTAGTGCAAAATTTGAATCTGCCCCATGAGAGGATGCTTCTGGCTTGTTTTGCCATTCCTTGTTGACAACATTCTGTAGTGCCTATCCGAGACCGCTATTTGTATTTAATCCTGTTGTGATTATTTGTTTGCAATCCTGTTAAACGTCCTTGTAGTGTGCTGTGCGAATTTCACTTGAAGTGAGGGTCCTGCTCTATGTTGGTCCCCGCTTTTGCGGATATCTTGTCAATTTCGATTTTTCATTCGTATTGGATATAGCCGCCATGGCGTGTTTTCACCTACTTAGTTCTGATCCTCACTGATCAGCCTGGGTCTGTGTCTCGCTTGCTTGTTTACTCATACGTGCCCGCAGCTGATGACCCCCAGTGAAGGGGTCCCCTAGTGGGGCGGAGCTCTTGCAAAGCAAGAACCATTAGATGGAGGGGAGAGGTGGTGGCATTGTTGCAGTGAGCCGATGGTGGCTCCTCGGAAACTGAAAGGTTTGAGCTGTGGCTATATTTGGCAGGGGAAACGAAGCCATTGATAACCGTTAGGAAGAAGTGGAGGACCTCGCGCAGCCACCCTCCCTAACTGTCCAGAATAATACGGGGTCCACTGTTGGGAAAACACGGCGTACCCGTGCCAGTCCAAGATGAATGAACCGTGCATTCTGTTATGTCACTAGCCATTTTCATGTACACCGTTTTGTTTTCTTTAACACAATGGTGCGAGACGCCCCTTCTCTGATGATGTTATCTAAAATGTACTCAGGGGTTGGCTCAGTGGGGTAGACCCAACCCCAGGGCTCAGGCTCGCAGCCTCCCACTTGGCTGTTACTGTACCAAGCTGGCAAGGTCTGTTTCCTATCAGGGTCTGGAAGGGAGGGGCGGGAAGGGAGTGGCACTAGCTAAAGGTGACCGATGGCTGAGAACAGTTGTTTGGGGTGGGGGGGATGGATGCAGAGGTGAGTGAAAGGGACGCGCACATGTTGGCAACGGACATAAGGTGGAGCAGGGGAGAGGGGCAGGAGGCGGCTGAGCGACATCACTGGTATGCAAGGTTCCGTGAAGGCATATCAGGCAAAGCAAACGGGCGCTGCATAGCCGGAGAGGGGAGAGTGACAGCTGCAGGGGAGAGCGAGAGTCTGCATCGGGTGCAATTAATGCTTTAATGAGCTTCATCAGCTGTTCAAATAGTGAGGGTTTGAGGGAAACAAAAGGCTCAGATCGAGGCTGCTTGTAGACAGGTCTGCAGGTGAGGGCCCACAGTAGATAGATCTGTGGGGATAGATGACCTGTGGACAAATCAGTAAGGCAGGACTATCTATAAACAGACCTAAACAGGAGAGGTGGGGTTTCTGTGTATTGTTCATTACAGAAGGTCAGTTTGTAATTAGGTCTGTGGAAGAGGACTGTAGGCAGGCGTGTCTGTGAAGCAGAACAGTGGCTGCTGGTCAATAGAGGGGGGTGCCTGTAAATTGGTGTGCAGGAGAGGACTGTTTGTAGATCAGTCTGTAAGATAAAATGGTCTTGTGGGGGAGGGTTATGTAAACTGGTACGTAGGAGAGGGTGCTCTTTGGGCGAGTCTCTAGTGGTCTGTGGACTGGAATATAGGGGAGAGTGGTCTTTGCACTGGTTTACAGCAGATGGTGCTGTGTGAATGAGTCTTTGGTGGAGCACGTCCTGCAATCTCATCCTAAGACTGAGCATTCTAAACTAACCTTTAGGTGAGGGTGGTCTGTACAGAAAGCCACGTGTCTGCGAGCTTGTAGGTGAGGGCAATCTTGTTTGTGCTTAGAAAGAGTCCCGTGGTGGTAGGGGCTGTCACTAAGCTAGTCTACAGGGGATCAGTGTCTGTGGAAACTTTCCAAAAGGAAGTGGGCGAGCTCTGGTATAAACGGGACTGGGGCTGTTTCACCTTTAAGTCAGTTCCTAATGGCTGCTATTTAGGGGTATGGTGTCTTCAGACAGCAAGGAATCCTTAGGAGATGATGGTCTATAGACCGGATCCAGTGTGGATGGTTGTGTGGAGACACGTCTGTGGGGGATATAAACGTGGCCTGCAAAGAGATTTTCCCAAACTTGCACCTACAACAAAGGCTTTAAAAATCTTGCCCAGGCACACATCTATTTGTAAAAATGTTGAAATGCACCTAATCCCTCTATCAAACATTGACCCCAGATATGCCGGGATAGGAGGTGGGGTACAAAATTAACCTACTATTAATGTATGTGACTCAGCAGTTTGGCTGAATTTAGGAATTCTATAGGGGGCTGGGTTTCGATACCTTGTAGTGTGACCTTAAGAAAAGTTAATGATAGCTCGATCGACATTATTACACCCACTTCGCATAGGAGTGTAATCATTTCCCGGCTGTTGCGGGGGTGTAATGTAGCACCATGTTTATTTCCAAACCTTGCGATCTGCATGCGTCTTATGTGACACATTGACATGTGCACCACGGCCATTGTGTTCAATCATTGGCTTGACGAAAGACTCATTGGTTACTCCATTGCTGCCTCTTATACTTCTTCTTACATTTCTGCATCTACTAGCCATGTGAACAACTTAAATCTCTCATTGGTCATGCTGGGTAAAGACATCATTTCATTTTCTGTTCCCATATTTAGTTTGACACTCCTTCAGTAGGCCTCATCTGAGCCTCTACTAATTTAAAGATGTTTTGGTTTGGCCACGGCATTATAGCGGACCGACCGCATATATGGGGACAAAGTAGCATGGTCCAAAGTGACACGTTAGCCACGTTGTGTGCTGGGAATTCTAAGCCCATGATTACAGTTCAACGCGAAGCTACAGGGGCCACAATAAAACAAAGTGAGTTAAAAAAAACGGAAGCTAGGTTAACGTCACACGTGACATGGGAGCAGTTGGCAACATCCAATACCACATGGTCCTACTATATTCTGTATGCACATCCACAACAGCGGTCGAAGTGCTTTAAATAAAAGTAAGGCACCTGTGATGCTGTTCACAATGGGGGCGGGAAAGGCTGCCTACATTTGATTCCACCAGGGCTTTAAGTGGAATGAAAAAACTGAGGGTCTCTCAAAGGGTCATGGCCAATGTAATTAAGGGTGTGGCTTAAAAACATGTAAGCTAAAAATCTGTGCTTAGCATAGTGTGACCCCCGACTGGTATTTTACTGTTTCTGTTATTACATCCAGATATATACTACATCAAATAACATTACACCTACAAGCCATAACTATTGGCTTTGCCGGTGGTTGTTAGTTGTGTAGGATAAATAAGCAACAAATTGCCCCTCACAGCGTTTGCTCCACCGGCCAAGAACAAGGACTCCAGCAGTTTCCTCTTTGAAACTTAAAAAAAGCAAAGGTATCTGTTTGAATTTTCTATTGCCATTGTAAATAACAATGCCTTTTATTTAGAAAAAAGAAAAAAACAACAACATTGTCATTTACAATGTCAATAACTCAAACTAATGTCAATGCGATACCTATTGCATTTCCAATGCTTGTTCTCCTTGCCTGCTAAGGTCAAGAACGAGGAGAATTCTCAGTTGCTGTCATTGCAATGCCCTTTTTTGGAGTCTTGCTTCCTATTGTCAGCATCACTGTGTTAGAGTGTCACCTGATGGTGCCTCCAACAGGGTTAACTGTGATAACAGGTGACCTACTCATTAGTTTGTTGCCCTTCTAACTACCTCCTTTGCAGTGCAGGAGGCGGGAAGCTATTGAGCTTGAATCATCTTATTCACTGGTGTCTGAACCCAAGCCCCGTATTCTGACCCTCTTCTCCTCTTCTCCAAACATGTTTAACCCCATATGTGAATTTCTCCACCTTTAACCAACTTTCTTGAGATAGCGTCAAAGATAATATTTGTTTCCCTTTGCCTCCATAAAGGTTTCAGCTGCCATATCCTCCTCACCATCTTTGGGCGACCCCATCCTTCTGTGCCGGCTTGAAAAATTCCTTCATGTGTCTCTTGGTTTGCTTTCCCTACATGGCAACCACACCATCACCTGGAGACAAGGCACTTAGCAGGCTTGCATATGTCAACAGTGTCAACTTAGTGCTTCCTCCTCACCTCCACCACCTCCCACTATGAACAGTGCATTCACAAGCCCCCCTAAAACCGCAGTGGCTGCTGGATTGAAACTCTGACCAAGGTTCTATGAATACCATCAGACTTGCTGGCAATCACCCACTGCAGGCCTCGAAAGCATATCACTCTCATTGCCCGAGCAAGTACTGCAGGGCCATCAGGTGTGACTGGGTGCCATCTTGGTCATCGGCTTTGACTCTGAGATTTCTCAGAGCTCCGAAATGCACTGTAGCAGGGTCACCCGTACACCTTACTTCTCTATTGGTTCTTGCATTTCATATCCCAAAACAGCTCTAATTAACATTGCTCTGGATGCCTGGAAACTTACCGCCGCAGCCACATCAATTTATTTATTTATTTATTTATTGAGCTTATAGAGCGCGACAGCTCCCCAAAAAGGGTTTCCTGGCGCTGGAAGGTCAGAGAACTGGTAACTTAAGTACAACAGATAAACAGAGTTATTGGTTGAATAGCCATGTCTTAATGGCTCTGCGGAAAAGTGTGTAAGTGGTTTCTTTGCGGATATCAAGGGGGAGAGAATTCCACAGAGTGGGGCCGAGGTAGGAGAATGAACTGCCCCCCATCCTAGTGAGTTTTACTCTAGGTACAGTGAAGTTACCATAAGATGAAGATCGGAGGGGGCGAGAAGGAGTGTAGGGACGTACAAGGGATTGCAGATATTGTGGGGCTGTGCCCTGGTTGATTTTAAACATATAGCTCAGGGTCTTGAATTTGATGCGATTCGCAACCCTGAGCCAATGTAGGTCCTGTATATATCCCGAAATGTGAGTATATCTGGTAATATTGCAGAGAAGTCTTGCGGCCGAGTTTTGCACCAATTGCAAACGTCTCTTCACTGCCTTGTTAGACATTACCGTAGTCCAGCCGATATGTTAAGGGAGCAGTGTAAGGAAAAAGGCCGCCATGTTTCTCGCCACCATGCTGTGCCCCCCTCAAACAAGTTGAGTGATAGTGCCTTACAAATGAACAGTTAACAATGTAGAACAATTGAAGCCAGTAACAAAGTTTGTATTCAATATATGGTTCAAATCAATTAAAACAGGTGGGCATAACTGCTGGTTTTTTCACTTTTTTTTTTTGTCTCTCACTTTGATTTCTGAATGCTTTTTCCATGAGGTG
Organism: Lissotriton vulgaris; assembly: GCF_964263255.1. Classification (NCBI taxonomy): domain Eukaryota; kingdom Metazoa; phylum Chordata; class Amphibia; order Caudata; family Salamandridae; genus Lissotriton; species Lissotriton vulgaris. Next base: position 275,478,730 of record NC_141700.1, on the reverse strand, counting down.
TGAAAATTCACATGCGTTTGCGCTGAAGATTACTGGTATAGTTATTGCCAATAGCTTGCCCATGTTAACCATTGATTTTCAGGCTGTACCGCCTCTGATGCGTTTAGCTTCATTTTCATGGTTGGCAATGATAGCAAACACAACAAGATGACAGATGGGGTGCTGAAATGTTTCAACCACCCACCCACCCCCAGTCACAGATCTGGGTTAAATCTGTCGTTCTTTTGCTCACCATCCCACCCCAGTTTGACCCAGCCATGTGCAAATCAACCTTGACCCTGCTCCCCATGGGAACAGTCTAGCTCAAACTGCCAGGCCTGGTCCTCCCTGGACCGGAAACAAGCATCCTGGGACTGGTTTCGGGGTATTACCCCTCATCAGCTAGGCTAGCTTGAATCCAGTGGCACAGCGAGCAAGGGACCCACAACTGGGCATCCGCTTGGCCACTTAAGGCAAACATTGCAAACACAACAAGATGATGGACGGGGTGCTGAAACAATAATAAAAAGCGTGGATTCACAAGCAGCCAGCTCAGCAACTGGAAGTTTACATTTTTTGTATCTTTCCTCAAGGACTTTTGTGCCCTTCTCATGAGTACTTGGTACACCAGCAATGAGCTGATTTTTTCAGTTTGTCACTTGTTCCACTTCTAGCTGTTTGCAAAAGTCTTTAAACAAACACCATATTGAAGGAAATTAACTGTGGTCAAAGGAGAACCTTCGTTGCTTTATCTCATCATGTGCTGTGGTTTATTTTACTGAATAAACATGCTCGCCTTCAAGTAGACCTGTGTGAGGATTCTTCTTTGACCCGTCTACACTTAACAGTGGTTCTTAACCTGTGGTCTGGGGATCCCAGGTCCACTGAGAGGGTCCGTGACTGAATTGAAAATTAAATAATATTAGCAGATTAATAAAGTGCATATAAATAAAGAATAAAATGTATAGCTGGACAATGTTTAAACGTTCTACCAATGTGAAGGAATTAAAAATTGGAGGCTAAAAATTAACTTAGTTTCTCTCAGATTGATTCGTGGGATCAATGCAAGTGCATCAAACAGAATATAGTATCGTTGATGAGTGGCCTCAATTGAATTTATTCAACCTACAACCTTCTGATTAAAAGTAACATTTCTTTTTTGTATTTGTGAATTAAATTAAATATTTAATTGTTTGTGTACTTGTATGATAAATGCTTGTCTCCATATATTTTTGTGTATTGATATATGGTTCAAATAATTAAAAATTATTAGGCCGGGGCCCCTGGCTTCCAGTAATGACTCAGTGAAGTCCAAAGATTCCAGTAATGATCCTGTAGAGGTCTGCGAGTTACAGCAATGATTAAGATGAGGTTCACAGAAGTCAATAGGTTAAGAACTGCTGCACTTGGGTTCCCATTAAAACATGAGAGTTGTTCAATATGTAATTTATGTTTCTACTGTATTGTGTTTTGTAACAGTAGATACTCTTAATTGTTTATGTAATACAAGGACAAATGTACAATGTTCTCTTTGGACATCATATCAGATCTTGAATTAAACTATAGGTGGTATCTAAGATCCACCATCATCAGTGTTGTGTTAACTTACTCATATGTTTATTAGTGAACGTAAATAATGTCAATGTGTGTGCTGTCATTAACATTAAGTTCTTGTGATGCCACTTTCTGTGATGCCATAGAGGCCAAAGATCATGTGATGTCACCTCAGCTATTCTGGGCATTTTGATGAGGCAACGTCCTTGCTCCTTAAATGACAATAATAGTCAGTCAGTCAAAATACTTTATTCAGTTAATTAAAAACATAAAAGTACATACAATACAATCTAGTGCATTGCAATAAAAAATATAAATAAGTCTTCCCTAAAATCTCAGTCATAAAAATATCACAGTACATCAGATAAAATCATTTTCAAGCGTTGCTACATAGAGCCCATATACAAATATTTAAAGGAGCTGTTTTTCTTTTTCTGAGAGCCGCAACTAAAAAACTTGTAATACTAAAACATTCCAGAGGACTGTTTAACATCTGGAGGTATATTAATGCAGGTCTTACTTGCAAGAAACCTTTGTTTTTTAATAACGGTAATATGAAATGTTTACAAATACAGCAATAGTAATCACAAAACATCATAAAATGCAATGTTTCCTGAGTGGAAAAATTATTACACAGACAAGGGCCCACATCTTTCATCTTACACCACCCCTGAGGTTCCACCAGCACAGATTGTAAAAGGCTTAACCTGAACCTTGTAAAAAGAAAACTATTATATGGAATTGGTATTTCAATTAAGTAGGGTTCTATTAACAGGATCGTTATTAGTGATGTATAGGCCGTACCATACATTTCAGGTGCTCCCTTGCTACTCTCTCCATGTGCAAATTTTCCAGCTAAAATCTTTTATAACGTATCCAGGGAATATTGTTTGCTCTGTCTAAAGACAGACAGTCCTGAGCTATTTTGTGATTCAGCTCAGGGTTAGTCCAAATTCTTATCCAGCACAAAAGTGGGGCCATTGCTACCCGGTCAGGAACATAAACAAACTCCCTAATTGCTGATGGATAATATCAGAGGGAACAGATTGCGGGACTGAGAGCAGATTTCTAAAAACTTTGTTCTCCAATATTTGGAGTTCTCCGTCCTCCTTCTACCTCCAAATGTCAGACCCATAGCAAGCGATTGCAATACATTTGGCTCTATTTATATTTATCATGACTTGAATTGGTTTAGCCCCTAACCAGTTTGTGAAATCAAGGGCTGCATGAGTGGCTCTTGCCATGGCATTTCTTGTTACTTTTCTTTGTGGGGCCCATGTGCCCATATCATCAAATAAGACCCTTAAATAAGAGAAGGTAGTCACCCTTGTTATTTTATTTCCTTCACCGAATTAGGTTCTCTCCTTTCTAGCTGTTTGTCCCAGTATTATTGTGTGTGATTTGTCAAAATTAGTACTTAAGTTCAGTGAAGCCATAAGATCAACAAAAGACGCAGTATTTAAAGCGCTGCTTACAAGCGCCTTTAATCTGACGATCGCGCACTCCTGAGGCGGAAGCCGGGAGGTTTTAAACTTGCTAAACAAAAATTGATTGTGTCACTGAATTTATTTGTTTTTTTAACTTCACCACGCGCTAGCAAGCGCCAGGGCACTCACCTTCACTTGTGATCACAGCGAGCAGAGGATCTAGCGCTGACTCGTTGTTGAGCATTTCCCTGTCAAAAACGCCAACCCGGCGAGGACTGAGGCCACGCCCCCTGAAGGCCACGCCCCCCTGACGCAGGATTTAAAGCGCTGCTTACAAGCGCCTTTAATCTGACGATCGCGCACTCCTGAGGCGGAAGCCGGGAGGTTTTAAACTTGCTAAACAAAAATTGATTGTGTCACTGAATTTATTTGTTTTTTTAACTTCACCACGCGCTAGCAAGCGCCAGGGCACTCACCTTCACTTGTGATCACAGCGAGCAGCGGATCTAGCGCTGACTCGTTGTTGAGCATTTCCCTGTCAAAAACGCCAACCCGGCGAGGACTGAGGCCACGCCCCCTGAAGGCCACGCCCCCCTGACGCAGTATTTAAAGCGCTGCTTACAGGCGCCTTTAATCTGACGATCGCGCACTCCTGAGGCGGAAGCCGGGAGGTTTTAAACTTGCTAAACAAAAATTGATTGTGTCACTGAATGTATTTGTTTTTTTACCTTCACCACGCGCTAGCAAGCGCCAAGGCACTCGCCTTCACTTGTGATCACAGCGAGCAGCGGATCTAGCGCTGACTCGTTGTTGAGCATTTCCCTGTCAAAAACGCCAACCCGGCGAGGACTGAGGCCACGCCCCCTGAAGGCCACGCCCCCCTGCCCCCTATATCATGTGCTGTCACCGGAAGCGCAGCGGGAGCGCCGTTTGCGCGCCGAAGGCGCGCCTAAGGCAAGCCCGTCTGCGCCCGTCCGCGCACGGCCGGGCCTAGGGCCAGAACCCCTGCCGGACCAGGATGCCTCCATGGTAAGCTATTCACGCCGGGACCTCCTTAGCCTTAGACCCACTAGGGACACGGCATGCAATTATGTGCATGATACTGAAGGACCATATACTATCTGCACTCGCTGCCGCCCAGCCCAGCTCAAACTCCCCAGCCGACCTGCTTTGCCCACAGCTCTCAAATTAGCCACCTTGAACTGTCGCTCACTTCCTAGACACGCATTACTAATTAATCATCTAATAGAAGATCATGAGCTTGACATCCTGTTCCTTTCGGAAACATGGCTTACTGACCACTCGGACTCAGACGTTATCCTGGCTACTCCCCCAGGCTTCCTCGCTCAGTCCCAGCCCCGCCCTTCGGGTAGAGGAGGAGGCTTGGCGATCATTTATTGAGACCATCTCACCTGCAGAATCAACGACGTTCATATCACGGACTCCGAAAGTCTTCAATTCACCATCCATGTAGGACCGACCCACACACTAGCAGGACTCCTAATCTACCGTCCCCCTGGGCATCCGGGCACTTTCTCTAGAGCACTCCTTGATACTATCGCATCTCTAGCCCACTCCACCCCCAACTTCTCGATACTAGGGGACCTTAACATTCATTTCGATGACCCCCTAGACACAGGGGCGGTCGACTTGATTGGAGAACTGGCGGCATATGGCCTCCACCTCTCAAATTCCGGAGCCACGCACACCAAAGGCCATCTGCTTGATCGGTGTTCACGAATGACACCACTCTTCAAGTCACAGAGTCCCTTCCCCTCCCATGGACGGACCACTTCATGGTCCCTTTCTGCCTTCCAGGAGTCTCTAAGAAACTCCACAAACCCACCACCTATATTAAGGACAGAGCATGGGCCAGAATATCCACAGAGGATTGGGCCAGAACCTTGAACTCGACTATCCCGATCCCCTCGGAAGACCCGACCACTGCAGACAGTAAATTCAGAGAATGGATTACCACTTCTCTAGACTCCATCCTCCCAATAAAAACTCGCGAGAATAAGAATGAGAAACTAGGATCTGCCCCGTGGTACACTCCGGAACTCCGGACTCTCCGTAAACACTGCAAGAAAGCAGAACGGATATGGAGGAAAGATTGGCAGCACGCAAGCAAAGATGCGTATCAGCGGTCGGTGAGAACATACAAATCTTCCCTAAAGCTTGCGAAAGCCTCTCATTATGACACAAGAATTAAAAACGCCACTAACTCGGCAAGGGAATCTTATCTCATCGTAAAAGAGTTACTGAAAAAACCTGTTCCACCTTCATCTAACACACCCCCGGTGGACAGAAGTAATGAGCTGGCCAACTATTTTAATGCGAAAATCGACAGCATCTTAACTTCTCGGCCCCCTCTTAGCCTGCCGAACCACTCGGACAATGAGGGTTCCACTAATTACTCAGGAAACAGTTTGCTTCCCCAGCTCACTACCTTTAAGGCAGTAACAAGAGACGAGGTAGACACTACTTTGGCCAAAATGAAAAGCGGCTCCCCTTTAGATCCCGCCCCTATCAGATTCCTTAAAACTGTAGCCCCGGTCGTCGTGCCCACAATCACGGAGCTTATAAACATATCGCTCTCCCAAGGTTCGGTCCCCCCCAGCTGGAAAAGTGCAGTTGTTAAAGCACTCCTAAAGAAACCCCAGCTGGACCCAGCCGACATGGCGAACTACCTGCCAATCTCACTCCTCCCCTGTATCAGTAAAATGGCCGAGAAACTGGTCAATGGCCAACTGTCACAGTATTTAGAAGCCAACAACATCTTACGGCAGTCCCAGACTGGGTTTCGTCCAGGCCATGGCACGGACTCCGCCCTTCTCGCCGTCATCGAGGAGGCTAGGTGCATCCTGGATTCAGGAGGATCAGTGGCAGTGATCCTCCTGGATTTAAGCGCAGCCTTTGACACAGTAAACCATCGTGTCCTACTTCATCGGCTAGCTGCGGCAGGGATTGCAGGTTCGGCGCTCAGGTGGATAGAGTCTTTCCTCTCAGGGCGCTCGTTCCAGGTGTGGGATGGCAATTTCCACTCTGCCACCCTCCCCCTTACGAGCGGGGTACCCCAGGGGTCCTCATTAAGCCCAACTTTATTTAACGCTTACATGCCCCCCCTCGAAGATGTGGTTACCCCCTTCGGGATTAAAATAGTAAGCTACGCAGACGACACCCAATTAGTCGTCTCACTTTCCCAACTGGACAAACACCCGGACAATCTGCAAAACTGCCTAAAAAATATCCATACTTGGATGTGTGAGTCATCACTCAAATTAAATGTCTCAAAGACCGAAGTCATGCTTTTGGGCAAGCAATGGTCCACCATCCCTCCTTCGGTCTGGCCAGACGTGTTCGGGGAAATCCCCGCCCCGAAACAGGAAATTAAAACCTTAAGAGTATGGCTAGAACCCGAGCTGTCAATGAAATTCAAGCTACCAAGACGGCAGGGACCTGCTTTGGCCTAATGCGCTCCATTCGGAAGATCCTCCCACTACTTCCGCCCCTATCCAGGAAACTCCTAGTCCAAGGCCTGGTGCTTGCGCGGCTGGACTACTGCAACATGATATACCTCGGAGCTCCAGAAGCTACCTTGTCCAAACTCCAGCGGACGCAGAACGCAGCCGCCCGGCTACTTTGGAATCTCCCCTCCAGAGTATCAGCCAAACCAGCAATCCAGGCTCTCCACTGGCTTCCAATCAGCCAAAGGGTCGAATTTAAGGCCCTGTGCACTGCCCACAAACTGCTTAATGGTTCCGGCCCTGCTATTTTAAGAGGCCTGATTACTCCCTACAAAGCCCCCAGGTCCCTTCGCTCGGAGAATGAGAACCTGGCCAATGTCCCTAGACACAGGAAGATACGTACGGGCGGCGGCCGCTTCTCGATTAAAGCATCCACTAGATGGAATGCACTCCCCCGCACCCTTCGTTGTGAACCCAATCACTTGATGTTTAGGAAGAAACTGAAAACGCTGCTGTTCCCTAAATGAAGTCCTTCCTTCTGTCCTCGGATCGCCATAAAAATGATAGCGCGGGGATGCCCTCGGGTCACCAGGCGCTTTACAAATCGCTAAAATAAAAATAAATAAATAAATTGTAGCCCCAAAGCCGTCCTCGCCATTAGCACTGCGTCGTCTGCATAAATTAGTGCAGGAATGAACTGATCTCCTGCACGGGGATATCTTTACAAGCTCAACAGAGAGCTGAGTCTAGATCATTAACCCCTCCTACGCTGGTGATGGAACCGTTCCGTCACGCCCCTCAGGTGGGCTGCGCTGGTGACGGAACGGTTCCGTCACGGCCCGCTCGCCGCGCCTGCACGGTGCTGATTTCGCGCCTGCGCGGCACGTTCTATTGAGCGGCCGGGGCCGGGACGGAACCGTTCCGTCACAAGCACAGCTCACCCGAGGGGCGTGACGGAGCGGTTCCGTCACCATCGTCGGAGCGCCGCTCGCCCCCCGCCCTTAGCACTGCGGCGGAATAGCCGCCGCAGCAAAAGGGTTAATATATAGCGTAAACAATAGAGTGGCTAATATACACCCCTAACTGACTCCCTTTGATATCTTTATACGTGGTTAGTGATTGCCAATTTATCATATCTAACCACAGCAGTAAGATCCCTGTGCAAGTCAAGCAAAAAATTAACAATGTTCTAATCCACTCCTGTATTGATCAGTAATGTCCATAATTGTAATCTATTCATGTGGTCGAAAGCTGAGGATAGATCCATAAAAGCTAAATGTAGTGACCCCCCTTTTAGCTTCAGTACATTCCCCTACTATCAGCTGTAAATTAAGACACTGGTTTGTTGTTCCCTTACCTGTCCTAAACCCATATTGTAAATTAGAGATTACCTTTAGATCTTTTAGCCAATCAGAAATTTATTTGAGTACACCACTCTTCCTATGACATTAATTGCCGAATCAGTCAACTATATATAGGGCTATAACATCGTGGGTCATCTATTTCCCCTTTCTTGAAAACTGTGATGATGATAGATTGTGACCACAACCTTGGCAAACCAATCAAACAAGCAGCATTAAATACATGTGTCAACATTTTAGACCATGGTGACAGGTTTAACTTATAAAGATTGGATGGTACGCCGTACGGTCCGTGTGGTTTGTTAATAAAACTGCCTCAGTTACTTCCTTTTCATTAAAAACCAAACCACATTTGCCACCATCAAGTACAGGGGTAGAAGAACTGGCTACCTCAGAAGGGTACCATATGTTTTGAAAATGTGTAACCCACTGATCAGCTGGTATATCGGGCTTATTCTAGCTCACAAGAAGAATGGTCTATTAACCCCATCACTGCCAGTCCCCCCCCTTACACCCGCTCCCCCACTTTGCTAAGCCTTTGTTTGGCTATTTGGGATAGTTCGCTTTTAGGCCCCTTTAACGTTTTGTACACATGAGGTATCAACACCACATTCTCTTGCTTTTCTTCCACTATCCTAAGGGTTCTAAAGCACCCGTGGTTTGCGGGTTCCCCTGGAGGGAACCGAGAAATTTGGCAAAATGCAGATACATATTTATTTATTTGGGAAAAATGAGAAAAAAGTGCTGCAGAGGAAAGTGTCTGTTTAATTCTTTGTAAATGATATCAACAAAGGGTTTGTGGTACTAAAATCACCACCATCCCAACTTTCAGGAACAGGCCTGCTTTTGTCAAAAAATCAAATTGTTCTACACATGTTTAGCTTTTGCTGGTACTTAGCCTATTTTTCCCGCTTTCAACCTCCTTCCAGTTAGTGGTAGAAATGGGTGTGAAAACAATAATGGATCCTAGGAAACTATATATTTCTGGAAAGTAGATAGCATCTTGAATTTAGAAAGGGGTCATTTGTGTAGATTCTTAAAGGTTTCTTATAGAAACTAACAGTTGAAATAACAAAATATTGAAATTGAGTTGAAAAAAACCCAGGCATTTGTGCCTACGTTTTCACCTGTAACTTCTTCTAAACATGGCAGATTGTTTCAAGCAATATACCTTTACCACCGCTAGACCCGTCTGGTTGTGGGGATATATAGGACTTGCAGATTCACCAAGAACCCGAGGTACCCAGAGCCAATAACTGAGCTGCGCCTTGCAATGATTTTTCATTGTGTTCCCGGTATACAGCAATTAATTTGGAAAAATATAAATAGTGAAAAATAGATATGAAGAAAACCTTTGCATTTCTGAAATGAGAATAAAATATGGAGTTCATAAGAAGTGGTTTTCACATCTTGAAATTTGTGGGTACCCATTCTAGCATGTGAATTTGAGGGCATTTTTCAAAATTACTTATTTTTTACACATTGTCTTACATTTGAAAGGCAGAAATGCATATAAAGTTGATTGCTAATATTACTTGTTCTACTATTCTATATTCCCCCAAGTCTCCTGATAAAAATTGTACCTCATTTGTGAGGGTAGGCCTAGTGCCGGTGACAGGAAACAACCCAAAACGTGATGTGGACACATCACATTTTTCCAGTGAAAACTGATCTTTTTTTTGCAATCTGACCTTTTTTGGCAATGTACCAAACTGTGGATTTTGGACCCTAGCTCAGTCGGTACACAGGGAAACCTAGAAAACCTATACATTTTTTAAAACTAAACACCCAGAGGAATCCAGGATGAGTTGACTTGTGTGACTCTCACCAGGTTCTGTTACTTAGAATCTAACAAAAATCACATTTTCCTCAAATTTCTGGGTTGGAAACTTTGTGGAATCTGGGGGAAGCCACAAACTTCCACCTACCCAGTATTCCCCCAAGACACCTGATAAAATTGTTATCTCACTTGTGTGGGTAGGCAACAGGAAATGGCTCAAAACACAATGTAGACACATCAAATTTTTCCTGTGAAAACTGACCCTTTTTTGCAATGTACTTAGCTGTGGATTTGGGGCCCTAGCTCAGCTGGCACCTAGGCAAACCTAGCAAACCTATATTTTTTTTAAACTATACCTCAGGGGAAATCCAGGATGGGGTGACTTTCATGGCTCTCACTTGGTTATATTAACCAGAATCCCTTCCAAACTTCAAAATTTGTCAAAAACTAATTTTTCTCACATTATGGAAAGTTCTGGAAACTGCGGGGAGCCATAAAGTTCCACCCACCCAGCATTCCCCCAAGTCTCCCAATAAAAATGGCACCTCACTTGTGTGGGTAGGCCTAGAGCTTGCGACAGGACACAGCATTGACTCATCACATTTTTCCAGTAAAATGTGCCTAGCTGCGGATTTTGGACCCCAGCTCAGCTGGCACCTATGGAAATCTAATACACTTATACATTTTTTTGAACTAGGCACTCAGGGAATCCAGGATGGGGTGATTGTGGGGCTCTTACCAGGTTCTGTTACCCAGAATCCCTTTCAAACCTCAAACTTTGTAAAAAAAAAAAATGTCCTCACATTTCTGTGCTGGAATGTTCTGGAATCTGCAGGGAGCTGCAAACTTCCACCCACCCAGCATTTTCCGAAGTCTCTCGATAAAAATATTACCTCACTTGTATGGATAGACCAAGTGTCTGTGACAGAAAATGGTACAAAACGTACTGTGGAGACATCAAAATCATAAATCACAATAAAGACTTGGTTTTGTGAGGGTGTCACCTGATTTTTTGGCCCCGGGCTCAGCGGGAATCTAGAGAAATCTACCACACCCACACATTTCTGAAAACTAGACCTGGGGGAGGCTAGGGTGTGGCTTATGTCGATCTCCCAACTTTTTCTTACCCAGAATCCCCTGCAAACATCAAATTTAGCTAAAAACATCACGTTTTCTCACATTTCTTTGTGGGAAAGTTGTAGGATCACCAGGCCAACACAAACTTCCTACCACCCAGCATTCCCCAGGTCTCCCGATGAAAAATGCTGCCTCAATTGTGTGGGTGGGCCAAGTACCCGCAACAGGGAAGGGCCCAAAACGTATTGTTGAGTCATCAAAATGATCTATCACAAAATGACCTTGTTTTGCAAGGGAGACGTCACCTGCATTTTTGGTCCTGAACTCAGCAGCCATTGAGGGAAACCTACCAAATCCAGACATTTCTGAAAACTACACACCTGGGGAAGTCCAGGGAGGTGTGGCTTGCATGCATCCCCCAATGTTTTCTTACCCAGATTCCCCTACAAGCCTCAAATTTAGCTACCAAATCACATTTTCCTTACATTTCTGTGTGGTACTTGTGTGCCTGCACGAATTTCCTACCACCCAGCATTCCCCTGTGTTTCTCAATAAAAGTAATAACTCACTTGTGTGCGTGCCCAAAGCAGAGTCAGCCTAAAAACGTATAAAATGAAAAACTGAGGGGGAACCAAAGCATATCCATTAGGGCAGTTTTTCTTATACTTTTTTAGACTGGCTCTGGTTTGGGCACCCACTCAAGTGAGGAGTCATTTTTATCAGGAGATCAAGGGGAATGCTGGATCTCGCTCAGAAATGTGAGGAAAATTGAACATTTTTGCTAACTTTGAGGTTTGCAGGGGATTCTGGGCAACAAAATATTGGGAGATCCATGCAAACCACACCTCCCTCGGCTCCCCCGGGTGTGCAGTGATCCTTCAACGTTCCTACACAGACATGGGAGGAAAATATGACTTTTTAGCTAAATTTGAGGTTTGCAGTGGATTCTGGGTAAGAAAAAGCTAGGGGATCCATGTAAGCTACACCGCCAGCCAAGCGACAGCCCGCCCACACTGCCATTCAAGTGCCAGTCCATGCACACCACCAGCCAAGCACCATCCATGCACACTGGCAATCAAGGACCATCCAACGCACACCGGCAGCCAAGCGCCAGTCCATGCACACCGCCAGGCAAGCACTATTCCACACACACCGCCTCCAATCACTTAATGCACACACACCACCAGCCAAGGGCAAGTCCACACACACAGCCAGATAAACGCCAGTACATGCAGACTTTCAGCCAAACTCTAATTTTCTTTCTCTCTCTCTCTCTCTCTCCCGCTCTCTCTCTCACACACACAGACAGACAGACACACGTGCACACACACATACTTCCCCCTAGTATCTAGTTGTTTTCTGCCCCATTTGGGGCAAAACTATCATTGATCTGGCCCCAAGGGGGACAGAACAGCTATAATGTGTGCCAAAAAAAGGGGAGCAACACATGACTGTGACATGCCCATAATATATCCCTGGTGCCCAGTGGGCTTCCCCCACAGCAGAGCAGATTGGGGGCTGTTGCCCATATCTGGCATACCCAATCTGTACAGACCCACACATACACTAAGAAAAATAAATAGTCCCATGTCTGTCAGCTTTTTGCCCCCCATGTAGGCACATCGGGACTATTGCCCCGGTGGAGGGGGGGGGGGGGCAGAATGAATTTGCGCTTTTTTGGGGGGGTTAGGGGCATTGGCATGACAATTCTGGGCAGCCCCCACCCCTTTTTTTTATAAATAATAACTAGTGGTATCTAGTGGGCTTTCTGCCCCTTCTGGGGGAGAGAGCAGAGGTAATGACCCCCATCTACTCCACAGTGGGGGTTGAAATACTTTTATTATTAGATCTGGGGGTGGTGGCATTGAAATGCCTATTGTGGGCAGCCCCACATCTCTTTTATTAAAGAAATTATAATCCCTGGTGCCTAGTGGGCTCTCTGCCCCCTGGGGCAGATTGGGGGTAATAACCTGCCTTTGCCCCCCAAGGGGGACAGAGAAACGGTCCTTTTTTTTGGGGGTGTGGGGGCATTGGCATGCACACTTTGGGCAGCCCCCACCCCTATGTATATATCCTAATGTTTTATTGTCCTTTTTATCTCTTTGGATGTATTGTTATGTACTTTTGGTGAATGCCTCTTTTAAATATTTATTGTATGTACTGCTTTTAAGATATTTTTATGTATCGAAATAAAGCATATCAACCAAAAAGTTTACAAAGAAAATAATCCCTGGGGCCTAGTGAGCTTTCTGCACCGCTGGAGCGCAGATTGGGGGTTAATAACCCCCTTCTGCCACCAGGGGGTGGCAGAAAGTCTGTCCTTTTAGTTTTTTTGGGTGGTGGGACAGTCCTCTCCATTGTGTGTACAAATAAATAATCCCTGGGGCCTAGTGGGCTTTCTGCCCCCAACTGCCCTGACTGAATATGCCCAAACATATTTGGGGGGAGCAAAGGCTCTTGCCCAAGGGGCCTCTCCCCCCTCCCTGGTGTATAGTGGTGGATCCCTGTTAGGGGATCACCCTTCTGATGGAATCCCCAAGCAGGGATCCACTAGGGAAAGGTACCATTGGAAAGAGGAGATTCTTCCTTTCAAATGATACCTCTCCCATCTTTCTTCATTCTCGGGTGGTTGAGACAGACCCGCCAGCACATAGGCAGTGAAAGTGAAATGAGCCAATTGGCTCATTTCACTTTCGTTTTCAATGTAATCACGCCAGTGCACCATGCACGTCGATCACCATTACACTGAAAAAATAAAATGCCTAGGCAGGTTGGTAAAGCTCTTCCCCAGCTCCCGAGGCTCAAAAACAAATAAGAAATTCCTCTGCTGTTTACAGCAGTGGGATTTGGTACTCGTGTGCACTGGACAGAATGGTTTTGTCCTCAGCACACGAGCACCGTGGCGCATGACGGAACTATTCATGCGCACAGAAGAGGTTAACAATCTCCCAAAACATAGCGCTGTTTTTATTAACATCCGTGCACAATTCGTCATTACAGGCTGCTTCCCTTTTGGCTTCTTTTTTGCAGGGTTTCCAGTATTTGCTTATACATATATCTGCACTCATCTATCTGGCATTTATCTTCAGGTACTCGCTTCAAAGCATTTATTAATTTCTGATGGGCCTCTGTACAATTGTGGTCAATCCATCTCTCACGACCCTCCTTGGCTTTGCTTACAGGTTGTAAGAGTGTTTTAGCCACCTGTTGGCATATCCTGCCCTAAGCATTTAGCAATGTTTTCCCTTGGGTAGTGCTGTCTGAACAAAGTCTAATGTCATCCCTGGAAATATTTAATAAATCATTAATAAACTGGTCGGGTACGACCTTATTCAATTTCAGCCTGCGTGCCTGATCCTGAGGGGTAATATCACCTCTATTAACACCCTCTTGAGAATTTGTTTTCTCCTCATCCCCATTTCAGGCTCAGACTTGTAGGATTATGGTCGCTGAACAGAGACCACTTACCCTTTATAGGATACAACCTGATGGGTCAAATAAGCGGTTGTAAAAATGTAATCAATTGTGGTGTTCAATCCTCTTCCAGTGAAAGCTGAAACACTGTCCCCGACCTTGGGTATTGTAGGTCAAAATCAGCCATAATATCCTGCACATATTGAGAAGTTCCCAGGGCCAAGCTCATCAAATACATCTCAGTGACTTGGGCATGGGTGCACAATAAAATACCCAAGAATTATAACTGAATTAAGTCTTTGGCTTATCCCTGTACGACTCTAAGAAATATTTTGAACTTAACAGGTGCTCGGTCATAACATTTCTCTCAAGAGTTGTAAGAATTAAGAATGGTTATTCAACCCAGAGGTTATCGGAGCCCTATTCAAGCTTACAATGGGTACCCAGAGTGTTGAGGGGAATAAGGGTAAGTAAACCCCCTTTTGCTCTACCACCCTGTGAAGGTCGCGAGGATTCAAAATAGGTCATACACCCATCCACAAAGAACGTTTTTTCAGTTTCCCCATTTTCTTGTTGGTCTGTTCCCTTAAACTATCGACCCATCTTAGCTCTTCTCTTATTTAATTAACCCGGCAATATTTAAGCTAAGAATATTTAGCTGGCTAACTGGATTGACTACCAACTCATTCACACTGCTTATAAGGGGGCTGTCAGTTACTGAACTATCCTTGGTCTGGGGTAGAGAAGGGGGGACCGGTGTAAGTCAATTATTATTGTCCAACTGGCTCAATGGTAAAAATCTATTTGATGTTTAGCTGCTGGACTCTGGTGGCCCCCTCACTCAGAATGCAACCGATCTCAAAGGATATATAGAAAATCCTGACAGCACTACTTCTTTTGGAAGATAAAAAAACAAATTGCCAATGCTCCGTACCTCCAGTGCCCGGGTTAGATTCTGCATGAAACAACCTCCCTCAATATCAGGCTGGTCAAAATTAATTACAATACAGCCCCCTATCCACATTTATCCACTTTAGTTTTCGAGCCTAACCATCCCACCCGTCTAGCCATGATGATATGAGAGGAACCCTGTGCTCCATGCCCCGTCAAATTCTTACACCAATATTTAGTCTTTCATATGAGCTCTGGGGAGGATTCTGATGTATCCCTATCAATACCAGTACCAGGGGTGTTGCCTCAGGGGGCAGCTGCAATCTACACGTGCTGCCCTCCCTAGATATTGATTTGGGTGGGTGACACATATGTAGCTTTTGTGATGCTCTTCAATGCAGTGAAGGAAGTACACTCCCTCTAGGTGATGAGAGGTGGGCTACAGGGTTGGTTCAACTGTTTTCAGACACCCTTGGAACAGACCCAATGCTATGCTTAGCCCTTTCAATCTCGGCCACAGAATGGCCAGAATTAATACCTTGCAGTCGCCCCCGCTAACAAGGCCATCTTTCTGTTCAGTTTGTGGAATATTCAATAATTTATCTGTAATACGAGTGGCACTTTCAGAAAGCCATGTATTCAGATTAACCATTAAAGACACTACTTTGCTCATTTTCTTCACCAACCCCTCAATTGTAAAGCAAAAGACTTTCTCTACGTTCTCACGTAAAGCCAGGAGCAAGGGTTCTACTGGTGTCTGGATAAGGCTGCCCACAGTGGTTGTCCTAGTTTGGTGCAGCAGATGTTCTTTTTCCAAAGGCATTTCTGCACCCAAGTGAAAGGTAGAGGCCTTCTTCGCTGTTATTGCTGATCCTTCCGTGGAAGTTCTAACCTTTGGACACCTTTTCTTCCTTTTTTGTACGGGTGCTGCTCTCTCTGGGGATGGTGATTCCACTATATGATCATTTTACTCTGGTGTTAGTGTTCTTGGTGGTAGCTCATTTAGCACAGGTTCTTTCAGTCCTTCAACTTGATTAACTTTCACCACCTGTTCCCCCTTCATATCCTGCTCAGCTGTATTTGATTCACTTTATTATTATTATTATTATTAGTAGTAGTAGTACATTTGTACAGCGCGCAGCTACCCGAAGGTTTCCCGGCGCTTTTGGTGACCCCCAAGGCCAGCTTACCCTCTGCGCTTTGAATTTCTTCTGACAGGTCTCCCACAGCCGTTTTGGGATACAAAATTATTGATGCACATTAGCGAGGGGCCTTCGCTCACTGATTCTGGGTTACAAATTATTTACGCTTACCCATGGTTTCTACCCGATGGTGAGAGAAAGAGGGGTGGCCCAGAACAGCCTCTGCCCGTCGTTGACGGGCGTGGGACAGGCCGGCCCTTGGCCCGGCCACGTCCATGTGCGTCGGGACTCCCTTGCGCTTTAATATTCCTGCAGATCACTGACAGGTGGGGGCCCAGCAAGGACTTAGAGTCCCTAGAGGTTGCAATCCTCTCTGCAAAAGCTCCAGCCTTAGATGCAGACAAGCAGGGCACAGGTGCAGCCTTCAGGAAGGTCCAGAAAAACCAAGGGACTGACCGCAGCAGCGTGGACACACAGAAGCAGAATGCGAGTCTCACCGATAATACTCATTGAAGACACCATCAGCAGTTCA
The DNA here is from genome assembly GCF_964263255.1 of Lissotriton vulgaris. NCBI lineage: Eukaryota > Metazoa > Chordata > Amphibia > Caudata > Salamandridae > Lissotriton > Lissotriton vulgaris. Next base: position 275,462,106 of record NC_141700.1, on the reverse strand, counting down.
CACCAGAGAGGACTTTCTCTCAGTTCCTCATTTCCTTCCAGGATTATTACCCGTTTGGCATGGGAAGTCTTGGAAATCCACTTTTGAATCTTCTTATCACATGGTGTCTCCAAAAATACCTTACCTAATGGTGTATTTACCTCAGTCTCTATCTTTTAATTCAATTGTTTTAGAAATAATGATCTGTTTTCATAGAAAGTGCTGAAAAGCTAAAACACAGAGCCAGATTAATGAATGGTCTGGAAGAACATTGTGTACCAGAGTAAGGGCTTCGGGAATCTTGACCCTCTCTGGTATGTAGGCTTCTGTACATTCGTGTCCAGTCCATATCTTAAGCAAATAAAGCCACAGCCTTTATCATTACATCAGCAGATTCTTGGGATTCGACCAATATTGCTTGCAGGTGGCTGTCTTTGATAGTCAATCTGTTTCCCATATGGATAATAATTTCAGGGGCTTCAATACTTTTCACATTTTAACCCTACTATATTCCCAGGTGTGTCTTGTGTCTCAGCCTTGCTTTTTAAAGAATGGGCAAACGTTTGAATTAATGCTGATTGTGGCCAGATCGTCTAGAAACTGCTTGGCTTGAAGGTTTTGTAACGTACCTCTCAGGACCTTATGAAACAGTGTGCTTGCTTGGCACTCTAGTTCATTTGCCCTTCATTTTGTGGATGATGAGAAGCATTCGGTTACAAGAAAGCTTTCGAAAGTCCAGTATGTTCATATAAAGATTTATGGACCAGTGCAGACCAGTGTCAACGGCATTTCCGACTCATTGATGCACAAATTATGTTAAATGTGTGATCTAGGATCTGGAAGCGCATACAGATCCACAGGTACTATACCTGGCATCCAACCTTGACAAAGCCCCTCCACCTGGTGTTTAACTTGTCCATGGACACATCACCTCTTCACCAATATGGACCACACACTCCGGATCAGTGAGCCAATGTGCTTTTATTTTGAAATGAAAATAGCCCAGGACCAAACCGTATGGGATCCACATCAGTGCCATTAGACTTACCTGGTTAATTGTCATAGGACGCAATACTGATATGGGCGCACCCAGCATAGTCATTCTGACAACCGAAGAGCCTCTATCTCGCCTGCGGTATTGGATAGCAAGGTGTGCATGACACCTGGACTCCATGGAATTGTTATTTTTGCCCGGCTCTCTAGACTGCCTATCTCCTATTTTCAGCACTGTCCCAAAACCATAGGTGCACCCATCGACTGGGGCTAAGCAGGAAAGAGACTCTCTCCAGTGAACAGACATGGAGTATGACTTACCTGTCATGCTCAGTAGCAGAGCATCTAGACTAAAGTCTGTGAGCCAGCAAGAACTGGTTGATACCCACCCAGGTCAGATGGTAAAAGACCAATCTGGTTGATGCCTTAATCATGACTTGCTTGTCTGTCCCACTAACTGTTTCATACTGGTATCCTGTGCTGAGCAAAATGCCTGGCCCACTGCCAGCCTGTCTTCCAGAATGATAGAAAGGATCATGTGACCCAAATGGATCACCCACCAGCAGCTCCACATTAGTGTAGGGTTCAGAAGTCCAGCTCTTGTGGTCGTCTTGTGGAGAGGTCCTCGTTGGGGAGCCTTCAAAGGCACGACTTTCCTCGTGGGCGCACTTCACTAGGTGCAAAGCACCCTCTTCAGAAGAAGCATCATTACAAACCAGCATCTCACTCTCTCGCTCTCTCTCACAGAATATTCTGGCCCAGTTCTGGCACGCAGTCCCTCCCCCTGACCAATCATTCGTCTCTCATGACACCCTATCAGTCATGTGTCGTATATGGGAGCCATCAGGCCGCACACTATTGCTAGGCTCCCACACTAGATACTTATAGCATTTCCTTTGAAAGATGCCAGTAAAACATGCTTCCAGTTGCATTCCCCTTGGTGATATTAACAACAAAGCCAGTGACTTGGTCACAGCATTCAGCCACGTATTCACCCAGAATGATAGGTCCATACACCGTTCTGTGAATCAAGGTCTTGAACTCTTTCTGTTTTTGGGTTTCTCCACTGATCAAACCATAGCAAGGTTGTTGCTCTGAAAATGTAATTATTTTACTGAGCAGTATTTTAGGTGTTGATATCCAGCTCATAGCAGCACCGTCGTCTGAACTTGTAGCTATTTAGTTTAATCCAGAAAAACGCCTTGCTTTGTCAAAATACACTTTAAATGCTGTTGTTAAATCACAGAACATCAGCTCCTACACCCCATTGGCTCACTTTTGAGAGCAAGAATTGTGACGGTGGTTAGAGTTAACTAAATGGGAATTGATGAAATCTGTAACACAAAAAAACAAACTAAATGGGGATGCGAGATGAGCCAGAGAACCGGGAGTACCAGAGAAGTTGAGTTAAAATACTGGTTGCATTTTCATGGACGTTGATTCACCAAAATGCCAGGGGTTTCTGAAGTGAATGGCACATGACATTTGACCCTAAAGACATTGCTAGTAGTGACATCATATGACCTTTGACCCTGAATGTTCCCAGAAAGTGATCATATGAAGTTAACTTTGAGGACATCACAGTAAATAAAAACTGACCCACTTTTTATTTTACACGTGCTATGGGTGACTCCATATGTTTAAATGACCTACCTCCTCTGTGCCTTTGGCCAATATTTTGTGATGGGTGTCCCCCCCCCGCCATGTTCCGTGGCTTCCTCTTTATTCGAAACACTATATACAGAATGACAGTGGCATAGTTTTGCCGAAACTGATATCCATATACCATGGTCGTTCCTAATATAAAAAATTACTTCTAGTATGTCAGGGCCAGCATTTTGTCATGGTTGTCCTCCTCTTATTTTCCTCAGTTGTCCTCCTTTTTTGCCAATAATTACCTCTATTATGGTAGCACCAACATTTTACCATGCATGCCCCATCACAAGATATCCGTTAAGTTTGAAAGCACCAGCATCTTCTACAGATATCTCATGACAAGAATTACCTCTAATACACCGTAAAAAATTGGTTTACTGGTTAAGGTGTGGCCTTCTCAAGCAGCAATCACAATCGTTGCCAGGGTGAAGTCACAGGCAAACCCCCAATTAGCATGTGCTCAACGCTCTGGTAGCTTGGCACAGAGGACTTAGCTTAAGTTAGAGGTAGTGTGTAAAGTATTTGTGCAGCAGTTTGTGCAGAAGATTGTAATAAATAAAACAATACTAAAGTGACAAAAATCCAATCAATAGAACCAGAAATATGCAATTTTAAAAATGTACCTCGAAATTAGTGCCCAAAAACCTCAAAGCGCCACTCATGGCTATCGGGTCCTGTGACACCGGGAGAAAGTCACAAGTTCAGACCCACGGCGATGGACAACGGGTCAGATACAGGAACTTGGTTAGTACAGCTGAAATGTTTGCTTCTTAGTCCATTGCAAAGAGTCGCGGTGGAGGGTGCTGCAGGGAGCAAGGAAGCGTTGTGGAGGGTTGTCGATGTAGATTGAAGAGCAGGCCTAGCGTTGTGGATGGTTGTCACAGTAGAGCAAAGATGATGTTGTCATTGTGAATGGTTGGGCCAGAACTTGGTGGTGGCGCTCCAAATGAGCAGTTGCTTCTGTATCACAAAGAGTCAGGTTGTTGGAACTTTGTATTGTCAAGCTGTGCGAACAAGGCTTTGACGCCAAAAGCCCATTCACAGTTGCAAAGAGCCCAAAACTTCAGCTCCACTGAGGCCCCACCAAGGTCAAAGGGGCATTACTTTAGGGTCAGGGGCTTACGCCAGCAGGATCTGGGTGCTAGTTCAGGTGATTGGTTCCCTGTGGCACTGAACAGGATCAAAAACAAACCATTACGAGAGGGTCCAAGGGATATAAAATTTAAAGACCCGTACCTAGTTATTATCACCAGACTGGTCACTCCGGGATTTCTGGGTTCAAGTGCAGGTCCAATCCCTCTGAGTCAGGCACGGGGGCAGCAGGGCATCAATCCAGCAAGCCAGCAGTCCCATAAGCCAGTAATCCAGAAGGGCAACTGTCTAGCAAAGTGGATGTCCTTTTAGCAGTGCAGCAGCCCATCTTCCCGGCAGTCTCTCCACAGGTCCAGACGTGTACTGAAGAATTGGTGCCTGAGATCCAATATTTATACCAGGTGGCTCCTTCAAAGTGGGAGAAGCTTGGACAGGTTTCTCTTTGAAGTGCCCTGGCTCCAGACTAACTACATGGGGTATGCAGCCCTTTGAGTGTAGGCAGGACACAGCCTATTCAAGTGTAAGTAGATCTGTGCCCAACTCTGTCCTTCCATCCTGCCACTGATTGCCAATCCAGGCACACCTAAGCCCTCTATTGTGTGTGGCTGTCTAGGAGGAATGCACAAAGTCCAACTTCGAGTAGCATCCAGTTATGTGGCCCGGAGACAGGCTTCTGACACTAAATAGCTAAGGCAGGAAAATGCTAACTCTCTGAAAGTGCCAGTACTGAGTTCATTTGGCAATTATCTTTAAATTTGAGTCCAATGTAGACGTATCACTGGTCTCAATGAAAGGTACGTTTCTCAAAATTGTTTTATTTTCCAACCTTATTTTTCATATACAATAAATACAATCACAAAACATCTAACTTCCCAATAGACAGAATACCACCATACAACATATTCATATATTATTATATCAATCCAATGCTTCATGTCGGACAACCCACACATTCAATGCTTTCTTACATCCATTTCACATTCACAACCGATTCATAACCCACTCCACTCATTCATCCAGAAGCCCGCGGGAGCACCCAAATTGAGTTGCACATTGTGGCAAAAGGGGGCTCCCCCCAACAAGGGAGGGCTAAAGCGCACCCGTAGACCCACAGCACAAATGTTAGGAGCAATTTTAATACATCACAACATGCTAAACACTGTTAAACTTCAAACTGTGTGTGCATTATCAACAACCACTTAAGTTGGAATGTTTATGCTTGACTTTAGGGGGGAGGAGGGTTGGAGGGGGGCGCTAGGTCAACGCGTTCTGAACCCTGTGATTGTCAGGGTTCTCCTCAGGACCATCCAAATCTTATTTAAGCTACGCAGCTACTCTTGCGGTATATATGGTTCTGACATCCAATTTATGATAACAAGCGTACAATGGCTTCCAAAGGATGCTGTTCCGGTAAATCCTGTGAGTGAATCATGTATATGGGCGTGTGCTACTCGGGACCGCTGCTAACGATGTACAAATCTGTGAAAGTTCAATCGGCAGGTTGCTCCGTCCGGCTGCAACCTGATAACAGCAGGGTGCTCCTGCGGGCTTCTGGATGAAAGAGCGGAGCGGGTTATGAATCAGTTGTGAATGTGAAATGGATGTAAGAAAGCATTGAATTTGTGGGTTGTCTGACATGAAGTATTGGATTGATATAATAATATATGTTGTATGGTGGTATTCTGTCTATTGTGAAGTTAGATGTTTTGTGATTGTATTTATTGTATATGAAAAATATGGTTGGAAAATAAAACAGTTTTGAGAAATGTACCTTTCATTGAGACCAGTGATAAGTCTACATTGGACTCTAATTTAAAGATAATTGCCAAATAAACTCAGTACTTGCATTTGTTTTGGTTAGTATAATTTTGGCTCAGCCTTTCTGAGTGGAGTCAAGGCCCTTGGTTGTTCCTTTAACTCTCTGAAAGTGGCATTTTCAAAATTTAAATTTAAAATCCGACTTTACCAGAAGAGGGCATTTTTCGTCACAATTCCAAAGTTAACAAACATGAATTGGTTACCTGTACCCATTTTGAAGTTATAACTTATTACGTTTAATAAGGTAACTCTAATGTTATCCTAAGGGAAAAGCAGGCGTTGCAGTATTGAAAAACAAATCTAAGGGGTTTTCTTTACCAGGACACATAAAACTAAAAATCACATGTCCTACTTTTGAAATACATTAGACCCTGCCCGGTGGGACGCTTATAGCCTACCCTAGAGGTGACGTATATGTATTTAAAAGGAAGATTTAAGGCTTATTTTGCCAGGCCGAAATAGCTTTATAAAACTACACACACAGGTTGCATTGGCGGGCCTGAGGCATGTTTAAGGGGCTACTTAAGTGGGTGGCACAATGTGCTGCAGGCCCACTAGCAGCACTTCATTAACAGGCCCCAAGTGCATGTAGTACTTCTTCACTGCCCCTGTGTTCCTGGCACTGATTTTGTTTGCCATCTTTGAGGCAGGGGTTGGAATGGCCAGGCCAGAGGTCACTGCTGTGACCCTGAAAATGCCTAAATTACATCCATGCTGTTGCAGCACTGATAGCAGTACCCCTGTGATTTGTGCGGGAAGCAGACTGACATTGGCGCTTCACTGTCCTTGGACCAGGGTTCAACTGCACCTGCTTCACCACTTATATTAGTACCTGTGTTGTGTGCCGGGAGCAAGCTGATGTTGGTTTTTCACACCACCTGTGCACTGGTGGTGTGTGATACTGACAGAGCCGGACTGAGAACCCAAAATAGTCTTGGCAATTTTCTTGGACAAGCTCCTAGGGCCGCACAGCCTGCCCCTGTGCGGCTCGAAATGACTGCTTGTTGCGCTTTTTTTACTAGGGGCCAATATTGCATCACCTTTGCAAAACTGGCACCCAGTAACAAAATCGCCCCCTCCCCCCTTCCAGCCTTCCGAGGAAGCGTTGGATGCTTGGTTCGACCAGTCTGGTCCTGGCTACTGATAGATGTGCCTCTGTGCTGCATGCTGGGAACAGGCTGTACTAGGCATCTAACATCAGAGTCCTTGATCCAATGCACCTGTTGCACTAAAGTATTTTTTCTTTACCACCAACTAAAAGCAGGAAGTTTATAAACCAAGTCTCTAGCCTACATGGGAGACATTCCAGGTTCATTAAGTAGGAGGTAAGGGGAAATATGTGGAGAAACTGAAGGGCAACGAACCACATTTTCTCTGCACATTTTCTACACTTCCCCCCATTTTTTGGCCACATCGCGCCACCCATTGGTCGCCACTGCCGACCTGGTGAGAATATGAGGGAAAATATGAAGCCCAAACACGTTTTTTCCTCAATTTCCCCATTTATACCTGCAATTCAAGAAGGTATAAATGAGGATGTAAGCCACATCAAGTGCTGTGCATATCTATTATAATATTTACAATGCATGCTTTTTACACCCACAACCAAGCTCTGAGCCCTTTGAAACCAAGCTTAACAGTGATGCCCTGTCAGTTAATTTTAGTAATCTTTTTAATGCATATCACAGTGGGAGCTGCTGTGAATCAGAGAGTTGTTGTAGTGACTCTTACCTATCCAGATTCCTAACTGTTTTAACTGAAGCAAATAAGTAGCAGGCAGCAAGAGAAAGCCACCCAAGGACCTACTTCCGATGTCCAAGTCCATAACAGACTAAACATAATAATAGCGAGAGAGACCTTACATCTTAACATGCCTCTTCTCTTGAAATCCTGTAGCTGACGATAAAATGATTGCAGCCGCTTAGGAAAGAAACTGAAAGTAACTCTTCCTATCATAACCATCTTCTGCAAGGGGGCCCTTTTATGCTTTGTTGAGACAGAGTGGCTGGCTGATGAGCTGGTCAGAATAAAACAGTTTGTAATGTTTTAGTGCTCAAGTGAGATCAGTCTGAAGTAGCTGTTCTATAAAGAGCTTCGTTTTTTTGTTGCAAAAAAATATATATCGAATTCTCCTTATTCTGCTTCTGCCTTTGAAACTCCAGTGGCTAGGGGGTAGCAAGAGCAGTGCCCAGGAGAAGCAATGATGAGCATGCCATTGATCGCAATAGCGACCCGTAAACAACCTCCATGTGCATTTTACTGAGATTCAAAAGTGACATGTAAGTGACATTTAAGGACCCAGTTAACCAAAATGGTTTTCAGTTTTTCATTCGGTTCTGTTTGGTGCATGAAGCGAAGTCATCCGTAAGTCCCGATTATTATTTTGCAATTTTCTCATTCATTTTTGCTGTTTCTCATGCTTTTTGCATATTTTTTGCAGGTCTTAGTTGAAACTATCACTCGGACGACTGCCCAAAATACTGCTCAGGTTTTTCATGTCACTTATGTACTCAGGGGTCTATCTCTAGAATAGTTTTCAAGCAGCTGACAGTCCATTGCAGTCAGCAGGTGTCTTGTGTGATATTGTACGCAAGGGCATAGCTCGCATTTAGAATAATTTGCGTGATATGCACATTTTTCACAGAAATGTTACTTAATTATTGAGTAGAACATTACGCAAGTTCGTGCATCTTTAACTAAAATGCAGCTCTGCCTTCCTCGGCAGGAGAGACGCATGAGGGAAAACTGGGTGCAATTCAATGCAGCAAAACCGAAACCTTCACCGTCGCCTCCTCTGTTCCAAAAGGCATCCTCTCTACTGACAGCCTTCCACATGCAGTTTTTGAGAGAAGGGGAACGATATAAAATTCTATTTCGACTAGTTGAAAAACTGATATTTTTTTTCCAGTAGAAGTTATGCCGATTTAGCCCCATATTAGTAAATACCTCCTAAAATTAAACAAAATGAAACATTTTGACTGATTCCTACCTTTAAAAAAAAAAATAAGGTCAACAACAGCAGCTTTATCCTCCATAGATTTCCTTATGGAAACCCACTCACCCCATTGCCCACAGGTTATGCTTGCCCAAGAAACATTCATAGTATATACCAGGATGAAATCAGGAGTACTTAGAACCAGAACAAAAGGGAGCACATGTTTGCTTATGTTTTGTGAATCCTCAATCCAGCTTTAGAAACTGTTCTTAAGTGGGTGTAGTCTACCAACCTTTCCCTGCTGCTAGATCCTGATTGGACCCTAGAGGCTGTACACCTTGTTGTTCGTATTTTAGATATGAACAAATTAGGCATTTACACATGCACCTCAACCTTTTTTGTAAATGGGCCCAATCAATGCATATATAGTGCACATAAGTGATTTTGAGAGAACCTTCTCTTTTTATCTCGGTCCCATTCTATGCAAAAAATGACAAGGACCTTGTTGGGATGGAAAAGTGCCTCACACGGTGATGGACGTGTACCCCTGCCCTGAATGGCCCCAACTGCATTGATGTCTGGATCCCAGATGCTTTGTTGTCCTTGGCTAACGCGGATCATGATGTGCGCAATGATATAGGCCTGTCACACGGGTGTGGTCTGTTTAGACTGGGAGGGACACCCAAAGTGCTGCTATCGTAGTGGTGAAAGGCTACTGCCTTTGTGGTGCTAAGCAGCACGAGCGCGGTGCTGGCAGCATATCGTATAATTATTAGTAGAAGTGAAGAGCCCTTTTAACCTGTGTCAGTGGAGTGAGCTATACAGGCTCACCCATAGGGCTCACTCATGTAAGGTTCTGCTGCTGTGTGCTTACCTCACCTTGGGCCTACATCAGGTTAGTATACAGTGCTGTGCCATTTGTATGTGTTATATGCACGTGTTTGGGTATATGTGTCCCTGTGAATGGTACCATACATGAAGGATGTAGTGCTGTGCATGTGTATATTATATGCACATACAGTGTGTATGTGTACCTTTGAGTGGTACAATACATGGAAGATTCTGGGTTCCATTTTGGGAGGCCTAGGACTGGTTAGAAGAGCGTGAGGAGGGAGAGGAATCCTCTGCCCCAAATGTTGCTGTTTTATATCACCTTTTAAATAGGGAGTCTCTGACCGAGCCCTCCTTTTCAGCACCCGATTTCCTTTTCAACAGTTATAGCTTTGGGTAGTGGCCATGTGATGGAAAAAATTGCAAATTTTAACTGTGCTTTTAATGAGACCTTTTAGCTTCTTTCTACAGTAGTATCTCAAAACAGAGTGAAAAATTGGAATTATACTTCTTTCATTATAAAAAAAAATATTTTTTAGATTGCTGATTGTTTTTTTCTTTTTTGTAAAGAGAGCTGAAATCATCAGAAGAATTTAACATTTAGATATCAATTGAAGAGTTATCTAAAAAAAGATAAAACGCCATACAGTTCAATAAGTACAAGGAAAACACTTAATATTAAATATGATAATATATATTGTAGATACTAATTTATTTGAAATGTGAAATCTAATGGAAAAGGATGTAGCCCTTCGGCTAGAGTGGCCGACCTCAAAGCTGGGGAACTGGGTTCGAGTCTCTGCAACGGCATTCAACATCCTGTGATTCTGGGTAAATCACTTAGGGCCAGATGTACGACCCTGACATTTTGCGACTCACAAATTGTGTGGCTTTGCGACTTACAAAATGCAATGTACAACAGTGTCACAGAGACTGTTAGCTATTTCACATGGGGGTCACAAATTGCATGCCTCATCAATATTCATGAGGCAAGCACAATTTGCGACCCCATTGGGAAGGCTAGCACTCTCAAGGATGTTGGCCTGCTTGGGTCAGCAGACCACCATGTCTGGGACTGCTTTTTCAATAAAGCAGTTTTTTTAAATGCAGCCCGATAAATGAAACATTTCAGTTGCATTTGTTAAGGGCATGCAGTGGTCTCTGGGACCACTGCCTGCTCTTAAAAAATATTTTCTCACACACAAAGGGGAAGAGGACCACTTGGTTTACCACCTGCTTGAAGTAGGTGATAAACTGCGAGTGTTTTGGGTCCGCAAATGCGGTCGCAAAACAATAGTACATGGCAGTGAGTATCTCTATTAGATAGGGACGCCCCTTCCTAATAGCGAGAGTCACAAACGCTATTTTGTGAGTCAGTGACTCACAAAATATCGTTTGTACATGCCATTACTCTTTTTTGCGGTCTCAGATGGGCCGATCTCCCGTTTTCAAGTGCAAAAAAGAGTCGTACATCTAGCCCCTAATCACCACGTGCCTAACAAAAATTAATGTGTCCATCTGTAACGAAACTGGTGCCCATGTAAAGTGCTCTGATACCTGATATTTTGGGGTCTAGTTCCCGCTATATAAAACTCTAAAAAAAATGTTTTTTAAGAAATAGTGTAAGGTGGGTGTAAAATCTACAAGCAAGTCTTATTATAACAAGAATGTTACAAAGACCCACAGAAATAATGATATGGGGTTTGATTTTACCTAAGGTTCCCTGAAGACTGCGGTGCAAAACATTTGCTCAGACCAGAGAAAAATTAAGTGGCCACTCTTGACTCCGAGATTTAAGTATTTGGTTTTGTGACTCACACCAAATTGTAGATCTTACTTCTCATCAACAAGTTGAGGGCATGTAAATTCATTTGGTTCTACACACAGATGTTAGGAGCATTACAAAGAAGAAAGGGGCAGAAGGGGTATGTGCCCCAGATAGCATGCTTCTTTCTGTGAGAGGTACAGGAGTTTAGGAGCCTGAGGCAGTGGACTGAGGATTGCTGAAGGGACCATTGCAGTATTTGCCATTTATTCAGATGGACCGCTTGAGGATTTGAGGGGTTAGATTTTGTTGTAGGTTGAAGGGGGTTGCATAAGATCCGAGGTTGGCTTTTTATGAAAAGCTTCCAACAGTTTTCTAAGGGCAGTCTGTTCTAAGTTTATATTTGAAGCTGACTAAGAAAGTGATGGAGGGTGTTTCTGGGAAGTTAAAGGCTTGTTGGAATTTCAGAGTGAAAGGACTTGTGAGTGATGCATGGACATGTTTTTTTAATTCTCTTATATGATTTTGAAGGGCTATGACGGGTGGTGAAATAGAAATGTACTGAAAACAGAAATGGGAGAAGCAGCAGTAAAATTAATTGTCCAAATAACAACTTATTTGGGATCTGGCAAGCCATTTCAGCACAGAGCCATTTTAAATGTCGTTTTGCAAATAGCTTCCTGCCGTTATAAGAAATTGTATTCCAAAGCATTATAACGGAAGACAAAATATACATTTATTTGTGTGCCAAAATGTTACTATTTTAAAATTAAGGAGTTACTAAGCCACATCAAGGATGTGTGGTTTAAGGAAGCAAATATGGGAAATGGATGCTGGCATGGATGGGGCTCTCTTTCTTTAATTTTTTTTTTTAAACTCGAGTTATGGTGTCATAAATGAATAAATACCTATGATTCCGAATACGTTTTTGAAATGGCTGATTTGAGGCCCGCAATAACATTAATCAGTGCAAATTAACCTTTGATTTTCTTATTTACTGTCAGCTTCACAGGATATGCTTATATACGTGTCTCACCTACATTATGGCTCTAGAATTTGTTTTTTTGCATATTTTTATTGAGAAGTACATGTCAGTATATAAACAATACATACAAAAAGAGAATTAAACAATGAATCAAATTGTGACAGCAAAATAAATTACTATGACATGCCAACTTCACAGATTTCAAAACACAAGAATAATAATACAGATATCAAAAGTTACAATATCTAAGATACTCATAAAACCTGGAAAGGAAGAAATAGGAATGGTGGACAAGGTAGGAGATTATGTAGATAGTATACAATATGTATTGAACCATATATTATAGATAGTTAGAAGCTAGTAGAGATAATGAGATAATGTCACACAAATCCACAAATATAATATTTCAAATGGAGATATTCCTACCCACTCAATAATTTCCAATAGGTGAACAGTAAGTCCTAATTAAAATAACAGTGTTAATGACTAAAGCATCAACAGTTTTAATGATACCAGCAACAGCATGAATATAAATAAAGATGATAATGAATTCACAAGGAGAGAAAAAAAGGAAGGAACTCCCTTATTGTATTTCCAAATTCGAAGGAAAAATCATAAATATTACCAGAAATAGAATATGTATTAGCTAGAAAAGGTTTCCAAATTTGGATGGAAATTCCAACATTGTCCTGCAGTCTGTAAACAAGTTTTTCATATGATGACATTTCAATAAGACATTCGTCATGTGTAGGACATTGTGGTGTTCTCCAAAGTCTTAATATACAAATCTTTGCTACAGTGAGTACAATGGCTAATAATCATCTTGTATGATTTGTTAGATTTGGGAGATCAGGAACATCATGTAATAGAACACATTTTTCTTGTAAGGGAATGGACACGTACAGCTCTGTGTAGAGAGGAAGTTATGGAAGACCAGTATTCCTTAAAAATTGGACATTGGAATAAAACATGTAGTATATCGCCGTTGTCCTGTGGGCACCTCCAGCACAGGTAGATTGGTGTAGTAAACCTGCTGTCTTGAGTTTTTGTGGTGACCAGTACCAGTTATGAAGAATTTTTCATAATAACATTAGCCCATTCCTCATCGGAATAAGATTATTAACCCTTGAAATTTGGCGTGAAGTTTGCTAGTAAAGGGCATGAGTCTAGTTTATGCCCTATCAGATTAAAAAAAACAGAGACTGCCCCTTTGAATTTTCCCCAAATTTTTTAGTATTGTGACACTGGGGAATCCTCAGGTATCCACATATCTAGTCCTACTCTACGAAATAGAGCTTGTTTAAGCTGTAAGTGTTTCCCCTCTTGGGATTCTATTTGAAGCATTTCAAAGGTTTTAAGCTCACCTTCTAAAGTGAGAAAGTGATCCAACATGAGAATACCTGCTCTCTCCCATATATTCCAGGAAATAGTCTGTTTACCTATTCTAATATCCGTGTTATGCCATATTAGGTCATTATTATGTAGTCTTGGGTTACTCTTAAGGAGTTTGTGGGCATGTATCCAAATTTTCAGCATAGATTGAATAATAGGGTTGAAAGTTTGTAAAGCAGGTGATTGATGACTATAGAATATTTGTAAACCTGAAGTTGCCTGTACAGATTGTCTTTCAATAAGAACCCATTGGGGGGATCCTCCTGTCTGGGCTAAATAAAAACCAATTGTGATAAATGGAGGGCTGTATAATAATGCTCATTGCACGGTAAACTAAGGCCCCCATATCGCCTGTGAACAATCAATTTGGAGATTTTAAGTCTAGGTCTCCGAGATCCCCAAATAAAGGTTTTAATACCTTTGTCGATGCCTTGCAATATTGATATTTGAACTGTCCAAGGCATCATACCTAAAACATAAGTGAAACAAGGCACTATAATAATTTTCACTGCCTGACTCTATCCCAAAAGGACAGGCTAAGATGGGACCATTATTCATACTCTGACTTTGTTTTGGCAGTAAGTGGGTCCAAGTTATCTTGAATCATACATTCTTAACCTGTGTTGATATAAAAACCTAGATACTTCAGGCAGTCCGCTTTCCATTGACAATTATAGCATAGAATAGCTGCTTTCGTTGAACCCCTGGACAATGGGGGAGTTTCACTTTTATTCCAATTGACTTTGTAGCCAGAAATGGTTGAGAAGCGAGAAATGGTAGACATGAGTGTCGGGAGTGAAGTAGGGAGATCAGTAAGTGTGAGCAATATGTCATCTGCATAAAGAAGTATTTTTAAGATGCCTGCTGGCATAAGAACCTGCTATATGTGAACACTGTCTTACTGCTGCAGCCGGCAGTTCAGGTGCAAGAAGGAATAAAAGGGGTGATAATGGGCATCATGGAAGATTCCTCTTTGCACTTACAAAGATTTTGAAAGGAAACAGCCACAATTCACTTGTGCAATGGTGACTCATATAACCGTTTGGCCGTAGAGCTATATCCTTTACCTAATAACAACCTATGTAATGTACTGAACATATAGCTCAATATGGTCTAAGGCCTTCTTGGCATCTAATGAAAAGGCTACACTGTCTTTTCCAGCATCCTTGGAAAGCTGGAGTATGTGAGCCAAAGTGCGTAGACGGTTGCCAGAGTTTCTGCCTCCCATGATCCCACTTGAGAATTTTGTATGAGTTTAGAGATAACTTGTTTTGAGTCTTTTGGCAATAATGGTGGCAAATATCTTTGAATCTCTATTCAAAAGGGAAATTGGACGATTACTACTGCAGTATAATTGATCTTTCTCAGGTTTGGGAAGGACCGCTATGATAGCCTTATTTATGAGTGAGAAGAGACTACCAGATGGCTATAGAATGATACTCCTCTAGCGTATTTTTCATAGAGCTTTATGTGGAAGCCGCAGTAGGATACCGGGGGACTGACTGATTGATTTTCTCACATGGAGTAGAAAGATATTTGTGAATTTACTGAAACTTTGCCCAGATTTCAGCTTCCCAAGTCTTCACAGGCCTCAAGCCATAATTTCTAGAAGAAAATCTTGATTAAAATATTTTCTCTTAAGATTTTTCATCAACTCACAGTTGTTCTTCAACATTCTTCATATGGTGATACACCCTCAACATTTTTCATATGGTGATATACCCTTAATATTCACCACAGTTGCTAAAATTAAAGTGGCGTCACTACAATGCTTTTACTTATAATTAAAATCTTTTAACACCTATTTGCTCCATTTTGTTGCCCTGAAGAGTGGGCTTTGACTCCAATGCCTTTATGGTGAAGCCTAGTTACCAAAACAATGAAACAGTTATGCTTCATGTAACCTTGCAGCTGCCATAAGCCGGGTCTGGTGGCTCAGTGGACTAATGCGTCCACTTCAAGGGCCTGTGTTCGCCCTCATGTTCACAGGTTCAAATCCCAGCGGTTCTGCTCCGCCTTAAATCCATATAAGGTCGATTAAAATGAGTACCATTGAGGTGGGTAACAATAAACATCTGTTATTCAGCGCCAAGATACCTCTGGGTGAACGTGTGCTTTACAAATACATGTTATGTTATAAGAAATCACTCCGCTAAAAATTTCAAAATCACCAATTTTAAGAGTCTGATTTGCAAGAGCAACAATTATCCGAGCATACGGGGCTCCCATGTATTTATTCGCCAGAGTAAATAAATACTTGCAGTGCCCTCCCACTCGTATAATACTGCTTAAGCACGGTCATTGTAGGTATGTGCTTTGCTAATATTATTGTGAACCAGTTATGTCAGGCGGCTCTACAGAACACAATAAGTCTCAAATGGGTACATTTATAAGACCTTTACGCTTTACTTTATAAATCTAGTTGAAGTGCACAAGCCATGAGGAGCAATAGTGATTTCTTTGCTTAGTCCCTCAGTATCAACTGTGAGATGTAGAGCATACATAGCTTGCCCGTCCACTGCATACATTTAATGATGGTGCAGGGAGTTTGGTACAAATACAAGCTGTAACAAGTTGTATATTACTTGTTTCTTGACATCTGGACCTTTGGTGCTCATGAAAGGCGACTGAATTAGTTAGTAAATGATAAGGCCATACATGGCTCAGTGTTTTTGTTAAGAACATCTTTGCATATCAGATGAATGAATAAAATGGATTGAAGCAAGTTAAAAAAAATGGTGAAAAAGTACAAAACGGAAAAAGAGAAGAAAAAGAATATAGCATTTGATTGATTGGATTCATTCAGAATAAGAAGGCTGTGCTGCTTGTGCGGGATCAACACTTTGGTTCCTTTGTGTCCTGTTATATTGCAAAGCGCAATTGGACGGAGCGCACGCCTACACAGTACTGAACGAGGTGAAACTTTGGTGAAACTTTGGTTGAAATAATGAGTACGTTGGAGTGCATCTTACAACCTTTATTATGTTCTTCATCAGTCATACAATCCACAGGGTACTCCTATAAAAGCACTGTGGTTGGAACTCACATTATCTTTCCATGTGCCTTAAGCATTTTCTGACCATATGCTCCCACCTTCTTGCAACTGATCCATGTGCCCCAGGCATCTTATACTGTTGAGTCATGTTTCCTAAACCACTTTACTGTCTAGTTAGCCAAGCCTACGTCATTGGCCTTGTGCTGCTTGGTCCTTACATTATCTGTCCATGTGCCCCAAGTTCCTGGCTCTGTCTACATGCCTCAAAATGCTTACACTGTCTTTCTCAGACGCTACCTCAAGATCTTCGGTCTGTATGCCCCAAGCTCTCAACACTGACCCAAATTCCTCACAAGGTTTACCTATAAAACTAAAGGCAGGACCGTCCGAATATGGGGCAAAGGGAGCTTTATTCGCAATGCCCCATGTCTTTTCAGGGCCCTGCCTCCATGCAGCAACATATATTTGTAAATTTTAATATAACTTTAATAGCTTTATGCATAATAAGACAGATTACAGTGCCAATGCCACTAGATAGTGCTAGATGCTGCTTATGGCTGGTTTTCTATTAACCTTCACAGCACGTTTTCACAAAAATTTTGAAACGGTCTCCCTGGAGTTGTTGACCTGGGGGCCACACAAAAACATCTGGCATGCTTGTTTCAAGCTGCCTCCTATCAGTCCATACACCTCAGGCTTCCAGTTCTGCACCATGTTCCTCACATTGCCTATCTAAGTATCTCAGTGTACCTCACAGTCAAACTTAGCAGGGATTGTGCAAAGCTGCAGTCCCTGGACTTTGGCAAAGAGAGGAAAGTGAAGACTACTTGCACACATCCATGCCCATGAGGTTGCAGTGCGGGTCACTCTACTCTCTGTGGCCTAAGATGTCCCTCGATTCACTGAAGCCTAGAAATAGGAACGGTAAGAGAAGTCATTTCTCAGGTCAGGTTGAGCATGGATCACAGCTACTTGGAATGGTTAGTGCTCTTGCGTTCTGATAACGCCTATGTATTCTCATGGATACATCTAGTCAGCATCGTTTTTAGAGTGACTCAGATAACCCTTAAAACACCACAAAATGAGAGCATTAGCTGGAACATCGTGAGCCTGTAGCTTTGAAATGTAATGACCGTGGGGCATATTATCAAGGGCCGTATCGCCGCTTTAGCTGGACTTTTTCCCGTGAAAGCGGCGATATTTTTATCGCCCTATTAGCAAGCTGTCGCTAACAACAGTTAGCGAAAGCTTGTAGGCGATAGCGACCTGTTTGGGGCCCGCTTTGCATGTCAGCGATATTTATCGCTAATGACATGCAAAGTGGGCGTACTAAAACTGTTAGCGACTGAAAGCAGTCGTTAACATCACTATCACCTATTAACAACGCAGGCGAAGCGATAAAAAAATTTGCGCCAAGTGCGAATATTGCCAAAACCTAACGCCTGCTCATACCACTTCTTAACCTTTATATCCAATGGGAGGTGGATATTCAGGTTAAGACCCTATTGGCGATGATGCCTGAATATCGCTGGATTTCCAGCGATATTCACGCATTGCGCCGCTATCGCCGGATATTTTATTGCATTTGAGATAAACGTTGCTAATAGCACGTTATATTTGCGATAAAATCCGTCGATGCGCGGCGATAAAAAAAATATCGCTAAGCTCATTTAGCGATAAATATCGCTAGTTGTTGGTAATGAGCCCCTCTATTCCTAGCGTTTTGTATATACATATTTAGAAATCATTTGAATGACTCTGTTCTCTTGACTGGCTTTTCCTGACTCTTCTCACTTAGGACTGGGTTTTGCTGCTTTACTGTTTTGGCTGTAAACAGTCATAACTCGTCTAATGGCACTGTTACGGCTCTCCCTTGCAGACTCAGGATCAGCTGTCCCACCCTTCCCACCTCTAACTATGGATGCACTCTACAGCTTTCCTGACCAACGATCCTGGTTCCATTCGGCCGACTCTCTTGACTGTATTGTTCTGGATTTAATTGACTTTCTTCCTCTCCTCTCTTGGCTGTCCTCTCCTTTCCTGTCTCAAATCTTTCACTTCGACTCTCTTGGTTCTGCTCCGGTCAATTCTTTGGTTAAAGCACGAGGCTCAGAAAGACCCTCTTTAGGCAGCATTGGCTCTGCTTACTGTGATGTTAGAGGTTCGGAGAGGCCAGATAGGGGTAATGGGTTCAGAGGATGGAATAGCAAGCAGGCAGGTCTGTAACAACAGAAGGGAAAACATTACTAGAAACTCAATAGCTATCAACAGCATGTGTTAGTTCTGTACTCAGTAATCCCCTTTTAGAGCAGACTCCTGACTTCCTTTTCATTTTTTTTAGATTTATGGCAAAGATACTTTCTGAAGGGTAATTGTAGTTTCTGAAATGGAATCAAACTAGAATTAAACTATGTTATCAATGTTACATCTTTCATTGCCGTTTACTATGTACCAGAAATGATTGCACAAACGTTTGTGGAAGTGATACAGCAAGGATCCACAGAGTCACAAGTTTAATAATTCTAGGAAGCTTGTTTACAACACGAGCTGAGGAGTGGAGGAATACCTTTGCACCGTCCGAGTCAAAGTGTCTACACTTTCCTGTAAGAGACAAGCTCAAAAGACCGCGTTTGTGAGTCCTGGTCGCCATCTTTAAATTGAGCTCTCACGGAGTCCAAACAAAATAATCTAAAATCCCACTCAAAGGGCAATGCTTGTAATAGAATTGAAGAGGGCATGCGTCAATCCCCCTCTGCCACATACTCTTTTCTGTAGCTTTGTTATATCAATAAAGTAAGTGCCTAAGACTCTCATATCCATGGCGCAATGCCCAAGGGACGTCTTGTGGTCAAACAGTACCTTGAGATATCTCTCAGCAACTTAGGCATCCGTCAACACTTGACCAAGAAGCAGAGCGTGGAAACCTTGGGTAACACACCAGACTACCAAGCTCCAAGCGCTAGGGTGTGCTTCCTTGTATAGTGCAATCTAACCAAGATTGCTGCCACACCAAGCATTAAGTGACTTGTGATCCTAAGTGTGCCATTGGGGAGGTGATCAGGGTGTGTACAGGGCCTACTTGATGCCCATTGTCCAGGATAAGCCCATGCTGAGCCACCAGTGCCCCACACATGTTCACAAGTGCCACCCAGGACTATTTTTGTCAATCAATTACTTTATTCCAGTCGTACGCAACCTTAAAAGTTCTTCTTCCCTCATGGCAGCACCACAGGTGGTCTGTAAGCATCGATGCCCACGCCACACAGCAGCCATGCAACCTGAAGAATTCGGGAACAGGTGGTGTGGGGTTTGACACACTTCTGTGATTTTTCAGGTTCTGACCTTCTTCTACTCTCCTGCCTGACTCTGCTGTCCTGTTTTCATATGCCCGGATCTTCTGGCTCTTCTATGTATTAATCTGTTGAATCAATTCTCATGCCTCAGTTCTTATGATTGAACTTGTGTGGGTGTACTCTCCTACATCAGCTGACCTGAGCCGGCATTAAATTCCCTATTACACCTCTGTAAATGGGTGCTCCGAGTGCAGGCTGGGACAGTGCACCTTAATATAGTAAATGTGCTGGGATGCAGACCGGCTGTTTGAAGCCAATAGTCTTCCTTTCACAGTGCAATCCGCAACCCAACCTGCACGTGAAAGGAGAGTGGCAGCCCCCCTGCAGATGGGTACTGTGAGTAACTACACCCTCCTCCTGCCTGGGGATGTCTGGAGGTCCATTTGATCCAGTTTCCACCTTTCAATGGACGCCCTGAGGGGCGAGCACACAGACTGGGTGCCACCTATTTGTGATGCAGACAGCAAGACCCATGACAGCTCATTTGCTTCTCCGCCCAGGTCTGCAATATAGGGGGAGAGAAATAGAGCAAGGGTTCTGTGGGTCTCATTAGTGCCGACGTTATCATAATCCCTCTCGCTTTATGAATTGTTGGTTGCTGAAAATCTCCTTCCAACATAAGAGAGTTTGATACCTTTCCCCAGCACCCATAGGAGAGATTGCTGTTTCTGGAAATATCTCACATCCATGTGGATTGAGTGACATTGGATCGGCGTTATGGGATTGGTGCAAATTACATATATGACAATTTGAGGAATGAAATGGTGGGAGTGATTATGATAACCCTCATTAAGATAGGATATGGCTGTTGTTCTTTCACTACCCTTTACAGATTCGGCCTGAATAGTGTCTACTCCTGACCGCCATATATTAGGTACAACCTCGGACGCTATATCTATTATTACAAGTCTGAATTATATGCATTCTCTGTGTTTGCCACGTGCTCGTCAACTTGTTAACATATCAAATGATATGCAATGGCCTTTCTACCTCTTCCTTTTAGGTCAATATGGTGGATGGATCTTTTTAGTCCTGATGAGACCCATATGTTTATCTGATTAGTTTGTTATGTCCACATATTCTTAGGGGTTGTCCTATGTGAAGTTCATAGGAACAAGGACTAATGTACATATTGTAATTGACATTGTATACACCTTACTGTACACATGTATATATTGCTATATGTATGTTGTCACCGTCTCTTTTGAGCACTGTGCCATTATCACCACTGTCAATTGATATATCAACCGAGGAAAATACTATGTATTTCCATGCTGAAAGGACTTGGTAATTTTTTTGATGATTACAAATTGAAGTTAAAACAGGTTGGCATGAATAAAATATACCTGTGCATAAATGAGACCACGTTCTATTGCTCCTCATTTCCTACCCTGGATCCACATTTTGGGCATATATACGGTTGGTCTTGTGTTAGGTACTGTAATATAATATAGGCGCAGATGACAAGTGTTTCCTCATTTGCATAGTCCCACACCCACCAATGTAATTGAAGGAATGCCTCCTTGAGATCATGTCAGGGTAACGTAGGATATCCTCTCCTGACTGCAAGCTCTACCCGTCGCCTGGAAGGAGACTTGTGGCACTATGTTACTTGCTCCATGCTTTGGGCTTTACTTAGGTCTTCTCTCCAGTTTCTGTTTGATTTCTACCCCATATGTTTCCCTGAATGGGTATTTGTATACTGTATGCTTAGCTAAAGAGCAATGGAGCTCAGAAAAAAAAGGATGCAAGCTTAATGAAATGTTCTGGGTCACTTACAATAAGTCAGGGTGGGACCTAGTGGGTGAGTTGATCATGTTCTCTAAAGAGATGTGTCTTGAGTTTGTGCTTTCTTTGGCTTTTATGTTTGTAGATATCCTTTCGAAGCAGAAACAGCCACGTATGCTAATGCAAGTAAAGATCCTTCAATAAAGGGATGATATAATAAAAAATGTTAAGACCCTTTATGAGACTAGCTCCAGAGTGTGGGATGCCTTTCATGGGTGCCAATCGAGAGTTAGTGAGCCTGGTAAGTAAACTCTCCTTCTAGGTGGGAGAGAACCAATACTTCTACTTTTGACCAGAAATCTATTTCAGGAGGAGAGGGTTTACATTTTTTCAGCAAAGAGTGGGCATCTTGATTTTCTTAGTGCTATGTCCTTGAAGGAGAGGCCTGTGTCAAGGATGAATGCAAGTGATTTTGTATTTGCTAACCAGTGGAGTGAAGCCATTGCAGCTGCTGTTCACACAGGGTTCAAGTAGGGCTGTTTAGTATTATTGGAGGACAGAAGGAATTTCCATATTAGTTGGGTTGAGCTGTAGGTATGTGCTTGAGATCCACTTATAATTTAGCTTGAAGCCGATTTCAAGTCTTAGGGTATGCCTAGCTAAGATTTTGATCTGGAGCTGAGTGGTGGCAATGACATAGTGCAGCTTCATGTTCTCATCAGTCAGTAACATACCCTGGTGTTTTATTGAGAGGTTGATGGTAATGGGGCGGGGGGAGATGGGGCACTGGGATATTTAGCTTGAGGTCTAGAGATTCTGAGAACTAGGCAAACCATGATGTCTGGCTAGGTAAGAAGTGAACCACTGCAGGACAGTGTTAGGGAAAATCCATGCATGGTTCTAGTCTCTTCAGTGCAAATGTGAATGCTATTCTGCTGGTCTTCTCTTGAGATCAACAAACTACTGCTGAAAACTCTAGGTGGCAGCTCTTTTTCATTTGCGGCTGCATGCAGATGGAATTTGTTACCATGGTATCCTATTTGCTGGAATCTGATGTGCTGAGATTTTGCTACTTGTTTTAGACCTAGTTATTTCCCTGTTCTTAATATCGTTGATCTTTAATTTTCTAGCTTATATTTATCCAAATCTGGGCTTTCAGAATCAAGATACCCTAATTAAGTGTGTATACTGGTCTCTATAATTACGTATACAAAATACAAATATTGCGTGGCGATCTGTGTTGATAGCGACTGAAAGGTTGAGTGTGATGATAAGGAAAGGATCTTTTTTTGTTGATGGGGTCTACAACAACTTGCTCAATAGCTTCCTCTGTGGTATTGCATACTCTTCACGCAGATCGATATAGGTTGTTCTTGATGATTTGAGCCTGTAGTTTGGTAGGAGCTGCTTTTTTAATAATGATTTCAATTAAAATACGGTGTGTAATGTGTTTATAGTTGCTGAGGCCACTTGTCTCCTTGGAGAATTATTATTTTTTAGCAGGGAAATGATCGTTCCTGTTTTGCAGTTGTTGAGTTAGGTTCCATTACTAAGAAGGGTGTAGTAGATGTTAAGGAGAGAGCTTAGGGAATCTCCTTAGAGATTTCATGATGGATGAATGAATATTGTCATATTTATAGGAGATGGCCTTCAGTGCCCTGACATTTTTGGTTAGTTTGGTGTGAAAGAGAGAGTTTAGAGCTGACTAGTTAGGTACATAGTGATCAGCATTGTAGGTGGAGTTGATGTTTAGTTCCTGCTGCCAGTGTGGTACCTGATGTTGCTCCTGTCTCAGAAGGAGTGGGGTATGGCTTGCACTGATGACTGTTTACGGAATAGGGGGTTTTGGGAATGGTTTCATACCGTGCTTGATAGCATTGAAGATAGATATGCTTCTAGTGGTTGCCTTGTTGATGGTCATCTTGTACAAGGTAGCTTTGGATGAGTTGATTATGGATCTGTGGACTCAGTGCAGAGTTTTGAGTTAGGTGAGGCAGTCGAGACCTTTGTATGGTGCGCTTGTTCTCAGAAATGCGTTCAGTGCCATGTCTTTTTAGGGTTCTGCTATATATCATGCGAAATGTGTTGAAATTGGATGAGAGCTGGTAGGCATGTATGAGGGAGATAACTTCCATTTGTAGATTGTTCAGGGAAAGGTCTTTGAAGCAGGGGTAGATATGTTTTTCTCTCTTCAGTTGGCCATTCTGCCTAGGTAGGTAGTGGTTAATAGAAAAGGGGGTTGCATGGTTGTCAATTCAGTCCACGAGCATAGAAACTTTTTAATGGTTTAAGGGCAAAGATGCAGTGTGGTTGAGAATGTTTACTTTGGTGTGGCTTGGTTCAATGCTGGGCTACTTGAAAGCAAACCTATTTCAGGAGTATGTTGAGGGATTACATAGAGGGGTGCTTAAGAAGCTGGGAGGTTAAAGTTTCAGAGGAACACGACGTGTGAGTCTGAGTTCAGGCAATAGTGATGAGGTCTGAAATATCTTCAGTGCAGGTCCTAATTGGGTCAGGTGGGGTGTATGGGTCAGGTAGGAGTTAGTGCACGCAGCTAAAATTGGGAAGAAGCTGAAGAGGCGCTTTAATGACATAGGTGCTGCTTATTCAATGAAAGTGCAGAGTTGTTATATGCAAGTAAAAGAAAATAAAAAAGTGTTATAAAATAAGAAGAGTGCAGGGCCAGCTAGACTTCTGGATGGTTGCAGATCCTCCACTTGCATTGTGAGTTCAGTCTGTGTGTAGCTTGTTGAAGCCTGCACAGATCAGGATGTCACATTTGTGAGTTGGATGTGAGACATGTTTCTGTCATAAAGAGTGCCTTTGTGTTCAGTGATCCTGTTAGCTATGTCAGGAGTACATATACTTGCAGAATTTGCTTTGATGACCATGATTTGGAGTATTTGTATTTTGGTCTTAGCAAGTGGAAATGTGAATGAGATTGTTGATGTTTGCTGACTCGCAATGATGTGTGTGTGATATGGGAGAGTATATTGGTATGAGGGTGAGTTAAGATAAGTGGCATGATGTAGTTAGCTTATCTGTACAGAAGACTCTAACCTTATCTTAGCCCCACCATCCCAATCAAGAATTGCACTAGTCCCCTACACCATTACCTGACAATGCGTGGGCAAGAAACTCTCTAGGGTGATGGGTTTTCAGACAACAGCAACATTAAGGAGCCTGCTTATTAGTTGTAGTGTCCTGGTCTCTGCTGCCGACTGTGGCATCTATTTTGGATTTCATCTCCTGGTATTGCTTTCCAGGTTCCTCTACACCCCTGATTCTGCTCTTGTGATACTAGTCTCTTAACTGTCTTGACTATCTTTTTTTCTGACTCCCCTAGATCTACTCTATTAACATCAGTCTCCTACTCTCCTTATGTTGCGCTGTAGACTTGTCGGAGTACCCTATCAAGTGCTGCTTTACTCCTGACACCCAGGATCTATTCTCCTAAACCCACTCTTCTGATGCTCCAGGCTCTATATTCCAGTCTCTACTCTCCTGGTGCTACTCTCTCGACTTTCTCCAAGTGCATCTCAGGACCCTTATGGCTTTGGCCTCCTGCTTTTATTCTTCTGATGCTCCAGACTTTATACTCCATGCTCCACTCTCTTGACTCTGCACTCCTGGCTTTACTCCGTTTTATTCTACTTACTTTCTTGCTTCACCTTTTTGGGCTGTAATTTTCATAGCTCTACTCTTGCAGGTTTCTTGGGTCTGCTTTACTGCTTCTCCGGCTCTGTTCTAATGACTGTCCATGCTTCACTCTTCAAGTCTATTGGCTTTATTTTTTTACCCAATCGGTGCTCTTGTGGCATTACATGTTTTCATTTCCTGCTTCTTTCTTATCTCTTACGTTCTCTAGCT
The DNA here is from genome assembly GCF_964263255.1 of Lissotriton vulgaris. Classification (NCBI taxonomy): domain Eukaryota; kingdom Metazoa; phylum Chordata; class Amphibia; order Caudata; family Salamandridae; genus Lissotriton; species Lissotriton vulgaris. The sequence goes on along the minus strand of NC_141700.1, from coordinate 275,436,714 downwards.
CTGGTGTGAGGAATCTACTTCCTGGCTCTACTCTTACAACTCTACTCTCCTTAATACATTGATTTCTGACCACATTCCTACCTCCTCATCCCTTTTTTCTCTGTGTTGCTGATTACTGGGACTCTCCTGAATTCAGTAATGTAAAGTATCTTCACTCACTGGCTCACTCACTTAGTGATTAAAGTGAATTCCAGTACTGTAGATTGGAAATAACCTTACTTAGATCTAGGAAAGCCATCTACTGTGGAAGGAACAGATGACAGTTTCCCATTTACAGGAAATCCCAGGTACCTAACCTTATTTAAGTCTGTGACTATTTTCACAGAAGGTATAGGTGAAGTGAAGATGATGGGTACAGATTTTCAAGTGTTTGGTGTGGGTCTGTTGCCTGCTGTAGTGTTTTCAAATTTAAAAGGATGCAGATCTGCCAGTAAGATTTTAACTTGATCACAGTTGGGTGAGAAATGCATGTATGTTTCCACATCTCAGCTGTGTAACCATGGCACTCAAGACTATAATAACTTTAAAAGAGGGCTTGTACAGAGGGTAAATTAAATGTAGAATGTGTGGATTGTGGGTGGATCGATTCATCTAAGTTGGTCAGACATTGGATTCTGAGTCAAGTTTATCCTGTAGTGTTTGATAATCCACTATATTGAAGGTGACCGAGCAATCTAATAAGGACACACTTGACAATTGCCTTTAATTGTCATTCTTAGAGGGTCATTTCACACCATTGTCAGAGAAATGGAATTTACCACTGTTTTTGTAATTAGTTGTCAGTTTATTTTTGACATGTTTAGATGTTCTGATTCTTAATGAATCAATTGTTGGCCAGTATAGGATATTGGATTCCACACATTTACAATTGAATACCCATTCATCTTTGATGCTGCCAGGACCACCTGACCATTCTGGTGCTGGATCAAAGACAGCTTAATCATTGAGAGTAATCATGTCTAGCATGCAACAAACTTAGGTTTGTGAATTGCAGAGGGGCCAACAATGGGTTCAAATCAACACATTTATCAGAGGATTGTTTTTACAAGTACAGAAATAATACAATGGTATTGGGACGGACATACCCTTCTGCATGGCTCACTAGAAGGCATCCTTGTACTAGGTAGCAGTCCCCAAGCAACGCAGGCATTTCACTATATGTTGAATTTGTGAGCAGCCCATGTTTAGTGATGACTGGCTCCTTACCCCAGCAACTGCATATTTCAGAATGTTATATATTGTTCTGCCCTCTGCATTTCTTATGTAGTATTTAACTGTCACAGGTTAAAAAACATTTCATTTTTTAAGTAAAAGCACTGCCTTTGCAATGAGATATTAATGGTCATTGAGCACTGTGCTGAGGTTTTACCATACACCACTTTGAAAAATTAGATGTTGACCTTTCTAGCTACTTGGAGGTCCCAGTGCTAATGGGGTGGTTGAAGTTCAGTTTTGGGCCCTATAGAAAAGGTAAAAGAAAGGCTCTAATTGACACAAATGGAGCCCAGTAAACATTTCTTGTCCCGTGAACTCCTTCCCTCCCCACCAGTTCCCACAATAGGCAGAAAGCAGTGAGGGATCACTAGATTACGGTTCCAGTGAGCGATAATAGCGATTGTTAATCCTAGCTTTTCAAACACCTTACATAAAAGTGACAGGTGACAGAGGGGAAGAGCAAGACCTACAGAAATTGTTGCTAGATCAACTATGAGATATTGGCATTGGGCTTGGGGGGTCTCCATAGGTGAAAAGACAGGGAAATCATTAAGGCTTTTGCGAGGAAACAATTGGAAAAGTAGGTCTCCTTAGGAAAATGAGAGAAACGTTTAGATAGCTCAGTCGGGAGAGGTATTCATAGAAGAGACCCTAGATGGATTGCAGTCTAGCCAAAGGCTATCAGATCCAGTTAGTGCGGATTGTCTCTAGATAACCTTCTAGGCTGACCCCAAGGAAACCCCTGAGATTATCATCAGCACATTCTCCACCATGTGTTTCGAGGGTACCCTTGTCTATTGTCCTGGGATTGCACACTCAAGAGGGATAGACCTAGCAATGAAGCTGGTGCCCAGATGGATGTTCAGAAATCAAAGGCCAGAGAAGAGAATAAAGTCAAAGAGGTTTTGAGGGGAGATAAATTGAGATTAGCTAACTGGGCAGATGAGGCCCTGTGTAAAAGAACACACGGAATAACGCGTAGAAGTGTAACATGCATTTAATTCAATAATAGCCTGCAAGTATCCAAAGTAAACAAGACAATTGCTGCTTCAATGGACCAGAGCTTCACGCTCAATCAGTTGGAGCCTGTAGTGCTAAAATCCATACATTTTGGAATTACATGTGTACCGTTTTTCTCAATGCAAGTGAATGGAAGCAGGAACATGTGACAGAAAAGAAATTTGTAGATAATCACTAATGAGTGGGTGCCGGTACCTTCTCATGGGTGGAATTTGAAAAGACCTTAGTGAAAAGATACAGCTAACTCTAACAAGAGCTTACTCTAAGATTTTCTAAACTCCTTACTTTGTTGTGTCAACGTCCGGAAAAAGATGCACCGTGCTAGAATGGTTCTGCAGAAATGTGCATGTACAACATTGAATATCAATTTATGAGAAGTCATTTAAAATGTGTGTACATTTGCAAGGATAATACTATTTTGGAAATTTTACAGATGGTCTTCAAATAGGCATACAAACAAATTAACAATTGATTAATAAAATACAACAGCACATGTTAAAGCATACATTGATATTTGCATCGTTATACTTAATAAACATGTAAGCATGTAAGGCACATATATATAGCTGCATTCACTTTCTTATCAGTGGAGGTAGTAAAAGGAAGAGTGGGCCCAGGAGGAAATGGAAATTGGAGCAAACTGAGAGGGAGACGCAACAGAAAGAGAGAACTAGGGATTTTGAAGACTATCTTTTACGGATAGGAAGATAGCAGCTGATCTAGAAAGAGAAGCCCAAGGGAAAGAAATCTAGTAAGCGGAAAAGCAAGTGCTCCTCCAAAAAATCATAATGATGCTCTGCTTATGTACCCAAAGATTTGACATATATGTGTGATAGCCACTGATATCTCGGGTTAATTCCACAGTTCTGAGATAGCATGCAAGGCTGAACAGTTGAACAAAAAGTCTAAGACAACAATCTGATGTGTTGCTTCCCTGTTGAAAGAACATAGGAAAAATACATGAAAATGACAGATTGACTAATTATTAGCTGAAGGAATTTTTGATTAGAAGTACTGAATTGAAGCCAACATAGTATCTTCAGAGATTCTGCAGGAAAAAGAAGGCAGATTGGGTTATGTTTGAAAGTGTGATCCATTATGTAGTGTGTGATAGGAATTAATGAGTGAGATGGATAGAAGTGAATAATTACCATTTCCTTGATCAGTTATTGGGAAGTGAGAGTGACTGCATGTGTTGTCTGATAAGTGGTTAGTCAACTGGGTGAACAAAAGGCTGTAGCAGTCTGGAGAAGAACTCCCAGCAAAATTGTTGCATGCCAAAAGAAAGGACAGAATCCTAAGGGGCGATGGGCTGCTAGTCTGTACCACAAGGACTATGGAGGAAATGGCATTACAAAACAGCCTGTCCTGTCAATAACCCAATACCAGCTGTCCCTCCGATACATAGCATGTTATTAGTGAGGATGGGTACCAGTGAGGGTTCAATGACATTCAAGCTGCTCACTTTGGACATCTGGAAGCTGGACAGGTGTGCTCAAGCCCATTGACCAAAATACCATGGGTTTGTAAATGAGGTGGATATCAATGATTCTTATGGATGGCACGATGCTCTAGGGTATAGGGTGGCTGTGAAAACATAAATTCTGTCCATCCTATTAGGTAGAACACAATCGAATAGAAGGAACTCCGAGAGGTCCTGGAAAAATTAAATGCCCCCCTGGTTGACAGGGAGAAGGAATGGTGGCTTCTTAGCAGAGTGAAAGAAGTAAGAAACATAATTACTCCCTCTGTGTCTAATGCTTCCTATTTTCAAGTCTAGCTGAGGCCCTCAGTTAGAATTTCCTTTCCCACTAGAAATCCACAGTTACAGATTGAAATTTCTGTACTATCTGATACAGACCCACCTCCATTGCAAGCATGTAGGCTTGTTTTGAAGTGTGAGCCAACTTAGGTTGGGCAGCAAATGTCGCTATGGCTGCTAACTCCACCCCGATCTCCTGCATACTCCTGAGGATGACCTCATCATACTGGCCATATGAGAATGATTTGCCCACACCAGCTGACACCTGCCTGTTGAGGACATCTTGGGCAGATGCCAGTGTTACTTGACTTTGGCCTCTAAAAGGGCGTGTTACTGGCCTCAACATTGTCAAGGCAAACAGTGGAGGAACTCATGACTCATTGCGACAGATGCATGGGGCCTTTATCTTTGGTGTTCTGTTTTCCCTGACTCTTGTAGTTCATACTGTTCCATGCAATAAAGCTGCCAAATGCACCATAATGTGACTGCCCAGTAAGGCTTTGGGCAGGTGGAGTTGCAGAGCAAATGACATTCCTAAACCCATGCGGCAAAGAGTGTAGCGTGACATGATTTGCCAGAGGAAAGTAAGAAGTTTGGTATTTTGCCTGTGACTTGTTTATATGAGCAGCACTAATGCAGTTTTCACATTTATAGTGTGCCTTGATAGATATGCATCTAAAAGGCCGGTTCAAAAGGTGTACATGAGGTGGATCTCCATGATTCTGAGGGCTGGCATGATGCTGTCGGGTGTAGAGTATCTGTGCACACATAATTGTCCATCTTCCTAGGTTTAACACAAACAAACAGAAGGAACTCCAAGAGGATAACACTAATACAGTCCCATGCAATAAGGCCTCTAAGCGCACAACAGCTTGACTGCCCAGTAAACCTTACTGAATGGACTTCTTTATACCAGCAGCACCAAGACAGTCTGCACAATGTTAGTGTGCTTTGATAATTGGCATCTAAATGGCCTCTCTACAAGTTGTGTTCTGGAGTACCATATTAAAACATAGACTGAAAACTCAAACCTTTCATTAAGGAGAGAACATTAAGGGGTGAGAAGGTAAAATGTCTGGTAATTGCTACTACTATGCTGTATTGTAACGTTGGTGGTAATCACTGTAGCACCTCAGAGTAGTAACACTAATGGCTTCTGCCAACTTTCATTTTGGAGAAAACACATCCCTAAAAATGTACGGTAATGTATTGGTAATAACCATATGAGGCTACTTAGTCAATATCCTTACCACAAAACTTCCTGAACCGTATTAATATCTCACTTAACAGCATCATCACCACTGGAAATTAGTTTTAAGTCCTAAGTAAGAGCTAAATGCTACAGAACAATAGAGGGATCAACAGATACTGCTAGAACTTGTGATACACATAGATATGTCATTAAAAAAATCCAGCATCTGATTAAACTCACTGTCAGGCACTTATCTCTGTGTAGGATGGAGTTGGAGTTCTAACGTGTAATTGATCTAGTTCTGTAGTAGATAAGACGGGAGATTAGTTGAAAGGTGGGACTGTAAAAAGGCCTATAATCTTTACAGGAAGACACTTAAGTGCAATCAATATTTGTCAGTCTGTTTTTCACACTAGCTGAACCTTCGTCAAATATCAGTTGACAGAAAGGCCTGGACCTAGTGCTCTTGAAGAATTTATGGATAAAATAGGATCCAAGTATTCACAATGCCAAGAGTTTGGCCATATTCCCAATCAAGCCTGTAACTACATGATTAAAAGTCCTCAGGTACACCAATTAATAGTGACACCACATAACTGAGAAGCTTGCCAGAATTATCTCAATTTATTAACAAGTTACCTGGCTGAATGGGCCAATGCAAAACCAAAATATCTGCGACGGGGGGCTTACTGGGGCCTTAATTGCATAGGGGAGATAGACCCTAATAAATACTGAAAACTTTAAAAAACACAACGTTGATCTTTAGTAACGATAATATGCTTAATGATGTCTAAAACGAAGGTGTATCTTTTACCATGATTATAAGAGTGATTTATGATAATACATCTTGGTGTAAATTTTTCATAATTAATGATTAAATATAAAAAGAGAAATTATTTTCCCGGTGGTCAACTTGCCATTTATATGAACTGTCTTGCCACTGGTAGCAAAGTTAGTTTAGGATCAACTCTTGGTAGAAGATGCCTAGATTAACACATTTATTTATTTGAGAAGGTTTACATAGCAATTATTTATCCATACCTACAAAGCCTAATTTCAAGTCTAGTGCTGGAGTACTACAGTAGGTGAAGGTGGGTGGGTATGGCATGCAACATGTGTTATATAATTTGTTTTTCTCAATGTGATTTAGTAACTGTTCACAGGTGTCGTAGTCTCGTCGAATAGGATAAGAAAAAGATCTACAATTTTAAAAATAAATCCCAAATTGCATTACACTGGGGTGGATAGGGGTGGGGATGGTTTATTAGGAATCAGAAATGAGTGGAGTTTAGGGTTGATGAGGGAAGTTTAGGGCTACCGGATAAGTGGGGTATAGGGTTGGTGAGGGGTTTTTGGGGTTCAGGGATTGGCGGATAAAAGGGATGTTGTTGAGGGTTTTAGGGGGTTGGTGGATGGGCAGAGTTTAGGACTAGTGACGGTTTTTAAGATTTAGTAATGGGGAGAGTACTAGGAGTCAGGGATAGTTATGGGGAGAAAGATTTGTAGGATCCAAGAATGGGTGAGTTTTAGAGTGGCTAGGGGGGTTAAAGGATCATGAATGGGTAGAGTTTAGATGTAGAAAGGTTTTTTAGGGTTTAAGTATGGGTGCTGGGATGGGTGGAATTTAGGAGTGGAGATGATTTTAAGGGTCTAGAGGTAGGTAGAGTTTAGGCTTATAAAGCATTTAGGGATGTGTGAAGTATATGGGCTTTTAGGGTTTAAGGATATGTGGAATATAGGGGTAGAAAGGGATTTAAGGTTCATGGATTGATGTAGTTTTAATGTGATGAGGGTTTTAGACGCAATGATGGATGGCATTTAGGGGTTGTGAGGTGGTCAGGGAAGGATGGTGGTGAGGTCGGCTTCAAAAGTAATTATTTTACACTTTTCACACTTTGACAGTGTAAAAGATAGAAATCCAATTTAATGTCCCCTGAAGTAAAGCAAATACCTCTGACTAAATTATTCCTGAAAGTAAGACCTGCACCCATTGCAGGTACGAAGACATTCAAAGAATTGGTTTCTATGAAATTGTAAATGCCATTCATCCTGCAAAAATAGTAGACAGTTTAGTTGAAGTGGCTTCTCAGTAATAGTCTTCCATGAAATGTATTCCTATGAAATCACATACAACCACAATAGATGGGTTGGTGCAGAAGCATAAGGCAAAGAACGAGAGATAACGTGTCGGAGAAGAAAGCGCAGAAACTTGGTCTTGAGCTTGAACAAATATCTGACTGTTCCAGCATCAGTCTTATACTGTTCGACATACCTTGTAATAAGGCACAACACCTTAATAAGAACATAACATTGGAGGTGAACAGTATCACTAGAAACTTTGTGTAGTGCTCTGGTTGAAAGATCGTGTAATCTGATAAGGCAGAATCCTGGTGGCAACTTACTATCATCTGTCTGCTCTTCTTCTGAAGTGGAGGTTTTCAGAATGGCAGAGGGTAATTTGTGAACTTCTGTAGCATTGTCTACAATTTCTCTGGCTACAAAAAGTTTCGAACAGATTGATTGGCCTAGTATTTTACGTTTGTGGCAGTTCACTTTCAATCTTCAGATCAAATGCTCTGAAGATTCAAAGAACGAATTGCAAGGTAGCCTATGAGTTTCTGCCTTATGAACATATTTTCAAGCGTCCTCTTTTTGCAAACTTTTTGTTATGGCAAGTTGCCCTCGAAGAATCTTGAGATGGATTGCATTACATCTGTTTATACTGCTGGAAATGTCTCTATTTTGTTTTTTTGTGTGTTTTCATCAAAAGTGACAACCCATTTCGATCTTGTATTAGTGCTTAATTTGCTTTCTTTGTTTTTTCTCGATGGCCCTCTCCTGCCCACCTGCAGACGGTCGATCAGCAAAGGAGTCAGTTTCACCTGCCAGTTCACGCGAAGCTGCACCATCGACAAAAGCAAACGCCGACAGTGCCAGGCCTGCAGGCTTCAGAAGTGCCTGGACGCCGGGATGAGGAAGGAGAGTATGTCTGCTTTGCATTTCTTTCATATGAATGGCACTATGAGGCTTGTGGTTTAAGATTCTCCTATTGGTTCAGTGCAAAATAGCTCATAAAAGTGAGCTCTTAAGGCACGTCAAAAAAGTGGCATTTAAGAATCAAGACGAAATACAAAAGACATGTTCCTTAAAGAGTGATTACTTGTTGGAAACATGTATGCTGAGTGTATGAGGGCGTCTAGGGTAGTTGTGAAGTGTGAGGCTCACACTAGGATAAGGGACTTTAATGAGAGCGCTGCTGCAGACTGGCGTCAAGCGTCCACCTCTATGTTGTGCTTTAAAGCCCTGGCGGGCATCCACGCTCACTTCAAAAGTGTAATAGACCAATAATGTTTATCCTGGTACTATGTCCAAGGATGATGCGATCATCAGTATTGGGGCTGGGGCACAGGGCAGACAGACTGGGCTGCTGGATCGAAGCTGTGGTGGCTGAGGTTGTTGGCCATTGGTGTTGTGGGTTCCATGCCTCTGCAATTGAGAAAAGTACAGACATTTCCATACTCGGTTCACAGGCTTCTCATGGAGGTGGTGTGGTCAGCACGAGGGTAGAACTCAACATTCACTCAACAGAGTTAGTAACTTTAATGTCTAGCCTAGTGCTAACCTTTTTGAAAAAGAAGCTACTGTTAATTACACTGCAATACTCAACGTTATGCAATTGGGTTCTGAGCATAGGGTGATATCCCTGCTCATGTTTCCCGTGTAGGCGCTACGCCCTGCCTCCTCTCCGTGCTCTCTTGGTCCTGCGTGACCCTGTGCCGATTGGCTCATGGTTAGCCTTGGCACAAGCATGAATAATCTGACTCTGGTTACATTGTGACTCTTTTTCTTACCCCTCAGTGTCGTAGTGGGCAGAAACCAATGTTAGTCCTCATGCTCAGCTCACTCCTTTGATAGTGGCTCTCTTCGACTGTAGGTGAGGACCTAAGGTAATCACGTTTAGTTTCCAGCAGCATCCACGGGGCAGAGTGGGCGCACCTCACGTCTTCACCCCCCGCTGCCTTGCTGGAATGTCCGGGCCGCTCGCAGGCTTTGGTGCTGCTGTGCAGGCACCCATGACAGTCGCAGCCTGCGCCTGGGGGGATGCAGTGCACTGTGGGGCTTTTGCTACCTGACCAAGACACATGCACCTGAAGAGATTGTTGAAGAGCAGCGTGGGCTGATGCACTCCGTCAGACAGTTGCAGGCTGTCCCGGGTTGTTGCACAACAGGTGCAAAACTGAACAGGGATGATGCACATGGTAAGACCGGTGCAGCTCACCTTGGGCTGTTTCACACACAGCCGGGTGGCTGCATGCAACTCAGGCTGATGTATGGATGATGTATGGATGGCCTGCAGAACACTGGTGTAAAGTGTAAAGCATTCTCCATCGAGTTGATCTCTTTCCCTCAACCTTGTCATCTGGTTGTTTGAGCGCCAAGATACTCCTTGGAGTGATAGGTGCGCTATAGAAGTGTCCTTTACATTTACATTTACATGAACACAGTCCTTCACTGTTATCACCTGGAACCATGGAGGTAGACGTGGAGACTAACTGAAGCACACGTCACTCTTGGTTTCACTCTCTCAGTCAGTCATCTTTCTCTCGGTGCTCATCAGACCAGGAACAGGCTGGGCTTCTCCATGACTGTCTCTTCTACTGCAGGGTCGGGTAGATTCCTTGCCTCCCTCAGCAAGTACGCAGGTGTCTAGGCCCGAGACAGCCCTCGGCTCCCCCAGCCGAACGGGCAGGCTTTGTGTGATGTCCCCTCACCTATGGAAGACTTCATGTCAGGCAGACACCAGCCCTGCTCACGCAGCAATCCGTTGAGTATTCTGCAGAGCACTCCCTTCCTCGGTGCAGCTGGAACCAAATGAGGTGGTTTGGCTCCTTCTTTTCTAGATAGGGGATGGGATCCACTGGCTCATGCATCAGAAGCGGTTTGGGGTGATTCTATTTAAGCCAGGGTGGGTGGTGTAAATGGGCGTGAAGGGCAGAGCCCGACCTTTCAGGAGAGGCAGAAGAGCAGCAAAGTGGGAGTTTACAAGCAGTTCAGCAGCATAAAGGTTTGGTGCTCCACTTTATTTTGGGCTCAAGATAGTTTTTTTGTGGGGTGTGCATGTGCCAGTCAACCTTCTCTGTGGACCTTCAGCCACAAACTATGGAAGCTGCACCGTGTGTGGGGCGTGTCCCTGTTTTAAGCATTTTAGCAGTGTCTGCCTTGAGGCATTCGCCGCTGTGGCTCAGGACCCCGTCAGTTGAGCTCCCTCTACTTTTAAGAGCTAGGAGCTAGGTGGCCTGGCCGAGTCAAGGTGGCAGAGGTTGGCCCTTTATGGCTGGGCATGGGCATGGGCAGCGGCCTCCACTCGTTCTCACGTTTTTTAGTGTTTTAATTACCAGGAACTTGCTGCCACAGACTTCCTGACGGTGTACTAGACACGTGAAGAAGTGTGGCTCACCGGTTAGAGTAGGCAGACCCGGACGCAGAGGTCAGACCCGGGACCAGGGTTCAATCCCCGACGCGGCAGGGTCTTGAGCTCAAAATGTCCACGGACTCGATAATTCTCGCCTCGGTGCCTACTCGAACCATGGGTTCACACTCTGCAACTCTGGGCAATAGCTTGCTTAATCTCCACTACGGCCCCACCGTGATGGGATGCCTGGCTTTCACCTTGGGGATGCCCAGAAGGGGTTATCTCGCAGGGAAAAGCCAGGACAGGTTCCCAAAGCAAGCGCCTTGAGACCTTACAGTGAAGGGCGCTATATAAGAACGTATGATTTACGATTTTTATTCACGCGTGTGGCGGTAATAGCTTAGCTGTATCCTTGGCTAACACGACGGTGGTGGGTGCTTGCCCTCACCGTCATGTATGCTCCATTGATGCTTATCTGCGCCAGCCGCCCATTCATTACTACGCTGCAGACAGGCTCTCTGCTCCCACATGACTGCAGCACAAAGGTGCTCTGTTACCACTGTCCACCCTGGTGTCACACACCGCGCTGCAGTCACTTGTGAGCAGAGGGCCTGACTGCGGTAGAGTGATGGAGGGCTGAATGTGTGCATGACTGTGTACGCCTTTCTCTAGTGTGTGAGTTTCCATATCCAGAGAGAAGTGTTTGTAGGCGGGTGTGTCTGCTAGAGGGCGGGCGAGCCAACAAAGTACATGGGAAGCCGAGCCAATGGCCTGGCATGGCTTTAAGAACTACAAAAACGTTTGGCATGCAAATATTGCAGCAACATTTATATACAAATATGATAAGATCTCTTGAAAGTTTAAGAGTGTACTTTTACACGAGGACACATCCCGCACCCTGGTGCAGATGCTATTAGTTCAACATGAGGCAAGTCCATTATTATAACCCTCTATGTGGGCCAGATTATTATACATCGTGCAGCAGTCTAGTCTATTAAATCAAGCACGAGACATTTGTGTACAGCACACTATTTGGACTCCTGTTTTTCAAGGTGCTCTGATATGGAATACTGGAGATAAAGGGTGAACCGTAAAATTAAATAATTGCCTAGTTTGACACAATTTGGTCAATGAGGAAAGCCGGCATTGGTCCAGTTTTTCCTATTTCACACTGTGCAATTCAACGAGTAGATAGACATCTTTTTTTCCGCTTGTTTTCATAAAGGTCACTGCTTTGTCTGTCCACAGTCAGGCAGCAACCACCTGAAGACTCAGCTATTTTGGGACTCGCGGTCCAATAAACTGTTGGCCCTGCCAAAGCCAGACTAGAGCCTTAAGTGACCCTGCCACCTCTAGTGTCTGGCTCAGTTTCTAAAGCAATCTTTGCACCCTATCATTTTCTAACACCACCAGCCGCCACTGCTTTCAAGTGCCCTTCTCAGGATGCTGTCCAGGCACAGCCTTTCTGTACAGAGATGTGTCTTAAAGCATGGAGCACTGGGGCTAAACTTTAGCGCCCTCAACAAGACCACAATGAAGTGTGCAGTTTCTTCCCTAGCAGTCACCATCCTCGCCGAAGTAGTAATTAGTGACAGACAAAAGAGCAGGCCAGACCTAGACACGTACTCAACTTGAAGAACATGAACTGCCATCCCACTCATACCCCTACAATCTACCAAAGTCAGTGCTCAAGAAGAATCAGTCATTAGCCCCTTTCTAACTTTTTCTTCATTACATTTCTAATGGTTGCCCTATCACCATCCATCTCACTTCAGTGTCTGGATGCACCCTTTACCCTCAGGAATGCATGCAATAAAGTTCCACTGTCTAGGTACCATGGTAAACCAGGGTGAAACGATGACACTCACGGAACACACGAGTATTACATATATATATATTTATTTAATGTGTACCACAACACCAGGAGGGAGCTGCCAGGCAGCTCTGTATCAGTCCTCCACTTCCCTTCGCATTCACCGTTCCCCCGGCAAGCTTCCTTCTAGAATGGAGCTGGCTTCATTCGCAACATGAGACAATGCAAAATGTCTCCCCTACGTAAAACACACAAGAGAATTCCCTTGAACAGCCAATGCATAACTTATAGTATATGTAATAATGCTAAGAGATAATATATACTATAAACTTACAGTCTATGAAGTAACACTAAATAATAAACTCTAATGTAATCATCCTATGACTGCAATGGCATCACTGAAGAGAAATGTATACTTACTTTTTTTTGTACACCACTAATGTTTCATTACAAAATTTCACACGCTTAAACGCACTATCATTATGTGTTTCCTTCTCACATTTTTCTCTACCCGGCAAACATTCAGCCATCTTCACCACCTCTTGGTGTTCCACACATTTCCATCACTCAACAACACAGTGTAACGATTCACTTACACTCTCTCCATCCCTTCCTTACACTCCCACACTGCCCATCTCTCCATACCACCCTCATGTGATCCTCCAAGGGACTCATTGTTGCTCCTTTACTTCTTTTCCACATCTTTTACCAAAAGCATTCAGGCTTTACTACCTCTCATAACGTTGAAAGGCACTTTGCCTGGGAAACATTTAGTCTTATTGCGATATGCTGTCACTGTCGCGTCGTGTGGACCCCACAAACCACGCAGGAGACAGGAAGGCTGTGGTAGGCAATTCCTTTATTTCAACAATGGCATCTTGGTACAGCATGCCCTATGCCCTGACCTCTTGATCCGAGGTCCTGATCCCGAGTGCCCTCATCCCCTCCCCTGACCGGATGTGGTGTCCGGTGTCCCTGTCCCCAGGCCCTGAGTCCCCAGGGTCCTAGTGCCGTCGTGTGGGCACGACATCTCCCCCTTTGTTGCGAACAAAAGTTATTTGCCAACTGTCCCATGGCTCACATCAGTGATGGAGAAAACGTGGAAGTAAAGAGAAAGAGAGAGAGAGAGAGAGAGAGAGAGAGAGAGAGAGAGAGAGAGAGAGAGAGAGAGAGATGTGATGTTGCTGATATTCCTTTACATCTCTGCTATCAGTCTCTTGGTCTTTTTGCATTCTCTCCTTGGTCGTTGTTCTCCGGCCTCTGGTGTTGGCTCTTCCTGCGATGTCTCTCTGGTCTCTTCCTGCTTTGGCATCTCTGTTTCTTCTTCTGTTTTTACTGCCTTGAAGTGGGAGCTGTTTCTGGTGATCTGTCGTTGGCCGGCTGTGGCTGTGATCATGGGCCCGTTCACTTTCACCACTTTACTGGTTGAAATAAAGGCTAGATTCAATGGCAGGAGTAGTAGGTTGAAATCTTCTTTATTATTTAAGTAGAAACACCCACAGGAAAAAGCCGCCGCTCGACTCCAGGACTCCGGGCAACTGACTAGCGTTGCCCAGAGCGCTAGAACCGAACGGGGCGATAGAACAAGAAGCAATCCCTCGTGCTGGGTGCAGCACGAGGATGGACATATACTACAACTTCTCCCTCTTCACAACATTTCAAAGCAAGGAAGGAAAAGAAAGCAAAAACATGTGAACTGAGACATCAAAAGTATTTTGAACTGAAACATGAAAATAAGTTTCAACTTAAAACATAATCATTAAACCTGACAGGTAACTTCCTACATCGAACAGATGGAGCAGAAGCTTGATGAATAACTTTCCCACCAATCTCAGAATCAATGGAAGAGGGAGAGGGACACATCAATGAAGCGGAGGGATCTGAAGAAGAAGAAGAGGAATTAGTTAATGATGCGGATGCATCTGACAATGGACTGGATGAAGATGAGTCAGAAGAACATGGAAGATCTAACCAAAAAGACCAGTCACACTGATCAAATTGATCTTTGGTCAAACTTAATAAGGAGCGAGCCTGTGAGTTGGACAAGTGAACTAAAGCTCTCTTGTTCCACCATCCTCTGCTGCCAAGTAAAGCAGAAGCCCGACTGACAGCAGTTACCTGAACTGGGGTAGAGAATTTAGAGAGGCCTTTAGCAACTTTTCTTGGGTTTTTGATGAGAACCCAATCACCAACTTTTAAAACAATAGAACTGAAACTTTTACCTGAATCATGCCTGGTCTTCATTAGAAACTGTTTTTGTGAGACTTTTTCAGATAAAGAAACATCAGAAGGTCGAAGGGTCTCAACGTTTTTCTCGGATAACCATGTAGGACACAATTTGGTGTGAACAGTCCTATTTCTTAACAAAGAAAAGGGAGATATGCCAGTTGTACAATGGGGAGAAATGTTGTATGACCAAAACTTCTCTTCAACAAAATTCCTTACATCATTGTGGGAGGAAATGGCAGTTTGAACAGCATTCTGAGCAGTCTATTAGCCCGTTCAACTAAACCGTTTGAAGTGGGCGAATAAAGTGCAACTTTGAAATGAACAACATCATGTTCCATTAAAAATGAGTTAAATTTTTCGGATACGAAATGGGAACCATTATCGGTAACTACAACAGAAGGACAACCTTCAATGATGAACAAATTCCGCAAAAATTTGATGGCATTGGCAGAGGAGGGAGAGTCACAAAACATGTGGTACAACCATTTTGAATGATAGTCAATTAGAAGAATGACATATTTCATGTCATGGGGAAGGACATCGAATGGGCCAGAAAAATCCAACCCAACCTTTTCCCAAGGTTTGAGTGGAAAAGGAACAGGATGGAGAGGCGTACTAATGAGTTTCCATTTCTTATCCGAGAGTAAACATTCATTGCAGGAATCAATGTAAAACTTTACCTGGGACTCAATAGAAGGCCACCAATAATGGGATTTGATGAGTTGAGATGTTTTTGTTATGCCTAGATGCCCTTGATGTGCGAATTTAATGATATCGGGTCTGACATCAGAAGGGGGAACAAAAACATCATGCCTCATTATTAAATTGCCAACAAGAGAGAGTTCAGAAGAAATCATGGAAAAGGCTTTCAGCTCATTAGACAATTTTCTATTCTCAGGCCAGCCCTTAGAAATGTATTGTGCAACCAATTTTAGATTGTGATCATTCTCATAGGCTTTGGACCAAGAATCCTCAGTAATGTAAGGGCACAATTTGGTGGCGTCAAGGGTGGCAACTACACACTCAACGTCACCAATTTCTTGAAAATCAGAAGCATTATTGAGTGACATACGAGATAAACAGTCAGCACGAAAATTTTTACCACCTGAGATGTGCTTAATATTGAAGTGAAACTCATGTAATTTGGACAAGAGCCTGACAAGTCTTGAAGAGGCTTTACCTAGGCCATCCCCGTTGAGGAGTTGAGTGAGTGGCTTGTGATCGGTAAATAAATCAAATTCTCTACCCCAAATGTAGTTTTTGAACTTTTCAATTGCCCAAACGCAAGCCAATGATTCTCGTTCAATGGTGCTATAGTGGGTTTCGGAATCCTTAAGTCTTCTAGAAGAAAAGGCAACTGTGTGTTCTCTACCAGAAACTCACTGACCCAAGACGGCACCTAAACCTGTCAAACTGGCGTCAACCATAATGAAACATTTGGCAGAATCTTGAAAGGGATGCAAAGCGGGGGCACCAACAATCATGTTCTTGACGTGGGTAAAAGAGGCATCGATCTCTTCAGACCAAGAAAATTTAGAACCTTTGCGAAGCAAAGAACGAAGGGGTTCAACGATTTGTGCATAGCCTTTTACAAAATGGGCGAAATACTCTGCTAAACCCAAAAAGGAGCGGAGGGCGTCCTTGTCTTTGGGAGGGGAGGCCTGAGAGATAGCCTCAATGAGAGAGGACTTGGGTTTTATGCCTTCGGGAGTTAAGGTATGACCTAAGTATTCCAGGGATTGAGAGCCAAATTTGCATTTGTCAGCTCTGACAGTCATGCCAGTTTCATTGAGCTTGCTCAAAACAGAAAATAGATGAGACAAGTGAGAATTCCAATCAGGTGAAAAAACCAAAATGTCATCCTGATAGCCCTGCACCCCGGGAACAGACTCGAAAAGATGATCCATAATTTTTTGGAAAACACTAGCTGCACTAGCAAGTCCAAATGGAAGTTTCAAATATTTGAAAACACCAAATGGGGTCACAAAAGTGGTGAGATCTTGAGAAGGTTCAGTGAGGGGTACCTGATGGTATGCTGAACGCAAATCGATTAGAGAAAAATATTTTGCACCACCTAGGTTGGCAAGTAGGTCGTGAATTTTGGGAAGGGGATGGCAATCAACCAAAATATTTTTGTTTAGCGTGCGAAGGTCGGCACATAGCCTAACCTCACCATTCTTTTTGCGAACGATAACAATGGGCGAAACCCATTCGGAAGAGTCTGAAGGTGCAATGATACCATCCTTTTTAAGAGAAGTGAGCACAGATTTAAGCTCATCCCTGGCACTGATAGGGACAGGGCGAACTTTATGAACAATGGGTTGAGCAGAAGCTTTCAGCTTAATTTCATGTTGAAAGCCTTTGACAGTACCTGGTTGGTTGGAAAAAACATTGGGGAATTTGTCCAAGATTTGTTTGATGTCTGAGTCATGATCTGACTCATGATCATTAATGAGGAGACAAACTGGAACAAAAGGTGGAACAGGAGAATAACCCTCAGGAGGATCACCTACTCTAATGGGATCATCCGAACCAGGGACTAGGAAAATACCCATCTTGGCGAGATCTTGCCAGCCAACTATATTGGGACCCTTGGTCGCAACATAAATCTTTGTGATTATAGATCTGCCAAAACACTCTAGCCTATAGTCAAAGTAGCCAAGCATAATAATATCAGACTCGTTAAATGCCTTTGGACTAAGGTCAGATTTGAACAAAGAAATGGAATTGTTCGATTTCTCATGAAAGAATACTTCGTTGAGAATGGTTATTGGAGATCCAGAATCTGCCATGACTGTAACTTCAACGTTCCCAAACAGTGCAGTGCAGTATGGACCTTTGACTAAATTAGAAGTATCGATGAAATTGCAATGGATAGATACAACCATGTCTTGGAATTCATCAATGCAATCATCTAAATCAGGACATACAATATTATTTACAGAAGGTCTGAACGTTTTTTTGACAGATTTGCACATACCTTGGAAATGTCCTAATTTTTTACATAAAACACACCTTTTTCCTGAAGCAGGACAAGAGGGGTTATTGCCAATATGGGATTTAGAACCACACCTGTAACAATAAGGGTTAGGTTTTTTTTGTAATTGTCTAAAAGACTTATTAGTGCTAACTAAATTAACAGAAGTAGAATTATCAAATGAAGAAGTATGAACAGAAGTATGAGGTTGATCTTTCTGGAGAGCATTGGAAGTAGTGATGGATCTTTCGATGCTCTTGGCAATGTCAATAGTTTCTTGAAGTGTAGGCTTCTTGCAGCTCAACAGGCGTTGTTGAATCTTTTTGGAGAAACAAGCAAACACGAATTGATCTCGAATGTAAATGTCGGGATTAGATTCAAATTCGCAAGTAGACGCCAAGATTCTCAACTGAGCAATGTACTCCTCAATGGATTCATCTTCTCGTTGTCTTCTCTTAAAGAAGTGATGTCTCTCAAGCATTTCATTAGGTTCTTCACCATAATGTCTTGCAAGACGAGATAAAGCTTCCTTATACTCGTCCCAATTATCACCCGCATCACCAGAGGGAGGAGAAGACCTTGGGAGATTTTCAAAGACATGCTGTGCAGCAACTCTCAAGCAACCATATAAAATAGCAACTTTTCTCTCAGGAGTGAACTTAACTGCATCAATTGCCACAATATGGTTGGCAAAAGCTCTAACCCACTGACGCCAAGGAATAGTAGGTTTCCCAGGAAGTTGAAGAAAAGGTGGAGGTTGAGCAAATTGTTGAGAAGAAGCCATTTAAAATGAAAAGTTTCAGAGTTATGGTTGAGAAAAAAAAAATATTAAAACAATTACAAGTGCTCAAGAAATAAAACGCATGAATTAAATTTTATAACGTTAATTGAGATGCAGGCAAAGGTGTGCCTGTCACCGAAAGAGCACACACTTGAAATAACAAATTTTGTCATGTAAAAGAAATGTAGCGAAAGATTGAGAAAATACCAGTATTTGAATCCTCAGGATGAAGAAATGTCAATAAGACGAAGCGAAGGTCGCGCTTCAGCGTTAAATTCCAGCAAACTGACTCCGTGTGTCAGTGTGTTAACGCGGCGCGTATAGCTGTAGCAAGGCAACCAGCTAAGATGGCTGCCGTGCGTGAGCGTGATGACGAGGAGGCGTGGTGAGGTGAAGCGCTGCAGCGTCAAGTGCACGTTAGGAGGTGATGACGTGCAGGGGTTGATGACGC
This sequence comes from Lissotriton vulgaris, assembly GCF_964263255.1. Taxonomy (NCBI): domain Eukaryota; kingdom Metazoa; phylum Chordata; class Amphibia; order Caudata; family Salamandridae; genus Lissotriton; species Lissotriton vulgaris. Next base: position 275,417,861 of record NC_141700.1, on the reverse strand, counting down.
TAGGGGAATGCTGCGTACTCACGGGCTGAAGCTCGAGGCCAACCGTCACAGTCAATACGAGTTGCAAGGAAATCCAGCAAAACAGGCAGAAAGCAAGCCAGCGGAGACTTGGAGTGCAGGTAGATGAGCAGGATTTGAAGATACGCGATGAGTGATGAAGCGCCTGGTGGGAGCCGAGAGGGCGAGCACAGAAGGGTCGGCCGAGTATCTCCTGGTGGGTGTTCGGTAGGTTCAGGACCCGCTCTTCGCCAAATGAAATAAAGGCTAGATTCAATGGCAGGAGTAGTAGGTTGAAATCTTCTTTATTATTTAAGTAGAAACACCCACAGGAAAAAGCCGCCGCTCGACTCCAGGACTCCGGGCAACTGACTAGCGTTGCCCAGAGCGCTAGAACCGAACGGGGCGATAGAACAAGAAGCAATCCCTCGTGCTGGGTGCAGCACGAGGATGGACATATACTACACTGGTTCTCTTGCAAATGCGCTGTCTGACTTTTTCACCTGTCGCTGCTTCACAAACACCATGTTTGCTTCACAAACAACACAAAAACCTTATTGCATCCCTCCAGTGACTACCCTGACACAAAGCCAACTGTATGCCTTCCTTAAGGGTTCTATTCCATTTTTCGACAAGACCATTACTTTGGGGATAATAAACTGATGACCTTATAGGTTCTACTCCATTATTCACCCTTAAAACATCCTTCATGACTTGAGACACCAATTGCACCCCATTATCAGTCACTACACACTTTGGTATGCCTTCTCGTCCCCACAACTCTTCCAAAAATCTCAACAAATCCAGTGTTGTCACCTGAACCGTAAACTTTACCTCAGGCAAACTCGAGTAATAATCAATTACTGCCATGAATTATTTATAATGGGAACCTCAGACATTAAATGGCCCAGAAATGTCCAATCCTATCTTCTTCCACAGATGATGTATTTTTCCTACTACCACAGGAGGATACTCTACCATTCTCTGAGACTTATCACTCCATGCACACGCCAAACAATCTCTTACCAAGCTTTCCACATCCTTATAATACCCTGGCTACCAGTACTCTGCTCTCAATCTATGCTTTGTCACACTTATGTGCACCGCAACACCAGGAAGGAGCTGCCAGCCAGCTCCGTAACGTTTCTCCTCTTCCCTCCGCATTCATCGTTCCCCCGGCAACCTTCCCTCTAGAATGCAGCTGGCTGCATTCTCAACGTGAGACAATGCAACACAGGAGCATCCAAAATGGTTCCCACTGGTTTCAGTACTCAGACTCGTACACACACAGTGTCCTACTACCAGACATGTCCTACACACACACACACACACACATTCTGCATGCACATGCACTTGACATAGACTCAGGATGTCACCACCAAGTTCTAGTTTTCAAATATCAGCAGAACTATACACAAGAGTGAGCAGTAGCCCACTGTCTGACTGACACAGATAAAAAGGTCTGGTCACTCTGTTCAAGCGCAAAACATGGTATGCTGCCACTACTTCCTTATATGCCTTATTCATATTAAGGATAGTAGTCCTTTGTCCACTATGAAGGCTCGTTTTGAAAAACCTCGTATAGTCCGGGGAAGGCCCATGCTTCTGTTCAGCTATTTTAAATACTATTTTGCCATCTGTGCCATTGGACTCCAATGGTTCACTTATTTTCCCATGTACTGCACCCTCTAACGAAAACTGTATCCATCCATGCCTTCCACTTCATAAATTGCATGCAGTTATCACAGGAAGGAGCTATTAATGTATGCCTTATTGAGGGAAACTAGGACTTTCTGGGTATGGTATGGGGTTTGCACGATAACGGCTAATGCTTTTTAAGGACCATGATGTTTCAGCTCCATGACCCAGATGTTGTAGATCTTTGTTTTTTGTTTCTCCTTGCCAAGTGGGCTGTGGGTTTTTATGCCTCTTTGAGGGGCTTCCGTCAATTGAGGCATCGTCCATGCAGAATCTCTAGTCAGCTGGGCCTTTTACTTGTTTCTGGATCTGGATCTGCCACTTCTGCAAGATACGGTCCACATCCTCATACAGGCAGAAGCTCACCTTCTCTTCTTGGCTCAAAGCAAGTAGGGCTTCCAAAGAGATGCTAGATGTACTTCCTGTCTGCAGGGAGAGTAACAAGCTTAAAAAGGTGTCGCCACTCCCAGCTTGTTTGTTTTTACACTGGTTGTAGAATCCCCTGGCTTTAATAATGAATGCGACAATTGCACAATGTGCCAATTTTTATCTTCATACAGTGCTAACGGTATAAAACCGGAGCCTTCCAGTCATCTGCCCTTTTTCTAAGCTTAGACACTCCCCCCCCCCCCCCCCCCAATTCCTGAGGAAGTGCATATACACTATGATCCAGGGTCTTCTGGGATTTGAAGCAAGGATTTGCAGGTGGGACCAGCTTGAAACAGTTTAAGTTGTGGATTCCTCTTCAGATGTATCAGTTTTTAGGTCTCGGCTTCGAGACCTATTGTCACGGAGTTCGCTCTCAACGGAGATAGAGCGGGGCACGAGCGCCGATTTCCCATCGTGGGCGCGCACGCCCAGCCCCGCACCCCCCAGGCGTGCACATCTATTGCTCCAACTGTGCACAGCAAGTCAGCCTCTCGCCTCTCAATCACGCGCACACACACACACACACACACACAGGAGCGCATAGAGACACCCCTCCCCTTACAACTAAGCGCCACACTCAGACACATGCACACACACATTTCTCCCCCCCCCCCCCCCCCATACCACACACCCCTACTCACCGGGCTCTTTCCGTCCGCAGCAGGTCAGTCTCGGCATCGGCATCAGGCTCCATGTCTTCTCCGGCAATCCTCCTCTGCTTGCGTGCACGCTCACGGCGGCGTCTCGAGCACTCCAACCTCGTGCACTACTCACGCCTGAACCTGGGGAACGGGATCGTTTTTGCGGTGTCTCGCGCTAGTGCACATGCAGCAGTTCGCCGGCGGGCTGTGTTCCTGCTGGTTAATTATGCCGGAGACCCGCCCAAAGCCTGTGCAAACGACATGCATGCTCACTAAAACGGCAGAACAGGGGGGGAGCTGAAAAATACCTGTATTTAAAACAAAATGCGGTTGCGTAGCATGATCGGTGACAACACGAGGGGGAGCTGGAAATAACGGAACAACTGTCCTCTTTTGTAGGGCTCGCTGGTGTTGGAGCGCTCCTGCCAGCAAAATGTATTGTCCCCGTGAGGGCTTGCAAGGGAGTACAGACCGGGCCCACGCGCAGATTGTGGTCTGTGAACGCGCAGATTGTCAGCGTGCGCGTGCTCCCTTCCTGGCTCCGAACGCGTGCTGCTGCTGGCGCAGGGGCTGAAATTCCACAGCCGGCCACTGGGGACAGGTCCGAGACCGTCAGGGGGAAGCTGCATCTGAGGTAGGAGCGAGGCATCGCCGCAGAGGAGGAACCAGGCCGGCTGCTGGGCACTGAGCAGTGAAAAACCCCGGAGCAGCAAGGCCCCCCTCCCCCCACACCTCCGGAGTCTGGTTCGTTTCATTCTTGTTTTTATTCTCAGACAGCCGAGCTGGTAATGCTAAAAAAAAATAAATAAATGTAGCAGTGCGAACTTTGGCCTTCATGCCTTGCCGTGCGTCAGGGACTGCGCGTTTGCAGCAGGGCCTGCAACCTGACGTGCTGTTTGCCTTCCGGACTCAATGTCTCTTGCCTGCAGAAGGGTCACAGGCTCGCCAGGGGTGCTGTGCATTATACATGACAGTGGCTGTTGGGAGCTGCTCTGGGCCTTCACGGAGATTGCCGTCCGTGCTGCCCCACCGCAGGCACGAGCTCGGTGCGCCTCAGATGCGGCCCAGCGCCGGAGCCTGCTGTCTCGTGAAGGTGAGTTAGCCGATACAACACCTGCCCTACCAGTCACTTTCCAAGACCTTTAGGCCGGCGGATCATGGAGGGAGCTGTGGCGTGTTCCTGCATGCTTGTCTCTCCACATCAGGCCATAGGGAAGGAGGCAGCTGAACCCGATCTGCAGACAGTATTTGTTTCCCGAGCTACAGTACTTGGCTCCATTGCTGTATTGCATGGCCTCCTTGGTAAAGGGAAGCAGCGTCATTTGAGCGCTCACGGGTGTCTTCAGCTCTGCTCCCTCCATGACTCTCAGGTCCTCCTTTCTTTTACTTTTTAAGAGGACCCTCTGCTAATGCCGTGAATCCCACAGACTCGAGGTATGTAATGGGGGGATCTGGGTATAGTGGCTAATAAGGGAATGTGCTCTGATACAGAACTTCAAAGTGAGGTCAAACAAAGCACTAGGAAAACCTGAAAGATTGTCTCACAAACCGATAGGGGAAACATTCTCGCCAGAAACATCGGCCTCAAAATCAAATGTGATTAACAAACTGTTAGGTTAAAAGCTATCATTAGTTCAGTTCCTGCATCCTGCGGGTTTGAGACGCTGTAATTTAGCAGCTCTTTACATGGCCTGCATCCCCCCCACAGGGGCCTCTTTGTGCCGCCATCGCTACCGAATGCTCGTATTTGAAGTCTTTGTCACAGGAATGCGCAGCTTCGCTTGCAGACAACCACTGTCTCTGGAGGGGAACCAAAAGGTCTTATAAACCATTGTGCCTTAGAAGACTAATTGTAAAATGGTTTCAGACTTGAAAGTCTAACGCTGATTTTTGTTTTCTCGAATATAACCAGCCTTACTCTGTAGCTTGATAAGACATGGGTGCCCAACGTCGGCCTAGGAAGGCCGGGTCTGATTTTTAGTTTATCCAGGATCAATGTAAATCATTTAGACGGCTCTTAGTTGTCCTTAAAATCTGACAGCCGTCCACCCCATCCCTCCACCACCCGGTTTAAATTGGTTGCCAGCCTAGAATAGAACTGTATGTTACCCTCCGTCCGAACCTATTGCTCTTTAATATCATTACCCTGTCCCTGTACCTCTGATCGAGCTGTTGCCTTACGCCCCTGACCCTCTACTCAGCCTTCCATTTTGTTTCTGACATTTATTCTCTTTTCTTCTGGCTCTCCACCGCTGCCCCCTCACCTCTCCGTCTGATCTTCACTCTCTTTGACTGTGGATCCACTGGTCCTATTAGCATGTGCCCAGTTTGTGCTGCCTCTCGCCACCAGACCTCCTTCCCGGTGAAAGTTCCAATTGATGACTTGCAAAAAGTTGCTACTTGAATCCACCCTGACAGAAGAATGTCTAACAACGGACCCCATATGCTCAGCAGAGAAAACAAGGGGCATCTTTACTGTTAAAAATAAGATGACAACTGAGACCGACAGATGCAAGGAGGCAACAATAAGCACCGCCAGTCTCGGCAGGCGCTGTCACCATAGCAGCCGAGTGGATCTCCAGAAACACACGTGACAGTCAATGGATCCAGTATCAGGTATTTGTAGTTGGTCACTTGTGATTCCCATCGGAGCAGTTCCGTTCCCCGTGCAACCTCACACCCCTTCCACTCCTCTGCCTAGATTATGGGCCCAGGCCTCACTGCTGCCCCCTGTGCCTCCTCAACGCCCTTCATACTTCATCTCTGCCCTTGTTGGATCTCTGTACCATGTGCATACCCAGTGCCCCTGGTGGCCCCTGTTTCCTCTTTGAACTCCTGTGCCCTTAATGCCTCCTACCTGAACCCCGTGCATCCCCCACTCCCCGCTGCCATTGATGCCTCCTACCTGAACCCCGTGCATCCCCCACTCCCCGCTGCCATTGATGCCTCCTACCTGAACCCCGTGCATCCCCCACTCCCCGCTGCCCTTCATGCCTCCTACCTGAACCCAGTGCTTACCTCACTCCCCTGCCTCCCTGCTGCCCTTGACGCCTCCTACCTGAACCCTGTGCATCCCTCACTCCCCTGCCTCCCGGCTGCCCTTGATGCCTCCTACCTGAACCCCGTGCATCCCTCACTCCCCTGCCTCCCTGGTGCCCTTGATGCCTCCTACTTAAACCCCGTGCATCCCTCATTCCTGCCTCCCTGCTGCCATTGATTCCTCCTACCTGAACCCTGTGCATCCCTCACTCCCCTGCCTCCCGGCTGCCCTTGATGCCTCCTACCTGAACCCCGTACATCCCGCACTCCCCTGCCTCCCTGGTGCCCTTGATGCCTCCTACTTAAACCCCGTGCATCCCTCACCCCTGCCTCCCTGCTGCCATTGATTCCTCCTACCTGAACCCCGTGCATCCCTCACTCCACTGCCTCCATGCTGCCATTGATGCCTCATACCTAAACCCTGTGCATCCCTCACTTACCCTGCCTCCCTGCTGCCATTGATGCCTCATACCTAAACCCGTGCATCCCTCACTCCCCTGCCTCCCTGCTGCCATTGATGCCTCCTACCTAAACCCCGTGCATCCCTCACTCACCTGCCTCCCTGCTGCTCTTGATGCCTCCTACCTGAACCCCATGCATACCTCACTGCCCTGCCTCCCTGCTGCCATTGATGCCTCATACCTAAACCCCGTGCATCCCTCACTCACCTGCCTCCCGGCTGCTCTTGATGCCTCCTACCTGAACCCCATGCATACCTCACTGCCCTGCCGCCATTGATGCCTCATACCTAAACCCCGTGCATCCCTCACTCCCCTGCCTCACTGCTGCCATTGATGCCTCATACCTGAACCCCATGCATCCCTTACCCCTGTTCCTCCCTGTCCATGATTTTGCCTTCTTATACCTCGTGCATCCTTCACCCCTGTGCCCCCCTGCTGCCCTTGATGGCTCCTTGCTGTACCCCATGCATCCTTCACTTCCATGCCCCCCTGCTGCCCTTCATACCTCCTTGTAGTATCTCATAGATCCTTCACCCCAGTGCCTCCCTGCTGCCCTTCTTCATTCCTGTACCCCTTGCATCCCTATACTCTAATGCTTCCTTGCTGCTCTTGAAGCCTCCTTCCTTGCAACACTTACATCCTTTCATCCTGTGCACCTCTACAGCCCTTAATAAGTCCTTCCTTGTACCCCATGCATCCTTGCACCCTTGTGCCTCCCTGCTGCCATTGATGCCTCTTTCCTGTACCCTCTACTACCCTCGATGCTTCTTTCCTGTTCCTCATGCATCCTTCATCTCCATGCATCCCTGCGGCCCTTGATGCCTCCTTCCTGCATCATTTCACCCAGTTTCTCCCTGCTGCCCTTGGTAACTCATTCCTGTTCGCAGTGCACTTGTTCACCCCTGTGCCTCCCTGCTGCCCTTAATGCCTCCTTGCTGTACCCCCTGCATTCTTTCACCCGTGTGCTTCCCTGCTGCCCTTGATGCTTCCTTCCTCTACCCCGTGCATCATTTCACTCTTGTGCCTCCCTGCTGCCCTTGATGCCTCCTTCCTCTACCAAGTTCGTCCTTTCTGCCCCGTCCCTCCCTGCTGCCCTTGGTGCCTCCTTCCTGTCCCCCTTTCATCCTTTCACCCTGTCCGTGATGCGCTTGATGTTGCTTTCCTGTACCCCCTGCATCCTGACACCCATGTGCCTCCTTGCGGCCTTGGTACCTCCTTCCGGAACCCCCTGCATCCTGAAAACCCTGTACCCCCCCTGCTGCCCTTGGTGCTCCCTTCCTGCACCCTGTGCATCCCTTCACCATGTGCCCCCCAATTGCCCTTGGAGCCTCCTTCCTGCACCCTCTGCATCTTTCACCCATGTGCCTCCCTGCTGTCCTTGGTGCCTTCTTCCTGTACCCCATGCACACTGACACCCCTGTGCCTCTCTTCTGCCCTTGGTGCCTCCTTCCTGTACCCCCTGCATCCTGACTCCCCTGTACCTCCCTGCTGCCATTGGGGCCTTCTTCCCGCACCCCATGCATCCTTCTCCCCTGTGCCTCCCTGCTGCCCTTTGTGCCTGTACCCTCTGCATCCTGACACCCCATGCCTCCCTTCTGCCCTTGGTGCACCTTGCCTGTACACCCTGCATCCTGACACCCCTGTGCCTCTCTTCTACCCTTGGTGCCTTCTTCCAGCCAAGGACCCTCCATCAGGCCAGTGCCTGGCAAACATGAAAAGCCAGCAGCACATGGCATCCCCAGACGGTCCCATATCCAGGTAGAAACCAAGCCCGACGCTGCTTAACATTGGAGATCAGACAAGACCAGGTGCCACCAGGGTGGAATGGCCGCAATGCAGGAAAGACCACACTGGTCAGCCAATAACTCCAGGGGCACCACCAAGACCGTCCGGAGTCGCCTCACAGCATCAATAACACGTCCTCCTGATCAGCCCAGCCACAGGAAGATGGGCCGGGACGACCGGTGCCCCAGCCACAAGGGGTCATCCGCCAACAAACGCGGCTCCCAGCAGGCCAGGAGACTGCGCAGCCGGACGTTGGACAGAGGACAGCCCAGTAGCCCGACTGCATCCAGAGAACACTGCAGCAAGCAGCAGCAGGTAAGTCAACCAGCACCCACGTCCCATTCTGTCAGCAGACAGAAACAAGCATTAAAAATGCAATAGGTCTCTGCTTTCATTAAGTTAAAGCTATTTGCTTTGCTATACAATACCATTAGCAAAGCAAATGGCTTTAACTTAATCAAAGGCGAGACCTATTGCATTTTCAATGCTTGTTACTTCAACGTCTACATGAGCCCCCTCGCAGCCATCGCACGCCAACACAACCTTAACATCATTTCCTACGCCGACGACACCCAGCTTTTCCTTTCCCTCACCAACGACGCCGCCACCGCCAGAGCCAGCCTACACGAAGGAATGAAAGACGTCGTCGAGTGGATGAAGAACAGCCGCCTGAAACTGAACTCAGACAAGACGGAAGTCCTCATCCTGGGATCATCCCCCTCCGCCTGGGATGACTCCTGGTGGCCCCCTGCCCTGGGCACCACCCCCAAGCCAACGGACCACGTACAAAACCTGGGTTTCATCCTGGACTCCTCCCTCTCGATGACCAGACAAGTCAACGCAGTCTCGTCATCTTGCTTCAACACCCTGCGCATGCTCCGAAAGATCTTCCGATGGATCCCCACCCAAACCAGGAAGACGGTCACCCAGGCACTCATCACCAGCCGACTGGTCTACTGGAACACCCTCTACGCGGGAACCACAGCCAAACTACAGAAAAGACTCCAGCGCATACAGAACGCCTCAGCACAACTCATCCTGGACATTCACCGCCACAACCATATCTCCGCCCACTTAAGAGACCTGCACTGGCTCCCCGTCAGCAAGAGAATCCCGTTCAGACTCCTCACCCACGCACACAAGGCTCTCCACGACCTGGGCCCCAAGTACCTCAACAACCGCCTCACTTTCTACATGCCCACCCGCCAGCTGCATTCGACCAGCCTCGCCCTCGCCACCGTCCCACGCATTCGCAGAGCCACCGCCGGAGGAAGATCCTTCTCCTACCTGGCGGCCAAGACATGGAACTCCCTCCCCATCCACCTACGACTGACCCAGGACCATCTCTCCTTCAGGAAGCAACTCAAGACCTGGCTTTTCGAGCAGTAACGGACCCCTCCCCTCCCAGCGCCTTGAAACCCTAGCGGGTGAGTAGCGCGCTTTATAAATCTGATTGATTGATTGATTGATTGATTGATTGATTAACAACATAAGCAGGCTGTACCCAATAGTTAGAGTAAGGTTCTGCTTAGGCTCGTCTCAAGAAGATATGCCTGCAGGCTAGAGTGCCCACCATGGTCAAAGCCAGCACTCCTAAAGGGGAGTCACCATCTTGTGAAGCACTTGGGGCCCAAAAGGACTTCATTATTTAGTTGTATGAGTTGTATAAGTAAGACAAAAACCCACTTGTCCAGTTACTCCACACTTGATGAAAGGAAGTAACGGAACCCCATTTAGGTGGTTTGGATGGATCGTCAACTAAGGATATCTATCAGGTAGTCTCCCCACAGTAGTAGGGGGAAAAAAAGCTAGTCCCTCTTGGTTATATAATGCTGCCTTCGCCAGTCGCAGCATATGTGCTTTGAGGGGATAGTAGCCAGCACTCAGAATCGGGATATACTCTGGGTGTTTCCCAGTCACCTGAGCATTGCCCAGATAACCAACATTACAGAAAAAGAATGGACACCCCAAGTCAGGAAAAACAAGACTGCACAGGACAGCACAGCTTTGACAAGCTGTCGCTGCTACCTCTGAAAAAGTACTAGTTTAAGCAGTAGAAAAGACTAGATGCAAGGAGAGGGTACCCCTAGGTGTTAAAATCCAACAGCAGGAGGTATATGGCGAACCTTGGCTCTAAATTGTTATAATTCCTTTTGACGTTTAGGGGGCGGAGCTAGCCGGCAAGCGTGATGGCCGCCTGAAACTGCGGCTCCGCCGAGCATGAGTCATTTATCCTACATTCATGCAGGGAGAGAACTGATTGAAGCCCGTTTCCTGTCTCCCTGGACCGCCCGAGGTGAGACCAACTAGCGACGGCCACAGCGGCTGTGGGGAAAAGCGTGCAGGAGAGTGCAGGACCCGGCCGGCGAACCCGCACTAAGGGCCGTGAAGCCGCGGTCTTGGGTGCACGCAGGGCCCGTGCGACGTAGCGTGACGTGCGGCGGCCGAAGGTGATGCGTGCCGGTTCCCCGGAGTGAGCCCGACGCTGGGTGCGAGTACAGCCGCGAGAGCAGCGGCGGCGCAGGCTGCTTCCCAAACCACGTCTCCTCGGTCCTGACCCCCTGAGGCGGACTTCACACTCGCCTAGAGCTAACGACAAGCGGGGAGAGCCCCGGGCGCCGAGACAGAGATCGGCCTGAGTGGCGGGCTTCAGCTGGAGCGGTCAATGCCTCACCCAGGAATGAGCTAAGTGCAGATCTGCCTCCTGTGTCCCTGTGCCGAGCGTGGTTGGGGAGCATTGGGGCCCCCTGGGCATTTCCCTGGTCTGGGTGGCGCAGAAACGTACGCGGAGGGTACGCCCCTCCGGTCCCTTTGGCGCAGCTATCACCTGGCGCCTGACTGCCATTGCGAGGTGTTCCCTGTGCCGGTCAAGAGATCACCCGGGAGGGTGTTCACAGGTGGTACCAGACGTGCACCAGCATCTAGGCCGGATCTGGCGACACAGCAGAGATGTGAGAGGGAGGCATCATCCCCACTCCAGTCCTTTGGGAGGCCCTGCGTCGAGGCAGGGAGAGGCACTGCGACATACTCCGGGGAGCCGGGTGTAACTCCTGCAAGTACATAGGGCCGTCTATTGGACCACACGACCCCCCTGCTGACAGTGAGTGCTGCCGGCCACAAGATGGGTAAAGGGGACAGAACGCAGAGCAGATTACCCTTTGCACAGAAGCGGCTGCTACAACAGAGCCCACAGACGGAAGAGGGGGCTGCGTTGCGCACTGAGGACACCCAGGGTGCGAATTCAGATATTAAGTCCATGCTACTCTCTATGGAGCAAAGCCTACAATCTAGTATCTCCGCTCTGGGCACCAAAATGGACGCGATGTCTTACAGAATGGACCGCATGGCGGAACGGCTGGATAAGCACGCGGAGCGTCACGACATGGCCGAAAGGAGGATGACCGAAGTGGAAGAGGCGCAAACGGAACTGGACACGAGAAACAAAAAGCTAGAAAGAATGATGCAAATAATACAGGACAAAACCGAGGATTTGGAGGCGCATTCACGACGGTGCAACCTACGCATCACGGGCCTTCCGGAGAGCACACAGACATGCCCAATGGAGCGGTTTGTGGAAAAACTACTTACAACGCTTCTGGGTGAGGGAGTTTTTTCTGCAATGTTCACGGTGGAGAGAGCACATAGGTCACTGGCTACTCGCCCAAAACCTGGGGCACCCCCCGTCCCATCATAGCGAAATTACTTAACTACCGGGACAGGGACACCGCACTCCGACTAGCGAGGTCCAAACAACAATTGCAATATGAAGGATCCGCCATATCGTTGTACCCAGACTTCACAGCGAAGGTACAGGAAGAGCGAAAACCGTTTATCCCGCATAAAAAGCGCCTCAGAGAGATGGGTTTGGACTACGCTCTGCTATATCCAGCCAAGCTACGAGTCAATAGACGTGGCCATTTGCCTATCTTCACGGACCCTAAGGCTCTTCAGCAAGCTATGAAGCGCTGGGCGAGGGAGCAGGACCCGGCCAGTGACGAGACTCTGGGAGCGGAGGGAGGCGGCAACCGTATGGACGACCAAGACTGATTTCCATGATCGCAGGGGAGCAGACTGTATATCGGATTGGAGACAATCTGGGAAGACCTCTGTGGGCACTCCATAATGGTGAAGCTAGGGAGGCCGGCTCGGCCTACGAAGGAGACAACCTGTGCAGATGAGTGGTCCGGGGAGCGGGCGGGGGGTGGTGAAACTTGTTGAATTTGATGCATAAAGACACTCATGCGGGTCACCGTTGTTCCAACATCCCACTTCCCTGGTTTGAGGTTAATACTAAGGATGCTGATCCACATTATGCTGGGAACACCTATTAAGGAGTGGTTCACGTTGGGGACGGAGCGACATAGAGAGCATAAGCTACACTAACGGTTAGGAGAACGTTTCTCTACTCATTGACACAGTGCTTGGCGGGGGCGGGTGGAAGGTCACTCAATTGCTCTGAGACCTAGGTAGTGACTATGACCCTGGGCTACCTGTGCCCCGAGTGTTAAGCACACTGGTGATGCTGGTGATCAAAGTTGGGGTATTGAAGCTGGGGAGCGGGGTGGGCAATGGATTTCTGTCGGACCGGGTTGGGATGGGTCTGCTGTGGGTGGGGGGATGGAGGGATGGGAAGTTGCGGTTAATGTTTGCTGACTTGTTGCTGATTCCTAAAGCTGGCCAAAAGTGTGAATGCTGCGCTGCGATGATTCTTTGCTGTTTCTACTGTCTCAGATGTCTAGTGTCCAGGTAACGAATTCGGGGAATCCTACAAGCACCCTTAGGGCGTTGACCTGGAATGTCAGGGGCTTGAATGACCACAGGAAGTTGAGGAAAGTACTACATTACTTGCAGAGACACCACATTGACCTAGCTCTAATACAAGAAACCCATCTACCGCTGGCGAGTGCAATGCTCCAACACAGGGGTCTAGCGGGACATACCACAATAGCAGGGTTCACCACACACTCTAGGGGAGTCCTGACGTGGGTTAATCCACGATCTAATCTAGATTTACAACTAGTTCAGGCTGATGCGGAGGGGCGATTTCTAATATCTATATGCACGGGGAAGGGTCACGACTTGATTGTGGTTAACGTGTATGGTCCGAACTACGACTCTCCTGAGTTCTATGAACAGCTAGCTAGGTGCTGTAGGGAATATTCTTCCGCACACATGCTCTGGGGAGGGGACTTCAACCTGGTACTGGACCCGGAGTTAGATAGGTCATCTGGCCCTCCACGCAGGCCTTCAGCGGCTGCTAGGACGCTCCAGGCTGAGCTGCTGACATTGGACCTGGTCGATGTATGGAGGGGAAGGAACGCAGGCAGGGGGGGGTACACTCATTGCTCGTCATACCATAACATCCACACCAGGATTAACTACTGGTTGGCCTCCTATCCCATTAATAGCCAAATGTTGTCATGCACGGTACTGGCACGCACCTTATCTGATCATTCGCCAATCTTGCTGGTTTTGGAGACGCCGACACATAGGATCCCTCCTTTTACGTGGCGCTTTCCCCCGTATGTGCTGCTAGATGACGCCTTCAGAGGAGAACTAGCAGAAGAAATAGATATCTTTTTTGAAAAGAACATAGGCTCCGTCGATACCTTTCATACGGTTTGGGAGGCGTTTAAGGTTTTTATCCGCGGGATAGCTATGACCAAACATTCTAGTGTCCTAAAGGCCATCCGGCAGCGACTGCGCTACCTGAAGTCACAGCTAGCTGATTTGGAGAACCAACAACTGACTAACCCAGACTCCTCTATAGCAGACAGAATTAGATCCCTTATCTCGGACTTTAAAGAGGAGGCGGATAGGGAAGTATGCTATATGGGGAAATATGCAACGACACGAACTTATGGTGAGAGCGAACGTCCTGGCTCATTATTAGCCAGAATATTGCGCAACAGCAGGAGGGCCCCAAAACTGACTGAACTTACCACGGTGGGAGGGGACACTGTCACGACAGAGGAGGAGATTATGTCGGAATTCCGTGACTACTACTCCAATCTATATACTACAAAAAACGAAAACCTAGAATCGGACATGGATGACTATCTGGAGCACATACAATTGCCATTCCTAGCACAGTCGGACAGAGAGTTTCTAATGTCACCTATACTGGCAGACGAGATATCTGATGCGTTGGCTATCTTGCGTGTACATAGCGCCCCTGGGATAGACGGATTGACAGTGGTGTTCTACAAGGCGTTCAAGGACAAACTTATTCCCCACCTGTGCTCGTTATTTGATGAGATATGTGAGGAGGGCAGTATGCCACAGACTATGAGAGAAGCCTTATTAGTTACCATCTTGAAACCTGGTAGACCTCCTAATGTCTGTGGCTCGTATAGGCCGTTGTCCCTATTGAATGTGGATGCCAAACTCTACGCAAATGTTTTAGGCACTCGGCTGGCCTTAATAGCACCTGAAGTGGTGGCCCCGGAACAGTCTGGCTTTGTGCCTGGAAGGAACCTTATATACAACATACGCACGGTGTTGGGCACCTTGCAACACGTGAGGCAGGACGTGAAGGCCGTTGCCATCTTTCTAGATATGGAGAAGGCCTTCGACTCCGTAGAATGGCCATTCATGCTGAGGGTCCTGCGCAGGGTGGGATTGGGGGAGCCGTTCCTGCAAATGATTGGCGCCTTGTACTGGAGACCATCGGCCAGGGTGCGCCTTGGGGACCTTGTTTCGGATTCATTTGACATCAGTAGAGGCACGAGACAGGGCTGCCCGCTATCCCCGTTGCTGTACGCACTTGTCGCTGAGCCACTGGCTTGCGCCCTACGGGAGTATCACTGGCACCGGGGAGTCAGCTTCCCGACATACAAGATAGTCATTTCAACCTACGCCGATGACACGCTACTGTATGTGCGAAATCCGGAGACAAACCTGACCCCAGTATTATGGGAGGTGGTGCGATTTGGTGCTCTCTCCGGACTTAAGATCAATTTGGAGAAATCGGTGGTTTTCCCGCTTACTCCGGTGACCAACCACTTCGATATGGAATATCCTCAGCATTGGTCGACAGACCCGGTGCGATACCTAGGTATAATGATTCACACGGACGCAGAGGTATTGTTCCGTGAGAATTATGGCGTGGCATTCAGTAAATGTGAAGACGATGTGGAAAAGTGGTGCAGACTTCCACTGTCGAATAGCCATCATGAAGATGGTGATTTTTGCCGCGATTTCTCTTCCTGTTTAACACTTTGCCCATCATACTCTCGAAGGCCTTCTTCGGGAACTTGACGAAACTCATGGTCCTTTTGGCATGGGGTGGTAAGCAGCCAAGGGTGAAATGGAGCACGCTAACGCTACCGTATGAGTTAGGGGGCCTTGGCACCCCAGACCTTGAGCGTTACTATAGGGTTGCTCAGGCCGCCCACTTGCACACGTGGATCCATGGTGAGAGGAACATCCCACACGTTAGGATGGAACAACTCTTTGCAGACCCTCTACCGCTGCCTGCCACGATCTGCACACCTGTAGATCGTAGAATAGGAGTGCTGGACTCGATAACTGCTACAAAACATGCCTGGAACTCGTTACTGAGGGCCAGGGGAGGCGAGCTGATCTACTCCCCCTTAATGGCAGTGGAATGGCTGCATTGGCTACCGCCTATGGAGGAGAGGGGTGTTATACGTGCCCTGCATGAGCTGGGTATTGGCACTGCGGGTGCGCTGTTCGCTGAAGGAAAGGTTAAGACTTGGGACCAGGCAGCCCAAGGAGCGGATGGTCTATCGCTGCTACAGCGATTTCTATTTCACAGAGTCCGAAGTGCCTTAAAGGAAGTTCTGTGCCCAGAATTAGAGGAGCCGCCAGAGCTCCCGGAACTCTCCCATGTTATAGACACGAAACCTTCCCGTAACATGACTGCACACCTATACAAAGCTATTACTCCACATAGAGCGCAGGAAACCTCTAAGGCCCGACTTGCCTGGCAGTCCGACCTACAGATCACGATAGACGACTCCATGTGGAAATATTGCTGTGTTAACACTAGAAAGCTGTCCTTGAATGGACGTCACCGTTTGATCCATTTTAAATTCTTGCAAAGGGTGTACTACACCCCAGAGCGGCTACACAGGTACGTCCTTTGGCAATCCCCCGAGTGTGAGCGTTGCCACGCGCCGGTTGCCGATTTGCTTCACTTGGCGTGGGGTTGTCACAGGATACATGAGTTCTGGGTGGCGGTGATAACGGAGCTGGGTGAGATACTAAACTACAAACTTCCCATTGACCCGGCCTTAGCACTGCTGGGATATTCAAAGACACTGCCAGTGGCATACAGACGGTTGACAGATATGGGCCTATTGTTGGCAAGACGTACAGTAGCACAGTGCTGGATGAGGGGTCCGACACCAACCAAGAAAAGGTGGGCCAGAGATATGGTATACTGCTGCACCCAATCAGAACACTACAGCGAGTTTCTCCCCCCCACCAGCTGCCCGAAACATTTCTGGGGCCTATACAACACCTTTAGGAATACTAGAGATGACACTCCGGATACACAGCAGGAGGAGGTGGAGGAAGCGCGGTAATTTACACATTGGTTAAGGTTATTCTTAGCACACATTGGGGGGGGGGCGTTAGATGGCGACCTGTGGGGATCAGCTGCGGTCATGTGAAGCACAGATACTTGGTCACACTGCCGTATGATGACAGCTGTGGCATCCCTGGGTCACCTGACTGAGGGTGGTATGAGGACACCCAGGACATTCCGGGGTGTTCACACGCAAGTCAGGGGGACACGGGAACGGAGGCGCAGCGTAGCGCGGCACTTTGCAGCGTGCTGGCCAGCGCACCAGTTGCCTAGTTGGGTAGGGGAGGGCTTCAGTAGTTTTAGTATGTAGATGGTGGGGGGAGTTTACCTTAGTGGAGATCTTTTTTTTTCTTTCTTTTATTCTTTTTCCTTTTAGACTCTTTTCTTTTTCTTTAGCTTGAAACGAACTTTAGTAAAAATGCACCTTCACTGCTTGTTTCTGAGAAGAAGGCTACCTCTGTACTACCGTACCAATGGCGTGGGCTCCTGCACGATGCTCGGACATGGTTCCAACTGCTCACTGTGGTTATAATATCTTCTTGTAGGAACCCTAGAGCCGCCGTACCCCAGGGTTGTCGGCAAATGGCTGTGTATCAATGTCTGAATAACTGCTGTATCTGTATGAACCGTTGCTTTGCCGGCCCTGGGGGGTTGTAGGCAGCAAGCCGTGTATGTACCTGAACATACAATAAAGGTGTATGTATTCAAATCACATCTTCTGTACAGTTAAATAAAATCTTTATTAGTTTCTTAAAAAAGACAGCCTATGTGTGTTCATTTATTAAAGGTAATGTGTGGTATGCTTAAGTAATCACGTTTTATTTACTTTGGGACAAAAACACATAATGATTGTGTATCATGGCAGATTATTTAACATTAAGAAATGGCAGTAATGACTTGAATGCAGTGACTGAGGTGTGAGGCCAAATCTACTAGGTTAGCATCAAATCCATGTGTTGCATAAAACGGTCAGAGGCACTGAATCTGCTCTGATTTGTACATGAGATGTCCTGAACATTTCTGTGGATGAAGATAAAGAAGCTGCAGTACTTCTCTTCGACCTATTAGGATCTGCATTCAACAGTGTACATTATGAAACCCCATTAAAACGCCAGCATGAGTGCTTGGTTGGTTTAAGGTTTGGTGAATGAAGCTTAAGCAGACCTGGGCGCTGAGGACTTTACGTCCACCATCATGGCAGTTCCTGTCCATGTAAGAAAAGTTTTACAAATGTCTCTGTTAAACATGATGGACTGGCGTCCTTTAAACCTTTCCAGAGTGTTTTATTTTTTAAAGACAAAATCACAAAGTGGGAATTTGTTTTGGAATACTGAAAACTAATGACCCCCATGTGGTCGGTCATTTTTCATTTTTTACTGATGGACAGTAAAAAAAAACATCCAACTGCCCACTCTAAATAGGGTGGATGATCGGATGGATTACTTACCTCCAATGGCCCTAAATCCCATGGTCAAACAGAGAGAGGCTTGTGGTGTTGGAGTAAATTTTACTCCTGCACTGTAAAAGGTATAGAACTGCCTCAAAACCACTGGCCAATGGATGATCGTCACCCCAAAAAGAATGCCTCAATAACAGAAGTCGAGACATGCTGCAACCAGGAATTTAGGAATTATCACAGCGCTCTCCATCATACCACAGTTCAATCAAAATAACACCATGAGGATCCTTCAACACATCATCCCTCACCTGGGCTTCCATGCTTAATCCATGTCAATAGCCTATACCATGCCGTATCAACATGTACTACAAGACAACTCCAAAGAATTCAAAATGCAGCAGCAAGGCAACTTCTGCACCATAATATTGCAACCACATCTGACCAGCCTTGAAGCTCTGCCCTGGCAATCACTTGTTAAAAAATCTACTTTCAAGGTATTTTGCATAAGACACAATGCACTAAAAATATCTGGATCGATATTCTTACAGACATAGCACAAGGAAAATTGGATGCTTCGATCAAGGTTAGCACACACAATTGCTTCCCACGTAAGAATAAACTTGTTGGTAGTACATCCTTCTCCGTCCAGTCTGCCTAAAGTATGGAATTCACTCCTACCAAAAAGTAAGTGACACTGAAAATTCCATGGACTGACGCCCCTGAAGGAAATGGCCGCGAGAGCTCTCCGCTCTGCTGAGACCACCCGCCGGCCCGACTATCCTGTTCTTTATCCTGACCCCCGAGCCGCGGAGCTGACACTGGAGGACTTGCAGGCCCTTTTGAGACGACCCCCGGAATCCTGCGTGCCCCGGAGCCAGAGATAGGCCCGTTCTGATTTTGGGCCTGCATTGTGGCTTAAGCCGGGAGCTCGAGTGCGCAGGCCACCCGCTCCCGAAGTGAATAACAGCGGGGACCCTGGCCGGAAGTTGCCGGTCGGGTCCCATCGAGTGGGGGCTTGTGAGCGGCGGCGGCCGCAGACTGGATCAGCGACATTGCGGGACCCCTGCCTCCCCTCCGGACTTTGAGCTAGGACTCTGAGGGAGCCCGGAGGACACCGAGGCTCCTGATTTCGGCGGGGCGACTGCGGAATGCGGAGCATCTTGACCTGAAGTACGTGAGTGCGAGCAGGGGTCACGCTGTGGGCCCCCCCTTTGCGGATAACGCCTGTGGTACTGTGGGATGCCTGCCCCCTCCCCGACTGTGACTTGTGTCTCTGAGGGGGGCAGGAGGTTGCTGTGACTTCGGATTTCGGCGGGGCAGCGGCAGAGCGTTTTGACCTGGACGGGGGGTGAGTGTGGGCTGGGGTCACGCTGTGGGCCCCCTCCTTGCGGATAACACCAGTGGTGCTGCTGGATCCCTGTCCTCCACCGCCGAGCGGCAGATTGTGGTGCCTGGGGTGCCCTGAACATTGGTGAAGCTCCAGATGTCGGCAAAGCCTGGTGGGGAGCGTCCTGACATTGGTAGGGTAGGTGTGCATAGGGGTCGCGCTTTTGGGACCCCCTCCTGGACTGTTCCTTTATGAGCGGTCATTGGCCAATTTTGGAATGAGACCCGACGAAACTGCGAGTCTGCCCCGGTGAGGTTTGGGACACTTGCTTCAGTGTCCAAGAGTGGAGACAGAGTTGGCAACGGTCAAGAAACGGAAGAGAAGCTACCACTCCCCTGGGGAGCGGGAAAAAGGATTACGTTGCACCCAGAGTTGAAGGTTGCGGTGGACCTAGGGAGGAGTGGTGGCAGGGGGAGAGTCACGGAGCCAGTGAAAGCCAACTGAACTAAACAGTGATTGACTCTGTACTCCCCTGCTGGTGCAAGGCTAGTTTGGAGAAGGTGAGAGCGCTGTGACGGAGCACTTGTGGTATTGGAGTCTCTGGCATTGAGTGGTCGGGCTGGTGGCCAGACGGAGTAGCGAGCGCTGCGGAGGATGGCGTCCAAACTAGATGGGAGAGACACTCTTCCAGGGGTCTGAGGGCCCCAAAGACAGTTCAATCTAATAAATTGAACCGTTACCCTTTACTGAAGGGCTCAACTTCCGGCTCGGGGTCCTCTGCTGTCTTCGCCGGGGGGTCTCCGGATCATGAGGCGGACATCACGCTGCACATTTTATGGCGGCCATGGGCAGTACCAAGTCCTCCCTGGGACAACAAATGGTGTCTTTGAACTCTAAACTAGACATAGTGTCTATTGAAGTAAATCTAATGAGAGCGGTCCTTACCAGGGTTAACGAGAAGGTCAAGTCACTTGACATTAAGACAGCCACCTTAGTGGACAACGTATCTCCGCTGCAACAAGACATGCGTGCTCTTAAATCCTCACACAATCTGACAGAGGACAAGCTGGACGAATATGAAGGAAGGGCCCGGAGAAATAATGTCCGTATCTTGGGGGTCCCTGAGAGATCGGAGAGCATGAGCTCCGCACTGACTGAAGGTGCAGGCATTTTGCACAGACTGGACCTACAGGAGCTCTTTGAGAGTGGTGCGGCATGGTTATGGGCATGCACATACTTTCCACATGCATGGGTCAACTTACAAGTCTCCTTCTGGGTATCTGAATCTAATCCTGCAGAAGTGTATTATTCTGTCATTGCCCACCATCATAAGATTACATTTAATTTTTACATGTCTTCTGCTCCTTCACTAATGTGGCTGCCAACACTACGTCCTTTGATGATTTTCTGTTGCAGCATGCACACATTTAAATCTGTGCATCTTTGTCTAACCTTCCATTTGGAGAGAAAGAAAGAGTGACAAGTTTGGCTTAGGTGTAAGTGTGTATTTTTATAAGAAAATTAACCTAGAGCTAATACAATGGGAACTGGCGGTTTAGTTGTAATTTACGATATTGCCTCATTTCTCTCACATCAATGTTTAGCCATTTCAAAGAAGTATTGCAGGGCGAAAAAAACAAAATAAATTATTAATCAGCCATTTGAACGCTACCTTAGATATCAGAAAATACCACATTAAGAAAGATGCTCCTCCTCACCACGATCTATGCTCTACACAGTAGGGTACAACCAAGATTATTGAGAAGTCATTACAGCTTCGGTCCCTTGCTCACTTTGCCACTAGATTCAAGCTAGCTTGGCTCGTGAGGGGTGTTACCCCGAAACCGGTCCCAGCATTCTACTTTCCGGTTCAGGGAAGACCTGGCTTGGCAGTTCAGGCTGGACTGTTTCCATGAGGCACAGGTTCAAGACTGATTTGTATATGGCTGGGTCTGAACTGAGGTGGCGAAGTGAGCTAAAGAACGATGATGGATTCAACCCAGATCTGTGACTTGGGGGGAGTATTTGAAAAGTTTCAGCACTCTGTTCTTCAACTCCTTGTGTTTGCTTTGTTCACCCTAAGTTGGCAGGGTATGCCCAGACGTGGGTCACTTGCTCACTTTACCACTGGATTCAAGCTAGCCTTGCTGCTGAGTGGTGTTACCCCGAAACCGGTTCCAGGATGCTTGTTCCCGGTTCAGGGAAGACCTGGCTTGGCAGCTCAGGCTGGACTGTCCCCATGAGGCACAGGTTCAAGACTAAATTGCATATAGCTGAGTCTGAACTGAGGTGACAAAGTGAGCTAAAGAACGATGATGGATTCAACCCGGATCTGTGACTGGAGGTGAATGTTTGAAAAGTTTCAGCACTCCATCCCTCATCTCTATGTGTTTGCCATGCACACACTTTCCCACATGCATGGGTCAACTGAGAAGTCTCCTTCTGGCTATCTCAATCTATTCCTGCAGAAGTGTCGTATTCTGTCAATGCGCACCAAAACAAGATTACATTTAATTTTTACATGATGATTTCCTGTTGCAGCATGCACACAGTTAAATCAGTGCATCTTTGTCTAACCTTCCATTTGCAGAGAAAGACGCAGTGACAAGTTTGGCTTAGGTGTAAGTGTGTATTTTTATGAGAAAATTAACCTAGAGCTAACAAAATGGGAACTGGCTGTATAGTTGTAATTTACGATATTGCCTAATTTCTCTCACAGCAACGTTTAGATATTTCAAAGAAGTATTGCAGGGTGAAGAAAAAAAATATTCATCAGCCATTTGAACGCTACCTTAGATACCAGAAAAAAAATCATTATGAAATATACTCCTCCTCACCACAAGCTATGCTCTACAAATATGGGTACCATCAAGATTATTCAGAAGTCATTACACCTTTGAGTAAAAATTTGTGTATTACATATTTCGATACTTTTATTGGACAAAAAGCAGTGGTATAAAACCCAGGTATATTTAAGGAAGCATGGGAAATATTTCACTGTTACGTGTGAAATTTAGACTTTATCTTCCTAATGTTAGTCCCCAAACCACTGTGCAGAGGTTCTACATTGTCCAGGCTACTTGGATTATGCAGCTGGGAAAATGAAGGTTATCGTTATAGTATGCAACAAAAAATAGGAATTATATGGCACTTAGTTTGGCAGTATTATTTTCATCCATTTGAGCTAGAATCAACAATTTTGGTGTAATCTGCATATTTTGTGGTAAATTCACAAAATTCATAAATATACTGCAAACTCTGCAGCCACAGATTCACAGTAATCAACTGATCTTGCCGTTGCTTATTGTTTTATCAAGAATTTATTTGTGACAGGTAAATAAATGCTCAGCATTTTTTTAAATTTCAGCCAATGCCCATTGTTACACTTTGAATAAAACAGCTTGCAATATAGAAAACACAGAAAAAGTACCTTGTCTCTGCCATCTCTGGCTTCTAGTGACATTTACAAATTACAGGGCCAACTATACCACCAGAGCCACTGAATGATAGTGTTGGGCCGGATCACACAGTTACCCGTTATGCGTGCTCTATATATATTTCCCTTTAAACCATTGTTTATATGCAAATAGATAAACCTCAACTTTAAACAAGAGACAACTCAATTAAGTGCTACCCATATACAGTAAATAAATACCAAAATGATTTGTATTTGGTCCACTCACTTGCCAGCTTGAGTAAATCGGCCTAATGGCTATGTTAAAACATCAACAGTACATGAGTGTTCACAAACAGTGGTCAAGTCAAATGTTTGGAGCTTTTTTTGAAAGTTCTATTACATCAACTACGGATGGAGATCTGGTCTTGAGTTGCTGGTGAGCACCCCTCATTTTGTAACCGTCAGATGGAAGGACTCCACGATTTGATTTTATGTATCCCTGTTTATTCTTCCCACCTCAAGACAACTTCTTCATGTCTGTGGGCGCACTTTATTGGGCACATCACATTGGGAAATTCTCCCACACCCATCTTCTTGTTCCTTGAAGCATTTATCATTATGCAGATCATGTTACTGTTAATCAGAAAAGACACTTTTCCAGTAAGCCTTCAGGGCTTTCTTTTCTGTGCGGCAGACATGCACAGGACTCGCTTGGCAGCAACCATCTTGCAGACATCCAAAACTCGCAGGTCTGGTGGACTCTCTGAGCTGTAGCAGTGCTCGGTGTCTCAGGGGAATGCACTGGAGAAGACAAAAGATGTGGCTTTAATGTGCTAAAGCATGAAAGAACAGGTGAGGATATATGCCTTGTCCATGGTTTAGCACACTAAAAGGACCTATTGGTCTGCCAAATGGGTATTGTGACACTGATCGGGAGGCCGCTCCTTCTCTTTCCTCGCGGCCAAAGCATGGAACGCCCTTCCGCTCCACCTCAGACAGACAACATCGTTCCCCATCTTCGCAAGAAACCTCAAAACCTGGCTCTTCGACAGACCCCCTCCTTGATGGAATGGAACCTGCACCCCCTACCCCTAGCGCCTTGAGACCCTTACGGGTGAGTAGTTGCGCTTTAACAAACTCCTGATTGATTGATTGTCTCGGCCGCCATTTGACGAAATGGTATCCCCCACCACCACTGGTTAGCACTAACTCCCCCCACCCCCCTCACCGAAGGTCTGGTCTAGTTGCGCCCCTGCCTGCAGCATGGCACACTGCAGCATTTTGAAGGTCAGTCGAACTGGAAGTCTCACTGGCTGCCTTCGTCCAGAACCTGGGGAGGTGGGAGCCGAGCGAGCCCGGGAGACACTCACTCCACTGTGGCCATGATTGATCCTATGTGGGCCACGCCTCTGTGCCCGTTCACTCTGCAGCACTAAAAGCAGTTCTTATGCTGGCCATGCCGCGCATCGCAGCCCGAACCTTTTTACGTGGCAGCAGGAACAGATTGTTCAAGACTTCTTACAGTATGTAACGGGGGATGAGGGCCCGAGGCAGCCCTTTCCTCTGCGGTATATTGTGACAAAATGACGTAAGTCAGGGAACAACAGACCCAAGCAAGTACTTTATGTCTTAGACTCTACGTTACGTCTCACCCGGGCCCAGGTAAAGAGGACTGTATCCATGGCAACCAGTCGCCTCTCCTCAACCTGGCCCGGCTCACATTCAACTCACTGCCAGGGCGACCCAGCAGGCACGCTGGACTCACACTGCTCTGGCTCAGTGCCTTGTTGTGCTATTCAGAGGACTCAGAGTGTTTGAATCTAATATGCATGACATAGCATTTTAGTGTAGTGATGTGTATACTAGCAATACATGTGTGGCATTTGACAGGGCTGTGAAACATATTACTCTTACAACCTGAGAGAAAAAAAACGTAACCATAAACTTACATAAACAATTCAGTCTGTTTTACAGTCATACAAAACTGCCATCAGCAGAGCAGCTTGTTTGAGTCAGTAGATTGGTCGTACTGAGTTGTTCAGTTTTGTATCTGATTTTGCTTGAAGTCTCTCAAAACTACTTCACGTCACTTGGAAGGAAATGTAACCATCACTGAAGCTTGAGGGAAGGGCTACCGAGGGTCCGCGCTATACGACCGAATATCATGTATTGAAAGCCTATGAGAGACCCATGATATAGCAGAAACTATGTATTAATTACGAAAATGTAGCCAGTGCATTACTGCACAGATAACTTGTACGAAATGCATAATTGCCGATTGGATGTATGCAATTGTTTAACCACTATTCCTTCCTAACAATAAAGTTTAAAAAAAAAAAAAAAAAAAAACTACTTCACGTCTGGTGCTTGAATTTTCGAGGGCATGCATTATTTTAACTGAAGGTCAAACACAAACGTCTCTTTTCCACCTGTGCGTTGAATTGGGTCATTCTACCGACTGAAATACCATGATATTGGTAAGGGAGTTTTTGCTTGGTGCTAAGCGCGGACATCTCAGCTTGGACAGTGATAAGGTAGCTTGTTTCAAGCTTGGAAGGGATGTAGCAGCCATGCTGCCAAATGGCTCAGTCAGGGCAAAGGTCCTAAAAAAGAAGTGGGGGGGGACTGACCAAGTTAGGCAGTGCGCAAGTGGGGTGAATGTATGACATTGTTCTGCATTCTGTCCATCAATTGTTCTTTTGCATTTGTCACCCAGAGTGGGACGGGTATGCCCAGACGTGGGTCCCGTGCTCTCCATGCCACTGGAGTGAAGCTATCCTGGCTGAAGAGGGCTGAAAGACAAAAAAAACGGTCCTAGGATGCTTGTTTCCAATCCAGGGAGGACCAGGCCTGGCAGTTCGGGCTGGACTGTTCCCATTGGGCGCATGTCAAGACTGATTTGCATATGGCTGGGTCCAAACTGGAATGGCATGGTGAGCAAAAGAACTATGGATTTAGGCCCAGATCTCTGTACTGGGGTGAATGTATGACATTGATCTGCATTCTGTCCATCAATTGTTCTTTTTGCAGTGTGCAAGTGACATCATGGCATGTGACATCATAGTTGTGACATTGCGCATTACAGGAAGTGGCACCACAACCCATGATCTCACAGAAGTGACATCAGATCTTAAGACTTCACACATATGTTTAGCAGGTCTATTGAATAGACTTGAGCACATTCCAATGTTTAATAAATGAGATTGTGCATTAGGGTTGTGCCAATAAAGAGACACACACTGGACGCAAAATCTGGGCCTCTACTTATACACTTATTTATTTTTAAACCCTGCCACAATGTGGCACTAAATCTGTTCTGCTCCATTGCTTGGAAAGTCTGCACTTTAAAACATCTTATAGGGTTAAGGCATCTGCTGCAGAGATCTTTGTGTGGCAACTTAATCTCTGGGTATAATAATAATAATGGTAAAACAACTTTGGAGGTTAACATATTTGCTGGAGAGATCGGTGTTTTGTCTAGTCCCATTTTTGAATCAAGGTAGCTTAGAGAGTTAAAGTGTCTCCTGCAAAACACATTGTATAACACACAGAAGAGATTTTTATTTTATGTAAATGGGTTGCTGCTTTTAACATATGATTTATTGTCAATGTATACTGTGTACATGTGATGTAAAGCGCTTGACACCCTGGATTGGGATGAGTAGCGCTATAAAAGAAACAAAACAAACTAGTGGTATTTAAATTATTTGTGTAAATACTGAGACAGATTAACACATCTGACATTCTTACAGTGCATGCATCTCTCTTATGTACCAGTAAAGCACACAGTCAAAAGCTGCCTCTCTTAAGTAACTATGAAGTGAGAAGCTGTGAGCCTTTGTTTACCCTCCATTGCATTTAGGGGTGACGCTTCTAATAGCTCTTAGCTTCTGTACTCCAAAACAATGAGGTCTTATGGCCCCTTAACTTCAGCCTTTGTCATGGGCCCAGTTGGAATCTGATCAGCCCCCTGCCTGCACGTTGCTGCTCAGAACTTCACGTGCAGGCGCTGCTGAATTTGTCCCGGTGTCTGAAAATTGCACCAGGACAAGTTTGGCATATTTCTGTGGGGCCCACCCTCTTGGCTGGGTAGACGATGTCCACCCTGCGAAAGGAGTCGGTGGACGCTGTCTACCAATGTGTACCCTCAACTTGTGCCCTGGGCTCAGTGCTGTTTTCAGGGAAGCACATTTGGTGATGCACATACAGTTTGGCAGCAGGCCCCCTCTAGATGGTACTAGTAAAGTAGACAGCCAACTTTCCTTGAATAAAACCCTTCCCCATGGGGACAACATAGGCCCCTACAGCCACTTCAGTGGGGCCTTCCCATTTGGCCTAAGGCCTATGAATATTTGTGAGGTATGGGAGCACCAGTAGTCTCTCAACACAAACTGACGTGGGACCCCATCTTTTTGTGCTACTCCACAATCAAGAGATTTGTACATAGAACAACGCTTATGGAAAGGCTGGTCCAGATTCAATCACCTTTGAGACCAGGCCTTTCCATGGCAGTGGCCCAAAGGGAGCTACCCGGGTTTCGAATGTGGTAATTGTAGGTTAATTTGTCTTTTCTGAATGGTATGCTCTTTCCCCATAAGGGTCCTACTTTTCTAAAGAAAATGTGCCAACTTCTCCCTCTCTCCTCACATTAGTAGATTGGTAAATCCAACAGACATTGGTCCTAGTTACCTCAGCTGGCTCAGGGGTTTGACAACATTGCATTGATTTTCTTTTTATTGTGTTTTATTGTATTGAAACACCTATAAGTACATTTCATTATCTGTAAAAATGTATTATCTTCAACAGAAATGAAAGTTCACCAGAGGGAGCGACAATAAATGCTGCAGGCTGATTAGCTCTCGAGCACTGAAGGATGGAAGAAAGTGATGGATAGAGAAAGAAGGGGAGTGACTATTGGGAAGGAGGGTGGTATTAAAGGTGCGTTGGGAAATGATTGAAGACACTAGGGCATACATATGATACACGATGTAGGAGAATTAGAGGTGGGGAGAGATTTGGAAGGTGTGAGACGTGGAAGAGGTGAAGGATCATTAACAATAGGTTTGGACATAAAGAGAAAAAAGACCCTGATAGGACATGAGAAGGGAGCAAGAAAGGGGTTCAGAGAGTCATGGTGTGAGCATAGAGACGTGGTGAAGATTTGTGGATAGCGCTATTAAACTATTCACTCGTCTAAGTCCACATTTATTGAATCATCTCTGATTCTTGGTTCAGTGGGGATATTTTGCGGCTTGTTTTCCTGGCAGCAGCTTTTCAGCAGCAGCAGAATTGATCTCTCTTCCCTTCGTCTCCTTCAGCAACGTCGTGTGGGAAGCTACTTCAAAACCACTTGTTACCGGAGGCGTGGATTGCCATTCGAACTTGCAGGGCTGCGAGCAGGCGGAGGCGCAGGACTACCAGTCCCAGGAGCGCCCGCCCGCCCTCATTGAACCCACCTGGGCAGCTCTCCCTGCAGGCTCCTCCCCCATTGGATCGAAGAAAAGGTAGCTGAATCGGACTACCGGTGGGATACTTTGCGGCTTGTTTTCCTGGCAGCAGCTTTTCAGCAGCAGCAGAATCGATATCTCTTCCCTTCGTCTCCTTCAGCAACTCGCGGTACCCGCTACGCGGGTCCTGCGTTGTGTGGGAAGCTACTTCAAAACCACTTGTTACCGGAGGGGTTGATTGCCATTCGAACTTGCAGGGCTGCGAGCAGGCGGAGGCGCAGGACTACCAGTCCCAGGAGCACCCGCCCGCCCTCATTGAACCCACCTGGGCAGCTCTCCCTGCAGGCTCCTCCCCCATTGGAACGAAGAAAAGGTAGCTGAATCGGACTACCGGTGGGATACTTTGCGGCTTGTTTTCCTGGCAGCAGCTTTTCAGCAGCAGCAGAATTGATCTCTCTTCCCTTCGTCTCCTTCAGCAACTCGCGGTACCGGCTACGCGGGTCCTGCGTCATGTGGGAAGCTACTTCAAAACCACTTGTTACCGGAGGGGTTGATTGCCATTTGAACTTGCAGGGCTGCGAGCAGGCGGAGGCGCAGGACTACCAGTCCCAGGAGCGCCCGCCCGCCCTCATTGAACCCACCTGGGCAGCTCTCCCTGCAGGCTCCTCCCTCTTTTTTAGACCATACAAATTAAATGGATTAGCCCCGCTGCGCGGGAGCGACCGGGAGAAGCCCGGGACAAGGGCGGGACCGTCTGTGGCCGTTCGTGGTCGGACGAGGTTGGGTTAGGACTGGACCCCTGGTAAAACTGTTTCCCAAACAATAGCAGCTTTACATTCATCGCTCGGGACCCAAAGGTACATTGATATAGTTTGTCTTCGAAAGGGAGGGTGTTATATAGCATTTTAAGTATAGAAGGTTAAATAAGTTGAAATTCATTATGCCACTGAGATCAGGGAAAGAACGTTTAGTTCAGTTACAAACATCAAAGGGAGTAGTTTCTGGCCCACTGGATGCCTTTATCACTAGAGCCACAGGGATTCTGGAGAAAAAAATAGAAATGGTGGAAAAAAGGTTGTCCTTAGACTTAGTTACTGGAAAGCGCTCCTCGATGGGTGGCTTGGCATTAGCCAAAAGTCCTGTCCCCCATGCAGCATCCAACTGCATTTATTCTATAAAGACAGAGGTTCAGTGGGTGTTTTGAGAAACCTACTTCAGCGTATAATATAGGTTAAATGAAAAATCACATAATCACTTATTATTTGAGCACTTTGCCTTATGTGCAGATAACACAAGGAGGGTTTGGGATTCATAGTGTGGATTAGGTTGCTAGTTTGTGTCCATAAATTGAGCTATTCAGCAAGTTGATACTCTGCACTGCTCATGTGCATAAGCACAAATACAGTGCTCTTAACCTGTTGACTTCAGTGAACCCCTAGTTAATCATGGCTGGACTCTGGGGACCCCCACTGAGTCAATGGTAAAATCCGGGGACCCCGCTGTGAGCAAGTTCATAGATTTGAAGTGTAAAACAATGCACAAAATTACAGAAACAAGTACTCATCAAACAAATACTCATTTTTCGTCTTTATGTCCATAGGCTTTATTAATCTGTTAATGTATTTTTTTTTATACCCAATGCTTTCACGGACCCCCTGAGTAGGTGTCGTGGACACGGGACCATAGGTTAGGAACCCCTGCACTAATACATAGCTTTTCATAGTCCTAGACATTTGGGACAAAAAATGAATATGATCTCATAATAATGAATGACCAGGTCAGATCAACATGATTATGTATTATTTAGCTCTTTTTCCCAAGAGTTGTCCCCTTTACAACTTCTTGTTTGTAATACCGTGCCTTCCGTTTTCAATGATGTCTAATAGGTCATTTTAACCAGTGTATACCTTGTCGCATATTACCTGATGAAACTTGAAAGTAATATGTTAATTTCAGTGAGACTCAATCATTTAATATTTATTTAGCAAGGCACTATTTATAAATATTTGTTTTGTAATAGTTTATAAAAATGATACCTTAAAGTTTAACTGGGCCTCAGACAATATTGTAACAGCTCTCTGGGTAGGCCTTGGCTTTCCTGATGGGATAAACATGAGTAATCATTTTCTGCTGAGCCTTCTCTGGAAATGCTCAGCATATATCCCACCTTTGGCTTTGCTCAGCAATGCTACTTTACATTACTTAGGGACTGAGACATCCTGTGTCATCATTACAAGCCAAACTTTGCTTCAAGCCTTCTGAGGGAGCTTTCCTCTGCTTTGCCTCACAACATGGAATCCCTTTGAAGTGCAGCCAGAATTAGAGTAAAGGAATAGGTGGATCCTTCCTACAAGGTTGGCCCTTTGCCTTCTTGGAATTACAAGAAATGACACACAATAACTCCGCGGACTGAAAACAAGCATTGTATAAAGTTATATGCTGCCGCTCCCTGGTACGGGTAAGGTCTTTTTGAAGCTCTGCAGGCTTATCAGTACCCTTTCCCTTAGGAACACATAGGCCATTCGCCTTAACAGGCTAATACCCATTCAGTCAACTGCATATAACACATTTTGCCTTCTCCTCCACTGAGTTACGGCTGTTTCTCTGAATGTGATCCAATTCAGCATTTTAGAGATCACTGACGATAAATGTGTTTTCAATGCGGTGTTGGGCATTACACCTGTGCTGCAGCTTCCCCATCCCAGGCTGCCATGAACATAAATGGCAGCCATTTACAAGCACTTCTCCACAGCTCATGTTCATAGTGTGGATTGCTAAGCAAGAGGCTTTTTGGCGGGGGCTTGCATGACAACAGAGACCACTTTCGGCTTCCGACTGCTTTCTGTGGCCAACCAAACTTGGAGCAGTTTTAGATTTTGAAGACGTTGCAGAAATAAGGAAAGGTTTGTACCCCTTTTCCAAGATTCCTGTTTGACTGAGTCTTATCCAATGATAATGGTTAATCTGATCCTCAACATACTGCCGTGACCAGTTAGATACTCTGTCTGTTGGTCTCTCCTGCCTTCTTGCTGACAGATCCCAGAGTGCTTTGTGGTCTGTATGCCCTTATAACTGTGAAACACAAAGGGAACTCCTATGCTGGAATTTACTACACACAGTCCTGTGAGCAGAGGGATTCTTGGTTCTCAGCCTGTGCCTGGCTGTTTTCAAGAAAATGAATGAGACTGTATCTGACTGTTAGCAGTAGAAGTGAGAGAAACATGTGTGACGGCCAGAACACCTCTACAGTGCCTGGTGTGATCATTTGCCAACAAGCCTCACATTATGTTTATACTAGGAGAGCTGTTTTAAGACAAGGCAAAGTGAGCCGTTGCACAGGACTTCCCCCTTCTAAGACCCCACCCCCCAGTAAAGTGATCAGGACACTCTCTGCTACTGTCTTTGCCTATCCCTACCTCTATACCCAGATGTCTAAGTTACTCCTCTTCCCACACCACCCAGTTTCCCTTTTATCTCACCACCTGCTATCTCTTAGCAACCTCCTCTTTCTCTTTACTTCTCCATCTTTCTCTAACTCTCTATGCCACAGCTTTCCAAACTTTTTATGTTGGTGACACACCTTTTTGTAAAAAAAATCTCAGGGACATGGTAACGCGAGGAAGCGCAGCGAGCGAGCCCGAACCATCTATGGTGGGTTCGGGCCCCACACCCCACACACACACCCCCACAGACACACCACCCCACAGACACCACCCCACACACACTCACAACCCCCCCACACACCCAACCCCACCCCCCCCCCCACACACACACACCCCACACACCCCCCACACCCCCCCACACACACACCCCACACACACACACCCCCACAGACACACCACTCCACAGACACCACCCCACACACACTCACAACCCCCCCACACACACAACCCCACATACCCCACACACACACACCCTACACACCCCCCACACACACACCCCACACACACCCCACACCCCCCACACACACACCCCACACACACACCCCACACCTAGTATCTGGAGTTAAAAGATTTGAACACATCACTCCAGCTCTCAACTGCCTCACTTGGCTTCCCATGGAAGGGAGATGTATCTAAAAATTGTCCTGCATCATACACAAAACCCTTCACTCTTCTACCCCCAACTACTTAAACAACAAACTGATTAGAGCAG
Organism: Lissotriton vulgaris; assembly: GCF_964263255.1. NCBI lineage: Eukaryota > Metazoa > Chordata > Amphibia > Caudata > Salamandridae > Lissotriton > Lissotriton vulgaris. Next base: position 275,385,532 of record NC_141700.1, on the reverse strand, counting down.
GTCAATCCAGAACACTAAGAAGCACCAACTCACTCCTTATTCTTTCGAAAGTGAAAAAGAAAAGTACCCAATACCGATCGTTCTCTGGCAACACTCCCAGGATATGGAACGCTCTCCCTGGAGTCCTCAGATGCAACCCCCCCTTCTCCTGTTTCAAAAGGGACCTGAAGCTCCATCTCCTAAACAAATACTTTCAAGACCAACGTCAACTAACCCAGTCTTCCTTATCCAAGTTGTCTCCCCTTTCCCTGGACTTTCATGGATAGTGGGTGACCGGACAATGTCGTTCTCCCCTTTCTTTTTGCTCTCTCCCCCTCCGCTGTACTGCATATTCATTGATTCCTATGTTGTATTTGGATCTATGGTTTGCTTCCTTACTGTAGGCCTACTATGTAATTGTAATGTCCTCCTGCTGTGTACTGTGTGTATGTAAAGCGCTCTGATACCTACGGGTCGAGCTAGCGCTATTCAAAACTTTAAAAATAAATATAAATAAACACCCGCACACACACACAACCCCACACACACAGACACCCCCCACACACACACCCCCCACACACACCCCACACACCCACACACCCCCACACACATACACAACTCCACACACACCCACACACAGAAAAATGCAAGTGTCCGTCTGTAACACAACTGGTGCTCATGTAAAGCGCTCTGATACCTTTGGCTCTAGTTTGCTCAACAAAATAAGTTTGGCAAAAGCTGCATGGTAAAGCATAAAGGATGTTTTCTACCATTATTTATCAACGTAATTGCTTTCTTAGAATTACTCCTTGAGGACCCCCCTTTCTCCCTCCCTCCAATCATACTTATGCAGATGTCATCTTAAGCGCAGCCTCTTTTAGGCAATCTTTTATTCCCTGCAGTCCATCAGGGGTTAAAACATCTGAAATAGCAAGCAAGGATGAAAACCACGGCATGAAAAAGTCTTTCAGATCAGCTGCTTTCGCATTGCATTATAGTTGATACACTGTATCAGGTGTGCAACACCCATTGGCATCAAAGGGCTTCATCTCATCTCATCTCATTGCATCGCGCGACACACCTACATATGGGTCGCGCACAGTAATGTGTCACGCAACACAGTTTGGAAAGCTGTGCTGTAAAATATACATGTTACAACATATGTTCCAACCTCACATTCCTGAAAAATTCTCAGAATTAAAATGCTCTAATGGTCACTATATGGAAGAAAGATTAATGAACGAAAGAGATAAAGGGAGAGAAGAACGAGAGAGATGAGGAGAGAGAATAGGCGAGAGAAAAATTAAAAGGGAAAAGTAAGAAGGAAAAACACTCATGGTCTGATTGATGAGAGGCAAAGCACTTAACAGATTACGCACCTTTATTTTCCTCCAAACTTTTCCTGAGCACCTTTGTATTTGTGGGTCACAAAACAGCCCAGTATGCTGAGCACTCGCTGCAGAGATCTGAGCAACCTAGTTTTAAAAGTTAACTCCCAACCAGCAGCGGTCTAACCCCCTGCGAACATTTTCTCAGCGTTGTTTCTCCAGTGCCTACATGTGCTCACTTGCCTCCTCACTCCTTCCTCCTCCGCTGGAATCATGTGACTTTGTAATACATGTTCTGCCCTGTGTCATTTGATTGCCCAAGTGGTGAGCAGGGAGAGTGGCTGAAGCTGTGCACAACACACAATGGCAACGTGTCCTGGTGGCGGGCTGCCTGCTGCTCTGGGGTGGGCGTTCTGTGTGCATGCTTCTGATGCCCATGCCACCACAAAAAAATCCATTTGGTCTCTTTTCTTGCTGAAATGGTCTCCAAATGTGGAGACCATTTTAGCAAGAAAAGAGGCCAAATGGATTTTTTCAGAGAAGGCAGATCGTGAGGGATTGAATGAAAATATTGAGTGGAATAAAGTGAGTAGGAGGTGAACCTGATATTAATAGCAATTACTTCGCAGGGAACATGTCCGATTTTTTGACCTATCAGACATACAGCACCACCAGTTATTGACATCTTTTTTCAGAGAAGGCAGATCGCAAGGGGTTGAATGAAAATATTGAGTGGAATAAAGTGAATAGAAGGTGAACCTGATATTAATAGCAATTACCTCGCAGGGAACATGTCCGATTTTTTGACCTATCAGACATACAGCACCACCAGTTATTGACATCTTTTTTCATTTCCCCCCAGCTTGAAAAATATCCTACTAGTGCAGTACACCAGGGTTCAACGGGGGTTAGATCTAGCATCGCGGGGGATTGGTCATCTCCCCGGAAATTGCCCCCCTGGGGGGCTGGAATATTTACTTGAATTTTCTATACTCCCACATCTACATATTCAGTTATACATATCTCTAATAGAGATGTGGTGTGGCTTACATATACATGTTGTTCTCCCTGCTTCCCTCCACTTAGTTAACCTGCTTTTTGGATTCTAAATTGATTTCCCATTCCATCACTTCTGGGTGGCCCATTGGATAGCTGGACCATTGGTAGATCGGGTCCAGGTTTTCAGGATTTTATCCCATTTCAAGATGGCCACGGTTAACTACTAGCCTGTACCGCGTCTCGTAGCGTGGTGGGTGGAGTCGCTATTTCCTCTTGGTATTCCACAGAGAAGGCTGGACCCTCGGTATACCGGGTCCGGGCTCTTGGGATTTTAACCCATTTCAATAGTCTTCGGTGAGGATCGTCGGAAGCGCCGGAGGGACGCGGTATTAGTAAGGCGGAATGCGTGTGGAGGAATGAATGGATGAAGAGAGTTTGGAGTACGGTACAGGGGCGTATCCATCTAGGTGCCGACTACTGGGCCTAAGCTGACGCCCGTTTTGAATATGCCTGGGATGGCATTACAAAGAGTATTCAACAGCAAAGACCCAGATACGTTTGCTAACCCCCCCCCGGGGAAACATACAGTGACATTGTAGCTCTGTGGGTGTGGAGATGGTCACACCACGACGCATCGTGTGACGACACTTTGGTACAACTGGGTGGTGCATGGCTGTGAAGTGCTCAGAATCAGTCAGTAGACTGTATAGGGCCATGTATGCATTTTCAGACTTGACGGGCATTATTTTATTGGCGTGTTGATTTTATTTAGGGGGCTCGAGATACTCCGAGCCAGTGGAGGACACGTGATCACGTGACACGGGGTCCGTTACATGATTGCTGGTACGTGACGACCGGGCAATCATAAGGTAAATAATAGTCCCTTTCAATGTGTGGTTTTAATGTGTTTTGATATGCCTTGAATAAAAACCTTCGGATGAAGGGTTGTAGTACATTGTAGTACATTCACTGCTGCGCTCTGGTTTTTACATTAACACAGGTCCTTTAATTAAAAAGATGTGAAGACTGAGAATAGAGAACCCCATCTTTGCCCTGAGGAAGTTGCTGAAATTGGAGCAACAAAACATGTCGGCTCTAAATAAACAATGATGGTATATAATTAACCATTTTTAATTGGGAGGTTTTGCAGCACCAAAATAAAGATAGACAGCCAGCAAACCTCACCTGAATTTTATCTTTTCTGTTGAACCGATTCTTATGGTTCATCTCTTTTTCATGGGGTTATAGGTATATCAATACACAGTTCCACAATAAGTGTTGGTATTCGCTCACTGTTGGTTTATATGTCCCTATTCTCACCTGTGTACATTTGAATGTCTTTGTGTACTTTCTTTTTACATCACACAGAGAGAGTGACCAATGATGAGAAGTGGGTGTACCGGTTATTGTTAGCTGGGAACCCCCTCGGGTGATTCGACCGTGAGGCACTCTCTCTGTTTTCACTCTATTTTTGTTTGTAGTGAGTAGTGGCCTGTGTTCATCTTTGTTTATAAGCTTATACATCTTGACCTGGGGAATAGTGTTATTTTACACATTCAGGGAATCTAGATTTATGATGATATATCAGACCCCCACTGGTCTATTATATTGATGTTTTATGGATTAGGTAAGGCTCTATTTGATTGACACACAGACCAGTGCCCCAGATACATAAATACAAAAAGCAGAAGTGCATCCATATTACCAGTGTTTTCACATTGACTGGTGAGGACAGTAGAAGAGAGAATAAGCAAGCAACATCAATTCAGGTTACACATTTTAAGAGGTCTGAGTGTGGAAAATATCATTGAGTCGTCTTGTAGTTCAAGTCCATAATAATTGATCCAACCACAACATAGTTTGTGGAATTTACACGGGCAACCCCTGCTTTGCACTGCCGTTAGTGGTCCATGCCTGTCTTCCACTCGGTCATGGATGGAATCTCAGGAGCCTCTCAGTGCTTGGCCAAATCTCTTTTGGCCAGGACTAAGACTAGGTTGTAAAATATCAGCGTCATTTGTGGGAGGTCAATATCCGTGGATATGCCTAAGAGTATATATTTGGGGTATTGTGGTCTCTTTGACTCTGCCTAAGTCCAAGAGCGCTTTACACCAGAAAGAATGTACTGATGGGCATGTCCAGAGTATGTAATAAAAGCCTCCCCATGGCTCCCTACACCGCAAGCATTTCAATGAGACTATGCTTCCCATTTTGTGGAGGCGAGCCCTATCATAATAAATTTGGTGAAGGATTTTGAGTAGGATAAGTCGCAGCCTGGATTTGATCACTACCTCCCGCGGGAACATTAATGGACATTAACGGAGCTTCCCAATCCAAATCATCTATTTCCCCCAGAACGTTCACCCATTTATACCATGCACTTGTCTATTAACATCCGCTATGTCTCCTTTACTGTGTATTCCGAAAGTGGGAGGAGCAGGCTGGTTAGACATTGAAATCAATTTAGAATGTTGCTGTTGCATGACAAAACCAATTTTGATGCAAAGACTGAAGAAAATGGCAGCATCAATGCTTGATAAAGATAAAGGAGGCCCCCTTAACTGTCAACTTTGGGACAGGGGAGATAGCTTAGGAAAACATAAAAACGTCCCACAGGTTTACCCCAAAATGGGTAAGAGATGGAATAGTAATGCGTTTTTGCAATATTTAGCAATACCAGTCATTTACTTATGCTAATTACCAAAGTGCGAGATACAAGTCATAAACATAAACCCAACAATAATTGTAAATATAGCACCAATGAAATACACAGTACATCAAGTATAAAGAACCAATCAGAAGATAGTGTTATTAGGAAAATATATATATATTTTTTTATATTTATTCAAACAAACATTTTATACAATCAGTTACAAATCATTAAAAACCATACAATAGTATGTTATAACATTTCATAAAAGGTTTTAAAAAAAACATCACATGTGCAACAGGTTAAAAAGTTCAAAGGAACAGGGGTCAATGCTTGTACAGTCATTTTTTAAAAAATATTTGACTGTAGGACTCGGCAGCTATACCTCTTGCCCGTTATAGCATGCCCGCATTTCTGTGAGATTAACTGACCCTTTAATAATTTCTGGCATCATGAGGGCTGAAAATTTGGACACTGTATACTAGTCTCTTAATTCACCCACTAGATCTTGACTTTCCGCAACATACTATCCCTATTCTGGTTAATGTATGGCCTCAAATGAACCACACTTCTATAGAATAAGATGAAAACCACTACTATCTGTATGTAGGGAATATAGAGAATCGTGGCTGTAATGTGGCGCAAGACCACCACCAGCAGATCAGTCTTAAACATCCATCCTCATCAAAAGCCAGCTCTTAGCTCCACACTGCTCCTTTTATTTACTCAGCCTTGAACATTCATTCTCTGCCTCAGCACTCAGTTACATCAAGTATTCTCACTAGTCAGTCAAGGTACTGCACAATCCATTCAAACGCGACACAAACAAGATTCAGCAGACACTCATATAGGGCCAGTGTACATGACATGATCAAATGGCTACTATATACAGATGTAATTTACTTGCTAGTTGACCATTTTCCAGAATAAAACCAATATCTCACCACTGTCTGCAATTCTGTTATTATTTTTGTTGTTAATGACATGAACTATGGGGTGCTCAAACCACATTATTACTCAGAAATACAGTGGTAGTGATCTCCCACCCCAGTTGTTAGGATGATCTCTTAAAATATTCAAATAAGATCAGATTTTCCTTAGTTTACAACAGGCAATTGTCGAAAAAATAAATCATCCTGGATCGCTTGAATCTGTTGTCCAACACTTGGGGGTCATACGTCACATCAAAGGCCACCATGCCAAAACCTTTTACAGATATGGGCTGTCCCTCTACAAATCCTTGTTTCCAGGTGTTTTAGCTCAGTCGATTCAAATGACTTTTACTCCCAGAATTCACCAATTGGGTATATGAAGCCTAGGGCTAGGAGCAGGATAACCCATTGACATGCAATCATCTGGTCACCTTCTACATTTAAGGATCACTTTTCTCCTGTAAATATTCTATCAACTATTTTGGTTGATCGCATTTGTAAAATAATCTCACAGTTTATGCTGGTCCATTATTCTTTTCGATTTTGAGAATGTACGTCTTCTGGCCTTAATACCATTACCTCTTTACAGAGAGGTGATACAGTAATTAGCTTTGCGCTGTAGAAATCCTTCACTAGTATCTATAGCCTGTGAAGTAGCTAGTGGTATGCATCATGTGTAATTCAAGTGAGCAGCAAAAGAAAATATTGTGGATCACAGGCAAATTGTGACTGTAATCAATTGACTTTACCAGTTTCTGTTAGTGGGTCCCAGAGAGGTGCCGTTTAAAGAAGGTTGTGCTGCCTCTATACTTTCCCCGGCACAGTGAAGTGTACAAGTGAAGACAGAATTTCTCACCATTGTATCGAAAGATTCCATTTACAACATCTTTATTTTCCTCTGTTTGATTGATCAGTGATCATGTCACACGAGTCCCTGATGGTACGCCGAGCTCTAAGGAATCAAAGGAAGCAGGAGCGTCTGCAGAGAGTGGAGCAAGTCATTCCGGGTGGCCTCACTGAGGAGCAAGAGCAGCTGATTGAACTTTTGAAACATTCCCACAAGAAGAACTTCAACGACAGCATGCCTCTGATCTTCGGCCTAAAGGTGAGGCAAGGTGGCGCACGCTTCTTCGTTTAAAGGTTGAATGTTGAGCCCAAAAGGGAATACCAACCACACCCTTGTGCCTCCCAAGGTCTTTCCACCTTTGTTTGTAGGGTTTACTTTGAAGGGCTGATTATCAATTTCCCTTTTTTTTGACCGACAGAAGTTATCAAGAATGTGAGCCAAGTCAGCCTAATTCCCTCTGTGGTTTGGAACTACGCTCTATATAACTACACTCGGTTACGCCAAGTGTATTCGTAAAGCACACTACCACCCGCAAGGTTTTTTCTGGCACTGACTCTATGTACAGATATGCCTTTCTTTGTCACTGTATATCTACTGACCTACTCCCCCACAGACAGAAAATGTGGCTAACTTCAAAGAATGTTTTGAGCATTACTAAACGATTTTCTGACTTTCAGAGGAGGATAAACAACTTTCCAGTTTAATAATGCACATTTTAAGACCCATAAGTCAGAAAGTGCAGATGGCATACAACATGCTGTAAAATGGCTAAATCCTCCCGAAAATCCTCAGCCAGAACTTAGAGCTACGGTATCAGTATGTGGCAGTATGTTGTGTAGCATGTATGTCATGGTCGAGGAAATGCCTACACGTAAATACTACAGTGTGTAACACCCTTTGAAAAACTGGACTGTTTGCCAAAATAAACGTATACAATAAAAGTAAACTATGCAGACAGTGATTTGTGGCTAAACTGGTGCTGACCATAAAAGGATGATGGCCACTTTCTTCTTTTACGTAAGGTGATTAAATTAAAGGATCACAAAGGAGGACTGCGTTGCAGTGATAATCTTGTGGCATGTTGTAATAACAAAGAGACATGGATGTTATGTTTGCACAGTATGTTTACCATCCCGACCTTATATTTCAAGTGTCACTAATGTAGTCTTAAAGTCATTTGATGCCTTCAAACCATCATTGTCCATGATCCAGTCTCCTTGGAACTTGACTGTTGATTGTCAGTAGCAGCATTCAGTGGTGGCAGCAGTGATTGGTGGATCTGTTCCATTGTGGCACAGCGTTCTATCTCCCAATAGCAGATGGAACCTTATGGGAACAGGTTTGTTCCCGCTAGATGTTTGTTGAAAAAGTCAGGCCATCCAGCATGGGGTGGTCTTTTATTTTTCGGTCTGTTCTAGAGACCGATCTTACTGCCTGGTTAACTGACAGTTTCCCGAAAAATCATTAGATATTATTCATAGTAATAATACCTACAGAAAGGAACTTTGGGTGAGCTTTTTTTGCTGTTGCTTTGTTGATTGGGAGCAACGTTAGTTCAGGCCACACAGCTCACCTACAGGGTTGGAGTAAGTTAGCCCCTTCAGCCAATGGCTTAATTGGCACTTCTTGTCAAATGTTGGATCTGCCCACAGGTCAGCCATCTGGTAAGTGGAGTGCTTGTGATGTGGAGTGTCAGCATGTTCTTGTATGCAGAGAGAGGCAAAGGTGCCCCTCTTTGAGACCGCCCCTTGCCCTCACACATGCAGCGGAGTTCATTGAGATGCAGCTGTGTCCCGACTCCCCCGCTCTTCAGAGCAGAAGCAGCACTGGTGTGCTGCATTCTTAGCAGCCACTGTTGTGTTTCCGTGCCAGCCACCCCCTTCTTGTAAAGTGAAGAACAACCACTGCTGTCGCCCACAAAGCTTTGAAGCGTGCTTACGTCTTCAATATAAAACGTGTGGAAATCTTCACGACAATCTGCACTACACAATGTAGGATTGATGCAGGTTCATTGGGTTCATGCACCCACACATCCTGGAGTCGCTAAATGATATACAACTGCCATTTTTCCTCAAAAAATCCCTTACTGATAGCGGTACATACCTTCCTTAGTGCTCTACAGTAAGGACCAAATCTGTGATAGTCTGCACTTTTTCACCAGGCCTCCATCTACCAAATAAGCAGTGCTTGTGTACAGTCACTCACAACAGTGGCACATTGATGTCCTTGTATAGTGTTAACAGACACACCTCAGCAATGAAACTTGATATTTCCTTTTTCGTTTGTACTGTGGAATTTGGCATCTGCCACACAACATACATGGCTACAGCTCACTGTATTGGTATAAAGAAAATGGTTTTGCTGATCAATGGAGCTCTGAAAAGAAGTTGTTTGAAAATGTGCATCAGTTGATAATTATTTTGCTTAAATCTCCGAAGTTTCACAAATCTTTCTTTAAAAAAAATAATAATTTTTGTGCAACGTTAAAGAAAATAGAATAAAAGTAACAGCATAAATAATAACCACCAGTCCTTCGCAATAAGCAATGCTTCTGAACATAAATAATAAAAGAAGCAATTTAATGTCACAATAACAAAGCATATCAATTGCAATTTTAAATATATGAATAGAAAATATCTTGAAAACTTCAAGCATAAAACAAGTGTAGAAAATATTTTGAGGTCTTCGGTGTGAGAAAGAATTAAAATGAAGATTTGAAAAGTATAAAATGCAAACAAAAATAAATAAAGATATATTTCTATAAATGTAGCAGTCGTAGTGGTTTGAGAATTTCTTGTAAAATAGAAGAATTGTTATGACTGTGTCTAGATGAAAGAAAGTTTTTTGTGGTGACCAAAATATCTCTTTTAATATGGTCATGCTTAGAAAGGGCATGTTATCTAATAATTCTATCATTTGCAGAAGTGCCATTCCACCAGCATGTGAATATCTGAGAGAAATCTTTCCAGCATGATGTTATTTACTAAAAAGCAACAGCAATAAAAAGATCAAAAGTATTTGTTGTTACCAATGTCTGTATCTGTTAATCAACCTAAGATATATTGGAGAAAGTAAGAGTTAGGGTTATATTAAATAGTGGGTCACTTTCTGGCAAAGTAAACACCAGAATGAATACACGATATCGCAATCACACACATATCCCATTTTTTACATGTGTATCACAAATAGTTATATACAATTGACATAGGAAATTAGAATACTATTTGGGGTAGATTAGAATACTGTTTGGGGTAGGTAACTGACAACCTCAAAGAACAATCACATGTCCTACATTGGAGTTCCGCAGTGGGATCCAAGGCTTGTGTTTCCTTTCGTGTTTTGTGTTGAAATTAAAACTCTCTTTTTAAATTGACTTGTAGAGTTTAATTGGTATTGATTTGTATTTGGACAATTTTGATTTTTGCTAAATTTATCCATGTTCTCAGTTTTGGCACCTTAAGTTATTTTTAACATGAAGGTTAATCGTGACAGCATGGAGCCTCAGCATGACACAGCTGAAGAAGATGTGCCAGCAGAGGGGACTGAAGCTGAGCAAGGATTCCAAGATGACTGCCAGATTGCCCTCAGAGTTTAGGAGGAAGTTGTTGCATTCCACCTCGTAGGAGGAGGAGGATAACGTTGGAGAGGGAAATGTGAATGACAGTGGAGAGGCGTTAGTGAAGGAGGAGTGTGTGTCCAAAAGAGTGGCCTTACCTGCATTGTCTAGGGCAGGGAGCAGTGTGTCCCCCCACAGTTTCTCCCATCACAGCTGAGGACAGACAGGCGGAGAGGGTTTTGAAGTTGTAAATGGCTACCCTAGCTTTAGGAAATCCTCTTTTTGTGCGTGGTCAACACCTTTTGCTGGTCCCTCCATATATTTGCTGTCTTTGGAACTCTATGCTTGTCACCCCTGCTAAACAGCAGTAAAGATCATGCCCCCCCCCCTTTAAACATGGTTGATTTGACATATTTCTAATTGACATATTTAACTTACCTTTCATTCCGTAGTATAAGGGTCAATGTGTACCCAGGTCCTGAAAGTTAAATGCCTCTAGTAGGGCTGCACTAGAAGTGAATGTAACCCTGTGGTGGATTGGGACTTAAAGGACTAAGGCAGAAGGTAAACTCTTTGATCAGAGCGAACCTAGCTGGTATATCAATCATGGTTAGCCTTAAGTTGCGCCCAGTCCTCAATCATGGTTAGCCTTAAGTTGTGCCCAGTCCTCAGTCTACCACGGCCGTTGACTAAAATTGGCACTCTGTGCTTTATGGCACTATATCTATTTAAAGAGGGATGTGGAATTTAATTAAAGAAATCTACTTGTTGATGGGACAGATTGCTTCACAAATCTACTTGTCCTGTAAATCTACTTGTACCTTTGTTGCCATGTACTGTGGCCACAAATAATGGCAGCAATCTCATTAAGTAAGGGCTCTGAAAATATCCTCTCTGATTATGCCAGGGATAATTCTATAGTAGCGCTTGAATACTAGCAATTTCCTTATTTTGCCACCTTTTTGCAGATCTATATACTGGGGATGGAGGTTGCAGTAAGCAATAGTTCCAGGGTTGAAATGCCCTTTTGAGAATGTGCAAAACCTACTAACGTCCATGGCCAATGCTTGTTTATTTTCATGTTTCCCAGAATCTTGCTGAAACTGTGTGCACTAACTTTACATTATGAATTTGCTTTGGAAATACTAGCAGACACCTACACATTTTACTAAATGGTGCTTCAAAGAAATGGTACATACAATTTCACAGTAGTTTAGCAAAACGTTTATTTTCCTAGTTGCATTTTTTGTGCACATTTTATTTTGAAAGCAACAAATCATCAACTTGCTTTCAAGCTTTTGCAAATATGTGCATCTAATCAGAGAGAATTCTGGGAGCATTATACATAGCCTCATATTGTTAAACTTTGCAAATGTGTGTACACATGTCCTTTACTGAAACCTCTGTCAGTAGTGTAGTCAGAGCTTACAACATTTATTTGGAATGCTCACCCTAATATTAAAGTTGTTACATTAATGAACCATGAGTACAAGCTCAAACAGCATTAACATAGGAGCACAAATAGTACCTCAACTGCAGACAATTCTCATCCCTGCTTCATAATGTTGTACTGTAAATTGACAGCCAAAGGGTTTGTGCTGCAGGGGGATTGGGCCTACTTGTCCCAGGGACAAAATAATCTTGAAAACTTGTTGTTCTTGACTCCAAACAATATATCTTGGGTGTCAGGCTATAGGAATTACACACCCCTGTTAAAACTTTAAAAATTCACATCTTCGGTTCCTCTCAATTGGTTTTTCCCCATTTTGGTGTAATTGTGTTTACTAAAAGGTACACAGTTTTTTTTTAATTCAGGTTGGGATGTTTAATGTTTTGCATTTTCAATTTATTACTGTTTTGGTAATGCATAAATGTTTGCCCATTGTTCAAAATTCAGCCTGTCTGCTCTGTGCCATAGCTTCCTGGGGGTGAGCTCAGGTTAATTTAGTGACTTTGAGGCTCCACCCTAACAAGGGTTGTGATTATTCCTTGATTTGAGCAGACACCCACTGCAAATAATACAACTTCTGACAGTTAACATTGTATATAATTTAACAGGAGGATATAATCTACTATTAAAAATGAAATATAGTATGTGACAGTAGCCACTTTAGTGGTTTTATTGAGCGTTCCAAATTACTATCGCATATATCAATAACCAGTTTATTGAAATACAGTTTTCCCGCTGCAGTTCAGTGTGTAGTATATTTCTAGAAGAGAAAGGTTTTTGTAATTCTCGATTTATCATTTAAGCTTTTTGTGCATCATCATATAAGTTCATAGAGAGTTAGAGGGAAATGTAGCTTGGCAATGTAGACTGTGGAAAGAAAGAGGTAACATTCGTTATATCATTTGTAATCTATAAATATCCTGAGTAGGTTAAATGAAGTTAGTAAATCATAAAAATGAATACAAATACTATACTTTAATAAATGTTCAACTCAGGATGTATACCATGTTCATTTCCCTTTTTTCAAAAGATTGATTTATTATTAAATTGGACAGAAAAGGATCTCCTTTAGAGAAATCCAATTGATCTGATTTTACAAGGTTTGGGATAAATGTTTCAAGCCCAGTAGCTGATACAGTGAAAGAATTTTGCAATCACTATTTTTTAATTAAATTGGCATAACACATTGGTAAAAACAGTAATATTTACCCTAGTTACGGATGATTGTAATTGCAGCAGATAAAAATGTCCCCCTAGCACAACCTTCAGAGTTACGATAATTGTGAAGCCAGCAAATCTGAACAATTTGCCATAAAGTCAATATAAAGGGCATGTGGACCAGGAGCATTGGACTTTTTAAGAGTCACAATAGCATTTTTAACTTATGGAATGTAATGCTAAAATTTAATTAATTAAAATCCAAACTCCTATTTTATTCTTTAGAAAGATTCCAAAATGCACACCAAAATCTTTTTGTGAGCATTAATTACCTTCTGCATATAGTTTTTATTAGTAACGAACAACCATGTTAGCAATAGCTTAATCTGAAGCAATAATGCTATTATCCACAATATTTGTCAAGGATTGTATTAAATAGACTTTCTTGATTTTCAAATACTTTTATAATATGTTACGTGTATTGTTTTGGCCACCATAATGTTTGTCCTTGTCTCTAAGAGGGATATTATTGGTGTTGAATGTAGCAAGTTTATTTAGTTAGTTCAGTTTTTACCTTTATCAAATTACAAATGTGTCGAAGGAACTAGAGATGTGATTTTGATGTTCCAAAGATTGAATTAATCTGATGTGATTAATTTCAGGAATTTATTTAGCGTTATGTATAATACTTTGTCCACCAACTAAGAAATAACAAAAGTTCATAAAGAAGCTTTATTCGCATGCCAGTTGTACAACTGTAGCTTCAGCAACATTTATGATAATTTATTAAATTAATTCACTACCAAAGGTTGCATCAGGAATTAGATAAATATTGAACCTTTACCTACCATTAATACTCCCAGTAAAATTTATGGTACAGAACCACTATGAAGCATGATCTAATAGAACAATAGAGCCATTGTTCAGTTTAATTATATTAGTGGTAGTAAATTGTAAATTAGCACTCTTTTCTAGATAGAGACCCAAAGATGTATGTACAAACTGTGAATAATTTGGAAGCCTGATGCAAAGTCTCCATGAATCAGACAGAGGTCTCACGTTCATCACAATTTTAAAGGCTTAATGAGCTTTGTCTGGTAGAGACAAGTATTTAGATTTCAGACAAATAATGGGTTTAAAATATGATTAGTCTACAGCAGTAATTAGATTCTCATTGCTCAAAAGGGCTTTCTTTAATAGAACATTGTTTCAATAATCTGATTGGTGCTATTGGTCCGTAAATATTTAGGATAGTTAATTGAACAGAGCTTGGAATAAAACCCATCTACATTTGTCACCACACTCATGTGATAAGACATGAACATTTAATAAATTAATCAAAACACCAAACTGATAAATAGGTGCTTAACTTGATCTGTGGAAGCCATATCTGTACCATTGTTATTATTCATTAAAACAACTATTTGTTATATTCCTTTAGTTTCATGCTGTTAAGGGAAATGAAATTTAGACATCTTGCTATTATCAGTTGTTATTTTGCTGGACCTGCACCATTGTTCTCAGTGTCCATAATATTTTTACGTTTGTGCTATTAATATATGTTTTTTTTACTAAATTAATGTGGATTGCCTTGCTTTTGCCTCGGTGCGTGTGTGTGTGTGTGTATGCGTGGGTGTGCGTGTGTATGTGTGTGCATATATGTGTGTGTTCTTGACTACGTTAGGTATTTTATTTGTAGTTTCAGGTGCCTGCTATTTTGTATTTTGCATTCTTGGCTCTTGATCTGTTTGCATTTGTGATTCAAAGTCAGTTGATTTGTGTGTGTTGATATCTGGACCTGTTTTGTGTCAGCATGGGTTTTTGGTCTGACTGTGTGTGTGTGTGTACTGGTACCTTTATGATGTATTTTTCTCTGCATTCCCCATACAAAGGCCAGACATTTTGGCTTTGCTTGTTTTCTTTGGATTTTGAGGGAAGTTTTAGTGTGTTGAATCGGTCGTTCCAGAAGGGTTGACTGAAGCTCATTCAAGACCCCACTTCTATTAATAATAGCACAGCACAAACATCTGTGAAAGATCTTTTCAACAACACATGGTATTAGTGCATCCAGTGCGTGGATATGGAAACACCCATCAGTTGGAGAAGGTCACAGTGGCACCAATGTTCAGTAAATGCTACCTGCCAATGGTGTGAGGCAAACCGTCAGAGGCAGGATTCCCTAACATCTCCAGAGTTAGACAGTGAACCAGCACTGGTCTGAAACAAACCTCTAAACCAACACTATATCTCCCAGGAGCTATCACACTTTACTCATCGGTGGGGCCCATAGCACCGTGAGTCACTCATTCACACAATTCGCTCTGCTCCTAGAATCAGTGAAAACCAGAGGGTGAGTTGCTGGATATAGCAGAGTGTCCTACTTCATCTATTTAGTCTAAATGTTATACATTATGTACATATGCATTAATTTTGATTTTTACCATGGTTTAATTCCTAAGGAAAAAGACACCCCACGTTTGGTCAATGGATCAGCTAGTAAAAGTTAAGCTAATGGACAACAAGATCAGCTTAATTCTCCATTTATTTAATTTTTATTTGAGATTTTAAGTCTCCTAGCACAACCTTTCTTAATTGTCCTTTATTTCTAATTCAATTCAAACAATTAATTGTCATCTGAAAGAAGAAAACATTAATTCAAGCAGTTGACATTTATTAGCAGAACAGTTCAGAAAAATAAGTCAAAAACATATTACCAATTCTCTTCAGGAATGCAAATCAGGATTAGAAGAATAAAGTTCCCAAAAACAGCGTCTCTAGTCTCTCTTGATGTTCACCACGCATCAAGACTCCGATTCATCAAAAGTTAAAGTGAGGAAAATTTCAAAGTCTTTGCACCAAAGGAAAAATCATTCAGTCCGACAGCATGTCGTACTGCGAAAAGTTAGCTTTTTTCTCTCTTCCAAATGACCTCTTTTATACCCTTTTTCATTAACTTTCTAACTAAAATGTGAAACTTTTAGGGTTCGCACTCCATTCTTTTTGGTGCAAGAAAGGGGTGGATGAAGATAACCTCATCTCCTCATTGTCCATATTTCCGCCATGTCATGGTTGTACTTCAAAAAATAAAGTTCCAATTGTTCATTATTAAATTATTTCCTCATGTCCTTTATTTGTCACTTCATAAGATTTTCCCAGGCTCATGACTCCTACATCCCAACTTGGCACCATTCTGCTCTCCAGGTCATGCTGACCTTCACACCAGCCGCACAGGCACAGGCTGCTTGCACATCTCTCGAGCACAGTCCCGCATGTGTAGAACAACGTTCGGTTGGAGTCTCGCAAACCCTCCATATTTTTATAGACCGCATGGGCCATAATGGGAACTATTATAGAAACAAACACAATTAAATGTTAGTTTTCAAATGAAAACCCTTTTGTTTACCTTCCCCCATTCTAAGTTAACCCTGTTAGTTATTATCTAGCTTTGAAGCAATGGACATGCATTGTTTACTTAACATTCTCCATCATATCTGCCGCAATTATACCTTTAGAAAGCATACATGCATATTTTTTCATCAGATTATAGCATTTTCATACTATCAGACAGTATCACACAATTAAGGGTCGATTCCGATTCGGGAAAAACCGCTCCAAATAGCCATTCGGAGCGTTTTTCCCATACAAATCGTACCCTGCAACGTTCCCCGTGCGTACGACGAAGAACGATTCGTACCAGGAGCAGGACTCCGTACGAATCGTACAAAGACCGTACGACTCGAATCTCCGCAAGAATCTACCTCAGAACCCGCTGTATGCGACATCTGTGAGGTTCGCAGGTGCTTTTTCCGACCCTGCAAGTACGATTCGTGTCGGGTATGCACCGTATGACCCTTTTTCTATGGTAGCTGAAAACAGACGTAAAAGCAGAGTTTGCCCTGAAACAGGTACGGAACGGCCCCCCGGGTACGGTGCATACACCCCATGATCGCAGGGGTATGCACCGTACCCCTGCGATCACGGGGTGTACGCACCGTACCCCGCGATCTTGGGGTGTACGCACCGTACTCCATGTTCGCTGGGTGTACGGTGCGTACACCCCATGATCGCAGGGGTACGCTGCGTACCCCTGCGATCATGAGGTGTACGCACCGTACGGTGTGTAAGTGATTGTGTGCTTTTCCGTATGAATCGCCCTTACCTGACGTGGACCCTACGAATTGCGTCCTCATACCCCGGTCCGGATCGTACTCGTCGGGTCATACGGCATGTGTACGAGGCGTACTGTTCACTGTTTCAGCCTTGCAATATGTACGGATCGTGACGATTCGGATGGATTGACGGAATACGGATCGTACTACGCGACTCAGACAGACGGGTACGAATCGTACGGCGATGGCTCCGGATGAAAATCGTACGGACGTTTTTTTCCAGGATCGAAATTGGCCCCTTAATGTATTATGGTTTGCAACATAAGCAAAGTAGTATCCCACGTGTATTTGTTTATGCGCTTTCTATTTTATGTTGGTTAATTTAAAAACCACATGATTAATACATATTATAGTTATGGGAGATTGACTTAATGAGGTGTATACAAAAAATGTTGTTTTCACCCTCGTTCCTTCAATTCTCCCCTTTGGCGATTTATCACCAAATAACACCCCAAACATTTTTATAAAATTTTCAAATCATGTTTCAAATTCTTTTCAATTAGTATGATTTACACTTTGGTTTCTTCCATTTTCTTTCTATCTTGATATACTTTCTCCCAAAATTCTTCCATTTCAATGTCTCCAATTTCACGTTCTCTTCCTTTGCTTTCTTCAATTCTTTTTTATTGACTTTTTAAGGTTTCTTCTTTGTCTAAGTTTATAACCTAATCTTAATACTAAAAGTACAACTATCATTAGTGTTACTGGAATTAATACTTTCCCTATTATCGATCTACCTACTTCATAAAACCATTTTTTAACTGCTGAAAAACTCTTACCAAGTTTCTCAAGAACACCATCAACCTCTAGTGGTATAATTTCTTTATGCAATTCTGTAATGTTTGTAATATATCTTTCAATGTTGTGACTTTTATCAGTGATATAGGTACAACAGTGCTGTGCCTTTAAAATTCCACAGACTCCTCCTTCTTTTGCCAAAAGTATGTCAAGAGCAAGTCGAATTTGCATTACCATAGTTCTCATAGCAACCATTTCTGTATTTACCATTAAAAATCCCCCTGCAGTGTCTGTTGACAAACGATCTACTATCGTTGACAATTTCCGAATTCTGTTTGCATTAAAAGATATACCCACTGCTGGTATCAATGCTCCAAACACATCACCTATTATTTTTAACACACTCTCTCTTCTTCTACGACTTAAAGGTTTATCTATCTCACGAATTCCATTAGTTACTCTATCTACATGAAATATTTTAGGAAAGATCAAACCCACATAACAAGATCCATACCAATGATTAAGTAATCTATAATAAGCTTTGTTCCCGCACAGAAAATAAATCCCAGGAAAAACTGGATCATTAACTCCTTTAAATCCCCAACTCCCTTTTATAATATATGTATCTTCACATTGACTCGCACCCACAAAATAGTTATCATACAGTGTTGCCTCTTCGAATACATAGCTTCCCTAACAGTGGAGTATCCTCAAATGTCCACATTGTGGATTTAGATTTCTTCGCATTTTCATTTGTTTTATACTGCATTCTCCTTTCTTCTACCATATACAAAAAGGCTTTTTCTTCATTTCTCATTTTACAGGTCAAATTATGTTTAAACGCATAATAATAAGTTAATTCTTGTGTTTCTAAAAAGTACTCTCCAAAAACTTTTACAGGTTTGATTTTGTTCAGTCCAGCTACTACCTCCAATTTTGCAAAAACATCATCCGAGTTTGAATAATAGTATTCTAATTTACCAGTTCTATAAAACAGACTAGCCAACACACTACATGTAACACCTTATGTTAATGGAATATGGTGATATGTCACACCTTCTGATACAGATGCAGGTAGTTTTACAAGCACCATAGTTCTCACATACTCAGACAATGATTTTGAAAATGTATTCCTTAAGTAATCACTAATAGATTTGTCTTGGTGCAATTCAGGTCTATAAACATTCTCCATTTCACCTTTTGACTCATGGGCCTTTTCTTTCATACTCTCATTTGCTTTGCCTTTTCAAATTCAGGCCTAAAAGGAATCACAATAGCTAATATTAACCATACCAACATAAATAATCCTGTACATATTAACCACATTCTACACCATTATCTAAATATCGCACACTTTTATCTTTGTACATCATTAGTAACAATTTGTTTTTTACACAGCGTTTATTACAATCTTTTCAAGCTTTATAATGTCCTTTTTCAATTCCCTTCGCACTTAAAAGTGTCTTTTATTATTCAAGATCCTTAATCTTGTCTTTCTTTTATCTCTTTATTTCAAATTTATGGTTTCCCAGTTTAGGCACGCCTTGGTTATCTTTAAGTTCTAATTCAGTCACTTTCTTTTTCGTCACCTTGGTAATCCAAATTTTCTTGACTACTATTGACTTATCTTATTGGAGGCAAAGCAACATATGTCCATTCAGGTGACTTGTATTTTTAATTTGGTCTCCTTACTCTTTTTGGCCTTTGCAAAATCTCTATCTTATCTCCCACCAAATCCTTTTGACTAGTTATTTCATTTACTTGCTCTTCTTGAACTTTAGCTTTGTTAACCAGTTTGAATTTCAGTCCATCATTTCCAATAGGCCAATTATCTCCTTTACGTGGTCTTTTGTTTTCAGTTTAGACAGTACCACGTTCCACTTTCCAAGCTCTTTTTTTTGAACTCCTTCTTAATTGAGCTTCGTCTTCGCTGTCATCAGACTCAGTTTCAGATTTCTCATCTGTTTCCTTTATGGTAACCTTAATAATGTCTGTTTCATTCGCTGAATCTGTTCTTTCTTTTGTCAGTTCTTTCACTCTGTTAGGAACTTCTTTATAGCTGGTACTTGGAAGCTCATCCTCATCGTGAGTTATTTCCTTTTTTCACCAGTTTCAAGATTTCTGTTCCTGCTTTCAGAGCTTTCAAACTGTTCTTTTTCACTCATCTGACTACCAGATTTTTCTTTGTTTTAATCAGTGTTCACACTGGTATCAGACCTTACAAGATCTCGACTTTCAGGTCGATCTTCAGAATCTGGTAATTCAAGGACTTCACCTTCTCCTTCAGATGCAGAGTTTGTATGTGATATTTTCAGATGTCGACGAACAGGTCGTGCTTCAGTATCTGGATTTCTGTCTGGTTCAGCTTCAGAATCCAAATCAGTTGTACTCTCTGCTTCTTCTGGCAGATTTTAGGTTCAGGCACACGGATTGTGTGGCTGGCATGAACCCATCTCTTTACTCCAGCACACTTAACTGCAGTTGTGCTAACAAGAATTACTTGTCTGGGTTTTTGCCAACGAGGAACTAGACAGTTTCTTCTCCTGTGTACTTTTATCCGAACCCAATCTCCAGGGACTAGATCATGAGCTGGATGTTTCTCTTTTGAGTTTGTCTCAGTTCCCACCTGATGGAACACAGAAGTTACCACGTCAGACAGGTTCTTGCAGTAATCCAGTATGATATCATCATTAATAGTTAACAGTTTATCAACTGGTACAAATGCTTGTCTCATCACTCTTCCCATCAGAATCTCATGAAGACTTAATCCTGTCTTTCTATCAGGTATACTCCTTAGGGTCATCAGAACAAGTGGCAAATCATCAGGCCATTTCAGTCCAGTGGCCAAACACATTTTTGCAATTCTGCCTTTTATTGTTCCATTTACCTGCTCAACCACCCCAGAAGCCTCTGGCCTGTAGGCACTATGTAATGTCTGATGAATGTCCAGTGCCTCACAAATCATTTATATTAATTTATTTTGAAAATGTATTCCTCGGTCACTTTCAATCGTTATCGGGAAACCAAAGCGTGGTATGATTTCTCTCAACAATAGCTTTGCAACAGTTACTCCATCGTTCCGCCTGGTAGGGAAGGCCTCCACACACCGGGAAAACAGGCAAATGATCACAAGTACATATCGAAGCCTATTACAGGTTGGTAGTTCAATTAAATCCAACTGCATTCTTGTAAATGGACCTCCCTCCCGTCCTATGGTTCCGAGACTTACAACTGTTTTCCTTCTTGGGTTTATCTGTTGACATACAAGACATCACTGACAAAGGCTCTCAGCGATCATCCTGAACTTAGGATTGTACCATGCTTGTCTTATCACTGTGTCCCTCCCCACATGAGCTTGACATGGTACATTCGGTCCATGTTAGAGATCATGCTATCAGGCATTTCTGGTCTTTCATCTTTGTAAACCCAAATTTCATCCTCCTCTCTTTGTCTACATCCTGCTTTTAACAATATGTATTTTTCTTACTCATTTGCTTCTTCCTGCATTTTTCTGACCTCCTGCCAAGTCTCAACCACCACTGTTGTTAGCATTAAAGGACTTGAAACATGCTCTTCTTTTCTGTCCCGATTTATAGATGCAAGATTTTTAGCACAGTATTTTGCAATGGAATCAACAAAACAATTGCCTCTAGTGACATAATCATCTCCTTTCTTGTGTGCTGCACATTTTACAACAGAAATTTTGTCAGGCAACTGAATTGCATCAATCAGCATTTTCACAAACTCAGCATTTCTAATGGGGGATCCTGCAGAGGTTAAGTAGCCCCTTTGGGACCACAGTTGACCATATTCATGGACAACTCCAAAGCCATATTGACTGTCAGTCACTATGATGACTCTGATCTCTTTTCCCAGTTCACATGTTCGAATCAAAACAATCAGCTCTGCTATTTGAGCAGAACAAATTCCTTTCAGACAAGATGCTTCCAGGACATCTGCCACTGTACACACAGCATATGCAGCACTCAGAGCACCCTCATCAGTTCTCAGATACAAGCCTTCCACACACATTACATAATCAGATTCAGGTAATGGTTCATCTTTGAGATCAGGCCTTGGTTTAGTGCAGTACTCAAGAACATTCAAACATTTATGATCAACTTCATTTTTCACTTCCATGGCATCAGGCAACAATGTAGAAGGATTCACATTTACACATCTTAATATTGTCACATTATCTGCACCCAAAATTACCTTTTCATACTTTGTCATCCTGTTATTTGCAAGGAACTGGGTTTTTGTCCTAGTGAGGAGAATCTCTACTGAGTGAGGTACATATACCTTAACAGGGTATCCCATCACTATGCCTTCACTTTGTTCCAAACTCACACTTGTAGCAGCTACAGCTTTCAGACATCCTGGTAATGCCTTTGCAACTGGATTCAACACAGCTGAGAAATATGCAATCAGCTTTCTCAGTTTCCCATGTCTCTGATTTAGAACTGACAATGCACATCCTTCTCACTCACTGCAATATAGTTCAAACTCTTTCTCGTAATCAGGCATACCTAATGCTGGTGCTTCACCCAGACTAGTTTTTAGTTGTTCAAAGGCCTCCAATTCTGTTTGATTTAGCACTATGGGGTCCTTCACATTTGCTCTTGTCAGTCTTTGCAATGGTTTTGCTATCAGGGAAAATCCACTAATCCATTGTCGACAATACCCTACCATTCCTAGGAACATTCTCACTTTTCTTTGAGTTTTAGGAGGTTTCTTTCCCTGTATAATTTTAATGCTTCCTATGGTGACTTGTCTAACTCCTTGAGCAATCTTGTGACCTAAATACTGCACTTCTTTCTGACAGAATTGTAATTTCGATGGTGACACCTTATGTCCTCCTTCTGCCAAATGGTTCAGTAATGCAATGGTATCTGAAACACATGCTACTTTGGTTCTTGATGCAACTAATAGGTCTTCAATATATTGAACCAATACTGAATTTCCAGGCATGTTTAAACTCTACAGTGACTTCTTTAGTAACTGATTGAAGATTGAGAGACTCTCAATGTGCCCCTGAGGAATTTGGCACCATGCCAAAATACGGTCTCCAAACCGGAATGCAAATATTGGCTGGCTATCAGGGTGTAATGGAACTGTAAAGAACGCATTACAGAGGTCAGTGGATGTATACCATTCTGCATCATGTGGAGTTTGGTATAGAATTACTGCTGGATTCAGTACAACTGGACAGCATGGGACAACAATTGTAACTATTGACCTTTCTCAAATCCTGCCCTATCCTAAACGTTAGATTAAGTTTTTCAACCCCATTATAGGTGAATTACATGGACTGCTTATTATTTCTCTCAGAATTCCTTCTTCAATCATTTTGTTTATCACAGGGGTTATTCCTTCAATTATTTCTATTGTTAACTTGTACAAGGGGAATATTTGGGTAGCTCACTCCTTCTTTTACAGATACCTTTACTGGGTCCACACCTTTCATTAATCCAATATCTTCTCCTGTAAAATCCCACACTTTTTCTCTGACTGTCTTTTTTAATTCACTTGGTATCTTTTCTTTGTTGAACACAGGAAACATGTTACTTTGCTCTGAATTTATCATTGACATAGTCATTCTGTACAATCTATCTTCATCTTGAGTTTGGAGTTCAATGCCATTTAGTGAACAATAAATGGCACAGTTCATCTTGCAAAGTATATCTCTACCAAGAAGGTTAACAGGACTACAATCGCATACTACAAATCGATGCATATCTTTGAAATTTCCAATTTCCATCTCAACTGGTTCAGTAAGGGATGTTTTCATTTGCCTATTCGCTACACCTGCTACTTGCATGTAATCACCTGAGAGAGGAAGATTCTGAACTTCTACAGATCTAACAGTAGAACGAGTATGTCAGGGATCACCCCCTGGCGACGGATAGAATGGAGAGAATGATGATCACCTACCTCTTTACACCTCTCCTGTGTTTTTCTTCCAGTCGCCTTGGGACCCGATAGACCTTGACAGCAGCGGCCCCTTTCATTCCTCATCCTTCCTGTTTCCTGGGGATTACGAGCCTTCCCATGTGACCGAATCACATGGGCCAATCAGGACATCCGTCAGAGAGGAATGGTATACTTCAGCCAGTCCGGAACAGAGTGAGGGGCCGACATCCGGAATCCGAGGGAGCGGAGAAACCTTGAGGGACTGGGATGAGGACGTCACCGAACAGGAAAACACCGACCTAACGGAACACCGAGTATCAAGGACGTTGGAGCCGCGGAGTTGCCATCTGCCGACAAGAAGGGGAGCCGGACCCTATCCGGTACTGCGAGTCTGCCAGCCACGCTCACTGGGGAGCGTGGCTCCCACAGGTACGTTCCAGAGTACGTGGCTGGTTCCACAGGGGGGCTGCTACAACTATACCATGTCTGGGGGAGGGAAGAAAAGCACAAACTCCTACTACCCCCTGAGACACAACCTTAGGGAACTCCATTTCCTTAGTTCGTCTCACCCGGGGAAAGTTAGCTGGTGACGGTTTGGGTGCTCTCCCTCACTCCTTTTCCCTATTTTCGGAACGGACCGAAAGAGTCCAAATTGACGGTTGTCAATTTCTTTTCTTTATGTTTTATGGGAAATTGGTATCCTGAGCGAAGCCTGCTGAAAACCGAAGATACCAAGATGGGGCCAAATACTTCCTGCTGGTTAAGGAGAAGCGCAATCAAAGAAGACTCAGATTTGTAAAACTACACATCTTGTTATTTTTTCTGAAACTGAAAACCCTCCGACTTAAATAAATCTTCAAGAAGGTTAAAAACAAGTCTGCCTGGGCCATAACGGAACTATTATAGAAACAAACACAATTAAACGTTAGTTTTCGAAGTAAAACCCTTCTATTAACCTCCCCCATTCTAAGTTAACCCTGTTAGTTATTATCTAGCAACGAACATGCATTGTTTACTTACCATTCTCCATCATATCTGCCACAATTATACCTTTAGAAAGCATACATGCATATCTTTTCATCAGATTATAGCATTTGCGTACTATATTAGTAAAACAGTATCACACAATTAATGTATTATGGTTTGCAACATGATCAAATTAGTATCCCACGTGCATTTGTGTATGTGATTTCTATTCTATGTTGGTTAATTTAAAAACCACACGATTAATACATATTATAGTTATGGGAGATTGACTTCATGAGGGGTATACAAAAATGTTTGTTTTCACCCTCGCTCCATCAACAGCAACATTGAGAAGACTCTCAATTCACCTCACCTCACCGGCGTTACATATACAAGCCAAGCATGTGATAGGCTATGCACACTCCAGTATGAGGAGAGGGCCCGTATAACGACATGGCTGAAGACAGAAGATACCCGAGGATTGGTTAAACATACACCACAAATGCCTTTTTACCCAGATCAACCAAAATCACATATCCTATGCATAATGGCACACCCATAATGAGAAGACAGACAAATTATAAAACATTTCACATATGAAGTGTGAAGACACCAAAAGGCATTAAAGGCCCACATCAATTCCTAATTCTATGACTAAGTATATCAAACTCCATTTTATACCTGATGTAGAACAACTCTAAATAATTCTAGGCAAATGCTGTCAGCTTACTGAGTCTTAGAAGATCTGAAGATCTGAAGTCCCACTGGAGTAACTGACGGACCTGTACTGGAAGTACTCCTGGTCAACGCTATGCAAGGCTAGCCTACAACGCATTCCGTTAGTTTAAACACATAGACCCTCATTCCACGTGGCCTTTACATCCAGTGGGTGTTGTAACATTTGCATCTTTGCACTCAGACTTTCCAAGTCCCCCAATATTGTCAACTCATGATGAGGCCTTTAACTATAAAGCACATCATGGGGTTGTATCAACCTCGTAGCCTCGGCTTTCTATACATGAGATACACCTATACAAGAGAAGAAAAGTGAGGCTACGCACCTAATGGCATCAATGTCTACTTGAAAGGTGTTGATTTAATAATTCAGCAAATGCATATTAGTTATACAACTGCAATTTCTTTGACTGTAGATGCAAGTTATCGTTAAAGAAGAGTGACAACTGCTTCGGCTTCCTGTTCACAGTGAACGTTTTTGGGGTGCTCCAAAAGTCGTGTTTCAAATTTTAAGTCCCGTAAGGATTTTGGCACTCTCCTACAGACCAAGCATTGGCAACGCCTTCTCTGTCTTTAATATGCTAAGACGTGGTAACAAACCTTAACACTTTAAACTTAGGTACATAAAAGCGAACTATATTGAATGATACTTAATCTTCATTACTGTCCTCTTTTTGTTTCATCGCATCCTCCTAGATCGTCCCAATGATTTAGAAAGAAACCCAGTCCTATAATGAAGGGCCCCTTGCAACACAGGCTTCCTTTTACCTATAAACAAAAAGAGGACTGTAGTGAAGGCAAGAGAGCCTTCAATATACACCGGATTTCATTGAATTAAACAAGTAAGATTTAATAGGAAAGGAGACTTTGTTAGTGAATACTTCCTTAACATCGGCTTAAAAAATTATCCCCGCTCTGTAGGAACCCTACTAATTCAGGGTACATGGCAGCAGGAGAAGCGGAAAAACTCATCCTGGTTGTTACTGAGCAGGGTTCCTTCACAAGCGAGAGCAAGAAAAAGCACCAAAATGGACAAGGGTTCCTAAACTGTGACGGCTGACGCCTACCTAAATTGGTAGGGCGGCCGCGGATGGAGAGGGTGGTGGGTTTGGGAGGGGGAAAGAAATAAAATATAATAATTTTTTTTTGAAAAGAGTTACCTTCTGCCCCACTTCGCTCCCACTGATGCCTGCATGGCTGTTTCTCTTGTGCCGATGGCCAGAAGGGGATGGGCCCACTGGGCACAGGCTCCGCATCCAATCCAGGTGCTGCTCTCCAAAGAGAGGAGCGGCAGGATTGGTCTGAGCGGCCTCGTTTGCCGCTTAGATGGTGCAATGGAGTTTGTGCTGTTTCTCACAGCCAGGTTGGAGAAACATAAATGCACGAATTTGGTCGGCCTTGGACGGCCAGCCAAACACACATGCGCCCTTATGAGGGCACTTTACTCCGCCCTGCCCCGCTCTATACCTTTGTATTCCGGGGCTCGGACAGCATTAATAAAATTATATGAACATTGCGTTATTATCATTTTATATATTGTTTGCTGGCACGGACTGCGGGGGAGCAGCCCCTCCGCCATTACAGAGGCGCTGCCCCCGTCCTGAAGAAAGAAGACCGGAGGAGGCAGCAGCACATCAGAGGAACACCATGTGCAAGTTCTCAGGCACCCTCTGAACTCTATACCACATCCTCTTTAAGCCCCAGGGCTCAATGCTGCTAAAAATATAAAATAACTATGAAGTGAATACTTCATGTGAGATCTTTTTAAAGTAAAATATTGTGAGGATTAGGCAGACCAGAGGAACGCCGAACGAACAAGCATTATGTTAAATTAAAGCGGTGAAACTGGGCTAAAGAAATCTAGAGACACACGGGCAGTGGAGGAGAGATATAGGAAAGAGGGAAGAGCGGGACAACATGATGGGTAGGGAAAAACAGAGGACAGAGCCCCAGGAGTACAGAAGAGATGCACATAAAAGTGAGGGGCTGAACCCTCGGGTGAGCCTGAGAAAGAGGCCAGAGCATTGGGAGCAAAGGAGAGGTGGGGAAGGAGGGAGCTGGAGATCTGGTGAAAGAGAGAGAGGTCAGAGCCAGGCAGTGGGGGTAAGATGGGGGAGTGAGGGAGGAGTTGGAGCAGGGGAAAGAGAGAGGGGCTAGAGCACGGTCAGCATAGAGACCGGGAAGGAGGAGGGAGCAGTGGTGGCTGGTAAGTTTTAGAGGGAGGTTGGTGGACGGGACACACACGCACACACACACAATCACATACAAATAACACTCACAGCCATGCATTCACACGCGCGCACACACAAACACATCCATTCACAACACTCTTTACAAACATTCACACATACACCCATGCGCTCACCAAACATGAATTTAAAATAAAAGACACACTTACCTGCAGCCAGCTCTGCCTCGCAGGTTCCAAGAGTCTTAGGACTGCTGCCTTCCCTCATAGGCTGACCTAAGGTCAGCGAGTGAAGGACGGCAGCAGTCCCAACGTCATTACAGAGTGGGATGGGGTCAGTGAGACTTGCTGACCCTACCCCACTCTGTGGTGAAGTGTCACTGATTGTCACTCGACCCTGGGCGCTTCAGGGCTTAAAAGGTGCCAGGCAATCAGTGACGCTACCCCTCGTGACTGAGGGGAGGGCCTCAGGGACCATTGCTGAGCTGAGGACGCCTTGCTCACAAGAGCTGTGACTTCCTCATCCCAGCAAATTTCAGCTCAGGCAGCCAGGAGCCTGCACATTTTGCGCATGTCTGGCTCCTGGCTGCCTGACCTGGAATGAACAGTGTCTGTCAGGCTGACCTCGGTTCAGTCTGACCGACACTGTTCGTGAGGGGCAAAAGGTGGAGGGGCGTGGTCCCTCAGTATCAATGGACGAGCCACGGCTGGGAGGGAGGGACTCTGTGTACAGTGGTTGCCCTGTATAAGATGAATATATTGCTAGATGACAAGCGTACTTTTCAAATATAAAATAGTCCCTCGTGCATTCTAACAGATAGTTATTAGAGAGTCCTAAAAGAAGCAATAATGTTGGAAACCGAAGAGACTAATAATTTTCAACCTCCACCCTTCTATACGTTTACGTTCTTGATTTGCATAAGAATAAAAGAAACATAGACATGCCAAAACCGTTGGTGGTGAACACAAAGATGCTGGCCTGGTGCACTGTTTATTGTCCAAGTACAGGTATGACTCTTCATTTCGACCTACTACACTGATGTCATGCAAGTAACCAACCTCCATCTCAGAAGCAAAATGGCTGCTCAAGAAGTGTGGTATCCTCACGCATTCACAAATCCACATTCTAGAAACAAATCTATGAGTGGAGAGACCTATGCCTGCTGCCTTTGGTTCTAGCATAACTCAGTCTAGTCCAAGATCATTTCCTTCTTCCTTTTTTAAGGAAGTTACGTTCTTCCTTCACCTCCCAGGTCTCTCCCCTCAGTTTTAAAGGAGGATTGTCTACCAGAGATTTTGAATGGCTTAAAGTATTTCTTAGCAATCAAAGAAATTGGTTTTGAATCGAAAATTGAGCCACATAACCAGAATGTGTTTTTTTCAGTGAAGATGCTTTTACTGGGAGTAAACCAACTTAAACTACACCATGTGGCACATGTTGTATGCGTCTCCATTTTTTCTGGCCTTAACCACGATATCCAAATATTGTTCTAGAAAGTAATTGATATTTCACTAGGATCACAATTAGCGCAAGTCCTGTCATTGATCAGTAGTGGATCTACCAATATTGCTTTTGAGATCCATTATAACATGTACAATGTGGTGTTTTCAAGATTGGTGATTGATGCATTAATGGAATATCGGACTTCATAGCGTATGTGTTTAAAACATATGACTTTAAAACTCGTGTAATACATTGTGTGGCCCTTGAACCCTGAAAAACTCTTACCTCCCGTTACCTGTATGAACCCTAAAACCTCAGCACTTCCCTTTCCCTCTACCCAAACCTGAATCCTAAAAACCCATTACGTACTTTTAACTCTACCTGCACCAGAACCCGAAAAATCCTAACCTCTCTTTATCTATCCCTGAATCATAAAAACAAATTGCCTCCTTACCTCGACCTGCCCTGACCCTGTAATAACCCATCCCTTTAGCCTTAAACTCGCCCTTCTTTTTAAGTGGCATTAAAATTATACTTTAAAAAGGTTCAAACCTGCATTGTGATGGTCTGCATTGCAAAAGAAAGCTTTAAAATGCCCTTTTATTTACCTGCGTTGTAAAGGCTTGCGTTGTAACATCTATCGTAGTAAGCACCATGATATAAACGTTACATGTTCATTATTCACATTAATGCAATACATTGGGAACAGTGAACGACCAATTATAATACTGATAGAGTCAATGTTCATGACCCTGTCTATGTCCAAGCCCAATACTGCAGCCAAAGCGTTGCCGGCAGACATAGCGGCGTGAGGACTATGTGCTTTCGAAATTGTCCTACATCCGCAAAATACCGGATTTACAAGAACATCCTGCATTCATGTAACGGATCAAAGCAGGGAAGAGGGACCACAGCTTCTGATATTTAATGGTTAAGGTAATAGTGGGACAATTCTTGCTGCCACCATGGCGGGAAGGATGGAAGGGAGCTGATACTGCCTGTGTTCTCCAGTCACTCGCCCACAGTGCTACTGTGAGATCACTCTTAATCTCCAGTGATCCAATGCAGCATCATTACACCACAACTCCAGATCTGTGCATGAGTGAAAGTGACCTGTGCTGAATGGGTCATAAAGCCCCGAGTAGCTATGGTTGCTTAGGTTCCATAAACTGATGTATCCTATACTTTGTCTGCTTTTTAACCTTAGCAAATATATTTGTTGTTTGATTTAACTTTGTATTTGGGACTATAAAGGTTTCTTGATTATGTACTTGTGACCTGACTCTGGATTCAATGACCTTTCTTGCAACTTTCTCCATCCACCTTCTCATCCCCAAATGTGGCAAGCAATAAACTAGGCATGGAGATATGTTCTAAGATTTAGAGCAGGTTGTGTAAGAATCTAAGGGGCATATTTACAAGAAATTGATGGAGAGTAGAGTTGCAGCAACTTTTGCAGGTCCACGCTCTGCCGTTTCCAAAATGCAGGGATGATCGATATTTACAACAATACGGTGCACCCCAGTGTTTTCCCAAGCGCTAAAAATTGCTGTCTTGCGCCATCGCAGGCACCCTTGCGCCATAGTGCAAGGGTGCCTGCATTGCACATAAACAATCAATAATGGTAATGTGTTACTTTTATGTGTGCTGCATTCTGCAGCACACATAGAAGTAGCAACTTGTCATTATTACATGATTGTTTATGTGCAGTAAGGGACACCTTCCTACACAAAAACGAGGAGAAATAAAAGTATTTCTCCTCGTTGTGCCATTCTAAAGCCTGCTATTGCATGGATTTAGGTTTTGGCACTGCCTCCGCTTTACACCTCCTTGTAAATCTGGGGCAGCATCAAAATGCAATGGGTGTTGCGGTAGAACACCCACAAGAACACACATTGCAGGCCCCTTTCACGCAGATACCTGTATGTAATGGTACCATATTTACAAAGCGGCCTTAAGCCACAAAAAGTGGCTTGACACCACGTTGTAAATATGGTGCACGGCATTGCGCCACCGGAACGTAAAAAAAGTGATGTTTTGGTGGCACAATCCCCTATGTTAATATGCCACTTAGTTTTAATCTGAAGTGTGGAGGGTGACTGTGCCTCATCTGTGCTTAAAATTACAGTAGTACTGAAATGGAGATATAGGGCAACATTATCTTTTTCTCAAATGTATGCTACCATTCCTTCAAATTGCATTAATATATAGTAGGGTCTTTTTTGGGTAACATTGACACCCTATTGCCTTTGAACCAACATTACTTCTATCTGACACATCTACCTGGAAAAAATTCGAGAGGACTAAAGAAAGAAAACTGCAAGCTGGGATAAATTTGCGACATTTCAGTAAGTTACTGCAGTTCATTGCTGTCCACTTATCATCCCCCCAAAAAATGTGCATTAAGGATAAGGCTGGTATTGAAACTTGTGCAATTTAATATTCTGCACAGGACTTACCACACGCTGCATAAATTGAACGTTGTATACAAGAGAGACGACCAGACTTGTTTTCCAACAATAGGTAGTAAAATTATTTTGGTAGGGCGATTACTACTCAGAAGGAGTAGAAGGTCCAGCTACAGCATATGCCCTGAGATGTATTTGATACAAAAATGGCTGAGCTGTTCCTCAGAACAAAAGGAATGTACTAGTCTTGCCGGCAGGAGAGGATGTTGTAGAATCTCAATGGGACCTACAATTGGGCATCCATAGTGTTGGATGTAATGCCCTCACACACCCTTGCAGGTGTCATGCTTCATCATCTGGGCTGCTCCTCGTTGGGTCGGCGGTGCAATACCCAATACGACTCCTCAAAGAGGGGCACTTTGGCGGAGATCTTTTATCCAACTGCCGTATGATGAAGTGGGGGTGTGGGGCCAGAATAACGTAGACTTGGTCTGTGAGTTTAAAATAGGGCTAGGAGTACCAGGATCAGGTTTATTCTGGGGGTCACCTGCTCTAATTAAAAACAAATAACTAATCGGTACTCGTTGGAATAATAGGTTTCCTGTCTCGAGTCTAGGTTTAATATGTGCCACGCCGCCAGGACCGGGCCTGGCGGCGTGGGGTAGGTGCTGAAGTCTTGTTACACGGACGACTAACTCCAAGAGACTGGAAGTCTAAATCCGATGTAAAGATCGCCAGGTACTGTTGTTGCCTAGATTCTCTAACCATTAGGTAGATGACGCGCAACACAGGTATAGACATTGTACAACACTCACTTTAATTATTTAAATAGACACGGAACAATAGATCCTAGAACATCTCACTAACATAGACAGTAATTCCAAGAAAATATTTTTCTTGATATTCTGGGTCCTGAAGAATCGCCAGTCACTAGACATAGGCGAGAAACATGTCGACCAACCAGAGCACATACTAAACCTAAACTCGAGACAGGAAACATAATATTCCAACGAGTACCGGTTAGTTATTCGTTTTTAATATTAGCAGGGGACCCCCAGAATAAACCTGATCCTGGTACTCCTAGCCCTATTTTAAACTCACAGACCAAGTCTACGTTATTCTGGCCCCACACCCCCACTTCGTCATGCGGCAGTTGGATAAAAGATCTCCGCCAAAGTGCCCCTCTTTGAGGTGTCACCCGTTGGGTATTGCACCGCCGACCCAACGAGGAGCAGCCCAGATGATGAAGCATGACACCTGCAAGGGTGTGTGAGGGCATTACATCCGACACTATGGATGCCCAATTGTAGGTCCCATTGAGATTCTACAACATCCTCTCATGCCGGCACGACTAGTACATTCCTTTTGTTCTGAGGAACAGCTCAGCCATTTTTGTATCAAATACGACCAGACTTGTGCCAGATGTCTAACGATAGATGCCAATTTTGATCATATGATGTGGTCCTGCCCGGTACTCAAGTACTATTGGACCACGATAGTGGAAACGGTGAATAACGTCTTGTCTCGCAATATGATATGTTGCCTGGAGGTGTGCTTACTGGGACTCTTCCCGAGGCCCAAATCCAAACGGCTGGGACACAGATTTGTAGATCTGGCCTTCCATCTGGCTGAGCGGGGAATAGCTCTTAGATGGAGGGCAGCAAGGAGCCCCCTAATAGCTGACTGGGAAACAATGTTTCTTGCTGGGCTAGAGCAGAAGAGAGGGCATTGAGCCGGGAAGACAAGGTCACGAAAAGGCGTAAACCTTTGGCAGAACCAAGGGCAGAAATACTGGGGCATGGGATACATGTAACATGACTGACCTGGATTCACAGATGGACAATTCAGAACCCGAGGCGGCGCGAGGGACAAATGCTAATCTAGTGCAGACCTAGCTGCCGTATGGTAACCGTGACGTTGAGAGGACAGATCTAGGTACGCAGTGGCATGGGGATGCCCGAGAGGACCCCCAGCCACCGTCCTGGGATCCTTCCTCCCCCTCCGTCCCCCCGGAGTCCCCCGGACACCGGATAGACTAACCCCCCACAGATCGGAAAGAAGACAAGGTGGCATACTTTGCAGACAGTGGATACCCTGGTAGACTTATTTGCGTTCAAGTTTGGTTTGATATCTATTGTTGCACTGATGCCTTAACGTTCTTTCTTTCCTTTTTGTTTTGTAAACAATATACACTCGGACACATAAAGGGCACAAATATGCAAGAGTGACAATGCGGACAATGGACACAACTATTCCCCACAGGACACCTTGACACAGCAGGAACATGACATTAAAGTTGACAGACAGGGGCTGTTACAGCCCAAGGAGACGTCATTTGATGGGGTTTGGCTCCTGGGGATGTATTATTGTATGCTTAATGTCAAAGATGACTGTAAATGATCTTGCATGTTTCCAAATTGAGGAGTATGTACCTGCTGTCTCTAGAAAATACATAGATTGTACCATAATAAATCTCATAAAAGCCAATAAAAATTATATTTTAAAAAACGAAAAAGGATAAGGCAGGTAGAATACTGCATTACCTCTCCTTGATAACAAAAGCGAGGCAGACCTTATTTCAATAAATTCCAACAAATACTATGCGTAGGTGCAGTCGCTCTGAGGTTAAAACGTGTGGGTGAAAATACGGGGGTGGGGGGCCTTGCGGGTGGGTGGTGGTTACAAATGTAAATGGGTCCAGATCAAGTTGATATCTGTTTTGATTTTAGTGTGGAAGAAATATCTATTTGCACAAATTGTATAACTTTTGCAGACAGAAGTCCTTACATAAACTACGCCTTGGATTCAAGGTGCATATTGAGGCACTAAAAGTGACTGGAGTTGCAGACCTGAATTAATAGCTGTGCAAAATTCACAATTTCACCTGAAGGCCAAAACTTTAGTTATTACAGGGTCAACCACTCTCTTCCTGGGAATACACCGAAACTGTAACAAATACCATCTACCTAGCTGTCTATGTGAGGACGGATGACTAAATAAAATATGAAAAAGCTACTGCTGCAACAGCCAAATGTATAGAATCTTGCAAAAGATAAGTGTGCCTTGCAGCTGTTGGATTCATAGAATCTATCTATCTATCTATCTATCTATCTATCTATCTATCTATCTATCTATCTATCTATCTATCTATCTATCTATCTATCTATCTATCTATCTATCTATCTATCTATCTCCCTCACTCTATCTATCTATCTATCTATCTATCTATCTATCTATCTATCTATCTATCTATCTATCGCCAGTTGAAATATGATTTAATGTAATGATGCCTTAGCTCCAAATTATTTGTGTCACAGTCAGTAGATATCCTCAGCCCCCCCAAAACGAAAAGGAAAGCTGTCGGGTGTCTCTCGCGCATGTCCCCTTGTTTATGCCTGCCTGCATGCCAGGAGTGTTGTGAGGAGCCTACACCTCTGAGAGGATTTCTTTCTGAAGATGTTACAGTAGTGCACTAACTCACCCTACAAATCAGTGCGCAGTATTTGTATTTTATACTCCATTTATTTATTCATTTATAAAGTTGATTATGTATTATACACTGTTCGCACCTACACAGTGTGTACAGTAACGAATACAGAAATTAGAAACAGCAAGTAATGCTTACTGTTAGGGCAAAGGTTAGATATGCCCCAATCATATTTCACCACACACCCTTAATCAGTTGGCATCCTCTCTACCCAAGGAACTCGCTGTTCTGGAGCATGGCTGTATCCATGTATTTGTATATCGCAAGCCATGTAAAGGTCCCGGTATACCTTACTGTTCCACCACGCATGAAGCCGGAGCCCAGTGTTGCAGCATCCATCCATCAGGTGGTCCATATGTCCCACCTTGTCCCAAGCCCCCGTATCTGGTGTGTGTCTTAGGCAGGATGCTCTGTGGAGCAGGGTGAGGTTAGCTGGGTTTGGCTCTTCTCATGCACAGGACATTGAATACTTGTGTTCACATTTTAGGAAGTGCCCTGAAGCATGCGTGCTTGCTATTACTATTAAGTGCTTCAAGAGGGAACTTGCAAAGGCACCTCTCCTTGTGGCTGCAATAGCTGCCCTGTCTCTTAGGGAACTTCGGAGAACGCTCGCTTTTCCTGCCTGTTAATGCGACCAATGAAACATAACACACAAGGACATGTTCATTCATTTGCGCAATTCGTATGGTTCCTCTAAAAATTAAGCAGGCATATTTTCTAAGCCTCAAGTTTCCTTCAGGCACTCTAATGCATTCATTATTATTAAATAAATAATTCAAGCCTGATACATGACAGTCTTTTTTTCAGTTAACCAATCCTGAGTTTACAATAAAAGCAAAGAGAGTCACCCCTGGCTAGCAGTGGAATTTCCCATCATGGAACCGGTGCATGGACATTCTCCTTTCGAATAGGTTCGTTGTTGGAGAATCCATTCTTTTGGGACAGGGCCACGTGGTGGAGGCTTGGATCCACAGTGTAGAGCTCAGACCAGAGCATGGTCGAGAGGGACAGCTCTTCAGACAGTGCAAAAACAAAGAGGCAGCCTCAACTTTTCCGTGTTCATGCATGGGCAAGGGTCTACAGACTGCGGCAACCTTCTTTCAGCTTTCATATTCCTAAAAAGACTCAATTTTCCTGATTTTAATAATCTAACAGATTGCTTGTCCTACTGTTTAGGGAAGAGGCTGCCTTTCCTCGTTGTTTTGAGACTGCCTCGTCAGTAGTATTCCTACATCTTCTCTTCCTGCCCTGCCTGCTTCTTGCATTCGTGTTCCTCTACCATCCAGCTACATCGACATCTTCATCTTGCCTTTCTGGTATTTTTTGCTCCTAGCCTGTCCTCTTTCTTGCTTCATGATTCCACCAGTTTTTGAGTACAATTCCTCCTTGCTATCCTAAATATGCCCTTTTGGGCTACCGGAGTAGTCAATCTTAGTTCTCCTGACCTTGCCATACAGATAGTAATTCTTTTGAAGTTTGATGGAGTCTTGTGTCAAGGGTAGGCTATGCTTCAAGCAACGTGTCTCCACCACAGCCCTCTTCTTCACCATCTGGCCATCGCCCCTACGTCATCCAGTCTGATATACTGCAGCTCATTTTATGGTGTTGTTCCAAGGTATACACTGAAGTCCCTTTCTAATCCACGATTTAAGAATAAGAGTTATTCAGAATTTCCCTTAAAGGCCATTAAATGTGTCAAATTCCTGCAATGTTTTACAACAAGCATGACTGGGACATTAGGGGGGTAAGATTCTTACAGAGTCAGTAATTTCTGTGAAAACCCTATGCTGGTCGCTGAAGTCTGTAATAGTCGAAGGTCAGATTGTCTTGAAAGGTCAATTTCAGGAGACCCAGGCGGCATTCCTCTTGTTGCGAAGTTTGACTTGGAGCAAAGTTCTTATTGAGGATTTTGGAAAATAAATGTGTTGGGATTAGCTGTAGCTATGACCTTCTCTGGCATGAATGTATTTGTATTGGTCTTTTTAAAATGAATGTGTGAAAAACAACCTAACATTAATCTATTTTTCTCGCTCTATTTTTTATTTCTTTGCAGCCTCCAGACAGTCTGTATACTCATTTTAGGAGATCTAGGGACCAGCGCTGTCGGACCCCTAGCAGTCTTTCTCTTTCTCCTTGTAGTCTGTCACCCTCCACTGAGGAGTCTCTGTCACCCATCTTTGAGACACCTAGCGAAGAACAGAGAAGAACTCAGATTGAGGAGCAGAATTGTTCCTTTGAGACAGCCTTGCTTCTCCAGCACTTCAGCGATCTCAGTACATTTGTGATCGAACAGTTGATTAAATTTGCAAAAGAGATCCCAGAATTCCGGTGAGTTTGTGCATTTCTATCTTTCAATATACATGTTTCTATAATCCACATGAATTTAAAATGTGTGGCTATGTAAGGAAAACTGCCGTCTGAGGTATCTCTTTATTGAAATATATTTATTTAATGTATATATATATATATATATATATATATATATATATATATATACATATAATATTCATCTTGTGTAAATCGCTTATACCCAAGCCGCTTTTCATTGTGAGCCATGCGTGCGGGGTAACGAGCCCCAAAATAACCAAACCTGTTGGTGCGGCCAGATCCTGGTGCACTCCAGCCAAACAAACTACAGTACCGCGGCTCCAATGTGACAGCGTGTCGCGTTTCAGAGCCTTCCGCTCCTTGATCTCCTTAATATATATATATATATATATATATATATATATATATATATATATATATATATATATATATATATATATATATATATATTCACAAAGTTGGCCCTGTGCATGAGGACGCGACTCCTTGGTGATTTGATTAAAAAAATCCTTTATTCACACACTGCCAGCAGTTTCCAACAAGTCAACTTTCATAATCCCTGACGCGTTTCGAGGCAGCCTGCCTCTTCTTCATAGGGAAAGCAACCAGTGCCCGGATGTGCACCACGCCTTTTTATTCATTGCCGATGCATGCCGTTCTCAGGTGAGTAACTTACAAACAGCATGCTGGGGGTTGTAGTGCATCCACCCTTCACAGGTGACTTTTTTGCCTCCAGTGGCTTCCGAGCACAGGTTTATTTAAATCGCTTTGTCCAGTAATGTTTATAACCCTCCAGTGGGTTTCTTGTAGAAAGGCTGGCGTCGTTCTGGAAAATTCACCGTGCTGCTTCTCAAGCCGGCATGGTTCCAGCTCGCTGACCCACTGCTTTGTTGTCGTGGGCGGTGCATCACTCCACGGCCGGGCTGCCGTGTTGAAAATATTCACAAAGTTGGCCCTGTGCATGAGGACGCGACTCGAAACGCGTCAGGGATTATGAAAGATGACTTGTTGGAAACTGCTGGCAGTGTGTGAATAAAGGATTTTTTTAATCAAATCACCAAGGAGTCGCGTCCTCATGCACAGGGCCAACTTTGTGAATATTTTCAACACGGCAGCCCGGCCGTGGAGTGATGCACCGCCCTCGACAACGAAGCAGTGGGTCTGCGAGCTGGAACCATGCTGGCTTGAGAAGCAGCACAGTGAATTTTCCAGAACGACGCCAGCCTTTCTACAAGAAACCCACTGATATATATCCAAAAAGTCGTCGTTTTCACCCTCTGCCTTCCATGCAGAACAACAAAAGGAGCGAGACCACAAAGTAAGTGCAGTTTTCTTCAGTGCATTTTATTCCGTGCCAAGAGTTACAGCCTGCAATCCACCATGACGCGTTTCACCTCGAAAGAGGCTTGATCACATAGCGTGTCATGGACACAAATGAGGGATTATAAAGTGCTGGTGCCTAATTCAATACAGCTGTGCAGTTCACATTTTTTTCATTTCATCAACAGTGAAAACATACTTTGTTGTATCAACATAGAATAAAGGGCTTGGTGCCCAACGGGTTCTGGTGTATATAAATACATTTGTGAAGTATAAAGTTCTCCTTAAAATTTATATAAATAAATAAATTTCATATATATACACATGGTTAAAAATAATCCATATCTATTTGATATATTATACTCCATATATATACACAATTAGGTCAGTGTGGGCAACCTTTGTTCACATGTAAGTGCATATGATATTAAGAACCCTGATTTATCACTTGTAGTCAATAAAATATGGTTTCACACAGGAAAGAAAACTACGCCCCAGTGGGCATAACCAAAGAAACTGCACAATCTAATAAAAACAATAAAGACATGCACTATTAAATCAACCTCTTATAGTTACTGCAGATCAGAATTTGTTTTAAAGTGAAAAGTGCTCATACTGGTTGTTTAAAAACATGCTACAGTTAACAGCAGGTAGCAGAGTCAGATAAAAACAGATCGAGAGCCGTTAGGGGGGAATTGTTCAGATACCCATAAATAATTCCAAAAATAAGATCGTAATACATTCAGAAATAGTGATCAGCAAATTTATATTGACTAGAGACAGGTGTAAAGGTCCTCGCTATTATTTAAACCTCCCGGGCTCTTTGTGTTGAACTCAAGGATAAACCTGGTTTCCAGGAGGCGCAGTTTGGCGTCTCGGTTACCTCCTCTTTTCAGAGGCAAAACTGAGTCTACTAAAAAATACTGAAGACTACTGGGGTCACTATTATGTACGGTTTCGAAGTGCCTGGCCACTGGATATGCCTGGTCCTTTCCAGAAATCGCCCTGAGATGTTGTAAAATGCGCTTGTGGGCAGGTGGGCGTGTGCTCCCCACATATTGTAGTCCACAAGGGCATTGCAGGACATAGACAACGTATTCTGTCTTGCATGTAAGCCTCTTGCTGATAACAAAGGGTTTATCTGAAAAGGGGCGTGGGACCTGAGTTTTGTTGACCCCGTGGCGACAGACTTTACATGTAAGGCACTTCTTGAAACCGGTAATGTGATCCATCCAGGATTTTGTGGGTTCTAATGTGTTGCTGACTAAGGCACTGGCAAGACTGGGGGATTTACGGAAAGTCAGACTAGGTTTGTCTGGTACCAGGTTACCTATTACAGGGTCACCCTTAACCAGGTTCCAGTTTTTATTCAGAATTTTCCTGATCTGGGAATGTTGGTTACTATAGGTAACAATGGCTCTGGATTGAATTAGCTCATTGTTACTGCACTCTGCATTGGATTTGGTCCTAGGCACTAGGGCTTCTTCCCTCTTGATTTTCTTGGTACGTCTAATCGCTCCATCTATTAGAGTACTACTGTAACCCCTTTGTAGAAAACTGGCTTTGCTGGCTTGTTGTGCCAGGTCACACTCCAGATCAGAGCTACAGATTCTCCGCAATCTTAGCATCTCCCCGTAGGGGATGCTGCGGATAAGGTGTTGAGGATGCTGGCTGCTAGCGTGTAGGACTGTGTTGCCGGCAGTTAGTTTTCTGTGCAACTTAGTCTGCAGAGTGTTATCCCTGATATAAACCTCCACATCTAAGAAAGTAACCTTTTCTCTATCAATGTGTGATGTAAATTGAAGGTTTAAGTTGTTCATGTTAAGTTGTTTCACAAATTCCGTAGCCTCTTCCTGCGACCCCCTCCAGATCATAAATAGATCATCAATATACCTTAGGTAAAGCATAACCTTGTTCTGCATTGTTTCCCTATGTTCACCCATAAGGACCCACTCCTCCCACAGCCCCATATGTAGACAAGCGAAGCTGGGGGAGAAGCAGGCCCCCATAGCCACCCCTCTTAGTTGCTGGTATATTTGATTATTAAAGGTGAAAAAGTTTTGTTCCAAACATATATTCAATATACCAACAATCATCTTATTGTGCTGTAAACATTCAATGGGGCGTTTATCAAGGTAATACTCAACCGCTTTTATACCATCGCAGTGTCGAATTGATGTATACAATGAAGTAACATCCATGGTAATAAGCAATAGTTCATCATCCCAGGTAATTGAGGCCAGTTTGCACAAAAAGTCAGTGGTGTCTCTGACATAAGAACCCAAGCTCTTTACCCATTCTTGTAGGAAGTAGTCAATATAGCGGGAAATGCATTCCGTGGAGCTATCTATGGCCGATATTATTGGCCTCCCAGGGGGCACAAGGGCATCCTTGTGCACCTTGGGCAGGAGATGGAAGCTGGGGATGACTGGGTAGTCTTTCTTCAAGTATTTGTATTCGTCAAATGAGATTAAACCACTACTCCGCCATGCCATTAGTTTTGAATTCTGGTCAGTCCAGGCTGCTCTAATAGTGGGCAAATTGCTCTTTTTGTAGCAGTCCGTGTCGCCCAATTGAAGCTCAGCCTCTTTGATGTATTCCTCACGTTTCCAAAGGACAATGTTGCCTCCTTTGTCGGCCGGCTTAACTATGATTTTGTCATTGTTTTTCAATTTTTTGACCAGATTGTAATAGCATTGATTTTGTCTGTTGATTACTCTTTCCTGCTTGTTTGAGGCAGTATACAGTTTTTTCAAGTCACCAATAATGAGTTCGTGGTACACATCCAAATTATCATGGGTCGATACTGGAAGGAAGGTGGACTTCGGTTTGAATGGAGTAGTACTGACTCCCCTGCCAATGGCTTCGTCAGTGACCACTGGCGTGTCTGTACTTTCGCATTGCAATTCCCATATTTCCTGCATTTCCATTCCCTCACCAGCAGTCAGTAGTGAGGGACTAGTTGGCGCTGTGACCTTAGATTTTTTGTATGGGTGTAGGCGATGGAATTTGTTAAGCTTCAGCTTCCTAACATATCTAAAAACATCCATCCGAGTATCAGCGTAATTGAAGTCCCTCGGGGGACAGTAGGAAAGTCCCAGAGACAGGATGGAAGTTTCTTTTGCAGTTAGGGCTGTATCAGTAAGATTGATCACTGAGGGGGCGCAGAGGTCTGCCCTCTTTTCTTGTTCCATCTCCCCCTGTTTGCTTTCCTTTCTCCTCCTGTTTTTGTTGCATTTCCTGTGTTCAGCCCGTTTCCTGTTTGCCCTCTGTTTCCTGGTGGGGCCTTTGACTGTGAGCTCGAGCGCAGAGTGTCTCTTCGGTTCTCGCACAGGCAGCTCACCTCCTGTGCCGGGGTACGTTTTGTAAACCCCAACCCCTGCCCCTGTTTTTTGGAAGGGCCTTCTTCTGCCTTACTCTCTGCAGCTGAACTCAGGTCTGTGGAGGAGATAGATACGGACGTAGTTTCTCGTGCTTTACGTCCCGTGTTGCCAATCCGAGCTTCAATTCCATCAAATTTACGAGCAAATGTAAAGATATGTTCATTCAAATAATCAAGTCTGTCTCTTTCAAATTTAAAAGCCTTACGCTTTTTAATGATGTCCTCCTCCTTCGCCAGGCGACTCTCCATATCTTCCCTCCTTTTTTTCACTTCCTCATTAATTTCAACCTTTGACAGCTCCGTCTCCAGCTGCTCAATTTCAGTTTGGAGTTTTAATCTGTCACTTTCCGCGTACTTTACAAGGATCCTCATCAGCCTTGCTGAGGATTCTAAGTTGGCTGTTGCCCATTCTATATATTCCTATATATATATATATATATATATATATATATATATATATATATATATATATATATATATATATATATATATATATATATATATATATATATATATATATATATATATATATATTCAAGCTCCAGGTGTCCCTTTCTTGGAAACGCACTCGCAAAGGTTGGTGTCACAATCCTTTATTCGGAACAAACATCTCCCAACGCTGTAGGGATTACAGCATGTCGAAAAGCCTTACGCGTTTCAAAGCAGATTGCTTCTTCCTCAGAGGCTCGACTGATGAAAAGGGACACACCCACAGTTTTAACACATCCCACGCCCATCTCGGGGCAAAGCATTCTGGGTCCTGTAGTGTGTCCTGAAAAATAACACCCACAATTAGGTACATCAATGTTCACTTGCTGCCCTTTACAGTCCTTTATAAGAGCCCGCAGATGGGCCCCAGCGTGGCGATGCTCATGCGATACCAACCAAGTCCCACATAACAGGTCATATCAAGTCAGCCCGTGGCCCACAGTTCTTGTGGTGGTGCATTCCCCGCAGCAAGGACTGCCGCGTATTAAATTCAAGCTCCAGGTGTCCCTTTCTTGGAAACGCACTCGCAAAGGTTGGTGTCACAATCCTTTATTCGGAACAAACATCTCCCAACACTGTAGGGATTACAGCATGTCGAAAAGCCTTACGCGTTTCAAAGCAGATTGCTTCTTCCTCAGAGGCTCGACTGATGAAAAGGGACACACCCACAGTTTTAACACATCCCACGCCCATCTCGGGGCAAAGCATTCTGGGTC
Source organism: Lissotriton vulgaris (assembly GCF_964263255.1). NCBI lineage: Eukaryota > Metazoa > Chordata > Amphibia > Caudata > Salamandridae > Lissotriton > Lissotriton vulgaris. Next base: position 275,342,350 of record NC_141700.1, on the reverse strand, counting down.
CTGTAGTGTGTCCTGAAAAATAACACCCACAATTAGGTACATCAATGTTCACTTGCTGCCCTTTACAGTCCTTTATAAGAGCCCGCAGATGGGCCCCAGCGTGGCGATGCTCATGCGATACCAACCAAGTCCCACATAACAGGTCATATCAAGTCAGCCCGTGGCCCACAGTTCTTGTGGTGGTGCATTCCCCGCAGCAAGGACTGCCGCGTATTAAATTCAAGCTCCAGGTGTCCCTTTCTTGGAAACGCACTCGCAAAGGTTGGTGTCACAATCCTTTATTCGGAACAAACATCTCCCAACGCTGTAGGGATTACAGCATGTCGAAAAGCCTTACGCGTTTCAAAGCAGATTGCTTCTTCCTCAGAGGCTCGACTGATGAAAAGGGACACACCCACAGTTTTAACACATCCCACGCCCATCTCGGGGCAAAGCCTTCTGGGTCCTGTAGTGTGTCCTGAAAAATAACACCCACAATTAGGTACATCAATGTTCACTTGCTGCCCTTTACAGTCCTTTATAAGAGCCCGCAGATGGGCCCCAGCGTGGCGATGCTCATGCGATACCAACCAAGTCCCACATAACAGGTCATATCAAGTCAGCCCGTGGCCCACAGTTCTTGTGGTGGTGCATTCCCCGCAGCAAGGACTGCCGCGTATTAAATTCAAGCTCCAGGTGTCCCTTTCTTGGAAACGCACTCGCAAAGGTTGGTGTCACAACCAGGGGGCAGCAAGTGAACATTGATGTACCTAATTGTGGGTGTTATTTTTCAGGACACACAACAGGACCCAGAATGCTTTGCCCCGAGATGGACGTGGGATGTGTTAAAACTGTGGGTGTGTCCCTTTTCATCAGTCGAGCCTCTGAGGAAGAAGCAATCTGCTTTGAAACGCGTAAGGCTTTTTGACATGCTGTAATCCCTACAGCGTTGGGAGATGTTTGTTCCGAATAAAGGATTGTGACACCAACCTTTGCGAGTGCGTTTCCAAGAAAGGGACACCTGGAGCTTGAATATATATATATATATCTCCACCGAATCGTCTCTCAGGTTGCAGACCCCTGGCGCTCCTGTCTCCGGTGCAGTACTCCTCAGCAGAGCCAAGCCTTAATTTATTTCACACACCTCTTTGTTAGAAGAATTGAGTACGCACTCACAAAAGTTCTTTCTTTTCCCAAAAGGTTTATTTCGCAGTTGTAATCCAGCGTATTAGCAAGTCATTCCGACGCGTTTCGCTACAAACATGTAGCTTGCTCATGGTTAATACAATGAAGAAATTGAATCCCTCCTATTTCTACGGAGGTCCTCTCTAAACATTCTGTTACACAATGCATCACTTCCTGTTTCATGATACCCGAAGTAACTTGGGAAATGTAGTTTTTATCAACATTTGACCAATCAACATAAGTTAAAAACTGATATGTTTAGTCACTAAAAAGTTTTAAAGTATTTATGACAGTTCTAATTTGGTTAAGGGACATATATCTGTTTTTTTTTATTTCAAAATATTTTATTTATAAAGAAGTGACATAAAAGTAGAAGGAACAATAAACAATAAAAGTGATACAATTGAAACAAGATCAATACACAATCAGGGGCTAAAATTGAGGTATAAGCAAAATAAATGCATATAATAAGAAAAAATAGCCTATTATAGATTACAGAAGCCGATTAGGTGAAGGCTACCAACAAAGCACTAAAAACAAAAGTATCACTATCAAATTTTGAGGTAAGGACAGGAAATAGAATAAAGGAAGAGGAAAGAAAGAGAGAGCGATAGGAAAGATGAAAAGGGGGTAGAGGACAGGAAAGAGAAAAAAAAGAAGAAGAGAAAAGAAGAAGGAAAAAGAAGGATTCCCACATGACTAACCCCACAAAAAGACAAAAAGAAAACATAAGACACCAGTTAGACAGATAAATCAAAAGGAAACTGAGCGACCAACCCTTTTGATGACAAATCCATATACTCATCCAAAGGTTTCCAAACCCCACTAGAGATAGAAGGAGAGAGATGAGCTCGATCAATCGAAGTGTGAGCGCTGCGCAAAAAGGAGACCCAAGCCCACCATGTATGATAGGAAACCGAAGAGAAGGATTTCCACTCCATAAGTATGATTTTTACCGCAACAGTCAGAAGAAGATCCATCAACTGCATTTCCATTGGATCTAAGGGGAGAGGAGTAAGGGCAGCCAATGGACCCAATAAAATTAAAGGGAAAGAGAGTTGAAACTCAATACCAAAGATAAGAGAGAGGTGTTTATGGATGAGGTTCCAAAAAGGCTGGAGCAGGGAACAATCAAAAAACATATGTTGAAAATCGCCCACCCCCAATCCACAGCTCCAACATAGATTATCATCTTTAAGATTAAGCGAATGTAGACGCACAGGCATCCAATGAAGGAGATTAATAGAGAAAAATTTAGACTGCATCAAAGATGGGGCGATTTTGTTGCGAAGAGAGAGTTTACCAATTAATTGCCAAGTATCTGAGGAAATATGATCCGTAATGCCATGATCAAAATGGTGTAACCATTTTTGTTGAGCAACCGTCGGTGCGGGTAGTGAGGCAGAAGATAAAAATTTATAAATCTTGGAGGCTACGTGACCAGATTTAATCCAGATATGAAAAAGTGAGATGGTAGAAGAGGTAGGATGAAGACGTACCTTAGCGAGGGCCACTTTAATTTTAAGAAAAGTATAAAAATCAAGATTTGTTAAAGAGTGTTTCTGGGCCAAGGTGGAAAAAGGTAATGGTTCATCAGAAGCATCATAAAGATGCTTAACAAGAGAGATTCCTTTAGTTGCCCAATATGACATGAGGCTGGGAGTAATGTTGAGTTTAATTTTAGAATTCCGCCAAATAGACGACCACCTAGTTTTATGTAAAGGAATTGCCACTTTCTTATCTATTTTCCTGACCGCAGCAATTGTGTCAAGAATGATAGAACGAGAAAACAGGATATGTAAAGTAGATGCGGTGCAAAAAGAGGCAGTAGGCAAAGGAAATGCTAAGTCCTGCTCTATGAGCAACCAAGAAGGAACATGCAAAAACGGAGGAGAAAACCACAAAGCACCTTGAGAGGCCAAAAAGGCAGTTTGGTATTTTTCCCAATCAGGAAAATTGCAACCTCCCATATCACAAGGACGGCGCAAAAATGTGTATGCAATTCTAGCACGTTTGTCATTCCACAGGAATTTAGATGTCAGAACATCAATTTCGCGAAAAAAGGAATCTGACAATTTAACCCGAAGCATGGATGAAACAAAATTAATAATCGGTGTGATCATCATTTTGAGAGTCTGAAGGCGCCCCCACCAGGAAATATGTTTTGGAGACCATGTATCCAAAAGACGACGCACTTTAAGGAGAGTCTGGGATTCGTTATAAGCAGTAGTGGCATAAAGAGTAGAACAGAAATAAATCCCTAAGTATTTCAGGTGTGTAGACTGCCACTTAAAGCCCGCAGAGCCCATATGAGAAGGGAAACAATAGGCATTCAAGGGGAACATTTCCGTCTTATCTTTATTTAGGGTATAAACTGAAACCGATGAGAAGAGGGAAATGGTATTTGAAATAGCAGGGATCGCCAAAGCAACATTATCTGAAAAAATAAGAACATCATCTGCGTAGGCAGCAGTTTTAATACAATGAGGTCCGAAAGAAAAACCTTTAATATCTGGGTGTAATTCAATTAATCGAAGAAGAGGATCAATAGATAATAAAAATAAAAGTGGGGATAAAGGACAACCTTGTCTAGTGCCCTGACGAAGATTAAAGAAAGATGACGTAGCACCATTAACTCTAATGTTAGCTCTAGGTTGGGAATATAAGGACATTACCATGTTAATGAAAGAGTCACCAAGGTTGTGTGCGCATAAAACAGCACGAAGAAACGGCAAAAAGACCTTATCGAAGGCCTTTTCCGCATCAAGGGCCAAGGCCGCGGCAGGAAGTTGAGACCATTTAGCAGCACCAAGAATATGGCAAAAAGTGCGTATATTGTCTCGTGCAAGACGACCTTTCACAAAACCGGTTTGGGAAGGATGAACAAGATGAGGGATAAAGGATTCCAATCGTTTGGCTAGGATTTTAGCAAAAATCTTAGCTTCCATGTTAAGAAGAGAAATAGGACGGAAGTTTTTGGGATCCGAATGGTCTTTCCCTTCTCTTGGGATCACTACTATAGTAGCTTCAGCAGCAGTACCGGAAACAGACCCATCCTTAACAAAAGAATCAAAGACAGATTGCAATTTGGGGACAAGCGCAGGGAGAAAAGTTTTATAAAATAAAATAGGGTACCCATCAGGGCCTGGGGCCTGCCAGAACAAGTAGCTTTCATTGCGGTAATAATTTCCTCAGGGGAGATTGGCTTATTTAAAAAAGTACGATCCTCCTCAGAGACCGACTGAACCGGAACCGATTTTAAAAAGGCCTGACATTGGTCAAAAGAGAATTGATTCGAAGGAGTATATAATTTATTGTAAAAATCACGAAACACTTCAAGTATTTCTCCAGTTTGGAATTTTTTAGAACCCGAATTGTCAGTTATGGAAGAAATTTGCGAGGACTTAAAGGAGAAATCCAGGAATTTTAATGTAGCAGCCAAAATCTTCCCAGCTCGATTTTTTAATAGTAATTTTTGGGATTTTTGCGCTTGAATTCCAATATGGGCTCTTTTAGTAACAATAGTATTATATTTGTATTTTAGTTGTTTTATTAGTTGTAAACAAGACAAATCCTTAGATTGCCTAAAGGTGGCTTCTAGAGTTTTAATTTGAGATGCTAAATCTGTGAGCTCCTTTTTAAGATCAGAATTCCGTTTGGACATACATTTAATGACTTGACCACGGAAAGTGCATTTAAACGAATCCCATAGGACGATTGGGGAAGAGACAGATCCTTCGTTTTCATGGAAAAAAGTGTCTATAGCCTTGGAGAATTCATTAACCTGAGAAGCATCATGCAAAACTTCGGTATTCAATCTCCAGGAACGAGCACGTGTTTTAGGGGCAAAGGATGATAGCGTAAAAGTAACCGCAGCGTGATCAGAAATCAGAATAGGATGTATAAGCGGAGAAGAGGAAGATGAAACAAGAGAAGAATGTACAAGGAGATAATCAATACGAGAAAAAGAAGAATGAGGCGAAGAAAAGAAAGAGAAGTCACTACCAGTGGGATTATGAGGACGCCATATATCTTGAAGCTGAGTAAAAGAACACATGTTATGCATTTGTTTGTGGGATTTAGGAGGGCGAAACTGAAAATGCAGAATTCCTATCTAAGAGAGGGTCCATCGGTAAATTAAAATCTCCGCCAGCAATAAGGTTTCCAGAATGCGGGGTGTCATTTAATTTTTTGGTAACCGCTTTCCAAAAAGTCGGATCATCAACGTTAGGAGCATAGATATTCATCACATAAGGATCATGATGTCCATCCGACAATTTAGATAACAGCCAACGACCCTCAGAATCATGATCAGAAGAAAGTATAGATAAACCAGAATTCTTCGAAATTAATGTAACAACCCCATTTCGTTTGCCAGAGGCATCAGAACAACAAACATCCGAAACCCACTCCTTCTTCAAAAACAACGCCTCTCTGGTAGTGACCTTGGTCTCTTGAAAAAGGACCAGGTCTGAAGACAAAGACTTACAATAATCTAAAATTGTTGACCTCTTCACCGGATGATTCAAACCCTTAACTTTAAGGGACAATACATTTAAACCCGGCATGGAAGTACATAAAAATTGAAAAAAGACGCCATGGATGACATAGAAACAACCAACCTTACAGAGACAAGGAACCAACCAGTAAACATAAGAAACGAAGAGGGAGAATCAATGTGGGGAATCCGAAATAGAAAGAAAGAAAGAAAAGAAGAAAAGAGAAAAGAAAGAAGGGAGAGAAGAAGCAGGAGGGAAGGCCTAAAAAAGACCAAATTCATACTAGGGAGAACATGGAAAGGCGAGCAAGGGACCCGTACAAGGAGGAAAAATAATTGATATCAATAGCCCCAAAAATATACCTAGCTGATGGCAGTAGAATAAGAACTGAGAATAATCAAAAGTAGCAACGAAAATCAGCTTAATAATGTAAATAATCCTAATGTAAGCAAGAAATTTGTACAAACACAATGAATTAGTACTACAATATCAATAGTTATATCTATACTAAGTAATAAAACCAGACAATCTGATAAGAAAACAAAACAATGTGGTAAAGCATGAACAATAGACGAATGCATGAAGGTAAATATGTACATCTTAGAAATAAATATGTAGTTAATTAACAATCTATAACTGTATAAAATTAACAGTATGTACCTGAAATTAAAAATGCAGGAAACATATGGACATATAAGAAAAGAAAGGAAGAAAATAGTAGAATAGAAAGAAAGAAGAAATATAGAAAATGACTCATATCAGAAAAAGAAGGCAACGATTAGTAATAGAAAAGAATCCAGAAAATAAAAAGTGACTTGAAATACGCATTGACATGAAATATAAACTACAAGGGCTGGAGACAAGAGAAAGAGAAAAGAAAATGACATGTATAAATAAAGTAAACGACATGACTCATGAAAGAGAAAAAGAATAGAGAAAGGAGAAATGGTAAGGAGAGGAGTAAAATAGAAGATCAGGAAAACTATAGAAAAGTAAATAGGAACCATAATGGAAAGAGAACAGAGAGAAATCTAAAAAGTACAAAGCCAAGAAAGAGGGATACAAAAAGGAGTCAGTGCGGACACAAGGAGAACAGAGAAACTCCAGTAACGGAGTTAGAGGTTAAGGTCGAAGTATAAGCTCAACAGGAGATAGGATAAAAACAGGCAAATAGAAAACCACATCAAGAAGAAACAAGGAGACAGTTCAAGTGCCCGAGGCTCCAGGTTCTTGCGATGCCGCTCTTTGAATCTCCATCTCTATCTCCAACTGATTGTCCAGGAATGTAGCTAAGTCAGCCGGCTCATCGAAAATTCTGGAACGTCCTTTGTAAGTAATGCGGAACTTCGACGGACCAGAAAACGAAAAGGGAATGTTCATGTCAGAAAGACGTTTCCGAAGATTAAGGAAGCCCTTTCTCCTGATGACCGTATCTCTGGCAAAGTCCTGAGAAATTGAGATTCGATGACCTTCCCAGACGACCTGTTTAGCTTTCCGCATATGAGAAAGAATCTGTTCAGTATGTTGGTGTCGCAGTGGCTTAAAAATTATTGCTCTTGGCTGAGTTGCTGATTTAGACCGAAACGTTGGAACACAATGTGCTCTTTCTATCTCAAATTCTCTCTGGAATGAGATTTGCAAGGTGTCCGGAAGCCAATGAGATAAGAACTCAATCATAGACGAAGATGATTTCTCTGCATCCTCCGGCAGACCAAAAATGCGTAGGTTAGATCTACGATTACGGTCCTCCTGCTCAGTGAGATCTCTTCGCAATGCCGCCATTGAGCGCTCCAAGTGGCTGAGGGATCTGGATTGTTTCTGCATACCATCCTCTGCACAGCTGATTCGTGATTCCGTAGCAGACACATGAAGAGAGAGGGCTTTAAAGTTATTTCTAATAGCAGACACCTCGACTTGCAATAAATCTGTATTCGTTTTCGTTGACTGCGCAATATCATGCACTTCATTAAGGCGCGTTAAGATTGTGTCCAGAGTGGAGTTAGTGTCACTTGATGAGATGAGGAGAGCAAAAACTGCTTAGTCTGTCCCCAAAAAGAGAGATACAACACACTGAGCTCAATGGGCGCCAATTAAATAATAACGGCGGACTTATATGCAGGGCAGGCAGGTACCAAAGAAATGATAGAGCCTCAAATAGAGCAGGCGGGCTCAGCAAAGATTTCGTACGAAAAAGATGTACAACAGAAAGAAATAGCAGCGCTGAAAACAAAAAAACAGCGCAAGAGCAACTTAATATCCAGCCAAGCAGCAAAAAAATAGCAGAAAAAAGAAAAAAATGTTACCAACAGTAGGCACCGTAGAAGAAATGTCCTGGACAGCCACCACAGCCAGCAATAATGTATCCAAGGCGGCACTTCTGAAGAGAAATGCCAGCTGCGTCAGAAGCGGGAAAATGGCGGCCGCCCGTGAGGGGATCGAGCGTCACAGGAGCCTGACAGATAAGGCATTCAGCTGATGGCAGACATTTCCAAAATCGCCGTCAAACAACTCCCTGCATATTCCGCCGCAGAAGTATGCCGTTTCCGCACACCGGGGCAGTCAGGAAGGGGAGAAATTAATCTGACGGGACACTCTCACCTCGGAGCTCAAGCGCAACACGCCATGCTGCAGCGGCGCGCAAGCCACGCCCCGACATATATCTGTTTTAAAAGAGTCCGGTAATATAACCATTTTAAATGTTGAAAACAAATGAGATAGGTTGTCCGTGTTTGTTTTTACGATTACTTTTAGCCCTCCAGTGGGCGTTTAAATCCCCTCATTATGATTTAATTCCATAGTTATTAAAGGGATTTTTCTTAAATTATTTTATTGTAACCATTTTCGCCCTCTAGTGGGCTTAGCATTGAGGATTTAAATATGATTTGATGGATTCTATCATCAATTTTCATACTCTTTATAATTCATTAATGTTTGCCTCTTTATGTCCCCACCAACTGATTTATTTAAAAAACAATTCATTTTTCAGATTATTTTTTAAATATAAGTCTTACAGCTGTATGTAGTATATTCCTTTCCATTTTTACAAGTATATTGCACACTCTTTTTCTTTACTGCTATTCCTCTATGTTTTCCGAACTACTCAATCATCATATTCCATCAATCTACATAATTTTTACAATCAACCACAAACATCAAGAGGAAGAGGAAGAGGACACAAGTGGGTCCCCAAATCAGGAGCAGCTCCAAAAAACCAACAAGAAGAAGCAAAAGGAGGAAATGGGCCCCAAAAAGTAGGACACGGAAACCAGATCCATGCGCCAGAGGAATCAGAAATAAACTGGTCTAATATAAACTCCAATGAAGAAGAACTGGAAGTTATAAATTTTTCTTCAAGAACCATATACCAAAATGAAACGTCCCTTTTGAAGAAGGGTATCAACTTCTGCCCATCAGAATCCATGAATATGGCTCAAACCCGGATCGATCTATATAAATATATAAGAAAGATCAAATTAGCAAAAATGTTCGAGGAAAATGAACAGATGGCGAATTTCACTAAATTGAAAAAGAAAAAAAGACTAGAAGGATTGGAAGAAGAGCGAGGTTTAACAACTATGGACCTCCCAGCTCTGGTCACTTTAACAAACTTGGATGCAATAGACGAGGAGGAAATCATCTCTGACTCAGGAGTATGTCCTCAAAAAGGAGCAGGACTAAGTGGAATGAAAACACCTTCAAGATTCTCTCCACAATTACCACAATGTAATAAAATTGATATTTTTCAGGAAGCGATAATTCGAGATATTCGTAAAATCAAAGGAATGAAATATCATGACAATCTAAAAAAAGAAGAAAGAACAGCATTAATGGATTTAACAAATGATAAAACGATAACAATTAAAATGGCCGACAAAGGCGGAATTGTTATTTTAAATACAAAGGATTATGTGGCAGAAGCATTCTCACAGCTTGGGAATAAACAGTATTATAGAAAATTGGAAAAGAATCCAACTGAACTTTTCAAAGATAAGCTGGACAAAAAACTCAAGATGTGGACTGATCATAATCTGATAGACCTAGTTGAAAGCAAATTTTTGACAACGGATCACCCAGTGATGGCCACTATATATTTTTTGCCGAAAGTGCATAAAAATCCCCATAAACCACCAGGGAGGCCCATTGTTTCATCTAAGGGGTCACTTATGGAACCTGTAGCCAACTACATTGACTTTTTTCTAATGCCATTTGTGATTAATTTGAGCTCCTACTTACGGGATACAACAGATCCTCTTAAACATCTAGAGGAACTACCATGGCAGTCAAATTACATGCTCATCACCATGGGCGTAGTATCATTGTATACTAATATTGAGAACAACATTGGATTAAATGCTTGTGCTTACTTCCTAAAAGAGAGAGATATTCAATTTAACAGACATAATCAAATGTTAATTGATATGGTGGAAATGTATTCAACGCAAAACATCTTTCTATTTGGGGAGGAAATCTTCCAACAAATCAAGGGATGTGCAATGGGGTTCTCATTTAGCCCGGCATATGCATGCCTCACCATGGGGTGGTGGGAACAATAAATTGCATGGCACCCGGACAATGACATCTATGTAAACAAAATTGCAAAATGGGTCAGATACATCGACGACCTCCTGATTGTATGGGAAGAAACTAGTCAAGAATTCGAGGCCTACTTTAAAATCCTAAATTCATCAAGTACCGACATAAGATTCACTTACAACATCAGTAAAAACAAAGCAATTTTTCTTGATACGGAAATATACATTCGAAATGACAAAGTTGAAACAACCTTACACAGAAAGGAGACTGTCACAAATTCTACGTTACATGCAAGCAGTTTTCATAAACCTTCTGTAAAAGAAAATATTCCGTATGGGGAATTTTTGAGATTAGGACGGATTTGTTCTGAAGAAAGTGAACGGAAAAAGACTAGCCATGCAATGGCACAAAGATTCAAAAACCTGGGCTACAATAAGAAAGTTATTGAAAAAGGATGGAAGAGAGCAAATGAGAAAGAAAGGAAAGACGTGTTAACAACCAACCGTGAAGTCACAAAAACCACAAATAATGTAGAGGAAAGAAAAGTAAGACTGGTTCTAGATTATACAAAAGAATCCAAGCAAATTGTGGGCAGAGATAGACCTCTGAGGCGGTAGCCGGAGGTGCAATTTACACGTGTTTTTAAAATTGTGTGAACTGTGATAAACTGCTTTTTTTAAAATCACTGCACTTACCTGAGTCTAGCTGAGACTTTCCCCGCCAGCAGGCACCCACAAAACAGCGGATTTTAGCGCTGTTAGAAAGGGCAAACACCGGACGCCATCGCCGGTAACGCAAGGCCACGCCCACCTCCCTCCCGCCATAAAATGTGCATCCCACACAAGCGCAGTGGACGAGCGCAGCGGGAGCGCCGTTTGCGCGCCGAAGGCGCGCCTAAAGCATGCCCGTCTGCGCCCGTCCGCGCACGACCGGGCCCAGGGCCTGACTCTATGCCCGTCCCTGTCAGCACAAAGGTAAGCTACTCACGTAGAGAGCTTCTTAGCCTAAGACCCACTAAAAACAGTACATGTCATGTCAGGCATGATCCTAATGTTTCCTATTCTAGCTGCAACAACTGCAAACCGGGAAAGTTACTCCTTCCAAAACCCCCGGTTCCACCCCCTGTCCTCAAAATGTCGACACTCAATTGCAGATCGCTCCCTAAGCATGCCTTGCTTATCAATCACCTCATTGTCGATCTCAACTTGGACATACTCTTCCTGACAGAAACGTGGATCACTGAGCATTCCAATTCGGACATAGTACTGGCTCTTCCCCCGGGCTTCCTTATCATGTCTCAACCACGCCCCTTAGGTAGAGGAGGTGGACTAGCCATCATCCACAGGGACCACCTCGTTTGTTGAATCAATGAGATTGCGGCCCAGGAATCAGAGAGCTGCCTCTTCACGATCCAGCTAGCCCCGACCAGCTCCCTGTCAGGCCTCTTGGTGTACCGGCCTCCCGGCCACTTTGGCCCCTTTGCAGCGACCCTTTTGGAAACTGTTTCTTCCTCGGCCCACCTGACATCTAACTTCCTAATAACAGGAGACCTAAACATTCACTTCGACGATCCTCTGGACACAGGAGCAGCTGACCTAATTTGCGACCTGGCGGCTCATGGCCTTCTTCTTGCCAACACCGCTCCAACACATATAAAAGGGCACCTACTCGACCCGGTGTTCTCTAACATCCCCTCTCTCCAATTCATCAATTCCCAACCTCTCCCATGGACGGACCATTTTCTGGTCACATTCCACCTTCCTGGGGCATTCAAGAAACCTCAAAAACCCACTATCTTCACCAGAGATAGATCGTGGGCCAGACTCTCGGCGGAGGACTGGTCCAAAGCACTGGACTCCTCGACTCCGAGTCTTGTGGAGGACCCGTCCGAGGCTGACACCCAATTCAGAGATTGGATCTCCTCCTCCCTTGACAGTATCATTCCTATAAAAAATCGTGAGATCAAAAATAGGATAAAGGGCCATGCCCTATGGTACACCTCTGAACTCCGAGACCTCCGCAAAGAGTGCAAAAAGGCTGAGAGACAGTGGAGAAAAGACTGGCTCCACAGTAATAAGGACACCTACAACAGCTCGGTAAGACGCTACAAATCGGCCATAAACTAGCCAAGGCCACATTCTATGATAAAAGAATAAAAAATGCGACTAATTCTGCTAAAGAATCTTACCTGATAGTTAAGGAACTACTCAACATCCCTACAGCATCCGCTGCTCACCCCCCTCCCCCGGATAGAAGCAAGGACCTAGCCACCTACTTCGATTGCAAAATCTCGCGGATATTGGACTCCCTCCCCTCTATCAGCCCGCTCAATCATGCTGATATAGACGCCTGCACTAACAGCCCGCGGCGGACCTCCTTCAGAGCAGTCTCCCTCATTGAGGTCACCGCCACGCTGGCCAAAATGAAAAGCGGATCCCCCCTTGACCCGGCCCCTGTCAGACTCTTAAAAACTGTGTCTCCCAGCATAGCCCCCACCATCAGGGATCTCATTAACACCTCTCTCTCCCAAGGCACAGTGCCTCCCAACTGGAAGAGCGCTGTCGTCAAGGCCCTGTTGAAAAAGCCCCAATTGAACCCGGACGACATGGCCAATTACAGACCCATATCGCTCCTTCCCTGTATCAGCAAGATGGCTGAGAAATTAGTTAACGTGCAACTTTCCCAATTCCTTGAGACTAACAAAATCCTGCGTCAATCTCAAACAGGATTCCGGCCGGGCCAGGGCACGGACACTGCCCTCCTCTCCGTCATCGAGGAGGCAAGATGCATCCTGGACTCAGGAGGATCAGTGGCAGTGATCCTCCTGGACCTCAGTGCCGCCTTTGATACGGTGGATCACCGTGTCCTCCTCCATCGCCTGGCCAGGGCAGGAATTGTGGGAACTGCATATGCATGGATCGACTCCTTCCTATCCGGTCGTTCACTTCAGGTGTGGGACGGCAACACTCGCTCAGACCCCCTCCCTCTCACATGCGGAGTGCCTCAGGGGTCCTCGCTTAGTCCCACCCTGTTTAATGTTTACATGGCCCCCCTGGAAGATGTTGTGACCCCTTACGGGATAAAAATAGTAAACTATGCAGACGACACGCAACTTGTCGTTTCTCTTTCTCACCTGGACAGTCACCCAGAAAACCTGCTGAATTGTCTGCAGGATATTCACACCTGGATGTGCGAATCTTCCCTGAAGCTGAACGGTGCAAAAACCGAAATCATGCTTCTAGGCAATAAATGGTCCTCCATCCCTCCATCAGTTTGGCCGGACGCCTTTGGTGATATCCCCACGCCTAATAAAGAAATCAAAACACTAGGATTCTGGCTGGAGCAGGACCTCTCCATGAAGACCCAGGCAGCCAAGACCGCTGGAACATGCTTTGGCCTCCTGCGGTCAATTCGCAAGATTCTCCCTCTCCTTCCCCCCCTATCCAGGAAACTACTGGTTCAAGGGCTCATATTAGCTCGGCTTGACTATGGTAACGCCGCGTACCTCAGCGCTCCTGAATTCACCCTGGCCAAGCTCCAACGTGCACAAAACGCTGCGGCGAGGCTCATTTTGAACCTCCCTCCCAGAGCCTCTACCAAACCGGCCCTCAAAGCTCTGCACTGGCTTCCTGTGCGCCAGCGAGTAGAGTTTAAGGCCCTGTGCACCACCCATAAACTTATCAACGGGGCTGGCCCTGCCGCCCTTAAAGACATGGTCATCCCCTACAAAGCCCCCAGAAACCTTCGCTCTGACAGCGAACATCTGGCCATAGTTCCAAAATTTAAGAAGTCTCGCACCGGTGGCCGCCGCTTCTCGGTCAATGCCTCTTCAAAATGGAACGCACTTCCTCGCAATCTGCGTCTTGAACCCTGTCACGCCCTCTTCCGTAAAAAACTTAAAACCTTCCTCTTCCCCAAATAGTTCCCCCGGTCTCCCTCTTCTGGATCTCACAACTCTATAGCGCGGGGATGCCTTCGGGTCACCAGGCGCTCTATAAATCATAAAAATAAAAAAATAAAAATCATAAGAAAAAACTGGAAACTACTTCAACTAGACCCAACAACAAGTAAAATAATGGGGCAACATCCACAGGTAACTTTCAGACGTGCTAAAAACTTGAAAGATAGACTTATACAGAGTCACCATCAGGATCATACTAAGAAAAAGAAAGGAATACAGTGGATGAAAACAAAAGGGTATATTAAATGTCAGCACTGCAAGGTGTTCCAAATAGCAGTAAACAAGAAGGAAGTACTGATGCCCAACAACAAAACATGGAAAATCAAAGAACTGATTACATGCCTAAGCACTCGTGGTATATGTGATAGAATGTCCATGTTCTCTTAAGTACATTGGAAGTACAAAGAATGAATTGAAAAAGAGAATTTTAGAGCATGTAAGAGCAACGGTAAATAAGGACAGAAACAACGCTGTTGCGAAACACATGGAGAGTACTTATAATGGGGGTTGTACTCTGTTAAAATTTTATCCATTAAAAACCATCGTCCCTCATGAGAGGGGTGGTGATAGAGAAAGAACTTTGAGATGCAGAGAATCCCGACAAAAACTTAATTTCAGGACAATGACCCCGATGGGTCTCAACCAAAGTGAAGAACTGTATGTACATTTGTAAAAATGATGTAGATTGATAGAATATGGTGATTGAGTAGTTCGGAAAACATAGAGGAATAGCAGTAAAGAAAAAGAGTGGGCAATATACTTGGAAAAATGGAAATGAATATACTACATACAGCTGTAAGACTTATATTTAAAAAAATAATCTGAAAAATGAATTGTTTTTTTAATAAATCAGTTGGTGGGGACATGAAGAGGCAAAAATTAATGAATTATAAAGAGTATGAAAATTGATGATCAAATCCAACAAATCATATTTAAATCCTCAATGCTAAGCCCACTAGAGGGCGAAAATGGTTGCAATAAAATAATTTAAGAAAAATCCCTTTAATAACTATGGAATTAAATCATAATGAGGGGATTTAAACGTCCACTGGAGGGCTAAAAGTAATCGTAAAAACAAACACGGACAACCTATCTCATTTGTTCTCAACATTTAAAATGGTTATATTACTGGCCTCTTTTAAAACAGATATCTGTCCCTTAACCAAATTAGAACTGTCATAAATACTTAAAAACTTTTTAGTGACTAAACATATCAGTTTTTAACTTATGTTGATTGGTCAAATGTTGATAAAAACTACATTTCCCAAGTTACTTCGGCATCATGAAACAGGAAGTGATGCATTGTGTAACAGAATGTTTGTCGGGAACCTCCGTAGAAATAGGAGGGACTCAATTTCTTCATTGTATTAACCGTGAGCAAGCTACATGTTTGAAGCGAAACTCGTCGGAATGACTTGCTAATACGCTGGATTACAACTGCGAAATAAACCTTTTGGGAAAAGAAAGAACTTTTGTGAGTGCGCACCCAATTCTTCTAACGAAGAGGTGTGTGAAATATATATATATATATATATACATACACACCTTTACATCTGACCATTAACCAAATAGTGCTAAAAATACCATCAGTCTCTGACAGTCCACATGTTCAGTACTTAAATATCTTACCTTTTTGTATTATATTGAAGAATTTACGTAGCATTTCATTTCATACCTCCTAAGAGTTGGTAAAACTCTCCAATTCACTTCCTGTTACTCGGTGGTCTTTGGGAGCCCATGGTTGTTAGGGTATTGATTGTAACTGGTCTTCATGGGAGCTGTCAGGAGTGCTGTGTGAGGACCGGATAAATGCTTGAATCATGGTTATAACAGCTGGTAGTTTCCCATTGCCATGCGTTGTGGCAGAAAACTCTGAGAATACATGTGGTCATGCAAGCATATTCATTCCCTTTTTTCCTGGAATTATTTATCTGATACATTTATGCATGTGGCAAGAGCCGTGTTTTTAAAATTCAGAACGGTTGTTACTTGCTTTTATTCTAGCAGAAACTGAGATCAGCTTCTTGGCTGCCTGGAATAAGAAAGAGTGTCTGTCTGAGCAAAACCTTTAAAGGAAAGAATGGCCCAGAGTGGGGTCCAACCTAGAGCACAATGATATCATTTGGTGAGTGCGGTAGAGTACATCTGAGGGAAGAGTGCTGGGGATGTCTAAATGAGGCATATGTGTTGCTGTAAAGGTGATGCTTCTATCCCTTGGAAGAAAGTTTAAAAGTGGAGGAACTGATGAGATGAGAGCAGGCACTTTGTCTTGGGGCTGCATTCTGAAATCTCAGCAGACTACAAAGAAAGTGACAAGGTGCTCTGAGGTAGACATTGTTGGTATAGTCTAGACGGAAAATCACTGAGCGGACGGTTGAACCTTAAGAGGGAAACCAAGGTAAGGGAAAATTTGATGCTTGGATCATGTGATTTAGGAAGATCCTTTGGTAGCTTGATTATCTTCTACTACCAGGAAGAGACTGGAGTCAGGGGCGGCCTTAGGCATTTGCAAGCTGTGCACCTGCACAGGGCCGCCAAACCCCAGGGGCCACGACGTCAATATATATCCTTAATATAATAATCCTCTGAGGATGGATACATATTTGCGTGGCGGCCCCTGGCAGTGATTTGGCGGCCTCCGGCTCTGTTCCACTTCTAAACACCCTGACTTCACTGGCTTCCGCGCTCCACCCCGCCCGGACCCCCTCTTCAGGGACCTCCTACCTACGCTCCCTGCCCAGGGCCGCCATGAGCCTAGAGCCACCCCTGCTGGAGTTCACCATCGCCCTAGATTATTGACTTGGTGTAAAGGGTTTTAAGTGCCTTGGACAGATGGACTAGGTATTGTAATGGTTGAAAATGCTTCAATTCAGAGATTGCGAAACTGATAAAATGCCTTTTTATTTTAGGAATGATGCAAAAAGAACATTAGATGGACAGAATGCAGAACAATGTCATACATGCACCCCAGTACAGAGATCTGGGCCTAAATCCATCATTTGTTTGCTCACCATGCCATTCCAGTTTGCCCAGGTCTAAACTGGGGTGGCATGGTGAGCAAAAAAATGATGGATTTAACCCAGATCTGTTGACTGGGTTGAATGTTTAGATTTGTTCTGCATTCCGTCCATCAATTGTGTGTCTTTTGCTTTCTATTTTAGGAGGCAAAAACTTTTTTCCGACTCCCAAAAGGGATTTCGAATGGATAACAACTCATCATTTAAAAGTGGTGTGTCATAGGTGGTCCTTCCAATTATTGAATCGTTATTTTATGGATCAGTGTTGGAGGCGTGCCATTGATGCACCTTCCCCTTCGGGAATGAAAACGATCATTTGATGAAGAGTAGTCAATGGTCCAGGGGACCACTGCCAAGTCTTACGCTATTAAAAAAAAGTAGAAGATATTTTTTTTAAACACAGCCTTATGTCTGCAACAATGTCTACTTTATGGAAGAATTATTGACGATCAAACAAAACATGGTGGCCTGCAAATCTTTTTCAGTAACTGTGATTGTGGCCAACCGGATAATGTCGCAATTAGCAACCTTCCTTTTTATCCTTTTTTTTTGCAAAAGCCGGTGCAGGCAACTATGAGCAATATCATGTAATTTGGGTTCTACCGGCAACGGCTCGCAAGATCTTTGAATTAGGATTCTAGCATCAGGAGTTGTGTGTGGATTGTTTTTAACCCCTTCGATGCTCATGACGAGCTGAGCTCGTCATGAGCCACGGTTCTCGTGTGCTCATGACGAGCTGAGCTCGTCATGACCACACCCATTTTCATTAGGGCCCAGCACAGGAGAAGGATACAATCAGCAGCAATGGTGTTAATATTCCAAATTGTTTTGCAATGTATGCCCCACAAATCACTGAATTGAATGTACTGTCCATATGTTTAACATAAACTAGTCCCATATGGCAGTAGCCACCTCTGCTCCAAAAGCAGAGTCTAATTTCGCACAAGATGGGAATCACCAGGGGCGCAGTCGGTTAGAGTCATTCGCGAAAGATATATGCAGCCACACCTGAGGTTGGTCTGCCAGCATTTTATGGGAATATTTCTGCTCCGGGATCCAATGGATTAGATCATCTGAGCACCACCAGAAATCTGTTCTAGGAGATGAGTCATGAACAATGGAATGCTACGAGTATGAGATCTCTTCCACATATTTGGTGTGCCAGGTCTCATGGAGATCTAGCACTTCAAAGTCCCATCTCATGCCGTCCGGGAGAACTTTGGAGTGAGATAAGACATGTCTGGAGTGATTATTGTTTATCCTATTTACTACAAAATTGAAGACTCCCTCCCATATTATCGGTCAGTCAGTGCATTCTCTACATATTTCTGTCAAATCAAAGAACATATAAAAACTATCTGAGTTGGGACCTTAGACATTTATAATAATCATAGGCTGGTCTAGTAGATTTCTAGTGTGTATTTGTGCATATTAATATGGCTAGCCCTCACAAATACAATCTATATATGGTACCGCTCACCCCATTTAGCTGAAAATCTGCTGGGGTCAGTATCTCTAAGGCGAGCCTCCTGTACTAACACTATGGTTCCATTGAGTCTGTCAAGATATGATTGGACTAGCCTAAATATCTTGATCCACAAATATTCCAGGGAATTAGTGTTACGTTACAACATGTAAGTACAATGTTTAACACATGTTCTGCCTATGTGACTAAAGTACACAACAGAAGAGGAGTGTATTTACATTGTACGTTATCCACAAGCATGCCTCTGTCTAGGGACCCTGGTGCTAGGTAAATCCAGTTTAGATCAAGCACATTTTAAATGGCAAGTTCCAAACTATTCCAATCCCACCCAGATTCCTACTTCACTGACTATAAAACAAGTCAGTGACCCTCCGACACTGATCACCACAAACATCCCTTAATTACCCTAATCCCCAAGAAAGGTAGGAAACAGAAATAAAAAAGGAGAAAAAAGGAAATGAAGTGAACTATACTGCATGTCACACAAGCGGACGCACTCTGAGGCACCATCAGCTCCAGGGAGTAAGAAGCTATTGAAACACTATGAGCCTGATTACGATGTTGGTCAGAAACGGACAGAGGCTTTCCAACCAACATGGTAGGTTTAAAGTCCGACCACCGTATAATGACAGTGGTCGGAGTTTAAACCGGATGGGGAATCCGACGCAGTACCGACGGACTCAGACAAGGAGCCCGTGGCCAGTTTGAAAGCGCTCATAATCCCTTAAGGATAGCTTTTCCTCCATCTGGATTATGATACCAGAATCTGACAGCCCATCCACGTTGGCCTTTCCAACATGGATTGGCTGTCGGAAACTGACTTTGGGGGCCCCTAGCAGGGCCCTCTCTCCCCTGGCCCTATGGTGCCACCCCTAAACATCCCTGCACCATGTGGCAATGGTGCAGGGATATTTACAAACTTACATTTTTCAATGGGAGCTTGTGCAGCAGGCAGTTTTGACCTAATGCACAAGCTCCCATTGAAAAATGGAAGTTTGCGACCCCACCATGTGCGGTCTTATCCTAACTGGGTTGTCAGAACTGCCGTCCTATGGTCAGTTGATTCCTTCCCTAAACGCCTCCGACCGACATCGTAATTAGGCCCTATGTTCTAACCCACTGAAAATGCACAAGCTGACACAAAATGGAAGTAAATGATAGGATAACAAATGATTTTCAATATATGCAATATTAATTGCATGGAGCAGCCTACCACTTCAGAATCATTCAACATCGCTCAGTACGCTCTGCCATGGCTGTTGCTAGCCTGAGAGGATGACAAAGCTGCAAGAACACCAGGTGATTGGTATTGTTTTGCAAACTTAAGGGCAGCTTTCTGATCGCCCAAAAATGTAGGTTTGCCCTCAATCATTACTCTCAGTTTTGCTGGGTATAGCATAGTGTAACCAGCATCTTTAGTACGCAACAGACTTTTAACATCAGAGAATTTCTTTCTGGCCTCCAGGACAGCAATTATAAACTCAAGGAAGATGGCAATATCAGAACCGTGGTAATGCAGTGGACCCTGTTCCCTGGCTATTTCTATCCCGATAATTTAACAGGTGGACAATAATATGTCACTCAGGTGTTGCACCATCGTCTTTAAGCATGGGCGAATTTTGCGAATCTGGCGTTCGCAAATTTGCGTATTTGCGAACTCGCAATCCGCAAAAATTTTTGTTTTTATAGTGTTCGCAAGGATTTCTGCCAGTTCGCGAGGATTTTGTACCAGTTTGCAATTGCGAACTTACTTGTCGGCACGCAACGGTCGTGACTATGTTGTTTCTACGTCTGGTTCATCATCACAGGTTCACAGCATCCTCTGTTTCAACACTGCCACCCTCTGTTTCACCCATGCCACCCTCTGGTACATCAATGCCACACTCTGGTTCATCATCATCACTGTAGAATATGGGGGGAAAAAGCAAGCACACCTGCCCTTCTTCAACTGACATGAATTAATTTGGGGTTGATTTATTAATGTGTCACTGTTTTAAAATTCCAGTCTGGCACCTGCTTCCTTATCTGTCATTTGCTTTCTGTTGCAGTGCAAATTTTTTTTCCAGGACCTTTGTGGCCTACTTGTAGCTATTCTATGATTCAGCTGTGAGGGTCAGAGCAGGGTCATACAATTGTTTCAACTAGCAACTGAACTCTGGAGGGGCCCCAGTCAGGAAGCACTAAAGGGAATGGTTACTAATGATGAATTTGAACTTTTGGACCTGCTGAGTGCTTTCAGTTTAGCAAAACTCGTTTTTCTGCAGAACAGCAAATGTAATGCCCCAAACAAACTTACATGTGAAAGTTGATTTCTAATCCAAAAGTGATCCAAAGAAAGTCAAAAGGCCTCAAATCCAAAAAAGGGCAGGCAAGTGTCAACCTGAGGAGTTATTCTGATAAAAATCATCATTTTCAGAAGGTCTATGCTGCTTGCTAGTGGATTTCTTGTGCAGAATTGCAAATTTTGTAATTTCGCGAGTGTGAGATTGTTGCTGCCCGCCGCACCTACATGTTCGCAATTGCGAACTTACGCCGCACGCCGCAAAATTGTATCACCAAGAAAAAAAAATCCGCTGCGTGCGAATTTGCGGATTTTCGGTAAATTCGCAAGCGTTCGCGGATCGCAAATTTACCGAAAATCCGCAAAATCCGCGAGCGGAACGGATTTTTCGCCCATGCTTAATCGTCTTCAAGATCTGAGATCCGGCGGTCAGCGCCATCAATTTGCTCAGCATGTTTATCCAAACACTCTGATAAGGGGTCGAGTCGAAAGTGCACATGATCCAGCTTTCCTCATATGGCCACCTGTCCAGCCTTCGAGTCACGCAGTAGTGCTTAGATTTCATCCGCAGTACCTGGTGGTGTCTCATCTACAGTATTCTTTTCACCTTCTTGAGCTCTACAGACTTTTTGTTGCTCAAATGTTAATTTACTTTGCTTCTGGTAAGCCTTCCCCATGCTTTGATCACTGGATATTTGTATGAGACACACTGAAACACTGCACAGCAAGTAAACACCAAGGGGACCCAATATTCACTACAGTGAGACAGTTCAGGAACAATGTTTTTAGTAAGCAACTGAGGCAGCGACTCAGGTACGCACATGTGTTTTGTCTTAGCTATACCGCCTTGTAGTGGTTTAGGAAGATATCTGCCCATGTCTGGAGGCTAGCTGGAGGCCAGCCAAAAAGTATTCAAACGCAGGTCTCCGTTCCCACAAAGGCTGTGATGCAAATCACAGTACGGACCGCTGCGACCTCCCCGCCATCACCAGCCCCACAGGCCGCACCTGCCCTCCACTTCACGGTTCAGGCAGGGTAGACAGCAGACACATCCTCAACAACCTGGCTCACCCCAGGGCAGCTATTCACAAATCAGCAGGCTGCATCTCCGCCTGCTGGGATGTGCCGTCTCCACGACATGCTGTGGGGCCATATAAAGGACAGCACGCCTCCCCTACATCGCCGGTTCAAAGCATAGCAGGCAAAACTCCAGGGGCCGCCTTAGGCATGTGCAAGCAGTGCACCTGCACAGGGCCACCAAATCCCAGGGGCCACCACACCAATATATATCCTTAATATAATAATCCTCTGAGGATGGATACATATTTGTGTGGTGGCCCCTGGCAGGGATTTGGTGGCCACTTCCACTTTCGAACACTCTGTCCCACCCCCCTTTTCACTGGCCTCTGCGCTCCACCTCGCGCTCCACCTCGCCCAGACCCCCCTCTTCCGGGGCCCCCTACCTACGCTCTCTGCCCAGGGCCACCATGAGCCTAGAGCCGCCCCTGAAAACTCCACACAGCAGTGATGTCAGGTGGGAAAATAAGCATTATTCGGGCCCCTGGTGCGGAGCGCCAAACTCAAGGACTCGATTCATTTCCCAGCACGTCAGCCCCCCTCACTTAGCAACCGACCTAAAGAATATTATTAGGTGGGCTAGATTGCAACTCCATCCAATTTTTTTTTTTACCAAATGGTGCATAGGTCAGTTCCTAAAAGTATTTACACGTCACAGATTGCGACCAGATTTCTGCAGCCAGTAAATTGTACGTCTGACCCATGTTCTTTAGGCAAGATGTTGAATCAGTGATAGTTGGTCCAATTTCCACACACTGCTGTTTCAATTTTTGATGTATTTAGCTTAAAGTCATTAAACTTGATACTCACCAAAAAGTGACAGATGAAATGCTTGAGTCACTGGTAATTACTTGGTCTGCATCCCAGTCCATGGTTATTATGCAAGCCATTCCACATAGGTTCCAACCCAGTCATTTGCAAATCATTCTTGACCCTTCTCCAATGGGAACAGTCTAACTTGAACTGCCAGGCTTTCCCTGAAATGGAGTACCAGCATCCGAGGACTGATTTTGCCCTTAATATGGCTCATAAGCCAGAAATTTCTTGGTTCCAGTGTTACAGTGTGGACGGGACCCACATCTAGACATATGTGTCCCAATTAGGTCATCACACTGAAGCCTACACAAAGTGATGGATGGAATGTATAAAGTTATTCCCAGTCACTGGTAATTACTCAAGACCACATCTCAGTTCATCGTTATTTTGCATACCATGCCACCTCAATCTGGACCCAGCCATTTGCAAATCGCGCCGTGTAGCTGTTTGTTTTGCCCCCCCCCGCTGGGGCCAAAGACCGGAGGCAGCAGAGGGAGGCAGACTGGGAGCGGGGTAGTGTAGGACCACACTCTCCAGTGTTTTTGTGGCTCCCAGCGCTTTTGTGCAGCCGCCAGCATTGTCTGTGTGCCAGGAGGCGCCTACAAATTCTTCCAGGGGCTCCCACAGCGCTGGATGCATGTAGGCGTGCCTGACCTGCGCCCCGCAAAGCCCAGGCCAAGGGCAGGCCCGTCCGCGTCCGTCAGAGACCGGAGAAGGCTGGGCTGGACCACCTCTCTCACAGGCTCTGCTCTCTAGGCCCCCCTGTGGTGAGTTACATAGGCTTCATAATTACGATTGTGGATATTTTACGCCGTGGGTAAATGCACCATTTTGTCAAGCGCCTGTACCCCAACTTCTATAGACAGTATGTTGGAAAGAGTGGTTCATATTATTAGCAGGGAAATTAAGTTAACTGGGAGGCGACTGTCCCTGGGATTAACAACCCTTCGGATTGCTCTTCCAACCGAGGAGGGTGACTGTATTAGCTCCCCCCTGATGCCAAACTTATCAATCAATCATATTAGGTAATCTCCAGTTTTGGAAAGTGGTCAGGGCGATGAGGGTAACGGGGTGGCTGAGGATTTTCCAGCAGTGATTTGTAACAAGGACATCGCTGCAAATATGAACATTTCTCAAACCCAGCTATTACCTGGGCTAAAAGGAACAGAAAATCAACTAAACCCATTTGCTCCAAGAGGAACCAACCCCCACGCTTAAAACAATAATGCACCGCTTTAAGCTCATGCATTCAAGGAACAGTGATTCCAGTGGACACAGCAACTGTTAATGCCACAGTCGATTTAACACCATCTGAAACATTAAACCACTCTATCCATAACCAAACTAAGTCCATATCAGCCCCTCCTACTTATTTTAAACTTGGGGACACTGCAATTGACATCATTGTAGACAGCGGGGGACGACGACACTATGTACGAGCGCATCAGGGATCTTGTAGACAAGAACTTCGCTATACTTTGGAAGCGATTGGATTGTTTAGAGTAATTAACTAACAAATTAAGCGTGCACAATAAGGCACCCAAATCGTCCCTCCAACAGGGGGGGTCTTCCAAATCGCAGCCCACCAGTGCAACGAGCTGTAGTGTGCAGCAGCAAACCCCGACCCGCAGATTCCCCATATTGATTCCTGCGATACTTGCTGTAAAGTTAAAGAATGCTCTTTATCCAAACACCCATCTGCCCAGAAAAAATTACTGAAGCAAGGCGACCTCAATAGTCTATATCCACCAACTCACCCAGCCATCCAAGCCACCACCGCAGTCCCTGTAAATAACGTTTCCCTAGTGCGCAATTTCCAGAGCATGATGCCTGCTATTGAGAATGTCAATGGGCTCGCTGAGGCTGGCAAATGTAAATGTAAATGTATTGGCATTTATATAGCGCACTACTTACCCGTAGGGTCCCAAGGCGCTTCGACCGCTGCGAAACCCTTCCTGGCTTCCCTGAGAGATGGTCCCTTAATGGGTATCTCCAGGGTGAGACCAGGCATCCCCGGCGGTCTGGTGGGGCCGTTAGTGAAGATGAGGCAAGCTAATGCCCAGAGTTGCCGAGTGTGATTGCTGATCAGAGTGGGCACCGAGGCGAGAGAATTATCGAGTCCGCTGACCCTGGTCCAGAAACCTGCCGCGCCGGGAATCGAACCCTGGTCCCGGGCCGTCCTCTGCTCTCGGGTCTGCTGCCTCTAACCAGTGAGCCACACTACTTCACAAAGAAGTTCTCAGCCTACCACCGGCAGCCTGCCCTTATGTCTTAGTCCTTGCAGGGGTTCCTCCACTAGGAAAAAATCAGACTGAGTCATGGGATCAACTGCGAAATAAAAGTACTGACTGGCTTGCCAAACACAAAGGGTTTAGGGTGTCAAATATCAGAAATACTATAATGGTGCGCAGGGTAGGCTGGGTTGTATCCTCATCTAAGACCATAGAGGGAGACTGTGTTGTCATCAGTTTCCGCCGACCGGCACTTGTAAGATCGATACTTGATGTCACAGGAACTGAATAGTTCCCTTCCTACTTTTATTTGGTCATTGCCTCTTGGCTTCTTTTAAAAACCAAACCTCGGGCAAAACACACCTGTTATCCCTCAGCATACGATGCACAATAGGTTCTCTGCCCTTTCTGGCCTAGACAGTCTGGATTGACTGATGCCTAACTCCACACCAACTGAACCTGTCCCCTCCATACCCTTGCCAAACTCCTTGGGATATGATGGTCTGGAACTACATAATCCAAACCTGCTGGTGCTAAGCTGGAATATTGCTGGCTTGGCCTCTAAAGTAAGCACTGAGGACTGGGTTAATGTGATCCAAAAATATGATATCTTAATGTTCCAAGAGACTTGGGCAACAAAGGAACTGTACCTTGAAGGTTTCGAATGTTTTAATGTTATTGTACCCATCCCTGAACAAGGGTGCCCTTCTGGCAGACTTTCCATTTCGGTCAATATTTCCTCAGGTGGCAGTGCTAAAACCCTCACCACAAATAGCGATAACTTTCAAGCCCTGATTATACTGGGGGGGTCCTAATTTGTTTTATCAATTTTTATAATAATGATTTTTTGACTATACCTAATATGAATTTCAATAATCTTTTTTATTTTGTCTCGGATTTCCAAAGCCAAATGGAATGGAGAATCATAAATTTGCTGGAATCTGTTAGGGTAGCGATTTCAATGCTAAGATTGCTAGGGCACATGAATTAATTACTGCCCATCCAATTAATGTGCACCCATGTAAAAGGGGGACAGAATTGCTGGATCACCAGTCTAATCATAATTTAAAGTGATGGATATCGCGGCCATAAATCATAATAACAGTTGTCCAATCCCTACATATAGAGGTCACGGTTGTGCTTCAATTATAGATTATGTTTTTATATTGGCCTCTTTAGAAGACTTTTTATCAAAAGCTGAGGTCAAACCCACCGTGCATGGGGACCATAATCAAACCTTGGTTACAATCAGGGTTGCCCCTAGACCGGATTTTGTTAAAGAACCTGGGGCCAGAAACCTAGTATCCTAGACAGATAATTTAAGAGTGATCTGGAAAGGCACTGATAATAGTAAATTGTTCTCTAAAATGTTAACAACATACCCATCACCCGTTGAGATCTGGTTGTCGTCTATTGATCCCAATCCTGAGGAAGTTAATGCTTTTAGTCACTTATGTGCAGGTATTAAGCAACTGATTTCAAGACCAGCATTTGATAATAATCAGAAACCAAAGTGGTTTATTAATGCTTGTTCGCAGGTAAATTGAGAGCTCAGTGTAGCTCTTACAGTGGTACCAAGGGATGCAAGCCTTGTTAGATCACTGAGACGTCAGTATAAACAAGTGTCTAGGCAGCAGAGAGACGAGATTTTGAAAGAACGTTGGGACAATCTTGCCTTTGCTGCAAGACTCAATAACACAAACGGTTTTTGGGCTGTAGTTAATCCCTTCCATGCGCGGAGAATTCCCGTGCTGTGTGGACGTTTCCATTAGTGGGTGGGGTTTTGGACAGCCGGGGGCCGTCTTGCGCACACGCCCACCGTGACGCGTGTGGGCTCCCGGCCGTCACGAGCATGGAAGAGGTTAAGGATATGAAAACTATGGGCCTTACATTTACTCCTTTAAGCTGTAATATAACCACTGAAGCCTGGGAAGCCCACTTTTCTAAAATATACATACCAACATCTCAGAGTGAGTACCCCTTTGGCATTCATGTTGCTTCACGAATTCAGATATCAATATGAAGGACGCCATCTACCAAAGCTTAGGCAACAAGGCCACTGGCCCCGACTGGCTTCCCATTAATCTCATTAAGTATAAACTGGAGTTCTGGGCACTCCTTTTACTCAATGTTTTTAATAATTTAACAAATACTTTTATTCCTAGCACATGGTCGACCAGCATTATTGTCCCGATTTTTAAAAAGGGGGACGGATCCAACCCTAGTTGCTACAGACCGATCTCCCTGATTGATAACACACTTAAGATACTTGGGAGGGTGCTATTCAATAAAATTAGGTCTTGGGCTGAGGAGGAACATATTTTAAACAAGTGCCAGCTAGGTTTTAGAAGTAATTTGGGAACTGTGGAACAATGCCTAAATCTCAATTTGATTATCTGCAAATATACTATAGCCCGGCAATCTCCCTTTTACTTGGCTTTTATGGACCTTACCTCAGCCTTTGACCTTGTTGATAGATCGCGCTTATGGTCATGTCTTTTAAAATACGGGTTGGATGAGGTTTTAGTTCATATTTAGCCTATTTACACAGGGACCTGAAGGCTCGGGTGAGGATTAGTAGGGATGGGGAGGTTTCAGGTGACATTGTAATTGGTAGAGGGGTCGGGCAGGGGTGCGTATTGGCCCCACTCCTATTTCTTTTATACATTAATGGTTTACACAACGTGCTGTCTGAATTGACTACTGATGTCCCGATGATTAATGGCAATACACTACCCGTCCTACTACACGCTGATGATGCTGTGCTAATGGGCCGCACCCCGAATGCACTGCACGCTTTAGTTAGGGGCTTTGTAGATTTTATGGCTAGCCTAGATCTTTGCACTAATTTTAAGACATCACTTTTAATGAGCTGTTACCCCAAAAGGCACCTTGTTAATACAATTACCTCACGTTCAGAACACTTGCTATGCACTCGCACTTTTCCATACATGGGGCTGGTATTCTCAGATAATGGTTCTTGGGCAGCTCATTTGGCACGTAGCCGGAGTAAATTTTTAAAGGCCACCAACTCAATTTTGTGCCTTCCGCAACCTAAAAGAACTGAGGTAGTGCTATCTTTATTGAAAATATATAAAACACAGTGCTTGCCTATTGCAGCATATGGTGCAGAAGTTTTGGGTCTTACAAATTATCTTAGCATCCAGGTAAAAGAAAATAGATTTTGCCAGAGACTTTTGAGGGCGCTGATTTCTTCCTCACACTTTGTCTGTCACAAGGAGTTAAAATTGTTTTATATTGAGGATTATATTAGGTCTCGCCTGGCCATATTTTGGCTACAAGTTTGGCAAAATCCAGCAGCAACAATAACTAGAGAAATCATAGGTGACTGTCTTAAATGTGACAAGGGTGGGGATATACTATGGCTTGCGGCTGTTAGGGAAAGCCTGATTAGTGTAAATTTTGACCATATCTTTTAAAACCCAAGTAACATGGAGGGTATAAATGACAAGATTCTTCAGGAAGCTTTATATGAATGTTATAGTGCCATAAGACACGGAACAGAACTTTCAAAATCATCAGCCACACTGAATATGCCCTTGGTGGATGCTGATTGCCCCCCATCACATTTGCCACCCAGCTACCTCTTAAAGGACATCAGTCGCTGGGAGAGAAGTTTGCTCTTTCGCCTTAGGGCAGGCACTTTAAAATACTTATTGTGCTTCCCTTTAGGCTTTAACATCAACCTTGAGCATACGCCCTGTCCCTGCGGCAATCGTGTCAATCAATCAATGTTACATTTTTTATTCAGCTGTAATTTTGATCAAAAGTATACCAAACAATTGCTGATCCCTTTTTTCAAGGCACTGGCCATTATTGTCTATAGAATTGCCTATAGGGAAATCCTTAAGCTTAATGGGGAAGATTTAATTTTCTGTGTCAGCACTTTTTTTAAAAAGGCAATCCATTCATGTGCTTCCATGAGTACTTTATAATAGACTTCATTGTATCTTACTGCTATTTGACTAGGAACTAAAGCTTGGATTTTGGTTGGTGCCCTGGAGATAGTGTTGTCATTTATTTCATGTTTCGAACTTCACAGCCAATATTTGACCGCACTCTAATGTATTATGCTGCTAGTTGCTTACACTTGACCATGATCATACCATATTGTGCTGCTATCTGTGAAATATCTTTGCACTTTATCAAATTATGCTGCTACCTACTATGTGAAATGTTGCCATAAGTTTTAAGTTTACCATAAGTGTTATCAAGAATTTGCTGCTTTGCACATTTTTGTCTTTTTATACACATGTATTTTATTGCCGTGCATGTTACAAATTCACAGGTCCCTGTGTGCTTACTGTTTTAAATTGCATAATGTTTTTAAATGTACATTTTTGTTGGTATCTTGCTCTGTGCTTTTATGGATATTTTATATCCGAATAAAGATTTATTGAATTCACTTGAAAAAAAATTGCAATTCAGTCTTGGCCCTGCTTCAATGGGAACAGGCCAGTCCAGTGCAAACTGTACCACTGGAACCTAGCTATGGCCAGCTGATGAGTCCGAATAAGTTAATTGTTTATTGTTCGATTACTGAAAAACATGACAATTTAGAATAAAACAGACAAAAAAACACGTTTCATCTTAAATGCAACAGGAAGAAGTTAAAAAAAATACAGTTGTGTGAAATATATATATATATAATTGTACCTCTGGGGAGATTTAGTTTCATTTACAATCACATCATGTCCAACGAAGCGCTGCCAGAGAGGGAAGCAGCAGCGGAAGCTTTATTTGATAATTTGCCCAATGTACCTAGCCACATGAGAAACACGGAGGTGCATGCTGGCTCAAGCAATGACGATTACAAGAATAAGCTGAAATCACTGCAGAAACTTATGCGCACAGAGATCACTGAGTGGTGGGAGGCTCAGTCACTACCAAAATATCGTGAAGCAGATCGCGTCCCACGAGGACTGAGGATTATACTGGCCCCTAGTTTTGAGCATCCCAAACCTGACATGCTCAAAGAATGGGCCACGAATAATTTGGAAAGCATCAATGCGATTATTGGTCATCATATTAATCAAATATGGGGAGATCAACAGAATTGAGACACAAAAGGAAATAGATTGCATCAATGAAGAGCTTGACACACTGGAGCATAAAGATGCTATCGCCAAAGGTAGAGAAGAGATTAAGATGCGCCTAAAAAAACATGAGGAAACAATCAAGGCGCGCACAATTTTCAAATTTGCCTGCGATAAGAAGGATTATGAATGCGGGCAAATCTTCACTTTTGCAGGAAAATATGACACAATCAGGCAACAGAGAATGAACAAACCAACCCAGCAAGTGCAAGCCCAGCCCGCCACAAGTTGTTATGTTATGTTATGTTAGGAGTATTTATATAGCACCTATCACCGCCGGTCTCTAAGCGCTTAAAAGAAAAACATAACACACTGATGCCCTTGAAAAACCCTCAGCTGTTCCACCGCCTAGACTGTCATAAAAGCCTTCCTGGAAAGATGGGTTTTTAGTTTCTTTCTGAAGGGTAAAAGCTGTGATTCCTCTTCAGGGTGGGCGGAAGCTCATTCCACATTTGTGGAAGAAGCACAGACAGGGCCCTGCCTCCTTTGGTTTTTAATTTAAACCGAGGTTGAATCAAATTGGAGATTGTTCCAGAGCGCAAGGGTCTTCCGGGAATATATCTCTTCAAACGTTGTTTAATGTACTCTGGGGCTTTTCTAAAAAGTGCCTTATGGGCCACACAGAGACATTTAAACTGGACTCGAAATTTCACTGGAAGCCAGTGCAACTTCTGAAGCAGGGGGGTTGCATGCGAGTTTCTGGGCAGGGAGTGAATCAACCTGGCTGCATCATTCTGTATTACCTGCAGCTTCCTCAGCAGCTTCTGTGGCAGGCCAAGATACAAAGCATTGCCATAGTCGATTCTTGAGATAACTGTGGCAGATACGACTGATTGCAGGGTGGTGGCAGATAAAATGGGGGGTTATTTTCGTAGTTGCCTCAGTACACCAATACAGGATCCGACGACAGCAGAAACTTGAGGGGCCATTGAAAGATCCACCTCAATCCTAAGCCCTAAGCTTTTTACTACAGTGCCAGGAGACGGGGTGGTTCCCAATTCTGGAGGTCAGTACAGGTCTCTCCAGGGGTCCTCTTTGTTGCTGATCACCAGCACCTCCGTTTTGTCAGCATTCACTTTCAACAAATTTTTGGTCATCCAGTTGACCGTGAAGCTGAGCAAGTTCCTCACCGATTCCTGGGCCTCTTTGGTGTCATCCAGCCGGACTAATAGCTGGGTATCATCTGCGTAGTTAAAGATTTCGCAGTTCATACGCATCAGCTCCTCCACCAGTGGTTGGAAGTAGATGTTGAAAAGCAGGGGGGATAAAGCCGACCCCTGGGGCACTCCCCATGTCACATCACTGGTCTCAGACAGTTGGTCTCCTAGCTGCACTCTCTGGGTACGACCTGACAGGAAGGATTCTAGCCACTTTAGCACCTGGCCTGAAATCCCCAGTTTCGCGATACGATCCAGCAAGATGGTGTGGCTGACCGTATCAAAGGCCGCCGATAAGTCTAAGAGAATCAGGGCGCATGGTTGTTTATTGTCTGCCCTGACTCTTAACTCATCGGCAACTGAGGGCATGACCAGTTCTGTGCTATGTTGGGGCCGGAATCCAGCCTGCCTGGTATGAATGAGATGATGTTCTTCCAGATGGCCGGCTAGGGTGCTGAGGACATGCTTTTCTAAGATCTTACTTAGAAAAGGTAACTGCGATATGGGCATGTAGTTTTTTAAGGCTTTCATATCCATTCCTGCTTTCTTTAAGAGTGGGGAGACCCTGGCTTCTTTCATCTGAGTTGGCAGATAACCTGTTATCAATCAGTTGTTCAGTAAACTCAGTACCTGAGGCAGGATGCCTGGCAGGGCCATTTAAAAAAAATTTTGGGGACAAGGATCGACATTTGACCCTGACTTGATCTGTCCGACTAGTTCTGTTAGGCCCTTATCGTCGATGGAAGGGAAGCTATTCAAAGTCATGGATGGCACCTGAGCAATCAGACTAGGCAGCATAGTTGTGGCTGGTCGTGCGTTGATGTCAGCGATGATATCCTGTACCTTCCGAAGAAAGAAAGTTTGGAAGGAGTCACAGTCTGGTTGATCGCACGCTGAGATTTTCCCTTCTCGTTGTGTGAGTTCCCTTAGTATAGTAAAGGTCTCACGCTGTATATTTATTGCTTCCCTAATTCTTCCCTCGTAGAAGACAGCCTTTCTTTCCAGGATGTCAGCCTTATATTTTGAGAGCAAGGTTTTAAAAATTTCAGCCTCTGTTTGACAATAGTGGAGCCTCCACCGTCTCTCTTCCTTACCAAGGGCTTGCTTCTTCTGTTTCAAGGAGGCGTCAAACCATGGCGCTCCTTTCCCTTTCGTTCTAATGCTCTCCATCTGCTCAGGGACAAGTTTGTCCAGAGCGGCGAGCATCCAGGTCTTTAGCATCCTAGCATCATGGTCCAGGTCTGTACCATGCATTTTAGGGGGAGTGGAGGAGAGCAGGGTCGTGATTAGAAGGTCTGCTTCTACCTTGTTCCAAGGTCGAATTTTTCTCCGTGACTTATTTGGGGTGTCCCTCACCAGGTCACCAGGAACCCAGCATTTTATCATAGAGTGGTCCGACCAGATGCATGGACTAACCTCCGTTATTTTTGTATTTGGCAGGGAGGACCAAACAAGGTCCAATGTATGGCCTTTCACGTGAGTCGGACCCATTACTAACTGTTGCAAACTGAGCACCGAAAGGTTGGCTTCAAACTCAGTCGCTATGGGGTCTTTGGGGGTCTTTGGGTACTTTATACCAGTAACACAGAAGGCGCCGAATCTGCATCTCCATCTGACCTCAGCTCATTAGCCGAAAGTGGAACGGATTGAGAAAACGGGGCAGATGGTAAAGAAACCGAGGCAGTTAACTTCAGCTTGGTGGAAGAGATGGATTTTATAGTATTCGACAGGCGCCAAACTCTGTGCCCACGGCCTCAAAAGAAACAAAACACCGGCGCAACCGGAGGAGGCGTGATAGGAGGAAACGCAGAAAAGCAGAGGCTAAACAACAAAAGGAGAGGAAACTGGTGGAACAAATAAAATCAAGTGCTAAAACCATCATTAACCTAAGCCCGATTGGTCTATCAGAGGCAGAGAAACAGCTCCTTGCCCTTGGTCTCACCTTTTGCCCCAAGAGTAGCTTTGATTATAGTAACACTCACATTGATGTCTACAAATTCATTAGAAAACTCAAGTTAATCACGTTTTTAGGTTTCGCCTGGCGAAAAAGCTGCGCAAGCAGCGGTTCGCCCAGGCGAAATCTTTTGTTTTGCAGTATGGCTGTTTGTCCCGCCTCTGTTTCCCATTGGCTAGCTCCATAAATGGAGGCCAGCCATTGGGAAACAGAGGCGTCAGTCATTCTGCGAGGCGACTCGTGGGCGTTTCTGAGAATTTTTCTCATCCGGCCCCTTTTGTCACGTCAGTGTGGCGGTTGGCGGGGTTTATTTTTTGGGTCGTCAACGTTTCTTTTTGTCATTCTGCGGCCGACCGCCGCCGGAGGATGCCCAGGTGAGTGCCTTTCTTGCCATTTCTGCCCCCCTCCCACTGTCTGTGCCTTTCCCGCCCCCCCTCCCGCTGTCCGAGCCTTTCCCGCCCCCCCTCCTGCTGTCCGAGCCTTTCCAGCCCCCTCCCGCTGTCCGAGCCTTTCCCGCCCCCCCTCCCGCTGTCCGTGCCTTTCCTTGTTTAATGGATGAAAGGGCAGGAAGTAGCTACACTCTTGTGTTGCACACCATTCGCCATACTGTGCAACATGGCTAAAACTCTGACAAAGGGATTAGCTCACACAACGGTGACATTTGGCTTTGCCAAAGGTAATTTGACTTTGTTATTGGTCCTTTATAAAAACTAAACCTGAAACACGAATAACAGAAACCTACGGTTTTATCATAAAATTCCAAAGCTCCCAGTGCTATCGGGGACTAATGCAGCCTTCATGGCCGACTAATTTATCCTCCTCTCACTGTTTAGCATTCTAGCTCCTCTATGCCGCTACTATTGACCGTCTACGGCGACAGGTCTAGAAGTCGAGGATTGGTCCTGCCACCTTTTGAGGACACCTTCAGATTGGTGGGGAGAAGCCTTTTTGCGTGCGCTTATTTTGACGTCACTGGATTTGGAGCGCTGCTATTGGCCGCGATATTTGGGCGGTTTGAATGCCAATGGCGGCCCTTTCGGAAGTTCAGGAAAAGTGAGAGGAGGGGTGGCTGCAGCTTGTAGTCGTAACCGTGGAGTGACAGCAGAAATCCGCGAAACAAAGACAGTGTCACCCTACTATCACTGAGCTTGCATGATCCGCAAGGCGGGACTTTGATTCCCAGCTGTAAGTAGTGCCCGTTCCTAACACTAACCTCCCCTCTGACTCACTTGTTGCTTTCCCCGTGATGGGCCTGCGCTGCACTGGACCCGCAGCTCCGCCTGGGCTTTGACCCCAGAACTCAGGATGAGTTGGAGCGGAGCCCAGCCATGGCACAGCCGGTACCTGTCGCTGCAGCTTCAAGTTTTGGGCTTTCAGGATGCGCCTCCACCCGCCGGCAAGACGCTGAACCTGGGAGTGTAAGTTCGAAATAAAGGTCGATGGGGTCTTGGGGTAATCATTTTG
Source organism: Lissotriton vulgaris (assembly GCF_964263255.1). Classification (NCBI taxonomy): domain Eukaryota; kingdom Metazoa; phylum Chordata; class Amphibia; order Caudata; family Salamandridae; genus Lissotriton; species Lissotriton vulgaris. Next base: position 275,307,593 of record NC_141700.1, on the reverse strand, counting down.
AAAGTGCCTTTAGCCGGAGTGGCCCATTCCCGCACCCCCCTCCTGCTGTCCGTGCCTTTCCCGCCCCCCTCCCGCTGTCCGTGCCTTTCCCGCCCCCCCTCCCCCTGTCTGTGCCTTTCCTGCCCTCCCTCCCGCTGTCCGTGCCTTTACTTGTTTAATGGATGAAAGGGCAGGAAGTAGCTACACTCTTGTGTTGCACACCATTCCTCCCTTCGAGATACCCCCCCACATCCGTAATTTAAATAAAATAGCTCTAGGTGTGTCATAGCTCTTTAACAACTAAGATCTTCCCAGGCTGCCCTCCTGTGTACCCCCTCCTTTAAGAAAACAAGAGCAGGAGGTAGAACCTTCCAGGTACAAAGTGCACGTCTCTGGAATAAACTTTCTCTCTCCTTTAGAACCAACACAAATCTGCTGAGTTTCAAGAAGGATTTTAAAACGTGTCCCCTACCCCAAGAAAGAGTTAAATGCAAGAAAAGACAACGCATTCCTAATAAATGATTTACTCCTCTTCTCTTTGATAATCTACCAGCGCCAAGATTCCCGTTGGCATAATAATAATAATATTAATTAAAGGGGAAAAAAACATTCAGCTGTTGTGCACAGCAGCCATACTGTGCAACATGGCTAAAACTCTGACAAAGGGATTAGCTCGCACAACGGTGAGATTGGCTGTGCTTGCTTTCCTGCCCCCTCGCTGTGCTTGCTTCCCTGCCCCCTCGCTGTGCTTGCTTCCCTGCCCCCTCGCTGTGCTTGCTTCCTGCCCCCTCACTGTGCTTGCTTCCCTGCCCCCTTGCTGTGCTTGCTTCCCTGCCCACTCGCTGTGCCTGCTTCCCTGTCCCCTCGCTGTGCTTGTTTCCCTGCCCCCTCGCTGTGCTTGCTTCCCTGCCCCTTTGCTGTGCTTGCTTCACTGCCCCCTGAGTGTGTGTGTGGCTCGGGGTGGGTGTGTGTGGTTCTGGGTGGGTGTGTGTGCGGCTCTGGGTGGGTGTGTGTGTGGCTCTGGGTGGGTGTGTGTTTGGGTCTGGGTGTGGGTGTGTGTGTGGCGGTGGGTGTGTGGCGGTGTGTGTGTGTGGCGGTGTGTGTGTGTGGCTCTGGGTGTGTGTGTGGCTCTGGGTGTATGTGGCTCTGGGTGTGTGTGTGGCTCTGGGTGTGTGTGTGTGTGGCTCTGGGTGTGTGTGTGTGTGGCTCTGGGTGTGTGTGTGTGTGGCTCTGGGTGTGTGTGAGTGTGGCTCTGGGTGTGTGTGTGTGTGGCTCTGGGTGTGTGTGTGTGGCTCTGGGTGTGTGTGTCAGTAGCTCTAGGTGTGTATATGTGTGTGTGGGTCAAAGTGTATGTGTGTGTGTGGCTCTGGGTGTGTGTGTGTATGGGGCTCTAGGTGTGCTCTAGGTGTGTGTGTGTGTGCCTATGGCTCTAAGTGTCTGTATGGCTGTGGCTCTGGCTGTCTGTGTGTGTGGTTCGGGGTGTGTATGTGTATGTGGCACTCTGGGTGTGTGTGTGTGTGTGCCTCTGGGTGTATGTGTGTGGTACTAATTGCTGTCTGCTGAGCTCGTCCATAAGGTACAATAGGTATCACAGCTGCGATATATTAGGCTAATGACAATGTAAATAACAATAACATTTATTTATCTGTATTCAAAACTAAATCATAAATACAAATTTTAACATTTTCAATGCCAATAGCTCAAACTTATCCAAAGGCGAAACCATTGCATTGTAAATGCTTGTTCAAATTGAAAGAAGGCAATCTCAACCAACAATCAACTTTAACTCCAATGTCTCCTGAGGGGCCCACCTTGACTGTGGCTGACATCCCCACACTGCGTCTGTTAGGAGAATTAGAAATGCCCAACACACCTAAGCCGACGCAACTACTTCTACATGAAGAAGGACTTGATTGAGAGCTCCATGAGAAGCCCTCGCCCCTTTACACCCCACTCCACATTCACACCGATGATGCCTAGAGATGCAATCGACATATACAGTGACCTCATTACGGACGAACTCCAGACTTTACACCTCAAAACATCACAGAAATCCAAAAGACAAAAACAACATCATCTCAAGTACAATGAACTAATGAATAAACTCAAACGCGAAAATGCAGTCATTATTAACAAAGCCGATAAGGGGGGGGTAACATTGTGATTTGGCCACGACATCTGCATCTAGAGGAGGCGAACAGACATTTGGCCGAGAACAGTTGCTATAAAGCATCCAGCAATAAGGAGGCGGCGAACAACAACAAAGAGCTCAGAAAACACCTGAACACATTCAGAGCACAGGGTCAATTGAGCAAAGAGGAACAGCTATTTTTGAGCACAGTCACCGGTCCTCCCCATCTTGTATTTTCTACCCAAAGTACACAAAAACACCAACCCGATCCCAGGGCGGCCCGTCATCTCAACGAGGAAATGTATGTGTGAAAATATTTCCAAAAATGTAGACTTTTTCTTTCAGCACATGGTTTCTAGCCAGCATTTATATTTGAGAGACACCAGTGACGTTTTGCTCAAAGTGAAGAACATGCCATGGCGTGATGATTATTTATTAATATCGCTCGACATCACATCATTGTACACGAGTATCCGCCACAGTGATGGGCTAGCTGCATGTAAATACGTTCTCGACAAAAAGCCAATTCACTATCATAAGCATAATGAACTCATCTTGTTCTTGATAGATTGGTTGAATACAATAAGGAGCTTAGGGGATAAAGAACAGGTCGTCCCCTTCTCACTCTGACATGTACAACACAAGACCTGTTCCTATGGTGGGTTTGTTTCTCCTAATACTGGCCAACCAATAATTATTATTTAGTTGGAATAGTGGCTGTGCAATCTAGCCATCTTTTTCTAGATCAAGGTCACCTATTATTTAAGAATAATTTAAAAAGAGTGTGTTACAGTCTCTGTGCCTCTTTTCTCACTCTCCCTCCCCCAAGAGCTATCTGGAGTGTAAGGAGAGTGAAAACAGAAATGAAAATGAAAAAAAGTGAGGAAAGGGAGTGGTGGAGGCTCACAGGAGTAACACCATGGAGGCTAGCAGGATGGTACTCGCCTGCCGCCTAGGTTCTCATCATCAGCATCCACCACTCCAACCAAAAAAGTGATAGTGTATAAAGAAGAAGAAAAGTATAAAGGTGCTGAGGAGACAGTGCCTGCCTGTGCACCAAGGTTGGAGTACAGCAGGTCTGGACCCAAAGTAAGGAACTGCGTGTCAATCCTGCTAGCCTCCATGGTGTTACTCCCGTGAGGCTCCACCACTCCTTTTCCTCGCTTTTTTTCATTTTCATTTCTGTTTTCACTCAACTTACACTCCAGATAGCTCTTGGGGGGGGGGAGAGTGAGAAAAGAGGCACAGAGACTGTAACACACTCTTTTTAAATTATTCTTAAATAATGGGTGACCTTGATCTAGAAAAAGATGGCTAGATTGCACAGCCACTATTCCAACTAAATAATAATAATTGGTTGGCCAGGATTAGGAGAAACAAGCCCACCATAGGAACAGGTCTTGTGTTGTACATGCTTGATAGATTGGTGTCTTTCTATTTTTTCATGTTTAATAAAACTGTGTACCAGCAACTCAAGGGTGTGGCCATGGGAGCCTGCTTCTCGCCTAGCAATGCATGTTTACATGTTGGCTGGTGGGAGGAGCGGGCTCTCATGATCGACCACTCAGAGGCATGGAATGACAACATCGTGTCTTGGCTCAAATACATAGACAACGTAATCTGGCGAGGTGACGCTAACGGTGCAAGGGCATTCATAGCGGAGATTAATACAAACAATCTCAACCTGGAATTCAACGCCAACATTAGTGACACCTCCATTTAATTCTTAGACGTCATGTTGTACATCGCCAATGGCACTTTGCACTCCAAACTTCACAGAAAACTCGCGGCAGGCAATTCAACTCTCCATGGTTTGAGTTTTCACCCCAGGCACCTAATAGCCAGCATTCCCTATGGAGAAATGCTCCGCTTATGCAGGATCTGTAACACTCGTGAGGACTTAATTGAGTGTCAGAGTGAGGCTGCCAAGAGATTCAGGGCACGTGGTTATTCAGCTACCACCATCCGAAAAGCTACAGAAAGAGCAAATGCAATTCCCCCAGAAGAACTCCTGAAGGGCAAGCCCGTACCTGATACTAGCAGCGCAGGCAGTATTCCCGCCAAGACAGCGGGCACTATTTGCACCAGACTTATCATAACCCACAACACAGAGGAAAGAGCAATCAGATCAGCCATTAACAAACATTGGGGGATCATTAAATCTGACCCCACTTTGGGCTCACTTGTTGCTAAACAGCCTGACATCACCTACAGGCGGGCATTCTCTATTCGTGACGTATTAGTGAGGAATAGTCCAGAGATTAAAACCACCCAGAACTGGCTGGCTGACAGAAAGGGTTTTCTAAAATGTAACAGCTGTAGAACCTGTAAGTTTGGTAAAAATATCACGCAGATAGACTCCACATTCAGAAATGCACCACTTACCATCAAGTATCGGCTGACATGCATAACTGAGTTCACAATTTACGTCATGGAATGTAAATGTGGTCTGAGGTACACTGGCAGTACCAAGCTACAGGTCCATCTGCGTATCCTGCAGCACCTTAGAGCAATCATTAATAGTGACCCGGCCTATCCGGTAGCCAGGCATTTTAAGGAGGTGCACAACAATAATCTAGACCACCTCCAATACTCAGTAATAGACTGAATACCAACACTGAGGCGTGGGGGCAATAGGGAGAAACTGCTGCGTCAGCTAGAAAGCAAATACATCCTGCAGTTCAACACCGAGGCACCCGCAGGGCTTAACACTAGGGAGGATCTGCATCACTTCCTGTGAATGATTCTTATTATATGTGCCCTCTATGTTACCATGTGTGCATTTCTGTTGATTATTGCCATATTTGCACTGTATATATACTGAGCACCCCAACGTAATGTAATTCGAGTTGGGTCATGTAACAGCTTTAACACATTTTGCTTTTGATGTTCACAAATGCATTGGTGCATGTCATTGTCTTTCCATTTGAGCATTGTACATATCGGGTCGCGTCTGTGTTCCGTTTGTCTTTTTCTAGTTACATCACATGCTCTAGGCCAAGATGGATCATCCCCACGAATTCAGCCTCTGAATAGATAGGTATAACATGACTACATTGGGCACACGCACAGTAATTTTAATTTTCTATGATTGGCATTTCCGCATTTGCCTCTAATCATATATTTTTCTCTTGTTTAGCACCCCTGTGAAGAGGTAACATCACAACACAAACATTCTCACTATTTATGCATACTAAGCACGCACGCCTCTTCATAGATCTACATATTTGGACTTATGATGTTTGAATAAACAACACTTACCTGTATCCTTGCTGACGGAGTCTGTATTCTGGTGTTGCAGCGTATTGGATGGTCGCGCTGTGGGAACTCATTGTGGATATATATATATATATATATATATATATATATATATATATATATATATATGCAAACAGAGTCCTGTGAGTTTGGCTCACAACGCCGTTCTCCTCCTCCAGGTACAGATCTCTCAAACACCAAAAGTTGTGCATTAACGTGTCTTTATTCTCCCCTCACCATCAGCATGACGCGTTTCGGCTGTGTCACAACAGCCTTGATCACATGGCCTCATATATATATATATATATATATATATATATATATTTTTTTTTTTAAAGAGCAAGAAGAAGCTAAAGTATGTTTAAAAACATAACGACCTTGTTGATGGTTGTAAAACCTACCCCTAGCTTTCAGTAAAACAGGCAAAGCCTCCACCAGTAAGAGTCTTGAGGTTTGATAGGGAACAATGGGATCCCAGTTCGTCATAGATTTAATGATTGTGGCGATGGTTCCTGTAAACCTACAGAGTTAAGTTTTTTTGCAGTTTGGAAAACAAATTTCATAAACCCTACATTGAGCATTGTGTTGTTGGGGTTCATTGCTGATATAATGGCTTGCCGGCCTGATCGAACGCCATGTTGGCAAATATTTTAAAAAGGCCCATTCGCCCATCCTCAGTGCCATAAATCTTTTCTTCCAGACAGCTGCATAAGTGCTCGACAGATATGGGGCCTCTGATCTGGATTTTAGCTCAGTGATTACGGACCAGGCGTGTTTTCTTTTAGACAATTGTGCCCTGTCCCGATGAAAAGACCAGAGACAAACACTTCTTTTAATGGACAGTTTTAGTGCCTCCTGGGGCGGATTAGTACCCCAATAATCCACAACATCGAGCAGTTTCAATGAGTGTTCAAGGAAACGTTGGTGTTTTGACTGGATTGACCTACTGATATTTTTTGCCACAACTTGGCCTCCATGCTTCCTTCCCTTGAGTTACGCAGTCTATGACACAGCTTGATGAATACACCTAATCCAACACCCTCATGGTCCAGGAGGCCAAACTCGAGCCTGATCTGAGCCGGAGATGCTGATTTCAGAAGGTGCCATTCTCTTTGTAGATTCTAGTTGTTGTTTTATTCAGCATTGTCAAATTGCTCCCCAGCATTATTTCTTGACCGTAGGTTAAACAGTTTGTAACCTTTGCCTTCTTGACTGTCAGAAGGGGGGATAAGCTTGGGCCAAGTAGCTGTGTCGAAAGTTTCATTGTTGCTGCTTCGAGGGACAATGCTTTTGCTTTGACCGCTTCTTTCTGATTTACAGAGGAACCCTTGGAATCCATGTGAATGCCCAGGTATTTGTACAATGTCACAGTTGAAATTTTTTTGCCATCGAAGAACCATCCACCGGTTTGCTGCTTCCGATTCCCGAAGGTGATAGCTTTTGTTTTAGAAACATTTTTTAACATAATATAACTTGATGTGAAAGAAAGCAGCTGGTCAAGAAGTCTCTGTAAACCGACCCTCGTGTGGCTGAATAAAACAAGATTGTCTGCGTAAAGGAAATTACTAATTTGGGATCCACCAAGTAAAGGGGGATGAGAGCTGACCTTGGCCAATAGATGGGATAAATCAGAGATAAAAAGATTAAATAAAAGAGGGGCCAACACACACCCTTGTTTGACCCCACAGAAAGTCTGTATTTTTCTTGAAAAGTGTGACCCGTCACCCAACTTGATGCAAATCCAGGTGTTTGAATGAAGTTGGATTATTGATTTTAACAGGTCTCTCAGGATTCCCCATTTTTGTAATTTGTGCCATAACAGGTCCCTAGGCCCCCGGTGGAAAGCCACTTTAAAGTCAACAAAACAGCAGTGTAATGGAATTTTTAATAATGTTACTTTCTCCGTAAGAATGGATTGGGCCAGTAGGTTGATAGTAGTACCTGATTTGGCCACAAAGCCAGTCTGATTAAATGGCAGCCATTGAGTTTTTAGCGCCCAGGATGACAGATCTTCCAACAGGATGCTGGAGTAATATTTGGAGTCTACATCTAGGAGTGCTATCATCCTGTAGTTGTTAGGCTCGGCTCTTCTGCCTTCTTTAAAAATTGGGTGAATTATTGCTCCTTTCGACGAATCTGGTATGTCATAAGTGTGTTGGCAGTGCAAAAATAGTGGGGCCAGATGTTCGGACCAAAGCGTGGGGTCAACTTTAAACATCGCCTGCGGGAGCCCGTTAGGACCTGGGGCCCCGTCCGACCGGGCATTGCTGATACAGCGAGTAATATTTTGTCTCATGCCTTCATAAGAGAGCCGGAAGTTTGGAAGTAAAGGGTCATGGTGAAACTTGGTTTCCACAGTATTAATAAATAAAGTAGAAGCGTTGGATTTATCATGTGTGGTTAATGTGCCATTTCTCGTTGTTTCCCATGGTAAAGTGGTGTTCAATTGATCCCTTCCTTTGTTTTGTTCTTGGAAGTGCTCCAATAGAAAAAGGGCCCATTCAGCTTCACTTATGTTGGCGCTGCGTGGCCAGTTACGTCCAGAGCCCTCCTGTTCACCAGTGACCAAAAGGGTTTAGGATTGGAGTTTTTACTGGCGTAGTCTAATTTCAACCAGGACTGGTCGACTGGTTTATGTTTGTCCCTGTTAATAGATATTCTCAATGCTTTCCGAGCTTGCTTGTAGATGGCGAATGCTTGAACATCTCCCTGACGTTTCCTGGTGAGACATAATGCAGAATTGCGTTTGGTTTTTAATTTTTTTTGTCTCGACTGTAATGGGAGTTTGTACAGGGTTTGAAAATGTATGTGCTGAAAGAAGAAATTGGCTCAGCAATTGTTGATGAGGAGCTCCCATATTTTAATTGGGACAATCTCTCCTGTGCTCCAATCTCCTAGGAGAGATCTGCATTTGTCCATTATTGCAGGGATTAGATGATCCGTCCATTTCAGTTTTTTAAGGTTCTTATGCCAGTTGTAGTGCGAGCTATTGCAGAGTGATGAACTACATTGAGGGATAGACCTATTATTTGAGGGCGATGGTCACTAACGCCCAGTAGTGCTATATAGAAGTTATTTATTCAAGGGAGCATTTAGAAGTTTCCAAGCGTGTAATCAAGAAATGAGTGGGAGAGGCCGTTTGTTAGAGTCCTGGCTGGTGGAGAATCTGTAGAAAATCTCCCATTCAATACAGTGAAACCCAGGCTGTTAAGTTGTAAAACAGCTTATTCACCCAGCTTGCTCGGCCTAATGCCTGGTGGTTTAAAAGGAGGCACTAGGTGCGATGGTGCGGCAGGGAGTATTTAATTATATTCCTCTGGAGTGCTTGAATATAAATTGGTGTTAAAATCTCCAGAGATTAAGCATGGGACTGCACAATGGTCTTTTATCAGGTTGGACATGATTTCAATCAGTCGGTCAAATTTGGCCTTTTTCTTGCTGGAGTGAGGTGCAACATAAATGTTAAGCAAAAAAAGTTGTCTGGCTGGGTTTGAACTGCTAATTAGATGCCAAAGATCCAATCCTAATTAAATTCCAATGCATTGATATTCAAGGATAATTTACAGGCGACATAGATCGAAAGGCCGCCTCATGGCCGGCCATGCTTCTGTACTCTTATTGCTGGTAATCAAAATTCAAGATAGCCTTCAATAGGGGAACTGGTTACAGACCATGTTTGCTGGAGAAGTATGATGTTATTTTTTTTCAGGAATTCCAGACTGTCGAGGGATTGAAGTTTTGTATCAAGGCCATTAATATTCCAGAAGCATATCAACAGACTGGAGCGAGTAATGTTTCAATCTTTATGGCCTCGGGACAGGGCCCCTGGCAGCCAGGCCCAGTCTGGCTTTCCAATGTATTGGCTCTCTGTGGCTGGCTCGCCACACTCGGTTAGAGAGCTGCTTTGAGCTGATCTTAATATAGAAAATGGTGGATTTACTGATTGATTAGCAGGAACCGAAGCACTAGCTAAGATTGAGGGGTACCAAAGGTCGGTAGGTGTTACTAAGTTTATACCCCAGCTGTTAAATTGCTCTGTCTGTGCTTGTACCAGGTCCTTTATTGCTTCGGTGGCCAAGGTTATCAAGGTTGTTTCAATTGATAGGTTGCTGTTACTGGGTTTGAATCCAATGGATATTATGTCACTAGATTCCAATTTGCCTAATTCTGGAATTGATTTAAAAAAAATACTGAGAATGTTCCCACGCTTTAAAATGTCGTGCTGGCCCTGGGAAATATACTCCAGGACTAACAACAGTTTGGTCTGGTTCCCTTCTTTGCACAGGTGGCTCTCTGTGGGGGCGAAGGTGAGTACTGGGGATTGGGGATTTTACGGTGTTGTCTGGTCTCCATTGGTTTCCAAAGGATCTTTGCAAGGAGCCTGTCCTATCGCTGGAGAGATTTAGAGACACTTTGTTCGATATGGTTTTACTGCTGAAGGAGGTAGGGCTTGCTTTGCTAATAGTGATTTTACACTTGGTGGCAAGACCCTGAGTCGTAGTTGAAATTAGAGACTAAAGTTGACTCTGCATTGGCTGATGGCTGGTCATGTTGGAACACGTTAGATCCCTGTGGAGGTGATAGTGAGCAGCTCTCTGTAGCATTTGTAGCAGAGTATTCATCCTTCGTTGGAATTCTTGACGAGGATGTGGTTTGAGACAGACTGAGGCCGGACCTGTGGTGGCCATCGTGAATCATAGCCTCTACTCGGTTTAGGTTCCGGTCTGAGGACTGGGGGGCGACTGTAGTTTCCAGCGCAGTGCTGTACAAAGTATTTGAGGTTAGGCCTGGCTTTTTTGTTGCTGCAGCGTTTTTAAAGAAATCCCTTAATGTCGCACGTTTGGGGGAAGTGGCCACACGGACTATCATACCTAGTTTTGTATCTGAAGGTTTGTAGCTGACAAATGTTGATGGCCCGACAATGTGGGTGGAGAAAAGTGCCGGGGGGGGGGGGGATCAAAAGATAAATTGATGGTGATTGAACATGTCCATGTGTCACACTGGGCTGAGGTATGTCCAAGGATGCGTTTTCCTGGTTTTCCCTGACCTCATTGCAGGGTTGTAGTGAGGTAGTATCCAGCAGTGCCCCTGTAGTGCCTCAGTGCTCCACTACCTCTGTGGTATTGCTGTGGTGCCTCAGGAGCACACGCTGATTAGGTAACTTCCCTACCTGGGGCAGCTAGAGCAACTGGGGGAGGCTGTGATGTTAGGCACACACACGCACTCCTGAGGAACTTAAAGCTTTAATCTTCTTGTGCTGGAGCAAGTGCTGTCAATGATGGAAGTAGTGGAAATCACTGGGCTGACTGGGCCATCCTTAACGCAACCACCGGATTGCAGGAAAGCAGGAATGCAGACAGGAGGCGGGAACTGGGGGAGCCAGGGGGAAGCGGAAGCCTGGAGCCAGGAATCTGGAACTGGTGAGAACTCTGCACAGTGACAGCCTTCAACCACAATCCGCAATCCGCTCACCACACTGCCGGCTGGCCGGGGTCCACAAAGGAGACCCGCTAAGAGGGCAGCCGCCCTAGTGCCACAAGAGGGCACAGAAGACAGCCTCCCAGTGTTTGGGACACTCAGGGGTCCAGTGTGCTGCGTCACTTCCGGGTAGAGGTCAGCGGGGGTGAGGTACTTATACCCCTCCCCACCCTCTGGGCACCCTCTTTGCCCACTACCCTGATGCTGTTTCGGACATGCCCCCGGGATCCACGCTTAATTGTGGTGAGTACTGTTCCTCCCTCCCCCCTCCCCCGATTCTGGGCGGCCCGGCCTCTGCCGTGGGGCTGTCAGCCATGGGGGAGCAAACAGCTCCCGGGGGGGAAAGGGTTGCGGCACCCCTCCCCTGGTAGTGCGCTGTGACCGGGGAGTGGGGTTTTAATTTAATTCAGGCCCAGAGCAAGTTCTAGGTGCCTGTCTGACTTGGGCCCCCGGGTCGCCGCTGCTGCTGGTCACAGGAGCTTTTGCCCGCGTGGTGGGGGGGTGGATAGCGAGCTGCGGAACATCCCTCCACCCTCCGTGTATTTTCAGGCCATCAGCTTCCGCCACGCGGTGGGATGCGGCCACCACCAGCAGGCCTCCTTCAAGGCTCTGATCCTGCGCCTTCCTTTGCCTACCTCTCGTGGAGGTTGCACTTCCGAAGGGAAGGAACACAACGGGACTGTTGCGTGTGGGGCGGGGGATGGTGGGTAGCTCACCGGTTGCATGCACTGCTGCTCCCGCCTGGGGAGGACAGAGTGAACCGGGCCTTGCTAAGTGCCTATACCTCCCTGCTGAACCCCCAGTGGAGCCGACCTCGAGGTTTGGTCCCGCGCAGGCCTGCTATTGCCGAGGTGGGGGAGGACATCGAGCGATGCGCCCTCTCCCAGCCCCTTGTCCTACTCAGCTGGTCCGTGGCGTCTTCCCCAGTGCAAGTGCAGGCTCTGCCCACATCTTGCACCGGATTATTTGGGGGGTGGGGGGGTACTATCCTTGGATTCTTTTGGGAGCGGGGGTACAGTCGGGCGGCATGAGGGTGCACCCGGAGCATGCTGCCCATGTTGTTGGAGGTGCACCTTTGCAGCCAGAGCTGCTGGCTGTTCAGCAGTGGCTTCGGGTCCCGGGGTCAGCCTGTGTGGGAATCGTGGCACATCCGCTGCCACAGCCCAACGGCATCGGCCCCACACTACTTGTAGCGGCTTCGCATGTTCTGATTTGAAGGGAGGGGGGCCTGGGTGCCTTGGGGTCCTAGAGTGGGGTGGGTGTGGGGTCCCTCGCCCCCCACCCGGCCTGCTCAAGTCCCAGCCCTGGTCTACGCTGTGGGAGGAAGGAGTGTGGTCTAGCTCAACCTCTGCTGCAGCAGTAAGGAGTGAGGTCTAGCTCGAGTGCTGTTTAGTTATCCTTTGCAACTAGCAACCATTGTCAAAACTTCAGTCCTGACTGAAATCTCGAGTGCTGCTAATTTATATTAAGCAGCCCGGTCGGAGCACTGTTAATGAGTAAAGATGTTAATCCCTGAGCAGACACCGCCTAGAGCTTGTTTGTGTATGAAATGCCACTACACATGAAAGCCTTGCTAGCACTGTGAATACCTTGTGTCTGTTACATTAATAGTACCCTTGCACTCACAAGGGGTGGTCTGTGCGGTTTAACCTTTTGTAAGCCCGGTTCAAGCTTATAGCAGAGAGAGGACTACACTAACGCATGGTCCATGTCTGGCATGAAGGTTGCCAGTACCAAAGCAACGGTTACTGGGCCGCCATTTGAAGCACTGGGGATACCGTATAGTACCAGTGTCAGCATGGTCGAGTGCCATGGCATACCAGATGGTTCAGGTACTAATAAACTACCAAAATGTGGAGAAGTGTGGCTCAATGGTTAGAGCGGCAGACCCTGATGCAGAAGTCTGGCCCGGGACCAGGGTTCAATTCCCGCCTCGGCGGGTCTTGGGCTCAATTTCCTCAGACCTGATCATTCTCGCCTCGGTGCCTATTCTAATCATGAGTCCCACTCTGCAACTCTGGGCAATAGCTTGCTTAATCTCCACAACGGCACCAACAATGCTAGGATGCCTGGCTTCACCATGGGGGTGCCCAGGAGTGGGCACTTCACAGGGAAAAGCCAGGTAGGGTTCCTTGCGGGAATTCGTACAAGCGCCGAGAGGCCTCCGGGTAGTCGTGCGCTACACAAGTACCTCTACATTTACAAATGTGCCTATCTCCACCTTTACCGTATTCACGACGGATACAGTTACTGTTGCCTTTGCCTGCTTCTAGCCTCCAAGAGCGGTCGGCAGTGAGGTACGGCCAAGTTTTCGGCTTGCTCCGGGCCTGAGCATGGGCGGAGCTAAGCACTACTCGCGGTTTTAAAGGTCATACCTTCTCTGCCTGCTGAGTCTCTGCCGAACTCAGCCGCTTGCGGGATCTGCTTTTCTGTTGTGCCTGTGGGGCTGTGAGTGGTTCAGGGTTCCACTAGTACGCAGTGCGAGAAGTTGGCCTGGTATATGCTGTCCACTATTCTAAAGAGTCAAAGAATTCGATTATTTAGGAATACGCCTCAGCGATACCATGACCTGGAAAGCTCACCACCAGAAGGTATTTCTGACTCACAAAAGGGCTACTGGAGCCTTGCTTAAAGAGCAGCGAGCCTCATCTTTAAAACCAATAGGGGCACTGATTGATATCTATAGAGCTAGGGTTGTGAGCGCAGCCCTGTATGGGGCTGAACTGTGGGGTTTACAGAGAGTTGATACCCTGGCCCATCTCGAAAACAACTTTCATAAAGATCTGATGAGGCTACCTCACAGTACCCCCACAATCCCTCTCTTGTTAGATACAGGCACACGCCCAATTTGTGAGCAAGCAAAATTGCGTCCCTTGCTACTCTGGTCTCGGATATGGAATGTCCCTGAACTCTGTAGCTATGCGGATGCCCTAAGAGATCTTTTGTCGCTCCCAGGCTGTAATAAGGTACCCTGGTTGAGGGAAGTCAAACTTCTGCTCTACGAGCTGGGTTTGGGAGATGCCTGGGTCAACAAAACCGCACCCCCCAAACAGTTACTTAAGAAGGTGTATTGGCTCTGGGTAGATAATAAGCGAATGACTAACCCCAACCATTGTAAATCTGTCGTCCAGTTCTTGCTAGTTAAGGAGTTACCTTATAGGGAACCCTATCTGGACCAAATTCATAACTCTGGAGACAGATCGCTGTATTTTAAGTTTAGGGTGGGTGTGCTCCCTTTAGGACTATTCACTTCCTCTTGGAACCCTCCGCATCAAACGCTCCCTTATTGCCCGTTTTGTGATACAAAGGTCGAATCTGTCGCCCATTTTTTGTTTGAGTGTGGAATTTATGCAGCGCCAAGATCGAAATGGCTGAAGCCCCTGTGTAAGACTTTGGGAACAAGGTCACATGTTGAAGCCCTACGCATATTGCGCTCAGATGCACGCCCGTTTTTTGCATGTTGCATGGCGAAATTCTTAGGTTGGGCTTGGCGCTTAAGAACTTCAAGGTTGTTGCTGCTCCAGTAAGTGTCCCTTGATAAAACTAAATTTCATGCTGGTGTATATATGGAAAAGGTTATTATTATCTGCACACTTGTTTTTAACGCTTTTATCCCTTGAATCTTAAAGCATTATACTGTATATTCTGTATTGTTTTTATTTGATGTTGTACTGCTTTTATGATACGTACTGTATCGAAATAAAGTTATTACTACTAGTGGGCACCTTGCACCAGTCCAATCGACCCTTATTGATGGTGGTTGTAAAGTCAACCTTATAGAAAGCTATCCTAGGGGTAGCAGTCTTCAGGCTATTACTTCAGAGAGCGAATTAAGCTAGTTGTTTTACCAATTAGAATCCCTTGAGTACCAAATGAAAGCACACCACACAAGGTATATATCAAATATATATGTATTTATTCTACACACAACTCCATCTGTCCTCTTTATGAGGTCAGAGGTAAAAGTACAATTCAAGGAACTTAACTAGCATACGATAAGTTGCACAGTATATGTCATGCCCTAGGGGCCTCACAAACCATATACTAAATAGTGGTATAAGAACCACGTCTGACATAGAAAGCAGGCCTGGGGCCTGTGGAATCGCTGGGGCTTCTAGGAACAACCAAGGGTTAGGAAGTAGGAGGCCCACGGGAGACGCGTGCAGTGTCTAAACACAGCCGCGGGTTACCATTGACTTTCTATGGGAAACAAACAAGTTAAAAATTTGCAATTTAATGACACTTCTAGGATAACTATGATGGAACCCTTTTAGACTTAGACACTTGGAGGGCCAATACCCTCGAGACTACCAGAGTACTCGTGTTACCTCACCCACGGAAGCCGGGTGCATAGGTGTCTTTTGGTGTCGGGTTTCGTCATCGATTCCAATGGAGAGCTGCGAAGAAGTGCTGCAGGCAACCAGAGGAGAAGTGTCCGGGTGGATCCAAGGGTGGATCGAAGATCTGAAGAACCTGAAAGCAGAAGGTACAGAGTCTGGGTCACTAGCCAGGGACCAGGATGGTGATGGAAAGCTGCCAGCCAATGTTGGGTGATTTCAGGTGAAAAGGTGAAGTATGTCTCTTCAGCCACGAGGTCCAGGAGGCGTCGACGATGAGCAGGAGCTGGATTCTAGCTGTCCCACAAAGGATTTAGTTGACTGCAGTGTTGGTATCCAGATTGGACCCAACAAACCTTGGCAAATGCAACCCATGCAGGAATGTCAAGATTGGCTTTGTTGCAGACCAGCAAGATCTGGGGCACTTCTCCTTTGCAGGGAAGCTGGAGCAAGCCTGTAGCAACCAGGAAAGCAAGTTTGATTCAAGATTGGTCTTCTTGGAGGCTAACTAGCCAACGGGCCAGGAACCGTGAAGACGCGTCAAGCGGGAATGCACAAAGCGGTACCACGGGGCACTCGTGGAGTGTATGCCTCTGAGCTTCGGTGCAAAAGTTACTCGGACTGGGGCTTAAAGCACCCCAATGCACAACTTCGGGATACCTCTGGAAGTAGGTGCAGTGTGCAAATTGCAGGAATTCCAGGAGTTCTGGTACCACGTCTCTCGTGTCCGCCAAGGGTCTCAGCTTTGCTGTGAGCGAAGATCGGGGTCAGAGATTGCCTGTAAGTCTGTGTTCTGTGTTGCAAAATTTTAGGGATACCGCAGGAGCCTCAAAAATGCAGACCGGCAAAGTTGCTGTTGGTGCCTGTTTGAACAGGGTGGTCACTCCTTGACTACAAGGGAGATGTCTTCCATCTTCCAGTCGAAATGGAATGTCGAAGGTCCAGGATATATGTTTCAGAGTTTCGTCCTGGGTAATCTAAAGTCCTAGGGACTGGGGTTCTATATTTATAGTAAGTTTAGGGGTTGGACGAAGTCTAAGGTCCCTCCTATGGGTGGACCTGGGGATGGGGTGGTTACATCTCCTTCCCTTTGTCCAGTTTCACGCCAGGGCTGGGGCTGAGCGCCCCAGCAACCGGTTTGAACTGGGAAATGCATGGAGCACCTTGTGTGCCCCAGGCAGTGCCTGGAAAGCATTCACTGAATGCAGCCCTCCCTGCCCCAATACACTAAAGCCTGTCTGAGGAGGTGCCAGCACATCCCTGGACAGGAAACCTATTGTCCAGGCCTCCGCTGCCGGAGTTTCGTCCAGCAGCAGGAGGGCAGACTCGTGTCTGTGGCAGCAGCATCCATTTTGTGATGCTGGGGCTCTGTTTAACTTTAACAGGGTTTAACAGTAACTACATGTCTTCTCCCTCTAGTAGCATTAACCACGAGGATTATAATGCACTTAAGAGTATATGGTATGGCTATATCATAGAACAGCTATAAGGAGGGTTCCGAAAGCTGCAGCGGGGCTCAGCTCATGCTAGGGCACCCGTCCACATAAAACCAAGCACTCTGACTCCAGGATTGTCAAGGCCTGCCATTGGAGTGACTTATAGGTTACTATGTGTCTATATATAAGGTAGATATAGGTATGCTATATCTAAGTAACAGGTGAATACACCACCTTACCCAGGCTGTAAGTACAGACCTGTGGTGTCAGTTTGGAAGGCTAACCAGGGGTGGCACAATACATGCTGCAGCCCCTGGTAGGCCTAGGGTGCACCTATGCCCTGGGTACCTATGGTACACTATACAGGGGCTCACAAGGGTGACCTAGTAACCAATCTGGGATGTACCTAAAGTACATGGTATCAATTTAGAGAAAGAACAGCTAGGCTGTGGGCCTGATTAGCAGTACCACAGCCATACTAAAGACGAAAAACCAGAGAATCACAGCAAAAAGTGGGGGTAACCATAGGAAGCAGACCCTACTCTCCTACACGCAGCATGATTCAAGAAGTATAGAGCGCAGAGGGGCACAACATTTTTTTCAACTTAAACACTGACAGACTAATAGGGGCTGGTGGATTCTGACAATTGCATTAAACAGGAGCCTACCTTTGGAAGGATTTGGTTTGTTATTGATAGTCAGTGTCCAGGAAGTTTGAAGGTCACAGACACTCGGGGTCTTATCTTATGTCCTTTTGCCTTCCAGATAGGTAAACATTCATTGGCAGGGCCCATTACTGTAATCAGCATTGAATTAGAGGCATGTTTAGTGAAAGCAGAAACACTACACAAGACCAGCAGAATACAGCTCAGCCTCTGTACCAATTACAATAAATACCATCTTCTCCATAGGCACACGATGACCAGGAGAAAGCATAAGGTAGATTGCATGAAGGCTTAACCCGATGATATTTAGGAGTGAATTTCCAAGGGGATGCTCCTATTGGGCTGCCCATGCAGCACAACGTAAAGTCTACAGCAATGCAGACAGGTTCACATCCTTAAGGGGGGGCTATTGGATAGATGACTCCAGTAGTGGGCGGCACATAATCATTAGTTGGAAATTCGATTTCACAATGGTTCATTAAGGTTTACCACTAGGGGTGCGGAAATCCTACATTAACTTGTGGGTGTGAGTAGTGCCGCCAATGTTCAAGTGTGCAAAGCCCTTCTTTAGCAGGGCCCACTGTGGTACTCAGCATGTGAATTAGTGGCATGTTTAGGGAAGACATAATCATAATATGAGTCCTGCAGGATAATTCACAACTTCCAGGCTTGAAGGAGGGGCAAGGTTGGGTGGACCATAGATATGGAGGCAATGACAGAAGAGAGAGAACATGGGTGATGTGTGAGAAGATATCCATTAATTTGCAGAGAATTATTGTGTTTGTTCCACGCAACATCCGTAAAAGTATCTCTTAGACAATAGCAGGACCTCAAAAATGGGGTGGTGGGTGTCACAGATAGTATTTACAGTATTATCAGTGAGCTGCTGCTGTATTACAATGTTGAAAACACAAGTCACTATCCCGGGGTGGAGGCTTAACGGCATCCTAGTCTCCTGCATATGGCCAGTCCGGTGTTCCACAACTCCCCACCGCAGAGACATCTAAGGGTCTGACCATTGTTCTTTGCGTGGCTAGTTATTGTTTTCTTTTCATAAAGACACCCATTGCCGGGCACCATCAGAGCGTTGAAAAGAGCTCCAGCGTTTCTAGTGCCTCGAATTCTTATTTCTCACCAAGGAGCTTTTGCTCAACGGTAAGTCTTGTGGCTCTGGGGTAAGGGTGGGCGTAAAATCTGTTTCGCGGGCGAATTTGCGGATTTTCCGCGATTTCGCCATCCGCGAATCTCGCGAAATCGCGGTAAAATCCGCGAATCAGCGGGGACGAATTTTCAGCCAAGCAAGGGTTACAGCAGCAGGTGCAAAAGTTGAACCTAATTTCTTTGTAACCTTTTACAAAAGGGTTACAAACAAATTAACTTCAACTTGGACACCTGCTGCTAATTTCTTCCTGGCGCCTCGTTGCCTACTTGCAACTATTCTCTGACCCTGCTCTGACCCTTGAAGCAGGGTCAGAGAATAGTTACAAGTAGGCAACGAGGCACCTGTCCAAGGAATTAAACCTCATCAGGAAGCACTTACAGAAATAAAAAACAGGAAGAAGGGAGAGGATGGCAAATACACCCATTTTGAGTTGTCAGGAGGGGTTAAACTAAAAGAGACCTTTACAGCACAATTTTCATATGCATTTTGCTAAAAACAAAAAGCTGTATGTTCTGTAGGGGCAACTCAGGAATCTGGCCCTTCAGAGATCCGGCCTCTCTTTCTTTCTTTCGTTCTCTCTCTTTCCCTCTCTTTCTCTCTCTTTCTATCTATCTATCTATTTATCTATCTATCTCTCTCTCCCTCTCCCATAAACAACTGCATGGGTAACTTCGCTATGCAAGCGGCTCGCGAAGACGCAAAAATCCCCGCGAACACGCAAAAAACCCTGCGAACACGCAAAAAACCCAGCGAACACGCAAAAAAAATCTGCAAATTCGCACAAATTCGCGAATTTTGCGGATCGCGAATTCGCAAATCCGCAAATTTGCGGATCACGAATTCGCAAAATTCGCCCATGCTTACTCTGGGGGCACAGGCTCACACAGGACAAGGGTTCTAATCCTGCCTATGCTTTCAAAGTATGTTATGGGAGACCGATTAGCCCAGTTGGTAGAGCATGAGATGGTTAATCTCAGGGTTGTGGGTTCAAAAACGAATAATTTGGCACAAGCAGAGCCAGTCACACAGGGGCTCAAAAGAAGGCGGTACAAGTGCAGAAGAAGGTTTTATGTACATATAAGGTCATATAGAAATGCACAGTTGACAAGTAGGAGGAGTTAACAGTTTGCCAATACTAGTAAACACATCCTGACAGTTACATACTACTAACAGCTGCAAGGACAGCTGCAAACTCAACTGAGCATGTGCGAAGTTGGAAGATGCTAAATATAGTTAGTTTCTAGGCAGATTACAAGAGCGGTCAACACTGAGGGAGGACAGTGCACATGGTGAGCACGTGGAAGCACATGGCAAACAAAATGGCTGCCAGAAAAAAATATTGATTCCACAAAATGGACAAGATAGCCTCTAAATACAAGATGGCTTCTGCTAACGCTAACCCAATCGCTGCCAATTTACAGCAGATGACCCTTTTAGCGTTAGCTGAAGACATTCGTTCCTCTGGGATAATCTAAAAATTCATCCCGCACATCTATTAGAATTATTTCGGCCACCTCTTTATTCAACATTTGTTGGGCCTTTGTTTCTGCAACATTCCTTTTGGCAGGTATACAAGCAGAGATGCAAATGGAGCAAAGTATTGGATCACATTGGATACATACACAGCATGTAAAAAGTATCGTAATCATTACACACAGGATAGTCAGTAGCTTCCAGCCCCAAGTAGAAACAAGAGTCCAAAACCATCCAGCAAAGGTCCAAGTACCAGTCTCTGAATGAATTTCTGCAGCAATCTTATGCAGTTTTGATATTGCGTCATATACTGAAGGTGAGTGATCCGGTATGAATAAGCAACAGCTGCTACCGATGATGTGACATGCACCACCTCGATCAGCCAGAACAACATCTAGAACCATTCGGTTCTGGAGAGCTACAATCCTTGCAATTTGCAGCTCCTCTGTAATGTTCCCAAGTGCCATAGCTGTCTGATTGGTAACAGCTTCCACAACTCTAGTCAATCGTCATATTTTCCTACTGTTTAATGCAGCACCCACAAAGAAGAACAAACCTAAATTAAAATCGGCATATTGTTGCAGAGTAGTGTCAGTTTGGTCTACTTCGTCAGCACTTATTGTCCTTTTGTATCTATTTCTAGAGATATCATCGAACAATTTAAGGTCCCAGTGATATGATGCAGGTGCCAGAAACACAGGGGGCAATAGAAAGGACACATAGCACACACCTGACCACCCAGCAGGTAGTTGATAATATCCTTGGCGACCACAGACAAAATAAGTATTATGTGAGGCTATAAAACTACTGTTATTAACACCTTCAATAGTCAGAATTACAGTACATTCACTTTTCCCCACTGGAATTCTCCCAATACTACTTATACATAGATCTGCTTTAGCTCTGGTAACAGAAATCCCAAATTGTTCATTACTGGTAAAACTTCTCATATTTGTGAAGACATATGGTGTTGAAATATTGCCTGGTTGATACTCTTCCCATTCCCATTTGGTCCCTTTGGCTTGAGGATAACCATCTTTATCTTGGTAGCATACTTTATTAAGGCGAAAAAGAAGCCCACCTACTGTACGTCTTCCACAAACAAAAGCGCATACCAAGCTTGAGAAGAACCATTATGAGAAAATGGAAGAGGAATAAAAGGTGTTCCTCCCTTTTTCTGGTGAGCAAGTATCATCCCACACACACAACAGTTGGTAGTGTTCGTGGCATTATGAGTATGATGCAACATCTGGATGAATGTATTGTTTAGATAGGATTGTCGATGCTTCTGCCCGTGATATAGAAGCGTGAAGTAGTGATGTTCCATTGGTACTGGAGTAGTGGCAACAAAAAGCTGTCGAGCAGGAGCCACTTTCTCAACAAACCAGGTGATTATTACCATAACCACCAGAGCAACAACAAACCCTACAGCACAAATGATTCTTTTGTCATGCACTTTAGCAACAGCGATAATTAATCTTTCTACAAACTTGTTGAAACAATCGTTGGAGCTCTTATCCCTGGGCAGCCACTGATTTCTTCACCGAGGGTCAAGACGGGTGTCACTACTCTACGCAGGACTGATCCCCCCTTGCCATATCGGCGTTCCGTTTCACTAACCCAGGGCGGTAGCTCACCAGTCTTTTTCGGCAAAGCAAATTCTTTTCTTGGTCTCAGTTGATATCGGGATTCTCCAGAGCGATCGTGTGGTCCGGGAAGACTGCTTCAGATTCGTCAGGTGAAATAGCTTGGCCTTTCTCCGTTTACAGGATCTCTCGATGATCAGTCAGCACAGCAGGTTCCACCAAGGCAGGCGACACACGCTTACAGTGTGTGCTGTGGACCCAGTTCTTCCGCTTCGTCACTCGAACTGCTGTCCTCGTGGCCAGAAGCACTTGCTCTGGTCCTCGCCACCTCGGCTCCAAGCTGTTCGACCTCTCGAAGACTTTGACCATAACTTGGTCACCGGGTCAGAGATCGTGGGCCTCAACTGTAGATCTGTCAGGAAGAGCTTCTCGAACCTGTTGATGAATAGAGATCAGACTGTCAGTTAACTGTGCCAAATAATAATTCATCAGAACACAAGGTACATCATGTATGGGGCGTGCCTTAGGAACTCCTCAAATGTTCATTGGTCTCCCAAATACCACCTCATATGGTGTAAGGCCAAATCGTGAGTGTGGCACCGGTCTTATGGACAACAATGCCAGAGGTAGTGCATCTGGCCATTTCAGAGCCGTGGAAGCCAGTATTTTCGCCAACTTTAGTTTCAAAGTAGTGTTGTACCTCTCCACCAATCCTGCTCATTGTGGGTGGAAGACTGCATGGAATTTCTGCTTGATCACTAATCCTTTCAGGACATGCTCAACAACTTGCCCAATAAAATGAGGTCCGTTGTCACTGCACAAAAGTTTACAAACACCGTATCTAGGGAAAAACTCCTTAAGAAGGACCTTAGCTGTAGTGAGAGCTGTATTATCCTTTATAGGGTATGCCTCTATCCATTTGCTGAAGGCACATACCACCACTAGGACATTTTTTAAGATATTGCAGCATTCAAGTTGGATGAAATCCATCTGCAAAACTTCAAAAGGTGCAGTCGGTGTAGCAAACCCTCCTGTAGGGGTTTGAGTCCCTTTACCAGGATTATACTGCCAACAAATCAAACAGGACTGTACTACTCTCTTAGCTGTGCTGGTAATCTCAGGATGCTCCCAAACTCGTGTAAGCAATTTCATTATCGCTAGAGCTCCAACAAGTGCCAGCCCATGTGCCATTTGAACCATAGGTTGTAAATAACCTGCAGGCAGTTTCCATCTATCCATGTCTTTGTTGCACCAACAACCCTCATCGTCCAATATTCCTTCTTTGGCCCATTGCTCAAGTTCTGCTACAGAAGCTGATCTCTGTACATCTAGTACTTCCTCTCTAGCATCATGCCATCGCTCAGCTTGTGACTTCACTAGGTACATGGAAGTAGTGCTCCGTTGCATCGCAGTCTCTCGAGCTACGCAATCTGCAAAAGCATTACCTTGTCCTATCTTATCAGTCACTTTCTTGTGTGCGCTACACTTCACAATCACTATCTTCTTCGGATATGTCAGTGCAGTCAAAAGGTTATGCACTAATTCTCCATGCATTATCTTCATCCCATGGGATGTAAGAAAGCCTCTTTCCTTCCAAAGCAGGCCAAAATCATGGGCCACTCCAAAAGCATAGCGGCTGTCTGTATAGATGTTCACACGCAAGTCAGTGCTAAGTTCACACGCTCGTGTCAGAGCTATTAGTTCAGCTACTTGGGCTGACTTCTGTGGTATGCGAGCTGTTTTCACTACTGTCTGAAGTGTGGTAATTGCATATGCAGCTGAGGATGTGCCATCTGGTAACTTCAAACAGGACCCATCAACCCACAGTTCCCCATCTACATCTGAAAGGGGCGTATCTTGCAAATCGATGCAACCCTTTGTCTGTTCCTCAGTAAGGAATATACAATCGTGAGGCTCCTTTGGCTGAGACTGAGTCACAGGATATGGCAACAAAGTGGCTGGGTTTAGTGTTGCAAATCTCTTCAAGGTAATATGAGGTGCTAACAGTGCCAATTTGTATCCTGTCAAACGGGCACTAGTTAAGTGTTGTGTCTTGGTCTGATTCAAAAGGGCATCTACTGCATGGGGTACTAGCACCAACAGTTTATGTGACAAAACTATCCCTTCACTCTGACGTATGGACACAGCTGTTGCTGCAACTGAACGAAAGCACCCAGGTAATGCACGAGCATCAGGATCCAGAACCGCTGAAAAGCATGCACAGGGACTCTGCTTATCACCATGTGTCTGCACTAAAACTGACAAAGCGCATCCATCTTTCTCATGTACATAGAGTGTAAAACCCTTCGTGTAATCTGGAGTGCCTAACACTGGTGCAGAACAAAGAGCTTGACGTAACGGATGAAAAGCATTCTGACATTCAGTTGTCCATGAAAGGGGCACTGGAGTGTCTTTGGTCAAAAGCGCTAACAGAGGTTTGACAATGTGCGTAAACCCTAATATCCATTGCCTACAAAACTAAGTCAGACCAATGAATGCATGAACATCTTTCTGAGTAGAAGGTACTGGTGTACCTAAAATTGCTTGAATGCGATCTGAGGTAAGTGCACAGCCCTCCTTAGACAGAAGGTGACCTAAGTAGGTTACCTTCGGTCTATAATATTGCAATTTCTTTTGTGACACTTTGTGATGGTGCGATGCAGGAAAATAAAATAAAGACAAAGTACATTCCTCACACTGTTCAGGCATATCGGCTGCCAACAAGATATCATCGACATATTGAATGAGAGCCACTCCTTTAGGTAAAACAAAAGAATCAAGCTGTCTTTTCAATGCTTGGCTGTAAATATTAGGACTCTCAGTACACCCTTGAGGAACTCTACAAAATCTGCACGATCGATTATTCAAAGTGAAGCCGAACAAATATCTGCTATCAGGATGAAAAGGGATCGAGAAGAAAGCGTTCTTCAAATCAATCACGCTAAATGTAGTCGCTGTCGGGGGAACCAAAGTAAGTAGTGTTGTTATGTCAGAAACCACTGGGTATTGTGGTACTACATTCTTGTTAACTTCTCGCAAATCAATAATGAATCTGTAAATCCTAGTATCAGTATCCATTTATAAAATGGGCAGAATAGGACTGTTACAAACATTGTAAGGGACTTCCTCCACAACCCCCACTTTAATCAAATCATGGACAATGCGAATGAGTGCTCCTTCGGCTTCCTGAGAAATGTTATATTGAGGCAAGTGTGGCAATGAAGCGCACTCCTTGACACTAATATGCACTGGTGGGATAACCATCTGTCCAACGTCTGTGTCTGAAGTAGCTCACAAAGTACTAGGGAGTGAAGCTAATGCAGTATCCTCTTTAACAAGACAAGATCTCTCAATTGTGGGGTAATTGTCATTCAAAATAACACACACTCCTTCAGGAGAGCATCGTATAGTAGCCATGAAATACTTGAGCATATCAAGACCCACAATATTATCTGGTTTGTTTGGAGAAAGCAAAAATGGACATGGAGCAGTGAACTTATCAACATGGAATGCAAGTGGTTGTGACAGTGGGCTAAGGGAAGGCGTTCCATCGAACCCTATCGATGTAATGGTTGAGCCAGACAGGGGAGCCCTTGGAACCCATTGTTTAGATAAGGCACTACGAGTAGCTCCTGTATCAACCAGAAACTGATCCGTAGAACCCAAAACATGTGAGGTAACATAGGGACCCCTCTGATCTACTGGAACTTCAACTGATTCCTTACCCCATCCTAGGCAATCCTATGCATAAGCAGAATCTTGAACATCAGATGGCACATAGTCAAACATTTGATATTGGTTCTGTCTATCAAAAGTGTTAAACCCATCCTGTCCACGTGTATTAGCATCAAACCTGGCACGATCATTCGTGCTTCCTCTAGGCCCTGAATATCCTGAACAATTTCTCATTTGTCCCCGACCACGTGGGCACTGCTGAGCACATAGTACTGGACAATCAGAAATCCAATGTCCAAACTTCTTACAATACGCACACTGGTCAACAGACAAATTTGAATGAGTATAGGAAGGAAAAGACGAACCATAAGATCCACGTTCACCTCTATCATTACCTCGAGAAGGCGGACCATAAGCCTGAGCCAACATAACCTTCATTTTTAATTCTTTAGTCTTCTTATCCTCATTACCCTTTGCTTCTAATTCCTGGCATTCATAATACTGAGCCATAGTCAAAAGAGAAACCGGAGAAGCGGTAGTCCATGAACTCTCACAGGCCTTTAATCGACTAGCTATTCCTAGCAAAAGGTTTGTGACATATTTATTGACAAGCAGATGCCTACCCTTGTCATCTGTCAATGACTGGCCACTCAAATCGTGGAATGCCTCCTCAAAGCGTGTAAAGAAATCTGATTCATCTGCCTTTTGCTTACATGACGCTAACACAGTCCAATCTGTCTTTTTAGGAGGAATAATAGTCTTTAACTTAACTAATATAGCTGTAGGGAGATCTAAAATTAATTTACATGGTTTCTGTGCAGGCTCCCGCTCTACATCCATGTGTTCTATCTCTTTCCATAATGCCTCAAAGTTGCACAATCATCAACTTTACGCACAGTTCTCCACATGTCAGACAGCAATATCAAGTCGAAAAACAAATCAATATCAGGCAAAGTCATGGTACAAGAGCTAATAACACCCTCAACTTCCTCATAAAAAGCTGCTGGATTTTTACGCGGATCGGCAATTCAGTTTTAAGGGCCATAACATATGCTCTATTCCAAGGAGTGTAAACCCAATTATAAATAAAATAACCCTTCAAATCGGCAGAACTCTTATCATCATCTGTTCCCTCACCTCTTGGTGGAACATACAAAGGTGCGGCTTCCCGCATTGGTTTCGCATGAACTATCATAGTCTTATCTGTTCCGAGGATAGAAGCTTGTGTCACACCGGTCTGAAATGTTTGTGCAGCTGCGTCTGCTGCCTTTTTCTCCTCTCGCAAATGGACTGCCTCAACACGTAATTTAACCAAACTCCTGATTAAGGGTGGGCGGCCAGCTATGCTCCGTGCACGGAGTGCGCGTAGTGCCGTCTCCTACGCATTTTGCGTAGCGGGCATAGCCAGGCGGCACTACGCGCGCTCCGCAGACGGTGCGTAGCCGGCCGCCACCCGCCTCCCTCCCGCCCTCCCTAAATACTTAAATAAAAGGATAGAAAGCTTTTAAAAACACTTACCTTGTCCGCCGCGTCCCCGGGGCTCCCTCTCGCCGTCCCTGGATTCGCGCCGCCATTTCGGATACTAATGCGCATGCGCGGGCGGCCGCGCATGCGCATTTCTCACGAGAAATGCGCATGCGCATTAGTATCTGAATCGGTGGCGGCGCGAATCGCGGGACGGCGAGAGGGAGCCCCGGGGACGCGGCGGACAAGGTAAGTGTTTTTAAAAGCTTTCTATCCTTTTATTTAAGTATTTAGGGAGGGCGGGAGGGAGGTGGGCGGCGCGTAGTGGGGCTACGCGGAGTGCGCGGGTGGGCGTAGTTTTGTGCCCACTTCGCGTAGCTCCGCGTAGCCCCACTCCGCACACTACGCCCAGGATTACTCCTGATAGAGTCAGCCACCTGAGAAAAGAGAAAAAGACCATCAAGCATTTGCTTAAAATCATTTGCTATATCAACAGGCTCCAATTCCTCAGAATGTTTCCTAAACCATTCAACTACTTCTGCGGCAAACACCTCTGTAAAATATACTTGCTCCCTTCCCTGCCAATTCTTCATGTCATCTAAAAGTTCAGAGGCAGAGGCAGTATTACGGACGGCTTTGCGAGCAGCAGATCTAAGCTCAGCAGAACGCGCAGTGGTCAACATAGAACAAGTTTCTTGCGCTTTGTCCTAATCTGTAGAAGATTCCTCATTGGACTTACGAGGAGCGGAAGGGAAAATATACGGAGGTGGAGAACAATCTAATAACAAGAAATCATCTTGCGGTTTATTAAGGATAGGATAAAGAGGCTGCCTAACAGCCTATTGGCCAGTTACCTGTAAATGGCGCTCCCTATCCCCTCTCTCTCTTAGTTCTTTTGTTTCCTTGTTTTTTAACTCTAATGCTTTCGCATAAATGTTCTTTCGCTGTTCTTTTTCAAGCAAGGCTTGTTCACGCTTCATTCGTTCACGCACTTCTTTCTCCCACATTCGCACACAGTCAAACATATCTTGCTAGTCTTTCGCTTAAACATACATTGTTCCACATACTGAATCTTTCGCAAATCAAATGACCCATGCATAGGCCAACGCAACTCAGGATCTATTCGAGTATATTTATTCCATAACATGCTGTACATTATAGAAGAAATACCATACTTAATATACATGTCCCTATTAGGCGTCCCTTCCGGGGGGGGGGGAGGGGGGTTGTGCTTCATTGAGTCTCAAACTGGTACCTCTACAAAAGCAACACATCCTACGAAGTGTGCTGAAACCAGGCATGCCTGCAAAATATGCAGTATTATAATCAAAGTAGCGCTTAAGGTACTCTTCGTACGTTGCTCCGTTCAAATAAATTCAGACAGAGAAAAATCTCCTCATTACCTGCCTATATAAATTGCAATTTATATATACATACATACTAATCAAAAGATGGCCAACGCAAATCTAAGCCACAGTAAGTGTTACTAAACTACCTTACCAATCCCAGGCATCAAAACCAACAGGAAGTACCGCATAACGACTCTTATCAATCAAATGGTGTCCAGGTTCCAACTGCCAAGTTCTCAAAATTGACCAAATGGTCACTGCACGGCGAATCAACAGAAGAGATCTCAGTCGAGGACCGGCACCACCTGGATGGTCAGATCAGAAAGAAAGGAAAAACTCTGTGGTTGCCAAGACTCTGGTCTCCTCAGGCAGCGATTGCGTCCAAAGCGAGATTCCAATCCTTTGTTTCGACCAGTCCTTCGGGCATCCGAGTCGCCGATGAGCCCTGCGTTGGAGCGCCAATTTGTAGTAGTGGGCCTCAGCGAGGCCTACCAGTGCTAGGGGTTCGCCCTTCTCTGCACAGAGTCCACAGACCGTAGGAAGAAGTTGGCACAGAAACTGGAATAGAAAATACAAAGTTTAATAAACGTCATGAGGTGGAACTACATTCACACAGCACCCTTCGGTAATGTATGAAGTAGCACACCGAACAGAAGGAGCATGGTCCTTTTATACCCACACAGGGGCTCAAAAGAAGGCAGTACAAGTACAGAGGAAGGTTTTATGTACATATAAGGTCATATAGAAATGCACAGTCGAAAGTTAGGAGGAGTTAACAGTTTGCCAATGCTAGTAAACACATCCTGACAGTTACATACTACTAACAGCTTCAAGGACAGCTGCAAACTCAACTGAGCATGATGCTAAATATAGTTTGTTTCTAGGCAGATTACAAGAGCAGTCAACACTGAGGGAGGACAGACCAAATGGTGAGCACGTGGCAGCACATGGCAAATAAAATGGCTGCCAGAAATACAAAATGTATTCCACAAAATGGACAAGATAGCCTCTAAATACAAGATGGCTTCTGCTAACGCTAACCCAATCGCTGCCAATTTACAACACTATAATGCCTCTCATAGTAAGCTCACAGCGGGCTCTTTACTCCTTGCTCCTCGCAGCTTCTTGCTTGTGACTCGCAGCTCTCTCTCGTCACAGCTCGCTCGACTGCTCTGGGGTCAGAGGTCAGAGTATTACTTCAAACTGACTTCTTTTCGAGTCCGAATAAGGGTTACTTGTGTTCTGGTTCAGGGAGGACTTGGCCTGGCAGTTCGGCCTGGACTGGTACTGTAAATAGTTCACCAGATCCCTGTCCAAATGTATTTTGCTACTTGGTGTGTTTGCGGCTGTTGGAACACAAAGCTCTATATGAACCCATAATGTCCCCATAAATGGTCTCCATGTCATTCCAAGGTACTGCATAGATTCCCGCTGAATATATATTCTGTGTTAAACTTGCTAGGGAGTCAGTCCAGCACCCTATCTACTGCGTCTTGATCTTGCACTTGCTCATAACACAAATCAATGAAATAACACATTTGAGGCACACACCACATACTTGTTGGTTTCTTGATGCCACTTTTGCTCAGGTATTCATGTTCGGTTTCAAGCCTATGAGTATTCTGGCAGGAAATTCCAGTGAGTTGGGCCACCTACAGTACTCCATCTAAAACCAAACGTTATCTGTTTTTTTAAATTATTTGCAGCTAAATATGTAATCTCCTCGTGCCTGAATGGTGAGCTTCCTAAATTAGGCTATGATATGAAACCCAAAAATAGAAACAGTGCTTTTATATGGGCTACAACTCGACCACAGCTGACTTGTTATCCCGCACTTGTGTTTTCCAGGTGCACGTGCACTGGGTCTCGTTTTATAGGTTGGGCATTGCCCCCAGTACACTTGCAGAAGTATGGGGCAGCGTCTGTGGGCATAGTCGCAGCCTGGCCCGGCTAATCACCCTCCCATGACATGGCAGGAGCGTTAATGGTCCTCTCATCTGCACCAGTCTGTTCTATCCTCTTTCCACCAGCACCCAATATAGTTAGCCACCTGCAGGTGGTAAATGCGAGCTTTAATCTGCTCGGAAATGTGCATTTCATGTGTAATGAGACCTTAGGCATTCCCCATTCTGTGGAAATTAACTAGTAACTGCAAGGTAGTTCCACACAGTGCTGTGGTTTACTGGTGCTGAGACTGCCCTCCATCATTACCATGCAACTCGTCATCATGGCCCACATGGCCAACAATACCTGCCTTTCAGGAGCATAGATTTTGCAATAAGAATGTATCAAATGCCCTGTTTATTGCAAACATGTAATATAATCGACATATTACCTGTAGAAAGTAACTGCTGTGTTGTGCATAAAAATGTAATTGGCGATCCTGAAATACGTTTTTGTATTTGTTTGAACTTTTCAGTACATCGAGGGATATCCTTTGTAATTGCAGAAAAATAGGGTTTATTTTGAGAGCGTGTAGTATTACTTCATGAACAGTAGTAACTTGGTACTCACATTTCGCTTCTTGATGACCTTGAATGTCCTTGTAAACTAATTGCACTTTCACTAAAGACATCATGTGAAAATCTGAATTATGAATGTATTCCAATGACGAAAGGATGCTACTCTTCCTAATAGTGCCCCTGTCTTTTAATGTAGTTGAATCATGGTATGGCCCTCTTGTCTTGTGTTGTAATGGAAGTTCTTGTTTTTGGAAAGAGAACTGTCAATGGATGATCAGATAGCTCTACTCAAAGGAGCAGCCTTCGAAGTGTCCCAGATCCAGTGCAACACCCTTTTCGACGAAGAAGCGTTGTCCTGGAATTGTGGTGACATCTGCTACAGCATCGAAGACTGCTTGATTGGTGAGTCACACTTTTTTAAAGTTCTTTAAACAGTCTTCAGTGTTTCCCCAGTGTGATACAAGGTCAGCCATAGTTGAACTTTAAAAAAAATATTTGTTATGGTCACACCTTTGATATACAGTGTCCACTTAATGAACCCCACCATTTATTCATCCATGTATTCTACTAGCTGACTGGTGCTTCTATAGTATCGAGGTTACTCTTCCTCCTTTCCTTTCGTCTGTCTATTAGCAGGCCTGAGTAGGGGGCGGGGAAGAGGGGGAATGCCCTCCAGCAACTGATCTCTAATACTGCATCTGCTTTTTCAAATTTTTATACACCGTATCATTTTGATACACTCTTGCCCTCTTTTGTTCACCTTTCTTTGTTATAACGTTTTTAAATAGCGTTTCGTTATTATTTGTTCGTCATATAGACACACATTGTCCTATTGTGTGCTATGCAAAATGTTGCCAAGAGAATATGCAAATTACATGCAAAGTTACATTCAAGGCTGGGTTGGTGGGATACCAATGTCGACGTGTCTAGTGTGCCTAGATTTTAGGGCATCAGTTGAGTAGCAATGAACACGTTTCAGCATGATCCTGCTTTCAGAATGAACGTATATGGCGTTCTTTTCTGGGGGTAGGTAGGCTGTTAGGCAGTCTGGGTTCAGTGACGGAGAGGGTCACTAGATTCCTGAGTATGTAGATCTTGTAGGAATGGGTTTTAGGGTGAGGTTTGCATTCTGTGATTGTGTGGCACTTTCCTCAAGGTAGCTTGGTGTTGGGTGGGGCACAGAGGCCATTGTGAATGAGGAAGCCTTGGTTGAGCTGGGCTCTAATAGCCACTGAGAACCAGAACTGGTGCAGCAGAAGTGCAGTAGAAAGGCAGACTCCAGAGTGTATGCCCCTAGTGTCATATTTTTATGCGTCCAAAGTGTGTGTGTGTGTGTGTTTGGGGTGAAGGAGGTTACCAGGAGAGACAACAGTGTATGATGGTGCCATAGTTGAGAAGTGATGGATTAAAAAACCCGGCTCACATTGCCACTGTGCAGTTACATTTGGAAAGGAATCTGGTATTTCTTTCAAATGACCAGGTGAGTCAGGCCTTACATGGTGTTAATGCGAGGTTTCACAGGTGGGCCATTCTCTGTGAACCACCAAAAAGATTTAGATTCGGCCATAAAATGAGAATTTACTGGTTAGGAAGAGTTCAAGCTCACAAGTGATGATGGTGGATTTGGAAAACCAGTAAGCAACAAATCACCTAATTTTTGTGGGGCTTTATTTAAGGAACGGAAAGGACAACCGCTGCTCTGTGTTGGCTGGGTATTTTTCACCAGAGTGGCATATGGAACTTCAGTTGTTGTGTGTTGTTTGTGTATAAATATACAGAGACTAACTGAAACAACTCTTCGAATGATCTGTTTTTGAAAATAATTTCACATTTCATGATGTTTTTACATCTAGGTATGTATCGTTGCTTTTTGGTCAGGCTTATTCCCACACCGTGCACCCCAACATCATTTTATTTCCCTTTTTTTAGCACTTGTTTCTGTAATTGCCATTCTTTACTCTTCGTCCAGGCATTACTTCTGGCACAATTTGGTCCTCTTCCACCGCCCTCTCACTTCTCCTTAGTTTTCAGGAGGAACATAATTCAGTGCTTCCCTTGAATAATTTCAGCAGTTTTTGGTAACATCCATTGCCAAAAACATATGTTTTGTTTCATGCTCCATGTTTTGGCCATCTTTTATGAACCGCTGAATCCAAGGAGTTCCATAAAAATGAAATTTAAGTAGTTCATATTGTTAATGTGGTTATTATTTTTTTTATGACTTTTTGAACTTTAAAATATTTCATTTTGTTCAAGTTAAATTTGAAATTTTGAATTTTGTAGCAGGTTGTTGGGTATCTAGGGGAATAAGTTGGGAAGTAAATATTAGTTCAACAGATCCAAAAGAACTTTCCAGCTTGAATTGTAAAGAAACCTACTTTTCCTTAAGTATTAGTGATAACAGCTGTAGGGACATAAAGCATATCCAGACAATCCTTAAACAGTATGATAAACTGACAATACTTTAATGAGGTTTTATGCAATTTGGTTTTTGGCAAATAGTATATAATGGACTATAATGTACAGGAATTATTAAAGCCTTATGTCAGGTTGCCTGTACCTTATGTGATGCAACACTGGCCATGTTAGCCTAATGAGACAGAGCAAAACAATACTTTCCTTACACATTTATTAAATTTGCTCCCCAAATAACATGATTCAGCTGTTTCTAAAAACCACGAGAAGTACTGGGGACAAGGACTGCGATTTCGTGAAGCCCGAAGCTAGTGGGAATTAATTACGTTAAGTTGATTAAAAACCTTTAGAATGTTTTTAACTATGATAATTTTCTTGAATTCCAGTATTGCCGACTGATAAACTGTCAGTGCTTTTGTGAACGTTTGTTGAAGTTTAAAGGGCCTCTTATTCCTCTTTTTAATCTGTGTATTATTTCAAATCCTGCTCAGGACTGGTGAGGATGGACTGATGATTTTCTTAGTTTTTAAATAACTGTTTCTGCATGGGACAGTTTAATCTGTTTATTTAGTCAGCTGAGCCTTAAATCAGTCTAGGAACTCATGGAAAGACTCTTTGGGAGGATAGGTTTGTTTTAAAGCTTTAGTCCACCTCCAAAACTTTAATAGGTCAATCATTTTAACACATATCGCTCTTGTCTTTTGACACCTTGTCACTACATTATTTTAACCAAAATCTATATGCATTTATTTTGTGATCCAAAAAATGTTTAACCCTAAAAATATGCTTTGGTTCCCTGTGCACGTGACCATTTCTGTACCGATCAGCTTTCTCAGTTTGCCAAGCAGCTTATTCCTTTTAAAGACATAATCAAAGTGCAAAAACATTTCTGAACTCTCAATTTGAGCTTTCCGCTGCATTTCTGTGTAATATAAATGTTTCATATGTGTTAGACCTGTAGAAATGCTACTATTGGGCCTGAAACCCTAATCATGACACCCGCTTAAGTTGTTTTTTAAATAGGTTTCAGGCCTGCCATTGCAGCGTGCACATGCAGTTTTAAACAGCCTTTTCGACCTGGCAAAATAAAACTTTTGCCAGGCCTAAATCTTCCTGTACTCCCTTTTTACTACACATAAGTCACCCCTACGTTAGGCCCTAAACAGCCCATGTGGCAGGGTGCAATGTATTTAAAAAGTTGGATATGTACTTTTACGTTTTGCATGTCCTGATACTGAAAAATTCCTACATTCGTTTTTCACTATTGTGAGGCCTACGTCAACCATAGGATAACATTGAATTGCCTTATTACAATTAATATGTGATTACTTTTGCTTGGGAGCAGGCTGGAAATCATGTTTGGTGTCCAAGGAATTGTAAACTAAAAACTCTCTTTAATGGTAAGGTCTGATTTTTATTTTTTTTGTCACAATTTTAAAAATGCCACCTTTGGAAAGTTGCAAACACAACATGATGAACGGAGTGCTGAAACTTTTCAACAACTCACCCCAGTCACAGGCCTGGGCTTAATCTGTTGTTCTTTTGCTCACCATGCCACCCCAGTTTCGACCCAGCCATATGCAAATCAGTCTTGACCCTGCTCCCCATGGGAACAGTCCAGCCCGAATTACCAGGCCAGGTCTCCCTTAGAACGAAACAAGCGTCCTGGGACTGGTTTGGGGTGTCAACAGTCAGGCTAGCTTGAATCTAGTGGCACAGCGATATATATATATGTATATATATATATATATATATATATATATATATATATATATATATATATATATATATATATATATATATATATATATATCCAAGAGAACTCCACCACAAGAAAGAGCGATGGCCACAACTGGGGACAGGATTGGAGGCATTTATTTTCACATTTTACAGGCAAATGCATTTCGGCAATTGATTGCCTTCCTCAGCGCCACAAGTGTCTTGGGACCCTCCATCTTATGCCAAATGTTTGTTCTGCTACCTTCTATAGCCGATTGGCTGAAGCTCCGCCTCCGATGTTGCTGACCCCACCTGTTGTCAATCCGGGGGTAGTCCAGAACTGCAAATCCCAGAATGCAAGGCCTTGCATCCAGGTAAGTGGTGGAGTGAAGTGCAGACCCAAGGGTCGGACGGAGAAGCAAAATTGCGCAGATTGTGCCCAGTCTCACTTGTAGTGAAAACGGAAATGTCTCCTTGTGCCCCCAAACCGCTTCAGCTGCGATGTCCAAGTCTAATACTCCGTGGGGGCTACGGCACAATGCACGCCGCCCAATGCCAGGATAATATCCTGACAACCGCTTCTTCTCTCTTTGCACACCGTGGCGGACCCGGACAATCTAATACCTTGGAGGAACAACAATGCCGAAGCATTGCCAGAGTATGTCCCGGCCACAGGATGAAGCGTGGACCTCCGTACTGCGCCTCTGACACGCGCAGACAAAATCCAAGAGAACTCCTCCACAAGAAAGAGCGAAGGCCACAACTGGGGACAGGATTGGAGGCATTTATTTTCACAGGTTACAGGCGAATGCATTTCTGCAATTGATTGCCTTCCGCAGCGCCACAAGTGTCTTGGAACCCTCCCTCTTACGCCAAATGTTTGTTCTGCCACCTTCTATAGCCGATTGGCTGAAGCTCCGCCTCCGATGTTGCGGACCCCACCTGTTGTCAATCCGGGCGTAGTTCAGAACTGCAAATCCCAGAATGCAAGGCCTTGCATCCAGGTAAGTGGTGGAGTGAAGTGCAGACCCAAGGGTCGGACGGAGAA
Source organism: Lissotriton vulgaris (assembly GCF_964263255.1). NCBI lineage: Eukaryota > Metazoa > Chordata > Amphibia > Caudata > Salamandridae > Lissotriton > Lissotriton vulgaris. The sequence goes on along the minus strand of NC_141700.1, from coordinate 275,271,956 downwards.
GCAAAATTACGCAGATTGTGTGCAGTCTCACTTGTAGTGAAAACGGAAATGTCTCCTTGTGCCCCCAAACCACTTCAGCCGCGATGTCCAAGTCTAATACTCCGCGGGGGCTACGGCACAATGCAGGCCGCCAAATGCCAGGATAATATCCTGACAACCGCAACCGCTTCTTCTCTCTTTGCACACCGCGGCGGACCCGGACAATCCAATACCTTTGAGGAACAACAATGCCGAAGCGTTTCCAGAGTATGTCCCGGCCACAGGATGAAGCGTGGACCTCCGTACTGCGCCTCTGACATGCGCAGACAAAATTTAAGAGAACTCCTCCACAAGAAAGAGCGAAGGCCACAACTGGGGACAGGATTGGAGGCATTTATTTTCACAGGTTACAGGCGAATGCATTTCGGCAATTGATTGCCTTCCGCAGCGCCACAAGTGTCTTGGAACCCTCCCTCTACGCCAAATGTTTGTTCTGCTACCTTCTATAGCCGATTGGCTGAAGCTCCGCCTCCGATGTTGCGGACCCCACCTGTTGTCAATCCGGGCGTAGTTCAGAACTGCAAATCCCAGAATGCAAGGCCTTGCATCCAGGTAAGTGGTGGAGTGAAGTGCAGACCCAAAGGTCGGACGGAGAAGCAAAATTACGCAGATTGTGTGCAGTCTCACTTGTAGTGAAAACGGAAATGTCTCCTTGTGCCCCCAAACCACTTCAGCCGCGATGTCCAAGTCTAATACTCCGCGGGGGCTACGGCACAATGCAGGCCACCCAATGCGAGGATAATATCCTGACAACCGCTTCTTCTCTCTTTGCACACCGCGGCGGACCCGGACAATCCAATACCTTTGAGGAATAACAATGCCGAAGCGTTTCCAGAGTATGTCCGGGCCACAGGATGAAGCGCGGACCTCCGTACTGCGCCTCTGACACGCGCAGACAAAATCAAAGAGAACTCCTCCACAAGAAAGAGCGAAGGCCACAACTGGGAACAGTATTGGAGGCATTTATTTTCACAGGTTACAGGCGAATGCATTTTGGTAAATAATTGCCTTCCTCAGCGCCACAAGTGTCTTGGAACCCTCCATCTTACGCCAAATGTTTGCTCTGCTACCTTCTATAGCCGATTGGCTGAAGCTCCGCCTCCGATATTGCTGACCCCACCTGTTGTCAATCCGGGCGTAGTCCAGAACTGCAAATCCCAGAATACAAGGCCTTGCATCCAGGTGTGTGGTGGAGTGAAGTGCAGACCCAAGGATCGGATGGAGAAGCAAAATTGCACAGATTGTGCCCAGTCTCACTTGTAGTGAAAACGGAAATGTCTCCTTGTGCCCCCAAACCGCTTCAGCCGCGATGTCCAAGTCTAATACTCCGCGGGGGCTACGGCACAATGTACGCCCTCCAATGCCAGGATAATATCCTGACAACCGCTTCTTCTCTCTTTGCACACCGTGGCGGACCCGGACAATCCAATACCTTGGAGGAACAACAATGCCGAAGCGTTGCCAGAGTATGTCCGGGCCACAGGATGAAGCGTGGACCTCCGTACTGCGCCTCTGACATGCGCAGACAAAATCCAAGAGAACTCCTCCACAAGAAAGAGCGAAGGCCACAACTGGGGACAGGATTGGAGGCATTTATTTTTACAGGTTACAGGCGAATGCATTTCGGCAATATATATATATATATATCTCATCGGAGCCTCCCATCGGCGGGTGTGTCATATGCAAATTGGAGAAGTGTTCAGCGGGTGCGCACACCGCTTCCGTTAAAGCCCCTGAAGAGAAGCAGATGGAGCTTCGAAACGCGTCGGGCAGATCCATTACGGAGCGGCGTCTACAAGCGTATCCCCGTCCTCACCTACACATAAATTAAGCTGCTGCTCGTGTGCTACTCAAGAGGTGGACAACCTGGAGCGACAATTTACACGCGGCAGTCCAGCCGCGGAGTATGCACCACCCCGTTACCCTTAGGGGTCACGGAAGTGAAACAGCAGCCGTACATGGAATCGAGGACGGGCCACTTGTGGGGTCCATACAGGACTTTGATTGTGTGCTTTCCGCACCACACTTCTCATAATGCACAGTCTCATCGGAGCCTCACATCGGCGGGTGTGTCATATGGAAATTGGAGAAGAGTTCAGCAGGTGCACACACCGCTTCCGTTAAAGCCCCTGAAGAGAAGCAGATGGAGCTTCGAAACGCGTCGGGCAGATCCATTACGGAGCGGCATCTACAAGCGGATCCCCGTCCTCACCTACACATAAATTAAGCTGCTGCTCGTGTGCTACTCAAGAGGTGGACAATCTGGAGTGACAATTTACACGCGGCAGTCCAGCCGCGGAGTATGCACCACCCCGTTACCCTTGAGGGTCACGGAAGTGAAACAGCAGCCGTACATGGAATCGAGGACGGGCCCACTTGTGGGGTCCATACAGGACTTGATTGTGTGCTTTCCGCACCACACTTCTCATAATGCACAGTCTCATCGGAGCCTCACATCGGCGGGTGTGTCATATGGAAATTGGAGAAGAGTTCAGCGGGTGCGCACACCGCTTCCGTTAAAACCCCTGAAGAGAAGCAGATGGAGCTTCGAAACGCGTCGGGCAGATCCATTACGGAGCGGCATCTACAAGCGGATCCCCGTCCTCACCTACACATAAATTAAGCTGCTGCTCGTGTGCTACTCAAGAGGTGGACAACCTGGAGCGACAATATATATATATAGGTAGTTATAGTTAGGACCTAGTTTCCAAAGCAAATCCACAACATTCTATTTGGAATAACTTTGGCGCCGGTCGACGAATCTTCGCGAAATTCTCCAAGAAGATGGCCTGCTCTGCTCCAGTCCATCCCTGAAAGTTCGGGGGTGATTTATGAAGCGGGGCTGAGAAAAAAGGGGGGTCCCAAAGCGTGTTTTCCCCATGCAATTTTCCATAGGGACCTTTAAGACGGGCTACAACCCGAACGCGGGAACGGAATTACACCAAATTTGGCAAACAGGTAGAGTTTGGTTCGCAGATGACGCTTTTTGTTAAATGGGGTAAATCCGTGCAGTAGTTCCTGAGAAAATTAAAAGTAAAATCCTAGATATATCTATGGACGAAGTACCGTCCGAGGATTATACCCGTACCCTTACGAGCACAAGCTGCATGCTAATTGGCTGTCAACTGTCTGTTAACATTCCAAACCAGGAAGCGTTGCAGCCATCTTGTATCTCGGTAGATCCGAGGCACAAGAAAACAGAAAAAGTAATGCGAAAAACAAGAAAAAGGGCAGGGTAGAAACACCCTGTCCCCCTAGGCCTGCTCAGGGGGTCCCACAAGGACCCCCAAGGCCAAAAAATTATTATTATTATTTTTTAAGTCGCGGGATATGCGTGGGATGCCCGTATCCCGTGAAAAAAGAAAAAAAACGGAAGCCCGCTTCATTGCTAATTAGCCCCCGAAGATGCCAAGTCCCATGGGCAATGTGTTTTATTATGATGGGTACTAGCCCACCAGGTACCTCCAGTAAGCGCCATGGAGCTGCGTTGCAGAGTGTTGTAAAAAGGGGCATGGCCTCTTAACACCTCTCTGCAACACAGCTCCCTGGCTCATACTGGAGGTACCTGGTGGGCTAGTTGGCCATACTTACAGTAACTTGAATCTCCTTCCATAGGATATCATTGCCTGCTATATAAAACCTGGGCGTCATGTTTGACTATAAACTCACCTTGGAATCTCAGGTCATGAAAACTGTGACTTGTTGTCTGGCCATTATTAGGTCACTGCGGAAGATTCTTCCTCTGCTACCATCTCATGCACATGCATTGATTGTGCGCAGTACTATTCTTAGTAGACTTGATTATTGCAATGCTTTGTTTCTTGAGTCTCCTAAATTCTTGCTTAACAGGTTGCAGAGGATTCAGTCAACTGCTGCCAAGTTGGCCCTGGGGTGGTTAGAAAGATCCGCTTCCTCGTCGGCCATGGCATAATTGCATTGGCTTCCACTGAAACAGAGAATCCAGTTAAAGTCTCTCTACATAGTGTTTAAAGCTTTGTATAGGTTGGTGCCTGTGTCTATGCAAAGAAAGTTTGAGTGGTATGCTCCCTGTGAGAAGCCTTCGCTCTTCCTCAGCAAGACTTGTAAAGATTCCCAGATTCAGGAGAGTTAGGGCAGTTGGTCGATCCTTTGGGATTGCTGCTGCCAAACTTTGGAATCAGCTCCCATTGGAGCTAAGACAAGTTAGTGATCTCCTTGTCTTTAGAAGGAGAATTAAAACCTGGCTTTTTCCTAAAACTTAGCTGGTTGTCGGTACTGGAGGACTCTTTTTCCTTTTTCTTAATTTGAGCCGTTAGCGCCAAGATGCCTTTTTGGTGATAGTGCGCTTTATAAATTAAATAAATAAAATAAATAAAAAAATATATAAAATAAAAAAAACAAATATTACAATTTCAATATTTAAATATTTTTTTTCAATTTATATTAAAAATATGTAATGTAATTTAAAAAATAAAATATCTAAAAATAAATAGTTTAAAACAATGTAGTAAATCAGTATAAAAAATATAACAATTAATACATTTAAAAATTATCATTTACAAAACCTTTGAAATTCACTGAAAAAACCATAGGTTTCAGCCACGTTATAGTTAGGAATTAGCATTTAAAAAGCCTTAGAAATTCACTGAAAAAAATCATAGGTTTCAGCCACGTTATAGTTAGGAATTAGCATTTAAAAAACCTTAGAAATTCACTGAAAAAACTATAGGTTTCACACATGTTATAGTTAGCTGGACATTTCACTCATCAGAACCATTGAAATGCCCCCGTTATAGTTAGTTCAGCTAACTATAACTCACGCGCCCGCATCCACTACTGATGACGTCACATATTACATCACTCATGACATGGTCAGTGACATCACTCATGACATCACTGATGACATCTCAAATGACATCACTGAGGACATCACTGATGACATAATCCTTGTGAAAGAGTGGCAGACCTCCTCTCACCCTAATATAACCTTTGATACACACATTGAAAAATAGAATCTAAAATTTTCAAAACAATGGAGATACCAATGCCAGTTAGAACAACCTATTCAGTAATTCCAAAATCTACATACACATCCACCCATTCACCAACAGTTCTTTATAGTCACTCACACATGTACTCACTCATCATATGTACTCATACACCTATAGGTCCTGTTACACACCTACACTAATACATAGAGTTACTCACACACATACTCACACATGCAAATAAAGTATGAAACATCCATTTGCTTACATATACAGCTATACACACACCACTACACTTACTTGTACAGAAATGTACACATACATACTCTCTTAAACAATCACTTATAGAAACACATACTTATTTATACAGGAACTCTTCCAATCTCTCACTCTCGTATATACTCACTTATATACATCAATACTCACATATATTAGTACAAAACATATGTACTTACTCATAAAGACACTATTGAGACAGCCATTAACTCACTAACACACCCATACACACACTCATCCACCCATACAGTCCTGTACATATGCTGTCTTCAAAACACGTACAAGCAGTGATTCACTCATTCATGCATCTATGCGCTAAGTAATATACCCCACCGAACCATACAGACACTCATACTGATACTCAAAAAACCAACTAATAACCCATATACACACTCATGTAGCTACTCACCAACCAATGCAGCCACTTATACACAAAGTGAGACACTGATACAGATATTTAAATATTTAAACATTACTCGCTAATACATGTATTCACTAAGATGCACTTAATAAGGCAGTTATACAATCAGTTTTACCAAAAAAACATCCATTTAGACATCTATTTACCCTTCCATCGACCTTTAGATATACATATATAAAAAATATGTATTTTTCAGAAAGACACACATTCACTGGATTATGTCATCAGTGATGTCATCAGTGATGTAATTTGAGATGTCATCAGTGATGTCATGAGTGATGTCACTGACCATGTCATGAGTGATGTAATATGTGACGTCATCAGCAGTGGATTGCGGGCCCACAAGTTATAGTTAGCTGAACTAACTATAACGGGGGAATTTCAATGGTTCTTTATGAGTGAAATGTCCAGCTAACTATAACATGTGTGAAACCTATGGTTTTTTCAGTGAATATATATATATAGGTGAGCAAGGTCTCCGTAGAGACCGAAACGCGTTAGGTTTTGCTGGATGCTGAAAATAAAGAAAGAAAATTGCTAATCAACTTTAAACCCGGTGTGGTTTCTTGATCTTGACACACGGGAGTGCACGAGGAAAAACCTTCCCTCGGAAAAACTGAATAATTTGATCGCAGCGGGTCCTGCTGCGCCTCGCGTGCACCGCCTTAGAGCGCCCGAGAGCCTCCGCATCTGGGCCAGACGGAATCGATATATATATATATAAGAGTTGCCCCTAGATGGGAATGCACTTACAGGTAGGAATTAATGCCAACGCAAGGGCGCGAGCCGCGAACAAAGTCCTTTTCCTGCCAGACGCGTAACTCAAGTTATTGCAATCCATTGTAGGAAAGTGGGGGACGGCTGCTGCTACTAAAGCTTCTACTTACCTGGAACTTCATGTACCACCATGCAATTTGTGCATACGCCCCCGAGGAGGGCGGAACTATGAACTTAAGTGTCGCGAAAAACGAAATGCAGCTGGTCCTGCTTTCCACATGCCTGCCAGTGATCAACGGAGACAGACTCCAGAAACGCGTTTGGCAAAATGGGTTTTAAATTACGATGCTGTATGAAATGTGCTGGATTTGCTGCAGCCTCCTGAATAAAGTATGGTGAAAGGAACGTCGTGTGTGGCACTTCACTTGATGAGCAGCTTTTGTTGGATATATATCTATATATATATATACATATATATATACATATATATTTTTTTTCACTGAAAAAAACATAGGTTTCAGGGACATTATAGTTAGTTGGACATTTCACTCGTACAAAACCAGAGAATTTCGGCCGTTATAGTTAGTTGAGCTAACTATAACTCGCGCCCCTGCAAAGCACTGCTGATGACGTCACATATTACATCACTGATGACATGGTCAGTGACATCACTGATGACATCTCAAATGACATCACTGATGACATTATCCAGTGACTGACTGTTTCCAAAGAGTTTAAAATCTGTTTTATACATGTATATGCCACGGTATATTGAAGAATGAGTGGGTATATGGGTGTCTGAATTAATGATTTAATAGGTGCATGACTGACCGTATAAGTGAGTGATTAAAAGTGTCTTACTAATACATTGGTGACTGGCTAATCTGTATGAATGTCTCTATCAGTCTGTCAGTTGGTGTGTAAGTGTCTCCTTGGGTTGGTGATTAGCTATATAAGTATCTATATATGGCTTTTTGATGCGTTGGCGGAGTATGTAAATGGGTGTCTCAGGGTCAGTGTGGGTGGGTGGTGTATGTGTGACTCCCTGTATGAATGTGTGAGTGGGTAATTCACTGGGTGTATGGGGTCAAGAGTGTTCAGTGGTACATGTGTGAGCAACTACATATGTGAAAGGTAGTATATGTGAGTGTTAGAGTATAAATAGTGATTATATGTGAGAGTGAGTAATTGTGAGAGTAGATGTTTAGATGAGTGTGTGCTTGTGTCAGTGATTGCAAAAGAGAGTAAGTATGTGTTAGTATCTGTGTGAATAAGTGAGGTGGTGTGTGTATAACCATGTAGGGGAGTAAATGGGAGTGTCATTGATTCTTTGCACTACTGACTAGCTGTGTGAATAACTCTGTTGTTAAGTGGTGGCGTGTGAGTATCTATATGGGTGTATGAGTACATATGATAGTAGCTGTATTGATGTGTGACTGCATTTAGGAGTGACTGTATGGATGAGGGTGTAGATGTGTGTGTAGAGCTATGAATCAGTGATTGGGTATGTAGTAACTGGTATTGGTGTGTCTATGCTTTCGAGAATAGCAGCCTGTATTTTAGAGTGGATGTACTAAACGTTATATTAGTCTGTGAAAAGGTGCATCAGATTTTCACCTGAATGATGTAATCAGTGATGTCATCAGTGGTGTCAATTGAGATGTCATCTGTGATGCCATCAGTGATGTCACTGACCATGTAGTGAGTGGTGTAATATGTGTAGTCATCAGCAGTGCATTGCGGGGGCGCAAGTTATAGTTAGCCTAACTCTAACAGCCGATTTTCTCTGGTTTTGTACGAGTGAATTGTCCAACTAACTATAACGTCCCTGAAACATGTTATTTCCGTGAATTTCTAAGGTTTATAAATGCTAATTTCGAACTGTAACATCCCTGAAACCTAAGTTTTTTCAGTGAATATATATATATATTCTACCTATCCCTTAAAACAAGGATGACAACGACGCTTGTGGATACTTTCATATTTTATTGTCTAGCCACCATCAAACGCGTTTCGGCTGTACACAGCATTGCTAACTCATCGGTGAGCAAGGCTGTGTACAGCCGAAACAAGTTCAATGGTGGCCAGACAATACAATATAACAGTATCCACACGCGGCTCTTCATCCTTGTTTTAAATGAGGGGTGGAATTGTCACGGACCCTCTCTTTTGAGGTCAGTTGAGGCGACACGCCCTTTGATTTTGAGTAACAGTAGTAATTCATGCGAGCATAATGCGAATTTATATATATATGTATATTATATATATATATATATTATATATATATATATATATATATATATATATATATATTATTTTATGCTTAAGATGTGTATAGGTCGATGCATAGTCTTCATAAACTTTATTTGATTATATGGTTTTGGGCCTCTGTTTATTTTATTTACTTATCACAATATGTAAACATGACCATAACAATTATATCTATAAGTGCTTCACTATCCAAATATTGAGGAAAACATGAACATAATATAATTATAAAAAATACATAAAAATGCACTAATAAGCTAGCTTTTATGTACAGCAACACCTGAAAGATTGAATTTCCATCCTTCTAAGCGTGCATTCTAAGTGTGCACCTATTGAACTTCATGCACTACAATTTTACATCTCTATTATTTTCCTCATACATTTGTACCCTTGTATCTGTATATTTATTATTTTATTCCTACTGTAGAAAGAAAGATAAAAAATCTTAAACTTCCTCCAATGCACTACTCTGTCTCATCCTATACGTTTCTCAATATATCCTCTATCTCCACCCTCTGACTTGCCCCATACCTCATTCTACTACTATGATCTCCCGAAGATCCTTTCTTGACTCTTCCAACTCTAGTCCTCATTGACTCACCCTAAACCTCATTCTACTACTATGATCTCTATATAACCCCTCCTTGACTTATTCCAAACCTCATTGTATTGCTATGATCTCTAAAATAACACTTCTTAGACTCTTCCCTCCTGTATAGCTCCTTTAACTCATCCCAAACCTCATTTTGCTACTATGATCTCCCTAATAACGCTTTCTAGACTCATCCCTCCTCTATCCCTCCTTAATCCTATTCAATCAAACTAACCAGCTCACATGTCCACTGCTCAAATTAACAACTAATATTTCCCTATACTAATCCACAACTAATCCTTTGGGTTTCGGAGTAGCGAGCTACTCGCCGAAAAGCATTTCAACACCTCGTCAGGGGTAGTAAGTACTATATAAATACAATTACAATATTACGCCACAATATACAAACATATATAAAGTGATCTATATTTTACAAAAAATTTGATATAATTCTGTTTGTCCAAAAGCGGAACTCTCAATTAAATATGATACTTACGTTGATCTGGATGATGCAAAAAGTCTAATTCGGGACTGCTGTTAATCGGACCTGTGACTTGCGGCAGGTCTCAGTTGGAAGCACATAACTCAATGAGCTATTTTTCCAGCTAGAACGAATGTTACATGCCCCATTACAGCAACAGAATCCTTTCAAAAGTAGATGAATGAAAGAGATCATGTGTATAGATCTATCTTCCAAATGAAAGCTTTCTAACAGTGGTCAGCTGCATTTATTTTAAAATATAGTAACTTAACCCTTTTCTTTTCTTTTCTGAATCTCTTGACATCCTAGTTGGGATTCAACAGATGTACTTGGATCTTGCAATCAAGTTTAACGTGAACCTGAAGAAGCTGAAGCTGCATGAGGCTGAATATGTATTGATGGAGGCCATTGCCCTTTTTGCACCTGGTGAGTTATGCAGTTGTTGGTAAGGGGATGTCAACCAGTGGCAGCCACAGTGAGTAAAATATTGTGATAATGGCGGGTTGCAGGAAAATGAATATTTGAAATTTCTTTGGGGGACAACAGGAAATATATCCTTCACAACATTGTTCCTCTATATCTCTGCTTTGACGGATCCTAACTATAGTAGTCTGATGGTGGATATTTTTGTTGGCTGTATTTAGTAAATGAGCAATTTGAGCTGGAATTTCATGTAAGACTTGTATCTGAACATTTCTACTTTATTGGTATGGGAGTAGGAGGACTGTCATTAAAATTATAGATTCAATATATATATTTTATAGGGAGCTCAAAGAATGATGCTTTAGGAATGCGGTATCAGGCCTGTGGACCATAAAGCAATCCATCCATTTATATAGTGCATGCTGCTTCTTTGCCCTTCTCTCATATGCTGTGATGTTTGTCTAATAATATAATGTTCTATTTTACCAGAGAACTTGTAATGATATCCCCGTGTAAGTGTGGCAGGCTTTCAAAAACCTGTATCCCGAAACAAAATGGATGAAGAGATTCAAGTTTATGACCCATCCTGATTTGTAACACATTTGTACTACATTTCTGGATGATAGACTTGCTAGACAAAGATGGCATTGTGAAATTAGGCCTTTGAAAATAATTACCTTGTTGATGTGGAAGGTGACATGGGATTGCAAAATATGACAATTTGGAAAGGTGGTGTATTGTCCGGCGAATATGGAGATATATGACTTTCTCACAAAAGGGTGAAGTGCTGGGACATGCAGTGTACATTGAACTGGAGGGTTTGTTACTGATTGTGAGTTTGTATCATTGCTGGTTCCACTGGTGGCTAGCTTTAGGGGAAGATGGAAGGGAGAAACAGGCACATCAAAGACAGAATCAACAGCAGCCACAGACTGCTGCAGTAACTTGTGGACTGGATATTTTACTGCCAACAACTATTTGTTTGTGGGACATTTTCTCTCCTGTCCCAGTACATACCGGCAGTTGAAGTGTGTTAACGAGTGCTGTCTTACCTCACATGTTACAGCTGACCACAACCTACACTGGCCTTTGGTCACATGTTTTGTTTTGGTAAGTGAGGCCCTAACCTACAAAAAGCGGGGAGAAAACATTTGGGAGATTGACTTTGAATTTCCATTACAATGTGTTATTCAACCCAGGAACAGTGTGCTTTGCTCCCTTCTCCTGCTCAGCCCTGAATCCTTTTTAGAACTGCAACACATCACACTTCCTAATAGGTCATTAACAATGTAAGTCCTTTCATCCCTCGTTCCAGATTATCTCCTTCACAACTTGACTCTAAAGTCGAATTGATCCATTTCAAAACAACGCACTGTAATAGGTATGTGTGGCTATAGGGAATGGGGTGTAGGGTCTGCCCCCATTTGCTTCAAGTACCTCTACCACACCCCAGCACTGAATGTGCCCAATGATGGAAAGCCCAGACAACATGCTGGCTACTTGTTAAAAGGCCTGGTGCCACTCCTCAAGAGGCACTTTCTGTGTGCTGGTGTGAGTGTATCTATCAAAGTATGGTGGTTGAATGCTCAATTGGACAATAGACATATTATTAAAGTGTTTGTAGTGTGAATATCAGGGCATTCTAGACAACACCTTTGCAGAGGAGGCTGTTGTTCAGCATATAAAATATTACCTGGTAATACAAAGCAACTAAGAGATGAACTTTGGTCTGTGCATGGGTTCAAAAATCTGGGATGTGATCGTTCTTGGCCTTAAAGTTATATAGCCTTATGATATAGCCTTGGTACAGGATGCTGTTTCCCTGGATATAAAGCAATCCTTCATTGCATTGGGCTGTTTCTTGATGTTGGACCTGGCCCTCTCTGCGGGGTCATCCCCAAATATTTGCCTTCATCCCGCCTGTTTTCTAAATTTCATTTTACTTCGTCTTAGGACTGCACTTTACCACTGCTAATCCATGTAAAAGTGTGTGTGCTCTCTCCCCTAAACATGGTAAAATTGGCTTGCACCAAATTGACACTTTTCCTTTACTTATTAGTTCCTAGTAGAGTGGTACTCCATGTACACAGGACCTGTAAATTAAATGCTACTGACGGGCCTGCAGCACTTAATGTATCACCAACTTAAGTAGCCATTCAAAACATGTCTCAGGCCTGCCATCTCTACCTGTTTGTAGTTTTAGAGTGTCAATTCGACTTGGCAAAATAACCCTTTGCCAGGTCTAAACCTTCCTGTTTAATATATATACATCACTCCTGATGTAGGCCCTAGACAGCCCTTGAGGCAGGGAACAATGTATTTAAAAGGTTGGACATGTACTTTTAAGTTTTACATGTCCTGGTAGTGAAAAAACTCTTAAATTTGTTTTTTTCATTACTGCAAGGCCTACTTCTTTCATAGGATGACTTTGGGTTACATTATTAAATTTAATAACTGAAAACGTTTGTTTGGTAACAGGTAGAAATGTTATGTTTAGTCTCTAAAGATTTTTGTTAAAGATATGTTTATTGGGATTTTTCATTTTATGTAACATCACAGTAGCAGATAGTTTTTCAGTATATATGCCTTCTAACACTCAAGCACCCTCATGGAATGCACCACACATTGTGTAAAAGCCAGGCAATATGGATGAGTAAATACAGTAAATGTCAGCTTAGGTTCAAATCACTTATACATACTTCCATTGTGCCCCAACAATCTGAAGATCAACAGTGCTAAACTTGTGTCTTTCCCATACCCCATATTCGGCTTATCTGGGTGTGTTATTCAATAGGCACTAAATGTCTGCATGCATTGTGTGTCTTGGACTATATAAATGTAGGCCAATGGTAAAATGGGGAACTTGGAGAAACCATAATAAAATAAAATAAACAGTTACTAGACAGCTTATCAACTATGCCTCCGGGTCTAGAGGGGGGCCGGCATCAGCCAGTCCATAGGGATGTATGTATATGTGTTATCATCTGTTAACAACCGTCAAATCTTTTGGGTCTTATGGTGACAGTGACCATCAGGTCTGTGTGCAGGGGAGTGGGTAGAGAACAGTAGTGGCTGCACCGTAAGTGTGGGTAGCCTGGGTTTGTCTTGCCCATAATTCATAATGGCGTATGCCCCGGGTCTCTGTTACTCATTCACCAGTGCAACTATCCCCATGCATGTCTCCCTCCATGGCAAGCCCCCAGGGGCTCCCCACATCCTCACCAGGGTTGTTGGGTCCCAAGTCTATGTTGTCCCTGGATTTTCCCAGCTAGTGAAGATCTCCAGCCACTGTTCGGCCAATGGATGTCTGCGCAGTCCTTGCGCATCCTCCCTCATAAGTGCCTGTTCCTCCACCCCTGCCCAGTCTAGTCTCTAGCTCCGGTCTTCTGTCTGATTTCTATGACGTTGCTATTCTATGGCGAGCTAAGGCCAGTACCAGGTCAATGAATCTAGACCACCCTTGCCGTGCCCTCGGTCTGAGAACGCCGTCCCAAGAAACAGATTTGTACATACAGGTGCGCCCCGGGGTGGTCTGAAGCTGCTGTAGTATCAGGGTCCAAAAGGACTGTTGTACTTGGCATCCCCAAGTCATATGGCAAAAGCCAGCGTCAAGCACTTGACAGATTGGACAGCTTTGAGGTTCTCCCCCATGTATGATCTGTAGTCTGTGTGGGATAAGGTACATCAGGTGTAGATTAGCCATATATATTTTAGACTGATCTTGCGGGAGACCTTCTTGTGGTACGCTCTTACCCTTTACCATTTTTTATCCGCGATATTATGTCCCAGTATTGCTTCCCAACGAGCCCTCAGTCTCTAATGGTTTCCACCCGATCTCATTCAGCGCTTGGCAGAACCAATTACACTAAGTGTTGTGCAGAGCCAATTGACAGCAGGAATTGAAGGACCATTTGGGTTTTTCCAGCCCATCGGCCCACAGGTCTACGAACGTCCGTGCTAGTGCTTCTTAGGTCAGGAATTGACCTCTGGGTGTGGGGTGGTTATCCAGTAAGTCCTCTAATAGGACTAGGGCTCCTAGCAGAAAACAATCTCCAACTGTTCTGGTCCCCACCTTTTGTCCACTCTAAGAGTTGGGCAGCAGTGAAACATGTGACTGGGTCTCTGTGAGGGAGGCCCAGCAGCGGCAGATTTGGTGCATACAGGGAGGCCTCTGGATTTGCACAAGACATCAACATCAACACTGCAATGCCACTCGTAATAGTGCACTAGGTTGTGGAATAAATACCTCCAGGCAGAGCAGGTGGACCAATGAAAGTCCCTGATATAGAGTTTGTCCCAAGTGGTCCAATGCATGTGCATCAGTGTAATCTAGCCATCTAGCTACCCATTGCAACTGTGCCACCAGAAAGAAGAGCTCAAATTCCGGCTGTCCCAGTCTTCTAGCATTTGGCGGAAGTCTCGCGATTTCCAGGGAGACTCTATGACAACCGTCATCCCATATCAGGTCGCGAAGGAGGGCATTAGGTGTTTGATCCACGTCACATGTATCTTAACCGGTAGGTTCGTAAAAAAGTATAATGAGCGGGGGAGCATCACCATCTTGGCGAGCGAGATACAAGCCAAAAGTGTCAGGCGCAAATACCTCCAAAAGGTCACACTTGACCAAAGGGACCAGAGAGCTGTTTCAAGTTCCTTTCTCGAATCTCATACAGGTCATGGTACACCCTCTCTCCCAAATATTTAATGTTGTGAGGGACCCTATGAAGTCCTACGCAAGATCCAGTGGCCGAGGGGTCCCCCTTATGCACCAAAATATACATATCTTAGTCCCAAAATCTTCCAGGAGCTGAGAGTCCCTCTTCACTCCAGCTGATCCATCCATCAAATATAGTAGGAGAACGTCAGCGTAGAGTGAGATAAAGTGTTCATGGCATCTATTACTACACCAGTACCCCTGCCCTCATTCCAGAACAGTTCCTCCAATGGCTCTATGCCCAATGTAAATAGCAGGGAAGACAGTGGACAGCCCTGCCTGATTCCCCTAAATATTCCGTATGCGGTGGAAAATGTAGAACCAGTCTTCACTCGGGCTGTCTGATCTGCATAAAGGAGGGAGATCCATTTAATCCAGAACTCTCCCAACCCCATCTTGTTCATAACCTGTAGGAGAAAGTCCCACTGAATGGAGTAAAAGACCTTCTCAAGGTCTACTGACGTGATCCCACGGAAGCGGTGTAAATTTTATATTTATTCACAATATCACCAATATATCATAAACCAAATATGCACAATAATTTTCTATAACCAAGAGTTTGGGCCCATAGAAACTTTATAACCACTTACAAATCATGAGGTCCTCCGATAGATCTTTGTAAGAGCTAATAGGGACTCAGATAATTAGAGACGGATGCTATTTTCTTCATGAGGACCTGTAATGAAGAAAATGCCTATCCAACAACAATAGTCAAAATACGTATCATGTCAATAAAACACATCAATAAAGACAATCTCTGTGCATTATCAAGGTACCTTTATCAGAATCATCAATTAGGAATGGTCAATTCACAAAAACACATTAGAACGTCAGTTCGTTTGTTATTTCAAGGATTACAGGTAAAATCACAACAGAAAACACAGATTGTGGTAAAATACATCAAAGTGAATAACTAGTGTGAGAGAGAGAGAGAGAGAGAGAGAGAGAGAGAGAGAAACAAAAAAAAGATATATATTGCAATTTTGGTATGCAAAATCGAAATAAATATGAACCTAAGATCAATGAGCTAATGTGCAGCGTGCAATAGACTAAAATAGCCAACCCTACAGCCGAAAAGGTATAGCTTGTGCAACATCACCAGGCGATGAAGTGCAAGGTAATAAGGATAGTTCAGTTCAAGGAAAAATGAAAGTTCGACCGACAGCATATCACGTCCATAATTGCATGGATAATAGACAGTCAGACAGAATAGCGTCAGGAGAAGGGCAACAGCATGAGCATGAGAGGCTTTTAATAGTTATTTTGACATGGAGTAGTTATACCTCAAAATGTTCACAATTCCAGCCCCAAATGTAGCCTTTTCACAGTTTTACACAATTCCATTGGTTAGAATCCATGGTGTGATCGTTCTCCAGCCTAGTTCATCCGACATTTTAGCAAGATGGTTTTTGGTGATTCGCAAAACGGCATGTCACCTCGGAAGTAGGAAACACATTGAAGCTTCTCCATATACATGCACTCGCTTCCACATCAGCTTGCAACATAGTCAACACAATTATTCATAGAAAAAAATACTCTAAATACTCTAACCATAGGAAGGAAACTCAAGTGATATGATAAACTTTCATGATTGAATCAAAGAGATCAGCATTTTAGAAATAATGAAGGATAAAATACATTCTTCTAAGGCCTACGTTAGGAAAGAAAATAACACTAACAGGTTTTAAGGCCTACATGGAAAAACCACAAGTCATCATTTTCTAAAGAATAAAATACACCATTGTTAATAATATATAAGAAAAATAGTTAATGGATAAGAAACTATATAATAAAAAACATTTAAATTAAAATGGTAAGCATCGTCTGATTTCGAGTTAACAAAATATGAGCAATCACTTTTCTAATATGATTTTCATGATCAGAGAAAACATGCGCAAGAAACATTTTACTTTAAGCATTTTCATTGTCATATTTTCTATTATTCTACTTGCAAGTTACTTTTGCATTATATGCTTTAGTACATTTGATAATTTTCTCTCTCATGACATAAACATCTCTCATAATACCAGCTTGCAACACTTCTGCATGCTTTTCACTGCAGTTGTTTGTGACTCTTAGGGGCTTATTTACAAGGCCCTTGCGCCACTTTAGCGTCATTTTTAACTTGGGAAAAGGTACACAAAAGTGGTGAAAGGGCCTTGTAAATCTGCCCTAAATGTGTTGTTTTACTCTTGCATGGTATCAAGTTGCACTATATTTTAAACGCTCACATGTTTTGCAAACCACCACATTGTTAGTATATATAAAACAAATATTAGTACACACTTAATGAGCGATTGATCAAACAAGATTATGCTCAAATAATCCTGCTCCATCACATGTTAAGAGCCTCCCCATCAGCATGCACCTCACAGTGATAAAGTGTATAGTACAGTCTCCTGAGGTTGAGTGATGTGCTACAGTTCACAATTAAACTGTTCTGGTCTCTGTGTACCAGCATTTGCATTTATGGGAGCTATCTACGCACCAATATTTTTGCTAAACAGTTTGAAGTCCGTATTCAACATGAACAGTTGGCGAAACGCTGATAGGGGCCCACCAGGTACATCAGTCTTAGGTAGAAGAATTACTCTGTGTGGAGCCCAGAAGGCGACCTAACCAGAAAGAATCAGCATAGAGTATGACCAGTCTGGGAGCCAGAGAGCCTAAGCAGGCGGAGTAAACCTCCACCGGGAGACTGTCTGGACCCAGAGTCTTACCCGTGGCCATGTCCTTCAGCGACGCTTGGACTTCCTGAACCATCACAGGGCCTACTATGTCTTAAAGGTCCTGTATTGAAAGGGGCGGGAGAGTAATTTGGTTTAGTAATCAGTCTTCCATCCCCTTAGGCAGCATCCCTGGGTTACAGTACAGTGTTTTATAATACCTGCAGAACTCTGTGTTGATATCACCATGTGCGTCCCAGAGGAGGAGGTGATGTGAGTGACGGGTGCAACCCGTAATTCTGGAAGGATAAGCCATGCCAGAAGTCTCTCAGAACTCCCACGCTCCGGTATAGCGATGTAGCATACATTTACATCAACTATTCATTTATTGACATCTGGGTCTGTTCCCAGGTTACGGAACCTGTTATCTAGGGGGGATCAGTCGTTCATGGAGCTCCCTAATTACATCCACTGAATGGCTCATACTATGCCCTCGTAACACCACCTTGAATGCCTCCCGTTCGTTCAAAGAGGACAACGCAGAGCCCTGATTGTGTTTAAAATAAGCAATATTACATCCATGAACGGACCCCCTTTAACAGGTGTCTTCAAGAGTCGCCCGCTGGAGATGACACAACAGGACAGCAGGTCTATCATCAATGGGCCAAAAGCTCAGGAAGAGGTGGCTGTGGTCAGAGAAGTGTACACCGAAGGTATTCAGTAAAGGTGGCATATTGACTCAGCCTCTATGAGAATAATAATTGCCAGCGGGCTCGTTGAACAATAGCGGCCCTGGTAAATCTAAGTTTAGTCGGCAATGGTCGCGGATCCTGAGGTGTTCCAGTCTACCCACACTACTTCCTAGGGCTTTTACCTTGGGGGAGAATGTGGAGGAAAGTTATTCTGCTCGATGCCAGCAGATTCTAGAATCACTGGATAAGGTGGTTCCTCTGCGTAAGGCAAAATATAAGCCTATGAGGGTCACTCCCTGGTTTTCCAATGACCTTCTTCAACAGAAACTACGCTGTAAACAGTCGGAGAGAGCTTGGAGAAGGCACTATTCTGAACCAGATAAATTGCTTTATAAAAAATCTCTTCAGGACTACAAAATGCTGATCAGGGGTGCTAAAGTGAAGTACCTGGAGGATACTTTGGCCAAGGCAGCGAACAAGTCTCAATCTTTGTTCAAAATAGTCAACAATCTATCTAATCCTGCCTGTGTCTCGAACGCCATTCCGGCTTCACAGGAGTTATGTGACTCCTTAGCCTCTGCCTTTGAGGAAAAAATCAGGAATATTCTGAATGGGCTTTCGGTTTCTAGTCCGATTAGCTCTCCACTTCCTTTTTCCTCGGACTTTGTTAGCATAGCGGCCTTTGATGCTTTCAGGGAGGAGGTATCACAGCCCCAGCTGACTTGCTTTCCTACTCCTTCCTTGGAGGATTTCTGCCTGCTGGCTAACAGCGTCTCTTCCGGATCTCCATTAGATCCGTTACCCCACAAGTTCTGGAAGTTGTTCCAGGCAGAGCTGTTTTCCCCGCTTCATTCCATCTGTTGCCCGACCCTCGTTACGGCCACGGTTCCAGACAGCTGGAAGCTCGCAGTGGTTTCACCCCTGCTAAAAAAAGCCACCTTGGATCCTTTGTGCCTAGTGAAGTACAGGCCCATCTCGCTCCTACCTTTCTCTGTAAAAATATTGGAGAAATTGGTCACAAAGGTCCTGTCTAGCTTCCTTGAATCCAACGCCTGTCTGGACGTGGCCCAATTTGGCTTTAGGCCGGCCCACGGCACTGAGTCGGCTTTGGTGGCCGTTTTGGATGCCCTACGTTTGCGTGTCGACATGGGAAGAGCGGCATTTCTTGTGCTGCTCGACATGTCGGCCGCGTTCGACACGGTTGACCATGCTGTGCTACTAAGCAGGCTGCAGAAGGCTGGGGTGACTGGCCAGGCCTTGGACTGGTTGACCTCCTATCTTTGCAATAGGCAACAAGCCGTGGCCCTGCCGCCTTTTCGGTCAGCTGTTAAAAAAGTGAATCAGGGCGTGCCTCAGGGCTCGGCAATCAGCCCGATCCTATTTAACTTGTATCTTCGCCCGTTGATCAGATTGATTAAGTGATTCGGCATATCGGTCATCAATTATGCCGATGAAACTCAACTTATTTTCTCTTTTGAAGGCGGGGATGCAGTTTCTAGGGAAACATTTCATCGTTGCATGACCTCTTCGGCGGACTGGCTGCGCCAGAATTCGCTCCAGTTTAATGGATCGAAAACTGAGGTTCTCCATTGTTCTTTGGATCGGTTGCCTCGTCCTCTACCTGAGGAGTTTTGGCCTACTTCCATTCTAGGCACTGTGGCGGCTGCTGAGTCCGCGCGTAACCTGGGTGTCATGTTTGGGCCCAGCCTTCAGTTGGACGCTTTTGTCAACAAAACCACTGCGACATGCATGTTATTGCTCCGTACATTACGGAAAATTCTCCCGCTACTTCCCCCCTCAGCAAGGTTTGAAGTAGTGCGTAGTATCATCCTCAGTAGGTTAGACTACTGTTACGCACTGCTTCTAGGGGCCCCTAATATCTTGGTCTTGAAGCTGCAGCGGGTTCAGAATATGGCAGCTAAGCTGGCCCTTTCCCGTCCACGTTCTGCTTCCTCTTCCCTTGCACTTTCGGATCTTCACTGGTCGCCTGTTCAGCAACGGATCTGTTTTAAGGCTTCCTGCCTGGTCTTCAGAGCTCTGCACGGTTTGGGTCCAGTGATGTTGCAAGATCTCTTTTCCTGGTACTCAGCCGCTAGAACCCTGAGGTCCTCTTCGGCATTCTTAGTGACAGATCCTAGGATAAAAAGGGTGAGGATGGGCGGCCGCTCTTTCAGCTTTACGGCCGCCAAACTTTGGAATTCCTTACCACTGTCTTTGAGGAGCAGGCAGGACTTGTTGCAAGATCTCTTTTCCTGGTACTCAGCCGCTAGAACCCTGAGGTCCTCTTCGGCATTCTTAGTGACAGATCCTAGGATAAAAAGGGTGAGGATGGGCGGCCGCTCTTTCAGCTTTACGGCCGCCAAACTTTGGAATTCCATACTGCTGTCTTTGAGGAGCAGGCAGGACTTGTTGTCTTTAAAAAATGATCTTAAAAGTCATCTTTTCCCAAGGGCTGTGTAAAGCTTGTCACATGTAGGTAGTTCTTTGGTCAAAGCGCCAGGACACCCTTTGGGTGACAGCTGCGCTCAATAAGTATGTGTTACATTACATTATATTACAATAATTTGTCCAGCCGGGTATGGAGTGTGTAAATGGGTGAAAAGTAGGAATAGTTGGTCTCTAAAAAATTGTAATTTAAGATCCTCTTTAATGGTCAAGTTGGATTTTAAGTCACGATTTTGAAAACGCCAATCATTTGGTGCCTGCAGCTTGTGTCCTAGGTCACATGACTGTGAAAATTTGGCAGTTAGTCTTTGTGTATTCCTCCCAGATAGAGAGTCATAGGGAACTATGTGTTCTCAAGATTGGCAATCATCCCAGGATGGGAGGGTAGAGCTGTTCTTGGCCCCACTTAACTTTCAAAGGAGCTGCCTCAGCACACTTACAAATAACTTTTCCAGGTCTTTGCTTCGCTTTGACCTCTTGGAGTCTAGACAGGGAGGAAGGACATTTCAGAACCATTGGATGAACATTCTAGATGTTTCTTCCACTTCAAAGCAGGTATAAGGTTTAAGAATAGGACCCTGAGACCCACTCTTCAGTTTACTCCTGAACCTATGGAGGACATGTGGAAGGTCTGTTGTGTACTTCAGAAGACTGCACTGCTGTTTGAAGCAGCATTGAAGCCTCAGAGAACTGCACTGCTACTTGAAGACAGCCTTGCTGCTTGAACCACAAACTGCAAGAGTGACCCAAAGGATTAGCTGGCAGTCCCCTGTTCTGAGCTACAGGGACACAAAAAGCTACAACAACTTGAACCCTGCAGCTGCACCCTGCCCAAACTGAGCCCTACCCTCCGAGAGGGGCCAACCCATTTCTGGACCTTTGGAAGTAGTGCTAAAGGTGACCAAACTGCCAAACCAAAAACCGGTGACTTGGAAAATGTTCTGCTAAAATGTGCCTGCTCGCCATTCCACCCAAGGTGCATCACCTGTTGCACAACTTTTTGGTAGCTCCCGCTATGTTCTTCTCTGCAGCAGCAAATCCTGTTTAGTGATTCCTCGCACAAGGGTATCCGGCTTCATGGTGCCTCATTGGCTACAGCCTGTAGCTTTTTTCACGCTGGAGGTTTTTGACTTCCAAAGAAATGACAAAGTCGTAACGTAGAAATCTTCACCATGACTTCAGCCAGCGGCTGCTGCCTTGCCCCACTGAACTTTGCCTTCTAAGATATTTTTCTTTAAATTTTCTTCTTAGTCTGAAAGTAAGCCGAGACCAGGCCCAGTCCACCTCAGGTATCCGAAACCCACACTATCGAGTTCAGCCATAACTTACTATTTTGCCCTGGTCTCACGCGACTAGATGTCCGTGGTTGGCACGTTGATCTTTTAAGCACTAGTTTTTTCAAATTGATGTGGGGTTTTTATGGTCTTTTTTACTGTTTGTGTGCTGCACAAATGCCTAACACAGTTCCTCTACGTTAAGCCTGACTGATTTGTACCAAGCTACTAGAGGACCAAACACAGCTTAATTTAATGTACACTTTATAGTTCACAGTGACGAGGATTGTGGTTGTTTCTTGAGAAGTGGTTTCAACCCACTCAATCAAAAACCCAATTTGTAAAACACTTGACATTTGAAATTGTTCTTTGCCATATGTAATGCAACCTGGCATATCAAGATGAATTTAGGGCACCTGGATATATATGGCTGTTCCTTGTCATATAAGGCTTGAACATGGGTATAAGACGCCATAGCCGATATAGGAAGCTGTACATGCCATATGAGTAAGCGAGCACCTTGTCGCACTATACCGGCAATTTGATCATGGATGCAACCACTTCAGAGGCTATTCCTAATTAGGGATGGAAGCCCTCCAGAGTTTATTCCCTATCCAATACAATTTCAATATTCTTTACCTCGCATTCTGGTGCCACTTTGAATGCTTGTCAATCATTTATTTATATACAATAAAAAATAACTACTGAGTATTTTATCTATGGCATGGTCCCGCTTGGTGCACAAATATACAGTAGGTTAAAATTATCTTTCCACAATTGTTCACTGCTGATAAAAGTTATTTTATTCTAATTAAATTGCTCTTATATCTGACCTACACCCAAAATTATATTTAATGTTTAAATTACCCCTTTCATTGCATTATGGTACCTTCTTTTGTAACAAAACAAAATTCCCAGTTAAATCATGTGTGTTTGTTTGATTTAAACACTATTAATGTAGCTTAACAAATTGAAGAATTAAGCAAAAGGGGGTGGTGATGGACAGAGTTTCTGAATTAAGCAAAATACTCTCACCCAGTCAAGAGATCAGGGCTTGATCCAACACCGTTTTTTTGCTCACTGCACCATCCCAGCTCAGTACCTGGCTATATGCAAATTAGTCTGTCCCTGGCCCAGTGCATCATGGGAACAGGGCAGACCAAACTACCAAGCCAATTCTTTCACTGGACGGAAACAAATTGAAGAAACAGTAAAAGGCTAAACAAAACCACAGCATTAATTCTGCTCACATGAAGAACACTTGTAAATCTGTTCTTAAGGAATTCTCAGTGTCCAAGTTGCAAACTATGTCCTCGAATCTTTGCATTCTCATATAATGTTGAACTATTTTCCTTTATTGTAATCTTAACCCCTCACTTATTTATACTGAAGTCTTTCAGTTTTTTCTTTTGCAGTTCAAACTTTTATGTAGCTTACATTTTAAACAGCTAATTTCTTGGAATCGTTCAACTCTTTCATCTATATCAATACAAAATGGCTCATATGGCCTATTAATTAGGACTAAACCAAAATAAAAGCAACCTTCTATCAGTTCAGTTCATTTTAAAGAAGCTTTATTCGACTGAGCAAGTCATAAAAGCATTACAGATTAAAGGATTAAAAATCAGAATTTCAAAAGGATAAAATCTGAGTTAAAACATTTGTGCAAAGAAGCAATCAGAGCCACCATTGTATTACACATGGTATGAGACAGAGTTAAGAAAAACAATATTAAAAGCAACAAGTGCAAGACAATATCAAGAACCTTGTCAGGCGTTATGGACTTCGCAGGACCTGGTGTGCACACTCAAACACCTGCGCATTAGAGGGGGATTTCATCATGATCATTCTCCAGCCCTGATTTGTTTGCGTATGTACCACATCCAGCTCAAGAATTTAGCCACCGGGATTACGTACCTAGGTTGATGGATCCGTGCAAAAGATCCGCAGTGCTATATTGTGTGATCTTGTGCCCAAGTTCTTACAGAGCTGAGTCAGCCAAGCTTTTCATGGGCCAGCTTAAGCAGGGCAGGCAAACAGCCCATGCACGTATGATCTACGTATTTGGTGCATGCATGCCATTTGTTGTCCCCAGTGGGAGACCATTTGGATGTAAAACACTTTAGGGGCAAACAACCTGATCTAAATTGGAAGTAACGTTTTCAATCCAAGTGTTGTTTAATAATATCCCAGTGGCAATTAATCCACATTCATAGTTGCTCAACCAGTAGTCACCTCACTAAGGGTCCAGGTTAGCTGCACGAATTTCCAGCAGATTCATCCCAATCCATGTTCAATGAGTCATTCACTACATGGTGGAAGGTGGGTTATAGGGAGTGGTAGGTAGGCACCTAACACCAGCAACAAGGTTACCAACATGGTACTGGGTCCTAAATAGGGTCTCTATTAATTATTTCCTTTCTCAACCCTTGGTAGCTGACACCGAGCATAAGGCTTAATTTAGGAGACAAGCATGTAAAGCATTTAAAAAGACCAATAAAGTGAGTAAGTAAAACACAACACACAAGAGAAATACTACACCAATATATAAAGTTAGGAAATAATTTTATCTTTACAATGCCTTCAAAACCATGACAATCTAATGAAGGGAATCAGAGATATTAATTTTTAAAGAATAAACACTTTCTAGTGCTTAGAAACCAACAGTGCCAATTCTGATTGCGCTTTGCCTTCACAAAGTCAAAGTTTGAGCTGACCGCGATGGAACCCTGCTTGGATAGTCCATGTTGTAGGCCCCCGGTCAAAATTTTACCTCCGGACTTAGAAACTTTTCTGGAGCTTTCTTCAGCAAGGGCCCTCGCTGCTCTCGCCCAGTCTGGATTCAGTAAGGGTTCACCAGCGTGACTTTCAGGGAGCTCCCAATCAAACTCTGGAAGTTGGACCTGCAGAGCTCATCAATGGGACGAATTTGGAATCCGGGTTGCGGTTGAAGGCTGTCGCAGTTGGGTCCGTCACCTCCAGAAGCAGTTTCCAAAAAAGTTTCCCAAACTTCTGAAGGTCCTTCCAGGAGGTCTCCTGGTGTCCAAAACACAAATCCAAGAGTCTGGAAGCTCCTTGATGGTCCTTGGCAGTACTGGACTTCACTTGCCACAATGCACTTGGTCAACCCCTTAAAACTCCATTGGACGCAATCCTGCAGGGGGACTCTAGCTGGAGAAGCTCTGTTAACTGGTAGCTGCAGGGAGTCCACTCCTTACTCCTTTTTGGAGCAAGTCAAAGTCCTCAGAGCTGTAGTCCCAGATAGTGCTGCAGGTGCATTCTTCACCAGGCAGGTCATTGTGCAGGATTCCAGCAGGACAATCTCCTTCTTCTTGTAGTTTCAGGCAGCAAAACTGAGAGGCACTGCACCTCTCAAGTATTTATCCAGTGTTCTCTGCTGACAATCAGGACTGCACCCCTGTCCAAAGGGGTGCAGAACAGCACCCCAAAGCATGACAAATTAAAGTCTGGCATAGTCTTGTCCCACAAAGGACTGTTCTCTCAAAATCCATCATGGCTAAAATTTCAACAGAGCAGGAAGAGCTAACTAAACCAAACTCAGAGTATGGCGTATTTCCATAAACCCCCCTGACTCAAATCTGTGAATTCTTTCCTTACGCCTGCAATCTGGTTGGGACACCGGGGACGGAGGTAGGTAGGCCTGGCATTCCCTGCCTGTCATGTTATCCTTTGAAGCCTCATGCTTTATGACCCCTCTCCCCTTCTCTGACATTCCTGTGTAGCTGCAGAGCTTTTTGCAGCAGATAGCTCTATCCTGGGTAGCAATTTATCACGTAATCAAGGCGGCCTGGCTAATCCCGTATTTTCTGACCAATCAGGGAAAACTGCAGGAAAGCTGGATTTGGTCTACAGACAAAGTCTTATTACTTCTTTTCTGTACAAGTTAGGCTAAATTAAACAATGGCACATTGCTGGATTTAACAATACAATTTTATTCAGTCCTTGAATGGTATTTTTCATGAATTCACAGCAATACTTATGCGTCCATAAAATATTGCCATATTAGCCTATGAGGCCAACTATCTACAATGAGGAAAATGAAATGTGCAGTTTCTCCCTCACCGGGGTTTATAAAACATATTTTATAAAGCATCTGCTCATAATTACAGCACCCCCCCACCCGGGTACCTAATATGTAGGGATTATTTAGATTAATACTTCACAGTGCCCCCAGTACCAAAGTCGACTTTGCAGGGAATTTCCTACTCTGTGGAAAAATAAACTAGGCAACTTTTATTCAGCAGGGTTTATAAAACATCTTTTATAGGGACCCAGCTCATATTTACCGGACCCCATCCCGGGAACACTTAGGGGAGACCGTGAGGGTACCTAATATGTAAAAATGAGGTAAATTAGCACTTTCAAATGGCACATGCCACCAAAGTCGAGTTTACAGTGAATGTATATTTTAAAAGCAGTGCTGCAACACAGGGCTGCTTTTAAAATGACCTCAGGCTCTCAGCAGTGCACAGATTCAAGTGCAACAAAGACTGCTGGCCTCTAAACTGTCATACCCTATTATATAATACAGACTTATAGGTAGTTTTCATCCCCTTGCCCTATTATCCACTATGAACGTATGGGGTAGGTAAGGCCAATTGTAAGTGTACCCAAATACATAGTGTACCCTATGCATGTGGGTTTTTTAACATAACACTGGCCCTGGGCCTTCCTAGTAGAGTCCAAGGCACTCTCCTAGTTAGAAACCCAGCATACAGGGTTCTCAAATGGGCCAAAAAATGGGGGGACACTGCAAGCAGGTCCTGATTTCTCGCACTAAACTCAAGATACCTCCATCTCATAATTCTAACCCAAAGAGCTTGTTTTTGTTGCTAATGCTAAGTAACATTACCTGTACCTTGGAAAACCTAGGTAAAGCACAATTAAATAAAGTCACTGATTTAGTTAGCAACAAGAAAAATTGGCTTAATGTAAGAGAATAGGTCACAAACTAAACACTGTTTGAAAAAAGTGAGCGATCGTAAGAGCAAACTCTAATGTGAATCCCATTTGCAAGGTTATCAATGTGGACTCTGAAGATCAAAAGGGTCCTGGCATTGTATGTGAATCATGAAAAGCCCAGATCAAACCAGTGAGCCATTTAAAATCTTCCATAAGATCACTGAAACAGGCTCCACAACTGAACTGCTATTCTTTTATTAGAGATGATTCACATTTTTGCTTGTGACCAAGATTGATAAAATTATTCTAGCTTTTTAGGACTCTTCAGCTAAGAACCTTTTGATCCGCTCAGCCCACCCATATTCGTTGTCTATTTCAACCCTTATCCCAACAGAGTCCCTCTGTAATCTGAGAAAATGAGTGTCCATCCAAACAGTGATGTCATGCTTTGTAGTATCCTACACAACTAAGTGGATACCCACACCTCTTTATAACAGATCTATCAAAGATTACAGCTGACAAACGCCTATAACCCTATTGATAAACGAAACTGCTGATCCCAAAACTCTGTTTTCAGCTTCCCACTTCCTAGCTAGTCTCTGAAAGTCCAGATTAAACAATACTTTCACAACTTTCAGGAAGCACAAAACATCCTGTGTGACCTCTCATCAGGTTTTCATAACTCTTTATTGTCAACAGACCACTTTCCCCAGATATTAGAAAGGATCTCCTCCCACTGCTAGACCCAAACAATGCTAATGTCCTCACTTTTTTTAACCTGTTGTCTTTGATTGGCACAGTGAACTACAGCATACTGCTACAAGATGGAACACTATACAATAATTACAGACTCATCAAGTCAGTGGATCCAGTTTTTTTTCTGACTGACAAAAGCCAGCAAATCAGTATTGACAATGTCACTTAAATAACCGCAACAGTGACAAGTGGAGTAATTGTAAATGTATTTATATAGTTCTTACTACCCCTGACAAAGATTTGAAGCACTTTTTGGTGAGAAGTATGTTAATCTGGAAGACAAAATGGATTAGTGGTGGATTAGTATAGGGAAATATACATTTTTAATTCGAGAGTGGACATGTGATTCTCTTAGTTGGGTTTAGTAGGATAAATGAGGCATAGAGGATGGCAGAATCTGGGATGTGTTATTTGGGACATCGTAGTAGTAAAAGGAGGTTTGGAATGAGTCAGAGGAGGGATAGAGAAGGGAAGAGTCTAGAAAGGGTTATTAGGGAGATCATAGCAGTAGCACAATGATGTTTGGGATGCGTTAGAGTGGAGGTAGAGGATATATTGAGAGAGTTCTATGATAAGATATAGAGTAGTGCATTGGAGAGAGTTGAAGGCCTTTATTTTATTTCTACAGTAGGTGTAACGTAAAATATAGATACGTAACTACATAGAAATGTATATGGAAAATAATAAAGAGATAAAAAGTTGTAATATATAGTCCCAAATGTGCATGTTTGAATAAATAGTTAGAAACACAGACTTTTAAATGTTCCTGTACATAAAGATAGTGCATTTCTATTAATTTTGGGAAGGGCATTTTATTCATTTTGGTTATTTATATATTTTTATTTTATTTAGCATTTTCACCAATTTTTCAATGGTGAATAACTTTTAGATACAATTGGTAATATTATATTTACACATCATGATAGATTAAATAAAACAGAGACCCATAAGCATCTAATCAAAAACGTGTATAACTTTTCGCACATTGTGATAGATATAATACATAAAGCAGAGACCCATAAGCATATAGTCAAATAATGTATATGCAAACTATACAGTCACCTATATACATGTTAAGCATAAATAATATATATATATTAACCATATGTAAAATATACATTTGCTAAGCAGACGTAAAAGAATATCTATATATATTTAAACCATACGTAGTGTGTGTGTGTGTGTTTTTATATATATATATATATACTCGGCAACCTTCAAAATTGGTTTGTTTTGAGACGCAAACAAACTTTTGAAAGGCAGCAGTAATGAAATATCGATGACATCGCCCACTGGAGGGACTGAATTTAATGAACAAAAAAAACACAAGTACCTGCATGCAACATTTTTGACCCATTTGGGCGCCCACCAGGAGGCAATACTATAAATAAATTGCAATTGACTTGGGGCTTACTTTGCTCAGCATGATGTCCGGGGCACACCTTTGATAAAGGTCAATGATGACCGAAACATGCTAGGACTGCCGATGCTGTGTGTCTTTATTCAAATTGAAAATTGCCATCGTTTGTGCGACCATTTCTTGTGTGTTTTATATATATACAGGAAACTAAGACACGCCAGTTCTGCATCTATGAAGGAAAGTACTCTCAAGGGAACCGGTGTACAAAGTGCTTTATTCCGCTGAACCCCTCCCCCTGACAAATATATGTATATATATATATATATATATATATATATATATATATATATATATATATATATATATATATATATATATATATATATATATATATATATATATATATATATATATATATATATATAAATATCCTGCTCCAGCAAAAAAGAGGCACGCACTCGAAGTTGGTAGGAATAGGGCTCATTTATTTTCTTTCTGGTCTCCCTCGACACCGCATTGGATGAGATACACGTATCCGCAGCAGCCTTTGTCAATCTAATTGTGACATCAAACTTCCAATAAACAATAAAATCTACAAATACCTAAATACATATATTACAGTTATACATGTTTACATACACAGGCATATGCTCTACATTTCTGTTTTGAGTATGGTGGTGATGTAGGAAAGAGCCAACTCTTGAGTAGTCTTCTGAACATAAGATATGGATCTTATGTTTGGAAGTAAGGAATTCCATAGTTCGGCTACTTGAACAGAAAA
Organism: Lissotriton vulgaris; assembly: GCF_964263255.1. Taxonomy (NCBI): domain Eukaryota; kingdom Metazoa; phylum Chordata; class Amphibia; order Caudata; family Salamandridae; genus Lissotriton; species Lissotriton vulgaris. Next base: position 275,242,161 of record NC_141700.1, on the reverse strand, counting down.
AGATGTAGCACCCATATTTTTTTTTCTTGTATGCTGGGATTTTGAGGCAAGGTGCCAATCTTGAGCAGAGGTTCCTTTGTTGCATGTATTTTGAGATTTTATTCCTGACTAAAAGTGGTCCTGTTCCATATCCTTTGTGGGTGATACAAAGCTGCTTGAAGGTGGACCTTCTGGCAACTGCTAACCAATGCAGGGCCCGCAAGGCAGGGGAGATGTGGGCTTGTGGCTTTACATGTAAGAGTTTTCTGGCAGCAGAGTTGTGAAATTGTTGTAGTCTTTTCATAGTTGATTAAGATGATCTGTGTTAGAGGCCATTGGTGTAATCAAGTTTAGACAGTACAAGAGAGATAGTAGCTTGGACCTTGTGTGCAAATCTTAGGTGGGGGAAGATGTGTTAGAGAGTTTTCATAGTAATGAAGCTTGATCTTGTTAACTTATCCACTTGGGCATTCATCGATACCTTCGAGCCCTTGGTAATTTCAAGGTTTCCTACTTCCTTCTATACTTTTGGAGGTGGTCCCAGATCATCAGGTTCGATACAGAGAGGGTCATAGTTTTTCCAATTGCCATATGTGAGTATTTTAGTATTGGATGCATTGAATTGGAGATGGCTCCTTATCATCCACTGATCAACAGCTCTGAGGTAACTGAAGATTTTGGCTTTTCTGATGTCTTTGGGGATTTCCAGTTTAAGAAGTATTTGTGTGATCTGCATGGTTATAGTATGTGAGCTGAAATTCATTGATCATTGCTGGTAATGACTTCATGTAGATGTTGAAAAACAATGGTGAGATGATAGAGCCTTGAGGGGCCACTGCTTTTGTGAAATACAGTTTGGATGAAAAGGCAAAGTATGGATGACATTTGTTATGTTTTGAAGGTAGGATGTGATCCAGTCAAGAACAGTCCTCTCTATGCCAGCTTCATTGAGCCTTTGGATTAGATTGTCATGAGCGACTATTTGAACCCATTCCAGTCTAAGGTGTTGTGAAGGTCATCCCAGATGGTGATGAGGGCAGATTCTGTGACTCTTCCTGGATGGAATCATGTTTGGAAGTCTGAAAGTATGGAGTCCTCTTCAATGAATTATGACACCTGGGTGAATGCTGCTATTTCTATCAGTTTGCCCTGAAACGGTCCATTTGTCATCGGTCTGTATTTGTTTGGCTCATATGGTACCAGGTTTTTTTCTTTAATAATGGGCATATGTGTGCCTTTTTTAAGTGTTCTGGAAAGATTCTTGTAGTTAAAGAATTATTGATGATTGTTCTGACTGGTGTGGCAGTAGAGGTAATTAAAAGAATGTTCCTGAAGATTTGTGGTGGACAAGGATCAGAATGGCAGCCGGCTGGCCTGCTTGCTTTGACAAGATAAATAATTTCAGTTTCCGATAGTTGTTTGAAGGAATGTAGAGGCTGGTCAGCCTACACTTGGAGGGGATTGTTGGAAATGGGTTGGTGCTGTTGGTTTTCCTTTGTTTTAAATAGGAGTCAAACATGTCTGCTTTGGTTGTGTAATGATTTGCCAGTTTGTTAGTAAATTCTAGAGAAATGGGATGAGTTATTTTGTGCATTTTGGTTTATGAAATTCTGTGAGAATTTAAAAAAAAATTCTTTATTTGCACATTTAGCATTATGAATTCTGTTTGAATAGCACTGTTTTTTTAAAAACTTTTTTTGATTGTTGACTTGCATAATCTGTTACATTTGTGTAGGTGGAGTTTGTCTTCGTTGTTATTTGTTTTGAGCAAGGTACCTTGCAGCTTTGTGATTTGTTGTCTTTTATTTTTTAGTTCTGCATTCGTCCAAGGTGCTTGTTTTCTTGTGTCCTGTTTTGTTGTTCTTAATGGTATTCGGATTTCTAAAGCTAAAAGCTTCCTGAAGCCACTCATAAAGGTTTTTTACAGAATTTATTGTTTCAAGATCTGTGTTGGATGTAAGTGGTCAAGCTTTAGTTTTTTCCATGGTCGATATGTGGTAGAATGCAATATGGCCTTAGATGTGTTTTTTTTGTTGGAAAGCTGCCAGGTGGTAGTATCATCATGTGACTAGAGTAATCCGTTGAAAAGTAACTAGTTCTGGATTTGCATAAATTACATCTAGAATGTGTCCAACAACGTGTGTGGGTTTGTGAATGATCTGATGTAGGTTCAGTGTTTAGACAAGTGATGAAAGTTCTTGTATGGGGCATATTGGGTTGCATAGGTTGAAGTGTAGTGTCAGAAAGTTTGATACTGCATCTAGAAACATGCCTGGGAACGTTGTATTGCTAGGTGATGGTCTGTAAAGAAGGAGGAAGTTACAGGGGGAAGTTGGTGTAGGGTTGCATCTGGTTAATAGAGCCTCACAACCTTGTATGGAAATGTCTGCTTCAGTGAGATATATTGTTGTTATATTCCATATAGGTACCCTACATAGGCGCAGGTAACACTGCAACCTTTCACCTATATCCTTCCCTACATTACATACATAACGGTTCATAGGGACTGACCTTTTACCTAGATATGACACTGCATTCAGAACGCAGGTTTTTTCCTTTTTCGAAACTCATACATTATGCATGAGGCTTCTTGGAAGCACAGCTGGACTGACAGCAGAATGAACATCTCCCATATAATATCTCTGTATAAAGTTCAGGCCTGACGTCATCCTTTAGGCCGACACAGTAACACAAGAAGGTAGGGCCCTGCGGAGACCTGTGGGTATATATACATCATGTCTTCCTTAGAAAGACTGAGGAGACTGTGACTTCCCAGCTGACACACTGACCAGAGATGCTGAGGTTTTTGCATGCAGACGCTCCAGCTCACAGTGGCCTAACATCCCTCGCGGGGTGTCTAACTCGAGACCAGGATGGAGTCCCATATTCTCTCACTCTCAGGTAATGGGGCTGACTAGATCCTAGAGCGATTCTTGGCATAACACCTACACAGATGCTTGGTACATTTTAGGTACATCTAGTTAGGGAGGCATTGTAGGAATTCGCCTTTATTATCATGTGCTTTATGTACTTGTATATATTCATGATTACTGCAAAATGGTAGAACTGTACCATCCCTTTACTTTCGTAGTACTGCTAATCATATATCTCTGCTACTGTCTAATGGTTGTTTCAGCTATCTGTTTTACTCTAGAATAACAACTGTTCAATAAATTCTTATTGAAATGCCCAGACTGGTTATTCTGTGTATCTCTGAGACAAACTAAGTGAGCACGAGTGACTGAGCAAAAGGTAGTATATAGTTACCATGATCCTGGGGGATCAGGGTTTTCATGTTCTGAGGTTGCCAGAAACTATTCTCTCCCCAATAACAGGAGACCCTAGTGCAACTATTAGCTACCTAAAACAAACAGGCTAACCTATCCAGTGGGGGTGCTCGGATCAGTCTGCCACCAAACCCATAGTTCGTTATCTGACTGCGCAGATCCTGTATAGGGTATATAGGAACTACACGACATGGCGCCACAAACATTGTTTGGGTACTTATTTAACAGTAAAATCTGAGTAGTTCAGTCGTGCTATTCTCAGAGACCCCTACTCACAAAACACCAGAGACGTCTGGAGTGGGTGGGCACAAACTCCGCCGTAGCGAGTAAGCTGAAAAAAATCCTAGTTATTGACTCTTGGTTAATCAAGCTTGAAGGACATAGTGTTCCTAAAATTGTGCCTAAAAACCTTTATCTTAGTTCCCTTGGACAAACTTCTTCTTTAAAAAATGACTGATACAGGAGATAACCCTATAATGGATCTACACCGCTCAGCCGGAGAAGAAGATGCAGACGCACTTCCAATTTCAGAAAAATTCATAAATACAGTCACCCTGAAACTGCTAGAGCATGGTTTAACACCTAAGGGTGGCATAGTAGGTTTCGTGATTGAGGCACACTAATCTAACAAAACAGAGGTATTTTATTTGTGTTTTACATTATCAGCAGCAAATACAAGAACAAAAACATTTCACTCTTACACAGAAGGAGATGCCCCAGAGGATTATTTTCTGTTCGAGGACATTGAGGTTCCACTCACATACCAGGAACATTTATACTGGTTTAAAGGTGCACTACCCCATATAGGAAGAAGAGTAGGACTAGGCCCGCTCAGGAGTAGGGTCGACATGGCTGATATTATCGGCCTACACTCCACATCCTGACATTGACACAATGCCACCAAGAGACTTACTCATACAACACAAAGATTTAATTAAAATCTATAGAAACATGACTCAATTCATCATGAGGACATTTACAGTACAACCAGCATTAGTTGCAACAAATGGAACTCAATCTCAGGGAACAGCTACTAAAATCACACCACAAACATTACAAGCAGTAATGGGCAAGAAGCCCACAAAACACGAACAAATGACATTCTGGGTAGCTCAGAAAATAACACAGCTAGAGGCAGTATTCCCGAATACTACCCCGTATGAAAAACACAGAATGCTATCAATCTGCTTGCCCATGATCATAACACCACAAGTAGAGGATTATACCTCTTGGGGTACAGTCTTTGCTGCCATTTATACCAGGACTCATGGTATTTCTTCATTAGCGGTGATACCCGATGTATTAAGACAAATACAAAACCGGTTCGGAGCAGAGCCTGCTCTGAACTTAGGGATGATGTTACTAGGTAACTATGCCCAGATATCAGCCATAATATTAGCTAACATTAAAAGGGAGGCAGCTTCAGTGGCTATCCACCAATGCCTAAGGGAGTTCAGTCCTTTAGAACAGGAACATGAACTACCAAACATAATGGAAACTGCATATGCAGAATTAGGCAGAGACAATTTGGGTTGGAAATCTTTAAAACCACAACTATTGGGCAGTTCTGAAAAGGAAAATTCCAAGCAGACACCTGCTTCTTCTAAAAAGAAGTGGGATAATAAGAAACAGCAAATATTTAAAGGAAACAAATCTCAATCCCGATGTGAATCTCCTCCACAGGAGCCCTCTGAAATGAGGTATAATCTCAGGAATAGGGATAATATTAGGAAACCTGACAGGTATCAGGATACTGATATAAGAACCTCTTGTTCCTTTCAGGGTTAATCATAAAACTCTGAGAGGGAAGGACAGTCAGAAAGACAAGAAGAGCGTACAAAGTCCAGAAACAAGCAACACGCTCAGGATTACACTTCTAAGACAGAAAAGAAGCCAAAACAAAAGCCACAGTTCAAAAAGAAGACGGTTCCAGGTCTAAAGATCAGACATGCCCAGAATTTTGAGGACACGACTACTGAACGGAGAATGGGTTCAGACGCTGCTAGACAGTGTGGCAGAAGTAACAATAGCTCACCAGAACCTGATGGAATTTCAGGTGATAGCGGACTTGAATACTTATATCACAGTAGAGACACCCGATACTAGGGTAAGTGTCCCACATAAAGTATATGAAATAACGCTCCAGATGGAGGGGGACAAGTGTAGAAAAGTGAGAGGTCTCTTCTCGGAGAACCTTACGCTTGGCTATAAAATTTTGTTAGCTGAACTAAATTGGCTGCCAACACTCATCATGAATTGCCCTGAAGGAGAAACAGTAATTCCCCCATCATTCTTAGTTTATATTCCCAGGCATTTGCAACACTCATATGCGCAACTGTAGCCCAAGCTCCAGCTTTATACAAAAAAACATGTTGGATGGGATGAGGATTCAACCCACCACATAATTCCTTTAAAAAATACTCCAACTGCACAGAGGTAGTATCCAATAAACTAAGAAGCTAAAAAACAGGTCAGGGAGTTCTTATATCAACTTGAATACCAAGGGGTGATTGAAACATGCACCTCTCAAATGAATAATCCTTTGTTTCCAGTCATGAAACCCTACAATTCGTATTGTCTAGTTTTAGATTATAGACATTTAAACACTTGCACTAAGACATTTAGAGCCCAAAATGCACACAGTGTAGCATTAATGAATAACATTGGGTGGAAAAAATATAAAACAACACTTGATATCTCAAATGGATTTTTCTGCCAAAATATAGCGCCTGAAAGCAGGTATCTAACAGCATTCACAGCGCTAGGGTCACAGGGCCAATTTTTTTGACTCCCACAGGGTTATGAGAACAGCCAGGGGTTGTTTTCAGCCAGAGTAACGGAGTTACTACAAAAATTAGATGAAGAGGCATTGTCCTATGTGGATGATATTTATCTGACGGACGATGACCTTGAGGAACACTTGAACAGAGTGAATACCATAATATTGGGATTTGCATCTGATGGCTACAAATTCAACTTAAAAAAATCTAAAATTGTCCACCTCAGTGTCCTGTTTTTAGGATATGAGCTTTCAAGTGAAGGGAAATCCTGGCATCCAATTTTTTTAGAATAATGCGCACTGCTCCAACCTCCAAAATCATTAAAAATTCTACAATCAATCCTCGGATTCCTAAATTTTGCTAGAACATACATTTTAGATTACCCAGAAAGAGTAAAACCTTTCTACAACTTAATAAAACCTGATTTTCAGTGAGACAGTGGACACAGGAACACACAGATACACTTTATTCCTTACAAGCTGACATGATAGCTTCCAAACACTTAAAGACACGCATAAACGTACGCAACCTGGTGATACGTATAGTTGCGGGTCAATCTGGGTACACCTATATGACATATAATGAAGGTGAAACAGTACCAATTGCATACAAATCGCATTTGTACACAAATGCTGAGATGTGCTTCGCATCTACCGAAAAGATTCTGACAGCGGTACAGACTACTATAGTGAGAGAAAGAGCACTGGCTAAAGGGAAACAAATAATAGTAGTGACTTCGTTTCCAGCTTTAGAGGATGCGACAAAGGCAAGCGTTCCTAACACTAAAGCTTTACAATGGGCTAATTCTATCACTGCTACAGATGTAGAATATAGGTACGACTCAAATACTCAAATTTAAAGACACAAGCATTCCTGCAATATGAACAAGAATATCCTCTACCAAATGAAATAATGCCTCTAAGTCAGTATGAATATATCATTTAAACTGACGGATCTGCTCAACCGGCTATAGGAAGTAAGCAAAAATATAGTGCAGCATGTGCAATTGTTAAAGATCGCATGCAGGATGAAAAGTTCCATCCAAGTTGCACTAAAACGCAATCTCTAGGAGACTGCACCGCACAGTTGGCAGAGGTAAAAGCACTGATAATGGCGCTTGTAAACACGGATCGAGAATTCCCCACACTAATTGTGTGTGATTCCTTTTACTGTGTGCAGTCATATAATGAATACTTGCAATACTGGATTCAAAACGGGTTCAAAGCTGCTAAAGGTGGCACAATTAAGCATAAAATGCTTTGGGAACAGGTAGTGGAGTTGAAAACCGAACTACAGATGGCTCACGTGATACATACACGGAGTCATCAGCGTGATGGCGTTCACGTTGAAGGGAATTCATTGGTAGATGTAGCCAAAAAAGGGGCTGTACTCGTGGCTTCCTTAGCTGCAATCACTCATTCTAAAACTAAAACAGATGGTGAGATTATGGTGGCTGTCATTGCTTCGCGCAAACATAGCGGTGCCGTACCAAACGATTTTTACTCAAGTACTCCTACAGGTTAGATGCCAATAACATTCCATTTTCTCAGATTCCTGGAGTGGGGGATAGAGTAGTTCCAAATATGGATCATAGGTTAGGTTTAACTCTATCAGCACACAAGGGTATCGGTTCTGCATATGCAGGAGTTACGGCGACAGTTTATTTATTGAAACAACGCTATTGGTGGCCTGATTACCGGTCGGTAACGGGGAAATTCGGTAAATATTACCGTTACCGACTGGTATTTAGCCATGTGGGATGTAGGGAAGAAATCGGTAATAAGGAATCGGTAAATAACGATTCCTTAATACCGATTCCTTATTGGCATTGCATTTAAGGAATCGGTAATACTGATTCCTCGAATGCAATGTAGTTAGCACTTAAAACAGTGCACCTCAACCTTAAGGAATCGCCATTTACCACCAACTTCAAGTTGGTGGTAAGTAGCGATTTCCTTTCAAAAAGCACTTTTTTGCTTTTTGAAATGTGCCATGTGACACACATCCATGCCCTTAGGGCATGTATGTGCGCCACATGTGCACACATGCACATTTCAGGGGTGCAACAGGGTGTCCTTTGTACACCTTGGCACCCTTGAAATACCTCCCGTTATTACCGATTTGGTAATACCGAATTGGTAATACCAAATGTCTTCACATTCATTCCTATGGGCCTCCAAGCCCATAGGAATTAATGGGTAGGTATTCGTTTTTACTGAATCTCAATTACCAACTCAGTAATAACGAATATTAAGAATTCGGTATTTATTACCGAATTCTTACCTACATCAGAAATACCGATTTCTAAGTACCGAATTGGTAAAATTCGGTATTTAGAATTTGGTATTTCCTTATTACCTACATCGGGCCCTATGTCTTGAAATGCGACATCTGCCAGCAGATGAAAGGCTCCACCATGACACTTCCAGTACAGACTACGTTGCTAATAGCTGACAAACCACTAGAGTGTGTCTTCCTAGACCACTGCCACCTCTTTAAAAGAGATGGGGCTAAAAAGTATATAATGGTAGCAGTGGATTCCTGCTCAAGATTCCTATGGGTGTGGCCCAGCGCTCAGCTGACGCTTGAACTGTTATAAAAGATTTTCGAGTCTTCATAGGGATATACGCAATTGGCATTTTACATTCTGACCAGGGCCCTGTGTTTAGCTCTCAGGCTTACAAGGAGGCCATGCGAGGATAGGGTGTAGCATTGTGGTACTCCTCTCTGTACCATCCAGAGGGAAATTTGGTTGTGGAGAGGAAAAACCGAGACTTAAAGCAGTCTTTAACAGCTAGAGTATTAGGCACATGTGAGAGCTGGGTAAAATGTGAGTCGTACCTATATTCTAAAACAGTACAGCAGGCTCTTAACAATATGCCAAGAAATTCTCTAGAGGGGGTCACTCCATATGAGTTCCTATTTGGGGCTAGAATATGGGTACCTGATCTTGATTGTGAAGGCGCAGTGGCGGATGAAAAACCTTTTAACATCCATGATCGTTGGCTGTTTTACAGGATCTAAATGAATCCAGGACACAACAAAGTAATGTCTAACTGAAGCAGACCGCCACTGGGGAAGTCAAATCAGTCACAGCAAGACATGTCTGGATCCCACAAGTCGGGGATCTGGTCAGAGAGAAAATAGCGGACAGGAAAGAATTTGGGCCATCCTACAGAAAGCATGTACCAGTCTTAGAAGTGACAGGAATAAGAACTCTACTTCTACCGCCTCTTGACGGAAAAAAGAAGAAAAGATTTGGCTCAATTGACCTCATCAAACCACACTATGTGGCTGATACTGAGCAGTAGGTCACGTGGACTCCAAAGTAGCAGATGCCCTCCTCTCACAACAATTCAAGAAGTTCAAACGGAAAGACTCATCACATTCGAGGAGTCACCTGTATGGAATGAAGGACTATGCAACAATGCTATGGAACTCTTTTTCCTTGAACCAGAAGTTCAACTTCAAAATCAAACTCAATATGAAAAACAAATACAGACATCTACATCAACATGCCTCAACAAGAGCAAACTACGATTTGTACAAATCCTGATGCAATGGCAAAAATTGATCGAACTGCTTCTGGCTACTTCATAAACTTTGATACGTTTTCTTTGGATCCGCGAACCTGAAACGAGGCCAGACCAAAAATCACACAAGCAGCAAGTTAAAGACTTTCGGAACTTTCTTAAAAAGACTTACCTGGTGCCACAGTGGGGAGAACTATGGGTCATTTCCGGTATACTTTTCTTTCTTTTCTGGTTAGGCTTAGTAATAGTTTTTAGCATGCTTGTTAATGGCAAATACCTTCGACAAAGCTCTGAAGCCCAAAAGGTGAATTTAAATTTGAAACCACATCAATCATCTCATCATGAACAAAGAGACTTGTCATCAGTGAACATTACAGCAGTTCCTGTACTGGATGGTATAGTTTGGGACAAGGTTGATTCCGATATATTTGGCCCGACAGAAATTAAAAAAATTCTACACTTATTTAAAATATTGTTGAGTGATATCATTACCTCAAGTACATTTTCCGATGATTGGGACTTTGAAACTGTGAATAACATGTTGTTTGATTTAGAAAAATCTGCTGCGTTTTCTAATAGTTAAGCATTGGAAAGCATATCAGATTTCGAAACGATGTATTGTTTTCAACATTATGGTCATCACTTTTTGCATAAATCGGCTAATCCTAGAAATGTGTTCACATACCATCAGTGGGAACATTGTCCAACACTGCCAAAAGGCAGTTCAAAAACATTTGCACAAAAGTTTCCATATTTTTCAGGGTTTAATGTTTCTGACCCAGCCTCATAATATTATAAGGTTGCACCAACATCAGCAGAGAAAAATATGTTCACTAACACCAAACAGATTTACTCTGCATCCTTTATTACCCAGTTGTCTGAACATGGTTGTGACTTATGGAAAGACACCATAGACTTAAAATAGATCTGGGGTACTAGAGAATGGCAAATTCAGGTAACAGAAGCGTTGTTTAGAGCATGCCTCATCCCTTCAGCAGATCATGTTTTTGAACTAGACAGTGCAACAAACGTCTTGCCTTGGACTAGCCAAAACAAAGGACTTCAACACACCTCGGATGCCAACTCCATCACATACCGAGGGTAATACAACATCACAAAAAGTAGATGACATTATACAATACAATAGATCAGACCCCAATTGAAAGAAATGGTTGATTTGGCCCACAGACACCAACAGTTGTCAGGCAAGATTCATAGGTAAAACCGAAGGGTTCGCTTTCCATAGGCCAGATCCACGCTATGTACAGAGAGAACATCCATGAGTAGTAACATCATACAGTGTTGTGAAATTGTGCCTTGATTGGCTAAAAACCTCAACACTCACAGAGGTGAAACAACACTTATCCTTACTGTCACAGGATGTGGATCTTAGGGATTTTTTAGCAGGTCCCAGGAAGCCACGTCAGAAACGTTTCATATACGCTGGTATTCATGCTGTCTACAATTAAATATGGTAAATATCCCAACTACAGGCCGCAGAAAGACTATGGGAGATAGACCTATAAACCGAGAAAAATCTCTAGCAGTGGTAGACAACGGGTTAAAAACCTTGACCTCCAGGATATATTCCTTAGGCAACATTGTATCTTCTGCGATAGACATACTAGAACAAGATTTGGCCATATTACAACACAGCAATCTCAGTTACGTTCTATCATGTTGGTAAGCTGGACGCTGCAATCTCTCCATGCAGGCTATGTGCCTTAGCGTTTTATAAACAGCACGTCTCTGTTTTCTGAATACAATCTAACAGATAAATGGCACAAAGGGGAGCAAAATATACAATGCTGCGAATGGAAAAACTGAATAGATTATCATTAACAGTGGAAGAATCACAGTGCACAGAATGGCTAATCCATGGCCACATAACTCTTCCGGTTACTACTTTTCAGTTTCAATATTGCCTTGAACAAAGGCAGGCAGGCAGATATGAAAAAATGAGTAAGGAATACATTGATTTCGATGCCAGAGTGGGGATCGAGAAGTGTTTCTGAGCAGTACAAACTGTGAGAACGCTTTAAGTGGATCACTCACATGCCAGGATATAATTGCTGCACTGGCTTGTAATGGTACTGTAGCGAACTTGTGCTGACATCTGAGGGGTGCCCCGGGTGCCGTGATTACTCCAGCGTTCAGGCTACATTCAAATGGCAGTTACTTGATGCTGAAGAGTCAAGGCTGCTGCGGAATCCCCCAGGGCATAACATATCTGCTAACCGTGAACTCCAGGGATACTTGTTATATGCAAGTATTGTTTTCACCGACACATACAGTCAGGAGGCACCGTAATGGCATTCACTGAATGTTTCTTTAATATGGTTTCATACTCTAAGCAGAATGAAAGCAATGCTTTTACAGAAGTCTGTGCCCTTAACCTCACCTCGAGAGATTTTTGATCTCCAGATCACAAGGTCTTCGGCAGAGATACAGGCGCTTATCCATACAAACTGCCCTTTCCATTTCATAGAAATGGTAAATCGTATCTTTAATATGTCTGATACTGTTGGGTAATAAATATTCCAACCCTCCTCAGAGTGACGCAAAGCAAGCACAGACACCAGCAGCCACAAAACACAGGAAATGTATTTCCACCTTTCTTCTTTTATTGGCATGCCAAGGCAGAAGGCAGACACACATCCCAGTGTCACTGCTTGGAACAAGCTTCTTCTGCTCCACATAGATTTTCAGGAATGCATATATAGTAGGCCTGGGTGGTAAATTCCGTTCCGCTTGCAGAATTTGCAGAATTTTGGCAATTCCGCAACCTGCAGCGTAGTGGAATTTTGTCCTTGTTCGCGCTTTCAAAATGCCTGTTCGTGCGCACGGTAGTGACTTACCGGGATCCCTGCGTTCGCTAACGAGTTTTCCTGTTCTGTTCACGTGCACCACGAGATTTTGGTAGCCGGCCGCACGATCCCGCGAGAGTGTGCGATCGTGAAGACATCATTCGGACGCGTCATCGGACATCCGTGGTCGCGAACAGGAAACATACATTGCGAGCGGGCGGGACAAGTGAAACAAGATGGCTGCGTCAATTGACGACCGCATGGTCAAGTTCGCAAGATATTTTCCCCCGAGCACACAAACAGCATCCCCGAACAGGAAAAACGCATCGCGAACTGGAAGAACAAGCAATTCCGTGTGCTCGCGGAATTCTGCGTAGCTCGCGGAGATTTTTTATCATTTCGCTGAACTTTTCGTAAACCGACCGCAAATTCCGCCCACCCCTAATATATAGGGCAGAAAGTGCTGTCATCAGTAAAATCCTTGGATGTGGACATGGCCAAATACGGTTATATTTACAAATAGATTTGTCATGCATGCACAAGACATAGAGCAAAATATACCTATAGCCGTAGAAGGACGCAAGGGAACAGAAAACAAATTTAAGCTAAACTAGCAAGAGGCTTTTGACAACTGTTAACCAAGGACATGTCTGACAGGCACTAAAGGTCCTTGGGTCAGGCTGGAATAGATTTGTAAAGGAGGGGAGATTTTAGGAGCACAGAGCAACCAGTTTGGTCAAAGACAGACTTAGTTAGCTCAGTGGGTCTGAATAGTGTGGGGGAGAATTTGGGATTGATTCCCTTATTTGGCTGATGCAAATATATAGGGTTATATTTTTCCTCGCAGATACGATGGCATTGTCCACCAATTTAAGACCATAGGTTCTGGACTTCTAGGCATCTTTCAGACGGTACTTGGAGTTATACCAAACTGCATACACTCCGTATTCAGAAGCATCTTTGGAGGACGTCCGCTAATCCTGTTTCTAATAGCAGGTCTCCTGATTGCCTTCTATCCGCTGCGCAATGGACGTCCCAGCCACCAAGATGAAAAAAGCGCTCCTGGAGAGGAAATACTGTGACCGCATGGTACAACATCTAGGCACGCCTAAGAGAACTAAGTGCATCTTTGTTCCTGTCATTTCGACCAGTCTAGATAGACTACATCTTACCTGTCCTCCGATGCCTGTTTTGCAGAGAAGAATGCGTGTTAGACCTTTGTTTGACACTCCGATCATGTGCGCACCCGGACGTGAATTCTCTACTGGACACGATAACGGCCCATGCTCTGCAGTATCCTCAGCGTATTCCAATGTTGATGGCGGCATTCCTTGAGCCACTGCAGATAGTAACTGCACCTGTTGGTATGGTCACTGGCTCCTCCACTGACACCCAGGCTTTGGACGGCGCACAGGCTGCCCTAGCACCAGCTCCAGACAGCGTGGAACATCATCTGTGCTCAATGGACATACTCTGCGAGGTGTTACAGGGGCCATCGACTGCGGAAGCAAGCAATGAAAATGTTGCGTCTACCAGCCATGACACATAAACATTTGACTCACATGTGGCTTGTCATGTGCTGGAAGAAATTTGCCCTTTTTTAAACAATCTCAATTTGGAACTAAGAATCAAAATTGATTTTGACATTTCTTTTGTTATTGGGCATAAATGGCTTTCCTATGCTTATAGTGTTTCGGACTATAACTATGGACACTTTTAGAGCTATAGTCCGCAAACATTTTTTTAACACTTTTTAAGTGTTTTAGACATTTCTTTTAGATATTTTAAAACATTTTAGCAATAGAAATGTTTTTAACACTTTAGCAATAGAAATGTTTTTAACACTTTGTATGTGCCAATGTCTAATTTGAATGATAGTACAATAATATGTTACATATGTCTTTCAGTCGGAAGAGCAGTGGGTGTTATATTCCATATAGGTACCCTATATAAGTGCTGGTAACACTGCAACCTTTTACCTATATCCTTCCCTACATTACATACGTAACGGTTCATAGGGACTGACCTTTTACCTAGATACGACACTGCATTCAGAACGCAGGTTTTTCCCTAGTTCAAAACTCATACATTATGCATGAGGCTTCTTGGAAGCACAGCAGGACTGACATCAGAAGGAACATCTCCGGTATAATATATCTGTATAAAGTTCAAGCCCGACGTCATCCTTTAGACTGTCACAGTAACACAACAAGGTAGGACTCCTGGGGAGACCTGTGGGTATATATACATCATATCTTGCTTAGAAAGACAGAGGAGACCGTGATTTCTCGGCTCACACACTGAACGGAGACACTGAGGTTCCTGCATGCAGACACTCCAGCACACAGTGATCTAACATCCCTAGCGAGGTGTCCAACTCGAGACCTGGCAGTTCGGCTGGACTTTTCCCATTGGGCGCAGGGTCAAGACTTCAGTGCATATGGCTGGATCCAAACTGGAATGGCATGGTGAGCGAAAAAACAATGGATTTAGGCCCAGATAGCTGTATTGGGGTGAATGTATGACATTGTTCTGCATTCTGTCCATCAATTGTTCTTTTTTCATTTGCCACCCCAAGTGCGACGGGTATGCCCAGACATGGGTCACGTGCTCTCCATGCCACTGGAGTCAAGCTATCCTGGCTGATGAGGGTTGAAAGCCCAAAACCGGTCCTAGGATGCTTGTTTCCAGTCTAGGGAGGACCTGGTCTGGCAGTTTGGGCTGGACTGTTCCTATTGGGTGCAGGGTCAAGACTGATTTGCATATGGCTGGGTCCAAACTGGAATAGCATGGTGAACAAAAGAAGCAATGGATTTAGGCCAGATCTCTGTACTGGGGTGAATGGATGACATTGTTCTGCATTCTGCCCATGAACTTATCTTTTTGCAACTCGAAACCAGAACAGAGTCCCATATTCTCTCATTCTCAGTTAATGGGGTTGACTAGATCCTAGAGGGATTCTTGGCATAACACCTACACAGATGCTAGGAACATTTTCGGTACATCTATTTAGTGAGGCATTGTAGGAGTAGGCATTTATTATCATGTGTTTCATGCACTTGTATGTATTCATGATTACTGCAAAATGGTAGAACTGTCCCATCCCTTTACTTTTGTAGTACTGCTAATCATATATCTCTGCTACTGTCTAAGGGTTGTTACAGCTCATCTATTTTACACTAGAATAACAACTGTTCAATAAGTTCCTATTGAAACACCCAGACTGTTTATTCTGTGTTTCTCTGATACAAACTAAGTGAGCACGAGTGACTGAGCGAAAGGTAGTATATTGTTTCCACGATCCTGGGGGATCAGGGTTTTCATGTTCTAAAGTTGCCAGAAACTGTTCTCTCCCCGATAACAGGAGACCCTAGTGGCACTGTGAGCTAGCTAAAACAAACAGGCTAATATATCCAGTGGGGGTGCTTGGAGCCAGTCTGCCGTCATCCCCACAGTTTGTTATCCGAACGCGCAGATTCTGTATAGGGTATATTGGAACTACACAACATTGTGTCCTTGAATATAACAGCTAGTCCACCTGCTATTTTGTCTGTGCAATTTTGTGTGACCATTTCATAGCCTGGAGGAACAGCTTTCATGCAACCCTGGAGTCATTTCCCAACCATGATTCAGGTATGAAGAGTAAGTCAGGTTGTGTATCTGTGAGAAGGTCAGAGATGTGTTGCTTGTTTTTAGAGACTGATCAAGCATTTTTTAGGAGACAGTCTAGGGATTGTGTTTTGGTGGTAATGTGACGGTGTTTTCTAGAAGAGTTAGTAGTATTTGTTGAAAATGTAGCAGGTGTGTTATTAGTGTTGGTTTTAACTGTATCCAGATAGCAATAGTGCTGTTTGTTTATATCTTAATCCTTGCCCAGCAGGCTTAGAAGGCATTTGTTGGATCTGTGTGTGTAGAAGGTGAAGGTAGTGGTTGAGAATGAGTTGGTGTACTGTTTTGTTTTTGCGTAATAGAGAAGGAGATGAGAAATTGTGAAGAATGGCTTGTTTTTTGTTTAGTTTGTGTCTGTTTAGGATAGAAGGTATATGGGTGGGTGTGGTGTTGGAACATGTTGGTCATTTTTTAAGGCTATAAATTGTGCAGCTGAGGTGGGTGAATGAGTGTTGTTGTGTTGCGTTGAAGTTTTTGTGGCAGGTGTTGGTGAGGATAAAAAATTGCAAGTAAAGTTGGTTTAGGGTGTGCATTATTTGTGTAGTTATCATGGTGGGAGTGTGTGTTTGTATTGTGTGACGATGTAGTATGAAATTGTGTGTGTGAAATTTTGATGTGCTGGTGTGTGTGTTATGTTTTGTTTTTGTGGAGTACTGTGATGAGTATTGATGTATTGAATTTCTGTGAAGGATTAGGAGGAGAGTGTATGTGGTGTGTGCGAGTGGATGTAGAAGGTTTTTGAGCATTTTTATTAGATTTGATAGCAGGAAAAGGTAATATGTGTGGTAAACTGGAGTGTAAGGAGTGTAGTGATTGTTGAGACATTGGAATGTGGGTAGTTTGTTTGTTGTAATGAGCGGTGTCTGCTGAGATTGTGTTAATATGTTTGCCGATGTGGATTGCTTCAGGTGGTTCCTGGTAAATGGAAAAAAAAGGCAGCATCTCTGGTCCTATGCCTGACCTGAATAGGCCCAAACACGCAACAGTCCTTTTCCTCCTCACCCATAGCCTTGATGCTCGGGTTGAGACACCCTGAGACCTAAGGCTAAATAGCCCTACGGATTAGCCGACCGTGAGCCAATCAGAACCCTAAACCCAATGGGAGCCCTGTCCCTGTTAACCAATCAGAATCCTAACCCTAGCAACCAATGAAAACCCTAACCCTAAGCCCTCGGTCCAATAGAAACCCTGGCCCTAGGAACTAATCAGAACCCTAACCCTAGCAACTAATCAGAACACTAACCCTAAGTCCAATAGAAATCATAGCACAAGGAACCAATCAGAACCCTAACTTTATCAGCTAATCAAAACCCTAAGCCCAATAGTAACTTATGGCTCTGCCTTTTTGCTGGTTCTGATCAATACATAATCGGTCCATATGACAGAGGTGATCTTTTAGCATCAACTCCTAATGTACGATGATACCGGAATTCATATCTGATATGAAAATAACCAATAATAATAACACAAAATATAAAATAGCCAAAGTCACTTCATCTGGATGAGGGAAACCTCCTGAGCCAAAACATCTCCAAAACTGAAGTCGTGATTACAGGACAGCCATCTGACTGTTCGGTACTATTCGATTGGCCATCTCAGCATATAGCAAAACATACATTCGTATGGTTAGAAAAAACCCTGGAGTATGGCTAGATCAGGTGATTATTTCAGTGAACATATTACTTCAGTGGTAATAAACAACAATTTCCAGCTCATAATGTTGAGAAGGGTAATCACTTCACTTCAACACCATCATCCAAACTCACAAAACCCCTATTTGTGCCTCACCCAGGCTACTATAACATAGTGCACACTGGTGCTCCAAGAAGGAACATTCAAAAACTCCAGTGGATTTAGAAGCGACAAGACACTGCCTGAATATGAGCCAAGATCAACATGTTAATCTATCCCCGGGGAACCAAGGATTCATTTGAAATTGCTCTGCACTGTCTACAGCACCTTTCGAGAAGTAGGGCCCAAGTACGTCAGTTGTCTAATTCCCCATTATACTCCTGGTCAGAAGTTAAAATGTAGTAAAGTAAGTAAATCAGTCCATTTTAACACTGTGGAAAGAAACGTAAAATGAAAACAGATTTCAGGTTCCCA
Source organism: Lissotriton vulgaris (assembly GCF_964263255.1). Lineage (NCBI taxonomy): Eukaryota > Metazoa > Chordata > Amphibia > Caudata > Salamandridae > Lissotriton > Lissotriton vulgaris. The sequence goes on along the minus strand of NC_141700.1, from coordinate 275,224,000 downwards.
TCTTTAGAATTCCTTGGACCCCAGTCGGAGGGCTCTTCCCACCTTAGCATCCCTCAAAGTCACTAAAACCCAACCTGCCTAAAGAGACGTTCTGCTTATAAGCAGGCCCCAACTAGTGTGTTGATTGCATGTGTAGCACCAGTCAAATCAGTTACTACTACTTATAAATAACCATTGTTGTATGGAGAAGAGAGAAGTGCTTCAGAATGTTACAGTACAAAGACATCTTTCAGCACATGGTGGCTTAGTTAGTGACACTTATTACGAAGGTACACTGGTGATACTTACCTTTAAGAACCTTTGTTGCACTTCACCATAGACTGAATACGTAAATACATACCAGACCCAAGGTATATGTCTATGTCTATATAAAATGGAGCGTGCGCCATTGGTGCAATAGTTGTTTGTAAAAATTCCTGTTTTCAGTTCAAAAGCAATCGCTGCTGAAATACGTTTCTTTAAAATGGCAAGATACGGAGCTTGAGACATTTACAAATGCAAATGCCCTCTGGAAACCAACATTCAATGATTTTAGTTCTTATGAATAGAAGGGACACATTCTAGTTGTTGGCTGAAACATACTGTCACGACTTTAAGAGTGGAAGGGCATAGTGAAGTAATTTTAATATGCATAAATTGGCACAAGATAAAGTAAACTTGTTTCCCTGTATTTAAGATAGCCGCTCGGTAATTGTGCGTAAATTAATGTTAACACCATACTGCACCTTGTTATGCATTATTCTTTGCTGCCACCAATATTTCATTAAGTAAGGTTTTGCATAATGGTAAGCTACTCCCTGTTGCCTTTTGAAATATTTAGTTCCCTAAACAAAGAGAACACCACCATTAAAAGGAAAGCATGCACAATAAACACACATACTCGGTATTTGTTTTTCAAATGCCCAAAAGGCTCATGCATAATCCATCACACTTTCCATTTACGAAGTAAGAACCTGCCCTAGTACTATTTCAGAATGTACACAAACTGTACAAACATCATGGACCGACAGGTGCAAGACAATACACCTAAAAATGTGTTTGACAAGTTTGCACAAAAGAAGTCTACTGTTGAAGTGCAACTGAAATGCGAGGTTGTGTACTTCGGCACACAATTCACCACCTGTAAATGTGCAGTGTAACCCAATGCAGAGTCAGAGATATAGGGGTTTGCATGGGAGAATGGAACCCAGAATCTTAATTGTGAGATTCTGAATGAGTGTCCGAATTCCAAAAAGTCAAAGCAATAGAACAACTATGAGTTAATAACGTGGGATAGTAGCCAGCATTCGGTGTTTATATTTCATGTATTAATTATGCTATGCACTCAGCTTCATCTCCTTCATTCAAAGATTATGAGCTCTCACTATATCCGAATTAAAATGACATTGATTTGCAAACTAGATAATACATTTAATTTATTTAATAAATATATTTTGTTCTTTGTGAAGAAAATAGTCTTTGCAAATGACCAGCTTCACTGTCTAGTTAAATTTTACTTTTGGACACCTTATTCTTGTCCATTTATTTCTCAGAAGACAAGTCTTTCTTTCTAAAACGATATGCACTCAGCGGGATTTTCCATAAGGAAAGCCCATGTTATCGGTTAATATTTAGCAGGTAATAGTGATAGGATATACTATAGTAGAGCAAAGTTCAAGTCAACTTTCATAGCTTGTGCAAATGGCACAAAGGTAATGAAACAATGAGTTTTGTTTATTATGAATGTGTAAGGGTACCAATGGTACAGTCTTGAAGTGAAATTGATATATCAGCCCACCTTCTTTGAAGCATAATGTTCTTTAGAGGTCTCTTTTGGTTGTATAAATGTATATATGTTTACCTATTTTATAGTGGTTTTGTAGGACTATTGGTTTGATTGATGTACAGTATTTCTAGTATCCATTGTTACTTAAGGCATACAATTATACTGATTGGGGTATAACGCATCAATACTTCACCGTGGATTTGTTAACGTCTTTGAACAAATGTGTAGTAGCAAAAATCAGTACATACTTAATGCAATATGACAAATTCATACATGCTCAGAAATAACAGACCCCATAAAACTGACCATTCCCTCCCACCCTCCAGGCTCACCCCTACCTATTTACATGCGGGTACAAGATGTAGTGATTTTGTAAGTTAATAGCTAAGAAACAACATTGCACAATATCTTGTACTTAGCATTAGAGTTAAAACATATCCTATACTATACTCTCTATTAATGTTTTTTAGTGACTCAGGAAGTATGGCTCTCTGCCATGTAAACGTAAGTGATAGTGAGATCTGTTATGTACGGTGCAAGCAGGTAAGGGGAAAATCCCTTTAACCCCTAAAAATTGTGTGGGGAAACCCTGCACTGTGTTGTATATGTCAAAGTCCTGGGCACACGTAAAGTAATTATACAGTAAAGCGGTATTGTTTCAATTCAAGTTGAGAAGAAAAGTCAATGATATCATAGGTAATTTGGTACTTTGTCTTTATTCCTTCTTTAAGTAAGCAAAAGAAACCAGCCAACACGTGTTTCGTCGCTCATGGAAATAATTCTACGACTTCCTCAGGGCTGAATTTAGAAGATAAGAGATCTTAGTAGTCGCTCCGCCGGTGATAATTCCGACCCGGCTGTGGTCCCTGGGCCGGAATCAGCCTCGGGAAGAGGCCACGCGGCCCACCTCCCCTTTTTTTAAAAAAGGGTCAGGCCCCGGGAGATGGGGTCCAGGCCCACCTTCCATAAAACAGAAATAGAGAAATAAATAAAAAAAGCTGGCAACTCGCCAGAGGCCCTGCCCCCTTTCTCCACCCTCTGCAAACGTGACTCCTGGTGCTCTGTTGGTTGGGGGATGACGTCCCCTTTGCTGTGGAGGGGCCTTAGGGGCCAACTAGCCCTCCTATTACCTCCAGTAAAGCTCACGCAGATGGATTACTGAGAGTTGGTCTGAGGCCACTCCCCCTTTCTCCACCACTCTGCAAACGCGCCTCTTGACGCACTGCTGGTGGGAGAAGACGCCCCCCTGCCTCCTGAGGGCCTCAGGACTAAAGTACAATTATGTGGTTTGTTGTTGAATTATGTCTTCACAAAAAAACACAAGGTTTGTTTGGGAATGTCATCACTGCTGTCTCGAAAACTGACTTTGAGTAAGTAATGGAACCTGTAAATAAGGAATCTGGTAGGAGTTATGTAGGTGCACACCTACAACAGCTAGCTGCAAACAGTGCAAAAGTAACTTGTCATGTGCAGCAAACCACACTGGTGATGGATTGTAAAAGACCTGCTAAATGTACCCCACATCGCAGCTTGTTCCTTTTGTTGTGTGCTACATGCTGTGCCTAAAATGTATGCTTGTCTCAATTGCAAAATGTATCCACACAAGCACAGAGTGACTAAACCATGTCTACAGTGCAGATTTTGTGCACGTTATGGAAGGGACACTCGTATGAAGTGCAACGTGCCCCACACCGAAGCCTTTTCCTTCTGATGTGTGTAGCTTACGTGGACCGGAGAAGGGTGTCAATTCCAACCAGCAACAGAAGCAGTGGTACAAACATGTCAATGGTTTATACTTAGAGTGGTGATGAAGCGCACGTTGACAAAGCCAATAGCTCTTGAATTGGTGCTTAGCCTTTTGACTTTGTCAATGCTCGTTGTGCTTTATCATGGTTTTTGTAATATTTATTAATTGGGCAATTACTAGAACCTGAAACTTTTTCTTTGGCCTGAAAATGCATGCATTGCCATAGCAGTCCCTTGAACTATAGGAAAGTACTTTGTGTGTGGATGTGCTCTTTGTGAACGAGCAGATTGCCCTATTCTGGATTGTGTAGTAGGCAGAAGAAAAATTTAAATTATATAACTGGCCAGTGACTGATGAGGACCAGCTGGAAAACCCTAGAAGTGAGTAGATTATGCGTATTATTTAAGTTTAACAAAAAAGTCTTGGCTAACTCTAGACCTAAAAACGTTAATTGCATTTTTGAAGCCAATGAAAATGTCTATTTTTTAACATTGATGATTATTGGGACATTTGATGAGTAGTACAGACATTATATACCTTTTAAACCCACGGTGTTTAAATGTGCTCTTCCTGAGCAAAAAGCCGCTTGCTGTTTTTCCAGTATGCCGAGCTGGTACACAGCTTGTGAAAGCATATGCAGGTGTATATATTGCATGTGTTTTGTAATACATTAAATACGGCAAGATATGATTGGCCGAGAAACCAAGTCTCATGCTGTGCAGAGACAACAGACAGAACAGCTGATTTGTGTGTTCCAGCTTTGATGAGGTATCATTAAGTGGAGAAGTGTGGCTCAATGGTTAGAGCGGCAGACCCTGAGGCAGAGGTCTGGCCCGGGACCAGGGTTCGATTCCCGCCTCGGTGGGTCTTGGGCTCAATTTCCTCAGACCTGATAATTCTCACCTCGGTGCCTATTCTAATCATGGGTCCCACTCTGCAAATCTAGGCAATAGCTTGCTTAAACTCCACATCGGCCCCAACAGCGCTGGGATGCCTGGCTTCACCTTGGGGGTGCCCAGGAGAGGGCATTTCACAGGGAAAAGCCAGGAAGGGTTCCACAGCGGTATGGGTACAGCGCCAAGACGCCTCAGGGTATAAGTGCACTATACAAGTACGAATTCATTCATTTCATGTAAGCGCTATACAGAGGCATATGTCACAACGCACATTTGCTCCTACTCTCCTCATTTGTTAAATAAACGTTCCAAAATCCTACATAAAAGTAGAAATCGAATAAAAAGGAGCTACTTCAGCATTCAGTCCCAGAAGCACGGATCTGTTTGGTAGGCAGACCTCATGGAAGCAGTTGAACACATAGATTCCTACCCGGCTACCCTGTGCAATGAGCAGAAAGTGACCCATGTAGTCTCTTCTACACACATTTAAATAGCATGCAGTGTGAAATAGAGGTAGTCTAGTACCTATAGGCTTCTTTACATGTGTCATCGTGTCCCTAAAAAGACATTGACTCGCTCCTTGAGGTATCAAGAAAGATGCTGACATTCAGAAGAGTTTTATCAAAAGGAGGGTAGGCCCTGAGACAGTAGCCAGTTAGGACCTGTATAACAATAATAACAATGAGGGATTACCTGGCTGCTACTTTGTGCATCTGTTATTTTATTTACACAGGTGCAAATGACAAAACCCAGCACTATACTTAGCTCGGATTAAGTTATGTATTTAACTTTTTTTTCTTTCACTGAATTCATTAACCTTGCCTAAATCCTTAGCAAGGTGTCCAGATAAGGATAACGTCCCTTTTTAGCGTGCATTTATAACCAAATGATACAACATTACAAAAAACGATAAACCATGAAACATAAATCAAAATACTTTTGTGCATTAAATACAATTCTGCAATAAAACACCAAGTACCACATTATAATTTCTCTGATCTTGTAAACTAATGCAATCATTACAAGTCCTTAATCAATAGTTCAATTTCTACACAAAGTCATTTTCATGAATGCCAAACATTTGTTTCTTTTAAAAATGCTGACGCGTTTCAAGTTCCAATATGACTCAAGGAACTCTCATCAGGCCTTCTGTTATTTCAAAATTGACTGTGGTGTAGATTTTTCTTAAACTAGATGCATTTTTATAGCTGTGGTGAACTGTTCTGGGGATATATTACTTTCCTCATGCAGGACGATATAGAAGTGTTCAAACCGATCCTTTTTACTTAGCAGTTCGGTTTGTCAGCGAATTGATCCGTCTGCTCTCAAACTCGTTTCTTCCTTTTTAAAATTGCAGCGCTGGTCATGCCATCCTCGGCATTTCAACTTTTGCAACACTTCTGTAACAATAAAGAGCTGGCCTTCTTCCTATCGTTTGATTCTTTTTGTCTCTTTGTTATGCCAGTAACATCTGCTCGAGCGGCTCGCGTTTCGGCGTCTTGCCCAACTGTTGTGAAATTCAGAAGAGTGGCATGACGGGAGTCAGCCTTTTATTTTGGCTTAGGCTTTACATTGAGAGCTCTGCCTCTCTAATTAAAATGGTAGAGAAAAGTGAGGTTTAAAACATGTTGCCAGATGTATTAACATCTATCTGAGTCCATATGTGACTCTGCAAAGGTACACTGCAACAAGGCCGTAGATAATGGGGTGTGTTCTTTAAACTGAAAGCTTACTCTATCAAGTTTGAATGTCTGACTGCTACCATATACTGGATATGTCTCTACCTGTATGCGTAGTCTGACATGTGTGCGGCAGTTGTTGGCCCTAACTTAAAAACTACACAGTCTATCATTCCCCTGGACAAATATTGTCAGAGCTACTTCAGCATTCAGTCCTAGAAGCACAAATCTCTTATCTAGGCAGGCATCACAGAAGCACGTGAACACAGAGCTTCAAACCCAGCTGCCCTGTATTATGAGAAGAAAGTGACCCATGCAGTTTCTTCTACACACTTTTACAGAGTATGCGGTGTGAAACAGAGGTAGTCTAGTACCTCCAGGATTTTTTACATGTGTCATTTTGCCCCTAAAAAGCACTGACACACGCATTGAGGTCTCTAGAAAGATTCTCACACTCAGAAGAGTGGTATGACAGGAGTCAGCCTTTCATTTTGGTTTAGGCCTGGCATTGTGAGCTCTGCCTCCCTAATGAAACTGGTGGAGAAAAGTGAGGTTTAAAACATGTTGCCATATGTATTAACCTCTATCTGAGTCCATATAAGTCTCTGCAAAGGTGCACTGCAAGAAGGCCATAGGAAGTGAGGTGTGTGCTTTGAACTGAAAGCATACTCTGTCAAGATTGAATGTCTGACCTCTACCATGTCTCGGGTATGTCTCTACTTATACGTGTAGTCTGACACGTGCTGCAGTTGATGACCCTAACTTAAAAACGATACAGTCTATCCTACCCCTGATGAAATATTGTCAGAGTTATTTTACCTTTCAGTTCTAGAAGCGCTGATCTGTTTGCTACGCAGAACTCATGAAGCACTTGAACACACAGCTTCATACCCAGCTACCCTGTATATTAAGCAGAAAGTGATCCATGCAGCTTCTTCTATACACATTTACAGAGAATGCTGTGTGAAACAGAGTTAGTCTAGTACCTATACCCTACTTCACATGTGTCATCTTACCCATAAAAGGCACAAACACTCTCATTGAGGTCTCTAGGAAGATGTTGACAATAATATGAGGGACATGACAGGACTTGCCCTTTCATTTTACATTAGGCCTGTCACAGCGACATCTCTCACTAAAGAATGTGGTAGAGGAATGTGAGATTTAAAATATGGTGCCAAGTGTATTAACCTCTATCCTAGTCCGTATAACTCTATGTTCTTTCATACCCTGGGACAAAAATTGGGAGAGCTATTTCAGGTTGCCAGTAGGTAGTTATAGTTAGAACCTATTTTCCATAGGAAATCCGCAACATTCTATTTGGAATAACTTTGGCGCTGGTTGACGAATCTTCGTGAAATTTTCAAAACTGGTGGGGCGCTCCGATCCGCTCCTATCCTGAAAGTCTTGAGGTGATTCGTGCAGCGGGGGCTGAGAAAAAAGTGGGGTCCCAAAACGTGTTTTCCCCATGCAATTTTCCATAGGTACCGTTCATCGCGGCTATAGCCCGAACGGCTGAACGGAATTACACCAAATTTGGCAAAGTTGTAGTCCTTGGTTCAGACTCGTGCCTTTTGCTTATATGGTGTAAATCTGTTCAGTAGTTCCTGAGAAAATGACAATTAAAAATACATATATATCTATGACCTCAGTGGGTCCGCGCATCTTGCGCGCACTCTAAACACACCATCCCGATCACACGCTGAATGCTAATTGGCTGTCAAGTGGTTGTTAATTTTCGAAACCAGGAATTGTTGGCAGGCATTTTGTGCGTCGGTAGAAGCGAGGATTTAGAAAATAGTGGGACAAGTGTTCAAAACGTATAAAGGGGACATGTAAGAAATGTTTTGATCATCTAGACCTTCTTAGGGGGTCCCACAAGGACCCCTAGGGTCCAATAAAAATATTTATTTTTTGGGGGAAAAACTGAGAAATGTGCGTTGGGTGCATGGATCCTCCATAATAAAAATAAAAACGAAGCGGGGGCTCCTGTGCTTGTTTAAAAATTAGCTACCTGGGAGGGCCAAATCCCGGGGTCTAAAATATTACATTTGATGGGGGTCCAGAGGGGCCCTGTTGCCCGGGGACCGCCATTCCTCAGTGCTGCAAAATAAATGGGTGAGGGAGCTCAAAGGTTAGTCTAAGCCCGAGGATTAGCACCCTCTGGGGCTTTTTATATTTTGAGAGGGGGGCCACGTGGTCTCCATTCTGGAGCAGTCGAAAGCCTTGGGGAACACCACCCCCAAAGAGCGACTCCTGCTGTGTATCGGGGTGTCTACCCCCGGGACACTGCTGTTTGCAATGGCAGGGCGGGAGTCGAGGTTCCTGCTGTGTCATAGCAAACTTGAGGGCATGTTAACAAGTGCCATTTCACCGCAATTTTTAAAAAAAGCCAAAAATACGGTGAAAATTATATTGCCCTATTTACTAGGTGATGCTAAGATGCATTCATGCATGTTAGCAGCCGGTTTGCTAATGGCTCGCCTCGTATCTCCAATGAGTTGCAATGTAGGTGTTCTAAGTGGCAAGGTAGGTGTTTGTATGAGAATATGAAAAGGAAAAGGGAGGTATGACAATAGCTTTGAATTTACAAGGCTGCCCTAGATTTGAGGACCGATAGGAAAACTCTTGCTAATTACGGTTTATGTCGGATCCTAACATCTGTTCTGGAGTAGACTTAAGCATGTTTAATATGCGAGGTGGATAAATATGTTGAGCCCACAGTCTTATATTAATAAGCTTTTCACTTGCGAACATAAATTATTGCTGTATTTCTCGCGATATTGGGGGCATATTTACAAGGACAGCGTTAAAATTATTGTTGCTTTAGCGTTACGAAAGTGTCGTTAAAGCGGCCATAATGATTTAATAATAGGCTTTTGAGAATTCGTGAGAATTCCAATAGAAGCCCAGGTTTACACCAGAACATGTTAACGCTGTCCTTGATAATATGCCCCCAAGTTTACTATGGCAGGGCGAAAGCCTCGGCTCTCACTCTTGCATAGCAAACAGCAATGTTGAAAAAAATCTTCCGTTAAGATAACAAAGGATTTTGAAGTCCATTTTCGCCGTTTTATTTGTAGTTTGCTGCTGTTAAAGCGGCGATAATTTTAACGCCGTCCTTGTAAATATGCCCCTAAGTTTTGTAATGCCGACAATCCCGTCTCCCATTTAAATAGGTAGGAAGTATTTAGTGAAGTGGTGCAAGGGGCTTGTAAATCTGCTACACAGTGTTCTGTATTAGTTTGCTTTCCTCTCTGTTATGTAGAGGATCCTGGGTAAATATAACGGTTTCTGTACAGCCAGTACCTTTCAACCCTACCCTCAAACTGCTTACTGCCTGTTACCATAGTAACAGTTCATGGAACAATCGAGTGAGCACACAGGTTACAAGTTCACCATACAATGTTGCTAATCCAAACAGTTACTGTGCTGGAGTTTTTAACATTTTCCATAGGAACCGTAAATCACAGCTACAGACTGGTAAAGAGCTGGTAAAGAGTTAGCCTCAGTATTATAATTCTAGTTATAAATATAATTTCTATTTTTAATTGTGTAATGTTTTCTAAGCATATGATTATCACACTAAATAATAGTGAAATGTTGTCAGAAAAAGAAGACGGATATACTTTATTTTATTAACTTTTATTAAAATAACAATAAATAACTAGAAACCTAACTTTAAGATAACAATATAATAAATAACTAGAAACATAACTTTAACATAACAATATAATAAAACAAAATGTGAAATGGACTCCAATAGAAGGAGGGTAGGTAACCTGTAAAACAAAAATGAAAATAAGTGTTTAAAATTAGATCGATGTGACTGAATGAAAGATCACAAATTAAAGTAACACGTGTCATTATTTGTTAATTTGCACGTCTGCAGTGTGCCTGATACATTCCATCTGTCTTATAGGCCTGCATTGAAGAGGTGTCTGTACGGAAGTGTCTACTGCGTCAGATTTACAGTATGGACCAACAGGTCTTTAAAATGATTCTGAGATGAGACAGAATTAGGAGAGAGATCACGTCATTATGGAGGACAGTATTGTTTATTTCGAACGCATTTAATCGGAGACATTGTGTATCTAGGCCGCTCTGCTTACCTTGTGTAAACACTGTGGCGAACAGAGTTCACAACTTGAACTCTGCTTTGGTTCTACACAGCAGACTGTATTAAATTCAGCCTTGATGTTTTTTATCGGCAGAGTGGACAGCAATGTCCATAACTTTAAAAGAGAAAGAGAAACAATGTGAGAGAGAGTGAGAGAGAGAGAAGGAGAGAAAAAACGACATTAAAAGTGTGAGAGAGAGAAAGTAATAGATGGAGCAGGAAAGGTATTGTTAATACTGGAGAAAATCTTCGTAGCTCACCTTTTTGCCTCCGTTGTGTGTCCAAGCACGTGCCCGTTCATAGTGCACCCTCAAGTTTAGTGATCTGAAAGATAGTATAGAGTTAGTAATAGCAGAGTACATACAACTGCACAAGTATATTTCTGCTTTATGTCTTTGCACACTCAGGCCACTCTATTTCATCAACTTCCACTGCAAGGTGGTGTCTGTGCGCTCTTTTTCTCCCAAAAGTACTATACCCCATGCACTCCTGCTGCATAGCGGTGAGTTCTCATTACTGGGTACCCAGACATTGCTCCCCATTGACTCCCAGAGTCTGGATGTAAGTGCCTTTTCTTGCGCACTCAGGGACAGATTTACAAGCTCCTTGCACCACTTTTGCGTCACTTTTCCCTTGGTAAAAGTAACGCGAAAGTGGACCAAGGGGCTTGTAAATCTGCCCCTCAGACTGTTGCAACCTATGTATTCTGACTGCCCGGAGGTAAATGTACATTCCTACGCAGTCAAGCTGCTGCACACTACCCACTCTCTCCGCCCACAGGTGACTTGTTGTTGCTTCGGAAACAAGCTTCTTTGCTCACCTTGTGCCATTGGCGTAATTCAAAGAGGGTGGACCACGTGTCGAAGCAGCCTTCTCAGACGTTGTTACGATGGCCACACATCATCGCAGAATCCTCGAACGTTGAGCTTTGGAGGTGTTGGGGGGGGGGGTGGACGCCAATTTTTGAAACACAACCTGTAAAATAATAAGGAAGTTAACATTGTGCGTCATTTCTTTATCAAAGGAGAGAGGAAGTAAAAGAATGACTGAAAAGAATATTCGCAGCTCACCTTTCTGTCACTGGTGTGTCTTTCACCACGTGCCGGGACATATTGCATTCTGAAGCTTTACATCTAAAAAAGATAGTAAAAGAAATCATGATTGGTAATTGTTACTCTCTTAATGCGGAGTAGAATTACATCGCCCTTTCACACACCTTCCCTCCTGCATTTAAAAAAGAACTATTTGTACAGTTCCAACTTCGATTTTTGTACAATTACTATAGTAGTAATGTTTTTTATCCGGTGGTGAAAGCAAGTGGTGAGCAGTAATACAGGTGGTTTCGATCATCACAAGCGACGGACATTTGACCGATTATAAAAACTTTCCTGCTATTGGAAAAGAAATACAAATGCAATAAGATACGGTATATAGGACTGCGTACACCTAAATAGCTGCGTCGCCTTTTTGTATCCAGTCTGCTCCACCACATCTACTCCATCCGCTGCGCACCCAGGCCTCACTGCTTACCTTTTCATGGACAGGGCACCTTCTACAGCATGCAGTCCTGCTCTGCCACCAAGAAGTCTCACATATGGTGCTGAGTCTTGATATTGCTTTGGCTAAGGACATACTTGTGCTCCCATCTTCATCGCAGGTTCCTCACCTGCTCAGTCCTTGCGGTACCACTAACTCAGTGACTAAAGAGGCCACGCACGTGGTAGTGGGCCCCCCGTTCAGTGGTTCGGGCCTACATGAGGCGTCCGAACCTCTAGGACGGGCCATCCCAGCGTTTGCAATGGGAGCAACTTTAAAATGGCATAGAGCACGTGTGCCCTGTCTTTTTTATAGGTAGGGTCACGTGTGTAGTGACGTATGTGCTGGATGGGTTTGGTGTGAGTGTATACCAGCCATGAGGGAGTGTGTGTGTGCTGTTCTGACAACTAGACCTGGAAGGAAGAAATCACTGCAATGGGAATCTGGGTCATGTACTTACCGTTGTTGTGTTTTCATGGAAGCGTAAGCCGAGTGGGTTGGACTGACGTATGCCAGTGCTTCGCGAGGCTGTGAACGATGACTCTGGAGCTATGGGCGTGGTTCCATCGTGAGCTATATGAAAAATCTACTGATTTGGGTGTCTGTGTTGTAGTGCTGCCTTCACCCGGGTATTACACGCAAATGTGTCCGTATGTCTGTAAAGTCCCCCCACATGGCTAACATGGAAGGTACGGGGTATCACTGACCCTATATTCATACATAGATGCACACATAAAAGATGGTGGACATGACGCATTTCTGCGAATATGAATGCTTGTTGTACATTCAGTGGAGTGTTGTAGCTACAGTAATACAGGGCTGTGAAAGGTTTAGGTTGCAGTTTTTGGCACATGAAGGACAGATAATATATATACGTATGTGGTCATTCAGGTATGCTGTCGAACTTGGTGCTGGAAATCATTGTTCGAGGCTCGGAGTTGCGTCCACATCCTGTTATTGTAGAGTAATGACGTAATCAACGCCTTCCTAAAAATGTACTGTAAATACGGTGCTCATGTAAATTGCTGATATAGTTTTGGGTTGACTTCGCCCTATATAAATATACAAAAAAAACAGAAATAGCACACTTATAAATTTACTATACACTTTCTTTGCAGTATTGTAATGATCTAGTTTGTACGTTTGTATTTGTAGAATGAGCGAGAGAAAGTTGTATATTCAAAGTTTTTGTTACTGGCAGAGGTAAGATGTTTGTTTACGATGTTTACACAATATAATGTGGTAGGGCACAGGAGCAGCATTTTACAAACATAATAAGTACACAGACACAGATAGTTGAAGTGGGTACGGGCACATGTGCTCGACTCCATTTTATTACGTTGCTGTTGGTAACAAGTGGAATAGTAATCATGATATCATACACAGATATTCAATCATAAACGGTTTGACTTCTGCTATACAAAGGTAGGAGCACTATATGTGAAATTATACACAGAAGATTCTATCGTAAAGGGTTTATGAGTTGTGGTACACTGGGGTAGGGGTGGTTTGTGTGGAGCCTGCGATGATGTGTGGTTCAGGCAGAGCGCACTGGTAAGAATGTCTTTTGGCAACAGAATTTTGCCTTAATAAGGCCACGTGGCGATTATTTATGGTGCACTGAGTTAGTGGTACGTATGGTGCTCAGCGTGTTGCCTACTGGGCTGCATCATTTGTATTCACAATTGAAATAAAAAATGAAACATGTATGAAATACATTGTCCAAATATGTATGTTTCAGGGGCATTATAGTTCAAGTTGTGACCTGTGGTGTCCACAGTGTAGACTGCCATTGAGTGTGTCTTTGCACTTGCAGCATGAATTTTGTTTTTCAACTAAACCTAGGACTGATATAAAATAAGTTTTTGAAGGAAGCATACTAAAGGGATATTGTATAGGTTTGATCGGTGTTATACTTAGTTTGGTATTGTACTCTGCAAAAAATGAATCAATAGTCTATTTAATTGTGAGTTCTGATGACCGCAGTGTAGGCAGGAGGCAGCGGTTACAAAGAGCCCATGGCCACGTGGCGTTGAGTAGAGCTGCACAATATTGGTAATTTAGCATGTGAGCAACCAGCAATGATAAGTGGTACACATAGTTAGTGGCACCTGAAGTAACAATGTTAATAAAATCAAGTTTTATTATAAATACTTTTTGTCCTTTTACGGGACTAAGTTGCAGTAGATCTCCAAAATCTATGATATGTTTTTCTTTAAATAAGACATCTGAGTCAATACGGCTATACTATAGATTCAAAGCTGAATTGAAGTTGTGAACCCTGCTGCCGCACTGTAGATCGAAGGCAGTAGTCAGCAGAGATATTGACGAATGATTTTTGTCACTTATTTTAACAAAATTTAAATACATACAGTACAATTGTCTCTGCCTTAAATAAATCAAGGCTGAATTTCCTGCTGTCCGTAGTGAAGATGCAAAGCTGAATTGAAGTTGTGAAACCTGCTGTCCGCATTGTAGATCTTAGGCTGCACTGCATTATCTGTAATGTACTCCATAAATTGACTGTTGCATATGGGACTGCATGAACTGGTATCAAGTGGTGAACTCTGTTGATCGCAGTGTACATTTGAAGGCAGTACTCAGTACAGACATTGAGGAATGTTTTTTGTCGCATCATTTAACAAAATTGTCTCTGCCTTACATAAATCAAGGCTAACTTCAATGCTGTCCGTAGTGTAGGTGCAAAGCTGAATTCAAGTTGTGAACCCTGCTGTCCGCAGTGTAGATTGAAGGCAATAGTCAGCAGAGATATCCACGAATGATTTTTGTCACATCCTTTTACAAAATTGGAAAACATAGAGTACAATTGTCTCTATCATATATAAAGCAAGGCTTGATTCAATGCTGTCCATAGTGTAGATACAAAGCTGATTTCAAGTTGTGAACCCTGCTGTCCGCAATGTAGATCGAAGGCAGTAGTTGACACAGACATTGAGAAATGCTTTTTTTGTCACATACTTTAACAAAATCTGAGTTCACAGTACAATTGTCTCTGTCTTAAATAAATCCAGACTGAATTCAATGTTGTCTGTAGTGCTAATGTGCCACTGGTACCAAGTTGTGAACCCTGCTGTCCACAGTGTAGAGAGAAGGCAGTAGTCGATACAGACATAAGTCTGCGGTGCTGTGGCGCTGAGTTCGGAATGGGCCTGTATCAAGGAGGCACGTGGTCATGGCAGCAGCCATGTGGCAGGGTGAGGACCTTCGCTGTGGCAGAGTCTTTTGTCTTCGCACAGGTGAACCATGCCCAAGGCGTAGCCTTTGTATTTATACTCTTACGCTGGAGTTGCGTACTTTGGACCAGTCCACTCTGCTTCTGCTTGAAAGGGGGGAGACAACACAGCTACATGACCGAGATATTCCCCAGAGTCTGAGATAATATGGTTGCATCCATTGTGCAGTACACTACACGTATCAATGGTATATGTACATACGGAAATGTTTTTGGTTTGTATAGTGAGTTGTGTATAGCATATCACCAGTAGTATTAGCAGTGTGTACATTATTGTTGATGTGTGAGTTTCTTTCCTTATACATAGTTGATTGCCAGATCTCTGAACATTGAGCTAGTGTGTGTTTGAGAGGATATGGTATATTCGGAAGGTCCGTTGTCCTGTTTTGAGCTGATTCTGAAGTAGTAGGAGGGAGGGATCCGGGGGTGGTTGTGGTGGTGGTGGCGCTGGGTGTGGGCTTGGCACTTCGGGCTGGACTGTTCCCATGAGGCACAGGGTCAGACTGATTTGCATATAGCCATGTCTGAACTGGGGTGGCAGAGTGGGCTAAAGAACGGTGACGGATTAAACCCAGATCTATTGACTGGGTGTGAGTGTTTGATTGATTCAGATGCTCCGTCCATCACCACCCCCTTTTGTACCGCTTTTGGCCGCCATAAGTGTGGCAGGGTATGCTCAGACGTGAGTCCCTTGCTCACTTTGCCACTGGATTCAAGCAAGCCGGGCTGAAGACGGCTGGAATGCCAGAAACCGGTCCTCGGAAGCTTGTTTCCGGTCCAGGGAAGACATGGCTTGGCAGTTCGGGCTGGACTGTTCCCATGAGGCACAGGGTCAGACTGATTTGCATATAGCCATGTCTGAACTGGGGTGGCAGAGTGGGCTAAAGAACGGTGATGGATTAAACCCAGATCTTTTGACTGGGTGTGAGTGTTTGATTGATTCAGATGCTCCGTCCATCACCACCCCCTTTTGTACCGCTTTTGGCCGCCATAAGTGTGGCAGGGTATGCTCAGACGTGAGTCCCTTGCTCACTTTGCCACTGGATTCAAGCAAGCCGGGCTGAAGACAGCTGGAATGCCAGAAACCGGTCCTCGAAAGCTTGTTTCCGGTCCAGGGAAGACATGGCTTGGCAGTTCGGGCTGGACTGTTCCCATGAGACACAGGGTCAGACTGATTTGCATATAGCCATGTCTGAACTGGGGTGGCAGAGTGGGCTAAAGAACGGTGAGGATTAAACCCAGATCTTTGGACTGGGTGTGAGTGATTGATTCAGATGCTCCGTCCATCACCACCCCCTTTTGTACCGCTTTTGGCCGCCATAAGTGTGGCAGGGTATGCTCAGACGTAGGTCCCTTGCTCACTTTGCCACTGGATTCAAGCAAGCCGGGCTGAAGACGGCTGGAATGCCAGAAACCGGTCCTCGGAAGCTTGTTTCCGGTCCAGGAAAAACATGGCTTGGCAGTTCGGGCTGGACTGTTCCCATGAGGCACAGGGTCAGACTGATTTGCATATAGCCATGTCTGAACTGGGGTGGCAGAGTGGGCTAAAGAACGGTGATGGATTAAACCCAGATCTTTTGACTGGGTGTGAGTGTTTGATTGATTCAGATGCTCCGTCCATCACCACCCCCTTTTGTACCGCTTTTGGCCGCCATAAGTGTGGCAGGGTATGCTCAGACGTGAGTCCCTTGCTCACTTTGCCACTGGATTCAAGCAAGCCGGGCTGAAGACGGCTGGAATGCCAGAAACCGGTCCTCGGAAGCTTGTTTCCGGTCCAGGGAAGACATGGCTTGGCAGTTCGGGCTGGACTGTTCCCATGAGGCACAGGGTCAGACTGATTTGCATATAGCCATGTCTGAACTGGGGTGGCAGAGTGGGCTAAAGAACGGTGATGGATTAAACCCAGATCTTTTGACTGGGTGTGAGTGTTTGATTGATTCAGATGCTCCGTCCATCACCACCCCCTTTTGTACCGCTTTTGGCCGCCATAAGTGTGGCAGGGTATGCTCAGACGTGAGTCCCTTGCTCACTTTGCCACTGGATTCAAGCAAGCCGGGCTGAAGACAGCTGGAATGCCAGAAACCGGTCCTCGAAAGCTTGTTTCCGGTCCAGGGAAGACATGGCTTGGCAGTTCGGGCTGGACTGTTCCCATGAGACACAGGGTCAGACTGATTTGCATATAGCCATGTCTGAACTGGGGTGGCAGAGTGGGCTAAAGAACGGTGAGGATTAAACCCAGATCTTTGGACTGGGTGTGAGTGATTGATTCAGATGCTCCGTCCATCACCACCCCCTTTTGTACCGCTTTTGGCCGCCATAAGTGTGGCAGGGTATGCTCAGACGTAGGTCCCTTGCTCACTTTGCCACTGGATTCAAGCAAGCCGGGCTGAAGACGGCTGGAATGCCAGAAACCGGTCCTCGGAAGCTTGTTTCCGGTCCAGGAAAAACATGGCTTGGCAGTTCGGGCTGGACTGTTCCCATGAGGCACAGGGTCAGACTGATTTGCATATAGCCATGTCTGAACTGGGGTGGCAGAGTGGGCTAAAGAACGGTGATGGATTAAACCCAGATCTTTTGACTGGGTGTGAGTGATTGATTCAGATGCTCAGTCCATCACCACCCCCTTTTGTACCGCTTTTGGCCGCCATAAATGTGGCAGGGTATGCTCAGACGTGAGTCCCTTGCTCACTTTGCCACTGGATTCAAGCAAGCCGGGCTGAAGACGGCTGGAATGCCAGAAACCGGTCCTCGGAAGCTTGTTTCCGGTCCAGGGAAGACATGGCTTGGCAGTTCGGGCTGGACTGTTCTCATGAGGCACAGGGTCAGACTGATTTGCATATAGCCATGTCTGAACTGGGGTGGCAGAGTGGGCTAAAGAACGGTGATGGATTAAACCCAGATCTTTTGACTGGGTGTGAGTGTTTGATTGATTCAGATGCTCCGTCCATCACCACCCCCTTTTGTACCGCTTTTGGCCACCATAAGTGTGGCAGGGTATGCTCAGACGTGCGTCCCTTGCTCACTTTGCCACTGGATTCAAGCAAGCCGGGCTGAAGACGGCTGGAATGCCAGAAACCAGTCCTCTGAAGCTTGTTTCCGGTCCAGGGAAGACATGGCTTGGCAGTTCGGGCTGGACTGTTCCCATGAGGGACAGGGTCAGACTGATTTGCATATAGCCATGTCTGAACTGGGGTGGCTGAGTGGGCTAAAGAACGGTGATGGATTAAACCCAGATCTTTTGACTGGGTGTGAGTGTTTGATTGATTCAGATGCTCCGTCCATCACCACCCCCTTTTGTACCACTTTTGGCCGCCATAAGTGTGGCAGGGTATGCTCAGACGTGAGTCCCTTGCTCACTTTGCCACTGGATTCAAGCAAGCCGGGCTGAAGACGGCTGGAATGTCAGAAAGAGGTCCTCGGAAGCTTGTTTCCAGTCCAGGGAAGACATGGCTTGGCAGTTCGGGCTGGCCTGTTCCCATGAGGCACAGGGTCGGAGTGATTTGCATATAGCCTTGTCTGAACTGGGGTGGCAGAGTGGGCTAAAGAACGGTGATCGATTAAACCTAGATCTTTTGACTGGGTGTGAGTGTTTGATTGATTCAGATGCTCCGTCCATCACCACCCCCTTTTGTACCGCTTTTGGCCACCATAAGAGTGGCAGGGTATGCTCAGACGTGAGTCCCTTGCTCACTTTGCCACTGGATTCAAGCAAGCCGGGCTGAAGACGGCTGGAACGCCAGAAACCGGTCCTCTGAAGCTTGTTTCCGGTCCAGAGAAGACATGGCTTGGCAGTTCGGGTTGGACTGTTCCCATGAGGCACAGGGTCAGACTGATTTGCATATAGCCATGTCCGAACTGGGGTGGCAGAGTGGGCTTAAGAACGGTGACGGATTAAACCCAGATCTTTTGACTGGGTGTGAGTGTTTGATTGATTCAGATGCTCCGTCCATCACCACCCCCTTTTGTACCACTTTTGGCCGCCATAAGTGTGGCAGGGTATGCTCAGACGTGAGTCCCTTGCTCACTTTGCCACTGGATTCAAGCAAGCCGGGCTGAAGACGGCTGGAATGTCAGAAACAGGTCCTCGGAAGCTTGTTTCCAGTCCAGGGAAGACATGGCTTGGCAGTTCGGGCTGGCCTGTTCCCATGAGGCACAGGGTCGGAGTGATTTGCATATAGCCTTGTCTGAACTGGGGTGGCAGAGTGGGCTAAAGAACGGTGATCGATTAAACCCAGATCTTTTGACTGGGTGTGAGTGTTTGATTGATTCAGATGCTCCGTCCATCACCACCCCCTTTTGTACCGCTTTTGGCCACCATAAGTGTGGCAGGGTATGCTCAGACGTGCGTCCCTTGCTCACTTTGCCACTGGATTCAAGCAAGCCGGGCTGAAGACGGCTGGAATGCCAGAAACCGGTCCTCGGAAGCTTGTTTACGGTCCAGGGAAGACATGGCTTGGCAGTTCGGGCTGGACTGTTCCAATGAGGCACAGGGTCAGACTGATTTGCATGTAGCCATGTCTGAACTGGGGTGGCAGAGTGGGCTAAAGAACGGTGATGGATTAAACCCAGATCTTTTGACTGGGTGTGAGTGTTTGATTGATTCAGATGCTCCGTCCATCACCACCCCCTTTTGTACCGTGTAATTTTGTTGGGTGTCGGAGGTGCCTGATTTGTACCTCTATCACACATTCGTCTTTAAATATGGGTGTGAGTTGGGTGTCATTTACGCAGTATATAGTCGACTTCCTTACACCACTTAAATGTTGATGTTAATTTGTTACTGGTAAGTGGAGCTATCGCCTGTTTTTTTAGTTGTTTGTGGTGATTTTGTTGGCGGAAAGAATCAATTGAAGAGTGGTGATATTTGCAGTTTTTACTAGGTTGAGATTGGGATGATAATTAAAAAAAGATATAAAAAACAGCTACGCTTAATGAACATTATAATTAGGAATTAATATTTAAAAATCCTTTGAAATTCACTGAAAAAAACATAGGTTTCAGGCAGGTTATAGTTAGGAATTATCATTTAAAAAACCTTAGAAATTCATTGAAAAAACTATAGGTTTCAGGGGTGTTATAGTTAGCTGGACATTTCACTCATACAAAACCATTGAAATTCCTCTGTTATAGTTAGTTGTACTAAATGTAACTCTCGCGCCCGCAATCCACTGGTGATGATGTCACATATTACATCATTCATGACATGGTCAGTGACATCACTGATGACATCTCAAATGACATCACTGATGACATCATTCACATGACAATCAGATACTACTCATCATACACTACTATAACCTTTCATCACTCACTGTAAAATACAGAGTACCAAATTTGAATCCATTGACACAATACAAGTATCTAAAAACTCACTCAGTGATTCCTAGATGTACACACACATTTAATCAATTAACTATAGATTTACTCACATTGTTGTCAATGATCAATAGAACACTATCAAATATACTTATACACCTATATTACATCCACGGAGTCAGTGCCTGTTCTTCTTGAAATCTAAAAGCCAGGATTGGGAGAATATATATATATATATATATCCTACTGGCGGTCGCCAGTAGGTATATATATAGTTAGGACCTAGTTGCCATAGGAAATTCTGAACATTATATTGGGAATAACTTTGGCGCCGATTGAGGGATCTGCCTGTACTTTTCCTTAAATTTGCCTCGCTGAGCTCCGCTCCTTCCCTGAAAGTTTCGGGGGGATTCGTCAAGCGGGGGCCGAGAAAAAAGGGGGGTCCCAAAACGTGTTTTTCCCCATGTTAATTTCCATTGGGACATTCTGACAAGGCTACAGCTCGAACGGCTGAACGGAATTACACCAGATTTGGCAAAATGGTAGGGACTGGTATGCAGCAGTGCCTTTTGTATGTTTGGTGTAAATCCTTCCAGTAGTTCTTGAGAAAATTTAATTTGAAATGTTTCAAATGGAATTTTCTATGGGACCTTTAGACACGGGCACAGCCCGAACGGCTGTACGGAATTACACCAAACTTGGCAAAATGGTAGGGACAGGTATGCAGTAGTGCCTTTTCTATATTTGGTGAAAATCCCTCCAGTAGTTGCTGAGAAAATTGATTTGAGCAAATTATATATCTATATGCGCTCAGCATTCTATTGGGAATAACTTTGGCGCTGATTGAGGAATCTGTGTGTAATTTTCCAGAATTTTGGCCTGCTCCGCTCCTTCCCTGAAAGTTTTGGGGGGATTCGTCAAGCGGGGGCCGAAAGGGGGGTCCCAAAACGTGTTTTTCCCATGTTAATTTCCATAGGGACCTTTAGACACGGCTACAGCCCGAACGGCTGAATGGAATTACACCAAACTTGGCAAAATGGTAGGGCCTGGTATGCAGATGTGCCTTTGCTATGTTTGGTGAAAATCCCTCCAGTAGTTCTTGAGAAAATTTAATTTGAAAATGTTCAAATGGCATTTTCTATGGGACCTTTAGACACGGCTACAGCCCTAACGGCTGAACGGAATTACACCAAACTTGGCAAAATGGTAGGGACAGGTATGCAGTAGTGCCTTTTCTATATTTGGTGAAAATCCCTCCAGTAGTTGTTGAGAAAATTGAATTTGAGCAAATTATATATCTATATGTGCTCCCGTACGCGCACCGTACGCGTACGGTACGCGTACCGTACGCGTACGTGCGCGTACCCTTACGTGCGCGAGCGAGTTTCTGATTGGCTGGCAGTCAACTGTCAACATTCCAAACTGTCCAAACCAGGAAGTGTTGGCCACCATCTTGTTTTTCAGGAGAACTGAGGCACAAGAGAGACCAAAACAAGAGTGGAAAACACAATAAGGGGGCAGGGTAGAGACCCCCCAACCCTCTAGCCCTTCTCAGGGGGTCCCAAAAGGACCCCAAGGGCAAAAAAAGAATTGCGGGGTATGCTCACCGTACGCGTATGGTACGCGTACGGTACGCGTACCGTGCGCGTACCCCGTGATTTAAAAAAAAAAATGTTTTTGCACTTGGTGGTCCTTCTGGGAACCCCTGAGAAGGGCTAGGGGGTCAGGGGGTCTCAACCCTGCCCCCTTTTCGCGTTTTCCACTCTTGTTTTGTGCTCTCTTGTGCCTCACTTCTCCTGAGAAACAAGATGGCTGCTCAGGTGGTCCCAGAAGGATAATAACATATATAAACGTTATCCGCTAATAGAATTAGCATTTACAAAACCTTTCAAATTTATTGAAAAAAAATATAGGTTTCACGCCTGATATAGTTAGGAATTAGCATTTAAAAAACCTTGCAAATTCACTGAAAAAACCATAGGTTTCAAGCCTTATATAGTTAGGAATTAGCATATAAAAAACCTTGCAAATTCACTTAAAAAACCATAGGTTTCAGGCCTTATATAGTTAGGGATTAGCATTTAAAAAACCATTGAAATTGCTCCTATATAGTTAGTTGTACTAACTATATTTCGCGCACCCGCAATCTACTGCTGATGTTGTCACATATTACATCATTCATGACATGGTCAGTGACATCACTGATGACATCACTGATGACATATCAAATGACATCACTGATGACATCTCATTTGACATCACTGATGACATCATTCAGTGACTGTGTGTTTCTATAAAGTTTAAATATGTTTTACATATTGAAGAATGAGTGGATGTATAATTGTCTGGATGAAGGATTTAGTAGGTGTGTGACTGACTGTGAGTGAGTGATTAAATGTGCCTTACTAAATGCATGGGTTAGTGACTAAACTGTCTGAATGTGTGCATCAGTATGTCTGTTGTTGTGTAAGCTTCTGCATGTGTTGATCAGTAGCTATATGAGTGGCTATATGGGTTATTGATTGGTTGCCCAAGTATTTGAATGGGAAACTGAGTGTGTGTGTGGGTGGCTGGGAGGTGTGTGACTCTGTGCATAGATGTGTGAGCAGTTGATTCACTAGGTGTATGAGTTCAAGAGTACATGTGGATACAGCTACATGGGCGGTTGACTGTGTGCATGGGTGTGTTGGTGAGTGAATGGATATCTCAGTGCTACATGTCCAAGTAAGTACATATGTAAAACACAGTGCATGTGAGAGTTGGCATATATAAATGACTATACATGAGAGCCAGTGAATGTGCGAGTGGCTGTATGGATCATTGTGTACTTGTATCAGTGATTGTATAAGAGAGTAAGTATGTGTTAGTATATGCTTGAATAAGGAAGGTGTTGTGTGTATAACTGTATAGTTGAGGAAATGGAAGTGTGATCGATTCTTTGCATGACTGACTAGGTGTGTGAGTAACTCCATGGATGAGTGGCAGTGTGTGAGTGTCTGTATAGGTGTATGAGTGCATATGATAGTGTTGTATTAATGAGTGACTGTATGTATGAGTGATTCAATGGGTGAATGGGTGAATGAGTGAATGTGTGTGTAGATCTAGGAATCAGTGAGTGCGTATGTAGTAACTGGTATTGGTGTGTCAATGGTTTCAAGAATGGTAGTCTGTATTTAACACTGGGTGTATCAAAGGTTATATTAGAGTGTGAGGAGGTGCATCGTATTATCACATGAATGATATCATCAGTGATGTGATCAGTGATGTCAAATGATATGTCATCAGTGATGTCATCAGTGATGTCATTTGAGATGTCATCAGTGATGTCACTGACCATGTTATGAATGATGTAATATGTGACATCATCAGCAGTGGATTGCGGGTGCGCGAAATATAGTTAGTACAACTAACTATATAGGAGCAATTTCAATGGTTTTTTAAATGCTAATTCCTAACTATATAAGGCCTGAAACCTATGGTTTTTAAGTGAATTTGCAAGGTTTTTAAAATGCTAATTCCTAACTATATAAGGCCTATAAGGCATATACTAACACATACTTACTCTCTTATACAATCACTGATACAAGTACACAATGATCCATAGAGCCACTCGCACATTCACTGGCTCTCATGTATAGTCATTTATATATGCCAACTCTCACATGCACTGTGTTTTACATATGTACTTACTTGGACAAGTAGCACTGAGATATCCATTCACTCACCAACACACCCATGCACACAGTCAACCGCCCATGTAGCTGTATCCACATGCACTCTTGAACTCATACACCTAGTGAATCAACTGCTCACACATCTATGCACAGAGTCACACACCTCCCAGCCACCCACACACACACTCAGTCTCCCATTCAAATACGTGGGCAACCAATCAATAACCCATATAGCCACTCATATAGCTACTTATCAACACATGCAGAAGCTTACACAACAACAGACATACTGATGCACACATTCAGACAGTTTAGTCACTAACCCATGCATTTAGTAAGACACATTTAATCACTCACTCACAGTCAGTCACACACCTACTAAATCCTTCATCCAGACAATTATACATCAACTCATTCTTCAATATGTAAAACATATTTAAACTTTATAGAAACACACAGGCACTGAATGATGTCATCAGTGATGTCAAATGAGATGTTATCAGTGATGTCATCAGTGATGTCATTTGATATGTCATCAGTGATGTCATCAGTGATGTCACTGACCATGTCATGAATGATGTAATATGTGACAACATCAGCAGTGGATTGCGAGTGCGCGAAATATAGTTAGTACAACTAACTATATAGGAGCAATTTCAATGGTTTTTTAAATGCTAATCCCTAACTATATAAGGCCTGAAACCTATGGTTTTTTAAGTGAATATAATACTCGTGAGCAAGGGAAGTTGTTCCCGAAACGCGTTGAGTGGACTGTGAATAAACACCAGTTGTGTGAACCGAGCTGTTGGCCTGGACATCGATCTTTATGCAAAAGGGTGAACGAGCGTGTTGGAATATATATATATATATATATATATATATATATATATATATATATATATATATATATATATATATATATATATATATATATATATATATATATGGCATACAACGTCTTCAAAATGCAATTCTGCAGAGACAAGACGAACCCTGGACTTGTGCACATAATTCTTTATTGGAGCCCACACACCAAGTCGACCACAACATATTAATAGTGCCAACATTGCGTTGGAATCAAGTACATGACGCAATTCCTGAAAATGGCTTGTGACACCATCACAACTTTTCCAACAGCTGTGATAAACATCAAAACTTTAATATTTGCTGCATCCTATATTTTAGTATTTACTATATAAATAATTGTCTCACTTCAAACTAATATGAAAACGTTACTATACATATATAGTTACACTGTGCTGGACTTGCGTACCATATACGGGGATTTGCGCCCGGTACATGAACCTTATTTTTTTTTAATTGTATACAACCAACAATACAATGTTTCTTAAAATATATAAACTTATTACTGAAACACTTAAACTAATGCATTCAATTACAAAAAAATATTAAAACAATTTAATTGACATATACAATCAAATACTTACATATCTATACATACACTCTATTATATAATAATGCATTTCACAGTACACACTGTCACAAAATTTTACAGAATATCAAAGTTTAAAAAGAAAAATGTTTACTTTTTATAAATAAACATTTTCTTAAAACATTTTAATTTACAGTTTTAAATCTACAAAACTAGTTAATTAAAGAAAATATATTCAATACGTTTCAGTTTCAAAATACATTTAGCAAAAAAAATAAGTTAATAACATTTACTAAGAAATAATATGTTAGAAGAATGTTCTAGTTAGAAAACATTATAAAACATCTTTAATTCAATTTGAAAACTAAAGCATAGAGATATCATAATTAGAACCTAACATTTGGAAACGCTTAGAAATTCACTAAAAAAACAAAGGTTACATGGACATTATAGTTCAGAATTAGCATTTAAAAAAACATTAGAAAATCACTGAACAAACCTAAGGTTACAGGGACATTATAGTTAGGAATCCATGAGAGGGATTTTCATTTCCTGCTAGAGATGTGGACATTTGTGTGGCTTTCCCTCACCCTTTCCCCCAAATGAGCACAAATAATTTAGACAAGTATCTTAACTGTAAATGGACTAGTACTGACTTTCATGGAAGCCAGGCTACTGAAGAGTAAAATAATTGTAAGAAATATTTCTAGAATTGTGGTGAGTAAAAATGAACAGAAATAGAACAATATAGAAGAGGGTAAAATGATAGTCTATGTAATTTCCCTTTCTACAATGTCCTTGCTACTCATTACTAGTACTAAATAACTGCGATAGAGTGGGATATACAGCAGTGTTTCATATCTGATTGGCATATGCAGGCTCTGAGGCTTGCGCATCCAGCCTCTTGTCTTTGCAGACCAAGTTTGTGATCAGTCAGTGTCCTTGACGTGTGAGATATGATAGAGTACCCGGAATTGAAGATCCTACTTTCTGCCAATAATAACCTTAATCCCAACTAATGTTAAATTTCAGTAACTTAAACATGTTAAATCCATTCATATTGAGTTTTTTAAATAAATGTCTAATGATTGATGTTTGTGAGCAACAAATATCAAACCGTACATGCCATGACATTCAGGGGCAGCTTACTCATTCCCTGTTATCAATGCACATTGCCATGTCTCTGAAAAGGGTATTTTTAGGCCCCATGGAGCATAATATAATAATGTGCATGGCTGCAACATATTGTACATTTTGTAGCTGAAACCTTGATGCATTGGGGTCTGTTGTGGAAGTGATCTCATCCACATTTTAGCATGTTTACTCAGACAACCTCTTCATATTTCTTTTTTATACAATATGATAGCACCACCCTATCCCTTGTGCTTAAGCTATCCCCAACATTTTGATTAATGGTTAATTGAATTAATTATTAAAATTTGATTAACACATTTTAAATTGATTTTTAAATACAAGAGCCATTACACTAAACCAAATGTGATTGCTAACCCTGCCAATAGTAAATAGTCTTTATAATCATAATTGCATTAATAATTTTTAATCTATGTACATATTTTAATGGCATCCTATCACTAACCCAAATAAAAACAGTGGTCATTGTTACATTATTCTAAGAATATCTCACAAATGTATTTTCAGTTATTTTCATAGTCAACTATATTTAAAAGTATCAGTGTTGATTTTTTAATGTTACATTTTTTATTGAAGAAGATAATGGTTTGCAGTTTAATGGCAGCCAGATAAAAAAGTTGTAGCGGCAATGGCTTAAAGAGAATATATATTTGCCACCAGTATCTGCCCAAAAAGAAGTAGGATTGCCATGTGTTAAAATGACCAATTAGCAAACTAATTAATCACTAGCAATTACATCACAAGACCATCATCCCGTCAATGAAAGCACAAGAAATCACATGGCATGAAATTAGATCTAGATCAGCGGGAATGAACTTGTAGTTTTTGACCCAGATGAAATCTCCACACATAAATGACATGCCACAAAGGAGTGAGCTTTGATTATGGTGGCCAGCTTTAACCCTTCCAACAACTTCTTAATGAAACTGTAAGACACTGTACTGTGTCTTTGCATTCGTAAAATTTCCAAAACAAATGTTTTTGAAAGCTGAAATCGTTTTTCCTCTGTCTCTGGTCACTACTGGGTAGTTATAGTTAGGAACACGTTTCCAAAGAAAAAACATTTTTTGGTTTGTAGATAACTTTGGCACTGTTTGATGAATGTTCATGAAACTTTCCAAAAAAAAGGTTCATTGACCTCAGCTCCTTCCTGGAAAGTTTTGGGATGATCAGCCAAGTGGGGGCAGAGAAAAAGGGGGGTTACAAAATGTGTTTTCCCCATGCAATTTCCCAGAAGAAAATTAGGTACTGCTGCAGCCAAAACTGCGAATGGAGTAACACCAAATTTGGCAGAAGGATGGGTCCAGAGAGCATGTTTTTTGTGAAATAATGTAATCTATTGAACAGTTTTTGAGAAATGAAGGTTCAGAATCTCTGTAATGTTATTCTAGATATTAGCACTAGGAAGTAAGCTTGGCTTGGTCATGTGTTCAGCAATGTATTATTTGATTTTCTAGACCGGCCTGGGGTTTTACACAGAGACGTGATTGACCAGATTCATGAAAAGATGGCTCTCACTCTACAATGCTACATTCAGCAAAGTCACCCGGGTCCAGATGGCAGGTAAGGAATGGCAATGTCACAGCCAAGAAAATGGACTGTGTGACAGTCACACTGTGCCATTGACTGGACTGACAGACTCGAGAAAAAATGAAGACTTCCTGCTAGAGAGAATGTTAGTTCAGGAATTTACAAGAGGGCAAAGAGAAAATGTAATAATCAGACACTATTTCTATGTGTATAAGTAGAAGGTTAACATGGCCACTAGCAAGACTAATCGTCAGGAGAATGGTGGTACACAAACCAGGTTATCAACAATAGACACAGAAAAGTAGACGACTGGCCACTGGAAGGAATGTTCAGGAATTTGCAAGAGATACAAGAGGATGAAGACAACATGGAATTATGAAACACTACGTCTAGGTAAATAGGTGGAGGGTTAATATGCATTCTAGGAAGACTAATGGTCAGGAGACCCAAAGTGCACCAACCAGGTTATCAACAATCGAACTAGGGGTCAGGTACAACATAATCCCTGGTAATATAGAACAGCAATGGCCCTGAGTGATTACCAGTGGTTGAGATTAATCCAATTGTTCCATCCATCACTTTTTTGCATATTTTAGTGTGTCACCCTAAGTGGGACTGGTGTGCCCAGATGTGGGTCTTGTGCGCACTGTCACTGGAACCAAGCTATACCTGGCTGATGAGCCCTAACTACAGAGAAAAGAGTCCTGGGTTGCTTGTTTTCTGGTTCTGGGAGGACCTTGCCTCACAGTTCAGGCTGGAGAGTTCCCACTGGAGCTCGGTCAAAACTGATTTGCATATGACTGGGTCCAAAATGAGGTGGCATTGTGTTCGAAATAATGATGGACTGAGTGATTACCAATGACTGAGATTCATTTTAATTCAAGATTCCATCACAATTTGGTATACTTCCATGCAGCTAGAGAGCATAGCAGAGGGGTGACTGTGTGAAACTAACTGCAGCACACTGTCCCTGATTACAAAGCGAAGCACTGGGGTTGACTGCGCAGAGCTATCAGCAACATTGCCACCTTTGGTATGAAAGCACAGCACTGGGACTGGAAGCATACAGCTAGTATCATCAGTTGCAACACCCAAATTCAAATATTGTGCTACTAAATCCATCGGCCTCCACCTCCTGAGGTTGTGGTCTACTCCTTTGCCTTCTTATCATAATTCGGATAACCATATTCTTAAAAACATCAATTCATTAAAATGCCATGGGTTCCAGAAGTGATATCACGGGTTGCTTAACCCGGATGAAATTATACGCTGACCTATTGGCCCTGTAGGATGGCTCAGCAAATTAAACATTCACATCTCCAAATTCAGTAAATGAAGGCAAAGAGCTTGAATCTTGGTAAGACCGACTCAACCTACCATCCTTGTGGCGCCAGTAAATTGAGTGCCAATAAACAGGTTCATTGTAACATCTGCAATGTGCATCCTTTCAAAACTGTAGAAATGGAAATAGAAATTAAGTTATTATTGTCTTGCAGTGGCAGGGGGTTGCTTCCTAACCTCTAAAGACAGTCATTACAGTGGTACCAAAAATAAAGTTAGGTGTAGAAGTGCTACCCCCTGGTTGCCCCTAATTGACAACAGTTCTTATGATATAAGCTTAAAATATTTTTTATTAAATTAATGAAGTCTTGCTATTTTAATATTTTGTTCTATGTTCCAGACACAACAATTAGGGGAAGTGTTTATTTTCCCATTTTTCTTCGCCCACAAAGGAGGCCTGTTGTACTTAAAATTAAACTTCGATTCTTATTCCTATATTCTTGGTAAAATATCAGTTAAAACATTTTCAGGATGACCTTACACATGGATAATGACAATGTGGCTAACATCCCCCCACAGACCACACACCAAAAATCTCTGCAGCATCTTGGATTCCTCGCTCACCATGAACCGCCAGATCAACGCCATCTCATCATCCTGCTTCCACACACTACACCTGCTCCGAAATATCTTCAAGTGGCTCCCCACCAAGTCCAGAAAGACGGTCACCCACGCACTCATCATCAGCAGACTCAACAACAGTGAACATACTCTATGCCAACATCACCCGGAAACTCCTCAAGAAACTGAAGAGCATCCAGAACGCCTCTGCCAGACTCATCCTCAATACCCCCCACAACAGTCACAACACCATCCACCTGACATACCTACACTGGCTTCCAGTCAACAAAAGAATCACCTTTAAGCTCCTCACACAAGCCTACAAAGCCTTACACGACGCGGGACCTGCATACCTCAACCACTGCCTCGCATTCCAAGCACCCACTGAAGACCCACGGTTTGCCCAAATGGCCCTACCTGCCATCCCACGTATCTGCAAGTCCCGGGTCAGGGGAAGATCCTTCTCCTACCTTTGGGGCAAAGACCTGGAACACCCTGCCTCTCCACCGAAGGCAATCATCGTCACTGCCCCAATTCGGGAAGGACCTCAAGACCTGGCTCTCCGACTGAACCACAGGACCTTCAACAGATCAGCAGCCCCCCAGTGCCTTGAGTCCCTTACGGATGAGTTGTCACACTTTAGAAGTCACTTGATTGATTGATTGACATACATATTTGAAGCGAGGGAGAAGGGAAGGTGTTCAGTAAAGTATGTTTAGCTCCACTCGAAGGTGGAGTGGACCAGCATTCAGCATTTAGAAAGGCTTGTTCTCCGCTCAGTAATGCTTTTGCACGTCAAGTCAAGTCAAGTCAGAAATTTGTATAGCGCGCTACTCACCCAGAGGGTCTCAAGGCGCTTAAGGGAAAGCGGATTGTTACTGATCGAATAACCAAGTCTTAAGTTGCTTCCTGAATGAGAGGTGGTTCTGGGTGAGGCAGAGGCGAGAGGGGAGGGAATTCCAGGTCTTGGCCGCCAGGTAAGAGAAGGATCTTCCTCCCATGGTGGTTTTCGGATGCGTGGGATCACGGCAAGGGCTAGGTTGGCCGAACGTAGCTGGCGGGTGGGGGTGTAGAAGGATAGGCGATTGTTGAGGTAGCTGGGTCCAAGGTTGTGTAGGGCCTTGTTTGCGTGAGAGAGGAGACGGAACGTGATTCTCTTGCTTATAGGGAGCCAGTGTAGGTCTCTCAGGTGTTCTGATATGTGGTTGTGTCGAGGTATGTCCAGGATGAGTCAGGCGGAGGCGTTTTGAATGCGTTGAAGTCTTTTCTGCAGTTTGGCTGTGGTTCCGGTGTAGAGGGTGTTACCGTAGTCTAGTCAGCTGGTGACAAGTGCTTGGGTGACCATTTTCCTAGTTTCAGTGGGAATGTGTAGGATGTTAAAACATGATGATGAAACGGTGTTGACTTGTTTGGTCATGGATAGGGAGGAGTCTAGGATGAATCCTAAGTTGCGGGCATGGTCCGTTGGTGTGGGTGCGCTGCCTAGTGCCGGAGGTCACCATGATTCGTCCCAGGCAGAGGGGGATGTTCCTAGGATGAAGACTTCCGTCTTGTCCGAGTTTAGTTTTAGGCGGCTGTTCTTCATCCATTCGGCTACATCTTTCATCCCTTCGTGTAAGTTGGTTTTGGCGGTGGTTGGGTCTTTGGTGAGGGAGAGGATCAGTTGAGTGTCGTCAGCGTAGGAGATGATGTTTAGGTTGTGTTGGCGCGTGATGGATGCGAGGGGGCTCATGTAGACGTTGAAGAGGGTGGGGCTGAGCGAAGATCCTTGTGGTACGCCGCAGATGACTTCGGTGGCCTCTGATCTAAAAGGGGGGTGACGGATTCTTTGGGTTCTTCCGGCGAGGAACGATATGATCCAGTCCAATGCCTTATCTTGTAGTCCGACGTTCCTGAGGCGATGTACTAGGGTGTGGTGGCATACCGTGTCGAATGCTGCGGAAAGATCTAGGAGGATGAGGGCCACTGTTTCCCCGTTGTCGAGTAGTGTTCGGATGTCATCTGTAGCTGCAATGAGGGCGGTCTCTGTGCTGTGGTTAGCTCGGAATCCAGACTGTGAGGGGTCAAGGGAGCCGTTAGACTCGAGGAAGGCGGCGAGCTGGTTGTTGACGGTCTTCTCGACGACTTTGGCGGGGAACGGGAGGAGCGAGATGGGACGGTAGTTCTTAAGTTCGGTGGGGTCTGCTGTAGGTTTCTTCAGGAGGGCGCTGAGTTCGGCATGCTTCCAGCTTTCCGGGAAGGTAGCGGTGTTGAACGAGCAGTTGATGATATCCCGGAGTTGGGGTGCGATGACGGAGTCGGCCTTATTGAAGATGTGGTGGGGGCATGGGTCGGTTGGAGAACCGGAATGGATGGAGTTCATCATGCGTATGGTTTCTTCGGTGTTGATTGGGGTCCAGGCGCGGAGGGTGGTGGTAGGGGGCTTCAGTTCGAAGGTAGGGGGAGAGGACAGGTCGCTGAAGCTGTTGTGTATGTCTGCGACCTTGCTGTGGAAGAACGAGGCTAGTGAGTCGCATAGATCTTGAGAGGGAGTGATGTCGTTGTTGCCGGCGCTGGGGTTGTAGAGCTCATTGACGATGTTGAAGAGTTCTTTGCTGTTGTGGGCGTTGTTGTCTAGTCGGTTTTTAAATGCTGACTTCTTAGTGGTGCGGATCAGCTGGTGGTGTTTGCGGGTGGCGTTCTTGAAGGCGTTCATGTTGTCTGTGGTTGGGTTTTTTCTCCAGATTTTCTCGAGGGTGCGGCAGTTCTTTTTGGAGGTCTTAAGGTCGTCGTTGAACCAGGAAGCTCTTTTGATTTCTGGTCTGATGGGACAGTTTTTCAGGGGTGCTAGTTTGTCAGCGCAGTGGGTGATCCATTGTGCAAGGTTAGAGGCTGCTTGATTTGGGTCCGTAGATCTGGCGGGAGGGTTTTGGTTCAGTGATGTGGTGAGCTGGTCGAGGGTAATTTTGTTCCAGTTTCTGCGGGGAGCCTGTTGCGGGTGGTGGTGGGTCGTTGTCTTTCTGAAGCTGAAGTGGACGCAGCTGTGGTCCGTCCAGTGGAGTCCTGTGGTGTGGTTAAAGGAGATGTGTTTGCTGGAGGAGAAGATTGGGTCGAGCGTGTGTCCGGCTTAGTGGGTGGGGGTGTTCACCAACCGTTTGAGTCCGAGATTGGCGAGGTTATCAAGCAGGGTGGTGGTGTTGTTGTCATTGTTATTCTCCAGGTGAAAGTTGAGGTCTCCTAGAAGAATGTAGTCCTCGGAAGGGAGGGCATGTGGGCTGACAAGGTCGGCGATGTCTTCGCAAAATTGTGTACGAGGTCCTGGGGGTCTGTATATGAGGGTGCCTCTGAGTGTTGTCTTGGGGTCGGAGTGTATCTGGAAGTGGAGGTGTTCGGTGTCTCTGAGGGTGTCATCGGAGCAGGTCGAGATGCAGATGGTGTTCTTGTGGACAATCGCGATGCCTCCTCCTGTTTTGTTGGTGCAGTCTCTTCGGATGATCTTGTATGCATCCGGGATGGCTATGGCGATGTCGGGTGCAGATGAGGCATTCATCCAGGTTTCCGTGAGGAAGGCGACGTCTGGATTTGTGGTGTCAAGTAGGTTCCATAGTTCTATGGCGTGTCTGTGGACCGAACGGGTGTTGAGCAGGATGCACTTCAGGTGGTTGTTGTTGGGGCTCTGTTTGGCGTTTGTGGATGTAGTGTGGGTTCTGATGCAGCAAAACGTGCATGATTGGCAGGTGAAAGGTCCATGGGTACGGCCTGGGGCAGCTCGGTGGCAGTCGGGGAGTCTGCCGGTGTTGAGGGCGGTGAGGGTTGCTGTGTCGTATGTTCTGCGGGGGGGATGGTGACTACGGGGACCAGGGGCTCTGGCGCTGGGCGCGATCCAGGCGCGGACGGGCGTAGACGGGCTCACAAGCTCATGTGGCGCGTTGTGCTGTATTCTATAGTTTTGAGCCCTTGGTCTGTGGTTCTATAAGCTATGGACCTGGATTTGTATAGGTGAACGGTAGTTGTGGCCTGAGCTTGCAGACTGGAGAGTCCTGATGGCTTTCTTACACCTTTTGATACAGTCCCATGTGGAATCGTGGATGCTGGGTAGAGAATGGTAAACTCTCCACCAATATCCCCATAATCTATATATATATATATATATACTGGGTTATTAAGGGAATATGAAAAC
Source organism: Lissotriton vulgaris (assembly GCF_964263255.1). Taxonomy (NCBI): domain Eukaryota; kingdom Metazoa; phylum Chordata; class Amphibia; order Caudata; family Salamandridae; genus Lissotriton; species Lissotriton vulgaris. Next base: position 275,189,878 of record NC_141700.1, on the reverse strand, counting down.
AAATTGTACAAACCTGTTTCTCCCCACCCTCTCATATTCCAGTCCTTATAGCATGAATCATTTCACCTGCCTGAGATAGACTACCCAATAAAAATTACTGAGAAGAAGTACCTTTTTTTTCCTCTTTGTTAGTAACCTTGTCTTCTCTTTCTGGTGTCCAATTTGCCATTTTGCCCCCTTTCTCCCTTGAGCATCCACCTTTATAGGCCCCTCTGCTCTCCAGCCCACAGTATCGGCAAGTTCAGCTCCACACCCGTGCCCAGTCCTTGTTGAGTCTACAGACCAATCAATCAATCAATCAGTGACACTTATAAAGCGCGCTACATACCCGTGGGGTCTCAAGGCGCTGGGGGGGGGGAGCCGCTACTGCTCGAACAGCCAGGTCTTCAGCTTCTTCCTGAAGGAGAGGTGGTCTTGGGTCAGGCACAGGTCGGTCGGGAGGGAGTTCCAGGTCTTGGCGGCCAGGTGGGAGAAGGACCTTCCTCCTGTAGTCGCTCTTCGGATGCGGGGGACGGCGGCGAGGGCGTGGTCGGCTGATCGGAGGTGGCGTTTGGGAGCGTAGAAGTTGACTCGGCTGTTGAGGTAGCTCGGGCCTTGGTCGTGTAGGGCTTTGTGTGCGTGGGTGAGGAGGCGGAAGGTGATTCTTTTGTTGACGGGGAGCCAGTGAAGGTCTCGCAGATGTCCGGAGATGTGGCTGGTTCGTGGGATGTCGAGGATGAGTCTGGCTGAGGCGTTCTGGATCCGCTGGAGTCTCTTCTGGAGCTTGGCGGTGGTCCCGGCGTAGAGGGCGTTGCCGTAGTCCAGTCGGCTGGTGACGAGGGCCTGGGTGACGGTCTTCCTGGTCTCGGTGGGGATCCACCAGAAGATCTTCCGTAGCATGCGTAGGATGTTGAAGCATGCCGAGGAGACGTTGTTGACTTGCCTGGTCATGGAGAGGGAGGAGTCCAGGATGAAGCCCAGGTTGCGTGCATGGTCTGTCGGTTTGGGTGCGGTGCCCAGGGCGGGAGGCCACCAGGAGTCGTCCCAGGCGGAGGGAGAGGAGCCCAGGATGAGGACCTCCGTCTTGTCCGAGTTCAGTTTCAGGCGGCTGGTCGTCATCCACTCGGCTACCTCTTTCATCCCTTCGTGCAGGTTGGCTCTGGCGGCGGCGGGGTCGTTGGTCAGGGAGAGGATCAGCTGGGTGTCGTCGGCGTAGGAGATTATGCTGAGGTTGTGTTTGCGTACGATGGCCGCGAGGGGGCTCATGTAGACGTTGAAGAGGGTGGGGCTCAGAGATGATCCTTGGGGGACGCCGCAGATGACTTCGGTGGCCTCTGACTTGTACGGTGGTAGGCGGACTCTCTGTGTTCTCCCGTCGAGGAAGGAGGTGATCCACTCCAGCGCCTTGTCCTGGATTCCGACGTTGCTGAGGCGCCGTACTAGGGTGCGGTGGCAGACCGTGTCGAATGCCGCGGAGAGGTCTAGGAGGATGAGGGCCGCTGTTTCTCCATTGTCCATCAGGGCTCGGATGTCGTCGGTGGCGGCGATGAGGGCGGTCTCGGTGCTGTGGTTGGCTCGGATTTACAAAAGGGGGTGGTGGTGATGAACAGAGTGTCTGAATTGAGCAGACCACTCTTACCCAGTCCAAAGATCAGGGCTTGATCCATCACCGTTATTTATCTCACTGCCCCATCCCAGCTCAGAACCTGGCTATATGCAAATCAGTCTGTCCCTGGCCCAGTGCATCATGGGAACAGGGCAGACTAAACTACCAAGCCAATTCTTTACCAGAAAGGAGACAAGCTACCAGGGACCGGTTGGCTCGGAAGCCGGACTGTGAGGGGTCGAGGGATCCGTTCGTCTCGAGGAAAGCGGCCATCTGCTTGTTGACGGTCTTCTCGATGACTTTGGCTGGAAACGGGAGGAGCGAGATGGGGCGGTAATTCTTGAGGTCGGTGGGGTCCGCTGTTGGTTTCTTGAGTAGGGCGCTGAGTTCGGCGTGTTTCCAGCTCTCGGGGAAGATGGTGGTGTCGAGGGATGTGTTGATGATGTCTCGCAGGTGGGGTGCGATGACAGCGTCGGCTTTGTTGAAGACGTGGTGAGGGCAGGGGTCGGTCGGTGATCCGGAGTGGATGGAGTTCATCGTGCGGATGGTGTCTTCGGTGCTGATCGGGGTCCAGGCGTGGAGGGTGGTGGTGGGGGGTGGTTGTTCGGTCATGGTGTGCGTTGGTTGGTTGTTGAAGCTGTTGTGTATGTCCGCGATCTTGTTGTGGAAGTATGAAGCCAGGGAGTTGCAGAGGTCTTGCGATGGGGTGATGTCGTTGTTTCCTGCGCTGGGGTTGGAAAGCTCTTTGACGATGTTGAAGAGTTCCTTGCAGTTGTGTGCGTTGTTGTCCAACCGGTCCTTGAATGCTGTTTTCTTGGCGGCGCGGATCAGCTGGTGGTGTTTCCGGGTGGCAAGTTTGAAGGAGGTCCTGTTGTCCGGTGTCGGTTCCCTTCTCCAGACTTTCTCGAGGGCTCGGCAGTTCTTCTTGGAGCTCTTGAGTTCGTCGGTGAACCATGGGGCTTTCTTGCTGCCGGGTCTGCTGGGCGGGGTCCTCAGTGGGGCGAGTTCGTCCGCGCAGTTGCTGATCCACTTCGTGAGGTTGTCGGCGGCCTGGCTGGGGTTCGCTGAGCTGGCAGGAGGGTGCTGGCTCAGGGAGGTGGCGAGCTGGTCTGCTGTGATCTTGTTCCAGCTTCTGCGGGCGGTCTGTTGCTGGTGGTGGTGGGTCGTTGTTTTCTTGAAGGTGAAGTGGACGCAGCTGTGGTCCGTCCATTGAAGCTCTGTGGTGTGGCTGAAGTTGATGTCCTTGCTGGATGAGAAGACAGCGTCGAGTGTGTGTCCGGCGAGGTGGGTGGGGGTGGACACCAGTTGCTTGAGTCCCAGGTTGGTGAGGTTGTCGAGCAGGGTGCTGGTGTTGCGGTCGTTGTTGTTCTCCAGATGGAAGTTGAGGTCTCCCAGGAGGATGTAGTCAGCGGAGGGGAGGGCATGTGGGCTGACGAAGTCGGCGATGTCCTCGCTGAATTGTGTGCGTGGTCCAGGGGGTCGGTAGATCAGGGTGCCTCTGAGGGTGGTGTTCGGGTTGGTGTGGATCTGGAAATGCAGGTGTTCGGCGGTGGTCAGGGAGTTGTCGGTGCTGGTCGTGAGACAGATGGTGCTCCTGTGGATGATGGCGATGCCTCCTCCCATCTGGTTGGCGTTTCGGTCCCTCCGGACGATCTTGTAGCCCTCTGGGATGGCGATGGCGATGTCGGGAGCTGAAGAGGCGTTCATCCAGGTCTCCGTGAGGAAGGCAACGTCTGGAGCTGTGGTGTCGAGGAGGTTCCAGAGTTCGATGGCATGTCTGTGGATGGAGCGGGTGTTGAGCAGGATGCACTTGAGGTGGGTACTGCTGGTGTTCGGCTTGGTGGGTGCTGGTGCGAGGCAGGTCCGGATGCAGGTGAACTTGCAGGCGTGGCAGCTGAAGGGTCCGTGGGTACGTCGTGGAGAGGCTTGATGGCATTCTGGGAGTCGGCCGGTGTTGAGAGCGGTGAGGGTGGCGGCGGAGTACGTCAGGCGGGACCAGTGCTTTAAATGTGCCGGTACTCATCGGTACTGAGTACCGGCACTTTTCTTTAGTCAGGGGCAGTACCGGTACCCTGATTGATGGTATGACAGGCTAAGGTTTGCTATCGCCTCGCAATAAGGACAAATGTCGCTCTGCATTTCACAGCCGCACTGAGCCTCTGAAGTAAACTTTTGCAGGAACGCTGCCAAAGTCCAGTAGTGCATATTAAAATTGCCCCACACTACAGGGGTTGGGAAGGGCTTGCATCACGCAGACCTGGCACTGTTGATTAGGCATTCAATAACCATTCTGCCGCAAGCCCCCACCTCGTCCCCCCATTCAGTCAGGTGCGTGAAATGACCAGGCGTTGGGCTGCCGGTCAGTAATTCAGTCCATTTAAAGAACTGCACTGGCCATAGAAAGCGAGTGGCAGCCAGTTTTCTTATGTCCGTTTTTTCAGCACAGCAACTGCTTTCCTTTTTGTGTCCCTTCAACCCTAATCGCTGCATTTACATAACAGCGACTGATCCATGAGTATGAAGGTAGCCCTGCCCAAAGAGCAATTAATAGCAGAGAATGCTACAGCACCCAAGGAACTGGATCCGGTTGGGGGAAAAGGACATGAACATAGAAGGAAAGGGGAGGGAGGAATGTAAAATAAGTGAGGTGACAGCTGAAGTTAGAATTGCCACTTTTTTCAGATAAAAATACCAGATATTTGTTCAGTTTTGAAATGGGTCCTTAGGAATTGTATTTTAACACAAATTTGTGTAAAGTAAAAAATCTGCTGTATTTCTTGAGGTAATGGGTTTATCTGTTGATGAACCACATGCAATTACAATTGAATCGCCTCTTTTAATGCAGGGAAGCAGTCTGATAAAGAGAGATGAACTAACCATTAGGCTGAAATTTAGTTTAAAAAGCTTCCTTGCAGAATTTACAGGGCGCAACGGAGCATGCGCACACACACTCACTCACACGTGCACAGTCACACACACATGCACACAGTCACACAAACACACACATGCACACACACACACACACACACACACACACACACACACACACACACAAACTTTCACAGCTTGGAAATAGTTTTGTACTTTTGAAGTGAAAAAATGATTTATGCTTTTATTTACTGGGAAAAATATCAATCCTGATTTAGCAAGTTTTTTTTTTTGCAAGTCTTTTTTTAAAACTACAGGCCTCAACCGTAAGTATGTTCTATCAACACAATTAATGAAATATAGGGCAACAAATTACTGTCCAGGTGGCAAATGTAGGGTATGGGTACATCAGGGAGGAGAGAAGATGAGGCAAGTGAAGGAAAAACCAGTGACAAAATGTAAGAGACTTGTAAGAGAGGCAGAACCCAGGAGGGAAGGTTGGAGGCTGGGGTAGAAATGAGAGGTGAATCAAGAACGGAGAAGAGGTGTAGAATTAAAGATACTGAACCAGCTAGAGACAGGAAGAGCCTGGCAATAGGGAAAAAGGCAGAGGCAGTGCTTTAAATGGGACGGTACTCACAGGCACTGAGTACTGCCACTTCTTATTTGTATCACTGTTAATAGCAGCACTTCACCACTGCCCAGGAGAGTACCAGTACTCATGAAAGGTAAGCTCATTGGCTGCTAGTGCTGGTGAGCACTAGGCTGTCCGAGAAGAAGCGCTCTCTGACAGCCAAGGCGCTTCTGTTGTCCATAGCTCAGCAGCTTTTTTGTACATGTCTTCTTGTTTCTTTGTGTGTTTGCTGTGCAAGCTTGATGATATACAGCATTGTGGCAAACAACAACAAATAACGGTATGACATTAAAGAAGTTGCAAATATTACAAAACAAGGACATTTTTTAACATGTTATGCTGTTTGGCTTTCATTTTCTGTAATTATTTAACCTGTTTTGTTAATATAATGCATTTCCGTTGTGTTTTGATATGTGCTGCAGCTGGTATAGAAGTTAATATGTATCATCATAGCTTGGCCTTAGCCCCGCCCATAGCCCCACCCACTTGCCACACTCTAGTTCACTTTTTTTTCATATTTATATAGCGCGAACTCGACCCGAAGGTATTGGAGCGCTTTACATGACACACACACCCAGCCAGATTCCTTCTTCGTATTCTTCCGGGTCATCTTACTGCTGTTCTGTCCTTTACTTCACCCCTATTGTGTCTACACCATGGATACAGTCTCTAGAGGCTGGTCCTGGTTCTTCTGCTGTTTTATTTACCAGATGTGTGTGTGTGTTTGCTTAATTATACGGGACCTGCATCAACGTTTAATGATTCTTTTCAGGCCGTCTGTGTCCCGTGGGCGGGAAGGATGGTGCGATTTACTCATCTCTTATCGTAATTGTTGTTTTCTGCCGCTTCCTTTTGTTACCCACCCACGCTTCTCCGTCCACCCACTTGGAGCTGCCACTTTGTTTGTCGGTCTTTCCTCGGTCTGTTACGAGCAGAGGTGGCGGAGATCCGCAGTGCAGTGCTGAGCTGATGTGACTCCAAGGGCTGGAAATGTCCGCACACGAAGCCGGAAGCCCGGGCGCCATTCACTCTACAAGTCAGTCTTCCGGAGAACTGCAGAGACCGTGGTGGACGTCAGTCCATGAAAGAGGATTGTCTGCCCTCTGTCAGCATTGCATTCAGAGTGTTAATTGTCATTGTTGTCTTTTAAAGTGGGAGAATTCAGTGATGTATGATTCTGGGCCCTCCTACCTGCCCGAAGCTTTATAGGGCCCGGGTCACTAAGTTAATGCAGCGCCTTTCTCTGGTTTTCCTGCCTCTGGGCACCTGCTTCCCAATCCACCTATTTCCTAGGGAAACATTTAAAAGCTGCTCCAGCATTTTGCACCAGCTGGAAGAGGCTGGCCTTACTTACCCCCTTGGTTTCAATACTGTGTAACACAAAAGCGGACGAGACCCGCGTGTGATGTGTGGGCACATTTTGCGGAGGGGAGTGTGACTGTGAATAGTGTCGGGGGACTGTGTCAAAAAGCACCCGCTGCCCCTCCCGCGTGATCACCCTTGCCCTCATGCAAAATTGGAGAAATGCAAGCCCCCGGTAATCTGCATGACGTCACGAAAAGTGGAGTCATAGGCTCATCCATGAATTGACATTACTTGATCTTTCATCCTCTTTGTTATCACTGATGAAGCAACTTTACAAGAAGTAAATTCCCTTCGTTTGTCCTCATTGAAATAAATAAAACCTAATTAAAAGAAACATCTGTATGCTGTTGCTCAATTGAGTGGATGAACATTGCATGCCGTGTACTGGATTGTAAAGGTCCCCGGGCTCGCTCGAGTCTTTCAGTTGACATATGGAGAGTGGGGTTCCTATTGGAAGCCAAACGGACCGGGGTTGCCACCAGTAGTTTGGTCACCTATCAACCCTGCTCCGACTACCAAGATTGTCTTCACTGAGAGTACTTTGTCATGAAAGAGGCAGATCTCAGTTTGGAGAAATATAAAAGCAGAGGATACCGGTCTAATCATCCCATGCTGGCCTACCTACCTCTGGTTCGATTTTTTTCCCAAATGTGCGAAACATATTTTTGAGAAACCAACAATTTTCGTAATAAATACACTGGGCTCCAATTCAAATTCCAGGTATTGTATGAAAATAAAGCTGCATCAACATTTCGTATAATTCCTGATTGACTAGGTGATTTATTATTATACTTTTTTCCTAAAAAAAAGAGTTTTAAAAAGCGTGATGGGAAATGTTAAAAAAGGGGTTTTAGTAGTAGGCTTTTTTCTGTGTCCTTCGTGACAGCCTATTTTCTATATCCACCATGGCATCCTGTTTTCTATGTCCACCATGGCATCCTGTTTTCTATGTCCACCATGGCTGCCTGTTTTCTATGTCCACCATGGCTTCATCTTTTCTATGTCCACCATTGCAGCATGTTTTCTATGTCCACCGTGGCTGCCTGTTTTCTATGTCCACCATGGCTGCCTGTTTTCTATGTCCACCATGGCTTCATCTTTTCTATGTCCACCATTGCAGCATGTTTTCTATGTCCACCGTGGCTGCCTGTTTTCTATGTCCACCATGGCTGCCTGTTTTCTATGTCCACCATGGCTTCATCTTTTCTATGTCCACCACCATTGCAGCATGTTTTCTATGTCCACCATGGCATCCTGTTTTCTATGTCCACCATGGCTGCCTGTTTTCTATGTCCACCATGGCTTCATCTTTTCTATGTCCACCATTGCAGCATGTTTTCTATGTCCATCGTGGCTGCCTGTTTTCTTAGTCCACCATGGCAGCCTTTTTCCTTAGTCCACAATGGCAGCATGTTTTCTATGTCCACCATGGCAGTATGTTTTCTATATCCACTGCATTTTTATAGAAGAAAAGGAAGCAGAAGACAAGGGCACAGGAAATCGTGCTGAATTGCTAAGATCAGGTTGAGGTGTTGAGAAAAGAGACACCATGACAGAGATAGAGGTGTAAAGAGGGGGGAATGGGAAAAAAACAGAGGGTGGGGGGACGGAGGATGCTCCGGATGTTTTTAGGGATTGAAAGTGAAAAAGAGGAGGGGAGTGGGCACACAAGTGTGAAGGAGCAGAGGGAACAGTCACAAGTAAGAAGAGAGGATTTCAGAGGGGGCAGATGTGGGCAACCCAACTATCTGTGGAAAAAAGTTATGATCCTTTCAACGTTTTGGAACTACAGAGCTTCCTTATTGTATTTATTTTAAGGGGCCCATACAGGGATACCATCCCTTAGTTAAGGCCCCATGCTGCATGTATTCTTCCCTATCTTTCCTTCTCTTTCCAAAGGCAATGAAAAAATGATGTATTTATATGTAATACGCCACACACACAACACCAAGAGACTGATCACCAAGTATTGGAGATTACTACAGTCTGGACTAGATTTCAAGGGCATTTTTAATAAAAACACACACACATTTTACTTACCAACGCAGGATTAATCTAAATAAATTGGACTCCAGAATTCCTAATAACAATAGAACAACAAGGCCCTAAAAAGAGGCTCTTCCGCTTGCCAAGGCTATGGAAACAGCGAGGCATCATTTTAGTTGATTCAGTACCCCATCCCCCAAATGGGAAAAGATAAAACAATTTCCCTTAAGCCATTTGTAACAATAGTAATTATGCGCACTTGCTAATATGTTCAGCCTCCTACAGTTGAAGAGACTGAGAGAGAGAGAGAGAGAGAGAGAGAGAGAGAGAGATCAAAGTACACAGTGGTAATGTGTGGATGGAGAATCCCGAGTCTTTGGTTTCAGACCACTTCAAGAAAGCCAGACATAACATCAACCAGATGTGATATCGGGATCTTGAAATAATAAAAAGCAAACGTGAGGTAAAAGAAGATGTTGCAAAGAGAAGCTGTATGGATCAAACAAGCATTGGCAAAAACAGGAAGTCTAACCTTTGGGACCTATTGATTTTGTCAGTTGTTTTTAGCGAGGCTGTGCAACATGGCTAAAGACTGAAGACTAAACAAAACACGGCACTATGATATGTCCACCCTCCTCATTTATTATGCGCACCTACAAAATGACGCAGGCCCTTTTTTGTTTTATTTATCAGTCCGAGTTGGATCTGTAAATAAAAATAGCGAATAGTAGCGTGAAAATGTTTTTTTCTTTTTTTTTTGAGGTACGAGTAGCAAAATTGAGGGCGTTGCTGGGGAAGGAAATAATACAGGGGAGTGAAGCAACATAAGGCAGATGCAACACTGAGGGTTTGGTTAGGGAAGCAATATGTAGGGTGGGACAAAGAGAAGCATACTGGCTACAGAGAGGAATTTGGGCCTGTTAGGTCGTATAGCAATGGGAGGAGAAGCAGACGAGTGTGAGCATTATACAGAGGAGGCAAGAAAGAAAGAGCAACACTGAGCACGGGGGGCATGAGGGAGACAGCTGGAAAACTCATACACTCTTGTGGAATGCCTATCAAAAAGAAAAAAGTAGGCTTAAAAACTGAACCGTGGAAGGACTCAAGAAATGCGTCCATGTTCCATTGGAGGGACAGACACAAGAAGAGTTAGTAAAGTCCACAGAAGTTGACAAATTGACAAATAAGAGGCTATCAAATGAGAGTGACAAAAAATAACCAATGGCACGAAGTAAGAGGACCCTAAGCCCCCTGTAGGCAGGCAATAGATCTTTTTGCCAATAGACAGCTTTGCCAGTGTCTTAGGCAAGACATAAAAATATCTACAGCTTGATCTCAAAGGATCTCAATGATCAGTTAAAATAGCACGCTTTTATAACTACTTTACATAGTCAAAGTTTGCTGGTTTCTGTAATTGTTTATTTTTTACTGTCTTATTATAACCCGAATTCTTTATTACTTCATGTTACCAATGAGGAACCTTTAACATTATTGAATAGGAATGTTCCACCTTTTTTCCATTGTGACACTGACCCTTTCCCTTTTATTCGTCTGGCAGTGTTATAAACACCAATCTAAAAAAAAAAACAACTCTGCGGGTCACCCATCTTTTAACAACATCATGAATTACTCTTCCAACTTTTCGACAAAATTAAGGAAGTACTTTGTTGCAATCGGTTTACACTGTTAATTATGCATAGTGGTACATCCCGCTCTCCCCCCCGACCCCTATCTGTTGGTGTGTTTCACTGGAGGCTGCTTTGGAATGTTGAGATCCACCAGGCAGTCTGGAGAGTGGGTGACAGAATAAAGACTGCTTCTTCTCGCTATCGCTTCAAGAGTCTTTATTTACAACACTGGCGACAAATTTGGCGCAGGGGGCCATCCTGTCACCCCACCCCCCCTTCTCGATGCTCTCTCCAATCTTTGCACGGGTGATGTGGTGAGATCCTTCACGGTTGTACAGAAGTGTCTAGAGGATTTTGTTCGACATGTCAAGCTAGCTGGAGGTTCCTGGAGACCACTGGAACAGAGCGTGATCCATGCGGAGAGTGAAGTTATTCAGTTCCAGGAGCTGAGTTGTCCTAGTACAGGTGGGACGGACTTCATATCATCGCCTGCTGTGGTTGATAAGCCGGATCGTCTGTGGCGTAGTTTTGTGTTCCAGTGTGTTGCCTATGTGGAGGTAACTTCAGTCAGATTCCCCACCTTGCCGGCTGCCTAGCGGAGTATCGGGATTGTCGCTGCTTCCCGCAACCGACTGGAGGGGCCATCTGTGTTCGTCCCCGTGTGTGCAGGAGAGGCTGTGGCAGTGGGGCTGTGGGTCACCTTGGACCTACAAGGCTCCGTGTTCCTTCTCGTCGGAGCTGAGATGAGGGAGCCAGCTTTGTCGTCCCGCTCGGCGCTGGTGAGGCAGGGGCTGTGGAGCATTGTGTTTCACCTCAGGACCTGCAGTGCGTGTTGTTCTTCGTCGTCCTCAGCACAGGTCGTGCTTGTCCTTGCCTCTGTTGACGCCCTTCGTTTCCTCACAGGGCACTGGTGATTCTTCGGCAGTGCGTTGTGGAGCACTGCTTGCTTGATTTCTCCTCAGCCTTCTCCTCGTCAGGTTGCCGGCGCACCAGTCACTTCAGCACCGGTCCCACTTTCCGGTTCCTGTCCACAACTCGGCTGCGTTCCTCCATTCCTCCAGGGAGCAGCTTGGCGGTTTCCAATCGTCAGAGTAATGTGTCCGTTCCCCTCAGCACATTTCACGTCAGGCTGCCGGCCCTCCAGCCCCTTCAGCACCGGTCCTACTTCCAGGTCCCGGACTACATTTTTGCCAACATTGATCGTCTTCTACGGACAGTTTCTTCATTATAGAACAATTTGAACCCTCCATAACTCCAGGTAAGAGTTAATTTCACAAGGCAATTACCTATCCGCACTGACTCTAAGAGGTTTTACTACTACCGTCAGGAAACATAATAGAGTACGGTTGTTCCCTGTGCTTTCCTGTACTTCTCCAAGGGTGTTAGTCATCACAAAAAGCTGATTGGTTAGGTGCCCTTATACATACTACCAAAAGCACAGCACCTTCCTTCCCTCCTTCCCTGTGTGTCTCGGCAATCTGCACGGTGATACACACACCAATTTACCTCTGTACAATATCTCGTTCTACCGTTACAGGCACACTAATATTTAAGTGGTTTACATTGACCCTCTAACTCTTATTCTTGTCACATTATATCTATGTGCTCTCTACACCCTGTACATGGTTAAAGTGTACGTGGGTAATGGTGACAACTTAGTGCGCTAGCTACCTTCTGCAGTGCAATTAAGTGCGTAGTATTATCAATTGTGATTGTAAGTACCCTGCAGTGCGTTAACGGTCCAGTTGTTCCTCTGTACTATTCCAGAGTTATTCTGTACCTCAAGGGCACAAGTTCAGCCCTATTGTGCATTGGGGACGCATTTACTTAGTGCGCTAGGTACCTTCTGCAGTGCAATTGAGGGCATAGTATTATCAATTGTGATTGTAAGTACCCTGTATTTTGTTAACAGTCCAGTTGTTCCTCTGTACTATTCCAGAGTTATTCTGTACCTCAAGGGCACCAGTTTCAGACCTATTGTGCATTGGAGACGTATTTACAGCATTGCATGTACTTTTGTAAGGCCTTTCTGGGAATATACCTTTTGCGGGTTTCCAGAGCCAAGGTTAAATTCTACATTTCTCGGCCTCCTGCCTCAATTGTAATCTAGTAAAGCACTGTAGTACCTGTCTCATGGCGGCATCGTCCATGAACCTTCCCCCCTCCTTTTTAAATGAAATTGGGGATCCAGATATCCACTGGAAAGACTGGTTCAACTTATTTGATTCTTACCTCATTGCAATAGGAGCGGGGAATTTTCGGCTGTGCGTAAACAGCATGTGTTACTCCATAACCTGGGAGTTCAGGGATGAAAAATTTATGACACCCTTCCTAATCCAGAATTAGAGGATGATGGGTTGGACTTGGATGTGTTTAGGATTACCATGATGAAGCTAGAAACCCACTTCGGGGACAAAGTTAATGTGGTCCTAGAGCGGCATAAGTTTTTTTCGCGAGTGCAGGGCAAGCATGAATCAGTCACCAAATACGTAGCTGCACTCCGGGGTCTTACTCAGTTCTGCGAGTTTGGAGATTTGAATGACTCCCTTATAAGGGATCAGTTGGTGAGGTGTACACTCAACCCGCGAATAAAAGAGAAATTCCTTGCTAAAAATCCCTCTTTGAGAGAAGCCATTGCAATGAATCAACCTAAAGAACCTGTCATTGGTGCGAACAACATTCTAGGTAATGATCTTGAGGGTTATAGAGATGGGGAAGTTCTCAAGATCAGGTCCAAGGATATTAAAAGTGAGAAACCGATCAGTGTTACGGAAGGGTTAAAGTGCTTCAGATGCGGGAGCAGCAATCACCTTGCCAACAGTGCTCATTGCACCGCACGTAATTCCACTTGCATTAAGTGCAATAAAAAAAGGCCACTTTGCAAGAGTATGCAAGGAAGGGGAGATGAATCTGGTAAAGGTGGTACACAATGAGGATGTACAGACTCCCAATATTATGTTCTAAAGGGTGGCAAGGTGATCCTCTGTTTTAGCTGTAAGCCCAGGAGGACAGGCATCTTCGTCCTTTTTGTGCCTTTATTTCCTTTTCTTGGTACAATGGTGCATGTGTACCGGGGTACTTTGTCCCGCGACATGACATATTTTCATATTTGTTATTCTGGTAATGCAAGTATATCCATCATTTATTTTTTCCTCAGGTCCTTTCATAAGTGCTATTACGCGGTTGCAGTCTGTGCATATGTACCTTACCATCGACATTATTATGTTTGCTTATCCTTTTCTGGTCTTCTTTCCTTGGGCCGTTTATCCTCAGGTCCTGTGACCCTTTCCTTGTCCTGCTTTGTTCCCTTCCCCCCCTTCCCCCTTTTGTTGCTGTACTCCTAGGTTCCCTCTGTTTTCCCCCCTCTTGCCTTCCTCCCCTCTCCCTCTTTTTCTTTTCCTTTATTTAGCAAAGGGAGATGTGTTGCAATCTGTTTACACTGTAAATTATGCATAGTGGTACATCCCGCTCTCCCCCCCTGGACCCCTATCTGTTGGTGTGTTCCACTGGAGGCTGCTTTGGAATGTTGAGATCCTCCAAGCAGTCTGGAGAGTGGGTGACAGAATAAAGACTGCTTCTTCTCGCTATCGCTTCAAGAGGCCTTATTTACAACATACTTCTTGCTCCTTTACCTACATATTACTACCATAAATGAAGGACTCTCGTGAATTTCCATCTCTGGGGACTTTTATAGATAATCTGTAAAGTTTCTCTACATCTGTGCCTGTTTGTGTGTTATCACCATCATGACGGTATTGAGATCGGTTGGGTTGTATGGTCCTTAACCCTTCTAATAAGCAGTAGCAGCTGGTGTCGGAGCAAAGTGGCGGGCGGGGGAAGGTGGGAGAGAAAACAACGACAAAAAAAAAGAACTTACCTGAATTTCCGCTGCATTGCTGCTCTTCCGGCTCCACTGCAGTACAGGCTCCCAGACTCCCCTGCGGCCAATCCTAACACTGCTCTCATGCTGATGGCGGCATGAGTAAAAAGGAACAGGAGTGAAACCCATAGACCAAATTGGGACTGGGTATAGAGGATATATAGGATACAATGTCCCACTAGGTATCAGTATCAAAGACAGTTTGAAAATTGCATACAATACGTATTACAGAAAAGGAACACAAGGAGTCTCAGTACATTTGTGAGAAGGTTATTAATCCCCAATTTTGTTGGAAATGGGAAGCACAGTTAAGAAGCAGCACTGTACATGAAGGACATTCATGGAGCAACCCAAGTGGCACTTGGTGACAAGGTGATGACAAAGTGAAAGTGACGACGCAAGTGAACGTGGTGAACAGCGTGGTCGGCGCAAAGTGATAAAGAACAATCAAACATAGGCTTCACATTGAGTATACAGGATTAAAAAGTTCCAATTTGGCACAGTTATGAGCCTATTGATAGTGCGCCATGAAATCGCGCTGTGTTTGTCGACGGCGTTTCGATCCTCTATGATTTGGGATCCTCTTCAGGGCAGGATTGACGTTGATTTGGAGTGCTGCATGGAGAAACAATCAAGTTTAGGAGATCGGGCATGGAAGAGCGGTGGCTTAAATAAGGGGCACGGGGTGGGAGGAGCCTAGCCTGCAGCCGAGATGGCCGCCTAGCTCTTCGGCTCCGCCGGCCCTGACGCCCTTCGCTGATATCCTGGTAAAATCCTGTGCCTCCGAGCATCACGTTTACCTGCGCTGCACTCCTGACCACGATGCCGTGTCTCCGGCCGAGAACGGAGCTGCCACGGCGGAGTTGAGCCTTGGTTACCATTCCGGCCTTTCAAGCGGGAGCAGCCGGGCCATTGTTTGGTGGGGACGGCCGGCGGCGACTACGACAGCAGCGGCCGCTGCGGAGAGGGAGGAGCCGGTGCACCGGACCTGGAGCGCGGCGCTGGAGTTTTCACAGCAGCCTTTTCCCTGCTCGGCTGCCCAGCGCGACTCGCTCGCAACATTGTTTCCGGCTCCCGCTTAATGTATCCCGGCCCAGCTGAAGGGGGCCGGGATCGCTTCTTTGTTGCAGCTTGTAGCAGCGGTCGCCATCTTCTGCATCGGACGCCCTGATCTTGCCGGTGGGTCTCCCTGTGCTACAGTTACTCCTGTCCTTAGAGCCTCTCCACGACCGGCTGCCTCCACGTTTCCTGCACCATCGGGGCCCCGCAGAGATTTCACTACTTTCCAGATACCGATGGCTGGTGCCGGGGGCTTGCCTCCCGGGGCGCTCGATGGTTGTTTGCCTAAGATGGCGGACACAGCAGCACCCTCCATCCTTGATCCACCGCTGAGGCTTTGCGACATCCTGGCTGCACTGAGGGACCTGCGATCGGCCTTCCGCGACCTTGCTACCGAATTGGGGGACCGGCTTGATGGGGCCCTGTTGGCTGGCCATGATGATTTTCCAGTGCGGCGTGTTAAGCCATATCTTCAGCCGACTGTCGGTGGATCACCCGAATTGGAGTAGGTGGCGGTGGCGGGGGGACGTGTCCCAGAGCCCGCTGCGGTACTCCTCGGTTCTTCTCTGGAGGAGTCTGACAATACTGATCCCTTGGTACGGCCGGGGCTCGTGTCTCCGTCGCCGCTTCGCCCATCCCCTTTGTCCTTGGGTGCCACGTTTTCGAGCGTCCTCCTGGACTTGCTTCCTGTGCACCGGCCGGCTGCTACTTTGGATCGTGTACATCGTCCTGCTCCCTGTTGCTCTAGCCGTGGCATGGCAATGGTGCATCCTTTGGTCCTTTACTATCAAGCCTCACTCCAGTTTGCCTTGTCTCCTGCACCTCAACTTCCACAACGGACTCCATGGTGGTCCATTTCGTCCAAGCTGGCTGTACTGACACTGGTTTCTGTTGGACTGCAGATTCGAAGGGGCCAAGGCTGATGAAGGGGACTTTCTTGTTGCACATTGGAACATATAAGGCTGGGACTGGGACTTGTGACTGTTGGAGGTACACGTAGCATGGGTGTTAGGTTGGGGCCTGGGGTTGGGTGACTGCGGGTAACGATTTTGCTTGCTTATATAAATCCTTGGCCCTCCCCCGATCAACCGTGACATTCTATTTCTTTTTCTTCTCTTTTTCTTCTTCTACATTTCGGGTACTCTTCTGGGGCGACAGACACACTGCTAGGGGGGGGTAGGCTGTAGCCTCTGCATGCGTGTAGGGTGGGGGGTATGTTTCCTTGTCGGTTTTTTCTTTCTATGGGCCTCCTTTTTCTTTCTTTCTTCTTTCTTTCTCTCTTCTCCCTTTCTATTCTTACCCTTCTAGCTGGCTCCTTCCTTTCTTCTTTCTTGGGTCTATGGGAGGAGTGGGTGCTTATGGGTAGTGTTTGGGGATCGCCATGTGATATGCTTCTTTACTATCCTGATTTCATTGAGTGCGATCGCTTGCCTTACGGATAATGCTTGCTGACCCTTCTTGTGATCGCTGCCCAGTATAAGTCCTAACTGCATTGCTCTGATTCGGATCCTTCCAGACCTGTTGCTACGGACTCATTTCAGAACTCTATATAAAATTAAACCTCATAATCCTGACGCTTGGCGGCACAATTGTGTATAACGTAACCTGGTCTATTCGTTGTTCTACTGCTTTGTCGCTGAGTTGTGTAACTGCTTGCTGATGTGCCCTTTATTGTCGAGGCCGGCCTGAGGGTTGTAGGCCCGTATCTGTCTGCGCATACTGTTAAATAAAGGTTTTCCAAAAAAAAAAAAAAAAAAAAAATGAGGGGCACGAGTGTGAGCCGGGTGGTCGGGCAATTCACGATGAAAGAAAGAGCCAGATTAATAAAAAGGTCTAACAGTGTAGGCGGTGGCAGGGCGCATGCAATTATTGATCGTGAGTAAGGAAAGTTGGACTAGGGTGGAGGACGGGGACACGGGAGGTAAGGGGTAGCAGTGGCGTACCTGAAGTCAAGGAGCGCTGACAGAGAGGAGGCGTCAGTCGTCCAATGGGAGTAAGCCCAGGCGATCAGAGGTGAAGCAGTGATCTTGGCCGGGGGATCCAGGTCTCAACGAGTTGAGCCGGTTAGGCGCCTAGAAAAAAGGTCTAGGTTAGGACGAGGTGTATCGGGTAGATCAAGAAAGGTCCGATGCCACCGAGTTGGCGGTGGATCGGAGGGGGGTGGGTGGATTACCTGAGTTAATCTGGCGCTGGAGCCGAATAAATCCGTGGCGATGAGTTCCCGCGAAGGGTTGCGGGTTGAATGAGGTTGTCAAAGTAAACCAGGAAGTAACCATGGGGAGGGGCGGGGCCACAGGTTACGGGAGGGCGTGGGAACGGGGAGGGGGAGGAGAACAACGGTAAGGGCAACGCCCACGGGCTGATTCTGTTAGCGTGAAGGATGGCGGCATGAGAGCAGAATCAGGATTGGCCTGGGCACCCTCGATTCGCCGCTCCCAGAGATACTGGGAGCCTTTGCCTGCTGTCTCCAACCAGGCAACTCAGCTCAGGTTGGAGACATCTCAGTGTGCATATCGGTTTGGCTGTCCTGAGTTGACAGGCCAAACCCACAGGCGCACTGATAGCAGTGCACCTACAACTCTACCTCCATGACTATCATGGTATAGGCCCCACCCCAAGACTCGGCCATGAAAGAAAAATTAAATGACAATAAGCCTGCTTTATTATCGTTTTATTTTTCACGTTTTGAAGGTGCTGCTGGCGTGGGCGGGCGACTCTCCTGCGCCATAGCAGAGGAGCTGCAGCTGCCAATGAGATGCTGAAGTTTTATCACATTTAGTTCATTTGTCAGCAGTGGCAGCTGGTGACATTTGAAATAGGCGGGGCGTAAAATTGGCGGTGGAGAAAAGTCCATACAGGAACAACTCAAAGGGCCTACTCGCAGTCAGAGTGTTCTGATTTTATAATGAAAATTATGCTCCTCGTGGGTCAAACTCAAACACCAGTGTGCAAGTGTAAAACAGCACAATTGAAATATATTTTACGATTCCACGCTCTGTGGGGGGTACATTCACATTTGGACTGTTTTTCCCAGCTGACTGTACCACATCTCGCAGTCAGAGTTAGTATCGCGCATTGCCATGCACTTGATTTAAATTATGGTTTTTAAAAAATACTCTTCAAAAACTTCAAAAGAAGCAGCAGTCTGCCGCACCTCATTGGCAAGGGACGCTGCTTCTAATTGGACAATAATAACAGACTCGGACTGACTGACTCATAATAATAAAATAAATGTAAAAAAACTTACCTTGGCTTGGCTTCCCGCTCTGACTCTTGACTCGAGTCCTGTCCCGAGACTGCAGACTCCCGCGCGCCATCCTGGATTTTTTTGAATGCCTCGTCACCAGAGTCGTCACTGAAGGCTGCAGGCAGCCTCCCTCCCCTCCATGGCAGCCGGCGCTGATTGGTTCGGCCGGCTGCCCTAAACACGTCATTTCTCCTAGTCTGCATGCTGCAGAACGGAGAGTAGGAGGTGGCAGGGGGGAGCGGCTTGCCCACTGTTGCTAATACTGTCTGTTTGGACAGCCTCTCAGGCTGTCTAAACAGTCCGTATTCACAACAGTGGGCAAGCCACTCCCCCAAGCCACAACCCCCTGCCATGAGGCTCGAGTAAACAGGAAGTTTGCTGACTGCTTTCTCGCTGTGCGAGAAGGGCAGGCAGAAACAAATGGTAGTTATAAATAAATAACTACCATTTGTTTATTCCTTCTTCTCGCACGGCGAGAAAGCAGGGGGGGCGGCGCCCAAACGCCCCCATGGTAAAACCGCCACTGTTTGCCAGCTGTATGGTGCTAACGAAATAGCTGATTCAATAAGTAAGAGAAGAAATCATGAACCTCCGTCTGTTTCATTGCTTGACATCTGACTACCTGCTTGATAAGATGTTGAATGAATACTGTAGCTATAAAAAAGGTCTTTCGATTAACCCTGGGCGGGTAACTCTGCTCCGCCAGCGGAGTTTGCAGAGATTTGCCTACTCCGCGGCGAACGCGGAGTAGGCAAAAAACTCCGCTTTCATGGTGGTGCAGAGTTAGTCACTCCCTCCCGCCTCCCGAAGTCTTTAAAAATGTAAAAAAGAAGCCACTTACCTGTTGTCTGCCACCTCCCCTGCCTGGCCGCTTTCCGCCCTGCTCCTCGCGTCCTCATCTGTAATAAAAAAACTACGTTGTACGTCTGAGGCACGCACGTCAGACGTACAACGTAGGTTTTTTTTAATTACAGTAGGGGACGTGAGGACCGAGGAGCAGGACAGATAGTGGCCAGGCAGGGGAGGCGGCAGACAACAGGTAAGTGGCTGCTTTTTTACATTTTTAAAGACTTTGGGAAGCAGAAGGGAGCGTAGCGTATTTCCACGTAGTTTTTTTTTAACTCTGTGGAAATACGCGTAGAGACACTACGCCAAGGGTTACTTTCGATCAACAGTAGCATGTTCACACATGCCTTTTTGAAGAACTTGAAACTTATTCTTTGGGCTCCTCTTTCTGAATTTATTTTTAGCTTTATGAAACTTAATATCTAGGATTCTTCTGGTGACTGACCGTGTTTGAAAAATTATTGCACGTTTCAACGTTTGAGATTCCCCAATCTAAGGTTCAACATCTACCATTTATCCTCAGATTTCTGGTAAGGAGTACCATTTTTATACTTTTAACGGATAATCTTGAGATTATTTTTTCATTTAGCATAGTACATTATGTTCTGTTTTAAGAAATGTTAAACTTTTGAAAATTAAATCAAATTGTTTTTTTTTGTGTGTTATTACTTACCTAAAATGCCCAGATAATTAAATTAATAATTTTCACTCTGGGAGCGCCATGAGCCTACAAGGCATTCAGCAACAATTTAATAATCATTCCTTGAAAACTATAATTTATTCATGATAACACAATAGCCAAGTAGTTGTATCACGTCAGTTTATAAATTTGAATACCTAGAGCAATCCATAAGAGTACAGTATTGGCGTGCATATCTGAGGTTCGCCGCACCGGGGAAGGGGGGGGGGGGGGGATTTGTCTTAATACACTGGCTTTGCACTGGATTCAATTTAGAATTATAAAAAAACCTTGAACTTCAATGAAAAACAATGGTTAAATTGATGTTATAGTTAGGTTAGGCTCTAAGACCTTAGCTTATGTTAAAAAACACTGAAATTCATTTAAAAAAACAAAGGTTATATTTAAGTTATAGTTAGGGGTTTAAATGACACACAAGCTAATGTTAAAAAAGAAAACAATAACCACTGAAATTCACCAGTTGTAGTTTGGTAAAAAAAACATTTTATAACTTAAAGAATATGTGGTTCGCAGTGTGGCGGTGAAAGAAATAAAATATAAATGTGTACTGGCGTATGTACGAACTGCTCCACCGTGGGGTACTCCCACTGTAGGTGTATTACACCTTTTTTCCATGGTGCTATTTACTAACAGTTTACAGAGGAAGCAGTGTCTCCTCTGTAGATTTGGCTATCTCCCTCTTTACACAGGAAAAAATGTTTAGCTTGTAACTTTGGCTCCACATTAATGAATCTTTATAACACGTTCCAAAAATGTATTTCACTTTATTTCAAACTTTTAACATCCTGTTCAAGTTTATCATTGTTGATGGGAGATTTATAGAGGTTGTCCAAAACTTGTTGATCTGATGTTAATCCCATGCGGAAGCTGTTACCATTTAGGCCTATCGGTGCGCAAGAAAACCACTGAATAAATATATCAATAGAATTGGCACAAAAATTCTGAAAATGTAGCTCTTCATTAGTTAAAAATCTTATTTAATAGGCGGTTTATGTTCTTTGCCGTGCTGTATGTCACTTTGCTCATGTCATTAGTACTATCAAACATTCCGCTCGATTATCTTTTCCAAACTTTGATATTAAGTGAAATCTTCATGTCAGCACCTCAATTACACAATTATTATTCATTACTCTGTCTAGCGACTGTCATTTGTCTCTATATATTTAAGCAACTCTTTGTCAGTGGTACAATACAATGGAATTACTTGCATTTGAAATACCTTCTTCATTATTAACAGCTTTGTTCGGTTTAAAAGAATGTATTGCACTTATTCTTCAATATACCTAATGTTTTATATATATTTTTTTATTTGTTTCTTTAACGGTAATTTATAAACATGATATCAAAATCTAATGAAATGCCTGCGGCAAGGAATTAAGGGAGATCACAGTCTAGGTTTACCAAAGAATTCTGAATCTTGTGCATACAGTCATGAATGATGTTTGGGTTGCGCTTGTGTTGAATTCGTTAACTTCTTGGGATTTCATACAATCAAACTGAGAAAGTGCCATTAATTTGGGAGCTTTAACTCATAAACTCAATTAAAACAGCCTTGCAAAGAAAAATGACCGTGCACATATCCCGGATGGCTTAAACCGGATGGTGCAGCTATTCACAAGCCAACACGTGGATTAATGATCCGATCACTAATATATGTCTTTAATGAATAAAGGATGTTGGATTATTACAGGGAAATATGGGCTGCGGGGGCGTTTATTGGTGCTGCTCCAGGGATGGTTATTTAACACTAGTAGACATGCAATTTTCAGATCTGTCTCATTGGCTTTGAGCCACGTACAAGAAGCCAGTCAGATACTTGGGGGCTCATCTTATTCTTCAGGGGGGCAAGAGTTAGCGAAGCTCCTTAAAATGTGCATCTTGATCAAAACCTCCCCATGTGTTATGGTAGATCCAACTCCAAGTGGAAGCTCAGTTGTTTAGTAATGATTCAAACTTTGCTTCCGTAGTGGTAAGCTCAGCTAATTCCCACCTTAATTGTTGCATTACTACTTTGTACTGGCATCTGGGCGAGTAGCAAGGCAAGTGAAATATTGGGTGCATAGGATATAATGCCTCTCGCGCTTTGCAGCGTCCATCAGTGGCACTCTTGCCCCATTCATGTGCGGCAGGCTCTGGCGATTTGTGATATAGACAGTTGTAGGACCCACCAAGCTAATCAATCAATCAATCAAGATTGAGAGAGAGGATGCGGCCTAATGGCTAGAGCAGTCAACCTTGGAGCTGGGGAACCGGGTTCCAGTCTCAGCAGGGGCGCTCAACATCTTGTGATTCTGGGCAAATCACTTAATCTCCTCGTGCCTAACAAAAAAAAATAATAATGATGTGTTCATCTGTAATGCTCGTATAAACTACTCTGGTACCTTTGGGTCTAGTTTGTGCGATATAAAACTCCTCCCCCAAAAAATCAATCAAGTAGTGTTTGTGGAGCGCAGTTAATCACCCGAGGTATCAGTAAAAGAGCCAGATCTTGAGTCCCTTCCTGAAGCAGGTCCGCAAGGGTACGATGCAGAGGTGCAGGTGGGGTGTTCCAGGCTTTGGCGGCGGAGGAGCGTCCTCCTGAGTGACAGCTTCGGATGTGTGGTATCTGTGCAATGTGTGTATATGGAGAATCCTGGGAGGTCAATGGAAATGCAGGAGGCGGTTCATGTATGCAGGTCCTTGGTCGTGGAGGGCTTTGTAAGCGTGGGTCAGAAGCTTGAATTGGCATCTCTTCTGGACGGGGAGCCAGTGGAGGTCCTTCAGGTACACAGTGATGTGAGTCCTCTTGGGCAGATTGAGGATCACTCTAGCAGCTGCGTTCTGGATTGCCTGGAGTCTATGCATGAGTACTGTGGTGGTGCCTTCATAGAGTGCGTTGCCGTAGTCCAGTCGGCTGGTGATGAGGCCCTTTATCACCATTTTCCTGGTGTTGATGGGAGAGTCACTTGAAAACTTTGTGGAGCATGCAGAGCTTGTGGAAGAAGGCTGAGGAGATGGCATTAATCTGACTTTTCATCAAGTGTTTGCTGTCCAGGATGCTGAGGTGGCAGGTGTGGTTATTTGGTGCGGGATTGGCCCGAACTCCATCAGCGACCAGGAATCTTTCCAGAGGGCGGTGAGTCTGTCGAAGATAAAAACTTCAGTTTTTATCAATGTTGAGCTTCAAGCAGTTGTCCTTCATCCAGGATGAGATGTTCTTCATAAATTTGTGGAATTTGGTCTTTGTCATAGTGGCGTATGCTGCGAGCAAGAGGACGAGCTGGGTATATTCGGCGTAAGAGATGATGATGTCCTGCGATCTTGCGATGTCTGCAAATGGTCTCACATAGATGTTAAAGAGGGCTGGGCTGAGGGATGAGCCTTGGGGTATGCCACAGATGGTGTGCCTGGATTGTGAGGTGAAGGAAGGGAGGCAAACTCTCCGGGTGTGCCTGGTAAGAAAGAATGCCTATCCATTTGAGCACATCATCTGTTATTGCTATCTGGCATATTCAATTGATGAGTGTGGGTGGGAGACGGTGTTGAAGGCTGCAGAGAAGTCAAGCAGGATCAGGGCTGCTGATTCTCCTCTGACAAGTAGGGCACATATATCATTTGTTGCAGCAATTAGGGCTGTCTCTGTGCTGTGAAGCCATTGGATGCAGGTGAAAGGTCCCGCTGTGGAGTGAGGTGAAGTGAGGCAGCAGTTGTTGTTGCGTTCGCGGTCCAGCGGTTGGAGGCCTGCTGCGGAGTATCTGTGGAAGTGCGAAGTGCCAGAGTTCCTGGTGCTGGGTGTGGTCCAAGTGCGTATGGGGTAGAGGGGCTTACTTTTGGTGTGCCAGTGGCACGCCTGCTGAACGGGGCCACGCATTGACCTCCATAATTAGTCCTGGGAAGGGCTGGCAGGGACACGGGAGGATGGCAAGCGGGAAATGGACGGGAGAGGGAAAAGCAGCGGGCACAGTACACAGAGAGGGGAAGAATATACAATGTGGGAAAAATTATACTAAATTAAACAACAGGGCTCACAAGGCTTAAAATTAAAGTAAATTAAACTAAAGCGAGCTAAAAGAGCTACAAAAGGAAAATAATTACTAGCTTAGTAGCTGGACTGTGGGACTGAACTGGCAGCCACGGGGCTGCGAGCGAAGCAGCAGACTTGAGGAGCTGGGCGGTGAGGGGAGTGGCGCAGAGACCAGGGGCAAAAGCTACTCAGCGGAGCTGCGCAGCAGCCTCCATAAGTCATCCTAGGAGGGGCTCGCAGGGAGGTGAGAGGGCGGTGAGCGGGAAATCAGCTGAAGTGGGAAAAGCATCAGGCAGTGGGCACAGTACACAGAGGAGGGTGGAAAATACCACGTGGCAACAAATTATACAAAATTAAACAACAGGGCTCATAAGGCTAACAGTTAAACAACAGGGCTCACAAGACTAAATTAACTAAACTGGCTAACAGAAGTACAAAGGAGAATAACTACTTCAAAATATTTTATCGAGCACTCAGAAGTCCAAACAGAAATATCAGTAGTCTGCTATCTTGCAACAGTTTTAATCTTGAATCTTTCCAATTATCATCTTCATTGGATACATCCATCAATATTGAACATTCTTCATTCTATATGTAGCCACGCAGTCTTGCAGCCAACACGTGTTTCGTCTGGTCTTTTAAGACCAAAAGACTTCCTCAGGGCTGCAACCCAAACAGAGTATAATAATGCCAATAAATTAATAATTTCTGAACCGTAAAACATCAACATTAGAGGCATTACAGAAGTTTATAGGGAAACATCCCAAACCTTAGGGGTGCTCAATAGTAGATATAAATAGAGTCAGTTGAGGCGTGTCACCAAGTTGAAGCTACAGGCACCTTAGCATAGTGTAATCAAGGTAGGTAATAGGTTTTATCCTACTTCTTATTATGTAGGTTTAAGAGTGCAAAAGTAATTGAAAGTGGGTTAGTTGTAGGAAAGGTGGGCATGCTGTTGGGTTTCATACCTATATTTCTCCACGTAAATAGGAATCAGGTATTTGGTCCTATTCTTATCAGGTGTAATTCTGTACAGAGTAATAGAGCTGTTATAGACTCAATTGCTATTATTACTTCACAATGTTAGCAGATTTTTATCATTATATAAATAAGATCAGATATTCTTACCTATTATATTAACGTGTTCGTTTATCTCTAAAGTCTATATAGTTCTAAATTCAGGTGTCCGTGTCCGTCACCTGCAAGGCGAAAACCCGGGTTAGTATCTGTCCTAAGAGTATTCTAGGTACTTCGTTTACAATCACACGGATTCCGCATGGTCCGGTAATTCTTGAAAGTATTCTTACCTCCCGTACAGCGTTGTGTACTTCGGAGCGGGTCTCTCTGTTCTGGCGTCCTAGTTGGGCACCATCTTACTATTCTCATTTGTACTTTCTGTAGGCTAGCGGGCCCCATTAGAGTAAAACACGTTTCCGTGTTTTAGTATTGCTATATTAAATCACTGTTTTTCTTATGCATGATTATGGATATACGTTATTAGTATAGACAACTTGTGTATGTTAACGACGATTACATATATATCAAAATTTATACAGTATTAATGAAGACTACGTATATTTCGAAACTTATACGGTAGATGGAAATTATATCCTCGCCTTCTATTCTAATAGTTATGAAGTTATTTGTTGCTACATTTGGCGATAATTATTAACAAGTATCTGACTTTCTATTTACATATAGTTTGTAGAAAACCTATATTAAAGCATTGTAAGGAGTACGACGCCATCTTGGAGTGGTCTTAAATTTAGTTATCGTGTTCAGAGTATTAACGTGTATACTCGATGGTCCGCTCTTAATCTCAAAGGAAGGGTCCTAATTTAATAATTTAAATATATTGGTTGCTTGGTTGATAGCATATCTATAGTAATATTAAATATCTTAAGCAAAGAAACACTGGAATTTGGCCCCACAGCATCTCACCAGAAGTTTTAGTAACCAAATACACGGCTTGATTATAGGAAAGTTAGAGGAGAGGTTATGAGCTCGTTTAGAATTCCTATCTACAAGTGAATTTAAACATGTTAACTACATTCTTATTCTAATTCTCAATTATACTTATTAATCGCAAATATCCCGTTGAATATGCAAAATGTCACATTACATGTTCATACATTATTCAGTTACAGTTTCATTGGCCTCCAGGCTATAGTAGGTTCGGTCATCTTATTGGTCAAAGTATATAGTTTTATATATGGGATACATTGTTAAACTTCTTGATATTCCAAAATACATTACAGGTATTAATCAACAGATACATTTATTCATTTCCCAAGAAGAATTCATATTCATGGTCTACCCATATCTACAGCTTTCAATCTTATCAGCCAGATTACTTCCCTCCTTCTTAGTGTTAGTATTCTGTTTCCTCCCCTAGGGTCGGATTCTATATGGTCTATACCATGATAGGTAAAGGTATGTTTCACTTTATCTAAATGGTTTCTGATTAGATGAGCCGAAGTGGGGTACCGGGTATCCCCTTGTTTAATAGCTCTAAAGTGTTCTGACATCCTATCTCTGAGTCTTCTTTTGGTGCTTCCAACATATATCTTTCCGCTGCTGCATGCAATGACATACCCAACAAAAGTTGTGTCACAGTTGATAAATTTTTCTATAGTAATCTCACCTGTCTCATTATAGTTAAAGCTTACTACTTTCTTCTTTGCCCATCTGCATGTAGGGCATTTCCCACACTTGTAGAACCCTTTAAACTTAGATAACCAGTCTTTATTTACAGGTTTCTTGGGATAGCTTGGGCTAAGAATATTGGCAAGTGTCAGTCCTTTCTTATATGTAATGGCAGGATTACGAGTGATATATGGTGTAATATCTCAGTCTAGCATCAACATAAGAATAACTACTTGCTTAGAAGCCAGTCTGCAGGACTGAACTCGCGGACTCTTGGCTGTGACCGATGCAGAAGACTCGAGAAGCTGGGCAGTGGGGGAGCAGTGCAGAGACCAGGAGTCAAAGGCCACTACCAAAGCTAACTGTGTTGTTCTAGACTTTCGTGTGTCTTTTTTAAGGTCCTTTTACATTTCGCTTTGCCAGCCAGCATTAAAGCCATTGTGTTTGGCTGCTAAATACCATAATTCACAATCAGGGACCCCTCGACCTTCCTGCTGTACCTGCATTTTAAGGTGTCTTGAGCCTCTCTAGGACACCTGCCATTACAATTCAGGTCCAACAATAAGCTGCCCAATTCTTTAAAGTGCCTCTTTGGCAGAATGCATGGTTGGTTTGTATAATGAAGGTGGTGAGGTAACATTATAATTTTTGACAGCTCTAGCCAGCCAGCTGTCCTGAGTGGGAGGGAGAGTCAGAAAGTCACTTAAGATTGGCGTGACCTCACCATTCTTTCAGTATTGCTGGCTATTATATCAGTTTCTGTGCAGTAGATCTCTATCCTGAAATACTTAGAAGGAGAGGTTTGCTACCTTTGGGAGAATAGTCATGGATCTGTCCCATATCGAGGGGGGTCCTATGTCTTAATGGGTGTATTCTAGTCTTGCCCAGATTCCCCACCAGCCCAGACAAGCTGCCATAAGCTTCTAGTTCTCTAATGGCTACACCAAAGTGTTTCTGTGCCCCAACATATGTAATAGCAGATCTTCGGCACAGAGTGAAACATTATCGCACGTTTCACCATTCAAGATTCCTCAATCTGTACCAACCATTTGGAGTTGTGCAGAAAACTGGAATATGCATAGTACATATGTTGGGTGTGGCTGTGGGTGGAAAAGGCTCTCCCTATATATGAGACGTCTCCCTTTATCAAACAAAGGCAATGTGGCGCAGTTCTTTGTTTTTCTGTTATTATTTCTCTTCGCAATATATTCTTTGTTTGACCAATATCATGTCATTGCTGAAAATGTTGATGTCCATAATTGTTATCTTCTATACTTATTTTGGGTGCCCTGTGAGGCATTCTCTTTGCATCGGCTATCAACAATAAAATTATGTTGTGGAAAAAAAAAGATTTCGTAGGGCATCCTGGATCTTGTCCAGACAAGTATCCTTCTAGTATATGATTAATAACCAGTGGACACAAATTGTCCCCTTAATTTAGTTTGTTGTTCTTATCCTTTTCTATTCTATTCCATTATTGAAACATAGCAATGTGTATCTCTCTGCATTGTAAATGTGATTGTACCCTTGATAATCGTTCATATATTCCCAACAGGTAATTTTTGAGTCTTAGTTTAGTGCACTTCCTCGTGTATTGAACATAGTATTTGGCAGGTACAGAATCTTTGATAGAAGGCAGTATCCCGGATGCAGTAATTCCGGTCCCGCAGTAGAGGTCCTCGATTATGTCCGCCTCACATGGTTCGCGAAGGTGCAAGCACTAAACTAAGACTCAAAAATTACCTGTTGCGAATATATGAAAGATTATCAAATTGAACATTCTGTATTTACTTTTCAAGCCCTGAAGAAGTCCCTGGATGGGACGAAACGCGTTGGGGGTTTCAAAAGTGGTGCTTTCAAAAGTTTTTAAAGAATGAAAAATAAAGAATAAACTGAAATCGAACATCAACTCGTCTATGGAACAAATCCCTTTGAACTGTTTTCTGAATTTACTACAAGTTGTGTACAAAGTGTGCCGGGCTATCATGTGTTTGCAATCAATCAATCAATCATTTTTAAAGCGCATTACATACCCACGAGGGTCTCAAGGCGCTGGGGGGGGGGGGGGCACCACTGATCGAACAGCCAGGTCTTGAGCATCCTCCTGAAGTTCAGCAGGTCTTGGGTCTGTCGTAGGCTAGGTGGGAGGGTGTTCCATATCTTGGTTGTGAGGTGGGAGGATGTCCCACTGGTGGTTGTTCTTCGGATGCGTGGGATGGTGGTGAGTGAGAGGTCGGCGGAGCGTAGCTGGCGGTTGGGGATGTAGAAGGAGAGCCGTCTGTTGAGTTAGGCTGGGCCGGTCTTGTGGAGTGTCTTGTGTGCGTGGGTGAGGACCTTGAAGGATATCCTCTTGTTGACGGGGAGCCAGTGCAGGTTTCTCAGGTGGTGGGTGATGTGGCCATAGCATGGTACGTCGAGAATCATTTGTGCCGAGGCGTTTGGATGCGTTGTAGTCGTTTGATGAGCTTGGTCGGGGCTCCCGCGTAAAGGGCATTTCCGAATTCGAGTCTGCTGCTGACGAGGGCCTGGGTGACTGTCTTTCTTGTATCTGTTGGGATCCATCTGTAGATCTTGTGGAGCATGCGAAGGGTGTTAAAGCATGAGAAGGAGACGGCATTGACTTGCTTGGTCATTGAGAGTGTTGAGTCGAGGATGATTCCCAGGTTGCGTGCATGGTCGGTGGGTGTCGGGGCTGCCCCCAGTGCCGTTGACCACCGGGAGTCATCCCAGACTGAAGGGTTAGAGCCAAGGATGAGGACCTCCGTCTTGTCCGAGTTCAGCTTCAGACGGCTGGTCTTCATCCAGTCGGCGACGGCCTTCATTCCTTCGTGGAGGTTGGCTTTGGCGGTGATGGGGTCCTTGGTGAGAGAGAGTATCAGCTGAGTGTCGTCGGCGTAAGAGATTATGTTGAGGTCGTGTTGACGGGCTACGTGTGCGAGTGGGGCCATGTAAATGTTGAACAGCGTCGGGCTGAGGGAGGATCCCTGGGGTATGCCGCAGATGATCTCAGAAGCTTTGGAAAGGAATGGGGGGAGGCAGACGCTCTGGGTTCTGCCGGAGAGGAAGGAGGTGGTCCAATCCAGATCCTTGTCTCGGATCCCTGCGGCGTGGAGGCGTGCGCGTAGTGTGCGGTGGCAGACGGTGTCGAAGGCGGCAGAGAGGTCTAAGAGAATGAGTGCTGCGGTCTCGCCGTTGTCCAGCAGGGTCCTAATGTCGTCAATGGCAGCGATGAGGGCAGTCTCGGTGCTGTGGTTGCTGCGGAACCCTGACTGGGAAGGGTCCAGGTTTCTGTTTTCTTCGCGATATCGGTTTAGCTGACTGTTGACGGTTTTCTCGATGACCATGGCCGGAAAGGGAAGCAGAGAGATGGGCCAGAAGTTTTTGAGGTCTTTTGGGTCTGCCTTAGGTTTTTTGAGTAGGGCATTGATCTCGGCGTGTTTCTAGATCTCTGGGAAGGTCGCGTCTCGAGGGAGAGATTGATGAAGTTGCGCAGGTGGGGTGCGATGGAGCGGCTTGCTCTGTTGAAGACGTGGTGCGGGAATGGGTTTGACGGAGAGCCGGAGTGGATTGTGCGCATAGTCTTGCAGGGGGTCGTGGTCGAGGGTGTGCGGTGGGTCTGTTGTGTTGCTGTCTGTTGGGGCTGTCCGGGTGTTGAAGCTGTCATGGATGTCTGCTATCTTGCTGTGGGAGAAGGCGGCGAGGGAGTCGCACAGGGTTTGAGACAGCGGGATGTCGTTGGTGTTGGGGCTAAGGTTGGAGAGTTCCTTCTCAATATTGAAGAGCTCCTTGCTATTGTGTGCATTGTTGTCGAGGCGGTCTTTGAAGGAGTTCCTCTTGGCTGCCCTGATGAGGTGGTGTTGGTTGCGGATGGCGTCCTTGTGTGCTGCATGGCTGACCGGAGTTTGTTCACTGTGCCATTTCTTCTCTAGTTTCCGTCAGGCTTTCTTGGAGGCTAGGAGTTCTGGGGTCAACCAGCTGGCCCTCTTTCTGGTGTCTCTGTGGGGGGTTTCTTCAGCGGGGCAAGGGTGTTGGCGCAGTCCTCGATCCAGCGTCTGAGGCTGTGGGCAGCGTCGTCGGTGTTGGAGGGTTCGGTGGGTGGGCTGAGAGCGAGTTTTGCGTGTAGTTGGTCTTCGGTGATTTTACTCCAGCAGCGCGGGGGATCTGTTGGGTCCGGTGGTGTCTGGTGGGTTTCTGGAAGGCAAAGTGGATGCAGCGGTGGTCGGTCTAGAGGATTTGGGTGGTGTGGCTGACGGAGACATGCAGGCTTGAGGAGAAGACGTTGTCGAGCGTGTGGCCGGCGGAGTGAGTGGGCGTTGTGACGAGTTGCTTCAGTCCGAGGTTGTCGAGGTTGTCGATCAGGGTTGTGGAGTTGTTGTCGGTGTTGTTCTCAAGGGGAAAGTTCAGGTCTCCGAGGAGGATGTAGTCGGTGGAGGTCAGGGCATGCGTGCTGATCAAGTCGGCGATGGAGTCGCTGAACTGGGGGCAGGGTCCGGGGGGTCGGTAGACGAGGGTGTCTCTGAGGGTGGCGTTAGGGTCTGTGTGGATCTGGAAATGCATGTGTTCAGCGGTGCTTAGCGCGTCGTCTGTGCTTGTCGAGACCCTGATGCTATTCTTGTGGAAAATGGCGATTCGTCCTCTGACTCCGTTGGTGGGGTCTTTGTGAGTGATCTTGTAGCCATCTGGGATAGCTATGGCGATGTCGGGTGCGGAGGAGTCGTTAAACCGGGTCTCTGTCAGGAAGGCGACGTCCGGGGATGTTGTGTCGAGCAGGTCCCAGAGCTCGATGGCATGCTTGCGTGCGGAGTGGGTGTTCAGTAGTATGCATCAGAGGTGGTTGGGGTCTTTCTTGGCGGGTGGTTGGTCGGCTCTGAGGCTGGTGTAGCTGCAGTTCCGGCAGGTGAAGGGGCCGTGTGTGCATTTCGGGCGGCCTTGAAGCAGGTGTGGCTCCGTCCGGAGTTGAGAGCGTGCAGAGTGCTGGCGTCGTAGTGGCGGTAGTCGTCGTGACAGGTGTGGGGGCCAGGGGTTCTGGCGACAGGCGCTGAAGGGCTTGCCTTAGGCGCACCGAAGCGCCCAGCATATATGGGGAGGTGGGAGGGAGGAGCAGCTGGGAGGTGGGAGGCGGGGGCAGCAAACGGGCAGTGGGCAGTCAGGGGGGTGGGGCCGCAAGGGACGCAGGGCGAGGGCGGTGAGGGACAACGAAGGTAACAGAAGGAAAAAGGGGCACAGAAACAAGGGAAAAACGAGTGGCACAGAGGGCAGAGGGGCACAAAAAAACGAGTGGAACAGAGGGCAGAAGGGCACAAAAATGAGTGGAACAGAAGGCAAAAGGGGCACAAAAACGAGGGGAAAACGAGTAGCACAGAGGGCAGAAGGGCACAAAAAACGAGTGGAACAGAGGGCAGAAGGGCACAAAAAACGAGTGGAACAGAAGGCAGAAGGCCACAAAAAACGAGGGAAAAACGAGTGGCACAGAGGGCAGAAGAGCGCAAAAAGCAAGTGGAACAGAGGGCAGAAGGGCACAAAAAAGGAGTGGAACAGAAGGCAAAAGGGGCACAAAAACAAGGGAAAAACGAGTGGTACAGAGGGCAGAAGGGCACAAAAAACAAAAAAAATGAGAGGAACAGAGGGCAGAAGGGCACAAAAAACGATTGGAACAGAAGGCAGAAGGGCACAAAAACGAGGGAAAAACGAGTGGCTCAGAGGGCAGAAGGGCCCAAAAAACGAGTGGAACAGAGGGCAGAAGGGCCCAAAAAACGAGTGGAACAGAAGGCAAAAGGGGCACAAAAACGAGGGAAAAATGAGTGGCACAGAAGGCAAAAAGGGCACAGAAATACCGGAAAAACTAGTGGCACAGAGACAGAATACAGAAATACAGGGACAGCTAAGAACAGAAGGCAGAACGGGCAGAGAGGCATGGGGGCAGCTAAGGGAACAGAAGGGAAAACCGGGCAGGCACACGGGGCAGAGAGGGGTACAGAAGGAAAGACCGGGCAGAGAAAGCACGGGAACAGCGAGGGGAACAGAGGGAAGAAAAAGGGGCACAAACCATGTACAGGCAGCGGGGGAAGACAGACAACAGCAGTCACAGACACAACAATGAAAATACAGGAAATACAATAAAAGCAATAAAGCGGATGATGGCCAAACCTACCTGCGGCCTACCACTGGCTACCAGGGATGAGGCACAGGTGGTAGCCTGCGGGTGGTGGAGGGCCTCGAACTTCCTCAGCAGCGGCAGCTGGGGCAGGGAGACACGGCGGTGCTGTGCGGAGGGGGAGCGACCTACCTGTTAAAATCTTTTACGTGTTTAACGCCATCTTGTATCAGATTGGGAGGTAGATGGGGCTCCAGAAGGGTCTTTCACACTGATCAAGAACCCATGAATCAATCTATGGATTATGGGGGTGATTTGATTATTGGCAGACTGAGTAATTACCGCTGCCATGGAGAAGTACTGTACTCCCACCATGGCGAGGGTATTCCACCTGCCGTATTTATGGATGTCCGTTCCCCCTGAAGGTAGCTATAGCATTGTCAGGAACCACAGTCACAGCGGTTTTTGTAAATGCATTGTAAGTTTGATGGAAGGTTCCGTCAATATGATAGGACCATCCATCAAACATATTTTCTCTTTTCAAAAAGAAAATCCCAAAGCGGGAATTTCTTTTTGAAAATAATAAAACAGTGACCCCTTCACCAAGCGAGCATTTTCCCCTTGCGTGAGAGTCATATAAAAGGTTTCACTGCCCCTTACTGGCATGTTTTACCTGGCAGTGACGGCAGTGAAAATGGGCGAAAAGTCCACCCAATCTAAATACAGCGGGCGCACACATGAACAAACCTCAGATGGCTTTTACTCCATCGAAGGTGTTTATAGGTGAGAGGTATGGTGTAGTCTCCACTGTCTATACATCGAAAGTGTTTATAGGTGGTAGGTATGGAATAGTCTCCACTGTCTATACATTGAAGGTCCACCCAACTATAAATGTGGCAGGCGTTCAGGTTGGTGGGAAGGGTACTCCATCACTGTTGTGATGGAGTACAATCTGCCAACCTTTATTTCAGCCCCTAAGTTTCTAGAGGGACCATCCTCCTCCCCCTGAGGCATTGACCCCAACTTTACCCACCCAAAAATTAGGCAACTACACTAAACCAAGAAAAATGTAGGTGCATGCTTTTGCAGCACATGTTCTACTATAATGAGGAAAGATGTGCCTTCACCTGCGAAGGGGAGGGGGGCTTTATGATTCAGGTTATTTGTACAGAACCTGTGGAGTGTGGGATATGCACCTGGTCAGCCCAGCCAGCTAGCTAGCATATGCTTGTACTAGTGACTAGGCACTCTGTAAGTCAATGTGGTGTCCCAGAAAAAAGAGGCAAAAGGGGAGGGTTGCATTCACCCTATAGGGTACCCACTGAGACTGCTCAACCAAGGCAATCGGGCGGGTTGTGTTGAAAAGAAGGAAAAGCAACAGATACAGTTTCTGGTCACATTAATGCAAGAGGAAGGAGCCTTGTCTTTTAGGCAAGAGTAGCATACTGATTCAGCACTTGTTCAGAGCAGTTCAATAGCCGGCATTAGAATAAACAACTCGCTTCTGGTATAAGAATCAGTCTCGTTATTAGAACAGCGTGTGCCAGTGTCATTGGATACTTTAGCTGCTGATGTTTGTCTGAAAGATGCTGCAGTGTCAACTACGGCCTTCTGATCTTGTGTGAGGGAGGGTGGGTCCAGGTATGAGGGATTTCCTGTTTCATTTTCTGCCTCAACGTTTCGTTGAGTTGATTTGTGAATTCAGGGGGTGATTCAGATGGTGGGCGGACGCACCCTATCTGACAACGGGACCGGCCGACTCGCTGTATGGGGTCTCGTCAACCTTTTATTACAATGCGACCACCTCCAAGGCGGTCGCTGTGCCTATCTCTTGTATTGCAGAGAATGCTGCATTATACTGCACACGTCACAGTATAAGAAAAAGACAGGCACAATGCGAGGCCTGCCACATGGTGCAGGGATAAGTAGGGGGGCACCTATGGTGCCCCCCTAAACCCAAAATCAAGGGCCAGAAGGAAGGTGGGCCCGCTACGGGCCCCCAATGTCCTTTTCCACCAGCCTTTCCATGGCGGGTGAACCGCCATGAAACGGCTGGCGGGAGGGACATCATAATCCCTACGCGGTGCCTGGTAGGCACCACCACCATTGCAGGGATTACAAGGCCCTCCGCCGCACGATGCGTGGTGGTCTGTGTTTCCAACGGCCATCACATCGTCCACCATTGTAATATGGCGGGCGCGAAAACGGTCTACGATGGCGGTGAGACCGCCACTGACGGGCTGTCGGTGGTCTCACCGTCATCGAAATAGGTTCCTCATTGCTGTGTCCTCGCCCATCATAGTGCTTACTGACTCATGTTGCACGGCCCAGTTTCAGGGCTTCTCGCTCTTGGTAAAGAAAAATGTATGTTGGCTAGCTATGATCTTCAGTTTGGTGGAAAACAAGAGGGCATATCTTAGTATATTGGGTGGCGCATTTGCTTAATTTTCGTAAAGCCAGCCTCTGCGGTGTTTTACCGCAAGTGTGTTGTAGTCAGGAAATATCGGGACCTTCCTGGAGCCAACTATGAAATGTCTTTCTTCTCGTGCTTGTTGAATTACTACATCACGGTCCCTGTAATTCAGAATTCATGGAGCCATCACTTTGAGTGGGCATCGCTGAAGTACAATGGGCTCTTACAACTGTAAACTAGGCAGAAAGCCCTCAGGGCAGCCGACTCAGATAGAAACATCTCTTATGTAGTGAGGATGTTGTGGCCTTTTTCACCTTCCATCAGCCTGATGATGTCGATATTATGTTGCATGGCCCATCCTTCAATATCCTGTGCATGTCCTTCTAAGAAGCACATTCTGTTGGAAAGTTCTTGCATCTGTTTCTGTAGATCCAATGTCTGTGTGTGAAGTTCATGTAATGTAGACTTTGTTATCAGATAGATTTTGTTGAGGTGGTGAGGGGAAAGGGGGGAATGACAAAGGAGACACAAAAAAATCCATGTACCTGCTGCATCGCTGCACCTCTGCTCTTCTGCTCCATTTTCAACAGCACAGGTTCCCAGAATCCCCTACGACCAATCGTGATACTGCATTCCTGCTGCTGAAATCAGCGTCAACATTGACCTCCGCGCTGATGATTTGCACTCCCAGTGAAACGGGGAGCTTGTGCTTACTGTCTCCAACCCCAGCAACACAGCTGGGTTGGAGACAGCTTCAGTGTGCATGACGGTTTGGACAGCATTAGACGGACGGCCAGACAGTCATGCATACTGACATCAGTGCCCTGCCCACCACTCCCCCTCCATGACCACCCCCAATTAGGCCTCTGCCCCCAAAGCTCACGATTTAAAGAAAAATAAAACCATAATAACACTTTTATTATCATTTTATCAGACACAGTTTTGAGGCTGATGGAGAGGGGGCGAGGCTCCTAGGCTGAACTCATCTCCTCTTTCATGTCGGTCTCCCATCCTTTTTCTTTCCTCATTCCCTTCTCGATTGCTCTGCACTCCCTGCTTGTCTTTCAGGTATGCCTTTTTCTGAAACATCTGTCTCTGCCACCTTTTTCTCCACCCTGTCTTGTGATGTCTCCAACATTTCCTTTCTTTTCTTGAGCTCACTGTTTCCATTACCTCGCCATATTTCCCCATTCTTTTTTCCTTTTCCTCAGCCTGCTATTGTCAAAATTCCGCTATTCTCTTTCTTTTCTTTTCTTGTGTATTTCTGCCTGCTTTTGAGACTGTCCCTTCTTTCCTTTCTTTCACTTCTTTTATATTTCTTCTATAGCTACCTTGCTAGACCACTTTCACTATAACCCACTTCTGAAGTGCACATTCTTTCTCTACATTTTCTTGGTCTCCTGATTTCCTCTTTATTATCTGTCCCCAGATGTGACATTCTCATTCCCCTTTCACTGCTCCTTACCTCTCGTATTCTCTTTCCCATTGTTTTTCAAAACTATTTTTGTAGTGGGTGTGCTAAAATTGAGATTCTTTTTTCAGACCTGGGAGTGGTTTGAGTAGGGTTGTTGTTTCTTGCAAGTATCTCTGTGTGTGTTTGCTCGTGCTAGGAGGGAACCATTGTGTGTGGTGGTTGTCAGATTGCTCTGTATGAAGTGATGGGTTGGCATGATTTTTGCCCGAATGGAGGTAATGCAATCTACAAGCAACCTGAGTTGATCCTGAATCATTGACTAAGAGGCTATTTCCTATTGCTATATTCATTATTAGTAACCATTAGCACAGCCCCCTTTTCCACCTATTCATTGTATTGTTTGCATAGAGCAGCCACAGGTGTAGTATTTTCTTGCTGTGTGTATTGTGATGGTTGGGGGCTCGGGTTGCCTCAAACTCATTTGATGTGCCTGATTAGTCCCTCTACCTGAGTTGCCTGGCATCTGCTGCCATCTCTTTGGCTCATGTGTTCCCTCAAAGTACTTGACCTTTCCTCCTTGGTGTTGATACATTTCTGTTGGCGTTGTTGAGTACTTAATGACATCTATATATCATTTTTTTTAAAGTGTGAGAATATTCCCTAAACCCCAGGGATCAGCTCTCTTGCTTGTTCCACGCAGCGTGGGGGCTCAGCGTGCTTGCCAGGGTGGCTTGTCCCAATCCAGCCCTGCATACCTCCTCTCCCAACCATGGGTAAGGTGGTGGATGAAGAATAGTACACATTCTCCACTCTTCCTTAATACAGATGGGAACAATGCTGATGCCCTCTGTCATTGGCAGTGATGGGGTGTAGATAGCATCGTCTCTCCAACAATTGGTGAAAAATGGTCCTCACTACATAAAAAAAATCCTAACATCATTAAAAATAAAAGTCAACTGTGTTTTTAGGTTGAAACCTATCAGTCAGAGCAACGGCATGGTTTGTAAAGACTTATTAGAGACATTCTGAAAGCTTCCCTGAGAATGCATTCCACCCATTGCTTACCATCAGCCTTGTGTTTTGTAACTTACTTTTGCTAGCTTTCTATTTTGCTGCTCTATTTGTTTTAGGTTGTCCATTATGTCTTTGTCCCTCCTGTGGAGCATAGCCTGTTTACTATATTCCACGAGTGCTCGCTTTCTGTAAACAGGCTGGTGAATTTTGATCTTATCTTGTCACATTTGCAATGTATCCAAAGACAGAGGTCAAGTGTTGGGCTGTGTCTTCCAAGGAGCTTGGTGTTTATTTTTCTTCCTCTGACTTCAAGTTAAGAGGATTCATTAGATAATCATGTTGGGTACTGGGGATGTGCTGGAGGAAGGCTGCATGATGTTATTTTTCTCAGCACACAACAACATTAAATTGTCTGCAAATATTTCAGAATATATCAGAAAAATGAAATCCTAATGACTTACATTTTTCTGTAATTCTTGAGTCAAGTGTGAACAAATATTTTAATACCATCATATCAAATCAATGCACTAGGTGATGCCATTTCCATGCATTGTTTGTGCACTGATAGTTTTATCAGTAATACTCTACTCCACTCTATGCCACACCACTCTACAACACTGTGCCGCTATATGCCACAACACTCCACTCTACTTCCTTCCACTCTACACCCTTTCACTCTGTGCTACTTTACATCCCTTCACTGTACATCACTCCACTCTAACTCTCTGCACTGTACATCCCAAGAAGTTTACTCCACAACACTACATGCTACACCATTACACTCTATGCCACTCCACTCGACTCTACACCCCTCTATGCCCTCCACTCTTTGCTACTATACATCTCTCCAAACTACACCACTCCACTGTACGTCCCTCCTCTCTACTTCATGACACCCCACTATACGGCATTCCATGACACTACACCACTCCATGCTACCCCACTCTATCAGCCAAGCCAATAGGTCTTGCGTAGGCGTGACCTATTGGCGTTGCCAATGCTTGTTTTCCTCTCTCATGTGTGCAGACATTTGGAGAGCATTACAGGATGTGAAGTGTATACACCCTGTCTCTGGCAAATGAGAGAAGTATTCTTCCCCGCACTTTGGCTTAGGGAAACAGAGTACCCCTCCATCCGTCTTTGGGAGACATTCGACTTCACTGTGGCAAGTTGGATGTGATTAATCTACCTGAGGTCTCTGGCTAGATAGAGCACAGCCGTTGGCCAAGACAGCAAATGTATGCCACCCTCGCCCTTATGTAAGGCGGGAGTGTTGCAGGGTATGGCCCGTACTTTGCAGTGGGGAAGGTAAGCAATAAGCTTCACCATCATTGAGCATGGCAGGCGATGTTGGAGCAG
Organism: Lissotriton vulgaris; assembly: GCF_964263255.1. Taxonomy (NCBI): domain Eukaryota; kingdom Metazoa; phylum Chordata; class Amphibia; order Caudata; family Salamandridae; genus Lissotriton; species Lissotriton vulgaris. The sequence continues at coordinate 275,151,137 of NC_141700.1, read as the reverse complement.
CCTCACCTTTGGGCAAGGACAGTATGTGGCATCAGAGCCAGAGCTTCTGACTTTAAACTGAGGAATCAGGTTTGAGTCTCTAGGTTGCATCAACATCCTGTGATTCTGGGCAAATCACTTAATCTCCCTGTGCCTGAAAAAATGAATGTGTCCTTGAGTGATGTACCTGGTTCTCATGTAAAGAGCTTCAGTATAGGGTGACCAGACATCCCGGTTTTCCCCGGACAATCCCTGTTTTCGGAGCAGTGTCCCCGTGTCCTGACACTTTGCTCCTAATTATAGCAATGTCCCATTTTTAGGTCTCGCCTGTCGATGCGCATGCGCATCGAGCTTGCAAGACTATGGGGGCTTATCCACTCTTTAACCAACTTGCAAGGAATCGTGGCGATTCCTTGCAGTGCACGAGAAATTTAAGCTCAATGCGCATGTGCATTGAGCTTAAAAGCGCGTGCACATGCCCCCAGCCGCCTGCCTTGCCTACTCTCTCTCTCTCACAGCCTCCCCCAGTTCCGCCCCCTCACTTCTTGATTGCGCGGCCGCTAGGCCGTGCCTCCCCTACTCTCCTCCCCCCTCCTCCTACTCTCCTCCCCTGCCTGCCGTGTCGCACCTCTCCCCTCTCCCCGCTCCGCCCCCTCACTTCTTGATTGCACGGCCGCTAGGCCGTGCCTCCCCTACTCTCCTCCCCCCTCCTCCTACTCTCCTCCCCTGCCTGCCGTGTCGCACCTCTCCCCTCTCCCCGCTCCGCCCCCTCCCCTGCCCGCCGTGTTACGGTCTTTGCAGCTCCCCAGCCATATGTTGCTTTGTTTTCGCTGCTTTACACGATAAGATCAAAGAGCTGTGAATAACGCGAAGAAAAACGCGTCGTGTTCTCATAGTAACGTTTTCCGGATTGGACGTTTTTCCGCCAATCAAAAAGCATATTAGACCTCCACCAACGCTTGTATAAAGGCGGAAGAAGTCGCTGAACTGCGCCCTTCTTCGCAAATATAAACAATGTGGACAATATAACCTTTAAAACATTCCATGATATGGGTAATAAATTCTTTGTTGTTGTGTCGCCCCACATCCGACTCTCACCGCACCGACGCCACCTTGCCTCAGACGGCCCCCCCCCCCTCATCCGCACGTCGCATTTCTCCTCCCCCCTCGCCCCCTCCCCTGCCTGCCGTGTCGCATTTCTCCTCCCCCCTCCCCTTATCTTCCTTCCCTCCGTCTTGTTAACAGTTTGATACCATAACACGGATTCATTTCGCCACGCAGCTTGCATGATTGCAAACGGCCATTCTTTCAATGTGGTAAAAAAATGTAAACATATTTTTTCTCTTTTCTGTTGCTGGTTAAAGGTTTAAAACAAATCGTATGACGTGTTCCCAAAATGAAATAAATAATAAAAAAACACCCGCACTAAAAGACTCTCTTATTTGTGCACTACTTAATGCTAGAATCCCCCCTTGTTCCTGCATAGATGTGGCAATCTGATTGACCTCCCCTCCCCCAGCCGATCTGCTCTCTCCAAGCATTGACAGCCTACAGACGGGTCAGGCCAGACGATCACTAAGAGGGTGGAGAATCCCGGACCGAACTAGTTTCAATTTACAGAGCAAACAACTTTTTTTTTTACGGCAATTGCTTTGCCAGAGGCTGTTGCCAATTATTTAATAAATCCATTAGATTTTTCCAACACTCTTAGCAATATCTAGGTGAACTTGCACGTTATCGCTTCAGCAAATTGCTCATAAAAATCAATAAAACGAATTGTAAATAAATATACATTAGTGCATGTTTTTTTGGGGCAAATAAAACCGTGCCATGTCGACAGCAGCGTCTGTCTTCAGCACTGAGGGCCATGCTGTTAGTACACGTACTGAGTATCCCCTGAGAATAAACCTCACTTCCTGTAATGGACAATGTTATTTTGCACTGAGACTGCAGATGGCTTGTTGGTGAGGGAAAGAGGGTTTGCTTTCACTTTACATGAACCTGTGTGTGTAAAGCCGGCCTAGGCATTAATAAACCATCACGTGCCCCATCTATACCCAGGACCACTGGAATTATGAAGCCGTGGCAGTTCCCGCGTTACTTTGGACTTGCCGTATTTACCACATAATCGGTCATCTGCTATCTAATGCGGCGATTTCAGACAAAAAGTGTGGATCAAAAGTAACAAAAAAAGTTGCAACACCCTCACTCACCCTCACCCTCACTCACCCTCACCCACCCTCAACCCCTCATCCTCACTCACCCTCACCCTCACTCACCCTCAACCCCTCAGCCTCACCCTCACTCACCCTCACTCACCCTCACCCTCACTCACCCTCAACCCCTCACCCTCACTCACCCTCAACCCCTCACCCTCACTCACCCTCAACCCCTCACCCTCACTCACCCTCAACCCCTCACCCTCGACCTCAACCCCTCACTCACCCTCACTCACCCTCACTCACCCTCACTCACCCTCAACCCCTCACCCTCAACCCCTCACCCTCACTCACCCTCAACCCCTCACTCACCCTCACCCTCACTCACCCTCACCCTCACTCACCCTCACTCAGCGCAACCACAGCATCTTCACTAAATATATTTAATAAACTTTAAGCTATTGGCAATATAAAATAAAATCCATTTTATTTACTTATTAATTATTAATTGTTTTTTAAAGCAACACACTAACATCACTCAGCAACACACCAACATCACTCTACACCACCACAACAGCATCATTCATCTACAAAAGACTATCACACTACAACCACACACAAACACTTACCACCACAGCACCACTCATCACCACTACAGCATTACTCAGCAGACAAACGTCATACAATCAAAACATGTACACTTTTAACAGGCACACACACCAACAGCTATCAATGGACGCTTTCACCAGGCGTACACACACAACAGTCATCAGTACTGCAGTAGTATGTATGAATGAGACTGTTGGTGTGCTAAATACGGCTGTGGTGGTGCAGAGTGAACTAACCTACACGAAGGAATGAAAGAAGTAGCCGAATGGTTGAAGCACAGCCGTCTGAAACTGAACTCAGATAAAACAGAAGTCCTCATCTTAGGTACCTCCCCCTCCGCATGGGACGACTCTTGGTGGCCAGAAGCCCTTGGAAATGCACCCATCCCGACAGACCACGCACGGAACCTGGGCATCATCCTGGATTCCTCACTTTCAATGAACAGACAAGTCAACGCCGTCTCCTCATCCTGCTTCAACATTCTTCGCATGCTCAAAAAAACATTTCGTTGGATCCCCACCGAAACTAGGAAAACGGTCACCCACGCTCTGGTCACGAGCCGACTGGACTATGGGAACACCCTCTACGCCGGATCTACCGCTAAACTCCAGAAAAAACTCCAACGAATCCAAAACGCCTCAGCCAGGCTCGTATTAGACATCCCGCGCAAAGAACATATCTCTGGTCACCTGAAAAACCTCCACTGGCTTCCCGTCAATAAGAGGATCACTTTCCGGCTCCTAACCCACGCATACAAAGCACTCTACGAAATCGGACCAGAATGCCTCAACACACGACTGTCCTTCTACACCCCCTCCCGCCAGCTACGATCTTCCAACCAAGCCCTTGCCACTGTACCTCGCATCAACAAAACCACCATGGGAGGTAGATCCTTCTCCTACCTGGCTGCTAAAACCTGGAACTCACTTCCCACTTACCTTCGCCTTACCCAGAACCACCTAGCATTCAGAAAGCAACTCAAAACGTGGATATTTGACAAGTAAGTCCCCACCCCTCCTCAAGCGCCTTGAGACCCTCTGGGTATGTAGTGCGCTATATAAATTCTCTGACTTGACTTGACTTGAGTGATGCTGTGTTGTTGCTCAATGGTACTGTGGGGGTGCAGAATGATAAGGTGGTATTGCTGCGTGTTGCATTGGTGGACATCAGTGATGCCGTTGTTGGGAGAAGTGCAACTGTTGTGGTGCTGAGTTATGCTGTGGTGGTAATCATTAAACACCAACACAGCACCACTCATCACCAGCACAGAACAACACATCACAACAACAGCATTACTAAGCGCCACACTAACATCACTCAGCAACAACAAACATCACTCTACACCACCACAACAGCATCATTCAACAACAAAACACTATCACACTACAACCACACACAAACACTTACCACCACAGCACCACTCATCACCACTACAGCATTACTCTGCAGACAAACGTCATACAATCAAAACATGTACGCTTTTAACAGGCACACACACCAACAGCTATCAATGGACGCTTTCACCAGGCGTACACACACAACAGTCATCAGTACTGCAGTAGTATGTATGAATGAGACTGTTGGTGTGCTAAATACGGCTGTGGTGGTGCAGAGTGATGCTGTGTTGTTGCTCAATGGTACTGTGGGGGTGCAGAATGATAAGGTGGTATTGCTGCGTGTTGCATTGGTGGACATCAGTGATGCCGTTTTTGGGAGAAGTGCAACTGTTGTGGTGCTGAGTTATGCTGTGGTGGTAATCATTGAACACCAACACAGCACCACTCATCACCAGCACAGAACAACACATCACAACAACAGCATTACTAAGCGCCACACTAACATCACTCAGCAACACACAAACATCACTCTACACCACCACAACAGCATCATTCAACAACAACACACTATCACACTACAACCAAACACAAACACTTACCACCACAGCACCACTCATCACCACTACAGCATTACTCAGCAGACAAACGTCATACAATCAAAACATGTACGCTTTTAACAGGCACACACACCAACAGCTATCAATGGACGCTTTCACCAGGCGTACATACACAACAGTCATCAGTGCATCCTTTCACCAGGCATACACCCACACAAACAGGCATCAGTCCACGCTTTCAACAGTCACACACACCACCGGCCGTAAGTGCACGCTTTCTAACCATTTTTTAACGTAGCACACACAATTACAGCTATACAAGCATGCTTTGGTGCTGTACAGTACTGCAGTAGTATGTATCAATGAGACTGTGGGTGTGCTAAATACGGCTCTAGTGGGGCAGAGTGATGATCTGATGTTGCTCAATGGTACAGTGGGGGTGCAGAATGATAATGTGCTATTGCTGCGTGTTGCATTAATGGACCTCAGTGATGCCGTTGTTAGGATCAGTGCTACTGTTGTGGTGCAGAGTTATACTGTGGTGGTAATCATTGGACAACACTCTACAACGACACTGCACCACTCATCCCCAACACTCATCAGCACTACAACATTACTCAACAGACAAACGTCACAGAAACAGAACATAAACAGTGCATACATACTACCAATAAAAATACTTCAATGTGAACAACAAAAGGACAATGCAAAGTGGCGAAAGAAAACACGTACGGCGAAACGCAAAACAAAAATAGCCAACAGCAACATAAAAATATTTTTTTACAGGAGGCGAGTTCAGACGGAAGTACACTACAGGACCCGCATACCAAAACGACACGCGCAAACATAACTCAATGCATGGCAAAAAAACAAACTAAATAGCAGCCATTGATAACATTAAAAAACACACTCTTAAGAAAGGAGCCGGACAGAAACCAAGTGCGAGCAAAGCAAGACCCCAAACAATAATTAGATTCATATCACAAAAAGCAAATTCATAGACAAAAGTGTAACAACTCACAAAGGCACTCTTTAATAATATGAAAATAAAATAGTAATTACCTGTCGATCGTAGCAGCTCATTCACTGAAATGTAGAGAAAAAAAAAACAACACACAAAGAGAACATAAACAGTGCATACATAATACGTTTAACTAAAACAATAAAAAAACAAAAAGGCCAAAGCATAGCAGCGAAACAAGTCACATACGGGTCAAAACCACACAAAAAACAAGCCAAGTCAGAGAAAAAATAAACATCAGAGTGCGAGCTCAGGCGAAACGAAACTACAGGAACTGCATACCAGGAAGACACTAGCAAACATTAGTCAATGCATGGCGAACAATCAACTTAAAGACAAGCCAGTAATAGCATAAATAACAAGAAAAATGCCAGCCACAAGGCAAGTGCGACCGAAATAATTGGGAAATCCAAAATTACATTACATTCACAGAAATAAAAACTTATACAATTTTAAGGACCAAATAACAAAGTCACTCTTTATATATATTTTTACTAAAAAGGGAATTAGCTGTCGCGCGTAGCACATCAGTGACTAAAGTATAGAAATCCAACAAACTACACACAAACAGCCACAGTGCTCACTCACCCTCACTCACCCTCAACCACTCACCCTCACTCACCCTCACCCTCACTCACCCTCACTCACCCTCACTCACCCTCACCCTCTCTCACCCTCAACCCCTCACCCTCACTCACCCTCAACCCCTCACCCTCAACCCCTCACTCACCCTCACTCTCACTCATCCTCACTCACCCTCAACCCCTCACCCTCACTCACCCTCACCCACCCTCAACACCTCACCCTAACTCACCCTCACTCTCACTCACCCTCAACCCCTCACCCTCACTCACCCTCAACCCCTCACCCTCACTCACCCTCAACCCCTCACCCTCACCCTCACTCACCCTCACTCACACTCACCCTCACTCACCCTCACCCTCACCCTCACTCACCCTCACCCTCACTCACCCTCAACCTCACTCACCCTCACTCACCCTCAACCTCACTCACCCTCACCCACCCTCAACTCCTCATCCTCACTCACCCTCACCCTCGCTCACCCTCAACCCCTCACCCTCAATCACCCTCAACCCCTCATCCTCACCTTCACTCACCCTCACCCTCACTCACCCTCAACACCTCACCCTCACTCACCCTCACCCTCACTCACCCGCACTCACCCTCAACCCCTCACCCTCACTCACCCTCACCCTCACTCACCCTCACCCTCACTCACCCTCACCCTCACTCACCCTCAACCCCTCACCCTCACTCACCCTCAACCCCTCACCCTCACTCACCCACAACACCTCACCCTCACCCTCACTCACCCTCACTCACACTCACCCTCACTCACCCTCACACTCACTCACCCTCACCCTCACTCACCCTCACTCACCCTCAACACCTCACCCTCACTCACCCTCACCCTCACTCACCCTCACTCACCCGCACTCACCCTCAACCCCTCACCCTCACTCACCCTCACCCTCACTCACCCTCACCCTCACTCACCCTCAACCCCTCACCCTCACTCACCCTCAACCCCTCACCCTCACTCTCACTCACCCTCACTCACCCTCACTCACACTCACCCTCACTCACCCTCACTCACCCTCACCCTCACTCACCCTCAACCACACTCACCCTCACCCTCACTCACCCTCACTCACCCTCAACCACACTCACCCTCAGCCACCCTCAACACCTCATCCTCACTCACCCTCACCCTCACCCACCCTCAACCCCTAACACTCACACACAATCAACACCTCACCCTCACTCACCCTCACCCTCACTCACCCTCAACACCTCACCCTCAATCCCTCACCCTCACTGACACTCACCCTCACCCACCCTCAACACCTCACCCACACTCACCCTCAACACATCACCCTCACTCACCCTCAACCCCACACCCTCACCATCACTCACCCTCACTCACCCTCACTTGCCCTCACTCACCCTCACTCACCCTCATTCACCCTCACCCTCACTCACCCTCAACACCTCACCCTCACCCTCACTCACCCTCACTCACCCTCAACACCTCACCCTCACCTTCACTCACCCTCACCCTCACTCACCCTCAACACCTCACCCTCCCTCACCCTCACCCTCACTCACCCGCACTCACCCTCAACCCCTCACCCTCACTCACCCTCACCCTCACCCTCACTTACCCTCAACCCTTCACCCTCAACCCCTCACTCACCCTCACTCTCACTCACCCTCACTCACCCTCAACCCCTCAGCATCACCCTCACTCACCCTCACCCTCACTCACCCTCAACCCCTCACCTACCCTCACCCTCACTCACCCTCAACTCCTCACCCTCACTCACCCTCACCCTCACTCACCCTCAACACCTCACCCTCACTCACCCTCAACACCTCACCCTCACTCACCCTCAACCCCTCACCCTCAACCCCTCACCCTCACTCACCCTCACCCTCACTCACCCTCACCCTCACTCACCCTCACCCTCACTCACCCTCAACGCCTCACACGCAATCACCCTCGACCCCTCACCCTCACTCACCCTCAACCCCTCACCCTCACTCACCCTCACCCTCACTCACCCTCACTCACCCTCAACGCCTCACACGCACTCACCCTCAACCCCTCACCCTCACTCACCCTCAACCCCTCACCCTCACACCCTCAACCCTTCACTCTCAACCCCTCACTCACCCTCACTCACCCTCAACACCTCAGCCTCACCCTCACTCACCCTCACCCTCACTCACCCTCAACCCCTCACACTCACTCACCCTCACCCTCACTCACCCTCAACCTCTCACCCTCACTCACCCTCACTCACCCTCACCCTCACTCACCCACACTCACCCTCACTCACCCTCAACCCCTCACCCTCACTCACCCTCAACACCTCACCCTCAACCCTTCACCCTCAACCCCTCACTCACCCTCACTATTACTCACCCTCACTCACCCTCAACCCCTCCCCCTCCCCCTCACTCACCCTCACCCTCACTCACCCTCAACACCTCACCCTCACTAACCCTCAACCCCTCACCCTCACCCTCACACCCTCAACCCTTCACCCTCAACCCCTCACTCACCCTCACTCACCCTCAACACCTCAGCCTCACCCTCACCCTCACCCTCACTCACCCTCAACCCCTCACACTCACTCACCCTCACCCTCACTCACCCTCAACACCTCACCCTCACTCACCCTCACCCTCACTCACCCTCACCCTCACTCACCCTCACCCAAACTCACCCTCACTCACCCTCAACCCCTCACCCTCACTCACCCTCAACCCCTCACCCTCACTCACCCTCAACCCTTCACCCTCAACCCCTCACTCACCCTCACTCTCACTCACCCTCACTCACCCTCAACGCCTCACCCTCACCCTCACTGACCCTCAACACCTCACCCTCACCCTCACCCTCGGAGTAGTGCATCAGATACGTTACACACAAAATATACTTCCCAAAAGTGAGCTACCGCATGCAAGGATGTTGATCAGGCTTCAGGCCAAAAAGCAAAAAACATTCGTACAATATTACACCAATATTACACCAACAAAACAAAGAGAAATATGTGGCAGGAAGCGAGGACGAGGATGAACAAAGACAAAAGTGAAACAGCCAACTTTTGATTGGGGCAATAAACAAGCACTATTCATCCCGGGAATGGGACGGATTAAAGACAAATGTCAAGAGTTACACAAAAAGCCGTACGCATATAACAATAGCAGTTATTCACACGGAATTACATCTAATATAAGAAACATATTACGAAAATAAAACTATTCTTTCAAACAACGCAAAAAAAAACACATTACATCACTGTACATCCTCTTAATACATTGCTAGGGATAATAACGTCAGCAAATACACAAAGTTTCCTTTCATACATCAAGTACGTCAATAACATATAATCCGGCTACTTCAGCATCACAAGAAAAAAAAAATGCAAACACAACATACATAAATATATTATAAAATAAATAGCACTTCAAAGTTCTAATAACAGCTCTTGTACGTCAAATAACAAAAAACAGCAAAAAATACATTACATTACAGTTTAATAAAACATATGCATTACATATCAACAATTAAAAACAAAACTTTAATTTACATTACATTACAAACATTTACAAATATTACGATCGAAAAAAATACATTTCTCAAGTTATAAAAACACCCTCCTATTCAGTCTTTAACTTAAACATAGTATATATACTACATTACATTACATAAAAAAACACTTTGGAATACATTCTTACCTGTCAAACGACGCAGCAACAGCACAGGAACAAGAACACGCCTTCCGCGCACCAACATTCTCGATCTCTGGGGAATTCCAACGTTGACGTAAGCAAATCGGAACGCAACGTCAAAAACGTCGCGCTCCGATTGGCTAGAATAAATGTCAAAAAACGTAAACACTCACAACACAAAAAAAACTAGACCGCTAACGTAGCCAACGTCAAGGTGACGCATTGCGTCGGCCATTTAAAAAAAAATAATAATAATACGGGACTCCACAAACACGTAAAACACACATAACACCACACTGTTAGTACAAAACATACACAGTTAGATTACATACAAATATACACATAAGACAGGACAATTACTAAGGGAACATCTATCACATTATTTTTACACAACACATATTAAATAATTAATATTAACATACACACACTCATAACATCACCCTCACACACCAAAACTATCACACTCCTTCACACACCCTCAATAACCCTAACACAACATCTCCCTCAAACACCATCACACACCTTCAGCCTCACACCCACTTACTCACACTCACACTCACACACATTCACACCCCCTCACACTCACACACACTCACACACCCTCACTCCCCTCAAAAAATAACACCCCTCACAACAAGCTCACACTCACTACACCGGACAGCCGCACCCACTCACACCCCTCACACTCTATCACCATCAACACCCCTCAGCCTCACACAGCCTTACCCTCATCCCCCCACCCTCACACACGCACAATCACCCTCACACCATCACCTCACACACGCTAACTCTCAGCCGCAACAACTCACACACACTCACACTCCCTCGCTCACCCTCACCCTCACACACACACACACCCTCACCCTCACACCCCATCACCCTCACACCCCCTCACTCACACTCACTCACAATAACTCACACTCAGCCTCACACACCCTCACGCTCACACACCGTCACACACCCTCTGCCTAACAACACCTCTCTCACCCTCAATCACCCTCACACACACTCACACTCACACACCGTCACACACCCGAAACTTCACACCCCCTCACTCACCCTCACACACACACACCCTCATCCTCAAACACCTTACCCTCACACACACACGCTCCCCTAAAACTCATCACAACACTCTCACACTCACTATACCTCACACACTCTCAGACGCAAACAACATCACTCATCCTCACCCTCACACACACTCACACCCCCTCACCCTCACACCCCATCACACTCACACACGCTCACTCCCCTCACACTCACAACAACACCCTCACACCCCCTCACTCACACTCACTCACACTCACTCCCAATGACTCACACTCACCCTCACACACCCTCACCCTCACACACCGTCACACACCCTCTGCTTAACAACACCTCGCACACCCTCACTCACCCTCACACACACACCCCCTCATCCTCAAACACCTTACCCTCACACACACACGCTCCCCTAAAACTCATCACAACACTCTCACACTCACTACACCTCACACACTCTCAGACGCAAACAACATCACTCATCCTCACCCTCACACACACTCACACCCCCTCACCCTCACACCCCATCACACTCACACACGCTCACTCCCCTCACACTCACAACAACACCCTCACACCCCCTCACTCACACTCACTCACACTCACTCCCAATGACTCACACTCACCCTCACACACCCTCACCCACCGTCACACACCCTCTGTGTAACAACACCTCGCACACCCTCACTCACCCTCACATACACTCACACTCACGCACCGTCACACACCCGAAAACTCACACCCCCTCACTCACCCTCACCCTCACACACCCTAACACTCACACCCCCTAACGCTCACACCCCCTAACACTCACACCCCCTAACGGTCACCCCCTAACACTCACCCCCTCACCCTCACCCTCACCCCTCACCCCCTCACACTCACTCCCTCAACACCCCACCCTCACCCCCCCTTACCCCCCCTCATTCACCCTCATACACCCTAACACACCCTCACCCTCTCACACACCTTCTCACACAACCCTCACACACCCCCTCACTCACCCTCTCACACACCCCCTCACTGACCCTCTCACACCCGCTCACCCTCACCCTCACCCTCACTCTCCCTCACACTCCCTCACCCCCTCACCCTCCTTCACCCTCCCTCCCCTCCCCTCACCCTCACCCCCCTCACCCTCACCCCCCTCACCCTCACCCCCCTCACCCTCACCCCACTCACCCTCACCCTCACCCCCCTCACACTCACCCTCGCCCTCACCCCCCTCACCCGCACCCCCCTCACCCTCACCCCCCTCACCCTCACACCCCTCACCCCCCTCACCCTCACCCCCTCACCCCCATTCACCCTCACCCCCCTCACCCTCACACCCCTCACCCTCACACCCCTCACCCTCACACCCTTCACCCTCACACCCTTCACCCTCACACCACTCACCCTCACACCACTCAGTGCTACAACACATATTGTGTTACAATAGGTGTCACATTTGCGAAACATAAAACTATTGGCATTGTAAATAACAAAGCAATTATTTTCCCTATTTTAAAAACAAGCACATAAATAAAAAAGTGCCCTTTACAATACCAATAGCTCAAACTTTCCTAATGCAACACCTATTGCAGTGCTATGCTTCTCTCCCCTGCTGCACTCTCCTGCTCTCTAGAGATGTGGCCTAACGACAAGAGCTGCCATCTAAGTCACGTAAATACAAAACATGTTGCATTCCAAATGCTATAGGTGTCACATTCGCAAAAGTTATAACTATTGGCATTGTAAATGACAAAGATATCAATTTAGCTACTTTAAAAAGCAACAAATACATAAAACATTTGTCATTTACAAGACCAATAGCTCCAACTTTTCTAATGCGAGACCTATTGCATTTCCAATGCTTGTTTAAATAATGTCTCGCACTGAAACACTATTTAAAAATCGGGACATTTCTGTGCTTACTTAGTACAGGTGCTGAGACGGGTCTCTATTGGGATGTCCATTTTTGCCCTCAGGATGAATAAACAATCTTATTGCTGCAGCAATACCACCCCTTCACTGCCTTCAAAGAGACCCGTTATAGTTCTTTCACAGTCTCATCATCCCAGAACTGAAGCATTTTCAATGTTATGTACAACAAAGCCCAAGTTTGTTGCTTATTTATCTTATGCAGCTAAGAACAACTGACAAAGCGAATAGTCCTGGCTTGATGTAGGTGTAATGTTTCATTTATTTATTTTATTTATTTATTTGTATTTTGTAAAGCGCATGGTTACACTAGCAAGTGTGTCCCCGCGCTGATCGCTACAGTTGTTTCCAAGAGTCCCTGGCGTGATTGCGTGTAGAGTCTGTGATCCGGTCTTAGTCTTTGGGAAAGAGGACTGTTTTCAGGTCTCTTCGAAAGTTAGACTCAGAGGGTTCCAGACGCAGCTTTTCTGGCAGCTGGTTCCATATCCTAGCGGTCATGACTCTAAAAGATTTTCCCCCCATTCTAGCTGTTTTAACCTTCGGGACCTGTACTTGCCCAGTGCCGCATGATCTAAGCTGGCGGGTGGGCTCATATCGTTTTAGAAGCCCATACAGATACCTTGGGCCTCTACCATGAAGGATGCGATATCCTACACATAGGGCTTTGAAAGTCACCCGTTCCCTAATCGGGAGCCAGTGAAGGGTTCTCAGTGCTTTTTCTGTTGATGCTCTTCTGGGTAATTGTAGGATCAAGCGGGCCGCTGCACTTTGTATTCGTTGTAGTCTTGAGAGGCTTTTTACGCTGGCCCCTAGATACAGTACATTCCCATAGTCCAACCTAGATGTTATTAGGGTATGGACCAGGGTCTGGCGTACCGGTATAGGCATAAGGTCCAGCGTTTTCCTAAGGACCCTCAGTATCCCAAAACAGGTGCCTGCCACTTGTTTGGTTTGGTGGTCGAACAATAGGTTTTTGTCTAGCCAGACCCCTAAGTTCTTTACTAGATTACTAGGTGTGGGTAGTTCACCCAGTTCTTCCGGCCACCAGGCTGATGTCCACACTGATGGGGATTTACCTACAATCAATACCTCCGTCTTATTCCCATTAAGGCGGAGGCAATTGTCCGCCATCCACAGTGCCACCTTCTGCATGCAAGACGCGAAGTTGTTAGTGCATTGCTCCTCTGGTTGCGTTAGGGTCACAATCAGTTGCGAATCGTCTGCGTACGACACTATCTCAACCCCATATGTGTCTGTGATTCCTCCTACTGGGGCCACATACAGATTGAATAGGGTGGGGCTGAGACTGGAGCCCTGTGGCACTCCCTGATTGAGTTTTATTTCTTTAGATCTGAACTGGCCCTGAGCGACCTGAAAGGTTCGATCTGTTAGGAATGATTGAAGCCATTCCCAAGCTTTTCCTCTCACCCCTCCCTTTTTAAGACACTGCAGCAGTGTGTGATGAGCTACAGTGTCAAAAGCGGCACTGAGATCGAGGAGAATCAGTGCCGCCGTCTGGCCTTCATCTGCATACCTTCGTAGGGCTTCCGTTGAGGATAGCAGGGCCGACTCGGTCGAGTGAAGAGCTCGAAATCCCGACTGTGAGGGGTGGAGCAGTCCGTTGGTTTCAGCAAATGCCGAGAGTTGTTTGTTGACTCAGCAATTTTTGCAAAATACGGGAGGAGGGAGATAGGTCGTAGATTGTCCAGTTTTTCTAGACTAACATTAGGTTTCTTCCTCAAGTGAAGGACTACTGCTTTTTTCCATGAGGTAGGGACTTGTCCTGTTTTAAAGGAGAGAGCAAGGAGATGACTGATATATGGCTCCAGGGTGGTTATGCTGCCATGGAGTTTTATTGGAGTTGCTGGATCACTCGGTGAGCCTGATTTGATGCTACTAGCTATGTGGCATATTTTTTCCTGAGAAGGTACTAGAAATGCCGAGAGGCAGTTATTCTCATGTATATTCAAGGTACTTTCTGCCCTCCCATCACCTACTCTGGCTGTGTCTGGGAAGCCAGCGTAGATTTTGTCTACTTTGCTAGCAAAGAACTCTGCTACTTGATTACAAGTTTTAACCAATCCAATCATAGGGGCTGCTAGTGGGGCGAGATCAGAGAGTTCCCTATAGACTAGGAACATTTCCTTCATGGAATTGTCCGTGTCTTTGATTCTAGTGCAGAAGTAGGATTTTCTAGTATTCCGGATTAGTGCGTGGTATATCTTTAAACCATTTTTATATTCAGCTCTCTCTTCCGCCATTTCCTCTCTAAGCTTTTACATTTCGCTTTTACATTTCGCTTTTTGTTCTCGTAGTTCAGTGTTGAACCAGGGGGCAAATTTGGATCTCCTCGCCGGAGCCTTTTGAATCCATGGCGCTGTGTAGTCTAGCGCCTTTGGGCGTCGCAGTTTCAATGCTATGCAGGCGGATTCTATTTCTTCGCCCTCGGGGGGGCCTCCTGATGTTATGATTTTATTAAATTCCTCCGTGGAAAATTTAGCCCATTTCCTTCGTTTATTAGCGGAGCTTGGTTCATTTTGAGGTCCATTGTCCGGGACCGCCACCCGGAAAGTGACTAAGAAATGGTCTGACCAGATGACAGGGGTTGGGGGCTCTACGGTTAGGGTGTTCCAATTAGCGTAAATAGGATCTAGGAGATGGCCCTGACAGTGAGTGGGTCTTTCTGATTTAAGCAGCATCTGTATGCCTGCTAGCTCCTGTTTGATTTCCTGAGCTTCAGTGTTCCTAGGGTCGTCAAAGTGATAGTTTAAGTCCCCTAGGAGGAGGAGTCTCTCGTGTTTGAGAGCGGAGAGCGTGAGGGTTTCCATAAGTTGGGTGGCAAAACTGGCTCCAGGTCCCGGGGGGCGATATATCAGGAAGCCCTTGATACAGTACCCCTGGTGCACTGAGATGGAGAAGAGCCCTGTTTCACTGTTAGCAAGATCCTTTCCTTCTAAAGTGCAGACCAGATCCTGTTTGTGTATTATGGAAATTCCTCCCCCCTTCCCATTTAGCCTGTCTATTCTCTTGATGTCATATCCCGGTGCGAGGGCCGCCAGTATGTCTGGTGCCGATGTGGTATTCAGCCACGTCTCCGTAAGGAATAAGGCATCCACCTGACCATCCATAAGTTAGTCATGTACCTTCATCTTATGTTTTCCTAAGGAGCGACAGTTTAGAAGGGCAAGATTAAGTATCTTACCTTTGTGTCTAGACCCGAGTAGTCTATTGACAGTAAAGGAGCAGTGTGCACACTTCTTTTCTCCATTCTTAATATTTAAGCTGTGCAGACAGATATTTTCTAAGGTTTCTAAGCTCTACGGAGCTATAGTGCTTTCGGAAGCAGAAACCCGCAGAGGTTCCTGCCCCTGGCCCCGGTCGGTCATGGACGGGCACAGACGGGCTTGCCTTTGGCGCGCTTCCGGCGCGCCCGCTGCGCCCGTCCGCTGCTCCTCCTGTAAGGTCCGGACATTTGAGGCAGGGTGGACGAGGGTGGGAGTGGCCAGGCAGCAGGAGCGCTCCCCTCACACCTCCCCCAAGATGGCGGCTGTTTGCTCGGTTTTCTGCCCCTTAGCAGCGCCTTAATCGGCTGTGGGGGGGCCAGCAGGGGTCTGTGGTCAGCGGTTTGAGAACGCGTGCACAAGCATAGCTGCCAAGGTTTCAGATTTCTATGTGTGACATTTTCATAATTTCAGAGTAATTATGAGTGACATTTTAACGACTATGAGTGGCACTTTCGTGCAAGCAAAATCAAGATATTAAAACGAGGGAAACTTATAAATATCAGATATGACACCCATTTGAGCAACTAGAAATTCTATGTTAGCTGCTGCAAAGCGTAAGAAATAATGGTTAAACAACTTTAATTTATACTCATGTCTAAGTAAATATACTTAAAATCGTACAAATATCAGGAAACTCCCTTGCAACATATTAAATCAAGGCTCTCTCTGCACACTAAGTCCGCTGTTTTTTATTTTTTGTGGTTGTTTGTTTTTTGAGGCTTGTACCTTCAGCCTTTGCTGACTTATACTGGACCCTCTGGTTCTTCCCTTGTAATTAATGATGCTGCACAGAGAGCATCACTCAGTCCAGGGCCACTCTCCAAGGTGGGACCCCACGCAAACAGGATGTGCGAGGCCCTGCTAACAACACTCTGGTGGCTGCTGTTGTTGGATAGGCCAGCAGAGAAACTACATAAAGATTGCCAGCCTTTGTGGTGCCCCCCCTCCTTCCCTGCAAACTAAAGTCAGTAGAACATTAGGACTCGGGCCACCCTCTGACGTCACATGAGTGACCCTGTGCCTCTCTCCAAGGCGGGACCCAGCCCAAAAAACATGTGCGAGGCCCTAACAACACTTTGGTGGCTACTGGTGTTGGATGGGCCAGCAGAAAAAGATTGCCAGCCTTTGCGCTGCACCCCTTCTTACCAGCAAACTGAAGTAAGGAGAACATCAGGACTCGAGCGACTCTCTGACGTCATGTGAGTGACCCGACCCAACAGGGAACCTATGTCAGAGAGGCCCCAACAACATAAAACACACTTCACGCGGCGCCAGTCTTGCAACTCATTTCACCGTTTTGAGTAACACCACAGGTGCTGCAGCTGCCTGAACGTGCGCTACCATTGGCACCCAAGGTGGTACAAAAGGGGGTGGTGATGGACGGAGCATCTGAACCAATCAAACACTCACACCCAGTCAACAGATCTGGGTTTAATCCATCACCGTTCTTTAGCCCACTCTGCCACCCCAGTTCAGACATGGCCATAAATCAGTCTGACCCTGTGCCTCATGGGAACAGTCCAGCCCGAACTGCCAAGCCATGCCTTCCCTGGACCGGAAACAAGCTTCCGAGGACCGGTTTCTGGCATTTCAGCCGTCTTCAGCCCGGCTTGCTTGAATCCAGTGGCACCTAGGCTTAAAACTAAAACGTACTTGGGCTACAACAAACTCCGCCAAGGCTGGCTAGGCTGCAGACACTGGTAGGCAGTGGCGGCTGGTGACATTTGAAAGTGGCGGGCGTAAATACTGCACTGTGGGGAACGAGCTTCTGTTTTCATTTTTCATGACAGATAATAGCATATCTGACTTATTAAAAGCCTCTAGGAAGCAGAGATATGTAGGTAGGTGAGAGGCAGTCCAGCCACAAGGGAAAGGACTAAAGAAAGAGGATGAGGTGAAAGGACAAAAGCCCAGTGCCTGGGATTGGGGGGGGGGTCCATGGTCAGAACTCTTTACCTGTCTGTCTCTCCCTGTCTCTCTGTATCTTTCTTTCTCTCTCTCTGGTGTTCTGTTTGTATCAATGTATCTCACTTTCTCTCTCTGTTGTCTGAATCTCTTTCACTCTCCTTTTCTCTCTGTCTCTCTCTATATCTCTCTCCTTGTTTCTCTTTTTCTCTCTCCGTATTTCTCTTTCTCTGTATCTTTCTCTTTCTCTCTCTGTATCTTTCTCTTTCTCTCTCTCTGTATCTTTCTCACTCTCTCTCTGTATCTTCCTTTCTCTCTCGCTCTCTTCCCTATGTTGACCTCTCTCTCCTCTGTTACTTTCTCTATCTCCACCTTTCTCTACCTACCCCCTTTACCTCTTGCTACCTGTCCCCGAAGCTCCACTCTCTACCTTTCTACTGACCTCTCTTTCTGTTCCACACTCATTGCTGGTTGTTTCATCTCTCTCTCCATACATTACTGTCTACCTCCCTTCAAGTTACTTTCATGTCCTGATGTCTTCTGTCTGTTTCTTCTCTATCAACCTCACCTTTGTCCACTTCGTCTCTCTCTATCTCCACATTGTAGAATGTCGTCTCTCTCTGCCTCATGCCCAGCTTCCGCCCCTCGTTACCTCAACTCACCAATCACAAGGGCTTGGATAAGTTAAAGATAAGTAACACATGTGATGAAGTTCTGAACGGGGAACCATATGCCCTGCCCAGGGCTTCATAAAACCTAAAGACACCCGCAAATAGTACACAGACTCGGGCTGTGAGTGAGCGACGATGACAGGGAACAACGCCCACCCCCAAACCTCTGCTTGTGTCAGGTGCATAGCTATAGCATTAGTACAGCAGGTGCACGGGGGCACCGGGTCCGTGGATCTCAGGGGCCAACTTCAGTTCAATTAGAGCTTTTTTTACTACTAATTAATGGGATTGAGGCACGTTTTTCCTGCTTGCACAAGGTCCTTGGCACCCTTTCTATGCCTTCTATACAGTGTGAAGTGAGATTTCTGGGAGCTGTTATGTGCCATATTACATTTTGATGTCAGAATTCACAGATCATAATTTAGAAGACAGACTTTTTTTGTCGCACTTCACTTATAACAGATGATTGGCGATATAAAAACTAATGCGCAGTAGGAACATTAAAGACAGTGCAAGATTCACATAGTCCAGTTTTTTTCTGTCCCATTACCATCATTTTCTATGATATCCCATCTGTTTAATGATAAAATAAAGTAGACACACAGATATCACATGTACCGCCAGTCGCAGCCGGCATTACGGGCGGGTGGGAAGGGGGGTGGAAATGGGGTCGTTGCGCCGCAGAGGGGATGTGGGGGGGCGGGATAAATAAAATAAAAGTAAAACTTACCTACCCGCTTTTCTTCAGTCCCGAGACTCCAGACTCCCGACTCCCGCCGTCCTGCGTTTCAAATTTCTAGGGTGCTCTTCATCAGGAAGGCTGCAGGCAGCCTCCCTCCCCTCCACCGCTGCGTTGTGATTGGTGAGGCCGCTGCCCCACCCGGGTCATTTTCTCTATGTATGCTGCAGCATACACAGAGAACAGGGAGAGTGGGTGGTTTTGCTCGAGGGCAGGGGGGAGTGGCTTGCCCACTGTTGTTCATACTGACTGTTTGGGCGTTCTCAGGCTGCCCAGTCAGTATGAAATACAGTGGGCAAGCCACTCCCCCCTGCCCTCGAGCAGGACCGCCCACCCCCAACCAGGAACTTCTGCTTTCTCGCCTTGCGAGAAGGCAGAAACGAATGGTAGTTATTACCATTTATGTTTCTGCCTTCTCACACTGCGAGAAAGCAGGGGGGCGGCGCCCAAACACCCCTATAGAGGAGCCGCCACTGCTGGTAGGCTTAGGCCACGAGCCACTTTGCAATTCGAGTTTGCTGCTCAATCCACATCTCCAGGAAGTGTAGTCCAAGCTGTGCAGTGAGTCATACTTTGTAATCCACAGGGAGCCATGAGTGTCACCAAGTAAGGATATCAGACTGCAATTAGCGGGTCACCCGGGTGACGGTCACTGAAACCTCGACGTCTCTCTCGGCTAAGTCTGTGTCACACATATGATTTGTCTGTAATTCTTCCTCTGTGGAGGCGGCTATCATTTTAGTCATTTTCCCTGTCCATGACAGCTG
The DNA here is from genome assembly GCF_964263255.1 of Lissotriton vulgaris. Classification (NCBI taxonomy): domain Eukaryota; kingdom Metazoa; phylum Chordata; class Amphibia; order Caudata; family Salamandridae; genus Lissotriton; species Lissotriton vulgaris. The sequence goes on along the minus strand of NC_141700.1, from coordinate 275,130,876 downwards.
TCAAACAGTCCTACTTTTATGTTGACTGTTACTGCAAACTGTAGTCCTACTTCTATGCCCATGAACTGACCCCGTTTTTTTTTTGTTTTGAGAATCTGGTCACCCTACTTCAGTACCTTCGGTTCAGTTCGTGTTCGCGCTGTATAAAACTACTACAAAAAGGGCAGGGATGGTGTGTGTTGGCAGTCGTACAAACACAAGTAACAAAATATTTTGAAATGCGTGAATTTACAGCTGCTGGCCCTGAATAGATGCAAACTACATGTAAATGATGTAATTCGTGCTGCTTTTATATTTTCACATGTTTACCGCTCTCAAGATTTTCCGCATTGCCTTAGAGGAATGTACCTTCTGAATCAGGCTTCGCTATTACTGATATGTTTCGCGAGAATAACCTACAGACAGGGCTCGAGTCAGGGTCCAACATGTGTGGATGGCGTCCCCCCACTTATTTTACCGGGTGGGCGCCGTTCCCCCTGCCAAACAGCTGGACTTCACTCTTTAGCCTCTCTGGGACGAGATCGTAGCTCACAGCACGCTGCTCATGCGCTGACTTCTCAGATGCAATCGCATCTAAGGGGTGAGCGAGGGGAGGCAATGAGTCCGATGGTGCAAGCCACCTTTCGTGACTTCACGTCCTGTTGTGATGTCACTTCCGGTGACAGCGTCCCCCCACTTCTTTTTTAGGACTTTTGCCCTGCCTACAGATTATGAAACATAAATGAGTGTGTCAAAGTATTTCCACCATGGTCTCACAATGGTGTATTTGTTAAGTAACAGAAAAAGATTTAAGCATTGGGCACATGTGCTCAGGCCTGGGTGAAACCCAAACTGTAAATCCTAGAGAATGGAACTGTCCTCTGCCCATGACATAGCCATCTTCAAAATAACCCTACCCATCACCTTGACAATCGAATAGAATAAGGAGATGGGCCTATAACAACTGGGTAGATCTCTGGAGCCCTTTTTAAACACAGGGATGATAATGGATTGGGACCAGAAATGCGGGAGACCTGTACGTACTGCCAAATTGCACAGGCAGGTTAAAATCGGTGCCCAAAGTTCAGCTGACAGCTTAAACAAGTCGCCAAGAATCCAATCAGGACCAGGGGCTTCATGACTTGTCATGTATCGTATTGCAGATATAACCTCACCAACGCCATTGTCAAATTACACTGATGGGCAGATAACAAGAGAGCTCATGATGGGCACCACTATCCATAGAATTATAAATACCCTGTAAGTGCTCAATCTACTTTTCAAGGAAGATATACGAAGAAATAGTATGGCCCCATTATTATTAAATAAAAGGCAGTTAACAAACTGCGAGAATTTACCACTATCTGCCTTGAGCGAGGCCTCCATAAGATCAGCCCAGGCTTCCCCTTTAGGTGCTTTCTTCCTCAGATCGATGGCCTTCTTAAATGTAGAATGTCTATTGGCTATTGCACAGCTGTCTTTAGACTGCCCTCTAATTGCATGCATAAGGGATTTATGTGCTTTTGAGCAATCTCTGTTGAACCAGGGAGGATTGCTACTTACTACTGGTTTTGGGAGAAGTGATATCTTAGCTTTAATTTCAGCCCCATCTCTGAATAAGGTTTCTGAGAAGCAACATCACATGAGTCCCCCAAACACAGGTCACATTTTTCCCATTCGGCTTCCACAAGACATTTTAAAAAGTCCCCTGGATTTGTGACTGTCTGTCTAGGGTGTGGTCATGTTAAAATCCCCGGCGACCACCATGAGCTGATTCTGTGGTACGTTAACCAGCTTGTGTGATATCTCCTCCCAGAATTTGGGACAGTCTGTGTTCGGGCCATATATGTTTGCTACGTGTACGTCCTCTCCCCCCTTTTTAGATGTGTTATCAGGGTTCTACCTTCCTCGTCATGGGTTTGCGATACAATTGTTAGTTTGGAGTTCTTTGTTACCAGTGTTATCACCCCGCGTTTCTTCCCCACCACTGGAGAGCATGCTACCTGGGCTATCCACTTTGTCTTCATTCTGTGAGTCTTCTGTGGAAAGTTTTGTTTCCTGTAGGAGGATAATATCCCCTTTGGTTTTGGCTAGATATTCCAGAATTTTCCTCCTCTTGACTGGGTGGTTGAGCCCTTTAACGTTAAGGGAGACTATCTTTAGGCTCGTTGTTGGGGTTTGTGTACTAGTTTGTGCCATTGAGGTTAGGTGTGTGCGCTGTATTCCCCTGTACCTTAACTTGGCCCTCCATGTGCTTTGTTGTGATAGATGTTGTACCGCTTACCCAAGTGTACTTTTGCATAGGTAGCTGCGTGCTAATAGTATAGGAAAAAGTGGAAAAAAAGGAAAGAAGTAGGACATTTAAACACAACAGACCCCCCTTTTCTCCCTCCCCCCGCCCTCCCCCGTGCATATACTTGTATTTAGAAGGTGCGACGGCAAGATCGCCAGTCCGTTCCCCGCAGCAGAACAGTCTTGTTTAGGCAATCTTACTTTCTCACTTAGGTGCTTTTTATTCACTTAGTGCCTGTCAGGCAGTAGTTCTTGGTCTGTTAGTCTCTCTCCTCTCAAGTGCCCACCCTCTCACTTCCCCTTTTTATAACAAAGGATATGGTTGCTGGTATTTCGGTCGAGTCTGGGCTGCTCGCATTCATGCTGGTTGGAAAGGGTGGGTCGTCCTTGTGTCTCTGTTTGTTTCTATTGTTGAGGTAGACATTTTTAGGTATGTCTTTTTGTTCTATTGTATTGATTTTACTCGCTGTCTGTTCTTGCTCTTGTGCGGGCTGAACTCACTTTGACACTGCCTTGAGAGACGCTGCTTCTCTGTGTATCGGTGATTCACTGAGGTATGCTGTGTAGAACATGAGATAGAATTGGTTTATTGTCTAGAGTGGTGAACTTTTCTGCTGCGTGCATAGTACTTTTGGTAAAGTCAACGGTCTTCCACTGATTATTCCCCTGTGCGCTCAGGTGACTCCCTTCTCTTGCTTGTTGGCTGTGTGGTGTCCATTTCTTGTTGCAACGAGCCTTCCAGATATCTCGCCAGGGCTCTTGGGTCGTCAAAGGTCTGCAACATTCCCCTGTCGTTTATCCTGAATCTCGTTGGGCCGACGAATGAGAACAGGATGTTCCTCTTCCTCAGTCTGTCCCTAAGAGCAAGGAAGGCCTTTCTGAACTTTTGGGAAGAGGTATTCATGTTTATGAAGAAGGTACTGAGATGTACACTAATCCCGGAGTTCGCAACCCTCACCACAGCGTTTTTAACTGTGAACCTGAAATCACAGCAAGACAGGGACCTTCTGGACCTCCTGCTAACCTCAGCAGTTAAAATGTTGGTCTCCAAATGGAAAGACACAGGGAGGGTATCGTTTAAGGGGTGGTTCAACTGGATAATACACCTGAGAGGTGCTGATAGCATTTCTCTCTGCAACTCACCCTGGGAACCCGCAACCAGCGGTATGTGGGCCACGCTGGATGAGATTCTGGGTCACTATGAGCCCCCATGATCAACAAGAGCACAGAGACACCTACCAAAAAGGCCTTCTCCACACGCGAAGACAGTAGGGCGAGCAAAGTACCTTTGCACACGTTCTCATTCTCCTTTCCTATATACACTTTTTCTTTTCCATCTTTTCACACACCTCTACTCCTATAGTAGGACCGCACTCAGGGGGACATTCGATCATTTAACCATATTGAGCACCTCAAGCAGGTGCGACCAGCTGGGGGTGTTACCCTGTGAACTGAAAGCAATGTTTAAATATATATGAGGGAAAAAAAAGTCTTAATAAAAATGTTTTGAAATTAAAAAAAAGAAAAGTATTTCTATTGCAAAACATATTTACCTAAGACGAAGTTCTGTGGTCTGCAAAATAAATATAACCAAGTACTATTTGAATTACAAAAAAGTCCCCTGGAACGATCTTCCACCACCTTAATCTGCTACCCTGATCTGTCACTGTGCTATCCAAGCGGGTAGATGCACTGTGTGCCAGGGTTTGTGCAAACAGATCATTAACATTAACACAAATATAGTACTCATCACTGAAACCTAAAATGCCCCCACAAAGGTACTGAAATGAAAAAGTAATCTATTGTGGAGTGCAAACCTCATTCAATAAAATTAGGGGCAACACTACCGTCTGCTCTTTGTAAAGTTTTGGTCTTAACACAGTCCAAGTTAAATTCTGCTAAGATATTATTCAAAACGGCGCTCGCTTGACTGCATTCTAAGTGCTAGAGTCTTCACTGTACTCTTGGTTACATGAAATGGAGGAATGTAAACAGAAATAAATATTAAAATCTCCTACTAAAATAAAATCAGCTTTAATTTTGCTAAGAAAAGTGTTCAACATGTGTTCCCTAAGAAAGGAGAATGGGTCGCAACAGGTGGGGACCGGTGGTTGCATTATAAAAATTTAGCAAATTAAAACCTCCTACCACTGGGGGCGTAAACAAAATTGCTTGTAAATTGGCTAAGCTTGTTGCCATATATTTAATCCTGCAATTAAATGAAAGAAACAACAGGGTAAACCTTTGGATGCCCCTTGTTTGAGGGCACTGTAGGATTAAAGTATGATTTATAGCCTTCCAAAAAAAGAACCCTCAAAGTCCCACATTCCTGCAGGCAGACTAAAGCAAATGATCTGAGAAACACCAACCAATCAGGGTCATTTATTTTCTTATTTAAATCTGCCTCATTAAAGGAAGCTAGTCTAAGCGGACTCGCGATGGCATCTCCACTAGAAAATAGCCTATCTGAAATATCAGTGCAGCTACTGTAATGGGATTTGCGCCGTTCAATGTACCTGTCTTGACACTTGAGAGCTCTATGTCCCAAGAAGCAAAGGACCCATTGCAAACTCCCCCTACTAATAGTTCTCACCGGTTGGCCACCAAAACTATCCTCAATACTATAAGAGACACCATAGTCATTGACCAAAACACAGAAGCATCTCTCCTCTGCATCAATATATACTCCAGTCTGCATGGCCCCTTGTTCGGATGTCTGGTCTAACACCCTTCTTACCCCAGTCCCCACACTGTCCCCAGAGGTCTGCTTCTCATAGTTTGGACCATGGCGTGAGGCAAGAGTATCTGCCCCCGAAACCTTGATTCTTTTAGAGGGATTTATAGCAAAGTCGTTGGTTCTGGCTGACGTCATAGCCCAGTTACAAGTGCTTCTGGTATTGCCGATGGACCACGATTGAGTTTGAACCGCCAGCAGACAGTAAAAATATCCATGAGGAAAGCCTGGATGATAGTAAGGTTACTTTGCTGGTTGCAAAATCGTTGATACAATTCTTGGACAATCAAGGTTGATGACTACACACAATCCCTGTTAAAGGTTGCAGGGACTGGACCAGCCCAGGCCACCCTGCAAGCCATGATAAGCCTGTTTGCCAGAGTTTGCCCATCTTAGCCCAGTTGTGACAACCAGTGACTAACTTTATTTCTTAAGCTGGAGCAATCTACTCTTACCCTTTGTTGTAAAATGGGGACTGCAATGAGTTCCACAACATAGGGAGTTGATGCAGGAGGGAGGCTAAGAACTATTCGAGAGAGTGCAGAGACATCTCTGATGCTTACAGCGCCCAACTCATCATCACCCCCCTCCCCCCCCCCACCCCGGGTGTCTTATTTAATTGATTGTACCAAACATCTCCCGACTGGAGCAAAGGCTGTGATGCCCTGAAACACCAGGCCACATGGAATGGGTCAGGGAATTACCCTGAGGGTCTGGTACAGATATACGAGTGGGGGCAAACTGGGTAGCAGTAACATGCCATCTTTAGAAAAACCGGGTACACCTGTTGGCCCCTCAACAGAATCCCTCACAAACGTCTTCCCTGTCTGCCTGCACCCCCCATTACAGGGCTCAGAGATCCAGATGCTAAACCAAAGAAAATTAGATTGTTTAAACTATCTTCGATAAATGACAGTGTCTAAAGACATTTACCAACTGCAACCTCTATCCCTGACTGGACCTTGGGTACAAATTCGTCAAATTTGATATTAACAGTATTAACAGTGTAATCTTTGGGAAATGTATGACTGTTCTTCTTTGTGACTGATGAGGGAGCTGATCTTCCCTTTACCTTGGACCTTGCACAGCAGCAGGTCAAACTTCTGTTTTCTTTCTGTTTGGGTGCTGGAGGTCCACAATCAACTGGAGAATTCCTAACCTAAGCACAGTCTCAATCTCAGCCTCTGCTCGATGAACATTTCAGTAGTTTCATCAGGCTGTATCACAGGCGTCTTACCTGTAGCTCCATTCCTTGAAATCAGGACAAGAGGGCAGTTGCAGGTTCAAAGGGGCAGATGGAATACACAACTTCTCTTCCACTGTGCAAATTTCATAATTAATTGCCCCACTGCAGTTGTTAAATACGACACAATTGAAGACTTAGAAAGAATATTAGAACCTAGGTCTTTGGGGACTGTACCAGACTGAGCCTATCCCAGGTCTACGGACATCTTTCCGTTGGCACATTCTGAGCAGAAAAAGAGAGTGAGAATGGCTCAGCCAGACCTAGTCAAACAGCAGCATGGCCAGGCCTAAAAATGGCTGAGCAGTGTAAACACAAAGGCTGCCCTTACCCTGGAACTAACAAACTCATAAGGCTCCTGATCCTTCCACGGGAGAGAGCACAGCTAAATAGAGTTTCCTCTGAGTGGGCAAATACTGCCGGTCAGGAGGAGCAGGAAGACAATGTCCCACCCTGGTCCTCACCAAATGACTGGGTGGCAAAAAATGAGCAATTTAAAAAAAAAACTGATATAGGGCCAATATTAGCATAAAAAATGCAAGATATCCGACATGTACCTTCAAATGATTCAGATGTCAGAGGGGTGGCCGAACCCAGCCTACTCTGGGCGATGATGGGCGCAAGATGGGCCGGCACTTGGCCTGCCTTAGCCCGGGTTTTGCCTTGGCGCGGCCCGCGTAGTGGGCCTTAGCACCATGCTCTAAAGCTCAAAACAAATAGCTGCCAGATGTGTGCTGATGTAAAGGGGGCCGCCTCCGCAGAGCCCAAATTAATTCTGGAACTCGTGGTCCCGCAACAATAGTCTCCCGCTCAGCAGGTCTTCCGCATCGCACTATATAGCGTCAAACAAACTGCTGCCAAATGTGCGCCGTGTCAAGGGGCCGGCTCCACACCATCTATATTAGTGGGACTCGTGGTCCTGCAAAATAGTCTCCAGCGCAGGGGGTCTTTGCACCACGCTATATAGCGCCAAACAAACTGCTGCCAGATGTGCGCCGGGGTCAGGGGCCACCTCCACAGAGCCCTTCTGAATTCTGGGGCTCGTGGTTCTGCAACAATATTTCCGGATGCCATTTCCACACATTATCGTTAGCGAGCTGTATAGTTTTATCAGTAAAACTTTATATGTACAACTGTATCGGTCATTTCGATTAAAAATGTGTTTTCTATTTGGAGGGTGCTAACACATCCTGTACTTAACTGCACTCTACGAAACTTCACTTTACTCCACTCCACTCTATGACATGACTCTACACCACTCCATGACACTCTACTACACTCTGCCACTCTACGCTACTCTACGCCACTCTTCCCTACTCCACTCTTCCCTACTCCACTCTTCCCTACAACACTTTTCTACTCCACACAACTCTACGCCACTCCACTCTACAACTCTCCGCCCCACTCTGTCACTGCATGCTACTCCAATCTACCCACTCTACTCCACTCTACTCCACTGTATTCCATTCCACTCTGCTCTACTCTACACTACGCCACCCCACTCTACACTACACCACTCCACTCTGTCACTCTATTCTACAACACCCTACTGCACACTTTACACTTTTCTTTGTGATGCACACATAGTAAATATTTGCTAAATCCCAATTTCCACACATTATTGTTTGTGTGCTATATGATTTCATCAGCAAAACTATATTTCTGTACAAATTCAGTGGTCATTTCTATGGTAAATGCGCTGTTTGTGGATGACCACACCGTGCTTTAGTGATATATTCGAGACCGTGTGCACCAAAATGCAACACCAGCTACCAGGGCCGGCGCTAGGCATGGGCTGTGTGGGCAGCTGCCCAGGGCCTCGCGCTCAGCTCAGGCACATGGGGGCCACTTTCTGTGTGAAAGGTCACACTTTCCTAGTCGGCCCACCTGCTCCTTCAGGGCCCCCTTCCCAAAGCAATCACTCTGCTAATGTGTTTTCAAGTGAGGTGTCTCGACTTCGACTTCCCTGCTCACGGCGTGGTGTCATTCATAGAGGTGCAGTGGTGGGGGGTGGGAAAGACTGGGTATAGGAGGTGACAGCAGCAATGCCAGCAATTATGCCTCCTTACAGGCTAAAGGGCGGCTCTGTTAAAAACCTGTCTGCCCTTTGTGTATTCCGTTTACCGGCAACAGAAGGCTCTTTTGTTTTACGGAATAGCTGGACATTAGCAAGTTAGGAGACGTGGCTGAGGGGAGGAGGGGCATCCAGATCAGACTGGCAGGGCACACGAGGGCAGTGTTTAGCAAAGTGTCTTGCTAATGCTTTGAGGCACAGGGGAGGTGTTTTCCATCCCATGGGCCTCAGCACTGGATCAGGCTACAAGGTCATCTGTGGGGGCCCCTTTCACTGGGACTTGCGAAGCCCAGGGCAGGTAGGCCTCACAGCATTCAATTAGGCTGCAAGGTCCTGGTGTGGGGCCCCCTTTGCAGGACCTTGTATCCATTATGTAGTGCTGGGAGGCCAGGGCAGGAGGGCCCTGTCCTTGGCCTCGCAGCGCTATACTGTGAGATCACTACATTTTATTCCACAGAGGGACTAGTATGTTAGCTTCCCAGAGCATGCCACCAGGGCTGAAATTAGAGGGCTAGAGAGGCAATGCAGCTAAGTGCAAAAAACCTGATAACCACCCAATTCCCCAGCAGGGAGCTCTGTGGCCCCTCTTTTCATGATTGTAGCAGATTAACTGTTCCATGACACACTTCGAGTTCCCCGGCCCATATATGTCCCAGGGGCTGTGAATTAGTAATTTCTTGTCCATATAATCACTTGTAGGAGATTTCATGATACAGTTTTGACAGCCCATGGCGAGTGCTGCTCCTGGGTCTTGTTTAACAGGGCAGTGAGGGTGCGGTGCTGGGGTAGACAGAAAGGATCTGCTGTAGCTAGACAAGGTTTCTCGTTGCGGAAGAGTGCGACACGCTGTCAGACTGCAGCCACGAAACCTCGCTACCTGCCTTTTCAAATGTAGAAATAGCAAGCATCTTCCTTGATATGATGAGTGACCAAGCACTGGTTGAGTCAACTTAATCAGTGCCCGTCCATTGCTCCGGACATCATTGAGGTACTGTTCTATTATGTTTAACTTTTAGCGCCCTGCAAGTAGAAGACATGCAACTGGCATAAACATGCCTAGCAGGAAAAAGAATTGCAAAGATTTATTTTCTATAGTCAAGTTGCTTTTATTTTGCCAAGTCTTCTTTTCTTAATTTGCACTCATGCTTTCTTTTGTATTTGCTTGTGGACACTGTTCTCAAAATATAAGGATTATTTTATTGCAAAGCACAACATTGTTTCTTTCTTATGTTTATTTTCTGAAATTATGCTTTGACACATAATTGTGCAGTACACCCCAATCCGCCCCACTCCAATCCACCCCACCCCACTTCACCTCACCTCACCCCACACCAATCCACTCCACTTAATACAATCCACACCAAACCAATCCACCCCACTCCACCACATTCAAATCCTCCCACCCCAATCTGCCCACTCCAATTTACCCCACTTCAATCCAGAACTATCTGCCCCACTCCAATTTACCGCACTCCAATCCAAAACAATCTGCCCCACTCCAATTTACCCCACTCCAATCCAAAACACTCTGCCCCACTCCAATTTGCCCCACTCCAATCCAAAACAATCTGCCCCACTCCAATTTACCCCACTCCAATCCAAAACACTCTGCCCCACTCCAATTTACCCCACTCCAATCCAACACAATCTGTCCCACTCCAATTTACCCCACTCCAATACAACACAATCTGCCCCACTCCAATCCAAAACAATCTGCCCCACTCCTATTTACCCCACTCCAATCCAAAACAATCTGCCTCACTGCAATCCACAACAATCTGCCCCACTCCAATCTGCCAGACTCCAATCCAAAACAATCTGCCCCACTCCAATTTACCCCACTCCAATCCACAACAATCTACCCCTCTCCAATTTACCCCACTCCAATCCACGACCATCTGCCCCACTCCAATCCACTCCTATCCAATCTGCCACACTCTAATTTGCCACACTCCAATCCGCCCCACCTCACTACATTCCACCCCACTCCAGTTCAGTCCACCCCACTCCTGTGCATGACACTCCACTCCACTCCAATCCACCCCACCCCATTTAAATCCACCCCTCTCCAGTCCACCCCACCTCATCCCACTCCTGTTCACTCCACTCCACCCCATTTTAATCCACCCCACTCCAGCCCAATCAGTCCACCCCACTGCAGTCCAATTCACCCCAATCTGCTCCAATGCACCTCACTCTACCCCAATCTAATCGACCCCACCCCAGTTCAATCCACCCCACAAAATCCAATCACTCCAGCCCACCACATTCCAATTCACCCCAATCCAGTCCAATACGCCCCGCTACACCAGTCCAATCCACCTCCTCCCGTACAGTCCAATCCACTCCCTCCAGTCCACTCAAATTCACCCCACTCCAAACCACCCTACTCTAATCCAATCCACCTAAGCCAATCCACCCTACCTCAAACCAATCTAATACACCCTACTCTAATCCACCTCAATCCAATCCAACTCACCCAATTTCAATCCACCTCTCTACAATCCAATCAAGTCCATCCACTTCAATCAACCTCACCCCACTCAATCAAACTCACTCCACTCAATCAAACTCACTCCACTCAATCAAACTCACTCTACAGTCCAATCCACCCCATCTTCCCCACTCCACCCGATTCCAACCCAACCCACTCCCCTCCCCTCTACGGCACTCCACTCTATCGTACTACACTTTACAACACTGCACTCTTCCACTAAACTCTACTCCCCTCTACTCAACTGTATGACACTGTACTCCCCCCTACTCCACACTGCAACACTATATTCCAACAAATCCAGTCTATGACACTTTACTCACATCACTCCATTCAAGGGCACTCTGTGCCACTAACTTTTAACCATGCTGAACAGCAGCCACGCTAGTGTACAAGATGCCAAATACACATTGCCAAAGCCAATTGCTCTCATAGGCGAGACCTATTGGCTTTGCCAGTGCTTGTTAATGACGATGTTATTCTGAGAATTTGCCTGTCATTTGAATTACCACTACCATGTAAAAGTGTTTCATTCCACTTTTTCTAAGGAGTTGCTATTATACTTTATAATGACGCTCAGATAATGGACCCTGGAAAGATGATTGTGCATCACATAGATTCAAACTACTGATCTGCAGTTATACAGCCAGGGTGAAACTCACTCAACTATTCTGCTACCATCTGTGAAGAAACAGAGGCCTTTGCTAGCCTCATCTTCAGGCTTTGTTGGTCAACAGATTTACTATGCAATCCAATTACTCAATTATTAGCGACCCCACAAGGATCCAGGCCTTGCACTTATTTAGCCTTGTTTGTTTCATGTACAGAACCCAAACACACTTTACGGAGCGGGGGAAAGGGAATGAAAGAATGAAATGCAAAACAAAATATGCACTTATCTGTCTGCTGCTCACCATCACCTCCTCCTCCTCTCGGTTTTCTTCCCCGCTTCCAGGGCAGGAAGCAGGATGCATCCCGCTCCCAGTCTCCTGATGGCCAATCCCAAAGCTACAATGCAGCGTTGTGATTGGTCTGAGCACCATGGATCGGCGCTCAGACAGATAATGGGAGTCTGGGCATGTTCTCCATGCAGGCTGTAATGCAGCCTGCAAGGAGAACTTTGTGCGCATTAATGTTAGGCCGGCCCCAATGGCCTGCCAAACGTTCATGTACACGTTAGGGAGTGCAAAGCACTTCTCCAGTCCCCTGCTTTGTCAGCTGAGCAGCCACGCCCGTCCCTCCCACAAAGCTGCAGCAATAATGAAAAAATTAAATAACTTAGCTATTATAATTTTATTTTTCCTTAGGTGACACTGCTTAAAAGCAGTGGGGCGACCCTCCTCCGCCACTGGATGTCGTTTTTTTATGATGTCACTTCTTGTGATGTCACATGCAAATTAGAGGGGCCTCGCATCTTCCATCTCGCCCAGGGCCCCACAATTCCTAGGACCGGCCCTGCCAGCTACCAACTACACCCTCGCCGCTCTCCGGCTCAATGGGCGGGTTCATTCATTTGCGACACTTGTTCTCTGTGTGATGCTCGGATTTTTCTGAATCCTTTTGTGGGAGAGGGAGAGAGGGAGGGAGGGAGCCCCTTCACGTGTTCTTCCCTCCTCCAGCGTTGCATGACACGAGCACTCCCTGTTTCACTGGAGACTGATTTTCACAGCCGGCAAAGCTCCCCGCCCAGCGACTGTTACACAGAGACGCATTGCAGTTCGACGGAGCGTGGAAGGCCCGTTTTCCTTTTATAGCCCATTGATGACCCGCCTTGACCCTCACAATAATTATTTTTTACAGTAGAGGGCAAAGGTCGTAGCTCATCTATGGTAAGAAAATAAACTCATAAATTCCACATGAATAATGTGTTCTCAGTGTAATAAAATGGGGACGTCGCGAGCCCTGTGGTGCTGGGTCACAAGCCTCTGCTTAGTCCATAGTGTGGAAACAAGAGCAGGGCTCGTTGGTGCCTCAAACTGAGGAAACGGGGGCGTTTCCGGGTATTCGTAATTGATATGTAAGAGGAAAAGGTTTTCACAGAATGAATACTTCTTATTGAGTCTGACGCCCCACCAGGATGTTGTACTCCGTGGGTTCACGAGCAGTCTTGGCTGGCACTGTATTCTGTACACATTGTGAAAAGGAACTTCAAGTATTTTACTTCTTAGCCACTTCTTGGAAATTGAAATATAGGATTAGATAAACGCTGAAGACCACATCACATCTTATTCTTTCTCCTAATCACCGACGTTCACTAATTCATACTATACATCACATATCGCCACATTGGAGAACAGCCCATAACATAATCCGACTCAAACATACAATAATCAAATTGTCCCAGACACCACAACACCACACCACATCATTCAGCACAAAATCCCAAGACACATTTTACCACCTTTCACCATATCTCACTTAACCCCATCGGTCTACTCTACAACTTGGAATACCACAACATCAGCTACTATATTACAACAGGCATGCCACTACACACCATACAACACCTATCCTCATGACACCTCAGCACACCAAACATCTACCTATATCATACCACACCACTTCACTCAGGTGAATTGAAACACAAAAAACAGACAACTGAAGGAGCTGATTTAACATAAAATCTGTGTTTTCCTGTATTATTTGCTGATGCCACATAACATTGGGCTGCTTTTAAGAGTTCTCTAAAGCTAGTTGTTCCCAAATATAGAGTCAGCCATCCTTAAGGCCACATCAAAAGGGGTCACTAGGAGGACAAATTGTGTGTATTTCACTCGCGCAGAGACTTGTTGATAACGACACACCAAGCTACTCATCCATGCCTCAAGCCAGGTCTGCACCTGAGGGCTGGACCCGAAATGTACATGATTTACAATCACACGCCTATATTGCCTGTAAGGCTCCACATCGCCGCAAGAGATGTTCACTAGCAGTCCCACAATCTGTTAGACAACAAGCACTGAATCGAATCGGATTGAATTGGATTGGATTGGATTGAATTGGATTGGATTGGATTGGATTGGATTGGATTAAATTGAATTGAATGAGATTTATTAGGAGTTCGTTCAGGCATCTTGGTGCTAGGAACAATGAAAACTAAGGGTTAAAAACAGGAAAAAAGAGCGGATTAGGCCAGCTGAACAAATACGTTTTATATCCTTCTTGAAGATTGAATACTCATGCTATGCAAAGGGAGACTGGTTCAGATCTGGGATCCATGCTCATCGAGAGAATTTGACATGGGCAACAGAACACAAATGCTAGAGCGCAGAGTTATCAGAGAGTTGTAACGGGATGTCATAGGGATGAGAGGAAATACGTATAGGCCTACTTGAAGTCTGCACACATTTATTTAGCAAATCAACCAAAGCGCAATATTGTTATGCAAATCAACAGTGTACCCCCTCTCTAGGAGAGAGCATCTAATGCTAAACCCACCCCTATTGATAGGCTTCTGTAGGTTTTCTCCATATATGATTTCAAATGAGAGTACACATGACTGAAACCGAAACTCATAATGGCAGGAGGAAAGACCAAACAAGGACCTTGAGAAAGATGCAAGAAATGTACACCGTCAGATGGTGAACTAGTCTTTCTATGAATCTAGCTTAGAATGCCAAGCACTGGAATGAGGCTGAATATGTCAGAAACAAGAAGGATGAGCAGGTCTGTGTATACGCCGGACATTTTTTAGCTTAATTTACAAGTTTTGCTTGGATTTTAAACTGTTCTAGGATGTATTCTGATATACGTGATTGCTGCATTTTATTACTTTTTTAAAATTGTTTTTATTCAACTTTTTAATTGTAAATTGTGTTGTGTTTTTGTATACTTTGATGGTATGTTTTACCGAGAAACGTATTGATGATGAGAATGATGAACATGGGTACAATATAAAAACACAATGACAGGCAATAGTCAGCATAGCAGAGGTTTTTAACACATTTTTGTGCACTTTGACATAATTGTAATTGTATTTATATAGTGTTTACTACCCCTGAAGAGGCGTTGAAGCGGTTTTCGGCAATTAGCACACTACTCCGGAGCTCAAAGGTGGATTAGTAGATAGAAATATGAATTATTGTTGGGAGTAGTTAAAGTGGTAGGCATGTTATCCTGTTAGTTGGATGAATAGGATGAAGGATGGACAGAGTTTGGAAAGGTTAATTTGTGAGTTCATTGTAGTAAAAGAGGTTTAGGATGAGTCAGAGAGTAAAGGTGGGGGATATTTTGGAAGAAGAATATGATGAGTCATAGGGTGGTGGTTTGGGGAGATTCGTTATTTTTTTGTCCCTGCAGTGAGTGGGAAAAATATGAATATGTAGATACATAACAACTAAGAGGTATACATACATTGAGATTTTACATGATATGCATATGAAAAATTATTGGGGAGATATAAAATTGTACTAGATAAAGTTTCATGTACACGCATAGATGAATATTTATAAACTCAGGCTTTTATTTTTTTCTGTAAAATAAGGGCTTTGTTTTTTATTTTCTGTTTTTTTAAATAATGTTCTTTTAAGTTTTTGTAATTTATATGTTTTCCCCAATATGTCAATTATGAAGCCCTTATAGATGCAATTGCTATAATCATACATACACATTGTGAACAGATAGGTGTTTTTATAGGAAAATTAACCCATAAGCTTACACTCATCACCTTGTATGTTATTATGTATTGATCTACTTGATTATGGATAAAATGATGAAGTTATAAATATATTTATGTATATAATGTTTTTATTTATTTGTTTCACTAATTGTTTTGATATATTTATTTATTTTTCATGTCTCTAGTAAGTATATATATACATACAAATAAGAAACTCGCATGTCCACTGCTCAAATTCATTTAATATTCCCCTATACTAATTCCCCACTAATCCAGTTTAGGTTCTGGAGTAGTGTGCTACCCGCCGAAAAGCACTTCAACACCTCCTCAGGGGAAGCTAGCACTATGTAAATGCAAACCCTTCCCTATTCTATCCCTCCACCACCCCTTTCAATCCAAATAACAGACTTACATGTCCACCGCTCAAATCAATTTCATATTTCCCTATACTAATTCACCACTAATCTTTTTTGGGTTCCGGAGTAGCGTGCTGCTCGCCGAAAAAGCGATTTGAGGCCTTATCAGGGGTAGTAAGTGCTATATAAATACAATTACAATATAGAGAGATACATACCCATATTATTTTTGTTTGTTTATTCCATTATTTAATTAGCATTATTTGTTTTTATTATTTAACTATTTTGATTTATGTATTTATGATTTTTTTTACGTAATGTGTATTGAATAGTTAACATTTACATATTCTTTCTGTGCAATCATTTTTATATGTTGTGATATTAGCGTTAATAATAAAGAGACCCATAAGCAAGTAATCAAATACTTATGTTTTTATGTAATGACCTATATAAATTTTAAGCATAAATATAAGGAGTGTATATATTTTAATCATAAGTAATATATACATTTGTACAATTATTAAGCATAAGTATTTGAAAGTATATGTATTTTTATTCATAAGTAATATGTGTATTTGTACAAAGAAATGAACATATCTGAATACATGTAATCAAAATGTACATGTTTACAAACACACATATGCACCATTGGTGTCTTGTATATACTATTGCTGTATAAATGTACTTTGAATATGGTGGTCACGGAGGGAAGAGCCAGCCCTTGAGTAGTCTTCTGAATTTAAGATGGTTATCTGTGGATCTTATGTTTGGGGGTAATTAATTCCATAGTTTGGCTGCTGGAACATAGAAAGATTTTCCACCCATGATGTTGTTCTTGCATGCTGCGGCGTACCACAAGGATCATCACTCAGTCCCACCCTCTTCAACGTATACATGAGTCCCCTCGCATCCATCGCTCGCCAACACAACCTCAACATCATCTCCTACGCAGACGACACCCAGCTGATCCTCTCCCTCACCAAAGACCCAAACACCACCAAAACCAACCTACACGAAGGGATGAAAGAAGTAGCCGAGTGGATGAAGAACAGCCGTTTAAAACTGAACTCGGACAAAACGGAAGTCCTCATCTTAGGATCATCCCCCTCTGCCTGGGACGACTCATGGTGGCCACCGGCCCTGGGAACCGCACCCATACCTACGGACCACGCACGCAACCTGGGCTTCATCCTGGACTCCTCCCTCTTGATGACCAGACAAGTCAACGCCGTCTCATCATCATGCTTCAACATCCTACGCATGCTCAAAAAAATCTTCCGTTGGATCCCCACCGAAACAAGAAAGACGGTCACCCATGCACTGGTCACAAGCCGACTGGATTACGGAAACACCCTGTACGCCGGAACTACAGCCAAACTACAGAAAAAACTCCAACGCATCCAAAACCCCTCAGCCAGACTCATACTAGACATCCCCCGCCAAGCTCACATTTCCGACCACCTGAAAGACCTCCACTGGCTCCCCGTCAACAAGAGAATAACGTTCCGTCTCCTCAACCACGCACACAAAGCCCTCTACGATCTAGGACCCGAATGCCTCAACACGCGCCTGTCCTTTTACACCCCCACCCACCAACTACGATCGTCCAATCAAGCCCTCGCCGCAATTCCACGCTTCCATAAATCCACCATGGGGGGAAGATCCTTCTCCCACTTAGCTGCCAAAACCTGGAACTCTCTCCCCACCCACCTCTGCCTTACACAGAACCACCTCTCCTTCAGAAAGCAACTAAAAACTTGGATATTCGATAAGTAAAGTACCCCCCCTCCCTCAAGAGACCTTCTGGGTGAGTAGTGCGCTATACAAATTGTTGAACTTGAACTTAAACTAGATTCTTATCTTACCAATCCTTAGCATCCTTGGTCGACTGGACCTTTGTTGTCTGCTAAGAAGTGTAAAGGGAAGATTCTCAAATTCATAACTTTGACAACTTTGTAAATAATCAGTTAAATCAATTTAAAGGATCACTGACTTCAAAATGAAGTTTAAAATGTTATTACAAAGCCAAAAATAACGGAACATACAAGCACCTCAGCAAGAGGTTCAAGAAATAAACAGGCACTAATACAAACATAATCCTACGCAAGAGTCTCAGATCACTCAATATCAAAATCAGCGTAAGTTCAAAAAGCATCAGGCAAACAATAATAGTTCCTACTTGAAGTTTCGATTGCATTTGCTCCAAAGAAAGGAAAAGATTAGTCTGTCCCTACACTCACTCTAAGGTGACATCCTTACTTAGCATCCCTCCCAGACAAGAGAAAAAGTTGTCAGCAGTGAAGACTTCCTAAGAAGTACACTCATTTTCCATAGGTAAGTAGCCTAAGCTACAGAGCTCGTTCTAAGATGTTCCTTCCTACACCCCTCTCCTGCCTGTCCTGCTCCTTCTGCTTCCAAATCTGCTCTCTACCCTCGGGGTACTGTCCCTAATACAAAATCCCCAAAACAGTAAACACGCCCAAAGCACACCCCTTCAGGCAGGTGCATCCTCCTGGATTTTTCCAGTGAACCGTCGACTTCAAAAACCGTTGCTGTGTCCTTGGGTCCCAGGCACCTTCTCCGCCAAATGTAGCATCTTTGCATTGCGATCCACTCCCTTCGTTCTCACTCCTACCAACCTAACTCCTAAACAATGGATTATTCTACCTAACAAGCTTCGTGTCCTTGCACCTGCAACAGAAACGTGTGAGAAACAACCTTGCACACGCTCTAAGTTACAATTCAAAATTCGACTGCGAAAAGGAGCCCTTCCCAAGGAAAAATACACATTCCAGGTCTACATCGCTAGCTAAGCTAAGAAAAATACAGTTAGGCCTCTACTGGCGTTTCCATGTTCAGGCCTTCACACATTTAAATGCATTTCTAACATTACACCATAAGCATTACATTAATTGTTCCAAGCATTACCTTTCATTATATTTCTACGGCAATATTCTTTTCATGTTAGAGCATCACACGTTTTTCATCAAAATGCAACCTACACGTGCAACTTCTAATATGGCACGTTTATTCCTAATGCAACATTTTAAACACAAAACAATTTCTACATTACTTAAGGCATATTCTCGGTTAAAGCACTACATTAGTCTTCAATTAATATGAGCGCACATCTACATATTGCACTGTTCCCGGCCTAGTGCTACATCTTAAAAGTCACACATTAACCTGGTCCTCTAAATATGTGGGTGCTGACTACTCACGATTATGGTGCACCCCTACAAATTTCAAAATAACATGGTGCTCTATCAGTCCCCCCCTTTGATGACCTGTGTCATCACAAACTACACCATCCTTGGGGAAGAACAGACTTAAACAGAACTTGTTGCCACTCTTCCCCTCCTGAGCAATTCCATGTTTTTAAGGTTTTTATATTGACTGTCCTGCAGTCTCTCCATTCATCTCTCTTACACTCTCAGTGATCTCTGCAATCTGCTGGATCTACTTGTAGGCTCTGAACAGACCCCACAATCCAATCACACATGCCACAGCTATAATAAGGGGTTTCAACACATAGCCAAGGAACCCTTTTCCAAGGTTCGCAAACCAACTCCCTACCTTGCCAAATCCCTTGCCAACTTTTTCCCACACCGTTTCTTCAGTCAAATCTTCAATCTCATAATGGATCGCAGTTATGTTACTTATGTACTTTTCCAGGTTCTTGCTGTTGTCAGGAATATATGTGCAGCATTCTTGAACCTTGAAAAGTTTACAGACTACTCCCTCATTTGCCACAAGGACGTCTAAAGCAAGACGATTTTTCAAAACCATCGTCCTTATCGATAACATCTCTCCTTCAACCAACACCAACGATTTAGCTGTGTTCATGGACAATTCATCCACAACAGTTGCCAACCTCCTAATCTCCACATCATTCAAAATCACTCCCAATCCTGGTATCATTGCTCCAAAAATATCTCCAACCACAGCTGCTGCACTTTCACCTCGCTTCACTCTTAAATGCTGTCGCACTTCTAGGAGCTTCAAATCCTCTGCATGATAAATCTTAGGGAAAATGATCGCTAAATAACACATACCATACCGCCTCACAGGGAATCGCACATAAGCATTCCTTCCACAAACAAAATACACAGTTGGAATAACTTGCACCACACCTTGCAAAAAGTATTTCGCTGACTTCCTCAAGGGGAGAAGCTTTCGAGTCAGGCAAGGAGACTGCTATTCAAGGGGGGTTCCCCTGGGCCAAGGCGTGCCGCAGGGTTCGTCATTGAGCCCGACCCTTTTTAATATGTATGTCGCGCCTGTTGCCTCGATTGTGGAGAGTCATGGTCTCCAATTGGTTTTGTATGCCGACGATACGCAGCTGGTGATCTCCCTATCGCACGCGCCCTGTCTTGCTGCTGATGGCTTCCGGTCGTGCATGAAAGATCTTGCCGAGTGGATGGCTATCAACTGTTTGAAGCTTAATGGCAGCAAGACAGAGGTGCTGGTGGTGGGAAGAGCCCAGTCTGCCTGGTCGTCGGCATGGTGGCCACCTTGTCTTGGACCAACCCCAACCCCCTGCCAAGAGGCACGCAATTTGGGGGTGTGGTTTGATGCGGGTCTTACTTTCGGCCCCCAGATCAACCGGGTGGTGGGAGTTTGTTTTGGGATTTTGAAGAAACTGAGAAAGGTCCTTGACTTACTCCCGATCGGTGCCCGTCAAACCCTGGTCCATGCCCTGGTGACAGCTAGGTCGGACTACGGGAACCTGTTGTACCTGGGGGCTCCAGAAAAAAGCATGGCACGCCTGCAAGTGCTGCAGAATGCTGCAGCACGTTTGATTCTCAGGCTGCCCAAAAGGGCGCCTTCTAAGGCGGCCCTCCAGAAGTTACACTGGCTCCCTGTGAGGAGAAGAGTGGAATACAAAGCCCTCTGCACCTGTCATCGAATCTTGAATGGCAGGGCACCCGACCCCCTGAATAAACTGATCGAAGTGTATCAACCAACACGAGCGCTCAGATCCGCAGGGGGCGGTCTACTGAGGATCCCCAGAGTTAAGAAAGCCCGCATGGGAGGTAGGTCCTTTAGATGCTTAGCAGCAAATAATTGGAATAAACTGCCAGCGGACCTGCGCCTGGAACCGGAGGAAGCTAGGTTCCGACCGAAACTTAAAACATTCCTTTATACTAAATAATTGTCCGCTCAGCTTTTGTGCTCCCTGCACGCTGCCTCTCCCACTTTTAGCGCGTGGACACGCCGGTGTGCGTAACGCAGCGCTTTACAAATGTCCCAATAATAATAATAATAATAATAATAATAATAATAATATTCTAATGTAAAGGTATGATCACATGTGGTCTGTCTCACATTAACATTCTTATAATATGTCTGTGAATGACTTATGCACAACTTCCCCTTCTGCACTTCATCTAGAGCTATTAGACCATACCTTCCCTTCGACTTGTGCAACTTCTCTTTGTCTGTCCAATCTACTCTCCCCTGTCCTGAATCTCGCAGCTGTTTTTGTTTCCTGTATCTGTCTTCTACTTGATCTATGAATTTCTTCTCCACAACTGACAACATGCATGTCAGATTATGGCGATTAGCATAAGCTGTATCCAACTTTAAAGTCGGAATGAAATACGTTCTAAGTCTATCCTCTGATTTGTAATAATCATACTTATTCAAATGCTTATAAGCTGATACTTCAGGAAGAACTGCATCATAATTCGAAAAGAAATACTCAAAATGATTTCGTCCATAGAAAATGCTAAGCAACAAACTACATGAAATACCATATGTCAAAGGAAGATGATGGTATCTGATACCCTCATCCACTGAAATAGGCAATTTCATGCACACATAGCAATGTTTCGCATCCATTGCATCAATATACTCATACAACAGCTTCGCATACACATTAAGCTTAAATTCTTCTTTAGACAGATCTACATGAAATCTACGACTCTCTTCTAGTAGCAAAGCTCTTTTGTCTCCTATTTTGACCTCTTTCTTGCTAGGAGTAGTAGGTGTGGGTGTTCCCTCTGTAGTAGTGGGCCTCAGCAAGGCCTACCAGTGCTAGGGGTTCTCCCTTCTCTGCACAGAGTCCTCAGACCAATAATAAGAAGTTGGCACAGAAGCTGGAATAGAACATACAGAGTTTATTAAACCTCATGAGGTGGAACTACATTCACACAGCACCCTTCGGTAATGTATGAAGTAGCACACTGAATGGAAGGAGCTTGGTCCTTTTATACCCACACAGGGGCTCAAATGAAGGCGGTACAAGTACAAAATGCTGGTTTTAGGTACATATAAGGTCATACAGAAAATGCACAGTCAACAAGTGGGAGGAGCTAACAGTTGCTAATTCTGGTGAACACATCCTGACAGTTACAGTCTGGGGACAGCTGCAAGGACAGCTGCAAGCTCAACTGAGCATGTGCGAAGCAGAAAAGGCTAAATATATCTCGTCTCTAGGCAGATTTCAAGAGCAGTTAACAGGAAGGTAGGACAGAGCACATGGCGAGCACATGGTAGCACATGGCAAACAAAATGGCTGATAAAAATACAAAATGGATTCCACAAAACGGACAAGATATTCTCTAAATACAGGATGGCTTCTGCTAATGCTAACCCCATCGCTGCCAAATTACAACAGACGACCCTTTTAGCATTAGCTGAAGACAGTCTTTCATCTGGGGTAATCTAGATATACATCCTGTACATTGATGCTCATAATCTCAATGTTCTCTTTATTTAGCATTTGTTGTTTTTTTATCTCTGCAATATTTCTCTTGGCAGGTGTATAAGCAGTGATGCACATGGAGCAAAGCATAGGACCACATTGTATACAAGTACAGCATGTAAATAATATCACCAACAGTGTACATAAAATAGTCAGTAGTTTCCAGCCCCAAGTAGCAAATAGTGTCTAGAACCAGGTCGAAAAACTCCATGTACCAGTCTCTGGGTGAATCTCCGCAGCAATCTTATGCAGTTTTGATATTGTGTCGTATACTGAAGGTGAGTGATCTGGTATAAATACGCAGCAACTGCTACCGATGATGCGACATGCACCACCTCGATCAGCCAAAATCACATCAAGCACCATTCTGTTTTGGAGTGCTACAATCCTTGCAATTTGCAGTTCCTCTGTAATGTTCCCAAGTGCCATTGCTGTATGATTGGTAACAGCTTCCACAACACGAGTGAGTCTCCTTATTTTCCTACTGTTTAATGCAGCACCCACAAAGAAGAACAAACCCAAATTAAAATCGACATATTGTTGCAAAGTGGTATCAGTCTGATCAACCTCATCAGTACTTATTGTTCGTTTGTATCTGTTCTTGGATATGTCATTATACAATTTGAAGTCGAGGTGATATGACGCAGCTGCCAAAAACACAGAGGGCAACCGAAAAGACACATAGCAGATCCCTGATCACCCAACAGGTAGTTGATAGTATCCCTTATTTCCACAAACAAAATAGGTATTGTGAGGAAGATGTGAAACTACTATTATTAGCTCCTTCAATAGTCAGTGTCAAAATACATTTACTCCGTCCCACTGGAATTCTCCCAACACTACTAATACATAAATCTGCTTTAGCTCTTGTCACAGAAATTACAAAAGGTCCATTGTTCTTGATATTTCTCATGTTCGTAAAGACATATGGTGTCGAAATATTGTCAGGTTGATACTCCTCCCATTCCCATTTAGTCCCTTTAGCTTGTGGATACCCTTCTTTATCTTGGTAGCATACTTTATTGAGGTGAACGTTAATCCCACCTACTGAAGGCTTTCCAGATGCAAACAAAAGTGCATACCAAGCTTGACACAAACCATTATGGGAAAACGGTAGAGGAATAAAAGGTGTTCCTCATTTCTTATGGTGTGCAGGTATCGTTCCACACACCCAACAGTTGGTGGTATTTGTGGCATTGTGTGTATGATGCAACATCTGGATGAATGTATTATTTAGGTAGGCTTGTCAATGCTTCTGCTCATGGTAGGGAAGCGTGAAGTAATGATGTTCCACTGGCGCTGTAGTAGTGGCAACAAAAAGCGGTCGAGCAGGAGCCACTTTCTCAACAAACCGGGTGATTATTGCCATAAACACCAGAGCAACAGCAAACACTACAGCACAAATGATTCTTTTGTTATGCAGTTTAGCAACAGCAATAATTGATCTTTCTACAAACTCGTTGAAACAATCGTTGGAGCTCTTATCTCTGGGCAGCCACTGGTTTCTTTACCACGTGCCAAGACAGGTGTCACTACACTACGCAGGACTGATTCCCCCCCCCTTGCCACATCAGCGTTCCGTTTCACTAACCCAGGGCGGTAGCTCAACCAGTCTTTTTCAGCAAAGCAGATTCTTTCCTTGGTCTCAGCTGATATCGGGATTCTCCAGCGATCGTGTGGTCCGGGAAGACTTCTGCAGATTCGTCAGGTGAGATAGCTTGACCTTTCTCCGTCTCCAGAATTACTCAATGGTCGGTCAACACAGCAGGTTCCACCAAGGCAGCGGACACACATTTGCAGTGTGCGCTATGGACCCAGTTCTTCTTGTTCGTCACTCGAACTGCTGTCCTTGTTGCTAAGAGAACATGCTCCGGTCCTCGACACTTCGGTTCCAAACTGTTTGATCTGTCGAAGACCTTGAGCATCATGTGGTGGCCAGGACGGAGTTCATGGGCCTCACCTGTAGATCTGTCAGGAATAGCTTCTCGATGAATAGAGATCAAACTGTTGGTTAACTGTGCCAAATAATCATTCATCAGAACACATGGAACATCATGTATGGGGCGTGGCTTAGGAACTCCCCAAATGTTCATTGGTCTCCCAAAGACCACTTCATATGGGGTAAGGCCAGATCGTGAATGTGGCACCGATCTTAAGGACAACAATGCCAAGGGTAGTGCATCTGGCCACTTCAAAGACGTGGAATCCAGTATTTTCGCCAACTTCAATTTCAAAGTAGCGTTGTACCGCTCCACTAATCCTGCTGATTGCGGGTGGAAGACTGCATGGAATTTCTGCTTGATCCCTAATCCTTTCAGGACATGCTCAACAACTTGCCCAATAAAATGAGGTCCGTTGTCACTCCACAAAAGTTTACAAACACCATATCTAGGGAAAAACTCCTTTAGAAGCACCTTTGCTGTGGTGAGAGCAGTATTATTCTTTGTAGGGTATGCCTCTATCCATTTACTGAAGGCACATACCACCACTAGGACGTATTTCAGATTATTGCAGCATTCAAGTTGGATGTAATCCATCTGTAAAACTTCAAAAGGTGCGGTTGGTGTAGCAAACCCTCCTGTAGGAGTCTGTGTCCCTTTACCAGGATTAAACTGCCAACAGATCAAACAGGAATGTACTGCTATTTTAGCTGTGCTGGCAATTTCAGGATGCTCCCAAACCTGCGTAAGCAATTTAGTTATTGCTAGAACTCAAACATGTGCCAGCCCATGTGCCATTTGAACCATAGGTTGTAAATAGGCTGCAGGCAATTTCCATTTATCCATGTCTTTGTTGCGCCAACAACCCTCATCGTCCAATATTAATTCTTTTGCCCATTGCTCAAGTTCTGCTACAAAAGCAGATCTCTGTACATCTAACACTTCCTGTCTAGCATCATGCCATCGCTCAGCTTGAAACTTCACTACGTGCATGGAAGTAGTTCTTCGTTGCATTGCAGTCTCACGAGCTACGCGGTCTGCAAAGGCATTGCCATGTCCTATTTTGTCAATGATTTTCTTGTGTGCGCTACACTTCATAATACCAATTTTCTTTGGGTATGTAAATGCAGTCAAGAGATTATGTACTAATTCTCCATGCATTATCTGCATCCCGTGGGATGTAAGAAAGCCTCTTTCCTTCCAGAGTAGGCCACAATCATGAACCACTCCAAAAGCATAGCAGCTATCTGTGTAGATGTTCATACACAAGTCGGTGCTAAGTTCACGCGCTCGTGTCAAAGCCATTAGTTCACCTGCTTGAGCCGACTTCTGTGGTATGCGAGCTGTTTTCACTACTGTCTCAAGTGTTGTGTTTGCATATGCAGCTGAAGTAGTGCCATCTGGCAACTTCAAAAAGGACCCATCAACCCATAGTTCCCCATCTACATCTGAAAGGGGCGTATCTTGTAAATCGACGCGACCCTTTGTCTTTTCCTCAGTAAGGAATATACAATCATGAGGCTCTTTTGATTGAGACTCGGTTACAGGATATGACAACAAAGTGGCTGGGTTCAGTGTTGAGCATCTCTTCAAGGTGATATGAGGTGCTAACAGGTTCAATTCGTATCCTGTCAAACTGGCACTAGTCAAGTGTTGTGTCTTGGCCTGATTCAAAAGGCAGCTATGCATGGAATACTAGCACCAACAGTTTGTGTGACAAAACTATCCCTTCAGTCTGACGTATGGACACAGCTGTTGCTGCAACTGAACGAAAACACCCAGGCAATGCACGAGCAACAGGATCAAGGACGGCTGAAAAATATGCACAAGGGCGCTGCTTGTCAATGTGTGTCTGCACTAAAACTGATAATGCACATTCATCTTTCTCGTGTACATAGCGTGTAAAAGCCTTTGTGTAATCTGGTGTGCCTAACACTGGTGCAGAACAAAGAGCTTGTCTTAACTGACGAAAAGCATTTTGACATTCATCTGTCCATGGAAGGGGGATCGGAGTGTCTTTAGTCAAAAGCGCTAGCAGGGGTTTAACGATGTGTGAAAAATCCAATATCCATTGCCTACAAAACGAAGTCAAACCAATGAATGCACGAACATCTTTCCGGGTGGAAGGTACTGGTGTGTCTAAAATTGCTTGTATGCAATCTGGTGTAAGTGCACGGCTCTCCTTAGACAGAAGGTGACCTAAGTAGGTTACCTTCGGTCTACAATATTGCAATTTCTTTTGTGACACTTTATGATGGTGTGTAGCAAGAAAAGAAAGTAGAGACAAAGTACACTCTTCACATAGTTCAGGCGTATCGGCTGCCAACAAGATGTCATCAACATATTGTATGAGAGCCACTGCTTCAGGCAAAATAAAGGAATCAAGTTGTCGTTTTAAGGCTTGACTATAAATACTCGGACTCTCAGTGTACCCTTGAGGAACTCTAAAAAATCAGTATGATCGATTATTCAAAGTGAAACCGAACAAATATCGGCTATCAGGATGAATAGGAATCGAGAAGAAAGCATTCTTCAAATCGATCACAGAAAATGTAGTCGCTGTTGCGGGAACCAAAGTAAGTAGTGTCGTTATGTCAGAAACCACAGGATACTGTGGTACTACAATCTTGTTGACTTCCCTTAAATCAATGATAAATCTGTAAATCCAAGTGTCAGTATCTTTTTTCAAAATAGGAAGAATATGACTATTGCATACATTGTAAGGAACTTCTTCCACAACCCCCACTTTAATCAAATCATGGACAATACGAATGAATGCTTCTTCACCTTCCTGAGAAATTTTATATTGAGGCAATCGTGGCAATGAAGCGCCCTCCTTGACACTAATATGCACTGGTGGAATAACCATTTGTCCTGCATCAGTGTCTGAAGTAGCCCATAAAGCACTAGGGAGTGAAGCTAATGCAGTATCCTCTTTAACAAGACAGGATCTCTCAATCACAGGGTAGTTGTCATTCAAAATACCACGCACTCCTTCAGGAGAACATCGTATCGTAGCCCTGAAATACTTGATTATATCAAGACCCACAATATTGTCTGGTGTGTTCAGAGAGAGCAAAAATGGACATGGAGCAGTAATCTTATCAACATGGAATGCGAGTGGTTGTGACAATGGGCTAAGGGAAGGCGTTCCATCAAACCCTATCGATGTAGTGGTTGAGTCAGACAGTGGAGCCCTTGGAATCAATTGTTTAGATAAGGCGCTGTGAGTAGCTCCTGTATCAACCGGAAACTGATCACTAGAACCCAAAACATGTGCTGTAACATAGGGACCCTTCTGATCTACTGGAACTTCAACTGATTCCTTACCCCATCCTAGGCAATCCTATGCATAAGCAGAATCTTGAAAATCAGACGGCACATAGTCGGACATTTGATATTGGTTCCTTCTATCAAAAGTGATAAACCCATCCTGCCCACATGTATTAGCATCAAACCTAGCGCGATCATTCGTGCTTCCTCTAGGCCCTGAATATCCTGAACGACTTTTTATTTGTCCCTGACCACGTGAACACTGCTGAGCATGCAGCACTGGACAATCGGAAATCCAATGTCCAAATTTCTTGCAATACGCACACTGGTCAACAGACAAATTCGAACGAGTATAGGAAGGAGAGGACAAACCATAAAATCCACGTCCACCTCTATCATTACCTCTAGGAGGCGGACCATAAGTCTGAGCCAACATAAACTTTGTTTTCAACTCTTTAGTCTTTTTATCCTCATTACCCTTCGCTTCTAATTCCTGGCGTTCATAATACTGAGCCATAGCCAAAAGAGAAACCGGAGAAGAGGTAGTCCATGAACTCTCACTGGCCTTTAGACGACTAGCTATTCTTGGCAAAAGGTTTGCAACATATTTATCGACAAACAGATGCCTACCTGTGTCGTCTGTCAATGACTGGCCACTAAAATCGTGGAATGCCTCCTCAAAGCGTGTAAAGAAATCTGAAACCGATTCATCTGGCTTTTGCTTACACAACGCTAATACAATCCAATCTATCTTTTTAGGGGGAATAATCGTCTTTAACTTAACTAATATAGCTGTAGGAATATCTAAAATCAATTTACACGGGTTCTGTGCAGGCTCCCGCTCTACATCCATTTGTTCTAACTCTTTCCATAATACCCCAAAAGTTGCACGATCATCAACTTTACGCATAGTTGTCCACATGTCAGGCGGCAATATCATTCTGAAAAACAAATCAATATAGGCAAAGTCATGGTGCAAGAGCTAATAGCACCCTCAACTTCCTCATAAAAAGCCCATGGATTTTTGCGCGGATCAGGCAATGCATTTTTAAGGGCCATAACATCCGCTCTATTCCAAGGAGTGTAAACCCAATTATAAATAAAGTAACCCTTTGCATCAATGGAAGTCTTATCATCTCTCGAACCCGCTCCTTTAGGAGGAACATACAAAGGTGCGGCTTCCCGCATATGTTTCGCATGAATTATCATAGTCTTATCTGTTCCGAAGATAGAAGCTTGTGCCACACCGGTCTGAGATGTTTGTGCAGCTGCGTCTGCTGCCTTTTTCTCCTCTCGCAAGCGGACTGCCTCAACACGTAATTTAACCAAACGCCTGATTGTATCAGCCACCTGAGAAAAGACAAAAAGACCATCACGCATTTGTTTATAATCCTGTGCTACATCATGGGGCTCCAATTCATCAGAATGTTTCCTAAACCGCTCAACGACCTCTGCGGCAAATACCTCAGTAAAATATATTTGCTCCCTTCCCTGCCAATTTTTCATCTCCTCTAAAAGCTCAGAAGCAGGGGCGGTACTGCGAAGGGCCTTTCGGGCAGCAGATCTAAGCTCAGACGAACGCTGGGCGGGCAGCATAGAACAAGTTTCTCGCGCTTTCTCCTGCTCTGTAGGAGAATCCTCATCTGACTCATAAGGAGCAGAAGAAAAAATATACAGAGGTGGAGAACGATCTAATAACAAGAAATAATCTTGCGGTTTTTTAAGGATAGGATAAAGGGGTTGCCTAACAGCATATTGGCCAGTTACCTGTAAATGGCGCTCTCTATCCTCTCTCTCTTGTAATTCTTTTATTTTCTTGTTTTTTAACTCTAATACTTTCGCATAAATGTTCTTTTGCTGTTCTTTTTCAATCAAGGCTTGCTCACGCTTCATTTGTTCATGCACTTCTTTCTCCCACATTCGCACACAGTCAAACATATCTTGCCTAGTCTTTCGCTTAAACATACATTGTTCCACGTACTGAATCTTTCGCAAATCAAATGACCTATGCATAGGCCAACGCAACTCAGGATCCTTACGAGTGTATTTATTCCATAACGTGCTGTACATAATAGAAGAAATACCATACTTAATATACATGTCCCTATTAGGCGTCCCCCCTGGGGGGGCCGGTTGTGCTTCATCGAGTCCCAAACTGGTACCTCTACAAAAGCAACACATCCTACGAAGTGTGCTAGAAACAGGCATGCCAAAAATAGTGCAAAATATGCAGTATTATAATCAAAGTAGCGCTTAAGGTACTCTTCGTATGTTGCGCCGTTCAAACAAATTCGAATAGAGAAACATCTCCTCATTACCTGCCTATATAAATTGAAATTCATATATATCACATACATACAAATACGAATACTGGCCAGTCATACAAACCATAAGCCGCAGTAAGTGTTACTAAACTACCTTACCAATCCAAGGCATCAAAAACCAACAGCAAGTGCCGCAGAACGACTCTTACCAATCAAATGGTGTCCAGGTTCCAACTGCCAAGTTCTCAAATCGACCAAATGGTCACTGCACAGCAAATCAACAGAAGAGATCTCAGTTGAGGACCGGCGCCACCTGGATGGTCAGATCAAAAAGAAAGGAAAAACGCTGTGGTTGCCAAGACTCGGGTCTCCTCAGGCAGCGATCGCGTCCAAAGCGAGATTCCAATCCTTCGTTTCGACCCGTCCTTCGTGCATCCAAGTCGCCGATGAGCCCCGCGTTGGAGTGCTAATTTGTAGTAGTGGGCCTCAGCAAGGATTACCAGTGCTAGGGGTTCTCCCTTCTCTGCACAGAGTCCTCAGACCAATAGAAAGAAGTTGGCACAGAAGCTGGAATAGAAAATACATAGTTTATTAAACCTCATGAGGTGGAACTACATTCACACAGCACCCTTCGGTAATGTATGAAGTAGCACACTGAATGGAAGGAGCTTGGTCCTTTTATACCCACACAGGGGCTCAAATGAAGGCGGTACCAGTACAATATACTGGTTTTAGGTACATATAAGGACATACAGAAAATGCACAGTCAACATGTGGGAGGAGCTAACAGTTGCTAATTCTGGTGAACACATCCTGACAGTTACAGTCTGGGGACAGCTGCAAGCTTAACTGAGCATGTGCGAAGCAGAAAAGGCTAAATATATCTCGTCTCTAGGCAGATTTCAAGAGCAGTTAACAGGAAGGTAGGTCAGAGCACATGGCAAACAAAATGGCTGATAGAAACACAAAATGGATTTCACAAAACGGACAAGATAGTTTCTAAATACAGGATGGCCTCTGCTAATGCTAACCCCATTGCTGCCAAATTACAACACCTCTATCTCCACTGCCTGCTCATGTGGTGCTAAATACGAAACTACAACTACTAGAACTATGAAGAGTATCACTCCTCCTACAAGTGTACCCATGATACATCTAACCCTACGATTTGGGTTTCCAGCCTCCATGGTCTCAGGACTGTTTACAATTCTTGTTTAGAAGCAACGCTCAAGAGTCTCTTCTTCTCCTTCCTCCAGCTGCTTCACCACTCGAACCACACCTCAGAAGCTGGAAGTTCCCTTCTTGTTTCAGTTCTTTATTTACACCAAGCAGGAGACAACCTTAACCCTTCTCCGTCCTCTCTGGAAAGTCCCTAAATTTCTTCTTCTTCCACTCGAACCTAGATTATCTTAATTGAACTTAGTTACAACAAAGTCTCTTTAATCCAAAATAAGATTTGCTCCAACAGCTTCTAGAACATGCTGCAAAAGTTCAAGACGAAGAACAATAGATTCATGGGATGGTATCTCAGTTCCAAAGGTAGGAAATATCAATCTATTCAGAATCAAGTTGCGAATTCTGCTTCGTATTGGGGTATTCGGAACGGTGATGGTCAGTACTCCTTCAATTTCAAGTCCTGGTACCAACAACACCACATCCAATTTCACGTTAGGACTGGTACTGATCACTGTCACTGCCCTCAGTCTCCCCGATCTCAGTACTCCTGGCATCAGTCACACCGTATGTCCACTCTGGAGTCGCGTACTTTCGGCAAGGCACTCTTGTTCGTCTCAATCTCCTTAGACCTCCACGAGCTTGCCCTTCTTTGCCTTCGTCCGACTCACACTCTTCAGACACCGGAGCAAGATCCCTCTCGGAGACCAGTCTCAAGCTCAGTCACCTCTGTCAATCTGGCCACTGCTCTTCTGCTCTGCTGGCCCTTCTGCCTTCTCTTTGCTCACCCAGCTCACAACTTTCTCAGCTGAGTCTGACTTGGGGTCACTTTCACAGTCACTTCCCCTTTCTGAGGCAGTTTCAGTGTCCCTTCCGTGGTGACCCTCCTCAGCTCGGTCTAGTGAACAACCAGCTTCTTCAGCCACCCTCACAGCTTGACTTGTCCCCTCCTGTGGCCCTGCCACTTCAGCTGAATTTTCATTTGGGAGAGGAGCTGTTTCTTCCAAGGGTGCTGAAACTCGACGGGTGTGAGAAGCATGCACTCAATTCGGCAATCCTCCACACTTCACTGCAGTGTTCGTTACCAGTATGACCTGGTATGGGCCCCTCCAGCAAACATCCAAGCAGCTCTTTCTCAAGTGCTTCCAAACCAGCACCCAATTCCCCGGACTCAGGTCGTGACAGAGGTCACTTGAAGCCAGAACCACAGCAGCCTGTACCTGATGGGACACAGAACGGACGACATCAGCGAGGCCTTTGCAATAATCAATAATCAGATCGTCTGTGATGCTTATTAAGGCTGTTGACGTCCCCGCTGGTAACCTCATAGCCCTCACCATCAGCACTTCATGAGGAGAAAGGCCTGTTCTCCTGTCTGGGGTACTGCCCATACTCATCAACACCAAAGGCACAGCATCAGGCCACTTCAGAGACATGAACGAACACACTTTCGCCATTCAAGCTTTCAAAGTCCCATTGATCTACTCCACTATCCCAGAAGCCTCTGGACGATAACTACAATGGAGTCTCTGATCAACATTCAGTGCTGTACAAAGCATCTTCATTATTTCGCTATGGAAGTGTGTTCCTCTGTCCGATTCCAAGAGGTCGGAATCCCAAACCTAGGAATGAGTTCTCTCAACAACAGCTTAGCCACTGTAAGTGTGTCACACCTACGTGTCTGGTACGCCTCCACCCACCTTGAGAACACACATACCACTACTAAGATGTATCGCAACCTGTTGCACCTAGGCATCTCAATAAAGTCCAACTGCATCCTGTTGAAAGGTCCCACGGACCTTCCAATGTGACTCATCGTAACCACAGTTTTCTTTCCAGCATTCATTTGTTGACATGTAACACATCTCTGACACACAGCCTCAGCGCGAAATCGCGGATTGTCCCACGTTTTTCTGAACACTCGAACCATTGCATCTCTTCCCAAATGTACTGCACCATGAATCTGTCTTGCCATCGGGCTCAACAACTCATCCGGCAACACCGCTCTCCCATCATTTGAGACCCAAATGTCCACATCCCCCTTTACGCAGCCTTAACTAATCTACACATACTTCTCCTGATCTGAAACCTGTTCCTGCAGGCACTTCAATTCATCCCAAGTATCTGCCATGGCCAACAACATGTTGAACTCAGTTCTTTCTTAGCTCCCTTCTACATGTTTCTCAGTAAAGGAAAAACCCTGTTTGGCACAGAAACGTGCAACTTCGTCCGCATAGCGGTTTCCAAGTGACATGAAATCTGTCCCCTTTCCATGAGTTGTGCACTTAACAACAGCAATTTCCTTGGGGCGCTGTAAAGTCTCTAGAAGC
Source organism: Lissotriton vulgaris (assembly GCF_964263255.1). Classification (NCBI taxonomy): domain Eukaryota; kingdom Metazoa; phylum Chordata; class Amphibia; order Caudata; family Salamandridae; genus Lissotriton; species Lissotriton vulgaris. Next base: position 275,097,397 of record NC_141700.1, on the reverse strand, counting down.
AACCTCACAAACTCCCCGTTTCGGATGGGCGAGCCAGACAATGTCATGTAACCTCTCTGGGACCGTAACTGTCCAAAGTCATGAACCACACCAAACCCATACTGGCTGTCAGTGTAAATGGTAATTCGAATCTGGTCTGTTGCCAAACAGGCACAAGTTAAAGCAATGATCTTAGCCACCTGAGTGGAGTATACTCCTTCCAGGCACGCAGCTTCAACTACTCCTGTAATGGTACATACAGCAAATGCTGCTCTCAACTGACCAACACTGTCTCTTAAGCATGAACCATCATCAAAGAAAATCTCATCAGGGTCAGGCAATGGTTCATCAACAATGTCAGGTCTTGGTTTGGTGCAAAGCTCAGTCACATCAAGACAATCATGGTCCGCACAATCTTCATCAAGTGTATTCGGCAACGGCATCAAGTTAGCAGGATTCAAAACAGAACACCTTCTGAGGGTCACATTTTCCACAGCAAGTATAACCTGCTCGTAGAGTGTGAGCCTATTGTTGGTCAGGTGCTGTGTCTTGGTCCTGGTCATCAACAGTTCAACAGAATGTGGAACATAAACAATTAGCTGGTGACCCAAGAAAATGCTTTCACACCTTTCAATGCTGAAACCTGTTGCAGCAACAGATTTGAGATATCCGGGCAACGCTGAAGCTACTGGGTCTAAAGTAGCTGAGAAGAAGGCAACTGGTCTACGGACACCTCCATGATCCTGAACCAGAACTGACAGTGCGCAACCTTCTCGTTCACAACAGAATAAAGAAAAAGGCTTATTGTAATCAGGCATCCCCAGTGCCGGAGCACGACAAAGGTCCTCTCGCAACTCCAAGAATGCCTTCATACAGTCATTGTCCCATGGTACCGGATCACTTACATCCTTGTGCGTTAGTCTCTGCAAAGGCTTCTCTTTTAGTGAAAAGTTGGCAATCCACTGATGACAGTAGCCAACCATCCCTAAGAACATCCTGACTTCTCTCGGAGTAGAAGGCACCATCATGCCCATAACTGCCTCAATCCTGTCTGGTGACACCTTCCTCTTGCCTTTTTCTATTCGGTGACCCAAATACTGCACCTCATTCAAGCAGTACTGTAGCTTATTTGGCGACACCTTGTGTCCATTCTCTGCCAAATGATTCAGTAAGGCGATGGTATCAATCCTGCATGCATCCTCAGTCTCTGACGCAACAAGGAGATCATCTATGTACTGGACGAGAACAGAGTTCTGCGGCAGTACAAGACTCTCAAGGTTCTTTTTCAGGATCTGATTAAAGATCGACGGACTTATACCCCTGAGGGAAACAACACCATGTTAAAACACGGTTTTCCAGCTTAAATGCAAAAATTAATTGGCTCTCCTCGTGCAATGGTATTGAGAAGAAAGCCTGACAGAGGTCAATCACAGTGTACCACTCTGCTTGGCATGGGATCTGAAACAGTATCACAGATGTATTCAGTACCACTGGACAACAGGGAACAACTATGTTGTTAACCCGGCGTAAATCCTGCACATTTCTGAATTTCCCACTTGGTTTCTGCAATCCCATAAATAGGCAAGTTACATGGACTGCCCATTACTTCCTTCAGAATTCCCTGCTTAATCATGGGCTCGATCACAGGCTTTATTCCTGCGACTGTCTCTGGTGTCAAATTTAATTGAGGCGTTCTGGGGAACTCAACATTCTGCTTGATCCACATCTTAACTGGCTCAACTTCTTTGATCAAGCCTATGTCCTCACCAGTGAAGTCCCAAACATCCCATGAGACTGAATCCCTCAAGTCAAGTGGAAGCTCTTCCACTGTCACAACGGGGTACATTTCGATGCACAAATGCTGATTTGTGACCTTAAAAGCAGCATCGTCGTCATTGGTTTGCCGTTCTACTCCCTTGGGGGTGAAATTAATGGTTCAATTGAGTTTACACAGGAGATCCCTTCCTAGCAAACAAACAGGGCCCGAATCACACACCACAAACTGATGTCTATCTCGAAACGTTCCAATCTTCACAGGAATTGGTTCAGTTAAAGTGTTCGTCATTTTCTTATTCGCAACACCTACAACTTGGATTGATTGTCCAGATAGAGGTAGGTTGGCGGCTACTACAGATCTCACAGTAGAACGGGTAGAACCAGTATCAACCAAAAAGGTGGTAGGGTGACCATCAGCATCTGCTTCCATGAATGGTCCCCTCTAGTCTACCTCCAAGACTGCCCCAAGAGTGCAGTCTTCCTCCCCCCTCAGCAACGGTCATGCCAACGGGTCTAAGTAACAGTCGTCGCCGTCCTCAAAAAGAGGCATATGCTGGTACGTCCGAATCCCTGACCTGCTGAACCCACTGGTTTGAGGATACTTGGAGGCAATATTGAGACGCCTACCTGCTAATCTTTGTTTCTCTTGCGGCATTCGCTAAAGTCTGGATATCTGTTCAAGGGCCATTACAATTTTTGATTGGCTGATTGTACATCAAGCAAAATCCCTTCGCTCAAGTCACTTTTGGTCCTGATGATGACCGCATAGTAACCCAGCGGTCGAAACGCCGTTGACGCCTTTTTGTGGCCATAATTTGAGAAGGACACATTATCTTGTCTTTGTTGTTCCTTGTAGATACAATGTTTGTTTGTTAGCCACGTGTTTGGCATGTGAATTGTGTTTTTTGTTCTGCCAACATTTCTCTTGAGCGTTTGTTTCTTGGATTGTTTTTATATAAAAAATGAAATACATGCATAATAAATTCTTACTGCTTTTATAAATTCATTTATGTGTGTATTTAGGCTTTTTCTTTTCCCTTTGTAATTTATTTATGTTATATTGTTCACCTGAACCATCTGTTTGCTGCTATAATTAGTTGTCCCTGGTTCAGGGGTGTTGGATAGCCCTTGTAGTTTGTTAATAACCTCATCAAGAACAGCATCATACATTATGTCCTTTGCTAATAACTAACGTGGTATTTAGCGCCACCTTAGCACCAGTAGCTCCTGCAGCGCTAGGTGAGCAGGGCGGAAGACTACAAGGGGCATAGTTATCATAAGTGTAGTAGCTCTGGGTCTTAGTGGAGTGAGAGGCAACTGCACCCTATTTAAGGCTATTACAACTCAACCTGGAAACAGGAGCTCAATTTAAATTGCTTGCATAGATGCATTAGGGCCCATGCACTCCTTCTGCATCACTGGGGCGCAAAGGTTGCATATGCAGAATACTGAGCATTGTTAATAGAGCGCTACAGCTGAGGTGCTGCAATTGAAGCGCTGTATTGACTGCACTCAATTTATAGCACTGTAAGTCCTGATGCCAAGTTTCCCAGAGTTGTATCTTTAGTAATCTATGACGTTATTCCACAGCCATTTTTCCCGCAGGGAATCATAACGCGGTCGTTACAACGACCGCGTTGTGATCCGCATACCATTACTCCACACGTCGGAACAACGACTTGCAGAGGGGGGGCGCTGGATGTTGGAATAGTATAATTTACTATTCCAACTCCAGTCTGTACGGACACTAGGGAAGGTGATGGATTTTAATTCCAACACCTCCCCTCCGCAAGTTGTTGTTCCAACCACGTTGTGATTCCCTGCGTTGAAAAAGTTTCGGGATAAATGTTGTTAACCATCTCTAGAGGTGATAATGCTCTGAGCAACTACATGTTTTCTCACGTCTCAGGTTCTGGAATTATCAGGTCCTCAAACTCTGGACCTGACAATGCTGGCACTAGAAACACTGGACCAGGGGACCGCTGGGGAGCTGCAGGCCGGTTCTGCTGCGCCTGGTCCCCACCTGCCCCTGTGCCTGGCCCCCACCTGCCCCTGTGCCTGGCCCCCACCTGCCCCTGCGCCTAGGAGCTACCTGCCCCACCCACCAGGGGATAGAAGATTTGTACTTTGTTAATCCTGGTTATGCCCTCTTAGGACACTGAGTATTTTGCTTTGCCAACTATAATATTGATTTTCATTTTCATTTTGGGAATGTACACATGATAGTTGCATCAAAGAAAAGCTCATGTTCAATAAAAGATGACTGAGTTGGTTATGGTGAAAAACCAATAATAAAGAGTACAGGCCTGATTATTTCACTGGTAAAAGTTATACCTGAAGTCATAGGTCTGATATCTTTATAATAAAAAGGCAGTAGCTTTGATTATATATTGTGAATAAACCCTTGTTAAAGCCAATAGGCCATTAATGGTCAAGTGTTATCATGCTGTGTAACAGGAGTTAATTCCCTCTATAATAATGTATTTGTCCTATACGTTGTTCTGTATTTTACGCTTTTGGGATTAAAGTTAGTAATAACTTTTAAATTGACACATATAAATAATAACTGCACCTGTTACACTTGCTACCTTTTATCTGACGTTTTGGAAATTACTCCTAATACTACTTACCATATGTGTATGTTGACAAACTGAGCTGTGCTCGATATAATGTTAAAATCAATAAAACTGTATTTTAAAAAATCATGCTGTGTTACAGGCTGTAGACAGGTTTTTTTATTAAATGAAATCTCACTGTAGAAGGCAAGGCTTTTAGTGTATGTCCTCCCCATCAGAAACCCTGGGGATAGAAGATTGTAATTGTGTTAATTCTTATTATGCCCAATTGAGAGGGGCTGTATTTTGTTTCGCCATATGTAAGGTTGTTTATTGTTTTGTCATCTGTAATTTTGTGCAGATTGCAATTCATAACTATATATATATATATATATATATATATATATATATATATATATATATATATATATATCTATATATATATATATATATATATATATATATATATATACATACACATGATGTTCGCTAGCATACGTGTACTCCAGTAAACCTGTATTGGTTTTGGTGTCAAGCTAATAGTAAAGGTTATGGTATAGACCATGTGGGTTCATTTGGAAATGACGTCAGATTTCATAGGTTTGATCTATTTATTGTGAAACGTTATTTGGAAGCGAGTAACTTACCCTTTGTGAAAGGCATGTCTTAAAGGTGAAAGGCATTTACAGGTGGATTGGTATTACACTGTGGTCAAAGCCTGTAGGCAGGTATTTTATTAATTGGACTCTCCAGAGAACCATAGTAGACAAGGGTTTTGGTTTTGCTGGCCTACTCAAACTAAGGCGGAATTAAGATTTGCAGTGTGGTAATTCTTATTAGACTCTCTAAGGGGGGAATTTATATGGTTTTGCTAATTCTAATGTTCTACATATCTGTGTTTCTTTACGCTGAACCTGACGTTTGCCCTGTGGAAAAGCTCATGCTTAATATAGTAGGTGTGAGTTGGTTATGATGATACGCCAAACAAAGACCTGATTGGTTCATTTGGAAAAGGTATGCCAGATGCCACAGTTCAGATCTGTTTTTATAAAAGTTACAATAAAGGCAATAGGCGCTTTGTATTTTTTTTTATCAAACATTTGTTAAAGCCAAAAAGCTTTTAACAGTTAAATATTATTGTACTTTGTTAAGCTGCAGACATGTATTTTGTTACTTGAACTTTCACATAATACCCTTGTAAGCAAGGATTGTGGTGCTGATTGACAGACCCTAAGGGGTTGAAGATTTGCACTGTAATAGTTCTTGCTAGAATCTCTTGTGCAGGTCTGACAGGCTTACTTGGAAAGAAAGAAAGAGAAAGAAAGAAGGAAAGAAAGAAAGAAAGAAAGAAAAAGAAAGAAAGAAAGAAAGAAAGAAAGAAAGAAAGAAAGAAAGAAAGAAAGAAAGAAAGAAAGAAAGAAGGCACTTTGGGTAGTTCCCAAGTTTAGGTGGAGAGTCCAGGCTGAATCTGCTCACCTCAAATGTCTGTTTTTCAGCACAGAATTAGCAGAGTGCCATCCGTGAGGAGCTAGAAAATGACAAAGCCTTTTGCCACTTTTACAGCAAAGTCTTTAAGCATAGGATTAACACAGTGCCAACCACTCCGGGCTAAAAAATTACACAATCCTTTTTACTACTCCAGGCACATTGGTAAAATACCATTAAAGCCAACCTGTAATGAATAAAAGCAACCACTGACACATGTTTTGCTGTAGCTAGAGCACATCAGAGAGGTACTGCGTTGTGCAGACAAAAGGGAGAACCCATTATAAGTTATAACAATCCCCTTTTAGGCTTAGAATGCTGCATAAATTACGCAAGATAAATAGATAACAAACTTTATTCGAGTTTGATGCAAAAAAATCATAAAAGCACATCATAAAAGCACATTAAAAGAGCTTTGGAACATTTCCCATAGAGACAAAGTTATAATGCAGATCATGAATTCATTACAGGGTTATCAGCTTCCTACATTTTATCACACTTTTCAATAAATTTGTTAAAATCCATATCGTAAATTCATTATATAAAAATTGTAAGGCTAAAAACGCTGATCGACTTCTTCTAAAAGCAAGCTTCTTTAAAAGTGCAACCAGCCATTTTTTCCTTTGTAGGCTATAAAATGTACAGAAAAAAGCTACATGCATTGTCGTTTGCTCTGATGCATTATCGCAAGGGCATCACCCTTACCCAGTCGTATATATTTGGGAAACTCGTTATGCGATGAAAAATGTCTAATCTAAATCTTGTTAGCAACAGTCTGTCGTATTGGCCACGCACTAGGATAAGATAGGGTTGAATGTTTAGAGTTATTCCTATCATCTGTTGATGCAGTACTGTGGGTTTTACTATTTCATCTATTAAACGACAGGATTTGACTAATGATAGGCATTTATGTTTCAGTTCTTTTCTGGACATCAAACACATTGTGGTTGGCTCCTTGTAAAACTCAGGATATCCTAGGTCACAGAAAAAGTGCCTAACATATTTTAGCCATTTCAGTTTCAGCACATAGGTCATTCCCAGAGCATTGGCTAAAATATACCTATTCAAGTGGGTTTAATCGGAGGTCCATATCCTATGCCAGAGCATAATTGGTTCTATTTTTATTAGGTCTGTTAAGAATGGAACCCCCGATTCTGAATAACAAACATATGATGATACACTATTAGGGTGGGCCAGTATATGTCTTAAAAACTGGTTCTCCCCCGTTTGCAGCGCTTGAGTGTTACAGTGTCCCCACAATCCCGCCCCATACATGGCTGTTGATGCACATTTTGCTCTGTAGATTTGTTTTAGGGCTTGCGGGGGTCTCACTCCTAATTTTGGGAAAAACGTATTAGGGCTGCAGTGGTTTTCATGAAGGCAAGTTTTCTCGTCTGCACAGCCTGTGTCTATTTAGCTTTATTGTCAAATAAAATACCTAAGTAACTAAAACTGTTGTTAAATGTATTATTTGACTGTCAATGAACATATCTCTGCATTTATTACTTCCTGAACCATATCTCATGATGGACGTTTTTGATGTGTTTACGCAAAGGCCTTGGTCACGTATATAAGCAGCGAAACCGTCCAATGATCTTTGAAGGCCCACTTGGGTACGACACATTAAGATGGCATCATCTGCATTCATTAATGCCGGTATGGGTCGACCATTTATCAAAGGGTAGTCTTGTCCCGTGTTCATCAGTGCTTGTTCTAGTCCGTTTGTGTACAGATTAAAAATTAAGGGAGCCAGCACACACCCTTGTGTGCCCCCCTCTTACTTGGGTAGGGTACGGTACATTCTCCATTGAGGCCATATCGAACTCTACGATTGGCATTCTTCTAGAGGTGAATCAGGAAGGATATAATGGTGTTATTCACCCCTAAATTCCACAGTACTCCCCACAGCCTCTCGTCAATTACACAGTCAAAAGCTTCGCTTAAGTCAACGAATGATAGGAATAGCCTTCCTTTTATTAGACAAGAATTTTTACCAATAAGAATGCTTAGGTTAAGGCTTTGTTCAACTGTTCCCAATCCCTTGCGGAATCCATATTGTAGGTCTGACAATATTTTATTATCCTAAGCCCACTCTTGTAGTTTCTCTAAAACTACCCTCCCCGCTATTTTCGCAGAGGAGTCTCGCAAGGATATTGGTCGGTAAGAAATGAAATCTTGTCTATTCCCCTTTTTAAAAATGGGGACTAAAATGGATTCCGACCATGTCACTATATGTTTAAGGGAACTGCTGGCTGTGATTACTTGTGTAAGTATAGGTCCCCATAATTCTATGTTACTTTTGTATAAGTCTAGTGGGATCCCGTCGGGCCGGGTGCCTTACTCCCTTGCTCGCCCTTTTTACTTCATCCAGAGTAATTTGGAGATCGTTCTCAATTATTTGACATATTGGTGTTCTTTCTTCCCCCTCCTCATTTTGCACGGCTACAGGGTTGGCTGCACTATTATCATTAAAGATTCCCAAATAGTGCTTTACCCACTGCTCTTCCGTGATTGCTATTTCAATAGTGGGGATATCCCCCGATTCCAAAAAGGGTGCCCTAACAGCCCGCCAGAAACCTGCCCCATCTTTGGACTCAATGGTATCATAGAGGGTCTCCCAAAGCTCTTCTTTTAACATCCTTTTGCATTCCTTAATCGCTTTATTGTAAGCCTTTCTCACTTCTTTTAGTGCCACCTGATCTCTTGGGGAGCTATGTGATATTTTTTTCAGAGCAGAGTATGCCTTTGTGCAGTTCGAGTTGAACCAGCTTTTGGGCTTTTTTGTGAGACTAGACTTTGATACCCATAGGGCATCTTTAATTGATCTTGTAACTTGTTGGAAGGCGGTTAGGACTGTTTCATGTGTCGCTGTTTCATTTAAAATAGCTTCCATGGCTTGATTCCTGTTTACTATAATTTTCTGGGTCGTTTCTAGTGGATCAGCCAGTAACCATGTCAAGGCATAACCATTGTTTCTACCTATTTCCATATGTTGAGAGGGGTGGACAGTTTTGTGGTTGTGCTCTACTTGAGATGTTAGTAGTTTTAGTCAAATACTCAGGGGGTAGTGATCGCTCAGAATAATTTCATGCATGTCGAATTTCTTCACAAGTCTAGGTTGGCAGAGATTAAAATGTAGTCTATTGTTGTGTGACAACCTCTTCCGTTAATGGTACTTTTAAAGGGCACTGGGTTAAGGCTTATCTCGTTTGCAAAACCGATATCAAGACCACACATCATTTCATATTTCCATATTATGAGTGTAAGAAATGTGACTCGCTTTCCTCGTCTTTGGTCATATGGCCGGGATATTCGTCACCCCCTCCCAACACAATCCCCAAGGATGGGAAGACGGACACAGTTCTTGAATTTTTTGGAAGGCGGGAGGGAGTTACCCTCCCGGCCGTATTTATTAAAATATGAAACAAAATTAAAACATTAAAATAACAGTTTCATATCATGTACAATTTCTCATTTATACATTACGATGTTTATTGGCTAACCTTAACAAATCTCTAATACAAAGGTTCTCCTAGCCGAGTCTAAACATCCTGCAAATGCATACTCTCTAAATAAAAATTGTACATCCTAACATTACGGGCCAACGGCAAGGTCGTAACCGGTGTCAGATCCCTAATACCAGAACTCCCCCCTCATTTGTGAGGGGCGGGCGCACAGAGGACTGTACCTCTGTGCCAACTTCCAATTTCCCTTGTCTTAGCGGGGGCCCCTTATTAACTCGACGCCATCTTAGTGGTCGTCCGAGGACTCGTGTGAGGTGTCTAGGAGGTAGCGTAGACCCCCCTCCCACCCCACACTTCTTACCACATCCGCCGTCGCGGATGTCCTGGCCCCGGGAAATTCGTAGGAGGGGCCGTAGCCGCCTCCTCCCCTGGGAGGGGCCTATGACCGCCTTCCCTTTAGGCGACCCCATACTCAGAGGGTGCCGCCTCCCCGTGTGAGGGGCCAATGGCCGCCTCCCCCTTGGCGCTCCCATCCATAATGGGTGGCGCCCCACCTCTAGGGGTCTTCAAATTACTGCTCACCGATCATGACCTTACCGCCCGACCAAAATAAATACGACGTTTTTTAACCTAATGAAGAGTGGAAAACAGTTAAACTGGACTTTCGCAATATAAACCTTTGCCTCGTCTACACATGTAACACATCTTTCAAACTAGACTGTGATACCCTGCTTACTTTGAGTGAGAAAACATGCTATTGAAGTAAATCATTTTATTGCGTTAAAAAACAATCGAACAATCCGAACTTTATTACATATAAACATCCTGGAAAATAGAGATATTATCACCGTAGATCAACTTCATTGTCATACTAATCATTGCCATAAGGGGCTGGTGGGTGGGTCAAAATTGGCTCCTTGTTCCGTCGAGGGCTCACGTGCAACGAGGAGGTGCAGCTTCCAAGCACAGGAACAAGAGGATGTTTCTTAGGATTGTTGCTCCTTTATTCTTCCTCGGGAGGGCGTGTACCCTCCTTCGGCCTGCCTACAGGGCGTGGCCAACGGTGTAGGTGTCTAGGACAACCCCTCTTGGGCGGGAAAAGGCGCGCCCCGGCTACGCCGCTTCGGGCATACCAGCCGAGACACGCCCCCCGCCCAAAATGGTTTCCCGGGGGGATCAGGGCACCCTACCATACGTTCGGGGGGACCGAATTGGTCGCCCCTTTCCATATGGCCGGGATACCCGTCACCCCCTCCCAACACAATCCCCAAGGATGGGAAGACGGACACAGTTCTTGAATTTTTTGGAAGGCGGGAGGGAGTTACCCTCCCGGCCGTATTTATTAAAATATGAAACAAAATTAAAACATTAAAATAACAGTTTCATATCATGTACAATTTCTCATTCATACATTACGATGTTTATTGGCTAACCTTAACAAATCTCTAATACATAGGTTCTCCTAGCCGAGTCTAAACATCCTGCAAATGCATACTCTCTAAATAAAAATTGTACATCCTAACATTACGGGCCAACGGCAAGGTCGTAACCGGTGTCAGATCCCTAATACCAGAACTCCCCCCTCACTTGTGAGGGGCGGGCGCACAGAGGACTGTACCTCTGTGCCAACTTCCAATTTCCCTTGTCTTAGCGGGGGCCCCTTATTAACTCAACGCCATCATAGTGGTCGTCCGAGGACTCGTGTGAGGTGTCTAGAAGGTAGCGTAGACCCCCCTCCCACCCCACACTTCTTACCACATCCGCCGTCGCGGATGTCCTGGCCCCGGGAAATTCGTAGGAGGGGCCGTAGCCGCCTCCTCCCCTGGGAGGGGCCTATGACCGCCTTCCCTTTAGGCGACCCCATACTCAGAGGGTGCCGCCTCCCCGTGTGAGGGGCCAATGGCCGCCTCCCCCCGGGCGCTCCCATCCATAATGGGTGGCGCCCCACCTCTAGGGATCTTCAAGTTACTGCTCACCGATCATGACCTTACCGCCCGACCAAAATAAATACGACGTTTTTGAACCTAATGAAGAGCGGAAAACAGTTAAACTGGACTTTCGCAATATAAACCTTTGCCTCGTCTACACATGTAACACATCTTTCAAACTAGACTGTGATACCCTGCTTACTTTGAGTGAGAAAACATGCTATTGAAGTAAATCATTTTATTGCGTTAAAAAACAATATAACAATCCGAACTTTATTACATATAAACATCCTGGAAAATAGAGATATTATCACCGTAGATCAACTTCATTGTCATACTAATCATTGCCATAAGGGGCTGGTGGGTGGGTCAAAATTGGCTCCTTGTTCCGTCGAGGGCTCACGTGCAACGAGGAGGTGCAGCTTCCAAGCACAGGAACAAGAGGATGTTTCTTAGGATTGTTGCTCCTTTATTCTTCCTCGGGAGGGCGTGTACCCTCCTTCGGCCTGCCTACAGGGCGTGGCCAACGGTGTAGGTGTCTAGGACAACCCCTCTTGGGCGGGAAAAGGCGCGCCCCGGCTACGCCGCTTCGGGCATACCAGCCGAGACACGCCCCCCCGCCCAAAATGGTTTCCCGGGGGGATCAGGGCACCCTACCATACGTTCGGGGGGACCGAATTGGTCGCCCCTTTCCATATGGCCGGGATACCCGTCACCCCCTTACCAACACAATCCCCAAGGATGGGAAGACGGACACAGTTCTTGAATTTTTTGGAAGGCGGGAGGGAGTTACCCTCCCGGCCGTATTTATTAAAATATGAAACAAAATTAAAACATTAAAATAACAGTTTCATATCATGTACAATTTCTCATTTATACATTACGATGTTTATTGGCTAACCTTAACAAATCTCTAATACAAAGGTTCTCCTAGCCGGGTCTAAACATCCTGCAAATGCATACTCTCTAAATAAAAATTGTACATCCTAACATTACGGGCCAACGGCAAGGTCGTAACCGGTGTCAGATCCCTAATACCAGAACTCCCCCCTCACTTGTGAGGGGCGGGCGCACAGAGGACTGTACCTCTGTGCCAACTTCCAATTTCCCTTGTCTTAGCGGGGGCCCCTTATTAACTCAACGCCATCTTAGTGGTCGTCCGAGGACTCGTGTGAGGTGTCTAGAAGGTAGCGTAGACCCCCCTCCCACCCCACACTTCTTACCACATCCGCCGTTGAGGATGTCCTGGCCCCGGGAAATTCGTAGGAGGGGCCGTAGCCGCCTCCTCCCCTGGGAGGGGCCTATGACCGCCTTCCCTTTAGGCGACCCCATATTCAGAGGGTGCCGCCTCCCCGTGTGAGGGGCCAATGGCCGCTTCCCCCCGGGCGCTCCCATCCATAATGGGTGGCGCCCCACCTCTAGGGATCTTCAAATTACTGCTCACCGATCATGACCTTACCGCCACAGGCCGGATAGTTGACCGGCTAGCCGGACCCCCCACAAACTCCTACTAAAGGTCATGAACTCACAAACCCCTTAACCATGCTATGAAGTCTCCTATGAGTAAGACATTCCCCTCCCGGGACAAATGGACCCCATCTTCGAGATACATGTGGTCCCCCCGAATACATCCATGCGGAATACAATGCAACTGCCCTGAGCGAAACAACCTACTAAGTTTGTTATTGACTTTCTTAACTGAATGATTCAGAGCTGTCACAGAGAGGGCCCCCCGCCACACCTTCCTGGGAATCATGTGTGACCATGCTATCATGCACCCTGGAACCCTTCTCGCCAACCAACTAACAGTGGATAGAATTCGCTCGAGCAGTACTCGTCGACCAATGGTCACCAAATCATTTCCTCCAAGGTGTACTATGATTACAGACGGCGGTGACCTTGTCCGCCCTAACAGTCCCTCAATAAAACATTGAAATTGGTCAATACAGAGCCCGCCCCTTCCGTAGAAGGTCACCCTGTACCCGTATTCCCCAGCCACGTGAATCATGTCACCTGCTTTGAATACGTCCCCGGCACGCCTCACGTATGAGTGGCCAACGACCCACACCACTCTTCCCTCAGCCGGTGATCTTTGACCGCTGGTCCCCAGGTGTCGGGTCAACTGCACAGTCCGCCCCGCAAAGCCTGCTCGCGAAACTGTAAACCAAACAGAAAACAAGAAGCGTGAGTGCATGACATTGGCTTCACAACATGTGCAACCGCACATACCTTTTATAACAGTTCGAGGACCAACGCCCCAATTGTTTCACTTTTTCAACACTCAGACCCCTGGCTGTAGCCTCTGTAGCAGCCCCTATCCGGAAGGAATGGGTCCCAAAATCGCTCGGGTCCAAGCCCGCTGCCGCGATTGCCATTGTTAGCACCCGCTGAAACTGAAACCTAGTCAGCGGGGTGGCGTCGGTGTGTCTCAGCAGGCTTCCCCCCCACGATACTGCCCTTTGCGCCAAATATACCTGTAAAGGGGCAGGTTCGTGGAACACAGGGGAAGGGGAGTCAGAAGCAAGGGGGGTAGGATCCAATGAGGCAGAGTCAGGGAATAGTGCTCTTAGTGAAGGTTTTATTTTCAAGTATGCTTTACGCCTTTTAGAAGTCACTCTCAGTTTTGCAAAGTCAACGGTCTCCGTCCTGACACCTCTTGTAAATCCTGAGCTCTCCAGAATGATGTAGGGTTGTAGATGGGTCGAGACGCTCTCTCCGGTATGGAGGGAAGGAGATGTCGTCACCCTGGGATACTGGAGCGTGGACTCGTCCGGATGCGTCCCGGAAAAGAAAGAAAAGAAATAGCACAATCACTGGGACGTCCGTGCTGGATATGCAAGGGCCCGGGGAGTGAGGGAAACCAAGTGCTCAGTTAACAACAGCCGTTCGAGGTGCTCGTGAAGGGGGGGGTTCCTGACTGTACACTATTTACACTGGGTCTCGAGGTTTCTTCGGGTCACTCCTCCCCACCCAGCCAGCAACAGTACCCCGTACCTTGTCCAGCCACGCTCCTCCCGTGGGACCGTGGCAGGGCGAAGCGCCAAATCGGTGGCCTCCTGGCTTGACGTTCTCAGCTGGGCTCCTTCCGCACGCTTCTCCTCTTCCAATACTCGACTCCACTGCTCTCCGTCTCCACTCCAACACACCTTCCGCCTCCAGGGGAAACGCCGTCCGTCTTCTCCTTCTCTCTTCCGGCATTTGACTCCTCCACGCTCGCAGGGGGCGTGGCCACGCCGGCGTGTAGTCCGTAGTTAAAGGGGCCGTGTTCTTCTACCGGTGCATAGTCCCATGTGCTGTCGATTTCCGTCGTACCCCAGTCTTTCAGACCAGTGCCATCAGTCAGTGCAGGGACGGCAGGGGGGGTCCGCGCGAAAGCCGACCACCAATCCGCAGGTACAGCAGCAGAGGCATCAGTCTGTATAAGGACAACAGAAAGGGGGGTCAACGGCAGAGCAGACCAGCCGTCTGCGTGTATAACAGCATTGTCATCCCCCGGACCCGCCACCCCGTCACACACCTCCCCCCCTGGACTCTCCCGATCGGGGAGAGGGTGGACCCTGGACAGATAGTCCGCGTTCCCATTGTCCGACCCCTTCTTGTGCACCACAGTAAAGGAGTAAGGTTGGAGGGATAAAAACCATCGGAGGACCCTGGGATTGAGCGATCTGTTGCGGTACATCCAACTCAGCGGGGCATGGTCGGTTTGTAGGACGAAGGGGCGACCCTCCAGATAATATTGCAGTTTCTCCACCGCCCACTTAATGGCAAGGCATTCACGCTCCACAGTAGAGTACTTCTGTTCTCTAGGGTACAGCTTCCTGCTGGTGAACAGGATAGGGTGCTCCACACCCTCCTCGTCCCTCTGCAATAGAACAGCTCCGATACCGGTCTCCGACGCATCAGTGGCGAGTATGAAATCTTTATTGAAGTCCGGGGATATCAGAACGGGGGCTGATGTAATGGCGTTTTTCAACAATGTAAAGGCCTCCACG
This sequence comes from Lissotriton vulgaris, assembly GCF_964263255.1. Taxonomy (NCBI): domain Eukaryota; kingdom Metazoa; phylum Chordata; class Amphibia; order Caudata; family Salamandridae; genus Lissotriton; species Lissotriton vulgaris. The sequence continues at coordinate 275,082,218 of NC_141700.1, read as the reverse complement.
GCATCCTTAGGGGCGTTCTGAATCTCCTTAGTCCTTACGTCTTTGCGTAGGAGGTTCGTCAAAGGGGTGGCCACTTCTGCAAACCGGGGAATGAATCTCCGGTAATAACCGATCAGTCCCAGAAAAGCGCGAAGCTCTCTTTTATTGGAGGGAAAACCTGTATCTCTAATGGCTCTGATTTTTTCGTCTTGGGGGGCGATGGTGCCTTCGCCCAGCACATACCCCAGGTATTTGACTCTTGTAAAGGCCGCCCGGGACTTCCTTGCGTTGATGTGCAGGCCGGCTTCCTGCAGGGCCCGGAGGATGGCCTGGAGGTGTTGTAGGTGTTCTTTCCAGGTTTTACTGTGGACGACTATATCGTCCAGGTAGGCGGAACAGAAGGTCGGGAAAGGCTTTAGGATGCGGTTCATGAGCCGCTGAAAAGTGGCGGGGGCGCCATGAAGCCCAAAGGGGAGAACCGTGAACTCAAAAAGCCCTTCGTCGGTGATGAAGGCGGTTTTCTTCCGGTCTTCCATCCTAAGGGGTACCTGCCAGTACCCCTTGGTCAGGTCTATGGTTGTTATGTACACTGCTTCCCCCAGGTTCTCTATTAATTCATCAACTCGGGGGATGGGATAGGCGTCAAAAGAGGAAATCGTGTTCAAGGCCCGGAAGTCCATGCAAAAGCGTTTAGTGCCGTCAGGCTTGGGCACCATGACTATCGGGGAGGCCCAGTTGCTGGTGGAAGGTTGTATCACCCCTAACTCTAACATGTCTCTTACTTCTTGTCTCACTGCCTCCCTCCTGGCGGCAGGGATTCTGTAGGGCCGCTGTCGCACTATCTTCCCTGGAACCGTCTCGATGCGATGTTCCACTAAGGTTGTTTTCCCCGGCAGATCCGAAAAGACAGACATGAAGGGTGTCAAGGTTTCATGTAGATCTTGTTGTTGACTATTCGATAGTTCCGGATTTATGACGAGGTGACGTAGGGTGTATTCCTCCGTTTTTTTGTTCGGGACAGCCAAGTGAACCCTCTGAGGAGGAGGACCGATCCACTTCTTGAGAATGTTTATGTGGTATGTCTGTGTTTTCGAGGGAGAGAGACGTAGCCGGTAGGTGGTCTCACCTATGGTGTCTACCACTTCATAGGGGCATTCCCACTCGGTTCTCTTTGTGATAGAGGGCAATAGTACTAATGCCCAATCACCTACTCCCATCTTCCGTAGCCGGGTCCCTCTGTCGTAAGTCTTCTTTTGTTTCCTCTGTTGTTGTTCGAGGTTCGTATAGGCCAGACTGCGTAGTTTTCCCAACTTGGACCTCAATTGCGCTGTGTATTCCAGGGGGGTGTTTTTTTCTTGGTCCTCTTGCGATTCCCATGCGTCTTTAGTGATCTCCAGCAAGGTTCGGGGTATTCTCCCATATAAAAGCTCAAAAGCTGAGTGACCGAGGCTGCTCTGTTTTTGGGCTCGGAGTACATACAGAGCTAATGGGAGTAACCGGTCCCAGGCCGGGCCTTCGGAGGTCAACATCTTCTTTAACGTGTTTTTGAGACTCTGATTGTACCTCTCTACGAGGCCATCGGTCTGAGGGTGGTAGACGGATGTCTTCAAATGATGGATATCCAGTGATTTGCAGATTTCCTTCATGAGGCGTGATGTGAACGCGGTTCCCTGGTCCGTTACCACCTCTTTAGGGAATCCCACCCTGGAAAACAATTCCACGAACTTTTCCGCTACATTGGCTGTAGTAGGGGATTTCAGGGGAAAGGCCTCTATGTATCTGGTCGCGTAGTCCACTATCACAAGTGCATACAGATGACCTCGGGGGGTCTTTGGGAGGGGTCCTATAAGATCCATTCCCACACGCTCGAAGGGTACCCCGATGATCGGCATTGGTTGTAAGGGGGCTGCCGGGGGTCTGTGTGTGTCCTTTTTCTGGCAGATCTCACATTTCCTACAATACTCCTGTACATCCCTGTAGATTCCAGGCCAGTAGAAATGCCGGATAACACTCTCTGTTGTTTTCTCTTTGCCCGCATGACCTGCCGTAAAATGAGCGTGTGCGAAGAATAGCACTTGTTCGCGAAAAGACGTCGGGACCAAGAGCTGTAACTCCTTTCCTGTAGCTGCCTCTCTGTACAGGAGATCCCGTTTTATTACAAATCTGGGATACGAGGGGCTGGTATTATCCCGGGATGCCTGCGCCGCCTCCCATGCATTGAAGAGAGTCCGGTCTTCTGCCTGTGCGAAGCGGAAACTGCGGTCAAGGACCCAGGGTTCAGCCGTGATTAGAGCCGAATGGGCTGTATGCTTAGTCCGGGGCGGTTCAAATACAGTTCTTCTGAACAGTTCCAAGAAGTCTGGGTTATCCACTCCCAGTATCATCTCCTCTGGTAGGGTCGTTAATACTCCTACCCTTACTGTACACTCTGGTTGGTTGCCAGTGGCAACGGGCACCTGGGCCACGGGATATGGTTTGATATCCCCGTGTACACAACGGATGTGTACTAAGGCATCCTGGTCATATTGGTATGGTAGGACAAACTTCTCTTGCACCACTGACTGCCTACACCCGGAGTCCAGGAGGGCTCTAATACTAAACCCGTTTACCCTCATACTTACATGAAATGAGGTCCCCAACTCCGCGGAGTATAGGACAGCCTTTGGAAGGTACCCCACCTCCATGGGCTCCTCGGGAGGTCTTCTCCTGGGGCACAGGCGGGCTATGTGCCCCCACTCGCCGCACTCGAAACATTGAGGACCCCGGGGTACAGGAGGCTCCATCCTAAGAGGGCGAGGCCGGAAGGGCTCCAGAACCGGTTTTGCCTTCTTGTCACCTTTTCCCACGGACTGTTGTTTGGAGGACTTTTCTGGTTCCCACCCTGTGCCCCGTGGTTGCGCTCTGGCATAATTGGCGGCCATCTCAATGGCCTGGTCTACTGTAAGTCCCGAATGCTGCCTCAGCCACCTCTGGGAGCTGTAGGGGAGCGCCTCCATGAATTGCTCCAGGTATATTTGTGCCAGGATCTCTTCTTTGGTGCTGGAGCCAGATTTCAGCCACTTATCCGCCATCATCTTCAAGCGGAAGAAGAGGGTTTTTGGGTTTTCTGCCGGAATCCCTTTTTCCTTGCGGAACCTGAGGCGGTACGCTTCGGAGTCGAGCCCCAAGTGATCCAGAATCACGTTCTTTATCATGGCATACGTGGCGTTCCCAGCCGGATTCGCTACCTGATAGGCAAACTGCGCTTCCCCAGTTAACAGCGGGGCCAGGAAGAATGGCCACTTCTCCTCTGGCCACCCCAGCGCTCTAGCAGCCCGCTCAAAATTCATCAAGAATGCGTCCGGATCATCTCCATGCACGTATTTCTGTAATGAAATACCGGACGGGCTAGGAACATGGGCTCTGCTCTCCACGGTTACCACGCCGGTGGGAGGGGTCATCGTTTTCTGCGTGTTGTCCATCTGTGCAGCTATAGTGTTCTTGAAGAGGTCTCTGTCGGCTTGGGCCGAGGTCATCTGGCGCTCGACAGCCCATTCCAGTTTCTCCTGTCCCTTTATCAGATGCTGTAACAGGGCGTCCATCTCGGAATCACAGGTGGACTGGGATGGAAATCCCACTTCTGACACCAGTTGTAAAGGGGCAGGTTCGTGGAACACAGGGGAAGGGGAGTCAGAAGCAAGGGGGGTAGGATCCAATGAGGCAGAGTCAGGGAATAGTGCTCTTAGTGAAGGTTTTATTTTCAAGTATGCTTTACGCCTTTTAGAAGTCACTCTCAGTTTTGCAAAGTCAGAGGTCTCCGTCCTGACACCTCTTGTAAATCCTGAGCTCTCCAGAATGATGTAGGGTTGTAGATGGGTTGAGACGCTCTCTCCGGTATGGAGGGAAGGAGATGTCGTCACCCTGGGATACTGGAGCGTGGACTCGTCCGGATGCGTCCCGGAAAAGAAAGAAAAGAAATAGCACAATCACTGGGACGTCCGTGCTGGATATGCAAGGGCCCGGGGAGTGAGGGAAACCAAGTGCTCAGTTAACAACAGCCGTTCGAGGTGCTCGTGAAGGGGGGGGTTTCCTGACTGTACACTATTTACACTGGGTCTCGAGGTTTCTTCGGGTCACTCCTCCCCACCCAGCCAGCAACAGTACCCCGTACCTTGTCCAGCCACGCTCCTCCCGTGGGACCGTGGCAGGGCGAAGCGCCAAATCGGTGGCCTCCTGGCTTGACGTTCTCAGCTGGGCTCCTTCCGCACGCTTCTCCTCTTCCAATACTCGACTCCACTGCTCTCCGTCTCCACTCCAACACACCTTCCGCCTCCAGGGGAAACGCCGTCCGTCTTCTCCTTCTCTCTTCCGGCATTTGACTCCTCCACGCTCGCAGGGGGCGTGGCCACGCCGGCGTGTAGTCCGTAGTTAAAGGGGCCGTGTTCTTCTACCGGTGCATAGTCCCATGTGCTGTCGATTTCCGTCGTACCCCAGTCTTTCAGACCAGTGCCATCAGTCAGTGCAGGGACGGCAGGGGGGGTCCGCGGTAAAGCCGACCACCAATCCGCAGGTACAGCAGCAGAGGCATCAGTCTGTATAAGGACAACAGAAAGGGGGGTCAACGGCAGAGCAGACCAGCCGTCTGCGTGTATAACAGCATTGTCATCCCCCGGACCCGCCACCCCGTCACAATACCTCTACGCATTTCACTGGGCACGTGGGGGACCCTTGAACGCGCTGGACAACAACACTGTCCCCGATAGCTCCCTGATCGGTTTTGGACCTGGCTATTGTGACTACCATTGAATCACCCTTGATCAGAATGCGTTCTCGACACAGACCTCCCCCCGTATCCTGCTTGTTCTTTGCTACCAGCCCCATGGAATGCTAATGCAAAAGCGGCCCGGAACAGCACTGCCTCTGACTGGGATGAACATGTCGCAGGGAGTACGGACATTAACAGGGACAATCTTTCTAGCCCGATCGGGCGCCTCACGTCCCTTCTACGACCCTCGAGCCGTTGCCAACCACGCAGTGCCTTCTTTACTAGAAAGGACGATGTGGGGTCCTCGATGCCATGCGCCATGAAGGCAATGGCGGCCCGGTGCGTATTGGCCGTTGCCGCTGATCGGCGAAGGCCTGCATGTGGGAACGAGAGAGTGCATCAGCCGCCTTGTTCAGTACACCCGGCACGTGCCTTGCCCTAAAGTGGACGTTTAGTCTCAAACACAGTAGGACAATTTCCTTCAGTAATCTCAAAATCCATTTGCAGCGTGCTGCTTGATTATTGATACATTCAACCACGGTCATGTTGTCGGACCAAAACACCACTGTGCGATCACGAAACCCATCTGGCCATGTCTTTAAGGCCACAAAAATGGGGAACAGCTCAAGAATCCCAATGTTACCTGTGAGCCCACTGTCGTGCCACCACGTCGGCCATGTTTGTGCCGACCATCGATTACCGAAGATGGCGCCAAATCCCACACTCCCCGCCGAGTCGGTCCATAAACCCAGCTCCTCGGAGGAAGCTGGTGGCTTGTTCCACACGACGCGACCGTTGAAATCCGCCAGAAATGCCAACCATATGCGCATATCCTGGCTAACCTCTGCAGACAGTCTTGTGCGGTGGTGCCCTTCCTTGAGACCGACCATAGCTTGTGCAATAGAGCGGGAAAAGGGGCGAGCCATAGGTATCACTCTAAGGGCAAAGTTAAGCTGGCCCACTGCTTGTTGCAACTGATGGAGAGTCACTTTTTCTTTGCTGATGCACAATTCTAGAGAGGCCCTAAATTTCTTTACTTTTTCCCTGGGCAGACGGAAGCATCCCTCCACTGAATCGAGCTCAATTCCAAGAAACTCGAGTGAAGTAGATGGCCCCACTGTCTTCCCCGGTGCCAATGGCACGCCGAATCGTTTCATGAGATCGCAAAATTTCAGTAAAGCCTGTGCACATTCCGTGTCACCGGCTGACCCCAAGAACAAAAAATCATCAAGGTAATGCATAACCTGCGTATAACCCGTAGCTCTGGTGAACGCCCATTGCAAAAAACAACTGAATTTCTCAAAATAAGCACAAGAGATGGAGCAACCCATTGGCATACATTTATCCATGTAGTAGCGTCCTTGAAACACAAAACCTAGCAGACGCTGATCCTGAGGGTGTACCGGGAGCAACCGGAACGCTGATTCAATATCCGATTTGGCCATCAGCGCTCCGGGCCCCAGGCGATTCAACATGGCGACGGCATCATCGAAGGATGCGTACCGCACCGAACAAACTCCTGGGTCAATCGCATCATTCACCGAGAGACCCCTCGGAGCCGACAAGTTATGAATCAACCTAAACTCACCTGGGTCCTTCTTGGGGACTACTCCCAACGGTGAACAAATGAAGTTAGCGACTGGCGGTTGCCCATATGGGCCAGCAACCCGGCCACGGGCAACCTCCTTTGCAATCTTAGCCTGCACCACCGTCGTATTCTGCTGAACCGATAGTTGGTTCTTACACTGCGATTGCCCCCGAAAATCCCCCGCCGGGATGTGGAAACCATACGAGAAACCGTCTCGCAACACCCCAGCGGAGACATGATCAGGGTATTCATTCAGCCAAGGGATCATTGCCATGATGTCTACGGGGGTAGGTAGTGGTGCCCCTCGGTCGATGTTAGACCTGTTTGGCCCCTCCTCTACCCCCTGTATCACCATTCTTGGCTCTGCACAAACTTTCAGGGTGTGAAGATTGTCCGCACCCCGCACACTCATGCCTTAACTTACATGTCCCTTGTGGCCTTGTGCACTTGCCTCTGTTGAAGCTCCAACAGACCCCTTTCCTACCCGAATTCCCACCATTCCTTGATTGTTGGTCACTATTGGTGCCTGCTCGAAAGGGCGCCGCCGAATAATGGCGGGCGGGCTCCGCCCCATTCCCGCCAAGCGAAGACGACTTCGTCGTGCCCGGCATGAGCTGCTTCTGCCACGAGATGGAGTCGAAACAATCCCACGTCAGAGATGAGTCGGGCTCCTTGGCCTTACGAAACTTACAATCATAACCCAACCATTGATTGCCTTCATACGTCTCATAGAAACCCATTATACGTGTCTGGTAGCAGGCCAATTCAGTCAACACCTCGGGCTTACGTTCCCCCATGATCGCAGTGAACATTGCAAATGCCCTGCCCCAATTAGAAATCGTCTCATCCACCCTGAATGCCGCCATTTTTGCACGCCATACGCTCGGGTGCAACAAATCCTTCTGACTTTTGACATGCTCTATCTCGTGGTGGTCAGTTAAGAGAGAAAACATATTCACATATTTATCAGCCCAAATCATTTCTTTCGTGGCCAGCGGGATATGTTGGACCACCCTTTCCCTCCTCGAGGGTAACAATCCCTCCCCTGCCATTGGCAACGGCTGCTTACCCGAATCGGTAGCTGATCCTGCTGTTGTTCCAACGCCAGACGCCGGTCGTTCCGAGGGAACCTGAGGGGAAACAATAGGGAGATTCGCCTTCGCAGCATCTCTCGATTGCCGCAACTGCTTCATTAGTAACCTGGCCTCTTCGGCCGTGTCTCCTGGCGCCGTAGTACCCTCCGTATTTTTTCCCAGCCATGCTGCCAACTGGGCGGCCAACTCCGGAGGCATATCCCCCTCATTATTGGGCGTAACTACAACGGGGATCGGTTGTCCCGCGTCCGGGATCGGAACGGGGGCCTCTATTGGACTAACCAGGCTTGCCGGGGGTGACTCGGGAACTGGGGCTTCCCCCCCTGCCGCCCTATTCCTGGCCCTTTTACCTCTCCCTGCGGGGACTACTCCCGGCAATGCTGGTCCGATGACCTTCTTCGGTCTGCCCGTATTATTCATTGCCGCCATCTGTTTCTTCATGTTCGCCATGTCCTTCACCAGCATGCGAAGCATCTGTTCGGTTCCAACCTTCTTTCCGACCTTCTTGCCAGGCATTGTCGTCGGCTATTCGAAACTTGCTGCTCGACGAGGTCCTGGATCCAAAGATTCGAAATCGCTGAAAGAGAAGCACAAAAATTACAAGTCCTCAAAATTGGCTCCTTGTTCCGTCGAGGGCTCACGTGCAACGAGGAGGTGCAGCTTCCAAGCACAGGAACAAGAGGATGTTTCTTAGGATTGTTGCTCCTTTATTCTTCCTCGGGAGGGCGTATACCATCCTTCGGCCTGCCTACAGGGCGTGGCCAACGGTGTAGGTGTCTAGGACAACCCCTCTTGGGCGGGAAAAGGCGCGCCCCAGCTACGCCGCTTCGGGCATACCAGCCGAGACACGCCCCCCGCCCAAAATGGTTTCCCGGGGGGATCAGGGCACCCTACCATACGTTCGGGGGGACCGAATTGGTCGCCCCTTTCCATTATGCCACCACATACATCTCTTCCATTCCTAACGCACAAATGAATATTAAAATCGACCCCAAACAATCAAGGTGTCCTCTTCGCCTTCACTTTGCACTCTTTTCTGTGCATTGTTATAACAATTTACCAGTACTACTCTTTCCTTCTTTCCAATATACAGTTCCAATACTTGGTAATATGCCTCCTCATACCCAAGTACAATTTTCTTACTATTTAACATATTAGATATGAAGATTGTTAGTCCCCCCTTTGCCCTCCCGTGATTTCCTTGAACCGCAGGCGTGTGGTATGTTTGGTATAAATTATGCAAAAAAGGAATCAGTGAACTCTGGGTAGCTCCCTAGTTTAGGTGGAGAGCAGTTTATAATATGGAGCACCCTAAAAACACCACCAACAGTCTGAATCTGTTCACCTCAAATGTCTGTGTTTCTAGCAGAGTTTGTAAGCATAGGATTATCGCAGTGCCATCCACGCCGAACTAGAAGTGGCAAATCCTTTTACCATTGTGACAGCAAAGCCTTTGCTGATGACATCATACAAGCTACCGCTCCTCAAATATCTCGATAAAACTCTTGATCATTAAAGAAAAAAGTAGATTGTAAGGGGCCCTTAATAAACACATACATAATAGAGCCAATGACTAAAGCATTTAGTTTTTATCCATGATAACAACTATAATGGTACAGGGGGTTGGCCAAATCAGACATTGACACTACTGAGTGAAGCCATTTTTCTGATCACATGGGCATCCACCTGACACCGTAAGTGCTTCACTGCTGGATTGGTGAATAAGACCTTTTGTTTTCCATTTTTTCCTCTCATTTCTTTTCTTCCCATCTATTTTTTTTTATTAGTTTTAGAGCATACTACAACTCCCCAGACAGTTTTGATAGGCTGCTTATTTATGACATTGTGTGTCACATTCCGTTAGGCCACAACTTCTAAACCAGTCAACCATCATGGAATGGTTTTGCCTTTGGTTTCAATGTTTTATCATTCCAAAATAATCAGCACAGATGGTTTCAAATATGACAGCTGTACTGGAACTTCAAAACAACAAAACTCTGTGTACATTGTCATTGCTGCTATGTTTCTTTTTATTTGTTATTGAGAACATATTCGTGCCATATTTGGACAGCAGCTTAGTTTCTTTTTCTGCCTTTTTATTTATCTTGCATATGTTGTTGAGTTTGTGTATCATTTTAGTGTGATTCTGTTGGTGGATGAATGCAAGAATGAGTCAGTGGGTTAGTGAATGGTCACATGGGTGGTGAGTGACAGAATGCCTGCATGTATAATGCCTTATTTGATGCGTAAACTCATCATTGACTGAAGAGACACTTTCATTTGTTTGATTGTTTTAACTTATTTTGAGTATAGTACTGCATTATTTGACATTACAATGTGCACATTATACAGTTTACAATTCTCATGATCCACCCATTGTGTTATCAACAGGGTTACATTTCGACATGCGTGACATATCTGGGTTTAAAAATCCATGTCATATGTGTCTGCTACATCCTTCGTTACTATCAGAATACGGGTATTGCCGAAAAATAGAAATATTTCAACAAAAAAGATTACTCAACAATAATCTGCAGCAGTGACAAGTGACTGTATGTATCTGCAAAGTATGATTACCATGTCTTTGGTGCATTTATAGGGGGCCGGAGTTTGGGCACCATTCCATATCCATTGGTTATAGAAGATAAGGGGAGTGGGCGGGGGGGGTTGCACCACTCGGTGATGGCTATCCATCCTATGTACGCTGCTCTCAACTACCCTCAGTCTCCGTGTGTGATTGAGAAATATTGAGTTGCGTCGTCTGTGTCAGACTCTGGAGGAGTGTTAGGTCTTTGTAGTCCCTCTAGCATGTAACCCCAGTCTTAAGTGTCTCGTTCTGCATTCTCGTTTGTGTGCACTACTTTTAGACGGCTTTCTTCCGCCACACCCCGCTCGCATGCCCGTCTGCCATCTCTGCAGTCTTTGGGGGGAGAGTTTGAGTCCAATGTATTGCAACACGCCATTTTGCTAAAACTAGGCCTAGCAGCACAAATCTGTGTCTTTTACGCTTTCCTTTCTTTGGGGTCAGGAATACCCCAGTAGGCGGTGTTTAATTTTCGCTTCTATGTTGACAGCTGTAACGGTGCTTAACATCTGGATTACCTGATGCCAGTATCTCTGCAAACGGATTCGCAACCAGGTCGTGTGTTGGAAAGTTACTAGGTCCGCGCCACATCAGGGAATGTGAAGGGCGTTCTAAGTTAAAACGAGCAAGCCGTTGAGGTGTCACTAAGTACGGTGTATATATTGGAAATGAATACGTTTAAATCTGGTGTTACTGGCCACCTCTCCGACCTGTGCAAAATCTCTCTTCCATTCTCCTTCCCTAAGAGGGACCGTTCGGTCCTCCGACTATCTGTCTCTTATCAGGGATGTGTTAACTCTGTGGTCTTCTTTGAGGGCCCTATAACAACGAGAAATTAGACCTTTAGTGGAGGCCGGGTTAAGTAATAGCGCTAGGGTATGTGACTCTGCCCGCTCCTCTGGAAAGGAGGGCCATATTTTGCAAACTGTGTGTAATATTTTACTGTTTTGGAGAAACTAAGCTTAAGGGATTTGTTACCAGTCGCTCGCTTCACCAAATGTCAGAAATGTCCCATTCACATATAGGGCCCCCTGCCCTCGTCCATCCGCCCTCGTACCATTTGGATATATCCATGACTGATTGGATTTGAGAGACCCCCTGCAACCCTTGTAGGGGAAGTGAATTTGTGTATGGTGCTCTGCGCATAACCCGTGTGACAGCCTGCTCTCAGACCAACGCCACTTGTGTGATTATAAATGGGCATGTATTAGCCCCCCCCCCAGCCTCCTGCTTCCCCATCATTAGGTACTTAGGGAGGTCGAAGCCTCTATTTCGGTCTGCTAGGAGAGCTTTGTCTATGTTATGCCCATCTATGCACTATGGTGCGGCGTACTGTAATAGTCCAGAAAAATAGTAGAGCCTAATGTCAGGGAGGCCCAAACCCTCCCTAGCTCCATGTCTAATTTAAGTATGTCTAATTTCACTCTGCTCCTGCCATCAGCCCAGACCAGCGGCATCAGTAATTCTTCTAGTGTGGTAAATGTAGAGGTTGGGATATGACAGAACATATTTTGTAGTGCATATAGACACTTCTGGCAAGTGCAACTCGTCCCATAATAGAAATGGGGAGTCTATTCCAAAAACGAATTGACTCCTTCAGTTTCTCTATGACAGCACCTATATTTAGTGCGTATTGGTCTCAGGGGCTGTGTGTCACCTGCATACCAAGATATCTTAAATGATTTGGTTCCCAGCTGAACTCTACATCAGGGAGGTCTCGCACTTCTATCTGTGCTAAAGCTGCTAATGGGAAGTCGACAGATTTACTGTGATTAATGCGGAGACCAGATGTCTTTCCAAACGAGTGTAACATTTCCAATACGGCCGGTATCGCCTCTTCCGTGTGGCGACATAAAGCAGGGCATCATCCCATATAGGGAAATCATGTGTGTACGCCTGTCAATGGTGATTCCCCTCCGGTTCATGTCTCGGCAAAGTCAGATGGCCAGAGGTTCCATTATTAACTCCTTAACCGCGGCGGTTTTTCCGTCACGGTGCGGGCGTTCTAAAGGGTGGGCGGGGCTGCGTCGGCCATTGGTCGTGAGCAGCACTGGGGAGGGAGTGCTCGCGATGGCCAACGGCCGACAGCAGCATGCAAAGGGTTAAAGCAAATAACAATGGAGAGAGAGGCCACCCCTGTCAGGTGCCCATCTCAATTGTCATGCTTTCTGATATTTGGTCGCCCGTACGCACATGAGTGCTCGGACTCCGATAGAGTAACTGGACCCATGTAATAAATTTGCAACCAAGTCCTATTTTTTGAGAACCTCCCACATGTACTCCCACCGTACAGTGTTGAATGATTTTTCGATGTCTAAGGCGACTACTGCTGCTCTTATCATCACTGGCAGCTATCGAGTGTAGTACATGTGAGAGGCGGTGAATATTCATGTGAGTTCCCCTACCTGGTATAATCCCACACTGTTCTTCATGGACGAGCTGAGTCACCACTCCACTGAGGCGAGTCGCGAGAACTTTGGTGAGTATCTTTGCATCCACGCCAAGCGTTGACAAAGACCTATACGATCCAGGATCTCATGTGTCTCTGCTCGGTTTCTGTAGCGTAACTATCTGAGCCTTTCTCATAGACTGCAGAAGGATACCTTTTTCTTTAGTCTCTTGTAGGGTCTCTAGCAGCCGAGGGAGTAGTATGTCACTGTACATTTGGTACAGCTCCACCAGATTACCATCCGGGCCTGGGGTTTGACACTTTCATTTGTAAGCCAGACCTATTATTGCTGGTGCGTGGGGACATTATTTCCGAGGAAAGGGGGATATAATGTGGAATTGGACCCAATATTCCTGAGTCTGCATATTAGGGAAAAGTCAAATATTTGTAGTTATGTCACAGGGAGATTTCATCTTGTATAGTTGTTAAAAAATGACCCTTTCTGAAGGGTTACCACAAACTATTTGCCTTCCTCCGCCAAATTTGATAACCTTGTTTTTGTTGACTTAAGGACTCTGAGCACCATACCCCTTCTACCCAGTGCTAACCAGTCTCTCCTCTCTACATGGTGTGATTAATACATCCACAATTGGCATATTTAATTTATGTATAAGTCCTTGGTAAATTACACTACACATGCCCAGGGCTTGTAAATTAAATGCTACTAGTGTTATTGCAGCACTGTTTGTGCCACTCACTCAAATAGCTCTTAAACATGTCCCAGGCCTGTGTGTGCAGTTTACACTGCCATGTCGGCTTGGCATTTAAAATCCCTATACAAGCCTTAATCTCCCCTTTTATTACATATACGTTACCCCTAAGGTAGGCCCTCTGTAGCTCATAGGGCAAGGTGCTATGTAATTTAGAGGTAGGAATTGTGCTTTTAAGTTTTACATGTCCTGGTAATGAAAAACTCCCAAATTAGTTAATCACTGCTTTGAGGCCTACCCCTCTCATATGTTAACATTGGGAATCCCATATTACACTTCTACACTGTAATTCCTGATTGAGAAGTAGTAACTGTCATGTTTCATATCATTGAAATGGTAATGATAAATCCTCTTTACTGGTAAAGATGATTTATCACTACCCTTTAAAAATGTCACTCTTAGAAAGCTGTCCATTTCTGCTTTTAGCCTTTTGTGCTTGCAGCCTGTCTCCAATACATGTCTGGGGTGGATGACAGCTGGACTTGTGCATTCCCTTTAGACAGCTATCCACATTCTAATTTGCCATTCTGGGCAGGATGGGAGAAAGGGGCTCACACTTAAACCTGAGTAGGATGTGTCATGTTCCCACACAGAGGGCTGCATACCCACCTGTAGTGAGTTTGGAGCCAGGGCAGGAGGTGCAGGGACTCTGTGCACCTCAGTGGCATCTCTTTGAGGTCTTTCCACTTCAAAGGCACAACTGGGTATACGTCCTGGTTTTCTGACCCTTCAAAAGTAGACACTACTGGACCTGTGAAGACAATTTGCCTGGAGGAAGGACTGCTATCCTGCTACAAGGATTTCCACTCTGCTGGACAGCTGCTCTGGAAGAACTGCTTTTTTGCTGTGCTTCCCTGCTGCCTGCCACCCTTTGCCCTGCACACTATGGGCTTGATTAGGATCGCGGTTTTCCCGCATCCTCCGGGCCGGCGGAACTCACCGCCAGCCCGGAAGATGCGGGAAAACCGCTGCGGTGGCACAGAAGACCCACCGCCAAATTAGGATGGCGGTGGGTCTCAAAATCCGTCCGCTGCTTTTCCGCCGCGGTCGCCTTCGGACCGTGGCGGAAAAGCTCTAACATGGCTGGCGGTGTCTGTCAGACACCGCCAGCCATATTAGGATAGCGGGAAACATGCTTTTCCACGGCGGCTTTTCCGCCGTGGAAAAGCATACAGAGATTGCCTTTGGGGGCCCGTTGCGGGCCCCCTTGGTGACGGGGGGGTGGGGGTGCACATGGGGGGTACCTATCGTACCCCCATGCATTTGCGTGGACAAAGCGGCAGGTACCGCGCGGTGCCTGCTGCTTTGTGCACGCAAATGCCGTGCATGCCTTTTTAACATGGCGGCGGGTGCAGCTTGAAGCTGCACCCGCCGCAATGTTAAAGATTGAGGATGTGACCGCCACCCTGGTGGTCACATCCTAATCTGCACGGAGGGACCTCCGCAGCCCCTGCGGACGGTCCCTCCTACTCTATGGTGGCGGACGGACTCAGGTCCATCCGCCATCATAATCGGCCCCTAAGTCAGGAGTTGTTTTTAATTTTTTTGTGGTTGTTTGTTTTTTGAGGCTTGTACCTTCAGCCTTTGCTGACTTATACTGGACCCTCTGGTTCCTCCCTCGTAATTAATGATGCTGTGCAGAGAGCATCACTCAGTCCAGGGCCTCTCTCCAAGGTGGGACCCAGCCCAAACAGGATGTGCGAGGCCCTGCTAACAACACTCTGGTGGCTACTGTTGTTGGATAGGCCAGCAGAGAAACTACATAAAGATTGCCAGCCTTTGTGGTGGCCCCCCTCCTTTCCTGCAAACTAAAGTCAGGAGAACATCAGGACTCGGACCACCCTCTGACGTCACATGAGTGACCCTGTGCCTCTCTCCAAGGTGGGACCCAGCCTAAAAAAGATGTGCGAGGCCCGAACAACACTCTGGTGGCTACTGTTGTTGTTGGAGCAGAAAAATCAACATAAAGATTGCCAGCCTTTGCCGTGCCCCCTCCCTCCCAGCAAACTGAAGTCAGGAGAACATCAGGACTCTGGGTCACTCTCTGACGTCATATGGTGACCCGGCCCACCTGGGAACCTATGTCAGAGAGGCCCCAACAACATAAAACACACAGCGCCAGTCTTGCGATCCATTTCACTGTTTTGAGTAACACCGCAGGCGCTGCAGCTAACTGATCGCGCGCTCCCATTGGCACCAAGGCTTGAAACTTAAACTTACTTGGGCTGTGACACACTCTGGCTGCAGGCACTGGCAGACTAAGGCCGCGAGCTACTGCGTGCCCCGGCAATTCGGATTTACTGCTCAATCCGTGCCTCCAGGCCGTGTTGTCCAGGCTGTGAAGTGAGTCATATTTTGCAATCAACAGGAAGCCATGAGTGTCACCAAATAACAATTAGAGGGTCACCCGGGTGACGGTCACTGAAACCTCGACGTCTCTCCCGGCAAAGTCTGTGTCAAACATATGATTTGTCTGTAATTCTTCATCTGTGTCGGTGGATGTCATTTTAGTCCCTTTTCTATGTGTATGACAGCTGTCAAATAGTCCTACTTTTATGTCGACAATTACTGCAAACTGTAGTCCTACGTCTATGTCTATGAACTGTCTCAGATTTTTGTTTTGTGAATCTGGTCACCCTATCTCTTAAGTACCTGTGAAGAGATAACACACTGTGTGTTTTTAGGTCGAGGACCGTCGCACTGCATAGCAGTGGGCGGAGCCCGAGATTTAATGTTTCCTAGAGGGGGCTTGGAACCCGCCCCTCTTCTCCATTGGCTGGCCTAGTAAATGCCGGCCAGCCATTGGAGGAGAGGGGCGTCACTCTGTTCAAGCCGCGTCTTTTTCGGATTCAGGGGCATGTTTTTTACGTTCTTTCTATCTGTGACGTCATCCGTCACTGAGCAAAAAACACGCCCCCGATTCCGAAAATTTCGGACCTTTGCGGCAGCCATTTTTTGTTGTTGTTGTTGTCGTCAGGAACAGCCCCGCTGCCATTCCAGGTAAGTTTTAATTTTTTTCTTGTTTCTTAGTGTCAAGCCATTCCCGCCTTCTCATCTATCAGGAATGTTATACCTGGCACCACCACCGTCAGCAAAGGCAAGTCGGTTCATGAACGACCCTGTCATCTAATTGTGAAGGGTAATTTCTAGTCCCTCGTTCGAGTTGGCACTAGCAGGCTTACGGCTGCCTGACTCTAATATGGCCGCCTTTGGTCTCTGCTGGTTTAGTACTACCAGTCCCGTTATTCCTGTCCTTCGTTTGTGTTGCCTGGATGTCTGTACTTTTTCGACATTTTCTATTGCTAGTATGCAAGTGTGCCGCAGAGCACGTCGTCTGCGTGGTTTTAAGGCAGCTCGGCCCCCAGAGGAGAAGGAGTGGAAGAGCTGGAGAGGTCACCGGGGAAGGAGAGGTGGTAGCGTCTCGCTCCCTGTCTCGCCATGCGCGCTTGTGCCTCCGGCTGCGGCCCTGCTTGCGCTGCACGGCCCGAGGAGCACCCCGTCTGCCTGGCCATGCCGCTACTATCACGGCCGTCCCATATGGTGCACTCTGCGAGCAGCCCAAACCCCCTTCCAAGTGAGGATAAACAAGGGCACTGAGCCTAACAGAAAGGAACAGAGGTCATGTTTACTGCCACTGGCACTTAGTGAACGGAGTAAGCGAGGACCCACTATGGTATGGAGAGGGCACAGTACCCACCAGGACAACTACAGCCCAGAGTCCTCTTGTGGCTCACCAGGGACACACCTAAAAGAGTGTCCAACTTAACATTATCATTTCTCATTACACTTTCAGTAGGTGGAGAGTGAGACATTGCTTGCATGGAGATTTAAAAGGTTGTTTGCTTGTTGGTGGAGTAGGCAAGTAGTGGAGCAATTTTTTTGAGGTCTTTACTGCTCCTAGCAAGAGCCCATTAGGGCAGGATGACCTGAAAACAAGTGTGAGGCCCCAAGTGGTCCGGGCGCTCTCACGTTAATTAAAGCCAGCCCCTTGCAGACGAGCAGGCGGCGCGGCCTAGTGTGAGCTGTGATCTGAGCAGGAGGTCGTTGGCAGCAGCAGAGTCACCGCCCCCTGGCCCCTCCCTGACGCCGTACTTGTAGTGATTAGCCCTGGTGACCTCTGAGGCTCATCATTTCCTGCCCGCAAATCCCGCGCTTGTGAGGTGTGCAACACCCTTTCTGTTGTTTGTTTGGATTCTGCACCCACTCAGGTTTGCCCCCGAGTTCATGTTTCCGTGCCACAGTGAAGCGACGCCCAATTGTGAAGGATGTTCAGAAGCCACAGGGGCTGGTTGCGGTCCTGACATCATGCGCATGTACAGCACGCTGTTTGATCCTTGGCTTGACTCGAGTTTAAGACTAAGATGCAGGTGACCTCTGGGGGTAAAGTGGAGTCACACGAGAAGGGCAGGCGTGTTGTCAGCTGCCATGGGCCTTTAAGTTCTGTGTACGCTCAAGTATAAGTCATTATGTAACATCGTCCCTGACGAGGCGTGGCGGCTTTTTCGGACAGCCGGAGTTGGGTTTTGTAATTTAGATGTGTTTTGACTATGTGGGCAGATCCAGACTGACCATTCTGCCGCCCTGGTATTTAAACGTCAGACAGCAGGCTAGGTGGTTGCTTTCAGAGGTGGAAGGGCTCCCAAGAAACATGGCCTTATTTTAGCAGCAACCTCCCACGGGGTAGGGCTAGAGTGATCGTTTTCTTCAGTGTTGATTTTGGTTCTTAGCCAGACACTGGCTATGGGGTCCGTCTTTTTAGCCTTATTGATTTGTACAGAACATGATATATCTTTGTAAATTATGTCCCTTCCCTCCGTCACAGATTACAGCATAATGTAGGAACATATTGCGACATTAGGCTAATGAAAGACTGGGGGAAACCTGAAGTTCTAACCTGTACTATGCAGTTTGCATTCAGCTATTTAATCAATCAGTCAGTATTTGTTAAGCGCCACTACTCACCTGTGAGGGTCTCAAGGAGGTGGGAGGCAACATTTCCTTCGGGGCACTGCGGTTAATCGCAGAGCCAGGTCTTGACACCCTTCCTGAATTGGGTCAGCGACGGGCTCTGTGTGTGTGTGTGGGGCTATGCGTGTTTGTGTGTGGGGCTATGTGTGTTTGTGTGGGGGGGACTCTGTGTGTGTGTGTGTGTGGGGCTCTGTGTGTGTGTGTGTGGCTCGCTGTGTGTGTGTGTGTGTGGCTCGTTGTGTGTGTGTGTGTGTGGGGCTCTGTGTGTGTGTGTGGGGCTCTGTGTGTGTTTGTGGGGCTCTGTGTGTGTGTGTGTGGCTTTCTTTGTGTGTGTGGCTCTGTGTCCGTGAATACTTCTACTACTCTCTAAAGCTCACCTATTGCCATTGTAAATGACAATACCATTTATTTATGTTTTTAAAAAAAAAATGAAAAAAAAATGTCATGAGCAATGCCAATAGCTCTATCTTTAATAATGCCGAGACCATTGCATTGTCTCAATTAAGAGTGAGGTTCTCCTAGGCCAGCTACAGTCACGATACTCTATCAAAAGGAGGCCTTAACTTCGGCCTTTACCTTTGGCCCAGCTGGAAGTGAAAAATAAAAGCCCCTTCGCTGCCTGCACATTGCTGCTGGTAATGAAAAGCAGACAACGTACAGGCCCCGCTTAACGTGT
Source organism: Lissotriton vulgaris (assembly GCF_964263255.1). Classification (NCBI taxonomy): domain Eukaryota; kingdom Metazoa; phylum Chordata; class Amphibia; order Caudata; family Salamandridae; genus Lissotriton; species Lissotriton vulgaris. The sequence goes on along the minus strand of NC_141700.1, from coordinate 275,063,426 downwards.
CCAGGTGATTGAAAAATATACGGTGACACTTGCAGCATATTTGTGTGGGGCCCAACTTTTTGGCAGCGTGGACGGCGTCCACCATGTGGAAATAGTGGTTGGACGCCGTGTACTCCCGACTTCTGCCCTGGGTATTCCACCTTTACATTGATTCTTGCTCTACTTCGAGCTTCTGTTGTAGCTTCATATTCATTCACTTTCAATCAAAGTGTCAGAGCCAGGTGCATGCACCGCAGCACACTTCAAACACTAGCAGCGTGCATTTCAGAGGTGGCAGCGTGGGCTGTACCTGAAGCTTGACCCCTCGGAGGGTTCCTTCAGAACAGATGGACCGCTACGTCTAGTCAGCTATGTTCCACGCTTAACACCCAAAGACAGAATTAATGTTAATTCTGAGCATTAACATTGTGTGCAGACTTGCTTCCTATTTCGTCTGGCCCTCGATGGGAAACTGGCAGTTGTGCTACTGCATTGACATCATATTTATGAAGAGCGAGGCGGGGAGGGCGCCGCCGCAGACGGCGATAAATCCTCCCCTCTGTGGGCCTAATGATGGTAGCGGCTTAAGGAGCGTCGGTCGACGCGGTACATTACACCTCGTCCCGTAATCAGGCGGCAGAGGCAGCTTCTGATGGAGCGCCGACATGGGAATTAGCAGCGGATTTATAAGGAAGAGGCAAGGCTGACTCGGAGATTCATCAGAGGCAGCCTTCCTACCACATCAAGATGTCGTGCCAAAAATAATACGCCAGTCTCACTGCACCAGGGGCATTATTCTTTGCGAAGATTGTGTTCTTCAAGGAGCCTTCACTAGAAATGTCTTCAGGGGGGAGGTGGGGGTCAGAAACAAATCAGCAACCGGCAGCTTTTCATCACTGTCAGTGGCCTGGAATTGGAGCTCACGCAGTCTGCCCCTGTGTCATATCCGCTCTCTGGAGCCGGGCCCCCATGTAGGCTGTCCGCCCTTTGAGGCCTGCCCTTCCACCCTCATTCGCAAAGCTAACTGTTGTATTCTGCATATTAGTTTAACATGTACTCTAGCCCTGCTGCCTCTAGCTGCTCAGCCAGAGTGTGTCTTGGTATTAAAATGTTGGTGTGCCAGTGATGCATGGAATGCCTGGGTGACTGAGTGGGGTGAATGTGGCAGTTGGAGATGGGATGAGCAGCTAGGGAGGCTGCTCCTGGTGGGGCTGGTACCACACTAGGCTGGCTGGAGTCATCTAAGATGTAACCTGATCTGAAGACTGAATAAACTAGTCTTGAATATACACACTAGCTCCTGGTGTCTTTCTCCTAAGGATACAACATTATTTTGGCGACAAGGACAGTCTTGAACTCCAGTGACTCTTGGTACAGCAAAGCAACTAAGTAACTAAGAAACTAAAGAAGAGAGTAACCAAGAGATTCTACAAGCAACTTCAAGAAAAAAAAGAAGGTATTTCCAGGCAAGCCAGCGCCAGCCCCACCAGTCTCCTTCTAATGGACAGCCCCAACGTGCAGTGTCACCACCAACTGACACTTCAGCCTGGGAATACATCTGCAACTGTGAGCTGGTGGAGCAGTGCAACTACAACCTATTTTGGGTTGTCCAGCCACAGCGGTGAACAGTGAGTTGGTGGTGTAGTTCAACTACAACCTCATCTGGAGTTCCAGCCACTTGGTAATGTACAAGAATGACTGTGAGTTGGATGGGTAGCGTATCTACAACCAGGTGTAGGTGTACCAGCCACATCACGCTAAAGTGTGAAGAGTGCCTTTTAATTAAAGTGACTTAAAAGAGTTCATGGCACAATTTTTGGGATGTGCAGTCAAAGAGGACCAGTTGTTGGTGTTACAGTCACAGCGCTCTACAGAGCTTATAGCGTCTTTATAGTCAAGGCACAATTTGGGATGTGTAGTTACAAAGGAGTTGTTACCTAACAGTGTGTAGTGTCTACACAAAAGGAATTTGTACCTAAAGGTTGTATGATCTCACATTCTGCTGTTGCTGCCTTGATGAAGGATTTCTGCAACTTGTATAAAGAAAGAAGGAACATGTTCCAAGTGTGTCCTTTTGATGTCTACACTAGTGCTGTAGTGTTTGATGTCTACACTAGTGCTGCAGTGTCAGCTTAATTACTTGGAACATCCTTTGGATCATACTCACTTGTTGGTGTTTACATCGATGCCATGTGTTACTCTTGCAGTGCTCGTTTAAGTTATGTGGGTCAACCTCCTTGTCTGGATAGTCTGCGATGTTTTTTTACAATGCCTGTTTACTTTGGAGCGGAATACCACAGTGAACATCCCTTGCACAAAAGTCTACAAGTCCGATGTCATGCATAGAAACTGAATCTTTTATGCGTCTCAATACGGAGGTATTTCACTGATTATTCTATTACAGCGGATTTGAGGTGAGCCATTACCCGTATCGGTTGTCAGTTTCTTCGCTTATTTGAAAATTTAAAAGATGTGGCACGAGCTGTTTTCAGCGCGAGGAACCTTACCTCAGATACCGCGCATTTCCAAGTTCGTTCTTTGTGACGCTTTACCTTTCTTCAGAGGCGTTTTGGAGCATTCACGTGCCGGGAGCCACCCGGTGTAACGCCACAAACGTGCCACCATCTTGTTGTTGGCCTATGCTACTGTCTTACATTTGGCACTACCTGTTTTCTCACTATCGCCTTCCACGCTGCTCCCTTTTGCCAACCGCGTTGTTCGTTTCATAAAGCTTTCGGGAAATTGACATGATGGACAACAACAGCGTGGAGTGTTCTAGACGTCTTTGTCAACATGGTGCAATTTTCTTTCTTGGAACTCCATTGCTGCCAGCAACTCGTTTTACCCGTTAACTCTGCTACACTTGTGTTTGGTCCACGTCATGTGCCCTTTACAGTCTGCTTTATTCATCTTGCGAGCGACATTGATTTTCTGTTTGTGGTGTTCTCGTCGTGGGATCTTCTTGGTGTAGATCTCCATTTCAAGTGTGTTCGAGACCACGTGATGCAAGAACTATGAGTGTCATTTTGCTGCACAGGTTTGGGAATGGAGTTTACTCTAATCGCTTGGGTAACACAAGTCACTGGTTGGTTTATGTGAACTTTGCAAAGTTGTGTCTTTATGCATGTGTGATCGATTAGAGATTTCTAGTATCTTCACCTATTATTCATTATGGTTTGAGCCTTTTTTTTCTCCATGTATTTCTACCTATTCGTCGCACTATTGCGTATTGCTCTGGGCATTTGGTACATTTTCATGACACAGTGTCTTACTATACGATGACCAGGGTTATTTGACCTTTAGCACTATTCTTTGTATGCTTTTGGGTCATAGTGCTCTATGTTACAGAGTGTATGAAACATAATGTAATGGTCTGATATATGTCTAAATTTCTCTTTTTAAGGGGGATGGGGGATTTTGCTTTTATTGTATTTATCTTAACCATTCTTCCTTTACAGAATGTATTTCTCTTGAGATGTTTTGTTTTCATTGCTGCATCCTAGAGATTTGAGATTTGTATTATTATTGATTTTATCTTGCTTTATTGATTCCATCTTCTTTGATGCTTTTTCCATTTGCTGCATCATTGTGATTTGTTGTGTTAATCGTATTGGACATTGTCCTTTAGTTTCCTTTTGTTTTTGTTTAAGGAAAAGGGGATAATGTTGTATTCTACATGTTAGTTTAATATGTACTCTAGCCCTGCTGCCTCTAGCTGCTCAGCCAGAGTGTGTCTTGGTATTAGAATGTTGGTGTGCCTGTGATGCGTGGAATGCCTGGGTGACTGAGTGGGGTGAATGTGGCAGTTGGAGATGGGATGAGCAGCTAGGGAGGCTGCTCCTGGTGGGGCTGGTACCACACTAGGCTGGCTGGAGTCATCTAAGATGTAACCTGATCTGAAGACTGAATAAACTAGTCTTGAATATACATCCTGGCTCCTGGTGTCTTTCTCCTAAGGATACAACACTAACTTTACCCGAGGTTGTCTAGTCAGCAAGGACGCAGGGTTCCGGTTCTGGCGTTTCTTTTGCAAATCATTGTTTTCGGGTGTGTTCGTTCAATTATATAATCAGCTGAAGGATTCCCAGGATGCATCATGTTTGTAAACTAAACCCTAATGTTAAAGCAATATATCTATGAGCCATCGGGTAACCTTACCCAGAAGCCCCTTTTGTGTCTGTCATTACCAAAAACAGTTGGGTCCAGTATTATCCTTTGTCCTGACCCCAGGGTTTTAAGTGGGATGAAAAAACTGGGAGGTCTCTCAAAGAGGCGTGCCAGTGTAATTAAGGGCGTGGCTTAAAAACACGTTTCTGTCATTGCATCCAGATATACGATACAAGTAAGTAACATCATACCTAAAAATCAGGAATATTGGCTTTGTCAATGGTTGTTAGCTGCATAAGATAAATTAGCAGCAAGTATGGCTTCTATATAATATTGAAAAAGCTTCCATTTAAAGCCCTGCTGACTCCAGGACAATGTTGCTGCTCCTGAGTTTCAAAAAGAGAAGGGAAATCCAAAGAGAAAATGACTCTTTAACGGATTTACCTACGCCCTACAACACTCAACTGGCATGACGTCATGCCGTAACTGCTCCACTTATGTGAAGTGAGCAGTGTGAGCAGCCCACTTGGATGTGGCCGCTGTCACTGCAGTCCGAAAAAAAATGGAACACCTGTGCAGGGCACAAAACAGAGCCCAATAGAGACCCGTTTAGAGGACCACGTTAAAAAAATTGCCGGTGCTCAGAACCAGTGCGACCCGGCCCACTTAAAGCCCTGTCTGACCGGGATCACAGTTAATTCATGTAATCTACCCCTCCCTAGAGTTGGGCTTCCCTTGTGGCTGGTTTATGATCAGAGCTGAGACCTTCTTTTGTTTTCAGTTGTCTCCTGAGCTGGGGCAGCCTTTACTATATGTACATAGCTACAGCTCGGCTAATCCTTGTGGTCTGCCTCCCTCCAGAGCTGGACATACCTTTATTGTCTCGCCATCCTACCCGCAGGGACCAAGTTTGTGGACAAACGTTACAGTGCTTTAAATGGGCTGGTACTCACCGGTACTGAGTACCGGCACTTCTGAAATTTATCACTCTGAGTACCGGCACTTCTTTACTGCCGAGGAGAGTACCGGTACTCATGAAAAAGTAGGCTCATTGGCTGTGAGTGCTAATGCGCAGGAGTGGAACATGTCTGGCAGCCAAGGCGCCCCTTCTGTAGCCCGATTTGAGCCCCAGCTGAGCTATTCAGCAGGGTTCTTTTGCATAATGTCCGGTGCTCACCATCACGCTGTGTTTGACAGAGCAGGGTCTGTTCAGACCCTGTGCTGTCAATCACATTCACTCTAGCCTGTGCATTTGCGCAAACACAGGAATCTTGGCAGTTCCTGTCAGTGACAATTACAAAAACCATGGTGAAGAGTATAACATGGCTTTCAACGTAGCAGAGTCTTTTGTGTGTCTACTTATGTGTGTATGTTTTCCTGCATTTGTGTGCCTGTTTTTTGTAAGAAAAAAGCGAGAGGGAGAATTAAGACACCCTCGGGAGGTATTTTAAAGAAAATGGGTGGTACTGTATGTGTACATGTCTGCTCAGCGCCAAAGGTTCATAAATAGTGTAGTAGGGAGGGTTGGTGGGTGAGTGTGTGAGTGGATGAGTGAGCAGGGGGATGTATAGATGGATGAATGGATGGTTGAGTGAATGGATGGATGGGTGAAAGAGGTTGGATGATTGGATAAAAGGGCGGATGATGGGTGAATAAGTGAAAGATTGGATGGATGAATGAAAGGGAGGGAGGACGGATGAAAGGGTGGATGATGGATGAGTGAAAGGAGGGATTGAGTGAAAGGGTGGTTGGAATGAAAGGGTGGGTGGTATAAAGGTGTGAAAGGGTTGATGGATAGATGCGAGTAAGGATTGATGGATGAGTGGAAAGGTGGATAAACAGATGGATGAATGAAAGGATGAATGGATAGGTTTATGGATGGATAGGTTTGGATGTGAAGGGTGGACAGACGGAATGGTGAAAAACTGAATGATGGATGAAAAACTGAGTAGACAAAATGTAAATGGTAACTGTGGTCATCAACAGGTAAATGGTGGGATGAAAGGATGAATGGATAGATCGATGGAAGAGACAAGAGATATCTTCTGGGGTGGGTCATGATGATTTGCTTCATTTCCTTGGTGCCATAAGAGCTTTAGTTCGAAGTGGGGGTATTTTCAGTTTTTTCCTACTCACATGCTCAAAAATATATAGTATTGTGCTAAACAACAGCAATTAACAGTATGGCATTAAGAATGTGCAACTATTGCAACAAAAGGAAATATTAGCATATTATCGCATTTCTCTTTCATTTTGTGTAATGAGTAAACCTGCTTTGTTTATATAAACCCATTTATCATGTATTTTGATGTGTGCTGCAACTATTATAGAAGTCGTTAAGTATCATAATGTCTTGCCATTAGCCCCACCCCTAGCCCCGCCCACTCACTACACATCTAGCTTATTTCGATGAGTATCTGCACTTATTTTTCCCATTTAAATCACTGCATACGTACCAAAAAACGTCTGTCTGTCTCATTCTCATAGTGCACAGTAGCCATTGTTTCTGCGCCATGTCTCTGGGTGTCACTGAGGACCGCTCTGCCCCAGTGGGGCCTGGCCTACCGCAAAAGTGTAAGACTGGATGGAATCCCCTCCTGGGGATTACCATAGACTTGCTTCTCCATACACAGCTCCCATAATGCTCCATATTCAGCCTCCGTGGCTGTTAGCAGGCCCGGCTCCAGGAATTTTTATTTGGGTGGGCCAAGGATGCATTCGGATGGGCCACTGCGGGCCTCATTTGTCACTTATGTGTCTGGCCAGGCCTGCTTCAGGGCCCCTCCTTTATCTCTTCTTAGTCTTACTTGGCCCAGTAAAAAGCACTCTTTTCCAAATCTCTTTCGAAATTTTATCACTCTCAAAAAGTGTTTTTTCCATCTAATGTCCCTTTGATAGGAAGAAGAGGTTTCTGAGGTGGGATTATCAGGCAGGTGACACTACTCAGGCTCCCTCTTTGCGATCCGTCAGGGAGGATCCCTTTTCATTACTATCTCCACCTGACCCCAGACTCTGCAGCGCACTCCCTTACAGGCCTGATTATCCACTTTTCAACCACCCCTCTCCAGTGCACCTTATCTCACAGCTGACGTTGGGCCCCAGCCCTATATCAGCCACCATCCAGCTCTACTTTCATTACTCCCAGTCAAAAACCTCAGTAAAATCACCTTCAAACTTGAAACATTGAATATAGCAGTAAATATAATTAGCAATCCCTTTAAAGTATGTTCCCCAGTTGCCCTAATGACCTGACTGCCATTTAAATAAACAAAAACAGAAAGGCCATGACAGGGACGGCTTTAGTGCTAGTGTGAAAGTATTTTTTGGTGACCAATTACCTTTCTCCTTATATACTTTTACTATCACCCTCCAACAGTGCCCCTCATCTCTTCATAGCCTTTCCCCCATTGACCTTCTCCTCGGATTCCGTCACTGCCCAGGGACATCTTAAGGATGTTGGGGGCCCTGGGCCAAACATATTTTGGGGGCCCATGTAAGGAACAGCTCTGAATTTATGAACCATGCCCTCTGTGGCCAGGACACTGAAAGTGCACAGGCATACTTGTCCAAATTCCTAATGTTTTTCCATCTAATATCCAGGCGTAGTGAGGTATGTTTTCAATACTGTAACACCGGCAGCTCACTAATATTACTGAAAATAATCTCTTTGACACCCTCCTATTCCTCGAATGTGAGGTCCTGTTTTGATCTAAAAACTTTTTTATGGCTGTTGCATGAGACAAAGAAATTTTTCTGAATAAAGTCTGTAAATATATTCTAACAGATCACCTAGGTGAAAAATATATTAAAGGAAAACGGTATTTGAAACTATCTGTTTAAAAATTATTCAAGGTCATCGGGGAAGGACTCTCAGCAGAACAGAGTTGGCTTCAGCTGGGGCCCCCCTGAAAGGCTGGTACCCTGGGCCAGAGCCCACTTTGCCCATGCCTTAAAACATCTCTGTCACTGCCACCCAGCACAAGTGACCCTCATCTCTCCATTGCCCCTCCCCTCATGACCTCCTCCTCAGACTCCTGATGCAGCGCTGCTCCATGTATTTCTTCGAAACCACTCTCTGATTCACCGAAGAATTCAATCACACATTTACTAATCAGTGGGGCCCATAACACCATGAGTCACTTTCACACACATTTGCCTTTCTTCAAGGATTCAGTGAAGATCAATACGAGAGAGACTGGATCATAGCGGAGTGTCTAAATTAAATGCTAATATTTATTAATCTTTTACCATGGTTTATTTACGAGAAACCTTTCAGACACACCACCATTATTTTGTCAATGGATCTGCTAGTAAAAATTAACTAAAGGATAAACAAAACCAGCTTAATTCTCCATTTATTTCATTTTTATTCTAAAACGAAAATCTTCTAGCATGACCTTTATTTATTCACTTTTATTTTATTCATCTAGTAAAACAACCTAGAGAAAGAAGAATTAAATTCAAACATTTATATTTATTTAGATTAATAGTTTAGGAAATAAACAAATTATCATCATAATCTCAGGACACAGACATTAGCATAGGACAGAATAGTTCCCTGAAATGACGTTTCTATTCTCTCTAACTATTCACCTCTAATAAAGACTCTGTACCCATTTAAGAAAGTTAAAGTTCAGAAAAATTTCAAAGTCCTTACCCCTTTAGGAAAGATTCAGCAATCCGGCAGCATGTCGGGATGCAAAGATGAAAATCAGGAAGGAAGAGTTTTTTCTTAAGTCCGAACGTACTCTTTTATACCCTTTTTCACTAACCAATCTATCTAAATCTTGAAACATTTGGGGTCTTCAACAGTTCTGATTGGTCAAAACAAGGGGTGGATGAGCATAACCTCATCATTTTATTGTTCCAATTTTGCACGATCATCAAATATGAAAGTGGTCTTTGTTTTAGCTTATGTCCTTTTCACTTGTGTCTTTAAGTCGTTATTTTCACATTTCTTCCTATGCACACGATGCGGAAGTGTATATTTGTTGGCACTCAGTCAGGTCCCCAGGGCACATTGTCCTTGACCCATTCTGCACAGGCACAGGCAGCTCACGTTGGTTCTGAGTTTAGTCACACATGCGTACTGCACTTCAATCTCGGAGTCACAGAAAACGTCCATTTGAACTTAGGCCGCATGGGCCAGAATGGGAACTATTATAGAAACAAACACAATTAAACGTTAATTGTTGAAATTTAACCTTTCTGTTTACCTTCCACCATACTAAGGTATCCCTGTTAGTTGTTACCTAGCAGATAAAGCAACATATATGCGTGATTTACTCACCATTCTTCATCTTCTATGCCACAATTAAACAGACAAAAGCACATTTATGCCGTTTTGATTAGGTTATGGCAGTTGTGTTAATTACAGACATAACAGTATCACTTAATTAGTCAATTATGGTTTGCAACATAAGCAAATTAGTTTCCCACGTGTACCTGTATGTGTGCATTCTATTCTATGTTGGTTAATTTTCAAAACCACACAATTAGTTCATGTTACTGTTATGAGGAAGTAATTTTACGAGGGGTATACAAAATTTTGTTTTTCTACCTCGCTCCATCAACTCCCTCCTTTGGTGATTTATCACCAAACAAATCCCAAAATGTAGCTAATTTTATCTTAACATGTTTCAAGTACTTTCAATTAGTATGAGCTATGCTCTAGTATCTTCTATTTTCTTTCTGTCTTGATAAAGTTTTTCTTTGATTTCTTCCATTTCAATATCTCCCTTTTCACGTTCTCTTTCTTGTTTTTCCTCAATCACTTTCTTTATAGACCCTTTGACATTTCTACTCTTTCTGAGTTTACATCCTAATCTTAATATTAGAATCACTACTATTATAATTGTTACTGGAATTAGTACCTTACATATAATTGATCCACTTATTTCATAAAACCAATTTTTAGCTGCTGAAAAACTTCTATTAAGTTTCTCAAGAACACCATCAACCTCGAGTGGTTCAACTTCCTTATGGAACTCTGTAAGGTTTGTAATATATCTTTCAATGTTTTGACTTTCGTCTGGAATGTAGGTACAGCAATGTTGTACCTTCAAAATTCCACAAACTCCACCTTCTTTTGCCAACATTATATCATAAGCAAGACGATTTTGCATCACCATAGCCCTCATAGCAACCATTTCAGTGTTTACCATTAAAAATCCACCTGCTGTGTCTGTTGACAAACAATCTACTATCGTTGACAATTTTCAAATTTTGTTTGCATTAAAGGATATACCCACTGCTGTTATCAGTGCTCCAAAAACATCACCTATTATTTCTAATACACTTTCTCTTTTTCTACGACTTAAAGGTTTACCTATCTCATGTATTCCATTAGTACCTCTATCTACATGGAAAATGTTAGGAAAGATCAGGCCTACATAACAGGACCCATACCAATGATCAGGCAATTTATAATAGGCTTTGTTCCCACATAAGAAATAAATCCCAGGAAAGACTATGTCATTACCACCTTTAAATCCCAACCTCCCTTTATGGTATACGTTTCTTCACATTGACTCGCTCCCACAAAATAATTGTCATACACAGTGTTATCTCTACGAATACATATTTCCCTAATAATGATGTATCTATACTTACAGCCACGTTCACATTATGCCCTTCAATATTTTCATCATCAAATGTCCACATATTAGATTTAGTTACTTTTTCTCTCCACTTGTATTGATTTCTTCTCTCCTCAACCGTATCTAAAAAGGCTTTTTCTTCATTTCTCATTTTACAAGCCAAATTATGTTTAAACGCATAATCATGTGTCAATTCTTGTGTTTCCAAAAAGTATTCTCCAAAAACTTTTGCAGGCTTAATTTTGTTTAGTTCAGCTACAATTTTCAGTTTTGCAAAAACATCATCAGAATTTGAATAATAATACTCCAATTTACCTATGCTATTAAACAAACTTGTTAGCACACTGCATGTAACTCCATATGTAAGTGGAAGATGGTGATAAGTCACCCCCTCCGAAACTAATGCTGGCAATTTTACACATACGTAATAGTCACTAGCGTCCATGGTCTTAACATACTCGGATAATAATCTTGAAAAAGTATTTCTTGAGAAGGCACAAATCGAGTTATCTTTATGTATCTCTGGCTTATACACATGTAATTTTTCAACTTTTAATTCATTATTTCTTTCATTCATGCTTGCATTTGCTTTCATTTTCTCAAAGTCTGGTCTAAAAGGAATAATAATAGCTAAAATCAACCATATCAACATTAATTATCCAGTGCATATTAACCACATTCTACACCATTTTCTAAAGATAGCGCAATTTGATCTAGTTATATCATTAGTAGCCATATTTTATTTTTATTTTTTATATATTGTCTCTCATTAAATCCTTACTTTACACTTAGTGTTTCCTCCACCAAGATTTAAAATCTTGCTTTTCTTGTGCTTTTTCTTTTTCCCAGTTTTAGTTTATATATCTATTTTTTTCCTCTGAGTCACAGTTTTACTCACTTTCTTTCTCTTTGCCTTGAAAATTCAAGTTTTCTTGGCTGCTGTTTACTTCACCAATAGGAGGTAAGACCATATAGGTCCATTCAGGTGACATATTTTTGATTTGGTCTTCTTACTCTTTTTGGCCTTTGAACAACCTTTATTTCCTTTCCCAACAACTCCTTTTGACTGGTTATTTCATTTACTTGATCTTCTGGTTGTTTTGCTTTATTAACCAGTTTAAATTTCAGTCCATCTGCTCCTTGAGGCCAATTATCTCCTTTACAAGCTCTTTTTGTCTTTGGTTCAATAGTGTTACGCTCCACTTTCCAAGCTCTTTTTCTTGAACTCCTTCTCAATTGAGTTTCATCTTCACTGTCATCAGTTTCAGTTTCAGAATTTTCGACAGTTTCATTTATAAGGAACTTTATAATGTCTTGTCCTTTTTCAGGATCTGCTTTCTCTTTGGTCAGTACTTTCACCCTGTTAGGAACATCTCTATAACTGGTACTTGGAAGCTCATCCTTATCGTGAGTTCTTTCCTCTTTTCCAGTTTCAGGACTTTGGTTCCTGCTTCCATAGCTTTCTGACCGTTCTTTAGTACTTTCCTGATTACCAGTTTTATCTCTGTTTTATTCAGTGTCCTTACTGGTATCAGTCTCTACCAAATCTCGACTTTCAGGTCAATCTTCAAAATTTGGTATTTCAATAGTTTGACCTTCTCCTTCAGATGCAGAGCTAGCATCTGATATCTCCAGATGTCGACGACCAGGTTGAGCTTCAGTATCTGGATATCTTTTTGGTTCACCTTCAGAATCAGAATCAGTTGTGCTTTCACCTTCCTCCTGTGGATTCTCAGGCACATGGATGGTGTGGCTGGCGTGCACCTACCTTTTCACTCCAGCACATTTAACTGCAGTTGTGCTAACCAGAATAACCTGTCTTGGTCTTTGCCAGCGAGGCACTAAGCAGTTTCTTCTTCAGTGTACTTTTATTCGAACCCAACCTCCAGGTACTAGATCATGAGCTGGATGTTTTTCTTTCGTATTAGACTCAGTTCCCACCTAATGGAACACAGAAGTTACCACATCAGACAGGTTTTTGCAGTAAGCCAGTATGATGTCGTCATTAATAGTTAACAGTTTATCAGCTCGCACAAATGCTTGTCTCATTACTCTTCCCATCAAAATCTCATGTGGACTTAGTCCAGTCTTTTTATCGGGTATGCTTAAGGTCATCAAAACAAGTGGCAATGCATCCGACCACTTCAGTCCAGTAGCCAAGCACATTTTCGCAATTCTGTTTTTTATTGTTCCATTCACTTGTTCAACTACCCCAGAAGCCTCTGGTCTGTAAGCACAATGCAATTTCTGACGAATGTCCAGTGCTTTACAAATCTTTTGCAATAACTAATTTTGAAAATTAGTTCCACGATCTGTTATAATAGTTCCTGGGAAACCGTAGCATGGTATAATTTCACGCAACAACAATTTGGCAACAGTAAGTTACTCCATCATTCCTCCTTGTGGGGAAAACTTCCACCCACCGTGAAAACAGACAAATAATCACAAGTACATATCTGAGTCTGTTACAAGATGGTAGTTCAATAAAATCTAACTGCATTCATGTAAATGGACCTCCCTCCCGTCCTATGGTTCCCAAGCTCACAACTGTCATTCGTCTTGGATTCAATTGCTGGCACACTAGACATCTCTGGCACAGGCTTCCAGCAATCATCCTAAACTTAGGATTGTACCATGTTTGTCTAAACATTCTGATCATTGCGTCTCTTCCAATATGAGCTTGACCATGATACATTCGGGCCATATTTGAAATCATGTTTTCAGGCATTACTGGTCTTTCATCTTTGTAAACCCAAATTTCATCTTCTCTTTGTCTACATCCTGCCTTTAGCCAGAAGTTTCTCTCCTCTTCACTAGCTTCTTCCTGCATCTGTCTCACTTCCTGCCAATTCTCAACTACTGTGGTTAGCATTAAAGGACTTGAAACACGTTCTTCTTTTCTATCCTGAATTATGGATGCTAGATTTTTAGCACAGCATTTTGCAATGGAATCAACATACCTGTTACCTCTCGTAATATAGTCATCTCCTTTCTTATGTGCTGCACACTTTACGACAGCTATTTTATCAGGCAATTGAATTGCATCAATCAACATTTTCACAAATTCAGCATTTCGAATGGGGGATCCTGCAGAAGTTAAATAACCTCTTTGGGACCACAATTGCCCATAGTCATGGACAACCCCAAATCCATACTGACTGTCAGTCCCTATGGTAACTCTTATCTCCTTTCCTAGTTCACATGCTCGAATCAAAGCAATCACTTCTGCTATTTGGGCAGAACGAATTCCTTTCAGACCAGATGCTTCTAGGACATCTTCTACTGTACATATAGCATATGCAGCACTCAGAGCACCTTCATCCGTTCTAAGGCATGAACCATCAACAAACATTACATAGTCAGATTCAGGCAATGGTTCGTCTTTGATATCAGCTCTTGGTTTGGTACAATATTCAAGAATATCCAAACATTTGTGATCAACCTAATTTCTTACTTCGATTCAGAAAAGGGGGTGGTGATGAACAGAGTGTCTGAATTAAGCAGGCCACTCTTACCCAGTCCAAATATCAGGGCTTGATCCATCACCGTTTTTTAGCTCACTGCACCATCCCAGCTCAGAACTTGGCTATATGCAAATTAGTCTGACCCTGGCCCAGTGCATCATGGGAACAGGGCAGACCAAACTACCAAGCCAATTCTTATACTGGGATGGAAACAAGCTTCCGGGGACCGGTTTCTGGCATTTCAGCCGTCTTCGGCCCGGCTTGCTTGAATCCTGATGGTGCAATGAGCAAGGGACTCATATCTGAGTATACCCTTCCACGCTTATGGTGGACAAAAATGATTCAGAAAAGGGGGTGGTGATGAACAGAGTGTCTGAATTAAGCAGACCACTCTTACCCAGTCCAAAGATCAGGGCTTGATCCATCACCGTTTTTTAGCTCACTGCACCATCCCAGATCAGAACTTGGCTATATGCAAATTAGTCTGACCCTGGCCCAGTGCATCATGGGAACAGGGCAGACCAAACTACCAAGCCAATTCTTATACTGGGAAGGAAACAAGCTTCAGGGGACCGGTTTCTGGCATTTCAGCCGTCTTCGGCCCGGCTTGCTTGAATCCTGATGGTGCAATGAGCAAGGGACTCATATCTGAGTATACCCTTCCACGCTTATGGTGGACAAAAATGATTCAGAAAAGGGGGTGGTGATGAACAGAGTGTCTGAATTAAGCAGACCACTCTTACCCAGTCCAAAGATCAGGGCTTGATCCATCACCGTTTTTTAGCTCACTGCACCATCCCAGCTCAGAACTTGGCTATATCCAAATTAGTCTGACCCTGGCCCAGTGCATCATGGGAACAGGGCAGACCAAACTACCAAGCCAATTCTTATACTGGGAAGGAAACAAGCTTCCGAGGACCGGTTTCTGGCATTTCAGCCGTCTTCGGCCCGGCTTGCTTGAATCCTGATGGTGCAATGAGCAAGGGACTCACATCTGAGTATACCCTTCCACGCTTATGGTGGACAAAAATGATTCAGAAAAAAAGGGTGGTGATGAACAGAGTGTCTGAATTAAGCAGACCACTCTTACCCAGTCCAAAGATCAGGGCTTGATCCATCACCGTTTTTTAGCTCACTGCACCATCCCAGCTCAGAACTTGGCTATATGCAAATTAGTCTGACCCTGGCCCAGTGCATCATGGGAACAGGGCAGACCAAACTACCAAGCCAATTCTTATACTGGGAAGGAAACAAGCTTCCGGGGATCGGTTTCTGGCATTTCAGCCGTCTTCGGCCTGGCTTGCTTGAATCCTGATGGTGCAATGAGCAAGGGACTCACATCTGAGTATACCCTTCCACGCTTATGGTGGACAAAAATGATTCAGAAAAGGGGGTGGTGATGAACAGAGTGTCTGAATTAAGCAGATCACTCTTACCCAGTCCAAGGATCAGGGCTTGATCCATCACCGTTTTTTAGCTCACTGCACCATCCCAGCTCAGAACTTGGCTATAAGCAAATTAGTCTTACCCTGGCCCAGTGCATCATGGGAACAGGGCAGACCAAACTACCAAGCCAATTCTTATACTGGGAAGGAAACAAGCTTCCGGGGACCGGTTTCTGGCATTTCAGCCGTCTTCGGCCCGGCTTGCTTGAATCCTGATGGTGCAATGAGCAAGGGACTCACTTCTGAGTATACCCTTCCACGCTTATGGTGGACAAAAATGAATCGTTTTTGGCCACTATAGGTGTGGCAGGGTATACTCAGACATGAGTCCCTTTCTCACTGCACCATCAGGATTCAAGCAAGCCGGGCTGAAGACGGCTGAAATGCCAGAAACCGGTCTCCGGTAGCTTGTCTCCTTTCTGGTGAAGAATTGGCTTGGTAGTTTAGTCTGCCCTGTTCCCATGATGCACTGGGCCAGGGACAGACTGATTTGCATATAGCCAGGTTCTGAGCTGGGATGGTGCAGTGAGATAAATAACGGTAATGGATCAAGCCCTGATCTTTGGACTGGGTAAGAGTGGTCTGCTTAATTCAGACACTCTGTTCATCACCACCCCCTTTTCTGAATCGTTTTTGGCCACTATAGGTGTGGCAGGGTATACTCAGACATGAGTCCCTTTCTCACTGCACCATCAGGATTCAAGCAAGCCGGGCCGAAGACGGCTGAAATGCCAGAAACCGGTCCCCGGTAGCTTGTCTCCTTTCTGGTGAAGAATTGGCTTGGTAGTTTAGTCTGCCCTGCTCCCATGATGCACTGGGCCAGGGACAGACTGATTTGCATATAGCCAGGTTCTGAGCTGGGATGGTGCAGTGAGATAAATAACGGTGATGGATCAAGCCCTGATCTTTGGACTGGGTAAGAGTGGTCTGCTTAATTCAGACACTCTGTTCATCACCACCCCCTTTTCTGAATCGTTTTTGGCCACTATAGGTGTGGCAGGGTATACTCAGACATGAGTCCCTTTCTCACTGCACCATCAGGATTCAAGCAAGCCGGGCCGAAGACGGCTGAAATGCCAGAAACCGGTCCCAGGTAGCTTGTCTCCTTTCTGGTGAAGAATTGGCTTGGTAGTTTAGTCTGCCCTGTTCCCATGATGCACTGGGCCAGGGACAGACTGATTTGCATATAGCCAGGTTCTGAGCTGGGATGGTGCAGTGAGATAAATAACGGTGATGGATCAAGCCCTGATCTTTGGACTGGGTAAGAGTGGTCTGCTTAATTCAGACACTCTGTTCATCACCACCCCCTTTTCTGAATCGTTTTTGGCCACTATAGGTGTGGCAGGGTATACTCAGACATGAGTCCCTTTCTCACTGCACCATCAGGATTCAAGCAAGCCGGGCCGAAGACGGCTGAAATGCCAGAAACCGGTCCCCGGTAGCTTGTCTCCTTTCTGGTGAAGAATTGGCTTGGTAGTTTAGTCTGCCCTGTTCCCATGATGCACTGGGCCAGGGACAGACTGATTTGCATATAGCCAGGTTCTGAGCTGGGATGGTGCAGTGAGATAAATAACGGTGATGGATCAAGCCCTGATCTTTGGACTGGGTAAGAGTGGTCTGCTTAATTCAGACACTCTGTTCATCACTACCCCCTTTCTTTTCTGAATCGTTTTTGGCCACTATAGGTGTGGCAGGGTATACTCAGACATGAGTCCCTTTCTCACTGCACCATCAGGATTCAAGAAAGCCGGGCCGAAGACGGCTGAAATGCCAGAAACCGGTCCCCGGTAGCTTGTCTCCTATCTGGTGAAGAATTGGCTTGGTAGTTTAGTCTGCCCTGTTCCCATGATGCACTGGGCCAGGGACAGACTGATTTGCATATAGCCAGGTTCTGAGCTGGGATGGTGCAGTGAGATAAATAATGGTGATGGATCAAGCCCTGATCTTTGGACTGGGTAAGAGTAGTCTGCTTAATTCAGACACTCTGTTCATCACCACCCCCTTTTCTGAATCATTTCTTACTTCAGCTTCCATGACATCAGGTAGCAATGTAGATGCATTTACATTCACACATCGTGAAATTGTCACATTATCTGCACCTAGAATTGTTTTCTCATATTTTGTCATATGGTTATTAGTAAGGAACTGTGTTTTTGTTCTAGTGAGGAGAATCTCCACAGAATGAGGTACATATACCCTCACAGGAAATCCCATCACCATCCCTTTACTTTTTTCCAGACTTACACTTGTAGCTACTACTGCTGTCAAACAACATGGTAAGGCTTTTGCAACTGGATTCAAAACAGCTGAGAAATTTGCAATTGGTTTTCTCAGTTTCCCATGTCTTTGAATTAGGACCGACAATGCACATCCTTCTCGTTCACTGCAATACAGCTCAAACTCTTTTTCATAGTCAGGCATTCCTAATGCGGGTGCTTCACATAGACTTGTTTTTAGCTGTTCGAATGCTTCCATTTCAGCCTTGTTCAGTACTATAGGGTCTTTTACATCTGCTCTTGTTAATCTTTGTAAAGGTTTGGCTATCAGTGAAAATCCACTAATCCATTGTCAATAGTAACCTACCATTCCTAAGAACATTCTCACTTGTCTTTGTGTTATCGGGGGCTTCATTCCTTGTATCATTTTGATTCTTTCTACAGTGGCTTGCCTAATTCCTTTAGCAATTTTATGACCTAAGTATTGTACTTCTTTCTGACAAAATTGTAATTTCGATGGAGAAACTTTATGTCCCTCTACTGCCAAATGATTCAATAATGCAACAGTGTCTGATACACATGCATCCTTTGTTTTGGATGCCATCAATAGGTCATCAATATATTTAACCATTAGAGATTCTCCAGGCATGTTCAAACTTTCTAATGACTTCTTTAGCAATTGATTAAAGATGGATGGTCTCTCAGTATACCCCTGAGGGATTTGACACCATGCTAAAACACGGTCTCTGAACCGGAACGCAAATATTGGCTAGCTTTCAGGATGTAATGGAACAGTAAATAACGCATTACATAAATCAATGATGGTATACCATTCTGCATCATGTGGAATTTGATATAGAATCACTGCTGGATTTGGTACAATCGGACAACATGGGACAACAATCTTATATATTTTTCTAAGATCCTGTACTATTCTAAATGTTCCATTAGGCTATTTCAATCCCATTATCTGCTAATTACAAGGACTTCTTTCTATCTCCCTTAAAATGCCTTGTTCAATCATTTTGTTTATTTATTTATTTGTTGTCATTTATAAAGCGCGACAAATACCCGCAGGCGTCTCGGCGCTAAATATTTGTGTAAATACTGCTCAGTGTAGCTTGCAACATCTGGGACCTTTCTAGGGGAGAAACTATTGGTTAAACAACCAGGTTTTTAGTTTCTTACGGAACTGCAAGAGTGACGGACTTAGTCTGATGTCCTGCGGCAAAGTGTTTCATAGTTTAGGTGCCGCTATCAGAAAGCGACGATCACCCCAAGATACTGTTTTGGACCGGGGGCTCACTAGTTGGTTAAGGTTAGAGGACCGAAGCTGTCTGGGGATATGGAACCAGCTGGTCCATTAGAAATTGGGGGCCTTGGTTGTTTAAGGATTTGTACACTATGCATAGCGATTTAAATTTGATCCTGTTCTGGATCGTCAACCAATGTAATCGTTTTATTGTTTCGGATATGGTCGCAAATTTTGGGATTCCTGAAAGTAGACGTGCTGCGGCGTTTTGTATCGACTGCAGCTTTCTTAAGACCCTGACCTGGGTGTTTAGAAATAAACCGTTGCAATAGTCAAGTGCCGAGAGGACCAAGGTGCTAACCAGAGTTTTAATGGCAGCTGCTGGTAGAAACTGACTTATCTTTCTGATCATGCGTAATTTGTAGTGAGCTGTAGTTGCAACTTTATTCGCATGATCCATAAAAGTAAGGCACTCGTCAAAGGTGACTCCCAGGTTTCTAACCTTAGCTGCTGGAGTAGGGGGTGCTCCAAATGTAGATGGCCACCAAAATAAGGACCAAGCTGGTAAAAGTGGGCCAAAAATAACTACCTCGTTTTTTTCCGAGTTGAGTTTCAGGCAATTTGTTGCCATCCACTCTCCTATTTCCAGCATTCCTTTTTAAAAAGCGTTGGGCCACCTCCCCTCCGTCACCTTTAAGGGCCAGTACCAATTGCGTGTCATCTGTGTACGAGGTTAGGCTCATCCCATGACTTTTGATGACACTAGCAAGGTCCGACACATAGATATTAAATAGTGTCGGACTGAGGGATGAGCCTTGAGGTACTCCACATGGCAGAGACAACTGAGCAGATTGGTATGGCCCCAAGGTGACGGCCTGGGTTCTGTCTTTGAGAAACGAGGCCAGCAGATTTATTGCTGTTTGGCAAACGCCCATTTTGCCGACACGGTCGACCAAGATCTTATGGTTGACCGTGTCGAAAGCCGCAGACAGATCCAGCAATACCAAGACTGCCGCCCCACCCTGGTCTCAGACTGCTCGCACATCGTCTGCAGCCTTAATTAAGGCGGTTTCGGTCCCATTATATTTTCGGAATCCGAATTGTGTGTCATCCAGCAATCTGTGTTTCTCGATGTACTCCGACAGTTGTGAGTTCATAGCCTTTTCGACCACTTTTGCTATAAAAGGGAGACTGGCTATAGGCCTATAGTTTTTTAGTTCAGTTTTGTCAAGGCCTGGTTTCTTTAAAAGAGGTTTCAGTAATGTATTTTTTAAGGCAGAGGGATATATTCCTGAGCTCAAGATGGAGTTGCATACTTGAGTAATGATCGGTATTATAGCGTCCATCACCGGAGGAAGGACGAAAAAAGGGCATGGATCCAGTGCCGATCCTGTTTTGATTGTGGTGACAATAGCTCTTATATGGTCATAGGTTAAGGGATTGAAACTAGCAAAGATGGTTGGATGTGTATTGGGAGGAGTGGGGTTAATTATAGTAGAGTTGGAGGCAAAAGCTTGATAAATATCATCTACTTTGGAAAAGAAGAAGCTGGCGAGCTCGTCGCACATTGTCTGTGATGGAGGTGGGGTGAGGCCAGGAACGTTACCTGACAATGTTTTAGTTATCTCGTATAGTTGTTTGCTGGAGTGTTTAGCTTGCTCAATTTGAGCAGAGTAAAAAGACTTTTTGGCTTATACTATCATTCCTTTATAAACCGCAATTGATTCTTTGTAGCGCGTTCTGCGTGCTAAGTCATATGTTTTCCTCCACTGCCTTTCACAGTTCCTGTTGTGTTGTTTTTGCTTTTTTAATTCATCTGTATACCACGGGGATGTAGGACTGGATCTGTTCTTGGATATAGACTTGATAGGAACCAAGAGATTAGTAGCATGGCCAAGCCAGTCCTGGAATTGTAGTGTTGCCGTGTTAGGTTCGGAAGAAATCAGCGGCCGCGTACTATCTAGCTGGTTTTATCACTGGGGTTTTTTCTTCAATTGTTTCTGCTGTCATTTTATATTGCGGAATATTTGGATAACTCACTCCTTCTTTTACAACAACTTTTACTGGGTCTACACCTTTCATTAATCCAATAACCTCTCTTGTAAAATCCCACACCTGCTCTTTGACTACCTCTTTCAATTCACCAGGTATCTTTTCTCGATCAAACACAGGAAACATTTCATTCTTTTCTGATTCTATCAGTGACATAGTCATTTTGTACAGGCTATCTTTGTCTGGGGTTTGTAGTTCAATACCATCTGGTGAACAGTATATGGCACAGTTCATTTTACATAGGATATCTCTGCCTAACAGGTTAACAGGACTACTGTCACACACCACAAATCGGTGCATGTCTTTGAAATTTCCGATTTCTACTTTAACTGGTTTTGTTAGGGATGTTTTAATTTGTCTATTAGCTACGTTATGTTATGTTATGTTATGTTATGTTATGTTATGTTATGTTATGTTATGTTAAAATCGGTCTTATATAGCGCTCAGCTACTCTGAGGAGTGTCCCGGCGCTTCAAAACCAGATGCAGAAATCAGGAGCAGATGAACAGACAGCAAAACTATTGGACAAACAAACAGGACTTCAGTTCCTTCCTGAAGGCCAGCAGATTAATATTCTTTCTCAGAGGAATTGGCAAGGAGTTCCACAAATGAGGTGCCAGGTATCGAAAGGAGCGACCTCCAATCCGGGCACGTCTGATGGGCGGAACAGATGCCAAGGCCAGAGAAGCTGACCTCAAAATCCTAGAAGGCAAGTAAAACGACAGTCGATTCCTGATATAGTTCGCACCTGAGTCATGGAGAGCCTTAAAAGCAAGCATGAGCGCCTTAAAGAGAATCCGTTTCTTAATAGGGAGCCAGTGAAGTTTTTTTTAATAGATCTGTAGCACTGGTTCTCCGATGGAGGCCAAAGATTGCTCTAGCAGCTGAATTCTGCACTATCTGCAAGCGTGCGAGAAGATATTCAGGCAGGCCCAGGTAGAGCACTTTGCATAATCCAAACGAGAGCCTATCAGGGCCTGTACTGTGATTTTGCTATGGTCGAAAGAGAGCATCGGTAGGAATTTTCTGAGCATTTTCAAGATGCTAAAACACTTCCCAATGAGACCGAGGATCTGCGGTTTCAGGGTGAGACCCTCATCAATATGCACTCCCAGATTCTTGGCCTTGGAAGACGCAGCTGCCGGAGGAAATATGGCAGGAGGCCACCACGACTGCCACCTGGGATCGGGTGGACATCCGAAAAAGAGCACCTCCGATTTGTCGGAGTTGCATTTGAGGCTATTTTGTTCGAACCACTCGAAAACCGCCCTCAGGCAGCCTCTGATCCGCACGCCATCAAAATCACAGCCCTTCTTACAAGTAAAGAGGAGCTGTGTGTCATCAGCGTAGGAAACAATCTGGGCACCAAACGACTCTGCCAGTGCCGCCAAAGGGGCCATATAGATATTAAAGAGAGTAGTGCTCAAAATAGAGCCCTGTGGCACCCCTACCTCCAAAGGCGGTACATCTGCAGAGAACGGAGGGGCCCAGACCGTTTGGCGGCGGCCCGCCAGAAAAGACTTAAACCAGCTGAACACCGCTCCCCGTATCCCGATCTCTCTGAGTCTTAAAAGAAGACCGCCATGGGGAACGGTGTCAAAGGCCGCCGAAAGGTCCAACATTACCAGCATAGCCTTGCCACCCACATCAAGAACCTCTCTAATTGCATCAGTGACTTCTAACAGCACGGTCTCCGTGCTCATATTGGCACGGAAACCCGACTGCGTGTCATGAAGGATTATTTTCCAGGAAGTTGGAGAGAGAGACGTGGACATGCTTCTCCACCACCTTGGCCAATGCCGGGAGAAGGGAGATGGGCCTGTAATGGGCATGAACCAAGGGGTCCAGATTAGGCTTCTTCAAAAGCGGCAGGATCAGGGCATGCTTCCAAGCGCGGTGGACCACACCCGTGCTAAGAGAAAGGTTAAGCACCGGGTTAACAAGGGAGTTGATCACTGGGGCTATTTTTCCAAGGCATTTCGCTGGGCAGGGATCCAGAGGGGAGCCAGATTTTAATTTAGTAAGAAGGTCAAGTGAGGAAGGGACAGAGAGAGGAGGAAAATTAGAAAGAGTAGGGCCCTCACAGGTCAAGGACGTAGACAGGGAAACACTAGTTTCCGACATTATCCCCGTGCTAGTGGGGGGGAAGGAGTCTTGAATAGACTTAATTTTGGTGGAAAAAAAATCCGCAAGTTGAAACACCCAAGATTCAGAGTGAGAGTGTGTAGATAATGACATGGTTATAACTTGTATATGTTCTCCAGAGAGAAGAAGATTTTGAACTTCTACTGATCTGATAGTAGACCGGGTAGCACCTGTGTCCACTAGGAAAGTCACATCTACATCATTTACCTTTCCATTCACAAAAGGACCAGATTGATCTACCTCTAGAGTGGCGCCAAGTTCTCACTCTTCTCCCGCTCTCAGGCACCATCAGAAACTGTCATCCAACTCAATTCCATCTTCCTTTAACCAATATTGCGGACTCACATTCACTCTAGGTGATCTGATTACGTGCTCGCCTCCGCAGAATCCTGTCTCTGTACTATATCTCTGTAGATTTACACTGTGTGGAAGTGGCGGTTGTGGCACCTGACTTTGTTGAGTAACTACCTGCTGCTGTGGCAATGGCTGCTGAATTACCTCATTCAGCACCTGCAGATTCAATTATGTATTTTCGATATTAACCTTTGGTGGATACTTACACTCTTTTTTCCAATGCCCTATCCTGCCGCAATTATGACAAGGGTACTTTTTCTTAAGTTCATCCAAATTTCCTACTAATTTAGGTTTAATAAAATTTCCCTTCGTTTTTACTTGACTTCCTTCTGTAATTTTATTTTCCAATTGAGCCATTTTATGTTCGGCTACCATCACTTGTGCCTACTTGGCTTCTTCTTTAAGCTTTCTCTGTTTTACTACAATTTCATCACTACAGTATTTTGCATGCCTCAATACCTCATCTACAGAACATGATTGTCAGCCCATCAAAGTATGTTTAATCATGTCTCCTATTTCTGGTCTTAATCCAAACACAAAACGATATACAAAATGACTCATATCCTTTTCATTCAACTCCTCATATCCACTGTACTGTTTAAACACTAACAACAGTCTCTCATAAAATGCATGTACTGATTCTTTTGGTTCTTGTAATGTCCTGTCAATCTTTAACAAATCTGTTTCTTTCAGTGGAATTTTATTTTTCAGAAACACTATCACTTGTTCATACTTTCGCGTTACTTCAGGTCCAGGAGCACCTGTTACTTTGTCTCGTGGATATTCCATTTTTGGCCAATCCACTGTTATTTTGCACTCAGATCATAAATCTGCTGGTACCACTATGTCAAATAATCCATCTAGATCTTCCATAATACTTTCGAGACCTTTACAAATCGATCCACCTGTTGATACCATTCTACTGGTTTTTCTCTCAATGTGGGAAAATCATTAGTAAATGATAATATGTCCTGTCTAGTACAAGGGACATGTACATATCCTCCTCCTGGTATTTCTCTCATCAGGAATTCATTTGCTACATGCTCCTTTTCTCTTACTGGGAATGCTAATGTTGATTCATCACTGCCTTCTTCCTTTTTCTTTGCCCATTTTACTTTCCACTTATCCACATCTCCCCATCTTCTCAACAATACAATTAGTTCTTTTATGTGGGTTAATCTTCCTGCAGTATTCATATTCTCAATGTCTTTTTCGGTAAAATCTACTCTGTAAGGTTTCTGTAAGGTTTTATTCTTTACAAAGTCTACATTTAATTCACTAGCCAATCCTTCTAATTAGTCATGCATAGATTTTGCTTTCCAAGTAATGCTTTTACACATGAACATCAGTTCATCGTCTTAGTATGTTTTTAGCCTATCTGTTCTGATTGTTCCAATTATCAATTCTTCCATGTCAATTTTCAAACCAGCCACATCTAATACTTTAAGTTCATGATCTTTTACTTTTAAAATGTTGATCCAATCACTTAATTCCTGTTCTGTTGGTCCTACTGGGGTCTATGATAAATCTATTTTCTCTATACTCTTCTCTGGAGTCACAGAATCAGATTCTGCACCCATTGGAAATTTATACGGCAAACTTTGATTGAAAGTCACTCACTGACAAAGTGGCTCACTGGTTAGAGGCGGCAGACCCGAGAGCAGAGGATGGCCCGGGACCAGGGTTCGATTCCCGGCGCGGCAGGTTTCTGGACCAGGGTCAGCGGACTCGATAATTCTCTCGCCTCGGTGCCCACTCTGATCAGCGATCACACTCGGCAACTCTGGGCATTAGCTTGCCTCATCTTCACTAACGGCCCCACCAGACCGCCGGGGATGCCTGGTCTCACCCTGGAGATACCCATTAAGGGACCATCTCTCAGGGAAGCCAGGAAGGGTTTCGCAGCGGTCGAAGCGCCTTGGGACCCTCTGGGTAAGTAGTGCGCTATATAAATGCCTATACATACATACATACATAGAGGCGGTGTTATATAACTTGTACGCCTAACCTCAGACAATTCTGGATAAACTTTTTCTCTTACTTTTTGCAACCTTTGATTCAAAGGAATCATTAAAGACGGTTCTTTTATTTTCTGATTTTCGAACACTGGAATTACAGGACCTATTGTTACTGGGACGGTTACACCTACTATGTTTTTAGCAAGTTTCTGTATTTTTTCGGTTAATTCATTTGTAGAACGTATATATTCAGAAGTACTCGGTTGTTCTTCAATTTGTCTCTCTACTCTAATCATACTCCTTCTGGTTTCATCATTTTGTTTACCGGTACCGGTAAATCTAGTTTCTTTTAACAGGGTATTTGATTCATGTCTCATTTCTACTCTTTCTGGAAGGTCCCTAAAATTTGAGAATCGTTTTGGAGTTTCAGCAAACCTATCCTCCATTGGTGGAACATTTGGGGTTGTATTTATAGAACTCGGTTGATAAGGTGGTGGTCTTCTATTTAATACCTCCTCCAGCACTGTATCCTCTGATTCACAATCCTCATACCCTTTTCCTCCTGTCTCCACACTGTTCCTTTTCTCCATGCATTTTCGTCCTACCATCACATCAACCATTCTAACCGGATACATCCCATCACACATATCAGCATTTCTCCACCTTCGCATTCTACTTTCATGAGTCTCTTTCCAGAATCCACAAAATCTACCTCTTGGTCCTCTGTAATCTTACAACCTTTCTCGCTCTAATTCATGCATCACATCTTCCCACTCAACTAGTGCTTCAAATTGAGTCGGTCTAGGTCTCGGTTCAAGCTTCATCATTTTTTCTCTGAAATATCGCAATACTGCAAGACTAAAGGATCCTACTTCTGGAAATGCTAATGCACTATCATTCTTGGTATATCTAGCCCAGTTTTGTAACCATATGCATGTATGATAGCCATATTTTGTCCTCATGTACAAAGTAGGCGTTTTAGGCGGAGGGAGTAATTTTCCCTCTCTTGTTACTATCGCCTTGTCCTTTTTGAATATATTTTTCAGTTTCTTAAACCATGACGGTTTTTCTTTCTCTTCTCCATAATAAAACTCAATTTTCTGATAATTTCCGGACTTTCAAAACAATCGCGCACCCTTATGTAAACTGCTTCGTAACACCAACCTATCACAGCGCGGTTCACACTATCGTACCAATTAGAACAAGATATGTTTCCTTAGTGCGCAACCAATAATCTCGCTGTTTCGTTTGATGCACCAATCAGCTGGACACGTGGACCAATTTCAGCGCGATACTTTTGACGTCGACCCTGCTCCGGTTTCTGCAGCTTCTGCTGACCACGCCTTTACAAAAAATTTCGGCGATTCGTATTTACACTTTTATACAACCAAATTCGTTAGTAACCACATAAAGCAACTCCATTCGTCTGTTTCGCTAAAACCAAAGTGATAGTTTCCTCATTTGTACAAGTATTCTGTATTTCCAGTAGGCAGCGCTTACCTCTTTTCTACCACAGAATTGTGGACTTGTCGATAAAGGAGCACATGCCTCTACTTTACCCTTCTCTCAAGCTCAGGTTAAGCTCTACTACTCTCCCAGCAGTAAGTTTTAAATCAGGATACACAATGATCCCTGTACTTTAAGGCCAAGATTTTATCGACTGCTCTCGCTATACATTTATCCTTTCACAAGTAAAGTTCCTTAAACTTGTGATATACGACGATACTACTACTTTGAAACAGACTATGTAGTGCGACTTCACTTGCCACACTTCTTCTGCCTGCAGACAGAGTGACCAGCTTCCCACACTTTCCGGAAGACTTTTCCAGACTCCATATAACGTAATACAAACTCAATAGGTGTTAGTCATAAATTCTAATGAAAACAACTGAGAGGTCTTTTGGCTTCCAGAATTAAGTGGGCGCACTTCCTGAGTACCCGCAGAGTACTGTTCAGAATGTTTGATAAGTTAAGGCAATGAGGCGGGCGGTAGTACCTCTAAACCGCTCAGAACGTTGACCAGGAAACTGATCAACCAAAACTATAGAAAAACAGCTATGCCCCTGCACTTAAACATTTATGTGATGACAGGTAGTGACTGTAATATTAGCATTTTACAATTAACAAATATTGTTTTTAAACAAATCCAAACATGTAGTTCATCTCCGAGAATAAGTTCATAATCCTGGGTATGGGTAATATCAGTAGAAACACAGTTCGTTCTTAGTGTGGATACTTCAGTTTATTGTTCCAATTCATTAGCCAACACGTGTTTCATCGCAGGGAACAAGCTGCGAATCTTCAGGGCTGAATGGGGAAAAACTTAGGTGACTAGAAAGAATCCGTACAGATCTCTAGTCGTCTGTCAGTAAAAACTAGGTAGTTTTTTCGAAGGTACACGGCTCTGTTCTGTGTCCTCGTAGAAACATTTACGAGATGATCAGTCAGAGGGAAACGCCCCGTCCGGGCGTTGCTCGAAAACTTAGGTCAAGGTCCAAAACGTTAAAGGTGTATCTTGTTATACACCGTAAGTTGAGTATACCGGGAGGAGAAAAACGTTGAAAGTAGGCGGGTGCGCCGTCTCGTCAACGTAGGAAAAAGTCTTTGTCGATGTTGATCTCCCTCTTTCAAGGTTCCCGGTTGCCGTGTTCCAGGTCCCGTAGGAGAGTGACTGGATCATAGCGGAGTGTCTAAATTAAATGCTAATATTTATAATATATACATCTGCAGTTTAATCTTTTACCATGGTTTAATTACGAGAAAACTTTTCAGACACACCACCATTATTTTGTCAATGGATCTGCTAGTAAAAATTAACTAAAGGATAAACAAGACCAGCTTAATTCTCCATTTATTTAATTTTTATTCTAAAATGAACATTTTCTAGAATGACCTTTATTTATTCACTTTTATTTTATTCATCTAGTAAAACAACCTAGAGAAAGAAGAATTAAATTCAAACATTTATATTTATTTAGATTAATAATTTAGGAAATAAACAAATTATTGTCATAATCTCAGGACACAGACATTAGCATAGGACAGAATAGTTCCCTGAAATGACGTTTCTATTCTCTCTAACTGTTCACCTCTAATAAAGACTCCGTACCAATTCAAGAAAGTTAAAGTTCAGAAAAATTTCAAAGTCCTTACGCCGCCGGAACGATTCAGCAATCCGGCAGCATGTCGGGATGCAAAGATAAAAATCAGGAAGGAAGAGTTTTTTTCTTAAGTCCGAACTTACTCTTTTATACCCTTTTTCACTAACTAATCTATCTAAATTTTGAAACATTTAAGGTCCTCAACAGTTGTGATTGGTCAAAACAAGGGGTGGATGAGCATAACCTCATTATTTTATTGTTCCAATTTTGCACGATCATCAAATATGAAAGTGGTCTTTGTTTTAGCTTATGTCCATTTCACTTGTGTCCTTAAGACGGTATTTTCACATTTCTTCCCATGCACACTATGTGAAAGTTTATTTTTGTTGGCACTCAGTCAGGTCTCCAGGGCACATTGTCCTTGACCCTTTCTGCACAGGCAGCTCACGTTCATTCTGAGTCTAGTCGGGCATGCGTACTGCACTTCAATCTCGGAGTCACAGAAAACGTCCATTTTAACGTAAGCCGCGTGGGCCAGAACGGGAACTATTATAGAAACAAACACAATTAAACGTTAATTGTTGAAATGTAACCCTTCTGTTTACCTCCCACCATATTAAGGTATCCCTGTTAGTTGTTACCTAGCAGATAAAGAAACATATATGCGTGGTTTACTCACCACTCTTCATCTTTTATGCCACAATTAAACAGACAAAAGCACATTTATGCCGTTTTTGATTAGGTTATGGCAGTTGTGTTAATTACAGACATAACGGTATCACTTAATTAGTCAATTATGGTTTGCAACATAAGCAAATTAGTTTCCCACGTGTACTTGTATGTGTGCATTCTATTCCATGTTGGCTAATTTTCAAAACCACACAATTAGTTCATGTTACTGTTATGAGGAAGTAATTTCACAAGGGGTATACAAAATGTTGTTTTTCCTCCTCGCTCCATCACTGCATCACTATCAACCTCCACCAGTGCCCCTCATCTCTCCGTAGCTCCTCCCTCCACCACATGACCTCCTCCTCGGATTCCCTCACTGCCACCATCCAACAGTGCCCCTCATCTCTCCGTAGCCCCTCCCCCTATTGACCTCCTCCTCAGATTCCCTCACTGCCAGCCTCCGCCAGTGCCCCTCATCTCTCCATATCCCCTCTCTCATATGCATTTCATTTGTTGTATAGCGCCTCGCATACCAGTGTAGGGTGTCACAGTACTTTACATCACACACACATTATACAGAGACAATGAATCATACAAGTATGTAAATCAGACTACAGGGAATGTCATATAAATTAATGAGGATTACAAGGTGTAGGAATCACATGTCATCCGTACTGGTGGGCAGTATATTTTAAGAGGGTTTGGTCTGGAAAAGCACAAACTCTGGATTTAAAGAGTACTCCAGTGGTTGGCTTTATTGCTAAAATGTATATCTGCCCAAATAAACTATTTTTAGCAACATTAGAATAATGAAAGACTGGGGAAGTTCTAACTATTTCACAGCATAAAAATACGAAGTTCCAACCATACCATTCAGGTTTGAATGCAGCTCTTTGATGGCAGATCATAGGTTACTGTCCTGTGTTAGAATTGTAACTTCTAAACTGCAAGTAACACTAGGATCTCTGTGACAAAGGCGGTAACCTACTGAGCTACCCACATAAAATACGGGTTATCTGCAATTAAAAACTACTAACAGACAAATGATTGCTCTCCAGCAGGATCATAAATCACCCGAGTTATCTGGACATGTTTTATTGTTGTCCTGCATTGGTGGCAGAATCAGCCATAATACTGATAAAAACTGTTTAAATGAAAGATACATGAAGTATCTGTCCTGCTGGGCCTGTGCTGATTTTAATAATAAGAACAAATAGGCACACATTCTCTTACCTGCTCGATTCCTTGAATGCATCACAGCCCGATCTGATAAGCAGCTGCAGGGGATGGGAAATGTGGCTTAGGATAAACCTCCTTCTTTTCTCCTGCGCTGAATAGAAAAAGAAATATCCACGCAGCAGGACAGTAGGCAAAGGTTCCCAGGTGCCAAAGAAAGGCTTTGCCCCCTTCGCCATGCCCATTTTGTACCTGCACGAGTGGGCAGTGACACAGCCCACCTTTCTAAAAGGAGATGCGTGGGGAGGGGATGGGGGGGGTCTGTAAGAGAGATCCCAGGCCCAATCACGCAACTCCTAGAACAGGAAGAAAAAAAACGTTCAGAGGAAAGTTTTAAATTAAAGTGGCCATTTTCTATTGGCCTTCATGCCGTCACTGCGAGGGCCAAGGCTCATGTTTGGGTGGGCCAGGCTCATGTTTGGGTTGGCCTGGCTGCTAGTAGGGTAATATCCCACTAAGGAGACGTGCCCATGGTTGGTAGATGAGGCTGCTCGTGCACGCATCTGACGCCCCAACCTTAATGCGGAAGTGCCTGGAGAGCACAAAAACCAGGCGCATGCGCCTTCAGCGCCCATGGCCCTCTTGTAATATTGCCCAAAATGATTTTGTTTTCCACCACATTGGCCATTTCCTTGCATTGTCTCTTGTACGTTTTTCAACTGGGATATTTCTCTTTTGCATACTTGAATGTGATTTTGGAATTTGGCTACTAGTATGCTCTTATTGAATTAATTTCGAGTGGATTATGATTGAATCTACAATATGATTCGTGTGTGACATTTCCATCCTTGTTTTTCCTTTTCTAGAGCAATGTTTGTCTGACGCTTATGTGTTCTTTTACTTTTGGTCTACCGTTAGCCAAGATCTTATAGAGATTTTCAGTCAGCTCGCTTCATCTATTTGTCACCCAGTGGGTCATTCATATTTTTGCACTGCCCACGCAGCACACAGCATGGGCCAGATGTTCAACTCATTTCAGCAATGGGTTTATGTATCTGTGAGCTATGGCATTC
Source organism: Lissotriton vulgaris (assembly GCF_964263255.1). NCBI lineage: Eukaryota > Metazoa > Chordata > Amphibia > Caudata > Salamandridae > Lissotriton > Lissotriton vulgaris. The sequence goes on along the minus strand of NC_141700.1, from coordinate 275,031,833 downwards.
TGTTCATCCACAGGCGGGTCATGCACACAAAAGTAGTCTCTTTGTACAAGTTTACAAAAACCATTAGAAAATATTAGAAAAACCAAAAGTTAGCAGCCCAAGTCAAACCAATGTGCTTCGCCAATGCTTGTTTCATTTTTGCCACACTGTCAGGAGTTCCCTAGAGGGCCCACTGTAGTTCTTCCCTATCTTCTTTATTTATTTATACATTTTTATATAGCGCAAACGTTACCCGAAGGTGTCAGAGTGCTGTACAATAGAACCAATTACATTACGTAAAGCCTTCAGAGAACATGAATTTCATAAAAAATACAAACAGATACATTCTAAATTCACATATGAATGGTGGTAGGTACATAAGTCTCCTACAGATAATAGTGATTAGAGTTGCATATATACAAGGTGCAAATTCACTCAAGGAAAAGATACAAACAGATAAACTCTAAATTCACATAAGAGTGGTAGTAAGTACTTAAGTCTACTACAGATACTAGTGGTTAGTGTTACATATATACAAGTTGCAAATTCTTAGCCTAACTTTCAGTTGTAGGCCACTTTTACTTTGCACTTGTTATAAAGTAACACGTTTATTTTTGTGTGCTACTTTATTATTTTAGAAATAGACTACCCATGTTTTATGTTATTGAGCTCTTCTGCTGGGATTTAGTTGGAACATTTCGTACAGGTGGAATAACACTGCCCTGTTTTTCCCTGTGGTCAGCCAGTAGCACACCTAACATACAGACATAACTCGGAGACCGATCTGCTTTTTTCTTGAATAACGGTTCTTATCATATAAGCCGAGACTTGCTGTTCTGAAAATAGAGAGGAAAAGTTCTCGCAGAGGAAGAACCCCAGGGCAAGCTTGCAAGTCTAGCTCAATCTGGGATGCGGACCAGTTAACGGCAAACGCCAGGTATTATGGCTCGGCTCTAATCCCAGAGATCTTTGTTATATCATTTGTGCTCACGTTGCGAGGTTAGGTTTAGACACATATATCATTTGCCATGGTAGGGCTTTTAGTTGTGTATAATCTATTGATAATGCTAATCATGTTACTTACAGCCTGATTCATCATTGGGACGTTTTGAGAGTCTGAAATAGCGATTCATAAGGAATCGTTATTCCAGACTCGCAAAACGGGATTCATGTAGGAATCGCAAAAAGATATGCGATTCCTACACAATCCGTATTTGCGATTAGCAAATTGCTAATCGCAAATAAGGAATAACTCCCCATTCATTCCTATGGGCCAAAAGGCTAATAAGAATGAATGGGGAGTATTCCTTATTTGCGATTAGCAATTAGCTAATCGCAAATAAGATAGCGATTTAAAGGGTGCCAGGGGTGTCCAAAGGACACCCTGTAGCACCCCTTAAATGCAAATTGAAACAGGTGTTGCGCATACACATGTTCAAAGGACATGTGTGTGTGCAACATGCAACTTAGAAAAATGCTTTTAAAAGCATTTTTCTAAGTTTTCGCTATTTACCACGAGGTTTGACCTCGCGGTAAATAGGGGGCGAAATTGCGAATTCGCAATTTTTTAATGGATGATGAATTGCATTTAAGGAATCTCAAATAGAGATTCCTTAAATGTAATTCCTCGCAAAATGGCGACATCGCTATTACCGATTTTTGCATTTGGGATGATGAATCCCAAATGCAAAAATAGAGCTCGCAAAGGGCCAGATTCTCAGAATCTAGACCTTTGCGAGCCGATTTCGGCTTGATGAATCAGGCTGTAAGTTGCATATGTTTCCGATTGCAGCACATATGCTTCATGATAGAGCACAATAGTTTCACTAAATATTAAAAACTTTCCTCGTGTCTTTCATTTGTTTATTATGGACATTTATGAGTGAGAACGACCAGTTACCGCGTTTCACGGAGGTGGCTAGAGTGTTGTGTTTTGGGATGCCAACTTACTTGTTACTCTGGGAAGGTTAAGAGAGCAAGTAAGGCACTATGAGCAAGTTAGGATTCGGGCCCATAGGTTCCATTATGGTATTGTTACTCAGTACCTACATACTGATGTTCTATGATCCCAGACATAGATCTGTTTTCACAACAGAATCCCTGCAACAGTGCAAGAGGGTTGATATGATGGAACAGTTTTATAATGGAACTGTTTTTGTCAGTGGTCATGTGTTGATAACTTCCATGCACATCTAGGCTCTGTGTCATACACTGGTGGTGCCCCCAAGGACCAGACCCATACCTCAGAGCATGCGCTCTAAGCACTATTATGGTTTGATTCATTTCAGAGCAGTCTGATTTATTGCATGCATTTGTATTATAGATTTCTCTCCCTCCGACCAGATAAATTAATATTGTGCCGGGTTATTCTCTCTCCGCATCCATGGAGGCTGCCGGATTCATATTCCACTTTGAATTGCTTTCGTTAATGGAATTTACAAATCTATTTGTCCCTTCGAGGTGTTCAGTCATGTTCATGTGAACTGTAAAGTGATTTTATTTTGTGTTTGCTTTTACATTTATAACAGTTGTCCTGCGCTAGAAGGGTAATCACTCCCGAGGTAATTTGTTTACCCCGTATTCCTGCTGGCTCATTTTCACTGATTTGTATGTATTAGTTGTGGATATTAGGGAATCTGCAGCGATCATATTTGTATTTGCATGTTAAAGCCAGTGTACTAACCATGGCCATGGAATTCAGCGTCTGACCTGCAGTGGGTGGGATGCTTGTGAAAGTCTCGGATGCTGTCAATCTCCTCTGCTGCATTTCCTGTCCATCATTTTCCCCGCACTGTATCACTTCAGACCGCGAACAACCGTATGCAAATCAGCCTTGTTGATGCTCCACTAGAACAGTCCAGGCATCAGGCCAGGTGCTCTCTGAATGGGCATGCTGGCAACCCTATACCTGCTTTGGTCAAGTGAGGCCTCATCAATGAAGGCTACTTTGAGTCCTGTGGCTCAACCATCGCACTTCGGGTGTCACACTGAGAAAAACACAAAGGTGACTGGAGGAATGCATACAAAGTACTCAATCATTCCAGTCCATGATTTTGAGCTCTCCAGCCATGTGAAAGCTTTCCTGCCATGAACAAGCTCTTAACACACAAACACACCCATGCATGGTCTCTCCTATTATACTTGAGTTTTACATTCTCTTTTTTTTTACTTTTACTACTTCAACGAATACAAGATTATTTCAGGTACTCTTCTCAACTTGTACAAAAAAGGGGGGGACAGTAATCGCCTAACCTGAAAGATATTTTGGAAGGATGCCATCAATGCTGTCTACTGCTGGTGATGCCCAGTGCAACCACACATGCCACTCCTATCAGTTTGTCCCTTTCCTTGACATAGTTCCTATGTCAGTCATATTTTTCCAATCCTGCCCAACCAGATGTGTACAGTATTACAGAAATACTGATACATAGATTGCATTTTCTTCAAATAACCAGTATTCCATGTATATGTAGAGCTGAAGGTAGTGGGTTGTTGCATGTTTGGTGTCAGTATCATTTGCATTGTGAGAAGGGGTGAGGGGGGAGCACAGTGCCTGGCATAACAGCACACATTTTGCCCAAATGCATTGAAAGTCTTTAGTTTTCACCATTGTTGGTGCTGCCAGACTGTGCAATCCATCCCTCTTGTTTTGATTGGTTCCTTGCTGAGGTGTTTTTTGGAGTTGAAGCTTATTGCTGTTCCTCTTGGATGGAAGTACTTGCAGAATTTCTTGAGCTCAACCACAGTGTAGGTATCGAGGTTGGCTAGCTCAAACATCATATTTGCAGGTTTTGAAGGTGGCACAGACAGTCTGTTAGAAATAGGGTGGGTTTGGAAAAAGCAAAAAAACAATCAATGAGTATAAAAAAAAACTTGAATTGGTAACAAAATATTTAATTGGAATTTTTAGTGTTTCACAAAATCACTGTACGGGACTGCCCAAGTCCTAATCTCATTGCTGAACACCAATGTAGGAAATATGTTTACTGGCTTGGGGGGAGAGGGGGTGGAAGCCCTGCTTGAGCAGCAACCACAAGCTCTGTCAGGGTGAGATACAAGGAACACCCACATTAATCTGTGCTCAACCACCTGGTGGTGTGGTAGAAAAGCAATCAGGCTTATCTTAGAGGGAATGTGTAAAGTATTCATGCAGCACTTCAAACAGTAATAAAGTGAAAGCACAGCACAAGAAAAATCCCACATCAATTTAGGAATAAGAGTATAAGTTAATAAATGATTTGTGACCTAACTGAGAAAATTCCAATCAGTAGCACCGAAGGCATGCCATTTCAAAGTTTTAAGTAAAAATATTGCCTGGAAGCACAATGTGCTGGACCAGGACAAATTGACCGATATGGGCCGCAGTTTGGATACAGGGGTCAAGTTAGGCACGCTGAAAAATGTACCTTAAATCCTGGTTGCAGAGCTTTGCAAGATTCCGCGCTGAGGATGCGCCGCCCAGCGACAGTTCTGAGGAGCTGCAAGGCTATGATGCGAAGTCTTGCATCATCGTCGAGGGTACTGTCAATGAGGGAAATGCAATGCAAAAGTCCTGTGTCAAAGATTTGTCCTGCACCAGCGGTTCCAAATATTCTGTGGGGCCATGATGCGAAGTACTACATTATTGTCATAGAGGGTGCCGTTGACGAGTAGCTTGCGATATGAAAACCTGCGTCGAGAATGCATTGCAGAGCAGGCAGCAATGCACAGCTCGGCATCAAGCATGCGTGCCCTTGTGGTGGTTCCGAAGCAGAGCTGCAAGGATCTGTGTTGTGCTGCGTCGTTTCGACAACAGGATCATAACCTAGCTGGTAGAGCACCTGCAGGCCCACTTCCATTGGTCCAGGACTGGCACTAGCAGATAGGGTTCTGGTGCTGGGTTCAAGATGGTTGAAGCCTATTCTGACCCTGAGGCTCTGATCAGAAGGCCAGCCAATTAGCTCTTGGGGTCACTCTGGTGGTCCTGGGTTCAAAATGCATGTCCAGTCCTTTTACTTAGGGCAGCAGGACAACAGAATAGTAGTTCTTCTTGCAGAGTGGCACAGCAGTCCTTCTGAGTCTTCCCCAGGTCCAGAGGTGTAATGAAGAGTTGGGTCTGAGGGTCCATAATTTATACCTGGTCCCCCCTTTGAAGTAGGAGAAGGTTCTGGGGATTTCCACTCCCAGAGATGTTTGGGATTTGTGCAAACCCCTTTTTGAGTGATCGCAGGTGTAGCCTTTGTGAAGTGCAAATGTGGTAGGTTACTACTCCCACCCCTTATCAAGTCAGAGTTGGCCCATCCTGCAAACACCTATTATCCTTTGTATGGGAGCAATACAGAAAGACCAACTGCCAGCTACACCTATGACCCAGGGTGCTGACTGCAGGTAAAAAATGGTTAGAACAAAAGAATCCCAACCTTCTAAAAGTGGCATTTTCAGAATTGTGACTTAAAATCTGAGTTTGCAATTAAAGTGGATTTTAAATTGCTTTTCTTTAGACAACAAACTCAACATTCCTACTTGCTCCCAATTGAAAGTTAGCACTGATTAAATTTAATAAGGCAACCCAGTGTTATCCTGTGGGAGAGCTAGACCTTGCAGTAGTGAAGAACGTGTTTAAGAGTTTTTGACTATCAGGGCACTTAAAACTTAAAAGCACATGTCCAGCTTTTTTAATACACTGCACTCTGCCCTCTGGGCTGTATAGGGGTGACTTATATCAATTAAAAAGGAAGGTTTAGGCCTGGCAAAAGGTTTATGTTGGTAGTTTGAAGTGGCAGTTGAAACTGCACACACAGGTGGCAATGGCATGCCTGAGACATGTTTCTTGGGTGGGTTGCACAATCAGTGCTGCAAACCCACTAGTAGCATTTAATTTACGGGCCCTGGGCACATGTAGTACCACTTTACTAAGGACTTACAAGTGTATAAAATGGGCCAATTGGTCATAAATCATTTTCAGAATGAAGAGAGCACAATCACTTTAGCACAGGTTAGCAGTGGTAAAATGTGCAGAGTACTAAAGCCGCAAAAACAAAGTTAGCTAAAACAGGAAGATGGAAGGCAAAAAGTTGGTAGAAAACCATGCCAAGTATGTCAGTTCCAACAATGAGAAAAATAGTAATACTACATTTTTGTGCAAGATACCATTATTTTTACTATGGATGTAGTTTCTGATGTTCTGTTCTACTTGCGCCTGCTCATTCAACCTCCCTATCAGGAGCCTGTGTAACCCATCTCTCCTCTCGTCTCCCCAGAGCACCAAGTGAATGACATCAATGTAATAGCAATATACAACGTTGCTAGAAAGAATGTATTGTGAATTAAGCTCCCTTCCTGTACCCAAAGTATAATTTGAAGGATTTCCACTTGAAGTGCAAATTCTATGAGCCATTATTAGAGGGATGTTTCATTTTGTGTTGATGATCTTCAAAGGTCAGTTGCTGAGAGGGAAGACGAAAGATTTCTCTCACTTTAAAAAATGGGTCAGTGCTAAAATCTCAGAAAGTATGTGGTTGTTTCTGATTTGTTGATGTGACCCTAAACATGATCAGACTATGCTGAATTTGCAGAATCTATTACTAGAAAGTGTGATTTATGTATACAAACTCTTGGTTTTTAGCTGTTCTAGCTATTCTTTTTGGCATGCTACAGCTTTCATTAGGACTTCTGTAGCTGGAGACTTTATTTTCTATGTTCATTTGACTTAGATTCTTTATGGGATGTGTGTGTACTCTTTATGAGCATGGCACTAGAATTCTTACTTAGATTATGCCTAACTATGAATTAATGAGTGTTCTGATTTTGCATTATTTGTAATTCTGTGTTTGAGTCTTTATGGCATTTCATGTATTTTTCTCTACGACATTTTAACAATTAGGTATTAAAATTAATATTTTTGGCCTATTTTTACTCTAGAACTCATTCTTTCATGATCCTAATATTGTATTCTATTTAACTCTACTAAACTGTATTATTCTGATGAGGAGTGTAGTTTTTAATCACTAGATCTACTGGGAGATGCGGGAGCTGAATAACGTTACATGCATTTTATAGTGATCAAATTTTGGGGTTCAGATGATTATTGGGGTTTGGCACCCACAATAATTTGAAAATGGTGGCAGGGCAGGTTAATGGTAGGAAACAGTGAGGTTTTGGTGGCTTTAAAATACGATAAAACAAAAAATATAGGTAAATTAAAACAACACTACATTGGCACAAAAAATACATGTGTGTCCCGCAAATTGTCCATTTTTGGTACCGCAAAATTTCCATTTTGATGCCATAGCATCCTGGGGGAGTCTGAATAATAGCTGCCCAGTTAAACCCATTTGCTCCGAAATTAGTTTTCGAGCTTAGTCCTAGAAAACACCTGAAATTAGGCACTGGATATGTCCATTTTTTATACTTCTCTATATTGTTTTTCAAAAAGAATATACATTCGAATGGAGCCAATGAGATATTGGCTAAAGAAAAATCTTCTTCAAGCACAGTACTCATTCCAAATCCGAGGTGAGGAATATTCAGTAAACGTCCACTGAGAGAGGAGCATTCATACATTAGCATATGAGCACATTGATAAAAGAAAAATATATGCTAACAGATATGCCTTATATATCTAGCCTTATACATCAGCCAACGAACAAGCATTATTAGGTGCATTACACTTTTTACACCCAGATGAAGCAGAATTTTATGAACCTAAGTGGAGAGAGGAGACTCTATACAATGACGGGTGAGTGTGAACAGAAATAAGACAGAAGAGACCTGCCACCAATCATCTGTTGATGTGAAGTAATGAAGAGGGGTTGCCTGTTGAAAAGTGCTTTTGCTTTGTCTCCAAAATGCTTTGGTGTTTCTGAGGACACCCACTTCCTCATAAATTATTTGTTCAAAGAACATGCATTTGTTCATGCCACAGAGCCACCCATTTAGAATTGGAGGGGAAGGGCAAGAGTCACTGGCACAGAAGAGCTGGGCAGTGTCATTCTGGGACAACACAAGTCCAGGTTACAAAGTGCTTTGGGGTATTGTTTGGCGTCTACACCCTCTGATATGTTAAGTAGTACCAATCGAGGGGAGGGTTGAATTGGCCACAGAAGAGCTGTCAAGAGGGTTTGAAGATCGTTCACCAAAAGGCGTGAATGGGTGGACAGTCCATATAGTGTGTAGAATCATGTTTCGTCTTCTGAATTATATCTAAGGCTCCCTGGTTAACCCCTTCGCCAAGTGGCAAATTCTGCCGCGGTGCGACGGGGCGGGGCTGGGCGTGGCGCTTGGATACCCAGGACGGCTCCCGGCCATCATGAGTCACAGTAGGCGTGTGCTCATGACGGCTGGGAGCCGGCCGGACTCCACCCACTGATTAATTCTCCTGCGCAGGCTGGGAATTAACTGCGCATCCGCGGAGCGGCAACGTTCGAACGGCTCCCAGCCGTCATGAGCACGCGCCCTACTGTGACTCATGACGGGCGGGAGCCGTCCTGAACATGGAAGGTGTTAACGTTTTAATTGATGTTTACCGATAAATACAGATAACAAACAATTTATTTACCTATTTGCCAGGTAAGGAGTTAGAAAAGAGATACATTTTTACTAAAGAGACTTTAAAAAGTTTGTGCACAAGGTTGACATTAAAATGTGCATGTGTTCATACCAATGTTTCGATTTAGCATCTACAGGTGTTCGTATTACTGAAATGTGTCAGGCCTCCAAGTAGAAGTATACAATTATCGATTGAATAAATGTGGAAATATATATTTTACATCTTCAGTTTTTTCACAAAACCCAAAATAAATATGGATCAACACAGATAAAATTAGCAAAAATGAATACTATAAAACCAGGAGTCCTAATCATATCTGCGAGATATCAAAAACATGTCCCTGCCCGTCTGCCACAGGTGAGGAGAACTAGATGCTTCCCTGGGGCCTTGAGAGCATCCTGCAATCTTCGTCAGCTAGTGGTCCTTCATCACCCTCCTCAGCTTTGCATTGTGTATGGAAGGTTTTAGGGACTTTAATAGCAAGGTTTACATGTAGTTGAGAAATCCCCCCCTCCCCCCCGACGAACCAGTGAGCAATCATCAGCTTAGCCTCCGATGCATTGAAGTCTGCTTTTTTTGGCCAAACGTTTGGGGTTGCAAGAGATGATATGCTGGAGTTAGAGATAGCTGTAGAATTGAGACCAGAGAAGGCCAAACACCACTTAGAGATCTGACAACACGCTCAAGTGCAAGCAGGAAGTCACATCCTTGAGCATTGACATTCTGTCAGGGTCCCATCCCACAAATTTCTCAAGCAAAGTAATATCACCAAGTCTCGTCAGGGCCATCATGGTGATTTCACTTTTCAGTGTGCTGTACCATAAGATTGCATAAAATCATCAGTGATGGTGATTACCTACCTAGTGGCAGGTGGTATGCTTGGAGTGGCGCAACACCCCTTGAGGAAGTGTAGTGGGGAGCAATACCCCATCTGGCACAAATATAAGGAGGATCATTTGCCAGCTATAGAGCCAGTCATTAATAACTACTAGATAGGAGGCCCTGTAATAGGAGGTGAGGACCAACACACCTTTGCCTGCTGTCAAATAGGTTCTTGTAGCATTTCACCATGGATATTGTAGAGGCTTTTTCTCCAAAGAAAGTTTTGAAGAAAGGCAGTTCACTTTTTTAGGAAAGAATAGCGGGGCCGATTTTGCAAATGAATAAAGTATGTTTGTTAGGAGCAACATCTTAGTGATATCCACTCATCCCATTATAGGTAAAAGAAGCAGGTTCACATCCCTTTTATGATGCATACTTCCAAGTACCGGAATCCAACGGGGGCTACCGTCAGCTCTTGACATCATATGGCTGTATCCATGGCATCTTGCATTGGTGAAGAATCACAATCAATGGGTTTATTATAAAGCCAGAAACTTGTTCTAAAGATCTGTGGGACTAAGCTCTGGTGGTAATTCAGATAAAGTAGCACGTCAAGGGTGAAAAGAGAAACCAGGACTTTGAGTCTGGTTTTCCAGCTGAATCCCTTTCTGCTGTAGTCCACATTTAGGAGCCTGACCAATGGTTTGATGGCTAGAGTGAATAGCAGGGGAGAGAGAGAACATCACTGATGGGTTCCATTCTCAGTTGGGTAGGGCTCAGATAGGACACCGTTTGTCGTGTAGTTCCTATAGAAAATATACAGGATCTGCGCATTTAGACAGCATACAGTGTAGAATTGGTGTCAGATGAACTCTGATCACCCCACCGGGTATGTTGGCCCTTTTTGTACCAATTAGCTCATAGTGCCACTAGACTCTCCTCTTACTAAGGAGAGAGTAGTTCTTGGCAACCATTGAACATGACAACCCTGATCCCTCAGGATCGTGGAAACAATATATTACCTTTCGCTCAGTCACTCATGCTTGCTTACTTAGTCTGTCGCAGAGAGATACACAGAATAAACAGGCTGGGCGTTTCCAATAATCATTTATTGAACAGTTGTTATTCTGGTGTAAAATAGATGTGCTGCAACAACCGCTAGACAGTATGAGTTATAAATGATTAACAGTACTATAAAGGTAAAAGGATGATATAGTTCTACCATCTTACTAGAATTATGAATACATTCAAGTATACAAAACACATGATAAAAGATGAGCACTCCTACAATGCCTCCCTACCTAGATGTACCTAAGTGGACCTAGCATGAGTGTAGGTGTTAAGCCAAGAATTCCTCTAGGATTTAGTCAACCCCATTACCTCAAGTGTGAGACTGTGGGACCCCGTCCTGGTCTCGAGTTGGACACCCGACGGGGGATGTCAGACCACTGTGAGCTGTAGCATCTGCATACAGGAACCTCAGCGTCTCTGGTCAGTGTGTCAGCTGGGAAGTCTCTGTCTCCTCTCTCTATTTTAGCAAGATGTGATATATATGTACCCAAAGGTCTCCCCAGGGGTCCTACCTTGCTGTATTACTGTGTTGGCCTAAGGATGACATCAGGTATGAACTTTATACATAGATTTTATGCAGGAGATGATAGTCCTGCTGTGCTTCCGAAAATCCCCACGCATTATGTATGAGTTTTCGAACTAGGGAAAACCCGCGTTCTGAATGCAGTGTAACATCTAGGTAAAAGGTCAATCGCTGTAAACCGTGACAAGTGTAATGTAGGGAGAGAATATAGGTGAAGGGTAATGAGTTCACCAAGGCCTATATTATGGTACCTATATTGAATATAACATGTTCACTCAGACCCTGGCTGCAGATTAGTGTATCACAAATGGGTGTAGGTTAGAAATTTGAGGCTGCAGCCAACGGCGAGGAATATTGGTGGAATGATCTAGCAAAAAGCTCCTTTTGTCAGCATGCATTATGGAATTAATTTGAGGTACAAATCTGTTTGGGGCCCACCTTTGCCAATATTTTGGTTTCAGCATTGGCCAATGATACAGGCCTGTATGACTCGCACAGAATTATAGCTTATCAGTTTCAATAAGACGGTTATTGTGAGTTTGTGAAGGTCCAGAGGCAGCTCTACGAACGGTGTCAGTAAGGTACAGTGCCTGTTTAGAGGAGATGCAGTTGAAGAGTTCGATAGGGAACCCCTTAGGCCACTGAGTGCTTCAAGTTGCGAATTGAGCTACAGGATCTGCCACTTCCTATAAGAATATTTCACGGCCCAATTCTACTATATTGGATGGGTTTAGCTTTGACATCGGAGGATCTAATAAAAGCAGTTCTGCATCATTTTGACCATCACACTCTTTTCAGTTACCAAACCCTCCTCTGAACTCAGCACTGATTTTTCTTGCATACACGGAATGGTCTTCGTGACTACTGAGCATGTATAGGAGCCCCCCCCCCCTTATCTCCGTGCTCATATATTTGGCACTGGGATGCAAAAAATATTTTCTTAGTTTCCTCTGTTAGGTGCTACTCAGAGCAATTTGTCTCCCACGAGTGCTAGGATAGTGTCCTGCTCTCTTGATCATCTGAAGTGCTCAAGGTCCTGCAGGTGCTCCTCCAGGGCACCAATCATCTCACATTTCTCTTTTTCGGCTGGGATATGTTTTCCCAGCTTTTCGTCAAAGGACCGGTTTGAAAGTCTCCCACACTGTGACCTTGGAGTCAACAGATCACCAGATTTGCTGGAAGTAATAGCCAGTTTCTTCTGTAAGGTGCGTCATAAGATCTTCATCAGTGAGACACCATGGATTGAGTCCCTGGTTGTCTCTATCTAAGTGATATGGGGTTCCAAGGGAAAGTTGGGCTGGGCCATGATCTAAGATAGCTATAGTTAGAATTTTGACTTCAGACACCAAATGGGCATTTAAGAGTGGTATGAAAAAAAGTCCAGCCTGGAAAACGAGCTATGAGAATCTGGATTGAATGTATATGCCCTTGTGGGATATAATCCCTGGCTAAGGCTAAGGCGGAGCAGCCTCACCCCACTGCTTTTTAGAAGTGAAATAAAGAAAAAATAAAATGGTGATAACTCAACGTTACAATTTTATTTGTTCCTGCTGCGGGCAGGGCTGCTCTGCTTTTAGAGGGGGAAGAGTAGAGCGCACTCTGTAAGTGTGCAATGACTGTTTTGCATTTTCTCCACCCAGGCTGCATTACAGCCTGTGTGGAGAACATGACCAGGCTCCCATTCCCTGGCTGAGCACCTAACCACAGCGCTCAGACCATTCACAACGCTGCATTGTAGCATTGTGATTGGCTTAGGGGAGCCTGGATGTGCTTCTTGTTCCGGACGTGCGGGGGGACGAGAAGGAGAGATGCAGAGATAAGGTACTTTTTCAAAAATCTTATTTTCGATCCCCTTAACACCCCCCCCCCAGCTCTCCTCCGACCTAAAGCCTCCAGCCCCGCTATCCCCGATCCGTGCTGGCCGCCACTGGATATAATCAGCACCAGGGGCCCTATTACGTATAAGGTGCACTTTCCCTCTTTGCACCATGGCGCACCTTCAACCAGGTGCACTCCGTGCGCAAACGGGGAAAGTCCACCCTATAAGATTCAATGCGCAGCCATCAGGACAAGCGCAAACTCGTGCTGTCCTGGGGGCAGCGCATTCATGTAAAACACGGAGCGGCTCCTTCAAAGCCACTCCATGTTTCACTCTGAAGGCAGCGCCTACCTGCACTTTTAGGAGGGGAAAGAGATCCCTTTGCAGGCAGGTCCAGTGAGTGACTGCACCCGTTTGCAATGGGATGTTTGAGGGGGTCCATGCAGCCCTCTTGACCTCCGGCTGAGGGCTGCTATCGGGCATAGTGACAGTGAACCTCCTGATAGCTTTTTTAACTCTGCGCCCAGGTACATAATATGGCGCAAAGGTAAAGATGATTTCCTCATTTGCATAGGGCCATGCCCTCATTAAAATGAGGAAATGCTCTCTTGAAACAGGGCTGGTGCAACATGTGCGCCAGCATTACAGAAGGGGCGCCACAATAGTCTGTGACCCCTTCTGTAATAGCCCTGGGGGTGCACAAAGCAGGCGCAAATGCCTGTTGTGCAACCAGGAGCAATTCTGTAAAATGGGCCCAGATGTCTTAACAGGTCCAGGGAGGCGGAGAAGTCTGATAAGGATGTGACCCATGCATTGGGCACAGTGCTGTCAGAGAAATGCTCCCAACTCCATTTCATAGCCCCTTTACAATCACTTGCGATCAAAAGATGCCAGGATGAGTCTCTAACTGTGATGGACCCAGAAATAAGAGCAAAGTGGCTGACACCAGTGTGGGGGGGGGGGGGGGGTTGTATATGCTGAGGCAGCAGGTAAATATTTGCTCTTCAGTGTTCACTGATTCCATAATGGATCTCCTGTGTGTGAGTCATGGAAAGTTTTGGAAAGTGAATAGTGACGTTCCTGGGTAAAAAGATAGTCACTCCTCACTAGCCCCTAATGAAATCAGAATGATGGACATGTATGAAGCCCAACAAAGTTACTTCTCAGCAAATGGTCTAATGGCGCAGGAGGATATTGGGGAAATGTTGCTTCATTGCTTTCAAAACAGCACCTATCGTAATTTTGTTATTAAGGCCATTGGCATTTCCAGAATAATCCTGCTTGGGCAGAGTAGACAGCATACTATTAGAACGACCCATTAACTGGGGGAGGGGTGTAGCTAAGTAAGGCTAATGAGAGGCAGGCACATGACGTGGTCGATGCCAGATTCTCTCTCCTGGAATGCCCACACCAGATGTGAAAAGAAATAACCCTAAACATGAAGCTTCAAATACAAAGTTCAAATCCAAACCACCCACCTTGTCACTTTTCCAAAGAGAATGTTTATCACTCCTTACTGACACATAGTTTAAGGTCCCTCAAGAAGGTATTTGACTGAATCAAAAGATGACCTATGCTGAAAACAAAAAGAGCAGCCCACCCTGCTATGAAACTACAACTAGGAAAAGTGAGGAGGATCCAGTAGGCACCTTGTTGCGTGCCCATCACAGGAAGCGCACACTTCGAGCTTCACTCCAAGGAGTGTGTGTAGAGAGTTATTTGTTAGCGCACAACTGGCTAGTCAGTATGTCCAGGTGCTGCCTTCTGCATTGCCTGGGAGGTCTTGCTGGTAACCCCACGCCACAGTTGATGCCGGACAACTGATGGCGAGAGTCTGCGCGGCATTAGTTGGCAACATAATTATGAGTCTGTACGTCATTGGCCAGCGATGCCTGAAGTGCAGCCAACGATTGGCTAATAGATTGGTCTGGCTACCAGGATGACTGTAAAGAGAGGGACCAACAATGATGAGTGTAGATGTAATTCATTGTACTGAGTCTTTTTAAAGAAGATTTAGACCTAAATTGATCTATCTTCATGCACTGTAAACTGCTGCTCATTTAAATACTAAAGGTAATACTATGACTGCTTACTTTTCTAGCCAAATATCCTCTCTTCCTCATCATCCATCTCTCCTTGTTGCTCCAAGAAAAACATGCATTTGTAAAGCCAGTAGGTTTGATTTTAATTCACTAACACGTGCAAACTGTGTCATGCTCATATGCTATTTGTGCGCACTAGCACATTGAAATCAAACTTGTTGGTTTTGCCAGTGCTTGTTAAAAAGCTGTTAGAGGAGTGCGCTCCTGCAGTAATCTGGCAGATCCTATGATGGCACTGAGATCTGAACAAGGTGGTTAGCCGGAGTGCCCAAAACTTGGTACCTGTGTTCAAGATTGACATGGGAATTCCAATCTGACCTGGTGCTACTTGGCAGCAAATATTGTAAGTAATACCATTGATTCATCCAAGCTTGGAATTGAAGAGCCATCTTTAGTGATGTATCACTATTAGGATTTTAGGAGATGGTACTAACAGTAGATGAAGGCAGATCCTGAATGGGAGACTGCCTTAATGGAACACTGAGTGCCTGGTGCAAAATGCTTCCAATCAAGATCATTTCCCAATTCACAGAATTTCCAGGATTCATTGATCTGCAGCTCTCAACTAACAATCAATTGCCGTCGTGTTCACTGAAGTTTGGCATACCAGATTTCTTTCTAGGAATATTTCCTAAACTGTTTATTGTCTGAGCACAGCAAGTCTGTTGCCACTGCATTATTTATCCCATGCGCTGCTTTCTGCCCTGTAGAGTGTGAAAACAGATATAATGCAGTGTTGTGTAATCTGTTGAGTAGATCCTCTAGGCACTAGAAAGAAATGTCACCTCTAGATGTAATTGACAAAAAGACTGATACTCTACTTAAACGTTTCTTTGAAAATATTCTAAATGGGTTCAAACCTGTTCTTAAAAGCATGTGCTTGGTATGTATATCCTAATGTCCATGCTAAATGAATTCCAGCTACAATAGCTGGATACCTGACTTAAGTTGGACAAAATAGCCGCAAATTTATTTAACAAAGCGATGGTCACTGAATACACCCCATTTTCGTCTTTTTAGCCACATTCCTCAAGGAAGGGATCTTGAAGTGCTCGTCATCGGGGATCTGTGCATGAGAACAGGGAGGTTCAAGATGGAACTGTGCAGATAATTCTACAATGTATTAGAAGAATTGGACTTTATTATAGTTAAAGCCAAGCAGGATGTGTACCGCATGTTCCATTTTGCTCCTCTGGGCATTCTTGAGGGGTTTGTTTGCCTTGTTTATTTGATTAATTGATTCTGGGGAGTCTGGCGGTATCAAGTTGTCTGCATTCAAAGAGGGATTCAGAAAAAAAACTTCCAGGAAGAACTTTAATCAATTTGTGAATTATTCTAAAATGTTGGTTCCCTTAGAGCAAGTGGTGGTTCATTCCAAAGTTTAGGTCCTTAAGACAAGACTCTGATGCCTGTCCTTTATCCAACTTATTGCTTGGCATGGCCATCCTAGCCCCAACATTGATCCAACTCTAGCTGGCAAGCATAATGATGAAGTCTTGCATGATCTGCAGGTCACAGATTGGAATCTCAAAAAAGTAAACTGAGCCATTTTCCTTCCAAGGTTAAAAAATGGAGCACCTTATACTGGGAAATAGTATCACCTGCTCTTTAGGGTGCTTATAATCATTAAGATCGAAGTATTGCGCCCCATATGAAAATGGATTATTGTTTAAAACTGTATTTCCTGCCTCTCAATATTTTCAGGTGACATGGAAGGAATGCTTAAGGAAATTGCAATGAAAACAGGCAGTCATTGACCTAGTGGGGGACAAAGTATAGGAAATGACCCCCCTTATTCTGTTCCTTAATCCAGTGGTATAAGGAACAGATGCTTTAGTGATCTGGAGACAAATCCAAATCACTTTTCCCTATCCTCATTGTTCTACAAGTGGTTGCCAAATTCCAGAGTGAAGATGAAGGGAGATGGTCCTAATAACTACAGGAGGTTGTGGTTTCACATTCTCCAGTTTGTCACAATATAACCCAGTGAATAGACTCTTTATTATCATATCTTTACCCGTCCACCCACCTCTGTTTTTACTTCAGCTGAACAAGCACCATTTAATGGACTGGAGATTGCTATTGTCCTAATCAATGGTGGAGCAAATTCAGCTATCCAGAAGGCCACATAGATGGCTTACTCCTACCACCAGGTGTTATTGGACCTCCTGCGCCAAGGAAGCATTTCAACCCTTCGATTGTAATCTTTGAAGATTTCAACATTTCTTTCTGGTGCTGTCTCACAAGAGTCTCTCTATTGTCAAGATAAAGATTCACTAATCCTAGGAGGGTTTAAAACACTCTGCATCCCGAGTTCTGAAAGGCTAAATTTTGATGACACCTCTGCTGAGAATGATTCAATCCATCAATCAATTAATCAGGGTTTGTAAAGTGCAACTACTCACCCGTGAGGGTCTCAAGGTGCTGTAGGGTTTGTGGGGGGGGGGGGGTGAGGGGGCGGCTCTATAGTGTGCTGGGGTCATCCCAAGGGCCAGGTCTTGAGATACTTGGTTGGGTAGGGTTTTCCAGGCTTTGGCTGCGAGGTAGGCGATGGACTTTCCTCCTGTTCTAGTCTTGTTGATACGAGGGATGGTGGCCAGAGAGAGCTGGGCTAATCACAGGTGTCCTTTGGGTGCGTGGAAGGAGAGGCGACTTTTCAGGTACGTGGGTCCAGTTTTGTGAAGGGCCTTGTATGTGTGGTTGAAGAGTTTGGAGGTTCTTCTTTCAACTGGAAGCTAGTGGAGATCGCACAGGTGTTGGGTGATGTGACTGCGACAGGACATTCAAGGATCAGTCTGTCTGTGGCGTTTGGGACAGTCTAGAGTTTGCAAAGGAGTTTCTTATTGATTCAAGCACATAGAACGTTGCCCTAGTCCAGTCTGCTGCTGATGAGTGCGTGCATGATGGTTTTTCTGGGTTCAGTTGGGATTCATCTGATTCTCCCTCTAAGGGATCTTTTACTGATCCTGATAGTTGTTCAAAGTTCTCTGTTAGAATCCGGCAGGAGATTCCCATTGGCTGATTGACTGACCCTGCTTTATTTTTGGTGGCAATAATGTTGCTTAGGCACTTCAGAGTTTTGCTTGCCTTGGTTTGCAGATTTCCTAATGTGAGAATCTTGCTGGATGATAGGTGCAAAACCTGCTGTGGGCTTTTCAGCTAAGGTATGTTCAGACTTTCTTCTGGATCATATGATGATGCTTCCTGCCTCTCGGCCAGTGAGATTGAACTCGGGTTTCTCAATGTAAGGAGAGTGGTGCTCTCTACCTAGAGAGAATAGCTTATTTCAGGCATAACAGATCATTTGCTTGTGAATGCTTGTAGGGAAAGATGGACTGCACCTTACCATCTAGACACTAAATAGATAGCTAGTAGCCTCATTACTCTAGTTTACTGAAAAAATGTGTAGATCTTCTCCCTGTATCAACACGCACAACTGTGGTAAACACCTTCATCACTTCTAGTCTGAGTTATACTAACATCCTATTTCTTGGTCTACCTGGTAAATTGATCAACCAGTTGCAAACTGTTCAAAATGCGGCCACGTTTTTAATCCTGGAGATTCCAAGACCAGACTTGGTCTCTCACCATCTCAAGTTACTGCGCTGGCTGCCAGTTAATATATCTATTCTGTTTAAAACTCTCCTCCTCTTGGTTCACAGTAATTCTGGATGTAAATATCGTTCGAATCCTGTTGTTCTTTCTAGGTGTACCAGAACTTTTAGATCATCTATGTCTTTGCAGACAGAGACTCCCAAGTTCATCTAGTCCAGGCTGAGAGGCTACTCTTTTTCTGTGCTTGCAATCAATGAATGGAATCTTCTTCCTCAGAACCTGCGTCATATCAGCAATGAGATAATGTTCATTTAAGCTCTTAAAACTCAACTCTTTACAATGTGCTAAGTATGGGAGGTTGACGGGTTGTTTAATCTTTTTTATAGTGTTGGGACACTCCCCGGACTAGCTGTTGCACTTTATAATGTGTATAATGGGAAAATGGGATGTTGCAGCCAGAGTTGCTGATTTTGGAACAAGGGAACCAGGTTTGAGTCTTGACGTCGGCTCAACATTCTGTGAATATACTAGGCAAAACAAGTAATCTCCCCATGCCTTAAAAATAAGCATTTGCAATGCAATAGGTCTCGCATTCACACGAGTTTGAGCTATTGCCATTGTAAATGACAATGCCTTGTATTTATGTTTTGGATTTTAAAACATAAATAAAAGGTATTGTCATTTACAATACTAATAGCTTAAACTCTCGCAAGCGTGAGACCTATTGCATTGCAATAAAAGCCCTTCTCGACCGGTTGTGAGATTGCAAATATCAGACGAAGAAACCGGCCTGTAAAGTCTTCAAAGTAGTGATAAATAGTGCAGTGAAGAATATGTGTAAGTGCTGTAAATTGCACAGACACATAGTGTGAAGTGATAGTTACATATGATACGAGCTATACACACTAACAAAGCGCCCCAACACCGTTCGCACTGTGATTACACAGTCGCGGCTCAGGAGGAAGAGCAGGAGTGGGAGGGCCAATTCCTGCCCTCTCCGTGATTTTAGCGTGCAGTGTGGCATTGCATAATATCATTGCTATCTTTAGCCTAATAGACACTCCAGCTGTATTAGGGCCCTGGCTTCACCTCCTGGTGTAGGGCGGGTGTGTTATATGGCACACATCGAGGGAGGGAGGGTTGGTCTCAGCTGCAGCTCTGGCCTCGTACAGTGCCCCTGCTATTACTAGTGAGCGAGAGGCGCTGAGGTGGTGGTGGTATTGGTATTGCTGGTGGTATTGGTGGTTGTATTGGTGGTGGTGGTATTGGTGGTGATGGTCGTACTGGTAGTGGTACTGATAGTGGTGGTACTGGTGGTACTAGTAGTACTGGTACTGGTGGGGATGGTATTGGTGGTGGTATTGGTACTGGTGGTATTGGTGGTGGTGCTGGTACAGGTGGTTTTGATGGTACTGGTGGTATTGGTGGTGGTACTGATGGTATTGGTGTTACAGGTGGTGGTACTGGTGTTGGTGGTGGTACTGGTGGTGGTGGTACTGGTAGTGGTGGTCCTGGTTTTGGTGGTGGTGGTGGTACTGGTGGTACTACTGGTGGTGGTAGTGATGGTACTGGTGGTGGTGGGACTGGTGGTACTGGTGGTGATGGTGGTGGTAGTACTGGTGGTGGTGGTACTGTTGGTGGTGCTGGTAATGGTGATGGTGGTGTTGGTATTGCTGGTGGTACTGGTGGTGGTGGTACTGGTGGTGGTACTGGTGGTGGTGGTACGGATGGTACTGGTGGTGGTGGTACTGGAGGTGATGCTACTGGTGGTGGTGCTACTGGTGGTGGTGGTACTGGTGGTGGTAATGGTGGTGGTGGTACTGTAGGTGGTAGTAGTACTGGTGATGGTGGTACTGGTGGAGGTGGTGGTACTGTTGGTGGTGCTGGTAATGGTGATGGTGGTGTTGGTATTGCTGGTGGTACTGGTGGTGGTGGTACTGGTGGTGGTACTGGTGGTGGTGGTACGGATGGTACTGGTGGTGGTGGTACTGGAGGTGATGCTACTGGTGGTGGTGCTACTGGTGGTGGTGGTACTGGTGGTGGTAATGGTGGTGGTGGTACTGTAGGTGGTAGTAGTACTGGTGATGGTGGTACTGGTGGAGGTGGTGGTACTGGTGGTGGTACTGCTACTGGTGGTGGTACTGGTGGTGGTGGTACTGGTAGTGGTGGTAATGGTGGTGGTACTGGTGGTGTTGGTGGTACTAGTGGTGGTGGTAGTGGTGGTACCGGTGGTGGTGGTGGTTCTGTTGGTGGTACTGGTGGCAGTGGTACTGGCGGTAGTGGTGGTGGTGGTATTGGTGGTGGTACTGGTAATCATAGTATTGGTGGTACTGGTGGTATTGGTGGTGGTACTGATACTGGTGGTACTGGTAGTACTGGTGGTGGTGGTACTTGTGGTGGTATTGGTGGTGGTGGTGGTGGTGCTGGTAGTGGTGGTGAAACTGGTACTGGTGGTGGTACTGGTGTGGTAGTGGTGGTGTTGGTGGTACTGGTGGAGGTGGTACTGGTGGTAGTGGTATTGGTGGTGGTGGTACTGGTACTGGTGGTGGTACTGGTGTGGTGGTGGTACTGGTGGTGGTAGTGGTATGTGCTTCTTTAAGGCAGTGGTGCCTTAGGCAGTTGTTACACATCGCTTATCTGTAGCATATAATAGGAAAGAGCTGCAAACGGCCACATATTGCACTACTGAATGGAACTCTGTGTGGGCAGAGTATGTTTTTCTTCTCCTTCTGCTGAATCCTGGAGTCAAAGGACAGAAAGAAGCATTCGGTTTAAGTAGTTGTTATTTAAGCGACTGCAGGAATTTCCAGTACCCTTTTTCTTGGGTTTTGCTCTGCCAAGTTTGATTCATTATTGAAAGTAAGCATTTAATGTGCGGCACACATTATCATTGTCCTTAGCCATCTGAATCAAACATGCCTTAATAGTGGTGCTGACACATTACTGTTGGTATGTAAGAGTAAACTCCTGGTGGGTTAGGCCTTGAGATCAGGAGAGGGCGTTTTAAGAGGCTAAACATTGTGATTTACCACCTGTTGTGCTGTAGTCGTATGTGCTGCTGCCTGCGTTTAATACAACATGACGGAAAGACGTGAAAGGGCTGTGATGGCAACATTCTTCAACATTCTTCAGGCTTCTTCGAAATTATTTTCTGGTAGGAAAAACGATTAAGCATGGGCGAATTTTGCGAATCTGGCGTTCCCGAATTTGCGTATTTTGCGAACTCGCAATCCGCAAAATCCACGAATTCTCGCGAGTTTGAGGATTATTTTTTTGTGTTCGCAAGAGTTTCTGCCAGTTCGCGAGGGTTTTGCACCAGTACGCAATTGCAAACTTACTTGCCGGCTCGCAGCGGTCGCGACTATGTTGTTTCTACGTCTGGTTCATCATCACAGGTTCCCAGCACCCTCCGTTTCACGACTGCCACCCTCTGTTTCACCCATGCCACCCCCTAGTACATCAATGCCACCCTCTGGGTCATCACTGTAGATTATGGGGGGGGGGAGCAAACACACCTGCCCTGCTTCAACTGACATGAATTAATTTGGGGTTGATTTATTATTGTGTCACTGTTTTAAAATTCCAGTCTGGCACCTGCTTCCTTATCTGTAATTTGCTTTCTGTTGCAGTGCAATTTTGTTTTCCAGGACCTTTGCGGCCTACTTGTAGCTATTCTATGAGCCTGCTGTGAGGGTCAGAGCAGGGTCATAAAATTGTTGCAACTAGCAACTGAACTCTGGAGGGGCCCCAGTCAGGAAGCACTACAGGGAATGGTTACTAATGATGAGTTTGAACTTTTGCACCTGCTGAGTGCTTTCAGTTTTGCAAAACTCGTTTTTCTGCAGAACAGCAACTGTAATGCCCCAAAGAAACATAGGCAACTGAACTCTGGAGGGGCCCCTCAGGAAGTACTACAGGGAATGGTTACTAATGATGAGTGAACCTTTGCACCTGCTGAGTGCTTTCAGTTTTGCAAAACACGTTTTTCTGCAGAACAGGCACTGTAATGCCCCAAATAAACTGACTTGTGAAAGTTGATTTCTAATCCAAAAGTGATCCAAAGAAAGTCAAAAGGCCTCAAATCCAAAACAGTGCAGGCAAATGTCAACCTGAGGAGTTATTCCGATAAAAATCATCATTTTCAGAAGGTCTATGCTGCTTGCTAGTGGATTTCTTGTGCAGAATTGCAAATTTTGTAATTTCGCGAGTGCGAGATTGTTGCTGCCCGCCGCACCTACATGTTCGCAATTGCGAACTCGCGCGATGCGTCGCCAAACTCCCGCGGGATCCCGCAGCAAGATCCAAAATGGCGCAGCACTCGCAAAATATCGAGAAAAACAACTTGGCAAACGCTGAATGACGGTAAGTGAACGCCGCACGCCGCAAGATTGTATCACCAAGAAAAAAAATCCACGGCGTGCGAATTTGCGGATTTTCGGTAAATTCGCGAGAGTTTGCGGATTGCGAATTTACCGAAAATCCGCAAAATCCGCAAGCGGAACGGATTTTCGGCCCATGCTTAAAAACGATTCAGTTTCAAGCTTCTTGGATAATATAGCAATAAGATATTTTGCCGCATCTTCCTACCCCTTGACGTCTTATTGCAGATTGTCTGGTATCAGCAGTGGGTCAACTGCAAGCGCTACTTCCTGCCCTCAAAAGTACAGATGTCAAAGCTGGACAGCATTTGATATGCGTCCTTCACAATGACGACAAGATGCACAATTGTGTAGAGTCCACCCCCGCAGTTTTTGCGACGCTTCCAAGCGACGCAAGTGCTGAAGCCAGCGCAGTGGAAGCATGCGCTAACTTTGTTATGAAAGAGGAACCCGTATCACAACATACAGCCGGCTTCTCACTTATACTTTTGAAATCACTAGTACGAAACCGCAGCACCTTGCACGTCCAAATTGTTGATGAGAAAGACTTGTCTCCCTTCCTCGCCTTAATAAGGTTTGCTGGTCACCCGCATGAGCTCTGTCTGTTTTAAGTAGGAAAAATAAATAAATTGAAAAGAAAACAAGCTAATTTCAACCTGTTTTTGCTTTCTTATATCAGCTGACCCGTTCCGATTTGAAACACCAGTATACATTTAAACATATCAAACCTACGTAAGCACGTACATACATAAGTAGGGCTCCCGGATTTCCGTTTAAACAGATTTTTACATATAAATACAGACGGAATCTTTTTTTTCCGTTCTCAGTATTTCTATGTAAAAATGGCAAAATACTAGAAGATTTTGCTGCGCTGCCGTGCTCGAATCCCAAGATATTTCCCCATGCCCCCCTTCCTTCTGCTGTGAATTCTTTCTGGGCACACACAGCCGCACCCGAGAACTTCACAGGTCTTTTGAAAGACCATTTACTTGTTAACGAGGCTTTATTGTTCTTTCACCTCGTACCGAAGCCTCCCCCAACGCCCCTGATGCCTTCGGTCACAGGCCCCATACAGTTAATCAGCTATGCCCACTGATGCCTTTAGCCCACCTGCCCCCCCAGACAGATGCCTGCACGTTTTGTCTCCGATTGATTACTAACTAGCCCGGTGTATAAATTCTCATCATCTGGCCACTGTATTGTTTGTTTTATTTTTAAACACACAACCCTTGCTGCATCCCCTAGTCGTGTGCATGCTTATTTGTGAATATTTCATTAACTTGTTTTTATTCATTAGTGTTTTTCTTTACTACTTCTTCTTCATCGTTTACGTCATCAGCCAACTAACACAATGATGTAAACGCCCTTATTATTCTGGTCAACTTTCTTTTGCTGCCTGCTCTTTTGCTTCCTCTGGGCAAATTCACTGTGGTGCCGCAGACCTCCGGACTGCGGGCCGTGACTGCCAGGAGACTACAACTCCCAGCAGGCAGTGCGGTCTCGCGAGAGGTGCAGCAAGAGCCAGTGCGACCCAGACACCACCGGGAGATAAATCGGACAGAGGGCTCCTGCGGCGCGGGACACCCTTATTATTCTGGTCAACTTTCTTTTGCTGCCTGCTCTTTTGCTTCCTCTGGAATTCACTGGCAACTTCACTGTGGTGCTGCAGACCTCCGGACCTTGGGCCGTAACTGCCAGGAGACTACACCTCCCAGCAGGCAGTGCGGTCCCGCGAGAGGTGCGGCAAGATCTAGCACGACCCAGACACCACCGGTAGATAAATCAGGCAGAGGGCTCCCGTGGCACGGGACGAGCGCAGGCAAAGCCGGGGCCAAGGGCGGGCCAGTCCTTGCCCGTCATCGCCAGGAGGAGGCAGGGCAGGGCCCCCACTCTAACAACTAGGGTCTCGCTAGGAAATTGGTACCAGGGGAGAGGTACCTTGCTCGACCACCCGAGGACTATGAGTGACTTGAAACCTAGATTTTTATACTTTGCCCTCCTCAGAACTTGGTGACTATAATCTCTACATCCCCACACGTTGTACAAGATTTGGATATCATGTATTTGTCCCAGGTACTTTAAGTAAACCCAGCTATTATCTGACTGTTTATAGAGATAGGCGGAAGAGGGGGTTTTCTTGGCATTGTTGCCTTTAATGTGAACCCTAGTCTGCCTGGCATGTAACCATGATTTTTATAATTGTTTTTAGTTAGTATCTGAGACCAGTTTTATTTAATAATTTTTATGTGGTACTTTTTATCTTTTTTAACTGAAGTGCTTACATTCTTGAAGTGGTATGGTGAATCCTCATTCCCGGCGTATCTTCCACATTGGGTATCTGATGATTTTTACGGCACCTGGTCCATTATAACCTAGTACAAGCATTTAATGCACATTCTGGTATCTTGCTGCTGGCTCATTGGCACTTAACCCCCTTATTCCCTATCCCAGCGTAATTTGCACATTTTTTCTGTAGTGTGCTGTTGTATTATCAGCACATTTTCCTTTTGGCTAGGATATAGTATAAATACCACACCATGGGGAAAAAAAAGAATGTTTCTACCTCCTGTACTAATATAGAAACAGGAGGCCGAGGTGGACAACAATCACTAATGACATATTTAAAAGGGGCTATGGGTGCTATCGAGGAACAAATAATATCTGTAGAAGAGACATTATCACAGGGTAGAATATCCCTACCAGCAGAATCAAGCTTAGGGGAAGAAGCCCTACACAGTCAAGGTGAGATCACCAATGTAGGGGTAATTAAGACAGGTGTAATAAACGGGTGTGTATTGGATGTCTCTGATCAGATTGAGGTGACCGATTCCTAACAAGAGATTAAGCGCCCATGTAAAAGATCGCAAAACCCTTTATTAAATAAGGGTAGCCAACATGTGACCGAAGATACGAATATAAATACGGCAAAAAATAAAAAAACATCATGTAGAAAAAGGAAAGCCATTAGCAAGACAGTTAAGATAACTCAGGATAAGAAACAGGTGGGAGACCGGCTTGACAAAACTGGACATCCCTTGGACGAACACAGAAAAGATTTGGTTAATATAACAAAAACATTGGATAAACTGTATACTTTTTTAACAGGCTCACTGGGAGAACTCTTTGAAAAAGTTTAGGTGATTAAGACTCAATTAAAAAATAATAACCTACAGAGGCATAATGCCAATACAAGTCACCCATCCTTACCTGGTAGCTCATCGCAGCCACTAAATCTGGTAATTTCTTGCGTGAATGGCCCTGTAAAGGACGATGGATCGGTAGTCTGATAACACTATTAACAACAATATCTTGGCCAACCGAGTTACACAGAGCCAGAGTTTGGAATCGCAAAAGACTAAAGGGTTAGAGGAGAGACAAAGAATAGAGAAGGCTACATCAAAGACTTATAGTAATAACTGTAGCCACCTTGATTTGCCACCGGCTGCATCGCCCTATGTTATTGTGATAGCAAATATTCCTCCCATACCAGAAACAGATCATGAATCCTGGGAAATTTTACGAAATAGATCACTCTCATGGTTAGGGAAAAAAACTGTCTTGGACGTAGCTCTTTTTTCAAATTTTAAAATGGCCCACCGTGTAAGCTGGGTAGGAAATAGAAGGAAAATGGCGGTTGGGAACTGTATCGTTTTAACGTTTAGAGACCCCAGACTCATTCATGCAAAATTGACAAGGGTACGAAAAACACATATTAACGAGAAGGAAATGTGTGTACTTCCTTTGGGTTTTTTCTATATTCCTCCAAATTTGCATAGACAGTGTACCTACCCTGGGTCGAATTATAGAGCCATGTGCAATCCTTTTAATGTGGATGTACAAAATAGATTCGAACCTCTATCGTCATTAGGGAACGTTGATTGACTAACACCCCAAGACCTTAGAGGGGGCAGCAAGGATTACATGCTAACCAACTGCCTGGTTTTGGTGACGTGGGTAGAGAATAGGGTAATAGACATGTCTATATCACAATATGGTGCGAATGACTCCCAGGAGAGTAACATAATGATTGACCCCCAGCCACTTTCCTTACTTAATAGTAATCGACAAGGAAAATTAGAAATAGAAACTGTGAGTCCTGCAAAGGAACAACTTAGTAATAGTATCTCTAAAACTAACATAAATAATGTAAATCTAGAGCTATCTGGTAGGTCACAATTATTAGGGAAACAACAATGTAAATTACTGTTCTGGAATACTGCAGGTTTGCTGCAAAAATACAGGACCCAGCATGGTTGAAGGTCGTGAATGATCACCTGATAATCTGTTTTCAAGAGACCTGGCAAATTAGTGAGCTGCACATGGAGGGGTTTCAGACCTACCATACCCCAGCACTTCCTAGTAAAGCTGGCAGACCTAAAGGTGGTCTATATACCTATATTTCAAATTTGTTAAGTATTGAGAAATCATTGTTTGTAAAAAAAATAATGATTTCTACCAGATTGTGGAGTTACAGTTTAAGGGAGACGGCTGTTTGATAATTATTAACTTATATGACAATGTACTGAAAGACATGATACTGAGTGTTTTAAACCAACTACAAAGCGATTTAAGGAAACTTCAAGAGAGGTCCAAAGGGGAATTGTGTTTTATATGGGGAGGGGATTGTAATTGTTATCTATGTAGGCACTATCAGAGTGGTATATGCGGTTTAGGGGAGGAAACAGATGAAGCTGTACCTCATATTACACATTACCCTTCGGGAGATATGTTAAATAAAATTATGTTTGAATTCAATCTAGATTATGCTAATGAAGTATGTATTTCTCCAGTAGACTTTAAGCCAACATATATAGGGAGAGGATGCAATATGACGACTGATTTTGTCTTACTATCAAAAAATAAGAAATTCATAAGGATCTTAACATTTATGACACTTTGTAATGCGGTAAGTGATCACTACCCCAATAGTGTCTCTCTTGTGTTTGAGAATTGCACCCGCAATAGAATGGGTGATGAGGGTTTTTCATATAACCAGGAAATACATTTATCAAGTACAAATGGTTATACATTGAAATGGCAGAAGGTGGAACCCACCGCCTTTTTGGGGCAGCTTGTAAAGGAAACACAAGAGGACTTTAATGTGTGTTTAGCGGTGGAGAATAAGGATGTGGACGTGAGAGAGGCTTTCTTGAATATTTCAGCTAAGATTAAAGAAATCCTTACGGTCAAACAGAAGACAACATTGAGTAGAAGTCGGGGTGGTTTGATCATGAATGTAGTAAAGCACACAAGAATTTAAAAACAACCCCGAAAAAGACACCTAGAAATAGAGAATAGATAAGGGAAGCCAGATAGCTCTACAAACAGGCCCAAAAGAAAAGAAGGTTTAAATTAAAAGAGGAAGTTTGGCAAGATCTCCACGAGGCTTGTATAAAGAAAGATAATATTAAGTTTTGGAAGATATTGAATTCTCCATATCTCATGGAGAGGGATTGTGATAAGATGGCTATAGCTATCACAGAAGATAGCTGGATCTGCTATTTTAGTGGTCTATACAGTGCCGGTATGAGTCCAGTTGAAAATTAGTTGGGGAGGGAAATAGCCCAAGTAAGAGGTATTGAGGTAGAGGGTATTAATGAGAAAAATGCTGGCCTATCTGCATACCCTCTCAATATTAGTTTTACCCTGGAAGAAATAGTTTGTGCAATACAAAAAAGTGCACCATGTAAGGCTCCTGGGCCGGATGGCGTCCCAGTTGACGTGTATCAGTCAAATACCAACATTTGGGCACCACTTATAAAGAACGTTATAAATAAGTGCTGTCAAATTGGTTTTATAAAGTCCTGGTCAGATGATATTTTAATACCTATTTTTAAGAAGGGAAATCGTGATGACCCTAAATGCTATCGCCCTATATCCCTGCTAGACTCTCTTTTAAAGGTGGTAGGGAGGGTAATTTTAAACAAGTTACAATCATGGGCGGAGGAAAGGGGTGTGCTATCACGGTTACAATATGGTTTTAGAACCGGACTGGGCACAATTGAACAAGGCCTGAACCTTAGCCTAATAATTGATAAAT
Source organism: Lissotriton vulgaris (assembly GCF_964263255.1). Classification (NCBI taxonomy): domain Eukaryota; kingdom Metazoa; phylum Chordata; class Amphibia; order Caudata; family Salamandridae; genus Lissotriton; species Lissotriton vulgaris. The sequence continues at coordinate 275,003,016 of NC_141700.1, read as the reverse complement.
ATACTACGGCAAAAAGCGGAAATTTCTTTTTAACTTTCGTCGATTTATCTTTCGCATTCGATTGTGTCATACACAACAAACTATGAGAAACTTTATCCGAGCTGGGAGTTGAAAAGGGCATATTGTCATTTATTAGAGAACTTTACCGGGAGGCGGGAGCAAGGGTGAGATATGGGATAAATGGGGAGTGCTCGGCCAGATTTGGCATTGGAAAGGGAGTGAGGCAAGGATGCGTCCTTGCCCCGTTCCTTTTCTCATTATATATTAATAGTCTGGGAGAACGATTGGCCGAGCTCCCCTATGATTACCCACAAATAAATAAAAACCCGGACCCAATATTATTATACGCGGATGATGCGGTTTTAATGTCAAGGACACAATAAGGCCTCCAGAAAACAGTAACACATATTGTTAATTACATGCAGGTGAGGGGGCTACAAGTGAATATAACTAAAACATTTAGTATGAAGTGTGGGAAAAGAACTGCAAAGAAATGTGATATCTTCATTAATGGCAAAAAAATTGAGTGTGTGGAAAAATGTGCCTACTTATGGATAAATTTTGATCAGAAGGGCACCTGGCCAGCTGCAATACTAGCTCTGAAAACTATGTTTTCAATAGCTACTGGGGCGCTTGTCAGTCTGTCAAGACAATTGAATTGTTGACCGGTCCCAGAACTGCTTGAAATTTATAAATTTAAATGTGTTTCAACAACCACATATGGAGCAGGTATATGGGGGTTTACTAACGCACAATGTGTACAGAAATGTGAAAACAACTTCCTACGCTACTTATTAGCAGTACCTAGTTCAACTGCCACATACATTTGCCACTCTGAGGCAGGCATGAAACATATTGCTAATATTATAAAGTCTTGCCCCTTATTACTTTGGCATAAGATATGGAATACCCCTGAAGCAGTTTTTAACCAGGATGTGATTACGGACTGTTTAAAACTGGATAACGTGTATCGCATCCCATGGCTACGACACATTAAGGAGATGGCAGATGAAATTGGCCACCCAGAATTTTTTACAAACCTGTGTTGTATGAACATCATCTCCGGAAAGGCCCTAAAAAAGGATTATCTGCCCTATCTGGAGGAAAAGCAATGGTTACTGGAGAAAGAAAAACAATCAGTTATGGACAACATATTATGCTGACATGTACAGGGATACAACCATATCTGTCATACGTCACAAGACCCTTTGATTGGATGTTATTGACACGCTTTCGCCTAGGTATTGTGCACAGGCTCACCACATTCCCCATGATGAATGATTGGTCACATACTTTAGCACCATGCCCTTGTGACGGTATCTCAGCACAATCAACATTGCATGTAATTCTTTTCTGTAGGTTTTACACGTTGCCGGAGAGATCTTTTTTATTACTGATCTTAAAGCAGCATGGGCTAAGACATTGCAGAGCTGCATACGTAAAGTTACAATGTATGGAAGATGATTTGACAGTGGGGCTTGTAGCAAGTTACTTAAAATGTGTGATTAGATCAAGAAAGACAATTAGGTTGTAAATTAACTGTATTACCTTACTTATTCTCCTGGAAATGCAATTTTATCTGTGCTTTTATGTTTTTCATAATGAAATACAAATAAAGTAATTTGACTGTACTTGACTACTAACTAGCCCGGTGTATAAATTCTCATCATCTGGCACTGTATTGTTTGTTTTATTTTTAAACACCCAACCCTTGCCTCATCTGCGAGTTGTGTGTGTGCTTACTTGTGAATATTTCATTAACTTGTTTTGATTCATTAGTGTTTTTCTTTACTACTTCTTCATCGTTTACGTCATCAGCCAACTAACACAATGATGTAAACTGCTTCGCTATCATTCTGTATAAATACAGTATATTGTTAAAGGCAAATGCAATGTACTCCTAAGTGTAGAAGCAAAGACACAGCTTCTGCGTCCACCAAGTGAAAGCTTTAGATGGTTTGTTTAACCCTTCAGCTGCGTGAAAGTGATACAACTCCCTCCCTCAGTTTTGCTGCTGTTTCACTCCAAGAGAAATACCGAATGCACTTTTTTTTAAAACTGAACGGTGCACTTTATGTGTTTAGAGGTGGACTGAGTAGAAACTCATATTTTTATTCGGAAAAATAGCTCGTGCAGTGGCATTCTTGTTAAATAACAAAAGCCCTGCTTTTCAAACCACTTTGAGAATGACAAGTCTCAGAATGGAGTGGCAGGGCCCGAGTCGCCAAATCCCAAGAATTGTGGGATAGCAATGAATGGCGCGGTACTCTATCCTAAAGTGTTTTTTTAGCAGAACTGAGAAACACAGGGACTCTCCTTTTCAAATTACTCAGCACCAGACTATTTAAAGCACTGCTAAAGCCACAACAATTCGCTAGTTTAAGTGAGCGCACGTGTGCATTGTCAATTTTAATAAATGTGGAAAAATACTAGCTGTAGCATCGTCTTTTGCTTGTGGCAAAAATAAATGTGAATAAATACAGAAAAAATGCCCAAAAAAGAAATATGGATAAATACAGACGAAAATGGCAAAAAAATAAATACCATAAAACTGGGAGCCCCATATATAAGTCATGAAAGAAAATAGTGCTCATCGACTACAATAACGCAGACTGTGTAACGCCACAAGTAAAAGATCCGGTCCTGATGGGCGGTTACAAAAGGAGACAGGGCGGTAACAAGGAGGGGCTAAGAAGCCTCATATTGGATCGGAAGCCAGCGTTTACCAAAGACAATGCCACCAGCCAATGAAAAATATGGGCGGAGAGTGGGTGAGGCTTCCAAAGCACTTCCACATCTAACCCTACTACAGCATGCCTCACAGAGCTAGCAGATTATGCGCGCTGCAGTGCTAGGCTTAATTTAAAAATGAAATGTAACTGGTGCTCATGTAAAGCGCTCCAATACCTTCGGGTCAAGTTTGCACTATTAAAAACTGCACACAAAAAAAAAACCAAAAATCCCTGTCCATCCATTGTTCGTTCGTTCATTCATTCATTCATTCATGTGCTTGAGTTGTCAGTGATAGAATTGCCAGAAAGGGAATGTTGTATTACAGGTAGTACATTTTCAAATCACTGAGTTAATACGGATGTTATACTCACAACTATATAGGCTCGTTATAATTTTCACACTTGGACTTTCACCTTAATAGGTAATGAGAAAAACAATTTGTATTTTTTTGCTGAACTGTCATAAAATACTCAAAACGTTTGCATAGGACTTTGGTTCGTAATGAACGTGCAGGATTTGACCCTTCACGTATTTAGGTGTTATAAGGTGTTTCCCCCTACCTTTGGCACCGTACTAGTTTTGAATCCATCATATTACACGCAGAAGTAGCCAGGCGCCATCACTTCCTATACAACTAACACCCCACACCAAGAAGTATGCTATGTACTAGTGTTTTGCGACCGCATTTGCAGCCGCAAAACAATTGCAGTTTTCTACCTACTTCAAGTAGGTGGTAAACCACTCGCAAAGGGGAAGGGGTCCATAGAGGACCACAGCTCCTTTGTGAGTATGTTAAAAAATATGTTTTAAGATCAGGCAGTTGTCCCAGAGAGCACTGCCTGTCCTTAAAAAAATGAACTGAAAAGTTTAATTTTTCTTTTTTAAATGCAGCCCGTTTTCCTCCAAGGAAAACGGGCTGTATAAAAAAAGAACCTGCTTTATTAAAAAAAGAAGTCCCAGACATGATGGTCTGCTGAGCCCAGCAGGCCACCATCTCTGGGAGGGCCTGTCATTCCCAATGGGCTCGCAAATTGCGAGAATCTCATTAATATTCATGAGCCTCGCAATTTGCAACTCCATTGGGAATCGCAAACAGTGTTCAACACACTGTTGTACATGCAAAATAGCGCCTCGCAAATTGCCAGTCGCAAATGAATCGCAATTTGTGATGCGCTATTTTGCAGGTCGTACATCTGGCCCCAAGTCTTCTCTTTCTCGTTCCCTTCTTTGCATGCCGTCATTCCGTCCCTCAAAAAAGGAAGAGGTTGCAATGCAAATTGGTAACTGGGCTTAGGTATTTGAAGAAAATGGGCCTTTCACTCTTAAGAGTTAAATGATGCCCTGGGAATCTGAAGGATGACAGTGATACTTCAAAATAATTAAGTCTCAAAATATTGTTTACTCATTGCGTTACAGTTTACCATACGAAATGAAGGAATTCCAAGCTCTCTGACGTTTGGCAATCTGTGTTTCTGACTCGGGCCTTCGCCTGATACAATTTAAATAGATACATATCCTATTTGCACAGCGTCATGTAATGGAGATTCAAACCCTTCATGAAACAGCCATGGATAAATCATTTAAAGATATGGAAATCGAAGATGAAAGATACATCGAACTGTAATTGTATTGCCTGTGCGGAACATTGGGCATGTCATGGCTGTTCTATGGAGTGGTGCTTTCTGCATTTTATTAGAAATCACACATATTTCACAGGTTTTCACTCTTGGCTTTGGAATTCAGAATAATTGATGAGTCTGTGATGATGATGGATATATTTTGGGCCGTAGCACGAGTAAATGTAGTTTCAGCATCTTCCTCCAGGATCCAATGGACCGAGCAATATTAGGCTATTCCTGTGCTCACAAAGCTGTCACAACATTTCCTTCTGGAAAACATAAACCGGGCTGTAAAGAGGACATGTGATTTAAAATGTCAAAGGAGTTTATTGCCATGGTGTAATGGCCGAAAAACCCTTCTCTACAGCAGCAATTTGCATCTGTTTAAATATTAAGAGGCAGCACAATGTTTTATGGGAAGGAAGGTTCATTTTTCATGCAGAGGAAGATTGTAATTCGAGCGAGGCTCAAGCTGGGAGGAGGTTTCCAGCATCTTGAGGCTGTGAATGCAACCTCCACGAGCTTAGGGAGCCCAGGTCAGGCTTTATTTGATATCCCTATAACACAAGAGGATACAGGCAAGAGGAGAAAGCGAATTTAAAAAAAATCTTTCAGGATAGGCGCACATAATGAAGGGTCTAGTGCAGAGGTCCTCAAACTTGTTTGCTCTGAGTACCCCTAAGCAAAATGTTTTGAGGTCTGGCCCCCGTCCAAAACTTTTTGGCAAGGATTGGAGGAGCGGGGGGGGGGGGGGGACATGTCTGCATGCAGGGGGCAGGTCTTCTGGGATGATTTCAGGAGTACTTTTGCTATAGCTTATAAACTACACTAAATATGAGTCTTGTAAAACAGCAAATGCATCAAACAAACGTGCATTACCCCAAACATACATATCCCCATAATTGGAGTGTTGTGAGCCTCTCCTACTCTTGGACCCCAATCCAACTATACCTGCTGGGCTTATGATAACTGTAGTCCTGAGTAGCAGGCTACTCCTCTGCATCTTTTACCTCTTCCCCACCATGACGGACCATCACCTCGGTCCTAATGCTTGGAAGGAAAATAAGCTGCCATGGCCCTTTTTTAAGGTAGACAGTCATCATTTTGATGCAATAGGCTCCTCAAACCCCTGGGCCCCAGTCCTGCTAAATCGGCTTCCTTAATGATAATCAGCAGTGGCCACTTACACACCTGGCAGCAGTACCAGTTTCACTCATGAAAGGAGCTAGTAAAAGAAATTTAAAAAAACACTTATATTGTCCCCTTCTTTGGGGTACCTCTCTGAAAAAGCTGTCTCTGGCCATTTCTAAACATAAAAATGAGTCCCCATACAGTGCTCCTTTATCTGGGCATGATCTTTGACAATATCTATGGATTTCACTCCTTTCCTCTGTCTCTTAGACCATTACTGTGAGGCCCCAGGGGTCAATAGGATTAGGGCTTTGCATCTGAATGCAATCCTGCTGGCCTTCTACCTACCACCCCATGGCGTTCACAAACAACCTGCCCCTGAATGGTTAATGCTGACTTCGAGGTGCCTCTGCATGAAAGCGAAGGTTGTGACAGTAGTGTAGAAAGTTATGAAGGAAACCAGCCTTCTTACCAGCCGTTAATTGATTGAGTCACTTAAAGTCAGGGCCACTGGAATTATGAGTTTCTGCAGCAGCAGCATTTTCCACATAATTATATGTTTATCGCATTTGCTTCATAATCCATAATCAGCAGATTCCAACAAAAGAAACTTGATTTTAGCTCACACGGAACAAAATTGTCTTAAAACTTGACAAAGTGTTCCCGAACAGTGGAAGGCCCTTGGCAAAGATTATCTGGTAATCTTGTAGTTGCTTACTGCTGTATTTGGGTTTTTATAGATTTGACACATAATCCATCATCTGAAGCATCATCTGCTAATATTAACAACAACAAAGATTGGTTTTAGCTCAAACGGTTCCAAAGTTAGTAAAAATGCAATGACACATGGTGCCGCGCGGTGGAAGGCACTTTGCAAAGCTGGCCTGGTCTTCACTTTGCAAAGCTGGCCTGGTCTTCTTTCTGTTGCTTATAGTTATATTTCGGTATTAAACTGGTACTAATGAGGTGCAATCAATGCCCGGACAGTGTTACCAAGGTTTAAAATGAAAACATACCGAAGCAATACTATTAAAAAAAGTGCTGCATTATTTGCCTATTCCTGCCGCATCATTTACTCACCTCTGCCTCATAATTTGGCTCTCTTCTGCCGCATAATTACAGTGGCCTTGCTTATACCATGGACCTCAAGCTAAGTATTCAAGGTAGCTGTGAGGTACAGGTGCCAACCAAGTTAGAACCAAACCCGGTAGCTCTCAGGCACCTATGGCATTCCTACCGAATGCTAGAACTACCCACTCTTAGATGTGCGCATTTTAAATGTTAATAAAGTTATTGAAACAAGAACTGTTTAACTCTTCATCCCATAATATAATATAACCGAGACAAGTCAAAGCAGCAATCCCGCCTCGTGCTCAAAACCAAGACACTGACCAGCAAGACACATCCTCATGCAAGGGAAACCGCAAAGAACAAAAGTTGCATTTATTACTGCACAGTTAAAATACACATTCAAGCAAACTCTCAAGCAAATATAGTTTTCACCTGGACAAACACACCCCAAACTGATTTCACATTCAGTATTTGTGCAGCCTTTAATTATTGAAACATAGAGAAAATACATGTTTCAGGCAAAATAAGTCTGTCTGTTCATAGTTACATAAATTGCAAACACCGCAAAATTGGTTCTTCTGGTTTTATTGAGGCTCGTTCATTGACCGGAACTTATTTGATAATATGTCTATAACTCCCTTAAAATTATGTACAGGGGTCAATAAACCTGCTCATGCGGTTTCAGACCCATCAATTCATTTCACCCTGGTGCAAAAACCTTAAAGTAACATGGACTTATCAATGCCTCTTCATCTTTGTAGCATTAGGCGAGCAGAAAGAATGAACAATGGTGAAGGTGGATTTGACATATTTCTGCCCCAGTGAAAATGTTCCGTGTCCCAGCCCCTGTTGAGTTTCACTTGTGTTGTGCTTAACATAAAGCTCTTCCAATTTTGGACATTTATGCGATCCCAAGAGTCTTTATACTATGTATGTTTAATAAAACATATGCATTATTTCAAGGGCGTTTCAAAGTCTATTCACTAACGGTCTTTAAAGGCTACTTGTGAACCGTAAGCTCTGCGACGTCCAGGTTTCCTGGCGACAACTTCCTTTGCAGCATAAATTATAGACCGCCCCAACCGGAACTAAGTAACTACATATTTAAGTAAATCTTAATTGAAATAAGTGGCGTGAATAATATATGAAATCTCAACGAGAAGAATGAGCATTTGCAATGCAAGCGGTCTCGCATTTATGCAAGTTTGAGCTATTAGCATTGTAAATGGCAATGCTTCTTAGGTCTCGTGCCTAGCGTTAAACTGTGGCGCAGTGTTCGCGCAGCGAGAGTCCTTTTGTACGGGTTTCAGAAATGGACCCTGGAAATGAACACGCTCATGCGTGTCTTTTTCCTATGGTCCTTTATGATTGGGCTTGGAGTGCGTGTTGTTTTGTAACAGAACACGCAATAGGCTATAGGCGGTCGCGTTGCTTCGCCCCTGGCCTATTGGTGTCTGTTACGCGCACCAAAGCCCACATGTTTTCAATTATCGTGCCCAGACACGGACGCAATAATTGAAAACATATGCTTTGCAGTGGCACGCGTGCGTGCACCCCTTGCTGGCGTTTTTTTTTTTTACAATAGCGATTGCTTTCAGTGCTGCACATCCTGTGTGTGACTAAGAAAAGGCAACAGCTCTCAGAGACAGACAGCCCTGTCCATGACAGACCTTGCCTCTCACAGACACCCCCGTCCTTCACAGACAGACGTCTCTCTCATAGCCAGAGGCAGCTGGGTGTCTCGCAGACAGCTCTATTACCGGCACGTCTACGCAGCGAGCGTTTGTAAACAGCCCCTCCCCTTCAGACCCAGACAGAGCTCTCACAGCAGCCCCCACCCATCTTCCGCAGCCAGCTCCCCCGCTCCCCCTCAGACCGACCACCTTCAACAGGCCTCCTCATTTACCCTCACAGCCCCCCATCTTAGAGGCGCCGTGACCAATGTTCTGTGCGACTCTCTCCACAAACAGCCCCCACCGGCAGGTTCAGTGAACCCTATTAGGACGCAATGGTGCCCCCAAATCATTGATACAGCAACAGCCCCCTCCGTCGCATCCCATTTCAGATTCATATAGAGGCTGTCTCTTAGCCCCTCCCCAGTCCTACATCCCGACTGATGCCTGGTGTGAGCCCCTCCTTCACCATGAGGAGCACAGCGCTCTATCCCATTCACAAATAATCCAGTGGACCCCACACGCACAGTATCCCCAAGAACCCCTGCGGGTCCTACCATTCTTCATCCAGGGGGGTGCGGGACGGAGGCCAGATCCCACTGCTCAGGCCGGTCTGGCGTCGAGAGCAGCCTCCTGCAGAGCCATCCTGGGAGAGGAGGAGGGTGCCCCCCGCTCCCCGCTGCAAGCGGGGGCTTCCTGTGCCCCCCGACCCGGGACTCTCCTTCCTCTCGGAGCGGAGGACTGTCCGGGTCCCTCCCCATCCCCCCTCCTGCTTACCTGGGGGATGGGGGATGCCGGGGAGAGGCTCAGTGTGTGATGGGGGGCAGTTTAAGCTGGCACAAGAACAGCGTCACACGCAGATTGCATTGGGGTGGGAGGGGTGATCGGTGGGGCTTCAGTGTGCACCTGATGGGTGCCTGGGTCAGTGTGACTGAGGGACCAAAACAGATTATCAGCGCAAAAACAGAAAGGGGGCATTTTGGGGCAGAACCTGGGCACGGAGGCTGAAGCAGGGCACAATGAATGTACATCCTAGGGCCTCAGGTGGGCACACACTAGGGGATCATTGAGAGACAACCCGGTGGGAAGAGAGAGGTGCTGCCTTACAGGCACAGTGGCAGATGTGAGGGGCAAGAAGCTTCTGATATGGGTAAGTGCCGTTCCTGATACAGCGTTGCAGGTGGCGCAAAGGCTTCAAGGCGCCAGGGCTGGTGAATCGAAAGTTATAGACTGAACTAGCTCGATATCCTGTTGTTACAGGAAGGGTTGGCCTTCAGGGGCTTCTGGAATGTTCTGTGATGAGGAATTCATGGAAGAGTTGGGGGCTGACACCAATGAAGGCCCTGCCACCTTTTCACCTGACTCAAAGGATGAACTCCTAAAACAAGGAGGAAGCTATAGCAAACTGGGGTGAGAAAACTTGTACGTGAAATCTAGAAAAGATAGATCTGGGACCAGGTGCATAAAAGGCCCGATGGGCAAAGCAGAGAGCCCGGCGAGACTCAGCGCCCTCATGAGATTTACAGAGGCTGAATACGGGAGATTCAGAGAGATTTACGAAGGGTGAATACTAGAGAGGCAGAGATTTAGTGGAATTTATGAAGGTTGAAAACTAAGGATTCAACAATTTGGTGAAATTTACCATGACAATGCCAGAGATGCAGAGATTTGGTGGGATTTATGAAGGTTGAAAACAACAGATTCAGATATTAGGTGGACATTATTAAGGTTGAATACAAGAAATTATGTGATTTGTTGGAAAGTAGCAAGGTTGAAGACTAAATTTCAGAGATTTGGTTGAGTTTACCAAGGCTGCATACTAAAGCTTCGGAGACTTGATAGAAGGCTAAATACCTGATACCTGACATAGTGCAGCTTATCAGTTGAACCAGAAGGAATCGCAGAGAGCAGCTGTAATCATCGGGTCTAGACGTACGACTTTGCCCTCACTATCACCATCAGTGCACACTTTCACCAGGCACAGACACCATCAGTCGGCAGTGCACGCTTTCACCGGGCACAAACACCACCGCCATCAGTAGACGCTTTCACCGGGCACAAACACCACTAGGCGTCAGTGCAGGCTTCCACCAGGCACACACCACCAGACGTCATTGCACACTTTCACCAGGCACACACACCACCAGCCATCAGTGCACAATTTCTACAGGCACACACACCACCAGCCATCAGTGCACACATCAATTGTTAACGCATCCACAATTAACTATTGTAGCAATCGCAGTATGGCACACTTTACTTTTACACATATTCATCTAAAGCACAGCATGCCACCATTGCTACAAAATAAATACACTTTTTTTGGCCTACAATTGATAGACTTTTGTTGCAATTGGTGTTGCAATATTTAGCAATGCCAATAGCTCAAACCTAATTAATGCGAGACCTATTGCATTGCAAATGTTTGTTATTTATGTTTTGGTTTTTAACTCCTTCCATGCTGGTGACAGAACCTCTCCGTCATCAGCCTCGGTTGCGCTGTGCTGGTGACGGAGCGGTTCCGTCACGGCCCGCTCGGCGCGCCTGCGCGGCTCGTTCTATTGAGCGGGCGGGGCCGCGACGGAACCGCTCCGTCACAAGCACAGCGCGCCTGAGCATGGGAGCGCCGTGCGCCCACCCCTCCCCCCTAGCACTGCGGCGGAATTGGTGCCGCAGCAAAGAGGTTAAAACATAAATAAAAGGCATTGTCTTTTACAATGCCAGTAGCTTAATTCCTGAAAATGCTGAGACCTATGATGTTCCAAATGCTTGTTCAGTAATCTCTTTGACCCTGCCAGCACAGTCACTGTCCCCTGCCCCCAAGGCACTTAAATCACAGTTCTCACTTTCACTTCAAGGGCTCGGAATAAATGAAGATTGCCTGGAAATGCAGCATATAAACATAGCTTACACTTCCAGGCCATCTTCATTTACATATACTTGCAGAGGCATCTGCGCCCCTCTGGGAACCCATCCGCGCCCCCATTGGGGGGGGGGCGCTCTAGTGTTTGTAGAGCTCTGGTCTAGGGGAATGTCCACGTTCATTTTAGTGTCTAGTCATAAAGGCCTTTTGGAGCATGTAAACTAGAACTCCTTTAGATACTCTTACAGGCATTTGTGAATTAGCCCCAAAACGTCATAAATGGGAATATTCCTACACTGTTAGTGCAGGTAGAAAGGACTATGCATTTCTGCTCTTTTACTGTATGGGAGTCGTACTTTTCAGGGCCGATTCACAAAGGAATGTAAGAATACTCCTGTTTACATTAATACTTTGCTAATTGTCCCTTTTGACTCTATAGTAGAGGATGTATTACCAGTAAATTCTCTTATGCATATTGCACCTCCGTGGGAGTATTTTTACCACAAAACTTTAAATTTGTCTTTTTTTGTTTCTGAAGATAACCTTGTCCTGTGCGCTTAAATGATAGCTGTGCAGCTGAACATGCCATGGATATGTATACATTTCTGTACATGCAAAAAATGATGGTGCTGGCGATAACTGAAACTGGCAGAAAGACCATTGGGTATTAAAATGTCCTCATGATTTTTACACCAAGACCAGTAGGAATGGGTAGAAAAACCCGTTCTTCACATGAAATGTCAAAGATAATGGTAGTTCATTTGGAACCCATGGGGCTCATATATAAAAAATTGTGTTTTTTTCCTCATTAAAATTGGCTAAAAAGATAAATAAACTTGAAATAGATGGAGTATGCAAGTTTACCTGGCCTATCATTTTAAGAAATGTATATAGCACATTTCTTCTTGTGCCAAGAATGTCCCTGAAAATCAGCTAGTCCGTTTTTAAAAATGCATTCTATTTGCAGTTAAATACAGACAAACCCTTGTAATGTTCATCAAAGAAACAATATTACTGTTTCAAACTTCCAACTTTTTATTTTTCTCAAATTTATTAAACATTAGTTTGTGATTTTCATTAAGTATTTGTATATAGAAGTGCCCTTCATGGACAGATTATAATTAGCATTTTAAGCAACATGTGATCTGAACAATGAAAAACATAATTTGCCTACTTCCAAGATTGTTATACCAGATATCTGTGGCAGCCTTTGGCCTATTCTAACTAAAATCCACGGAGCCAGAATTTATCAGGCTGGTCTGCCTTAGAGCACTTCTGCCTTTATTTATATTTTTGACAGAACTAAATCTTAATGGATTTCTGATATTTTGGAGCCCAGATTAACCAATAGGTAGGTCTGGATGAACTTTATGGAAATCACTTTTTACTTTAGCTGTTATTTTTCCTAATTCTCATTTTTTAGGTCTCACAGACCAAGCGCTGGAGCGTGCATGCGCTCCTCGCTCTGCAAGGGCTTTTTGGCATCAATACGGTTACCGAATTGGACTTGAAGCCCCACCCATCTTTTTGGGTAGCTTCATCCTCCATGCTAAACGCTGGCTTCTGATTGAAAAGGAGGCTTCTTAGTCCCTCCTTGTTCCCGCTCGTCCCCTTTTGGCCCCGCCCACAGGGACTGGATCTTTTACTTGCGGCAGTGTCTTTTAATTCCTGGGCAAGCACTTTTTTTTTTTTACCATTCTTGTATGGTCGGTTAACATTGCGTAGCTTCAATACTCACAATGGGCGCCATGTTATGTTGTCACTTGTTTGATGGCCTTGCAGGTTTCGGGACCAGACATACAGCCTGCTGCGATCCTCCGATGCCGAGCCCGCTGCCACGGCTTTCTCTGCCTTAGTTTCACTGAACGTGCTCTCACAGCATCAAAGCGTAACTCATAAAAGACACAGTAAATGTGATTTCAAGAACATTTTAAATGCCCAGGGGAGCCCAGTGGACAGACTCTCAGGTGGGTGGAGCGATCTCGTAGAGTGGTGGGGGCGTGGTGCTTTGCTAGAGAGCACACGTTTCAGCCCCAACCCCCTCCGACTCCCTCATTCAGTGTCTTTGGTGGGAGCCCATGTTCTGGATTCGAGGGACGTGAATAATACCTGATATTTTTTGTCACCTTTTTTACTTCGGGCTGAGTTATTTATAGTATAAATAATGACATGTTATGTGGGCTTTTCTTTGGGACAGACATGTTTCCAACTGCACGCAGCTAGTGTGATGCTACTTTCTCCGCCTTAGTTTCACTGAACGTGCTCTCACAGCATCAAAGCGTAACTCATGAACGACACAGTGAATGTGATTTCAAGGCGCGAGCCCTGGACTCGCGTTGACACCTCCTTCGCAGCCCCAGGGCCAACTCCGCCCAAGCCAGGTCCTCGGCCCGCTTTGACTCGTCGGACGGCTTGAGCTGGTCCTTCGGGCCAGTGTCCCACAACCAGGTGCAGGCATGGCTGCATGGGCAGTGACACAGAGTCTTCAGGGTGCAGGACTCGTCCACGTGCCCCGGAGACTACGTACTGTCCGTGTCCGAGAACTCGCATGTCTCGCACTACGTCATCAACTCGCTGCAACCTTCGAGGCGCTTCTAGATCAGCGACCAGGAATTCGACAATCTGCCGGCACTGCTCCAGTTCTACAAGATCCACTACCTGGACACACCACACTGACTGAGCCGGCCGCCCGGTAACAGGCTGGGAGTGGTTGTGGCCAGGTAGCGTTTGGGTGGTGGAAAGGGTGACATGTTGGTGAAGTCCGCATCAGGGGCAGTCAGCGGTAATTGTAATGATAGGATCGGCCCAGGACTGCTGCTCTCAGAATGCATTATGTCAAACGGTCCTGGAGCTGTGTTCTCAGTGGTTGTCATCTGGTAGCCACTGGTAAAAGGTTGTTTTAAGTGGTATGCGAGGGTGTCACTTAACTGTTGAGTGCTTTTATGTAAGAGGGGGAGGTCTCGAGTACAGATCAAGATGTAGCAGGACACTATAATAGTTTGAAGTGGCTTTTCTCTTAGGCTGTGAGTCTCTAAAGAACCAGCCAGATAACCGGAAAATGGGGAGTTAATCACTCTCTGGTAAGAACAGAACAACCAGAAGTATGGATGATGTATGCTAGGAGAGTGGGTCTCTGTTATGCATGTGAAAAGATTGGAATTCCCTGACTGACAAAACAGAAGAATGGAAATAACTGTCTCAGCATTAGGGGATGTGGTCTGGTTTATGGAGAATTATTATCTGTCCCTTCTTAGACTGATATCCATACTAGGTAGCGGAAAGTACTGAACTTAGAACCCAATGCACATGAAGACACACTTAAATATAATAGGCAAACAAATTTTGTAAAGTTAAAAATAAACATATAAATGTATTACTTTCCTCCCAACTGGGTTACAGTCTAAAAAAATCACGGATTAAAAAAACAAATTATGTGATTGTACATTCTGTATAAAACAATCACATAATTTGTTTTTTTAATCCGTGATTTTTTTAGACTGTACCCCAGTTGGGAGGAAAGTAATAAATTTATATGTTTATTTTTAACTTTACAAAATTTGTTTGCCTATTATATTTAAGTGTGTCTTCATGTGCATTGGGTTCTAAATTCAGTACTTTCCGCTACCTAGTATGGATATCAGTCTAAGAAGGGACAGATAATAATTCTCCATAAGCCAGACCACATCCCCTAATGCTGAGACAGTTATTTCCATTCTTCTGTTTTGTCAGTCAGGGAATTCCAATCTTTTCAGTTGCTACAATCCCCCTCCCTGCTTTCACAACAGGGGTACCTCCTATTTGTTTGTAACATTCTCTGTTATGCATGGCCATCGCAAGGAGGATCTCGCACCCTTCATTGTTTAAGTAACTGGGGATTCACAAGAGAACTTGGATTTACAAGTGCGGGGCAACCTTGGAAATTACTTTTTAAGAGATGCGCTTTTGTTCATAATTTGCTGTGTACGCAGCGCTTGGAGGACATTGCCATAGACTGAACCATTGCAATAGTCTCAGGAGGCAAGCAGCACTGACCTATATAGAGTTACTTTGAGCAGGTGAAATGCTTTACGAATCCATAGCAGACTTGAAGGCCGTATAGGCCTGCAGTGATTGTGGTCAAAGGTTGCATGTAGAACAGGTTGTCCAGGAGCAGGGGCCTACATTGAAATTAGTCAGTTGGAACATTGCAGGGCATATTAGCAAAAAAGAGGATGAGTGTTGGCTGTATTTAGTTTCTGGTTACCACATATTAGCGATGCAAGAAACCTGGGCTACTGATGACTTTTTCCATTTAGATGGGTTAATCTCCTTTGCTAGTGCAGCTAGTCCTTCAAATAAAGGAAGAGCCAAAGGAGGGCTGCTCACCCTAAACTCCTTGAGGATTCCATACATCTCTCACCTTGTAATTCAATTCAATAAATCTTTATTCAATCTTAAAAAAGATCATAAAAGCACATAATAAAATTAAACAGTGAGAAAAATACATAAGTTTGAAAAAACAATATACTGGTCTCAGTGCAACAATATGCTAGTCTCAGTGCAATACAATAAATAAGAATGTTAAGACAATATCAATTCATCAGATATAAATGATATAAAACATGATTAAAAACAACTAAGATACCCCTTTACGTCCCCTCCATTGATTTTCTACTGTGAATGGCCAATTTAAGAAAGCAAGAAACTGTATAACAAATATCTGGACTAATCAAAATTTGAAGATAGGTTAGTACAACCCTACATTTCCGAAAGGCTAATTTGTTCAGTATTAATTTGACATGTCTGAAAATATCGCCAATAGAAGCCACAGAAAAACATTAAGTGTAGCAAAGACTGTTCCGCCTTGCCTTTACAGGGACATGGTGGGAGTTCCTTTCTTCATGCACCTTCCAAATCGTAAAAGCATACTAAACGCCAAACCGTCCCCACCCTGAATCCAAATAGGAGTGATCTCTCCCATCGAGTTAGGTCTACCATAAGATACAAAGCAATGTCGCCCATGGCAAACATAGAGTAATAAGGGCAGATAGAATGTTAACTGACAGTCTCCTGTAACAACAGAGAGAAGTGTGTTCTGCAAAGCTCTGCTTAACCGCTTCTTTGGTGGCTTTATTACTCATGCCAGGGATACTAAACAGTTGTGGAATGCCAATATCAACTAGAGATTTGCGCACGTAACTCAGCCAAGGTATAGAAAGTCCCCCATCCTTTCTTCCCAGGGCCACATGCCATAATATGAGATTTCTCATAATTAGTTTTCATATCTAACATACTCATGAAAGACACAAACGATTCAACCAAACTCCGAAGGGCATACGGTGTCCTGGACATCAACACCACGTCGTCGGCATATAACAGAGCCGAAACAGCTAAGTTTGTGATTTTCTGGGCATCCTTAGTTGAGTAAGATAAAAATTCAGCCAAATCATTAATATACAGGATAAAAAGCATTGGTGCTAACATGCACCCTTGGCGCAAGCTACTGGCTAGAGGAAAGGAATCAGAAAGTTCATCAGATTGACCGTATCATACCTCTGCACTCAGATTTTCATGAAGACCATTGAGAAAATTAACCAATGCAATTTCGACTCCCATGTTAATTAGCATCAACCATATTTATTCTATTGACACAATCAAAGGCGGTGGAAAAGTCCATATAAGCAAGGTACTGTAGAAATGGGCTCCAAGTGCTTATTGGCTGTGCAACTGGAATTTAAGTCCACCCCAACCCTGTTAATTGTTAACTTTTGCAATTATTTTGAGCAGGTGGAAACCACTGAAAACCTATCGTGTCTAAGATGCTTTTTAGAGTGATAAGACAGGCGTCAATTTGCCACCTACTCTGTGATAATTTTGGGTGATTTTAATGCCCATCTGTGTTCCCGAGGCTGTTTCACCTTTGATGAGGATAGTTGTGAACCCGAAAATAACACCTGTTTTGAACATTCACCACAAAGGGAGATTCTGGGGCACATTTGAGCCGCTTGGGATTTATACCGAATTGAACAGATACCGTGGGGGAAGCTATTCGGTCTTTTGTAGGAAGAGGTTGCACTCTGTTATTGATTTTATCTTTGTATCAGTACCCCTGGCTCACCACGATATTCAGATGAGGATTAACTGGAACAACTTTGGCAAACATAACCCTCTCATGATGGAATTGGAATGGGTGAAGGAGGACGTTGGTATGCAGGGTGTGGGACTCAAGAATACGGAAATCATCGCTAAGGCAAGGAGGTTTAAATGGAGCAGAGTGGTTCCCGACTCCTTCACTACAAAGCTCGTTCTGAACAAACAAAACACATCAAATGCATTTTTAAGAACTGCTGCGTTTCAAAATGGCTGCCTTGCTATTAAAATGCAGGAGGGGCTTATTCCTGAGGAGTAGGGCCACCCTATTAAAAAAAGAAAGCTGCACAGAGAGTAAGAAAGACAGCAGCTCAGCAGAAAGAGTGATTGATATTATATAGAGTTAAATAGATAGTGACAGTTGGGAGTTGAAGCAGAGCTAACATGCAGTGCTAGAGTACAAGGTAAACATAGAAGCATAGGTAGGGAATGGGAGAGAAGGGCTTTTAGGCAGTTGGGCTACCCCAACCCAACAAATCGGAATCACAAAGCATGAGATAAACAGAGCAGGGGCAGTGCAGGAATGGAAGGCGAAAGGAAGAATTTAGTGAAAGAGGAGCACAAATCACAGGAGGTAATGAGGGGTGATGGTGGCTGTTCTTTAAATGGGCAGGTACTGTTCGGTAGGGAGTACCTGAACTTTATTTATTTGAAATGGAGAGTATCTGCATTTCTAGGCACTTCTGCAAATAATGGGCGAGTACAGCATTTCTCAGGAGCAAATAGGTACCCTAAATAGTGAGTACATGCACTTCTATATTTCCATTTAAGGCGCTTGGCGGTATCCACTAGGGTCGATGTTTTTTTATTTTTTTTATTTTTTTTTTACACAGTAAGGCCATTGATGATCAGGAAATACCGCTCCTTTTCGCATGTTCTGCATCACCTGATGAGACTGGAAAAACGCGGAATGCAGGTGGAATGCCTATCATCACAAGTACTCAGGCACATGCATCAATGTTGGCTTTTGCAATTCCTTAATTGCGATTTTTAAGGAATCGCAATTAAGGAATCGCAAAAGCCTATGCATGTAGAAATCGCTTAAAAAATAGCGATTTCTAAACATTCCTTAATTGCGACTCGCAATTTGCGAATCGCAATTAAGGAATACCTCCCCATTCATTCCTATGGGCCCATAGGAATGAATGGGAAGACATTCTCAATTTGCGATTCTCAATTAGAGAATCGCAAATTAAGAATGCAATTTCAAGGGTGCCAGGGTGTCACACCCTGTTGCACCCCTGAAATTGATCTGTGCACATATGTTGCGCACACACATGCCCTAAGGACATGTGTGTGCGCAACATGAAACTTTGAAAAATGCACATGCATTTTTCAAAGTTTTTGCAAATTACCATGAAGTTCAACTTCATGGTAATTTGCTTCTCCTGTTAGCGAAATCGCTAATTTTTTTACTTTGATACATTGCATTTAAGGAATCTCAATTTGGGATTCCTTAAATGCAATCGCAATTTAAGGAATCTCAATTTAGAAATTTTTTAAATTGCGATTTTTGCATTTGGGATGATGCATCCCAAATGCAAAAATACTGGTCGCAAAGGGGCAGATTCTGAGAATCTGCCCGTTTGCGATCGGTTTTTAGCTTGATGCATGTGGCTGCTAGTTCCTTGCAGTCAACACAGCAAGGACCAAGGAATAATTGTGAGGCCCAGCACTGTCAGGAGATGGGCGATGTGATTACCTCACTTGTTATTGCATTAAATTGAATACACTGCGCCTCCCCTCGGACAGAGCTTGAAAACAAGTTCATTCTGTGAGAGGCGCCTGCCAGGTAAAGTGCCAGAATGACCTGGCAGGCAGGTCCCGTACCCAGGCTTTGTGTTGGGGAAATCTGCTTTCAAGAGCACTCTCAGCGGTTAGAAACATGTAATTACCTAGGTTAAGAGTGCTTCTTGAAGCGCCTGTGTTGGGCTTTGTGCTTTTGTTTGTTTACCCACAGAGTAACCTTGATTCTGCTCTGCAGGCAAAAAAACTCTGGGGGATTAGCCTGTTTAGAAATTCACTGGGTAATTTCGCCCACACCAAGTATGCCCATGAAAATACAAAAATAGAAGCAGTTGTGGATTGTGTTCAAAATATTAAGGGAATTCATGGAAGTCTTTTGTAACATTACATTTATAGTTCTACTTCTTTCTTTTATTTTTCAAAGCAATGTTACTGCAATTGAAAATTGTAAATTCGATGACGTTTGACAGCGACTTCTTTGGTTCTACATTTTTGACAAATACTTTTTTTTTAGGTACAAACCCAGTCTCTCCACAGTTCTGGTGACTGTGCTGGGATGCTCTGTGTGGATTTATCCTGATCTCTTCTGTTTACTCTTCTTCTTGGGTCGGAGGAAGGTCACTTTAACTTTATTATGATACAGAACTCCTACGGAGGGCAACATAATCTATAACACATAAAACAGTTGTACATTGTACATATTCAGATACACAATTAGAAGAACGTAAGACCTCTAATCAGTTGCATCCAACATACAACAACAACAGTAACTACCCTTTATAAAGTGACAACGTGCATAGCACCTTAGAATCCCTTTATGCTCACATATTCCAGACACTAGAAATGCAAACAAGGCATATAAGAACGTATTCAGTAACTACAATTTTTTGACATTAAAAGCAACGTATGCTCACTTATTTCCAAGCACTAGAGAAGCAGATAAGGCATATAAAGTGCTTATTCACTAAATACATATTAGCACAGATCAGAGAATAGCCCCTGTAGCCCTTTTTATTTTCCCGTGCACAGAAACAACAAATTAATACGTCATGACATTTTCTGGATACATAATGAAAAAGTAGCACATCATATACATGGAGAGAACAGAGATAAAAAAGATAGAATTCATTCATAAATATACAAGAAGCATTAAGAAATAGCAGCTCGAATCACCCTATGGGTTACCTTTTGATAGTATAGGAGAAAAAAAGTGCCTGTGCAATAAATACGTTCATCATTACAGTTTTACTAGTTCACCAAATTTCTAATTGGGGCCCATAATTTTTGCCCAAACTCCCTTTTCCTTCTACCCCTTAACACGTACACAGAAGATTCTATATTATAAATAGCAAACATCCTAGACCTCCAGTTGAAAAGGGTAGGAGGGTCAGGGCTTATCCATTGAGAGGTGGCACAAGAGTGAGCAATGGCCATCGCAATAAACAGGAAACCTATCTCTGGCCTAGCCCCTTTATTTAACTCTATACTGTCTAATGGCCCCAGAATAAAGAGAGTTGGAGTAATTGATATAGGAAACCCAAAGTCCTTAGTTAGGAAGGCCTCAAGGTCCTGCACAAAGATATTCATTTTTGGGAAAGAGTAAAACGTGTAAATTATCAGCAGCATCAAGACCACATCTGTTGTATTTTCCTCCTCTCCCCCTTCAGCCCATTTGGCTACTTTTGCTGGAGTATAATATAAATCAAACACTGACGTAAAATCTTGGCTTTTAAGGCTCCCTGTAAGGCTGGACTTATTCCTCACTATCTCCACCAAGGGAGTCCTTTCTGATCTCCCATTTATCCTATTCTCATTGCCACTGAGAAAATTCCGTATCTGCAGGTATTAAAAAAATAATTTCTATCACCCCAAATTTTTCCTGCAGAAAATGATAAAAGCTGGCCTTCCCTTCACAGATCACCCAGGACACTAATTCCTTTTCTCCCCCATCTAGAAGTGACTTGATTCTGGAAAATTGATGGAAGTAGACCAGGGGCAGAAAGTGGAGTATATGCATTCAGATTTGAGATCTTCAATTTCCGCCGCACTTGTCTCTAAATCCTGTACTCGGCTTTCAAAATTTTAAATTTTGATTTTTTATAGTAACTGGGTTTGAGCATCCTGACCAGACAAGTTTTAGCTTCAGACCCCATCCCTATTTCATACATTGTTGGTCTGACTTCATCTGGAATTTCAGCTTTATCCCCAACTAATAGGATACCCATATGTTGTAACAAAGAAGCCCAATATTAGGGAAAAAAACTGGGAATTGCCGAGCCTTCCTGCTGTTTTGGGACAGTCATCCATTTGGCCGCCCTGCTTGCTTTGCGGAAACCCCATAAGAATCTCTGACAGATCCTATCAATCTTTGCTAAGGTGGATGAAGAAAATTGTAGAGGAACAGTTCTAAAAATGTATAAAAACCTTGGGAGGACTGACATTTTAATGACATTGCTTCGACCATATAAAGAAAGGTGAGGATGATCTAGCCTTTCCAATTTGTGGGTCACATTATCCATTATTGGAATAGTATTCATATCAGGGATTTTATCTTTGGCAGCTGTAATCCTAACCCCAAATATATTGCCTCTTGGACAATCGGGAGATCCATAGTTTGAGCGAATTCAGAGCAAGGAATTTGTGTCTTCTTGATATTTAGCTTATAGCCTAAAAAGGCTCCAAACTGTTCAGCTAAGAGCTTTATCTCTGGCATTGCTGAAACAACATCTGTCGTAAGCACTGATATGTTGTCTGCATATGCTAATGCTCTATAGTAAATATCATTGATCTTCACCACCTTGATATTAATGTCAAATTCCAGTTTTTGTAAAAAGGGGTCAATATAAAGGGCGAAGAGCAAGGGAGAGCACGGGCAGCCCCGCCTGGTGCCTCTGCTAATATTTAGTTCCTTTGAATTCTGCCCTGATATGAAGATTACAGCTTTTGGCAAAATATATAATGCTCTAATTGCTTTGATAAAATCTCCACAAAATCCCTTCCACTTAAGGACAGACCACAGGTATCGCCAGGAGGCCCTGTTGAACTCTTTCTCGGCATCCAACAGGACTACCCCCAGCGGTGATTTCGTGGCCCTAATGCGCCATAAGTTGTGGCATTCTTTGTAAACGCCACTACCTCCTCCACTGAGGGGACATCATACTCCTAGAGTGAAGCCTCGTTAACACAAAGAGTCATTAGACGGCTAACTTGGAATTATTTGCATAAGGCTGAGAAATATAGTTCACTCTGGCATTTTCAGTAATCAGAATTGCTTTTGCCTTCGCCCTAGAATCGCCCTATTTCGCAATGAAACTGTCACGGGTCCCTCGGAGGCCTCTCAGGATTGGTTTGTTGCACAAATGGGTACACCTATTGACACCCTCAATTCCGAACTGCTATTATAGCACAGAAGATTAAGGTGGTCAATCGGGGGAAGGAAAGGAAGGGAACAAAGAGGAGGGAGACTTGAGAAATGCAGAACACCTTATTATAACACTGCTCGTGATACAGACATGAAGACACCTTTTACTTTCAGTCCGTATGCAACCTCCCTGTATACCTGTAAAGAAAAATAAACACTCTTCTGGCAGTAGGTTCAAGTAGAATGATCGAAAGTCATCAACACTCTTCCTTGTTCCTAAGCCTTTACTTCAGACAATACTGTGAACATAAACCAGAGAATTAGGCTGAATACAGTAAAAAACTATCAACAAATTAAGAATTTTCTAAGCATTCCATGCTCACTCACCAATGTTGGTGAAAGCCCCACTTAACAAGGGAGGAAGGATATTGTCTGAGTTCATCCTCTCACTGACCACTGCTAAATAGGATGAACAAAAACACACAACATGTAACATAACGAATATGCTACTTACCAGTATGCATCTGTTCTTGGCATGTAGGGCTGCTGACATTCATATCTGTGCATAGATCGCCGCCTAGTGTTGGGTCGGATGATTGCACATTGTTGTCCTGGAAGAGTCTTCGAAGTATCACGAGATAGGTGGCTCCTCCCCTGGACTACAGTGCGCATGGGCATCCACTCCATCCTCAGATTGTTTTTCGCCATTGTGGCAAAGATGGAGTGTAATACCGTAAGTGATGACCATGCTAAGAGTAATTCTGAGTGCTGCAGCCGCTACAGGCGCCGGGGAGGAGGGCGGGCGATATGAATGTCAGCAGCCCTACATGCCAAGAACAGATGCATACTGGTAAGTAGCATATTCGGTTCGAGGCATGTGGGCTGCTGAATTCATATCTGTGCCTAGAATATATAGCAGTCCCGCCATTAGCGGCGGCCGCCCGTGCCAGCTGCAGCAGTTTGAAAAAGTGTTTTTAGAACAGCCTGCCCTACAGCTGCCTGCTGTTTGGAGTGCACATCTACGCAGTAGTGTTTTGTAAATGTGTGTGTGGTAGACCATGTGGCTGCTCTACATATGTCTTCTAAAGGAATATTTCCAAGGAAAGCCATGGAGGCCCCCAACTTTCGCGTGGAGTGGGCTCTTGGGGGAACCGTTAATGTGCGCTTAGCCTTTTGATAGCAAATCTGAATGCACTTAACGATCCACCTGGCTATACCTGCTTTGGAAATGGGGTTGACTTTGTGTTGTGGCGAAAAGGCAACAAACAGTTGTTTTGTTTTCCTAAAATCTTTTGTCCTATCTATGTAGTACATTAGAGCTCTTTTGACGTCTAGTGTGTGGAGCATTCTCTCTGCCACTGACTCAGGATTCTGGAAGAACACTGGCAGTTCTATAGTCTGATTGATATGGAACTGTGAAACCACTTTTGGCAGAAACTTAGGGTTAGTGCGGAGTACGACCCTGTTGGAGTGAATCTGTATGAATGGCTCCTGGATAGTCAGTGCCTGAAGTTCACTAACTCGTCGTAGCGATGTGATTGCTATTAGGAAAGCCACTTTACACGTCAAGAATTGAATCTTGCATGAGTGTAGAGGCTCAAAAGGTGGACCCATCAGCCTGGTGAGGACCACATTTAGGTTTCAGACAGGTGCTGGTTGGTGTCTGGGAGGAATAACTCGTTTGAGTCCCTCCAGAAAGATTTTGATGGGAGGCACTCTGAAAAGGGAGTGATGCTGCCTGTTTTGGAGATAAGCTGCTATTGCGGACAAATGTATACGAATGGAAGCATAGGCCAGATTGCATTTGTATAGATGTAACAGATAACAAATGATGTTGTGAGTAGATGCATCTAGCGGATTGATGTTGTGGTCGGCACAATAAATGACAAACTGATTCCATTTTGCCGCATAACATGCTCTAGTGGTGGGCTTTCTTGCCTCCCTTATGATATTCATACAGTCAGGAGGCAAGTTGAGGTAGCCAAATTCTAAGACCTCAGGAGCCAGATCGCCAGGTTGAGCTGTTGCGGATCTGGATGCTGAATGTCGCCATGGCTCTGCGTCAAAAGCCTGGGTGTGAGGTGCAGCCTTTGATGCGATACCACGGAGAGTTTTAGAAGCGTGGTGTACCATGGTTGGCGTGCCCACGTTGGAGCAACCAGGATGAGAGTCATCGAGTGTTGCTTCATCTTGCGTGCCACTAGCGGTATTAGAGGTGCTGGGGAAAAAGCGTACGCAAATATGCCTGACCAGTTCATCCATATCGCATTTCCCTGCGACTGTGGGTGTGGGAACCTGGCAGCAAAGCTTCGGCATTTTGCGTTTTCCCTTGTGGCAAACAGGTCTATCTCTGGATGACCCCACTGCTGGAAGTACGGTCGGAGTACTGATGGATGTATCTCCCTCTCGTGCATCTGGTGGCTGTACCTGCTGAGCAGGTCCGCCATCTGATTGTCCTTGCCCGGGAGGTGTTCCGCCATGAGGAAGATGTTCCTCTGAATGGCCCTCTTCCACATGCTCTGAGCCAGATGAGACAACTGTGGAGAATGTGTACCTCCCTGCTTTTGTATGTAGTACATGGCCGTCATGTTGTCCCTCCGGATCAACAGAACCTTGTTGCACAAATGTACCTTGAATGCTTTCATCGCCATGAAGATAGCCATCAGTTCCAGAAGGTTGATGTGCATTTTCTTCTGCTGTACTGTCCATTGTCCCTGCACCGTGAAGTGGAGTACATGAGCTCCCCATCCCTGGAGAAATGCATCCGTTGTCTGTATAATCTGTGGCACAGGCTCCTGGAACAGTCGGCCCCTGCAAAGGTGTTGTGGATTCCACCAATGCAGAGAGTTGTATGCGCGACCGGTCACCAACACTAGGTCTTTCAATTGTGCGTGAGCCTGATTCCACTGACGTGCTAAGCACTCCTGAAGCGGACGCATGTGTAGTCTCACGTGCGGGACTATGAAGATGCAGGAGGCCATCATGCCTATCAACTGCATGAACACCCGTGCTAGAAGCGAGTATTGTGGTTTGAATTTTTGTATCAGCAATTGCATGCTGTTGATCCTCACTGAATTTGGCTGTGCTTTGGCTGCCAGAGTATCTATTGTTGCGCCCAGATACTGCCGTACGTGGGCGGGCTGAAGGTGGGACTTAGGATGATTCAGTGAGAACCCCAGATCGTGAAGAAGGTGAATGGTGTGGGACATGTGGACGGCACATTGCTGGGCCGACTTCGCCTGGACAAGCCAGTCGTCCAGATAAGGGTAGACGTGAACATTTTGTCTCCTTAGGTGTGCAGCCACTGTCGCCAGGAACTTGGTAAACACCCTGGGCACTGTCGTCACTCCGAAAGACCTTGAACTGATAATGCTGATCCTGAATGGTGAACCTGAGGTATTTTCTGTGTGACGGGTGTAGCGGTATATGGAAATATGCATCCTTCAGATCTAATGTTGCGAGGAAATCTCCCTGACTGAGTAACGGTAGAACCTGCTGTATTGTGAGCATGTGAAAGTGTTCTGAGAGAATGTTCTGGTTTAGGGGCCTGAGGTCCAGTATAAGTCTGAGGGACTCCTCCTTTTTTGGGATCAAGAAGTACAGCAAGTACACCCCTGTCCCTTTTTCTTCCACAGGCACGAGCTCTATGGCTCCTTTTTGCAGCATGCCGACTACCTCCTGCTGCAATAATTGCAAATGCTCTGTGGACATAGGACGGTGTGTTGGGTGGAGTGGATGTTAACTCCAGACAATAACCGTATTGGATAAGTTGCCTCACCCACCTGTCTGTAGTGATGGATTTCCAGACCAGCAGGAACTGTTGTAGTCTCCCCCCGGCCGGTGTGGTATGGTCGGGGGGCAGTGACAAGACGTCACTGTTTGTTAGTGGCGGAGGATTGGGGGCTGTTGTTTCCACGACCTCTGCCCTTGGTGCCCTTGGTGCTGTTTCCACGATAGCCACTCCTACTATGTTTGGTGTAGGTGGTCTGCGTGCCTCCTTTACTGTATTGTGTCTGCTGGGACAGCTGGCCTCTGGAAGCTCCTCTATTGTTGGAGCGACGAAAGGAACCACCCCTGAACTGCTGCGACTGTAGAGCCCCCATAGACTTTGCAGTCTCAGTGTCCTTTTTGATTTTTTCCAAGGTAGTGTCCACCTCTGGGCCAAATAAGTGATCAGGGTTAACAGGCTGATTTAGTATGGTGGTTTGTATCTCGGGCTTGAAACCGGAGATTCTTAGCCAGGCATGTCGCCGTAACATCACACTTGTATTAATTGTCCTGGCTGCGGTGTCTGCTGCATCCAGCGCACACTTAATAGATGCGTTTGATATAAGTTTCCCTTCTTGTATTAGCTTCTCTGCTGCCTCCTTATAGTCATCTGGCAAGTGTTGTAACAGGGTTTCAAGTGTATCATAATGAGCCCTGTCATATCTGGCTAAGAGTGCCTGTGTGAATGGAGATTCACCAGATATTGGCCGCTTGAGCTGCCACCCTTTTCTCTGATGCTTCTAGCACTTTAGATTCTTTGTCAGGGGGAGGAGCATCACCCGTTATTTGCGAGTTTGCCCTCTTCCGGGCATTGGAAACAACCAGAGAGTCCAACGGCAACTGTCCCTTGATATACGTAGGGTCCCCAGGTGCTGGTTTGTATTTTTTCTCAATTCTGAGGTTTATCACCCTTGCCCTTGTGGTCTCCTTAAAAATGTCTCCAGCATGTTTTAGGACACCCTTTAGCATTGGTAGAGTCTTGACAGTTCTCTCTGAGGTTGAGAAGGTGTCAAACAAAAAATCCTCTTCAATAGGGTCAGCATGTCATCATGATTTTTTGCTGTCCTC
Organism: Lissotriton vulgaris; assembly: GCF_964263255.1. Classification (NCBI taxonomy): domain Eukaryota; kingdom Metazoa; phylum Chordata; class Amphibia; order Caudata; family Salamandridae; genus Lissotriton; species Lissotriton vulgaris. The sequence goes on along the minus strand of NC_141700.1, from coordinate 274,975,854 downwards.
TCAATAAGTGCATTAAACGCAGCCGTGTCTTCAGTAGGCAAGGTTTTAATAGCATAGACATGACTGTCTGGGGCAGTTTGTGGATCTCCTGGGTCAGCAGCGTCTGTCCAGGGTTCAGTGTGATCTTCTGGATCAGTGTCTACAGGATAACTGTAATCCTCATTGTCACCATCCCCTGCTTCCACATCTGAGTATGTGGGTGAGATAGGAGCAGTGTCTTGTCCATGTGGTGTTATAGGTTCAAAGAGAAGAGGTGAAGTAGCAGAATCCCTCTTTTTCTTTAATGGAATTTTATATGACTCCATAGGCTGTTCTGGGGCGATCTTTCGCTTGAAAATAGAAAGTCTACCCGTCTCGGCGTCAATGAATTGCCTCGACTGATCTTCAGGCGGAGGCTGTCGATGCTTGGTGGCCACCTCCGTAGTTGTAGGCTTCGGCCCCATGGACACCTTCTTGGTCGCTTCGACGGCCGTCTTAGGGGCGAAGGCTTTAGGTACCACTTTCGGCGGCAGTGTGAACAGGATAGGTGCCGACGACTTTGGAGGTTTACTGACCGGCTTCGTGTGTGGAGTAGCCTTTGGTCCGACAGTAGTAGCCTTCTCTTTAATGCGTTTCAGCAAGTCCGACACCTGCTTCGAAAAAGAGGCGGATGGCTGTGTTGACTCGACGGGTTCCTTCGAGCCACCGCCAGTTGTGGACTCGAGGTCTGTACCGCTTTTAGCCTTGTCGGGTCGACGCTTAGGATCGAGAACTTTCGGAGTTCCGAGTCCCTTGTCTGTGGCGACGGCCTTCGGCGCCGACTTCTTCGGGTCGACGTCTTTGACCAGTTTCTTCGGTGCCCCGGTTTTCGGCTCGACACCCTTTAGCGACCTCACCGGGTCGATAACACTCTTCTGTTTTGTCGGTGTCGATGTTTCAGAGGTCTTCGAACCGACCAAAGTAATACGCACTTTTGGTTTCGATTTAGTGTCCAGTGCTTTTGGTTGTGTAGACACTGATGCTTTCGGTTTCGATTTCCATCGGTCATCCGATGGCTCGTTAGAAATGTCCGTAGCCGGGCCTTGAGGCGAGGCTGTAGAACCAAGCGTACGATCTTGGGTAAGGCCATGTGGTGATCCCTCGACCTGAGCCTTATCGAGTGTTTTGGTTGCGGCCCCCGAACTAATGGCTGGGCCTAGCTCCTCGCTCGAGCTATCTTCCACGGCCCCAAAGGCCCCATCGTCGTCTCCTACCTCGTCAACGATGTCTTCAGTATCGACCATTTCCACATCCGCGTCGTAACTGGAGTCGATCTCCGATGCAGGATCAGACAGGTTCTCTTGAAGTTCCTGCTCGACTCCCTCATCATCCTCGGCATCGAAGATGTTCACCGGGTCAGGTGCCGTCTGCTGGGCCTCCTTCCGTGCAGCGCGTCGAAGGCGAATAGTTTTCTTGGAGCGGAACCGAGAACAAGCCATACAGCTGGCTTCATCGTGATCCGGAGACAGGCACTTGTTGCACACCGGGTGGACATCGATGTGAAGATACTTGGAGTTGCAAACGGGACATCTCTTGAACGGGCTCTGTTCCATGATGGATCGTCGATAAGGCCTCTGGCGTCGACCGGGCCTTCAGTGCCGAAAAGCCACGCGGCTCCTCTTGACGTCCGGCTCGGGGACAGAGCTGGAACAAGTACTGGGCACCGATCGCAAAGACAATACAGACGATAACTAAAGGCCTTTTGGCCAAAAAGAAAGTTTTTTATAGATTCCGAACTTGAGTTAACAAATATACATCCGAACCCAATGGCGGAAAAAAACAATCTGAGGATGGAGTGGATGCCCATGCGCACTGTAGTCCAGAGGAGGAGCCACCTATCTCGTGATACTTCGAAGTCTCTTCCAGGACAACAATGTGCAATCATCCGGACCCAACACTAGGCGGCGATCTATGCACAGATATGAATTCAGCAGCCCACATGCCTCGAACATATAGTTTAGTGAAGGATTAGTCTGATGATAGTCGGGTGTGTATTATTTGAATCATAATGCAACGACAGATGGAGTCACAGCAATACTTCACTGCCAAAGTATTTGCATACGATCAAGAAGCAAGCCAGGATTGTAAATAAGAGAAGTGTGATGTAATCGTTCGGCTGGGGTGGGAGGGATCCGAGCGGGGGGAGGCGTGTTGGGGGGGGAGAGTGGGAGGGAGGGATGTTCATTGATTTGATTATGCTTCATTGTTTACTGTGTAAAAAAGACAAAGTGGATTGCGATGTCAATACTGTGCATATTTGACTGGCAGATACCTCTGGGGTACAGAGCTCTGCGATGTGTTTGCGATCTGTCAATAAAAATGTGTTTTTATAAAAAAAGAAGCAAGCCATCAATATACCACCTGGTACTTTCAAGGGTCTCTGCAATAAGTGTGTTGTTATACGGCTTAAGTACAACACTGAAGGTCCCTTCATGGCTTAGACTGAAATCACATTACATAGGAAAACGAACGCTCTCCCTTTTAAAAAAGGTTAGTTTTGTTGCTTGTGAAAATTGTGGTATGCACCTTCTATCGGCCGCAAGGAAAAGCACAGGGGGAGGTGGTGCCAATGACGCCCTTACCGCACCGGTCGTTTCAACAACAGCAACCTCACGGGTCCTCTGCGATATCTGGAACAGGATAATCTGCGCCGATTTCTGCCAACGCCCGGCTTTTATAGCCCTCGGCGTTGTGGATTGATGTCATTTCCTGTGCGCACATGCGACGTGCTGTACAGTCCCCTGGGAATTGTAGTGACACCCCCCCCCCTTTTTTCTGGGCTCTGGAATTCTCGTCGTCCTGACCACCAGACCTGCAGCGCCCGATACGCCGCAGTGTACTTTTCCCAGGTCCGCGGCTGTCCTTCCCTCTGGCTCGCAGCGGCGCACGCCTCCCGCTGAGCTGAGTGTGTAACAGAAACACCTGTACTTCCTAGTCTTTTGCCTTTTTGTAGCCATTTGAATCATGTTCCATTCTCCTTTCAAGAAGTTTGGGACGGCTTCTTAACCGTTTAAGACAGTCAATTTCGTGCTGTTGACTCAATGAAAATGACAAATGTTTTTGTATTCGTACATTTATTTTCTGATTTAATATTTTTAGACAAGATGTACACTTTTTCGGCTACCAAGGGCCAACAAACTGGTACTTAATTTGCGGGACTCTTTCGTGTGGGATTAAAAAACAAGCATTTGCAATGCAATAGGTCTCGAATTTGCGAGAGTTTGAGCTATTTGCATTGTAAATGACAATGCCTTTGATTTATGCGTTTGAAAACTTGAAAGCTGTGTCAGTGGCGTCACTAGGGTTGGTGTCGCCCAGTGCCGGTAACTCATGGTGTCACCCCCTCACGACTTACATCATGAATCCATGATGCCCCCCCCAGATACCCTTACACAACTAAAATGCACATGGCACCCGCGTGTCATGTGCAGCTACACACATGTCCTGGACAGTACAGGACACACACTATGCATGGCACCAGTCTACCCATGCCCAGTTAGAGACAGGTTTACTGGCAGCACAAGAACCCTACATGCCGGTTCAGGGCTACACTGTTTCCGGGCATAGCATGTTACGTCTGCACGGACTCAGAAAGATGCGCACAGTAACTTATGGAAACATGTCACTAAGGTGCAACTCACAGTCAGTGGGCAGTACGTTACACTTGCACACAATAGCGCAACTACAGACTAAAGCAGTTTACTGGGTATTTCGCAGGCTCAGACACAAGGAGCACAGGTTGTAATCACCAAAGGGCATACTTTCAAACACAGCGAAGGGAAGAATGGGGGTGCCACTTACCAGCTGTAGAGGAAGACAAGCGTGCACCTGGTGCTGCAAAACCCTGGTTCACTTCCCCAGGTCGGTTAGCCAGAGTTCAGCCTGCAGGGGCTTCTTTTTCCTTTGGTTTTCCTGAAATGATTCCTCTTGCCCGCATCGCATGAATCTCAGGGGCGGAATCTATCCTCCCCTTTCTTGGTGTTGGGTCGGGTAAGATTTTTGAGGCCTTGGAGTGTTTAGTACGCCACTTTTCTCTTGTAGCACACTGTTTGCTACTTCTCACATTTTGTTTGCTTAAGATACTTCCACAAGTGCCACCATTGCCTATGTAACGTTTGTTCTTGTGCTTGAGTGTCTGCCATATTGTGCAGTATTATACCTCTAATTGTACTTTGTTTTCTCTTGTAACCTGCACACGTCACATTTTCCTCCTGTATTGCACCGTTTGCTACCTCATATATTTTGTTTGCTCACAATTGTCACTTATGCCACATGTAACTTAACGTTTGCTTTTGTAATTTGTTCACTTGTTATTTTCTCCTCATGTATCATTACAGTTCCTATTGTGAAGCGCTCTGAAGCCTTTGGGTACAGTCTGCGCTATATAAAAACGCATAAATAAACTGTTGGGGCTCGAGGACTGGTAACTGCAGGAAGGGCTGGGGGAGGGGCCCTCTGAATGTCTCCCCCTGGAGCAGTAGGAGAGGCAGGAGAAAGCCATCCATCACTGTGGAGACAGGCATGGGCAGACTCCAGCACTAGTGGGCAGCAGCATCCAGACTCCTGCACCAGCCCCGAAGGTGCTGCTAGGGCCTGTGTTACGTCCCTAAATATTCTCTATCGCTTCAACCAGGATTCAATCCTGTGGCCCTCCAGTTACAGACTCGGACCTCTAATAGAGGTTTCAAAAAAAAAAGTTATGGAATATTTCGGGGTTTATTTACAAGCCCGTTGCGCCGCCAGTGCCTCACTTTTAAAATGGGATAGTGACGTACTGGTGGCGCAAGCGACTTGTAAAGAAGCCCCCTTTTTTTACCCACGCCTTTGACCCTGATCCACGGTTACTCGCCCCGTCCCATTGTGCAAGACCCTCAAGCAGGCCCTGCAGACAAGCTCATACCAAAAGTGGTTCACATTGTTAATTTTATCCAATGGATTAGGAGGGTGAGTCCAACAGTCCAGGGACAGTATCTTAAGAGGCTCAATCTTTTACACTCTTTCTTTCCATCCATTTTCTCTCTTTTCTCACTGTCTTCAGGCCCCCCCACTGTGCTTACTTCCATACCTCTCGTGTAGCTGGAGACAGGCAGCGGACCTCAACCTTCAGAATCAGCCTCCTTCAGCTCCCTGTTGAAATGTCTAACCAGATAAAATGCCAGTCAGGCCCTAGGATACTGGCTTCGAGTGCCGATGTTCTCCTGCTTTTAAGACATCACAGTGTAATTGCGCGCGTACACTAAACTCATACAGTCCCACTTTTAGTGCATGACCTATAGACAGCACTATTTGGAAATGGAGCGATGGTTGCCTTTCCCTATTTTCCAGATTTGCTATCTGTAACGAATATAATGAATGGGAGATTTTTCAAGTTAAGTGTCTGCGCTCGATACAGTGTAGACTGTAGAGTCTGAAAAATAGGCTCACAGTTCTGCTCAGGTACACCATTCCTCTGCTTCTGCATTCCGCCTCCCAGAACAATATGCTGCTGTGTGCTCCGACTGCCAAGGGCAGGAAACAGGAGCCCTTGTTGCCTGGCACGATGAGGCAGGAGGCCGGGCTTCTGGAGAGCATTAGCAGCCCGCGCTGTTTACACTTGTAAAGAAGCAAATGGATTTTTAAAACGTCAGGTCCGGGAGCCACGTCACGACGTGAGTGACGTTTCGAACGTCATTGACGTCCGGATGCCAAAGTCGTAGCCTAATTGGGACAATAATCTTGGCTGGCGGCCGGGTAAGAATCAACAGACAGAAATATTGTTTTGCATTTTGGTGTCACGGAGTCAGTGACACCAAAATGCAAAACAATATTACTGTCTGTCGAACATTACCCAGCCGCCGGCCAAGATTGTTGTTGACACGGACCATGGTGTCACCCCTTTTAATGGTGTCACCCGGTGCGGTCCGCACCCCCCTAGTGACGCCACTGAGCTGTGTGTAAACAAGCACTTTGTACTTATAGCCCTTGCTTATGAGAAGCAAAGCTGGCAGTCTCCTTTACTGACATCCTTGCTTCTCGTAACAAAGACTATACGTACAAAGTGCGTGTTTATGCACCGTTTGCAGGTTTTCAAAACAAATTAATAAAAGGCAATGTCATTTACAATGCCAATAGCTCCAACTCAGCCTTGCTTCTCGTAAGCAAAGACTATACGTGCAAAATGCGTGTTTATGCACTGCGTGCAGGTTTTCAAAACAAATGAAAAAAAGGCATTGTCATTTACAATGCTAATAGCTCCAACTTTCGCAAATGCGAGACCTATTGCATTGCAAATGCTTGTTCTGTAAGGCTTTATTTTTGGGCTGTATTAACAAGGATTAGACCCTTTTCACACTAAGGCGGGATCTGTTCTCATTGAAAAGCCTTAGTCCTGGCCATACAAAAACCGCCACAATTATTTAGGCGTAGACAATGGCCATATTGTGCCCTTACAAAAACCCTGCCCAGCCATGGCAAGGCCTGCTCTAGCCGCAGGAGACAATAGCTGCTAGGCTTAGCTAGACAATGGCTGCCAGGGTTAGGGGGCATTCAAGTGAAAGCAAACAAAACGAGCCCACTGTGACCTTGATGAAAATGTCAAACTTCTGCTGGGGGAGTGGTAAGTGAGGTGGACAAAACCAACAAAAATAGGTTTTCGGCTTGTAGAGTCATGTAAGCACGACTTCTTACATCAAGACCCACATTTGGATGAAAACCCCATCAGTTGTGGAGTCAATTTTACGGCAAGGCCACTAGAATTATGGGATTGTGTGGCTGCAGTGATTTCCGCATAATCATGCATTTGCCACATCTGCCACATCATTGAATGTCCGATGCAAAACTTGCACCTTACAACAATGAAAAAAGTTTTGTTTCTAGGACAAATGGAGTAAAACTAACAACGCAGGGACATGTTTTGCTGCGCACTGGAAGGCCCTTTAGAAAGGTAACTGTCACCTTTCAGTTTCTTATTGCTATATATAGGTGTTAAACTGGTACTAATAACGTGAAATATTTGACCAAACTTGTTAAGGTGTATAAAAGTTGAAATAAAGAAGAAATACTATTTATACCACATAACGTGCCTTCTCTTGTCACATAATTTGGTGCTCCCCGGTTGTATTATTTCAGTGGCCCTACTTTAGGGTTCCTACTGGTGCACTAGAAACGACAACTCTGGATAAACAATAGTGAAAAAAGGCAAATATGAGACACACAACTTTTCTCCAAATCAGAATACTTCAGTTTTGCAGCAAGCCATTTTAAAAGAGCTCATGGGAGACATAAGGAGTATGTTAAGTGTCTAAACCAGTAGGGTGCCAAAATAAATTCTTCTGGGACTGGTTCATCTTTTAGAACTTCTCAAATAAACACTGCACAATGCAGGCCAGAATGCGCAATGTCATCACAATGGGTATAGTTGAAATGTGTGTCTTTCCCACTGGTAATGTTTGTTTAATGACATTGATCAACTCTGCTTTGGATCGGCAATCCAACCAATCAGTGGTGCGGAGTCTAGTCAAGTGCTGTGACTTTTTATTGGGACACAGACAGACATCCCTTGTCCTGAGCTATCCCACCAAATACGCCAACAAACTAGAATCAGTAAAGGGCCCCTTGGGATGTTGTGGATGCTACAACTCCTGCAGTTCTGATCATGAGGGGTTAGCATTATGTAAGTATGGAAAAATGACAAAGACTATATCAGCATTACTTATAGTTGTGTGTGTCTCTCCATCCCGTTCAGATGCGAAGGGGCGAGGGTCATTATCACACTTGTATATAAACCCTGGTTCATATGTCGCAGTGGATATGTAGGGACATTCAGAACCCTCCTGCCTGGGATACAAATGGGCATCTATTAGTGTAAGTGAGGTAGGTAGAGAGAATGACAGCTCTTGTCTGTACACCCTCGTTCATATATTGTAGAGGATATGCAGCAATATTGAAAATGCTCCTGCCTAGGATACAAATTGGCACCCATTGGCAAACAAGAGTAAGGTAGGTAGAGAGAATAATGCGGCAAACATTCTATGGTGCCCCAGGGAGCAACTTACTTGTTGTCCAGAGGCTCCGATCCACGAACCAGAAAGAAGCAGAAATCAGGAGACCGCACGTGTAAAGATGTGGGCGGGTGGAGGTCTTGCATCCTGATTAATCGGGTAACACTGTGTCGCTACAAAAATAGAACAAGCGTTCGTGATCGCTTTTGTAAACAAGCCGACCGGGGTAAGGACACTGAAAGCGCTCGATGCGCGTATTCACAGGAACACACACGCATTTCTTACGTAATGAGCATGCGTGCAGGCAACCTTGCCTGGGGCATGGAGTGCACGGCAGTGTCCGGGGCTTCCATGAGCTGAGGGAGCCCTGCGTGTTGCAGCCTGCGTGAAGGAGCTCACCAGCAGAGAGAAGTCCGACAGCAGCCCACCCTGCCTTTGTGAATGCTGCTGCGGGGCTCCGGTGAGCATGACGAAGCCCCGCGTGTTTCTGCACCAGTGACCGGAAAAGAGGCCCCCCTGCCACGAGGAGACTAGCCGGGAAGCAGCGCAGAGTCCCCTCAAGAGCCGGTAAGTAGGGCGTGTGGAGCGCGCGTGAGCATTAAAAAAGTGCTATTGCAGGAGGCTGACTTGCCTTGGAAGCGGCGCGCGTGTGCGTTAAAAAAATGCTATTGCAGTAGGCTGACTTGCCTCGGAAGCGGGACAGGAGATGTGCACAGCGCATGGCTGTACGTGCGTGTGCACCTGCTCCAATCGCCCTGCACATGCCCATCTCCTGTCCCACTCCAAAGGCAAGTCCACAACAATAAGCCTCGCTGGCAACAGTGCTTCGTGCTGCGTACGCCAGACTCGACCTAAAAATGAATCAGATCACCAAAAGCAAGTCCCACCGGATCGTCACAAACTCTCTTAATTATAAGATTAGTGGCAACCGTATTCTTTGTTGTCCAGAAGGAGCATCCATTCGACTTATTGAAACTGGCCAGTTCCAAAAGCGGGTTCCCAAAGTCCAACTCCTGGAGGCTAAAAGCTGGAGAAAGGTGAAACGAGCTGTGTAACTAGCTTTTGAACATTTCCCATTGCAACTACTTCCTGAACCTGCCAGGAAAAAGAAGGGGACTGTGCAACAGGCCATGGGATTACTCCCAATTTCCTTTAATCCCACCATCACTCAATTGTCCATCTCTACAGCTCTATTTCTGGACCTTAAAGAGCAGCAAACAGAAGAGTATGTGTTAGAGCAGGGGTCTCCAAACCGGTCCGGGAGGGCCGGATCCTTGCCAGATTTTTAAAATTACTACATGTATCTCAATGGGGATATCCAAAAAATCTGGAATGGATCCGGCCCTCCAGACCCGGTTTGGAGACCCCTGTGTTAGAGCATTAACTTAATTAAAATATGACCTGGCTTTCTGTTAGAACTGGGGGTCTCTAGTTGGCAGAGGTAGGTACCACTGTCCAAATAGAGACCCTTGCTTCTAGTCACGGTAAACCATGCTCACCCCCTTGGTAGCTTGGCATGAGCAGTCAAGGCTTATCAAAGGCAATATGTAAAGTATTTGTACCAACACTCACAGTAACACAGTGAAAACACCACAAACTGACTCCACAACAGTTTAGAAAAATAAAGGTATTTTAATCTAAATTACACAAGATCAAAACGACAAAAATCCAACCTACACAGTTCAAGAATATGGTTTCAAAAGGGTTTTTAAGGTTGCGATAAAACAATCCATAGTTGCGTGAAAAGTTCACAGTTGTGTCACGTTTAGCCAACAGTACCTTTAGATGCAACAAAGTTCCAAAACAGAAGTTGGTACGGTGGAAAACAAGCAATGCGTCACTCCTGAGACCTTGGGGAGGCGATGCGACAACCCCGCTGGATGTAGTGGTCGTGTTGCGACGAATCCGGTCTTTATGGGGAGGGAGGCGATACCTTGTTTGGATTCCGGTGCGGACGTTCCGTAGTGAAAAGCTCGCAAAGGCGCAATGCGAGGATCTTTGGGGGCTGCGACGATCTCCGGGGCGATGATGCGCGGTCCAGCGGCGACCTTCCTCTCGCAGCTCCTCGATGCGATGGCTCTGCGACGATGCGGTCCGCAAGCAAGCGGTGCGACAATCTCACCCAGTGACGACAGGCTCTGCGACGATACTCGCAGCGATGGTAATCTTCCCGCACCGGACTGGTGCGTCCCACAAACGTAGGAAGCGACGACTCTGGCAGCGGCAACCGGCGCTGCGACGATCTCGGCCTTCGTAGCGGCGGGAATGTCCTTGCACTGACGGGGATGCGCTCCACAAGCGAGCGATGCGATAAAACTTGCAGAAAGTCTTTAAAATCTTGGTTTCCAGCTTCCCAACACAGGTACAACTTCCAGAGGCGCCACAACTGGCCCAAGCACTCTAGGAAGGACAGAACTCTCTCAGCAGAGTTCAGGGAGGCTGGGGGTGAAGTGATTTTGTTCCTGGGACTTCTTAACAGGAAGCCAGCCCTTCTCAGGCCCTTGGAGATTCCTTCAAGCAAGGGGACCCAGCACAAAGCAAAGTCCTTCCCCTTCTCCTTGGCAGCAAAGCAACAGCAGGTAAGTCCAGCAGAGCAACAGCAAGACAGTCTTCCTTCTTCAGTTTCAGCTTTCTCCTTGGCAGAGGTTCCTTCTTGATTCCAGGATGATCTAATTTTCTGTAGTCAGGGGTCCTGTACTTATACCCCTAAACGTATTTGATCCCTTTGTGCAGGAGGGCTCTGAGCCCGGTCTGAACCAGTTCTGGGTGTTCCTTGAGCACTTTGTTTTCCTGGCCTCTCCTTTCCTTTCAGAGAGAGGGGCAGGGTCGTCAGCCGCCCTGCAGGAGGTGGAGCCAGCATTGTGGAAGGCAGGCACAGCCCTATTCAGGCCCAGCTGCTACCCCCTCCCACCACTCTAGATGCAGATGGAGCTATTCAGCCCAGGGATGGCCCACTCAGACTCTGGGAGCCACCCAGCCACTGTCACTCATAAACCAGACAGTCAATTCACAAACAGGCCAAGGCACACAGAAAGGTCAGACAAGAGAACAGCAACTTTCTAAACGTGCTGTTCTCAAACACAGGATTTAAAAACAACCTTTCCTAAAAGATGTGTTATTAAATTCTGAGTTCAGGGATACCAAACTTTTATATCTTTTCTTCCTCCTATGGGAAGATATGCTGGTAGCCACTGTAGCCGCCAACATCCCCCATGATAGCCTATGGGGCAAGATAGCCTTACAATAGTGAAAATCGAAAATGGCTGTAACTCACTATCAGAGCATGTCACCTGCACGAGTACATGCTCTACCTTTCACATACACTGCACCCTGCCCAAGGGGGTACAGAGGGCCTTCCATAGGGGTGACCAATGTGTACAGAAAGGAAAGGGTTAGGCCTGGTCAGTGTCCCGGAGGACATGGCAGTTTACAGACTGCACACAGGCACTGCGGTGGCAGACCTGAGACACCATTTTAGGGCTACTCATGTGGGTGGCACAATCAGTGCTGCAGGCCCACTAGTAGCATTTGAATCACCAGCCCTGGCACACTTAGTGCACTTTACTAGGGACTTCTTGGTAATACAAATATGCCAATCATGGATAACCAATTACAATAACAATTTACACAGAGAGCATATGCACCTTAGCACTGACCAGCAGTGGTAAAGTGCCCAGAGTCCTATTGCCAACAACCCAGGGTCAGGAAAAATAAGGGAGGAAGAAGCTAAACGTTTGGGGATAACCCTGCAAAAAGGGCCATTTCCAACACCTTCCTTTGAGAGGCTGCTGGTCATCAGTTTGTGGCCAAACTGGTCATGGTATGTGGTGACGTCGGCCCCAGGAGATAACTGTCTGTGGAGAGAAGTTATAAGTGGTTTCTGAGCTAGAGGTCACAATCACAAGCACTGTACTTATCTTTTTCCTGTTGTGCCTGCAGCAAAACATCTATAAAACTATTATTGTAGAATTAGTTCATCTGCAAATGGTGTTGCTTCATGTGTTGTAATACGGTTCAAATGGCATATCATAGCACTATTTGTGTTGTCGTCACTGTCCAAAGCCATGTAACCTGATCGGAGCGTAATTTGTAAATATGAAGTGAAGGGATCCAATGCTTTTCTGAGGAGCCCATACCAGTAGTGTCAAATTCCAGTTTGACCAATTATCAAGTCTTCCTAAATTGATTGAATTTCATGCCTCTTCCTTCAAAGACCCTAAACTTCTGGTTTCTTTATCTATCTCTCGGGAGACCATTTTTGTTTTTATTGAAGTCTGCCTTATTGCTTTCCTGTCTTTCTCATCTTCCCTCTTACTTCCTTTTTTGTATCTATTTCTCTTACTCAAGGTCAAAGTCTAATAATGAAAAATAAATGTTGGTCCCAAAGTGAGCACCCAAGACTCATAACCTACAACCAGGGTTACAAATTAGGCACTGTCTTGCTCTCACCTTAGAAGCCACTGTGAAATGCTGAACGCTAGGCCTCAGAGTTGTAGATTATGTTTTATAGATTATGCATCTGAATGTTATTCTCATATTCGGCTTGCAATAAATGAGATTATGCAGGATTAAGCATGGAGACCCAGTAACGCGTGCCTGGAACCGAGATGGGTGACTGTAATAAACTGAGATCTACTTGGGACAGGAGACAGGAAGCTGTGAAACAGTAGGAAATCAGGAATATATGTGTTCAAATCCAGCCATGCATTTGATTGTGATAAGAGATTGAAAGACATTCCATTGCTTAGGGCCAGTGGCAGATGGGCTGCTGGGACAGAGGCTTCTGGTGGTAGGGACAGTTGAGGCTTCGCCATCAGCATCCTAGTTGTTTCCCAACTCTGTTTGAGGACATGGGAGCCACGAGTTTGGTGAAATGTGACCCCCATCGAATTAGAGCTGAACTCCCTCCACCAAACTCTAACTGACCTCTAAACTCTGTGTGTAATATGCAAGATGCAGTAAGTGTTTTCTCAAATACAAACATCCCTGTGCACATCTTTACCCAGAAGGGCCATGTTTAGCACAGATGCAAATGGAGAAAAACGAAATTCATCCACAAGCAGTAACTGTACCTGATAATACCTGGGTTTTTAACTTGAACTTTGGAAATTAGCATCAGAATACTTTTATCAAGGGTACAAAAAGTTGTGATAAAAACTTTTCATCCACATTTGATTCGCATTAAATGTTTATCAGTGAATTCCCATAGGGTACCATGGGGATTGCAGTGTGAGCATGTTTTATAATAATACCACATGTGACTATTCCAACACATTTACCATTTCAAACATCACTGCTGCCACTGTTGGCTAATGAAGGAAAGATGACAGGATTTCTAATGCTGATCCAACCATGTATGGATCAAGGCACAATAGGGTTTGCAAGATCAAGTTTGTTATTTTTAGAGCACCTTTTACCAGTTTCCAGAGGGAAGTGATGTCATGGAAAATAAATAGGGTTAAAGCTTCAGGGATGGCCATTTTGATATTTAGTTCCGAGTATCTGTACCTTCTACCCATCATCAACATCCTTGCCCCTTGTCTAGTTTGTAACTCCAGGGGAACATTTATTTATAGATTTCAAAACCCTGTGGAACTTCTAACCAGCTGCTCTTTTTTTTAATCAGACTCTCTAATGAGCGTTTGGATGTGAGACTGCCTTTAGCGTTAGATAGTTTTAATAGTGTGTTGTCACATGTTGCCAATTACTGTTTATTAACCGGCATCAGCCACAAGTTTTCAATAATAATTGTTTTAAAAGACTCATACATTTGGTACCCACAGATGCTACAAGTCATGTGATGTCACTTCCAGTGATGCCATCCTTAGTTAAAGAATGCTTAGCGTCACTTCTGATCTCGCTGCGATTTTACTAAAAATAGGTGTTGTGTTACTGTCTGTCAGCAGTATCCAAAATTGAATACCTGTATTTTGTCTCTGTTTCTTGCAGGTTTCTCTATGCTAAAATACTCTGCTTGCTGGCAGAACTGCGAACATTAAATGTTGAGAACACCAAAGAAATCCTTTTAATGCAAGAACGATCTGCTAATGCTGTGAGCCCACTACTCAAAGAGCTTGTTAGCTAGCCCGGGGCCATGTACCCTGGCACCCTGTCTGATCTACAATATGATCTTTTAATAAAGTGATCTAATTTCAGCCAGTTTCTTTTGATCTCAAGCTGTAGAGTCTCCTGTCATTGGGCTCTATGTCATTACAAAGCATGTCTATTCTGACCTAATCTTTTTTTTGTTTTAAAGAAGAAGTTTATTATAGAGAATGTGATACAACCTAAAGATACATAATAAGTAGTAATCTGCTCTTTCAGTTTGTCTGTTTTCATCAATTTCCCGATATCCTTATGACATTGTCAAAACTTGTATCAGATTATGTTTGAACACCTTTTATCCTTGATGCTCAAGTCTCATGTTCACTTCTCTAGTCTTGTGTGGTATAGTTTATTCCTTTATTCTTTTAATTTTGTTGTCAGTACTCAATTAGCTATAATCTCATATAGTCAATTATCAGCTTGTTTTGTTTAATGTCCTCTTCAACTCGCCCAGCTGCCTGTGCTTGTCCACTAGAATCGCCGCTAGTATTTCCCAATCATAATCTCCTCTTATCCTGACCACTATAATTTTGTTAATTGTCCTGTCCTTTATTCTCTTGAAGGTCCTATAATCTTTTTTCAGCCTGGCATTACAGTTAATTCAATCTTTTTTAAAACTGTGCAACCTAATCATCCAGGTTCCTGTATACTTTTCTGCTGCAGTTTCACCAAAACTTGTAGCCTTTTTGCTGTCCTAGCTGTAACAATGGAAACGGGGTAAGCCTCCTTTCACCTTATTGTGTCTTTCATACTCTGAATTGTCATTTGTTACTAATGAAAGTGGAAGCTGTGTGGGAGGAAATTGTGGAAGGTCAGGGTGCTGCCATCTTATATAAACAAAAAAAGAGCAAGTGTCTCGGGGATTGAATGCAATAGGGGCACATGGAGGGTAAGGACAGAAGGGTTACCTGAGGCAGGCCAATCTGCTCTTGTACTGTCAGGGCAGCAACCTAAAAGTGATTTTTCTCTCCCCAGCTTGTGCAGAGTGCTAGTCTGGCCAGGGTATGAGGCCTGGCCGACAGGGCCATACTAGTAATGCGCTTCCATCTTTGGGAGTCTTCGGGAGCTTGAGAAGGGGTTGGAGTGTGAACTCCTGCTCAAAATGTTTACTTCCTTTAGCCTTGCAGAAGTAGGTGGTATTTGGGCCTTTTAAAGGTTCGGTAGTTTCTGCTTAGGTTACCAGCCTTGCTTGCTCTTCCACATCCTTCCTCGTTTAGTCAGTGCATTTGTTCAGCAGTAAGCAGTTTTGTTGCATTTAAAACAAGAACTAAGTCGCAATGCAGGCTGGTGTTAACCTTCCACCGAAATACACAGAAAATGTTTAAACAAGACCTGGCCGCGCGCACAACGTTATCCTATGGGGAAACGCTGCGCGCGGCCAGGTCTTGTCTCACTTCGGTGTTCTCAGACTACTGAGACGCCGACAATAGTTCTCTGGCGAGAACGCGCTTTCAGCGCGTTATAGCTGAGACCTAAAAATGCATGTGAAATAGCCAGGTCACCTAAATCGAGGGCTGCATTTACTTCATACACATTTAGACTAACTGCCGCCATGTTACACGTGTTTATAGGAATGAAATGTAGATAAGACTCTGGGGGAATTGTGTGACCAGATAGAAGTGGGTTAAGGCACTAGACTCGTGGTAACTTTTTATAAAGACAATGCGATAGTAGTCCCACAAACAGAAGGCTCAGATTTATTACAAGTTGAGAACGCGGAAGGTAAGATTCATGCAAATGTCTGAAACACGCGAGTTGATCGTTATTTGCCATTTGTATTACTTTGTAGTTGGGGATGTTTCAAGAGAACAATATGTACAGGTAGGAAATAAACGTGCCAGAGTAAACAAAGGAAGTATTTGCAAACCGGGCTCGGCAGCATGTCCGATTATCACAGGGCAGATTAGTGCTAATCCTAGCAGCGGGCAAACAGGGACACAGGTCTGTGCCGCCGGCTATTCCGGTTTATCACGAGGAGCGGGCATTGTAAAATAAACCAAGAGAGCAGATCGCACCGTCAAAGACGAAACACTCACTTTCCTCTCACTGCATTGCATTTAATGGCCAACTGTTGGGGCAAGGACACGGCCTTCCCTCGTGACTCATCGGCTACCTTCAACCCCAATGGTACCCCCGAGTAAACCAGGCCATTCCAACGCGCATGTAGCATCACAGGCCTGCTCGCAACGGCGCTTGGGAAATGGAGAACGTGGCTTTCGAGGCCTATCTGCCGGCGAGACCTCCGGGACGCTGAGCATGCTGACCCACAGCTTTTCGCAGCTCGGTGAAGGGTAAAGAAACCCATCAAGCTGCTCCACCCGCCTCAGCGACACTTTCAGCCCCTCCGGTAATAACCTGCTCCCAAGAATGTAAGAATGGGGTATTTTACCTTCATCAGCCTCCTGCTGGCAGAAGAGAACAGTTAACCCCTTCACTGCGGCGGCAATTCCGCCACAGTGCTAGGAGGTGGAGGGGGGTCGCACGGCTCACCTGCGCTTGTGACGGAACCGCTCCGTCACGCGCCTCAGGTGAGCTGTGCTAGTGACCGAACAGTTCCGTCACGAACGCGCCCGCTCAATAGAACACGCCGCGCAGGCGCGAAATCAGCGCCGCGCAGGCGTGTCGAGCGGGCCGTGACGGAACCGTTCCGTCACTAGCACAGCTCACCCGAGGCGCGTGACGGAACGGTTCTGTCATAAGCGTCGAACGGGTTAAGGCACACGGAATGGAAAATAGACACAAACAGAGAGTAACGCTGTGAACGCAGGCGTGGCTTTTTTTTTGATCGCTACGCTCCTCTCCCGTTTTTTGTTTTTTTTTCGTGTTGTTTTTTTTTTTGTCAAGATCTAGCAAGGTGGACAGAACGTAAGAAAACCCTGAAGATAGATCTGCGTGCAGTACCTGAAGACGTCACAGGCTCAGATGGGGGGGGCGAAGGGGTAGCAGAAGTGGCTGTGCCCAGCAGACTGTTTGATCTGTGACTGGGAGGCAGAGGAGAAGTGATTGAGTGAAGGGAGGAGGAAGAAGGCTCGGATCGATCTCGTTTTTTTTGCAACATGGAAAAAAGAAGGGAAAACCACACCAAAAAAAGAGGAAAAAAGGCTCCGATGTGTGCAACACTGAGGTGGATAGTTGCAGCATTTCGAGGACTCTTTTGATCTCTGGGAGAGACGTTGGGAGTGAAGCACCTAGTCAGCAGTCAGGGGAGAGGGATCAAGGGGGAGGAAGAGAAGCACAGGGGGTTTGAAGAGAAGGGACATGGATCCGGACTGTCGCTGACACCATTAGCCTCTGTTCCCCTGCCAGTGGCATGTGGCATCCGGAGGGGGCAGCAGCAGCAGCGGGAACTTACGATGAGAGGCGCCCGCCCATGCCCAGCACAGCCTCGAAACCTCGGAGGCGCAGCGGCGGCCGGCCACTGAGCGCCCCAGCCCACCGGGGGCGCCGCCGCGTCCAGGACCTCACCCGCTGAGCCCGACTGACTCCAAGAACGAGCTGCGTCACAGAGAGCTTACAACCTTGCCCATAGGAAAATACGCCCCATAAAAGAATGTCCAAAACACGCCCCCCAATCTCAAAAGGACGGGGCAACAAACAACAGGCAAAAACATGCCCCATAGAAAAACACGCCCCATAGAAAAGCACACCCCAGCTGCTTGTGCTCACACTGTCTGTAAGCCCTGTCCTTTTCAGACTGGGGGGCGTGTTTTTGACTGAGAACGTCAATAGGTAGAACGAATGTCAAAAACACGCCCCAATCTGAAAAATACAGGGCTTAGAGCGAAAAAAGAATGTCACTGAGACCTCTTTTCCAATGGCTGGCCGCCGTTTAGGAGGCCAGCCTATGGAGAACAAGGGCAGGGCTTAACTTCGCTACTCAGAGCCATTAAATCTCGCCAGCGATACTGCGCATGTGCGCAGCCTACGCTAGCCAAGACCTAAGAAAGTGCATGGGTACTGCTATGGTCACCAATTCCCTTTCTTGCCCCTTTGACATCCTTTTACTCATTTAATTCCATGCCTGCTTGGCACATGTTGGCACATTAATGACAGGGCCTTCTCTGAACCAAAATTGCCAGAGTGGAAAAGATTGTGTGGCAGGTGCTCCCCACATCCCTTTATTAATTAGGAATGCTGCTAGATCTGTTCCTGAATCATTGCCCACCCAACAGGAGCAAACATCTTTTAGCATGACATTCACTGGAACAAAAAGCAAATGTGAACATTTGGTGCATTTCACAACTTCCTTTTGAAAACTACCATAACGTTTTAAATACCCTCGGCTTAGGCCCCGCATGTGTTTGTGTGGCCTTTGATCAACTGTGTTCACTCTTGCTTTTTTGTCAATTCCATCAAGAAGAATCAAATCCTTAAAGATGTATCATATTCATCTGTTTAACTCAAAACTCCAAGTAATATAATATGTTCTCATTTTTATGTCTTGAGATGTTTAATGTAGAGCTACTTACAGCACCGTAGTACCCTTGAGTAGGAGGGCAAAAAACAGCCATATGGGCATTATCTGCATTCTCTGCTTGCCACTGTGGACATTTTGTGAGAGATTTCAGAAGATTTTGAAGATCTTAATAGAAGAGATTTGTTATAGTAATAAACCTGTAAGTAATGGTGTGGCTGCTTAGACCAGTTGAGGTTCTTTTCAGATATTATTCTACTCCATTGTTGACATCCCACGTCCTCTCAGCTGATTTCATACCCACATTTTTAAACCTTCAAAGGTAGATTGTACTGATTTTAAAATGAAAAAGGTAGTATTACAATAGTAGCTACAAAATGTTTTCGTAGGGAGCAGTTTACTGATTGTTTTGTAAACCAATAAATTTAAACACAAACTCATCTTACATTTCAATGTGATTTATTTTTATAACTGTCATGGCGAGTTTTTGAACAATAAATGAAATTAGTCTTGGAAATATATTATTTCACATTTCGCAAAACATAAATAAAGAATTGTTCTAATTCACAGAAATTCTAATCTTCACGGTAAATATCATCAAGTGTATTCAGCCAGCACGTGTTTCGCTTCTTTTACTTGCTGCTTCTTCAGGGCTGAAAACATAAACAAAAAAGCACATTTTAGATTAATTACTTTCTCTTCTTTTCTATTGAAGTTGCATTAAAGTATATGGTTCCATTGACAGATCCAGACACACAAGACAAAGCTCAACTTAATCTGAGCACTCCAATTTTCCCCAACATTGACCTAATATATTATATCTTTATGTCTGGACATTTTCCAACATATCTCATATCTCTTTATATGTTCAGTGAAGGTGCCATTTATAGTCATCAGGTCATATTCCAATTTAATTATTTGATCAAAAGATTCTAAAATAAACCAAGTCTATCGTTATTCCAATTTTTCCAAAGCACCAGTTCTGTCTCCTACTTTTCTCACCCGTAATAATTATCATATACAGTTCAGGTTGATAAAAAAGTGATTCTTAGCTTTTGATTGATTAAAGAAGGTAGTTTAGCCTGAAAGGAAAAGATAATATATAAGAGAGGTAAATAAGAGAAGCCTAAGAGACATTCCTTTCCTGTATTCTTATCCCATTGATAGGCTACTACATAGTGTTGTACTCCACTTACCCTCCAAAGGGGTTCTCTAAATAGACATTGATGGCCGATAATTAATTTTTCCAGAGCACATCAATAATCCACAATACAATATTCACATCAAAGGTAATCTAAAATAAAATAAAAGGCAAACTATCATTCGATTTGATGACTCCACCATCATCTCACGACCCATATAAATATTTAACAACTAAGCATTACTCACACAGCAGCCTACTTCACTTCCCTAACTTCCTAAATACTATGGAAATTCAGTCATGCACAAAAATAAAGATTTCACCATTGCCTCCCAATGTTGCCGTTCTGTTGTCTGAAGGCAGTAAAGGCATATCATACAACACAACCTCATCCCTTCAACAAAAAGTTTCCCTTCAAAGATCATAACATGGTCATTTCCTACAAACTGTGTTGCCACTCACATTCACAGCATACATTTCAATACTTTCAAGTCTTTTCTTTCTTGACTTTCTTCCTTGTATAGCAATTCAACCCGTTACAGAACTAGAGGTGTCACCACTGCCCCTAAAGGTTACCGCTCTCTTGTTTTCCAACAGTAGTTTTTACTACTTGCACTCCATAAATCATCACCTCGACTTGATTTACTTTTTCTCATTCGATTGGATAATGCCAACACGTGTACTGAGGCATTTGGTAGTATCTCCATTTTACATAGTGCCATTGCGTGATCATTTACTAGAAACAATGTTGCCACTAACGATCTAAGCATACACATACTCAAACAAATATTACCATATCCACTTTGCAACATTGCCACTTACTCTTACTTTAGCATGAATTGAATAGACTCTCAGCGCTGCTGCATACTTTCAACTTGAGATATTGCAAATATAATTTTCTATAGTACAAAAGGAGAAAAGAAAGTGATCATAACCCAGTTGTTGTCTACTTTGTTTCAGCCTATTACACAATAATCTCAAACCAATACTTTCTAAGCCTATTTAACCTTCATAACGCGTTGTCGCGCGCACCAGGTCCACATCATACCACACTGACACCATTCCCTTGACTATTTAAATACAGACCTCATTTTTCCCTTTGACAATCCCCTGCTAATTGGCAGTTTTCAAACTAAACACGACCGAGTAAAATGTAAGTTCTGAACTGTATTTCATTAACAACAGTCTCAATTCAAAAACTCCAAGGCTTTGTTTATAACAAAATCTTACCCAATGTCATTCTATTGCATCCCACAATACTGCTATCTCTTGTCATATATCACATAGGGGGTCATTACCTTGTGGCCCAATTGTCTAGGAAAAGCTCCCCCTCCCAAAGATCAAATTAAAAGCCTGGGAGTCTGGCTGGACAATAAACTAAACATGAAAGTCCAAGCACAGAAAGTTGCAGGATGCTGCTTTGGATTACTAAGGATGATGAGGAAAGTCTTTCCACTGCTATCCTGGGGGACTAAGAAATTAGTAGTCCAAGCACTAATTCTCTCATGCCTGGACTATGCTAATGCTCTTTATGCCGGATCACCACGATCCACAATAACGAGTCTCCAGGCAGTGATGAATTGTGCAGCTAGATTGCTCATGAACATCCCTCGCAGAGAATCAGCTAAAAGAGCCGTAGCTTCATTACACTGGCTGCCCGTGGCAGAGAGGATCCAGTTCAAAGTCCTCAGCGTCACCCACAAGATCTTGACTGCAAAAAGTCCTCCAATACTTCAGACAATCATTGTGCCTTACCATCCTAATAGAACTCTTCGTTCTGGAAACAAACGCCTAGCAACAATTCCAAGAATCCGTAAAACCAGCGATTCTCCTATGTTGCTTCCAGAAGATAGAACACTCTCCCAGACCATATTCGGCTGGTGGACGACCACCTGGTTTTTCGGAAGCTACTGAAAACACTGCTATTTCCATCTAGCTAAACGGAGTACTCACAGATCAGATTCCACAGCCCTGGGAGGCTCAGGGTAGCCATGCGCTCTACAAATACCGTTACAATTACAATTACAATAGTGTTCCAAGTGGTCTGTCTCACAATATTTCCAAATTATGAATTTAAATTGATAAACTTAAAATCAAGATCACCAGTGAGAACCAAACCCAGTATTGTCAACCTTTCATTGTCTCGAGGCCATAGGCCATTACATTCAGCTATTGCAAACTAAAAGGAAAAATGTCTATTGTTCACAAACATCACTTAAGTGCTTCATACTATAACCTCTCAAATATTCAGCTGGTTCATCTCATTGTTCAATCCCCTGCTATCCTAGTATTGTACAACCAAGCACTCCAACATCCTCAAGATCTGGCCTCAGTTTCAAAGTGTAACATCCTTTTTAGGTCTCGCGACCTATCGATGCGCGCAAGCGCATCGAGCAGAGCGAGAATTCAAGTGGCGAAAATCATCGTCAAACCAAGGGCTTTCAGCCCCGCGGTTTTCATGCAGTTCACGTGAACCACGTGATTAAACATGCACGCGCATCAGCAGCATTTCTCCTGCAGGCTCGCAAAAGGCTCTCCTCCCTCCCCACATCAAAGTCATCAATCACCCTCCCACAGGCTTCCCCAGCGCTGCCCCGCCCCCTGCTTCACGGCCAGGCCATCTGTTCCCTGCCAGAGACCTCTCACACCTCCGTCACAGCATGCCTGTGTACTTCAAAGGCTTTCAGTTTCGTCTCCTTTTAAAACTTGTTTAACTTGTTCCCTGCTTGCCTCTCCCCCGCCCCCCCCTCCCCCACCACAGCAATGCCGAGGGCTGGTTTCACTTTCAGCACGGAAGACTTGCCTGCTTTGCCAACGCTTGTTTTTATTTTTTCGATGGTAAGTAAAACACTTCTCAGCTTCTTTGCAACCGAGGCATGCCGGAAATTGTAGTTTCTTAATTTTGATACGCCCCGTTATACAACACTGCTGGAGCATGCATCAGCACTCTAGGTATTGTAGACTAACCACGAGCAGCACCGTAACATAAGATGGCGTGTAACCTCACTATACTCTAAGCGATGTATGCCATACGTTATCTCTGAAGAGAGACTCGCTACACAATGGCATACATCTATTGTGGCAAATGAATAGACAGTTTCTTCATACGCCCCGTTACACAACACTGCTGGAGCATGCATCAGCACTCTAGGTATTGTAGACTAACCACGAGCAGCACCGTAACATAAGACGGCGTGTAACCTCACTATACTCTCAGCGATGTATGCCATACGTTATCTCTGAAGAGAGACCCTCTCCCCCGCCCCCCCCCCTCCCCCACCACAGCAATGCCGAGGGCTGGTTTCACTTTCAGCACAGAAGACTTGCCTGCTTTGCCAACGCTTGTTTTTATTTTTTCGATGGTAATGAGAGAGCGCAAACTGAACTAAAATGCACGAGTGCACCATAAGTGTAAGTTAGTCGCACAATTATAATCGAAGTACTTATAAATGTTGAAAATGTATTCAGTTATACTTAGACGTGTGCAGATTAACATAGAAAATTCACATAAGTAATGAGACTGATGCAGAAATGTGTGGAAAATGTATTCTTATTAGACGTGATTAATCATGATCCATGTTATGTAACTGCTAATGGAGGAAGGTCATGCTGCAAGGCATAGAAGGGAACAGGCCTCATGGCCAGGCCAGAAGTGTTTGGAAGTATACGCTTAGGCATATACATGAACGTATATTGCAATAATGTTATAGTGATTTGTTTACTCGTTAGACTTATATTCCATAAAAGTGTTTTTTTTATTATTCAAGCATACGATGCTAATATGTTATTTCAAGTTAACCTCTGCGAAAAGGGTTGTAGGCCTGAAAGGAGAAATAGGGTTTCTTAGTTGCACGTGTTGACACAAGTCGAGAGTATTGAGAAATACGTTGCAAACTTCTGTTAAAAGTCTATGAGAACGGGATTCAAGCTGCGGATGTCTGTCTGCAGGTGCGAGGGGGTTCCGATTAAAGTATAATGAATAGAGCTCTGTTCGAATAGACTGGTACAGACATGGAGGAGGATTCAGGAATGTTTGGGGGGTATCAGCGGGCCGGAGAAGAGCCTGCGAAGCCAGGTCAACGCTGAACACAAGGCCCAGAGGAAGATCATCATGGAAAAAGCCAGAATCGACACCACGTGAGGGGCGTCTCGTGAGGGGCGTTTCAATTGTAAACTGTGTTTTTGTATTAGGGTCAGGACCCCTGGGTGGAGTTAGAGCAGATGCCTGAGGACCCTTCAGAGAGCGGATGGGTAGGCAGAGAGGGGTCATGACTGGAGATCATAGGTTTTCACTAAGAGACTAAGAGTGGGTGATCTTCTCAGGAAGACATTCACGGCTGACACCTTTTGGTAGGTAGGGACTTTGTTAAGTAGGGATACCATCTAGTACAGGGTAGGGACAGCCTAACCTGATTCTTTCCTTCCTCCTGTAAATGACGGACAGATCGCAGTTCGTGTCTATGCTTGCAGCCCTGTTGATTCTGGAGCTAGTCCTAGTAGTGTTCTTTGCCCGCCTAAGAGCTTTCAGAGAACACATGTATGTAATAGTGCCTTTGTATCTTTTGAATCTCATTCTGAGATGTTTGTACTTGCAGTTATCAATGACTCTGTAATAAACCTTTAAACTTAGAAGCAGTCTGTGGTTTTTCAGAGTCGAGCCCATTATTGAGTAAGTTAACCTGGTATTGGATGCACTTTCTTTCCTCAAGGACAGGCAATAAAGGTTCGGATGATCAGAACGGGGTTTAGATCTGGAGCGATAAGATAGAGGTCTACAATCTCGCCCTTTCAGTTGGTAGCAGAGGATGGTTGCCTTCTTGAGGAAGGTGATCTAGGCCAGGTTAGATTACCCCAAGGCCCCTAGAGATCGAAGATCGGAAGAACCGCCCGCCGAAGAGGGTGCTGACGGCGCGAGAAAGAAAAGCAGCAGTAACGGTCGAGAGTGAGTATAAAGGGTCATGCGTGTTAGATTGCGGTGTTTTTGTGTTGCATCTATGTTGTAATGTCTGGCGGAGTTGAATGCCTGTAGAGTGACTGTGGAACAGGTTGTGAGCGCGCGCAACCAGTGCAAATCTTAAGTTCAGAAGAGAGCTTAAGTGGTTCGGATGTATCGGACATCCAGAGTAATTGTCAAACCAGTGTGAAGGGGGTCATGAGGTACCATTGATCGCCCGAAGATCGAGATAGGGGGAACGGAAGAGTGAGTGTGTGAGTAACGGACGCTGGTCGGAAGTTACGGTGTGTAAGCAACCTATCAGAGAGACGATTGCCTGAAAAGGCATTTCGTCAATTGTGGTGACAATTACAGATAGACTGTGGACGTACAGTCAAGAAAAGTGATCGCTTGGTCGGAAGTAGTCATTTTTTCGGTGTATGAATGGGACGCATGCGTGACCGGGAGACGAGCTGAGAAAGGAGGGGAACTGCTGCAAAGGGGAGACGAGTGACGTCGGAAAGTGCCGCGCTAGGATTGGCCGGTACGGGTGAGACCGCGCTGTGAGACGAGTGACGTCAGAAAGAGCCGCGCTGGGATTGGTCGGCAAGAAAGAGACCGCGCTGCGATAGGCCAGCTAGCAAAGCCGCGCTAGGATTGGTGGATTGTTACCAGGAAGTAAACAGAATAGAGAAGCAGGAAATTGTACGATTAATCATGAAATGCTTTAAATGGTTAAGAGCGGCGTTTAAAAGAGATAGGCGGAGATCTTATGATGGGGAAGAAGCCCCGCCGGAGGGTACGCCGGCAAATTATATGGCGACAAATGTTGCGTTACACACTATATTGTGGATTTCAAATTGGACTAAGATTACAGAAGGGAATGAGGAACTGACGTTCCCAAAGTACGGGACGTTTAGATTAGAGGTATTGCATCGATTGAAAGTAGTTATGACCTCAATGAAACCTTTGCCTAGACCGACTCAGTTTGAAGCCCTCAATGCATGGATTAGGGCGGCACACGAAAGAAACCAGAACAGGCGCCAAGAAAGGGTGAAAAGATCGGTAAGAGCAGTGCAGGATGCCAAATGGGATGCGGATGCTAAAAGATGGAGAGTGCATAACCTAGAAGTAAACAAATTGTACCCAGTGATAGAGGTGACGGAAAATAAGAGCCCATTCGAGGATGATGATGAGAGCGAGTCAGAGGACAGCCTGATAAATAGGTTACTAACAGATAGGCCACCCCCGTACAATAAGGAGACAGAAAGTGCTGCGCTTAGCAGAGAAGGGGGGGTTGACCCAGGGGAGTACAGACCGCTTCCTATCACAGATTGGGATCCCACTGCAAACAAAGAACTGCCCCAACTTAGTCCGGTGCAGAAGGTGGTCGGAAGGTTTGTGGTACAAAGGGCGCCAGAAACGGAGCGTGCCACATCCTATGCACTACCCGACGCCCTGCAAGTACCTGTTACTATAGGTCCTATAGTGTCGATATATGACCCAGAAAGAGCTAGAGGGGAGGAACAGGTACGGGTGGACAGGGAGAGAGCAGAAATGGCGAGGAGGAACGAGACAATCAATTCTCCGAGACAGCAGCCAGGACCCAGAGACTGGAGTACCCCAGTGCATACAGCAGAAGATCCCACAGGAGATCCGGGGGGCCCGAGGTGGCCGATGGATCTGAGGGGATCTGGACCGAAATCCTTCCAGGAGTTGAGAGAGTACATGAAGGAATGGGATGCGGCAGTAGATGTTCACAAGAGCCTGATAGCAGCGGAAGATAAAGGGGAAAACCAAGATAGCAGGATCCGGACCCACTGCGGGGCCGGCGAAAGTAGTCCAGAGTGGGACGGGAAGTGTCAGGAAAATAGAGAAGATACTTGCCGTACCAGGAGTGGAGGTAGATCAGTACTAGAGACCAGAAGCCCGGAGTGTGGAGGGGTGTCCCGCCCCGTTCACAGTGAAGGGGACAGAAGAACGCAGGAGTATAAAAACAGCTTTAAGTGCACTCACTATGTGCCTGACAATAGTGGACAAAATGAGAGTTGCGAGAGGGCTCGCCATGACCCCTGTGATCACAAGCTTGAACGAAATACAGAGGACATGGGGAACCGAGAGGGAACGTACCAGATACTGAGTGACACTAGGCAACGAGGGAATAGCGACAGGATGGATAACAGCAGAGAGTCCTATCATGGGACCAAGGATAACAGGCAGAGTGGACAAAATGAGATGGGGGGAAACAGGCCAGTGTTTCACCACCTTCCAAGGGAAGATGGCCGAGCATGGGACTTGGAAAGATGGGAGCAAGGGAGGACTCTCCTTAACGCCCCTGAGCCTAAGCGTAGGACTCGTAGCTGGGATGGGAGAGATGTCAGTGAACATCCTAGGAAAGACATACTGCAAGCCGAGATAAAAGCGAAAAGGCTTGAGGTCGCCAGTTTAAGGTCAGATCTGGATGACATGGTAGATGGTACCTTGCCTTTGGAGAGAATGGACATGTACGAACAGGATGAAATACTGTTCATAGCAAAGGACGTCACTCGGAAAGCGAGAGCAGCACATGAGAAATTAGTTGAGCTGGCAGGAAAATACATGGTAGACTTGTCAAGGACCAAAGCATTACAGGGTAATCACAGGCTACACTATTCAGATCAGGACCTAGACGAGAGAAGGACAATAGGATTAAAAACACACATAAGGGAATTGACCACTGGAATAAGGACATGGAGAGCGCTTGATAAGTGGGAAGAAAGATGGTCCAAGAAAGGGACCGTCAAGAGGAGTATGCTTGGGAGATCCCCAGAGGGAGGGCTGCAAAAGATAGAGACGTACCCTTTGCGTGAGGTTGCAAACGGGAACTATGTGCATGTGCCCTGGAGTAGGGGAGACTTAGCTGCATTTACCAATTCCTTCCCTAAATTGAGGGAGAACCCAGTGGAATGGTACAAGCAGGTAGAGAGATTCGTAAAAATCTCCAAAGTACTATGGATTGACCTGAACACCCTGTTTGACATTGTGGTGCCAGGAGACTTGTGGTCAGCATGTAAGGTTAGTGCTGAATGGCCCACAGCCGAACCAGAGAGGGACGCACGGACCAATGGACCTTCCGAGACAGTCATGACCAAATATGAGAGAGTGATGACTTGGCTGAAGGAGAAGGTGCCAATGCAGGACATAGATTGGGTCAAAATAGATCGAACTAGACAGGAACCGAAGGAGACAGTTCACGAGTTTTACGAGAGATTGCTGAAGGCGTTTAAGCAATATAGCGGGTTGGACGTAATGGACCCTAAAGACATAGGGCAGTTTGTGTCTAAATTCGTTTTGGGCTTAAGGCCGGATATTTGTTTAATAATTCAGCAACACTTGATTTGTTGGCAAAACAAACCTTTGGACGAAATTCTGAGGTATGCTAGGTACTGCAGCGATGAGATAGATTCAAAAGCCAAAAAGCTAAAAGAAAAGCTGATGGTGGTACAGATGCAGTCCGCTGGTAAAGGTGGACAACAGCAACAGCAACAGGGAACAGGGACAGTGGGCAGGAGACAGAATAACCAGAACAAGGGAAATGAGGAGAACTCCAACTTTAGACCTAGGATAGATATAGCGGCATTGAAAAAGACGACCCGGTGCCATCAATGTAACGAGGTGGGACATTGGAAACGCGAGTGTCCCTACAACGTTGAAATTGGAGAGCAAGGGGTAGAGGAGGAAGAGGTACAAGAGACTCCAGGAAAAGGGGCAAACGCATACCAAGGAAGGGTGGTCAAAGGGGGGACCCCGGCTCCACGAGCCCAGTTCCCACAACCACCCAGAATAGCGACAGGGGGAAAGACCTTTAGACAGATGCCTCTTTTCGTAGGAGGAGAAGAGTGTTACTACGTTGATCCACTAACGGGACAGAGAGTGGAGAGAGAAGACTGTACCCTCGGGGCCGTCTTAGAGGTGGACCAGAGGGGACCGTATGTTGAAGCCGAAGTGGCAGGGTGTCCCACAACCTTCTTAGTAGACACAGGGGCAACTCGATCCACGATAAGATCAGCCGTAGTTCCAGGTCTGCCCATGTCCGGAGAAACGATACAAGTGGTGGGGGTCGCAAACAGGAGAATGACAAGCCCATTGACAGAACCAGTGCTAGTGAAAATAGGAAAATACAGCGATGAGCATCAGTTTGTGGTTTGCGATTCCAGCCCTGTATGTCTATTGGGAAGGGATTTATTGTGCAAGTTAAATTGCACAATATACTGCACGCCACAGGGAGTGGAGGTACTGACGAATGATGACGATGCTGACTTTAAGGTCGCAAACTCAAGAACATTAGTAGAGCTGTATCCCACTTTAACTGTGGATGAGCTTCCGTGGGATCTGAGGGAGACCGTGTCACCAGAAGTGTGGGATTTCACTGGGGAAGAGATTGGCCTAGTCAAGGGAGTGGACCCAGTGAAAATCATAGTAAAACCGAATGCTGAGTTTCCGAGAACACCCCAGTATAAATTGACCCCAGAAACGATTGCAGGTATAACACCCGTGATCGAGTCCATGATCAAGCAGGGAATACTGAAGGAAATCGTGGGTAGTCCGTGTAACTCCCCGATTATGGGTCTGCAGAAACCAAGTGGGAAATTCAGAATAGTGCAGGACCTTCGAAAAATCAATAACATAGTGGTTTCATGTTGTCCAGTGGTACCGAATCCATCAGTGATATTGTTTCAGATACCGTTCCAAGCAAAATGGTTCACGGTGATAGACCTTTGTCAGGCTTTCTTTTCGATCCCTTTGGACGAAGACAGCCATTTCCTTTTCGCTTTTAAGCTGGAAGTTCGCGTATTAACATGGTGTCGTATCCCCCAGGGGTATACAGAGAGCCCATCGATTTTTAACCAGCTTTTGAAGAAAAATCTCGAAAGTCTAGTGCTGCCCCAGAATTCGGTTCTGGTCCAGTACATAGATGACCTACTTGTTGCGTCAGAAACTGAAGAAGCTTGCAAGGAAGACTCCATTGCTTTGCTAAATCACCTAGCCGCAAACGGGCACAAGGTGTCTCCGAGCAAACTGCAGTACTGCCTGACAGAAGTGCAGTACTTGGGGCACAGAATTGAAAAAGGAAAACGGAAGGTGTCACCAGACAGAATAGAGGCGATCATGAAAATGAACGCGCCTAAAACACAGAGAGAAGTCAGGATGTTCCTAGGGATGGTGGGTTATTGCCGACAGTGGATAGCGAACTTCTCACTGAAAGCAAAACCCTTGCAAAAACTGACGCACAAGGAGGTGAGTGATCCGGTACCATGGGACAAAGATTGTTTTATGGCATTCCTGCAGCTGAGAGAGGACTTGTGTCGTGCTCCTGCTCTGGGAATGCCAGACTACGAAAAGACATTTTTTCTTTACTGTTGTGAAAGAGAGGGTTGTGCTTTGTCAGTCCTGGTCCAAATCCATGGGAATGCTCGTAGACCAGTTGCCTATTTCTCGGCTACCTTAGACCCAGTAGCCGCAGCGTTGCCCGGATGTCTCAAATCCGTTGCTGCAACGGGTGTCAGCATTGAGAGGTGTGAGGCCATAGTGATGGGACATCAGTTAGAAGTGTATGTGCCACATTCTGTTGAACTGTTGATGACCAGGACCAAAACTCAGCATCTGACCAATAGCAGGCTCACGCGCTATGAGCAAGTCATTCTTGCTGCAGAGAACGTGACCCTCAAGAGATGCTCTGTTTTGAACCCTGCTACATTGATGCCACTGCCTAGTGACATAGATGATGATGTATGTACAGACCACGATTGCCTTGATGTGACTGAACTATGCACCAAACCGAGACCCGACATCGTGGATGAGCCACTGACTGACCCTGATGAAATTTTCTTTGTTGATGGCTCATGTGTAAGAGACGATGTTGGGCAGTTGAGAGCAGCTTATGCTGTTTGTACGATTTCGGGAGTTGTGGAAGCCGCATGCCTGGAAGGAGTACACTCCGCTCAGGTAGCTGAAATTATTGCATTGACGCGTGCCTGTCTGGCAAGCAACCAAATTCGAGTCACCATATACACTGATAGCCAATATGGTTTCGGGGTAGTTCATGATTACGGGCAACTGTGGTCTCAAAGGGGTTACATGACCTCTTCAGGCTCACCCATTCGAAATGGTGAGTTTGTCCGTTTATTGTTGGATGCCCTGCAATGTCCGGCAGCTATTGCCGTCATAAAATGTACTGCCCACACAAGGAATATGGAGTTCGTGTCACAAGGCAATAGATATGCCGACGAAGTCGCGCGGTACTGCGCAGACCAAGGGTACTCTTTCACGGAGGTGGAAGTGGGTGGAATCAATGTAAGGACTGAATTAGCTATGATATTGGAAACTGTAGATACTTGGGACGAGCTAAAGAGTGCACAAGAGAATGCACCAGAGTTCGAGAAAAGCACATGGGAAACTACAGGATGTTTGGTGGGAGACACAGGCTTTTGGGTCTCATCTGATGGAAGGGCAGTGTTGCCAAATGAGTTAGTAAGCCCAATGGCCCGGCAGATTCATGGTCCAGTACACTTGGGGAGGGACGCCATGCTGAGAGTATTTAGACAGACCTGGTACAACCCCAAGTTCAGAGTAGCAGCAGAAGCAGTGTGTCAGCGTTGTGTGACCTGTCAGCAGCTAAACATAGGGAAAAGAACACCAGTTGCATTGAGTCACATAGGGAGGTCTGGAGGTCCATTCAATAGAATGCAGATCGACTTCATTGAAATGCCAAGGTGCAACCGCCTTCGATACGTGCTGGTGGTTGTTTGCATATTTTCCAGATGGGTCGAGGCATATCCTACACGCAGGTGTGACACTCTCACTGTAGCCAAGTTATTGCTTAGGGAGCTCATTCCGCGCTTCGGGGTACCGGCCTCTTTGGAATCAGATAGGGGAGCGCATTTCAACAGCGAGCTTGTGAAGATGCTCTGTGCAGCCCTGAACATAGACCAGAAATTGCACTGTAGCTATCGACCAGAAGCTTCGGGGATTGTGGAGCAGATAAATGGCACCATCAAATCCCGAATTGCAAAAATGTGTTCATCAACATCTCTGAGTTGGCCTGATGCCCTGCCACTAGTTCTAATGAGCATCCGTAGTACCCCAGACAGAAGAACAGGACTATCGCCACACGAGGTGTTAATGGGGAGGGCAATGAGATTGCCATCAGTACCGACGGCAGCCTTGTTAAATATCACAGATGATATGATCCTGGACTATTGTAAGGGTCTGTCTGACGCCATTCATTCTGTGTCCCTTCAGGTGCAGGCTGCCGAGGTCCCATCGAGCCAGGACTTGTGTCATGACCTGTGCCCAGGAGATTGGGTGCTGATAAAGAAGCACGTTAGAAGAAGCTGCCTAGATGCCCGGTGGAGGGGGCCCTACCAGATCATCCTAATAACAAACACTGCTGTGAAGGTGGGAGGGCTGCCCAATTGGATCCACACGTCTCATACGCGAAGAGTTCCAGCACCTCTGGAAGAAACAGCTCCTCTCTCGGATGTACGTCCATCTGCGGACAGAGAAGCCACAGAGGGGGCCAGCCAAGCTGTAGAGGTGCAAGAAGAAGCTGGGAGTGTGTCTGACCAAGCTGAGGACGGTCAGTACAACAGTGAAACCGACGAAGCCACAGAAGGAGGAAGTAGCTGGGAGTACGAATCAGATGCTGAACAAGCTGAAAGCGAGCCTGAGCGAGGCAGAAGGACCAGGAGCGGAGGGGCAAGGCGTAGAGAGGCCAGCTGGCCGCAGAGGAGAAGGTCCAGCCTGAGGTCAACTCCAGAGAGGACCCTTGCTCCTGTAGCCGAAGACTCAGATCCGGACGAAGGTGCTCTGGGCGCTGAAGCAGCAGGTCCAAGAAGGTCAAGGCGAGTACGTGTGCCTAGCAGAAGATACGCCACCCCTGAGTGGACATATCTGGCGACAGATGTCTTGGGAACAGACGACAGGGAGAATACGGGCGGTGGTGGTGGCCAATGTTGAACCCATCATCACAGTAGAAGTACAACTGTTGGTGCCTGGAGTCGAAACAGAAGGGTCACTAACGTTCAAAGTCCCCAACCCTCCCTACCTGAGCAAGCTAAAGCATATGTTCTTCACCGAATTGCAATTCCCCGACTTTGGAACAACGATAACAAGCCATGAAGAGCACGTTCTCCGTTTGGAGCTATTGAATTATGCTATTCAAGCCGCGGGCCCAAGCCTCATTGTAGATGCTTAAAGACTTTGTAAATAAGCAAGAGTAAGAAGATAACCTAGCGCCTAGGTATGCAGAGAAAACTTAGGGGTTTCCTTTAAGTTGACGGAGAAGGGCTAGGGTTGTCTGAGATAAAGTTCGAAAAGACTTTTGCAAAAAGAAGATTGCCAGCTTCCGGTTGCGTGGTTCTAAATACTGAAGTCGAGAAAAGAGAGACTGTAAAGGAACTCATGAGAAGGAACTTTGCATTGAAAAGTAAGAAAGGAACCATACCGTCTGAGAAAATGGAAGCCGGTGCTTCGAACCGTAGAGCTAAATGTATAATAGGCACACTTATAGTGGGTGTGATACTTCTTATAGCTTTAGTAGTTACTATATCATATGTGATGGGACACGAAAGTGAGGCAGAGGTAACAGACGTAAAATCTGTAGTGACACCAAACCCTACTGCAGCTGGTAAGAAAGGTGAAACCGATCAGGGGAAAGCGTTATTAGCAGCAGAGGTCCGTAGGTTACACATGGATGAGTCCCAGGGTGACTTTAGGTCAAACGCTTATGCCAAATTATTATACGAGTATGTAGATGCCATGGACGTTAAGGACTGCTATGTCTGCATGCAGCTGCCTGCGTCTGTAGATGAAGGCATCGGATATCATCACCTGCCGCTGACTTATGGCATTACATGTAGCTTATTGCTTAGCATATTTTATGGTAGAGATAGTTTAGAGTATTATTTTTCTAATTTTGATTCAGTGTTACCTGAGGTCCCGAATTATAAGCAGATGAATAAATGGGACTACTACAAGAGTGAAGATAGATTGGCCAAGTTCTTCATTCCTTGGGATACTTTAGATACTTCACATGCCCGCAGAAATAATCTGACTTGCAAAGTGTCAGAAGTCGAGAAGAAGTTTATAGGGCAAGTGGATGATCGTTATAGAAGGCAAAAGATTCTTAAAAAGTCAGGACAGTGGAAGACAGATTGGACGGAAGAGGAGAAGGCACACAAAAGGAAGGGTAGTAGTGGTCCAATAGCTTTGGATCGTACACAAAGAGGGAAGTTATGCCTTCACAGAAGTAAAACGTACTACGAAAATTTATTCGTGGGGGAGGTCAGTTGTGAACATGCTTTTAGACTAGAATATTATACAAAGGACTTCTTGAAGGGAATGCAAGTAATTCCAAATGTATATTTTGTCTGTGGAAGAAATGCCTATGTGAGACTACCTGACAACTGGTATGGATCATGTTATTTGGCTATTGTTTTCCCAAAAATATACCACGCCCAAGACTTAGAGATCATAGAAGGCAAGGTCTCAGCGAGAGTGAGGAGAGACCTAGGGGATGCAGAGATAGTTGGAGACGTATTTGGAGCTGCATTTCCTCTTCTAGGACTGATCCTCAATGATGTCAAAATTAGAAGGCTGGCAACAGTCGTAGACAGATTGTCTGCCAGTACTGCACAATCCTTAATGTCCCTCTCCCCCGCCCCCCCCCCCCCCTCCCCCACCACAGCAATGCCGAGGGCTGGTTTCACTTTCAGCACAGAAGACTTGCCTGCTTTGCCAACGCTTGTTTTTATTTTTTCGATGGTAATGAGAGAGCGCAAACTGAACTAAAATGCACGAGTGCACCATAAGTGTAAGTTAGTCGCACAATTATAATCGAAGTACTTATAAATGTTGAAAATGTATTCAGTTATACTTAGACGTGTGCAGATTAACATAGAAAATTCACATAAGTAATGAGACTGATGCAGAAATGTGTGGAAAATGTATTCTTATTAGACGTGATTAATCATGATCCATGTTATGTAACTGCTAATGGAGGAAGGTCATGCTGCAAGGCATAGAAGGGAACAGGCCTCATGGCCAGGCCAGAAGTGTTTGGAAGTATACGCTTAGGCATATACATGAACGTATATTGCAATAATGTTATAGTGATTTGTTTACTCGTTAGACTTATATTCCATAAAAGTGTTTTTTTTATTATTCAAGCATACGATGCTAATATGTTATTTCAAGTTAACCTCTGCGAAAAGGGTTGTAGGCCTGAAAGGAGAAATAGGGTTTCTTAGTTGCACGTGTTGACACAAGTCGAGAGTATTGAGAAATACGTTGCAAACTTCTGTTAAAAGTCTATGAGAACGGGATTCAAGCTGCGGATGTCTGTCTGCAGGTGCGAGGGGGTTCCGATTAAAGTATAATGAATAGAGCTCTGTTCGAATAGACTGGTAC
Organism: Lissotriton vulgaris; assembly: GCF_964263255.1. NCBI lineage: Eukaryota > Metazoa > Chordata > Amphibia > Caudata > Salamandridae > Lissotriton > Lissotriton vulgaris. The sequence goes on along the minus strand of NC_141700.1, from coordinate 274,940,815 downwards.
AGACATGGAGGAGGATTCAGGAATGTTTGGGGGGTATCAGCGGGCCGGAGAAGAGCCTGAGAAGCAAGGTCAACGCTGAACACAAGGCCCAGAGGAAGATCATCATGGAAAAAGCCAGAATCGACACCACGTGAGGGGCGTCTCGTGAGGGGCGTTTCAATTGTAAACTGTGTTTTTGTATTAGGGTCAGGACCCCTGGGTGGAGTTAGAGCAGATGCCTGAGGACCCTTCAGAGAGCGGATGGGTAGGCAGAGAGGGGTCATGACTGGAGATCATAGGTTTTCACTAAGAGACTAAGAGTGGGTGATCTTCTCAGGAAGACATTCACGGCTGACACCTTTTGGTAGGTAGGGACTTTGTTAAGTAGGGATACCATCTAGTACAGGGTAGGGACAGCCTAACCTGATTCTTTCCTTCCTCCTGTAAATGACGGACAGATCGCAGTTCGTGTCTATGCTTGCAGCCCTGTTGATTCTGGAGCTAGTCCTAGTAGTGTTCTTTGCCCGCCTAAGAGCTTTCAGAGAACACATGTATGTAATAGTGCCTTTGTATCTTTTGAATCTCATTCTGAGATGTTTGTACTTGCAGTTATCAATATCTCTGTAATAAACCTTTAAACTTAGAAGCAGTCTGTGGTTTTTCAGAGTCGAGCCCATTATTGAGTAAGTTAACCTGGTATTGGATGCACTTTCTTTCCTCAATGACAGGCAATAAAGGTTCGGATGATCAGAACGGGGTTTAGATCTGGAGCGATAAGATAGAGGTCTACAATCTCGCCCTTTCAGTAAGTAAAACACTTCTCAGCTTCTTTGCAACCGAGGCATGCCGGAAATTGTAGTTTCTTAATTTTGATACGCCCCGTTACACAACACTGCTGGAGCATGCATCAGCACTCTAGGTATTGTAGACTAACCACGAGCAGCACCGTAACGTAAGACGGCGTGTAACCTCACTATACTCTAAGCGATGTATGCCAATCGTTCTCTCTGAAGAGAGACTCGCTACACAATGGCATACATCTATTGTGGCAAATGAATAGACAGTTTCTTCATACGCCCCGTTACACAACACTGCTGGAGCATGCATCAGCACTCTAGGTATTGTAGACTAACCACGAGCAGCACCGTAACATAAGACGGCGTGTAACCTCACTATACTCTAAGCGATGTATGCCATACATTATCTCTGAAGAGAGACTCGCTACACAATGCCATACATCTATTGTGGCAAATGAATAGACAGTTTCTTCTCTAGCAGTGAACCTACCGCTTCGCAAGGCCCTCTGGGAAATGTATGCCGGGCATTGGACATCGCCTCCAATCTGAAGGTGAACCTTTTTGAACACGAAATGTGATCACTATGCCCTCTGTGGTCTGGAGGCATAAGTGTTCCTAGACACTCTCTTCGACGAGGTCTAAAGTGCCCGCTCTGGGGAAAAGTAACTCAGAAGAAGAGAACAGATCATTGTTTTCTCTTCCCTGAAGGTTAACTTTGGCACTAACAATCACTTGGGAAACGTAGTCCACTGTATCATTGCAATCCAATTGGGAGATGCAATCCAGACATGGGAGAGCGCCTTTCTTAAAGTTAATGCGTCGCACTGGCCAGAATAAGGAAACTCATGTGTTGAAGGTGTATTATGAGAGCGCATGCAACTTGAATGTATTAGTTAATACTTGAAATTTTCTTTCCTCTCTTCAAACCTCAATCATCGGCTATGATGAGTTGCTGCCAAGCGTACCAAATGCCACGTGTAATACCTTCAACTAGTCCCGGTATTTTAAATAACTGCGTTGCGCATCATTGGCTTTTAGTTTGCCTTCAACCTTTTACATATGAACCACAAAATACAAGCATGCATGGTCCTTTTGTATAAAAGGTGTGACATGTTGCAGGGAAGTGTAGCGTCTTCCCAACCCAGGAGCTTTCAGATGATTTACGCCACACAATAACTGATATCAAGCATGCTTTTATTCCTCAGGATACACGCACATAATGTGCATTACATCATCCCTGCCAGACCTCTCACACCTCCGTCACAGCATGCCTGTGTACTTCAAAGGCTTTCAGTTTCGTCTCCTTTTAAAACTTGTTTAACTTGTTCCCTGCTTGCTTCTCCCCTGCCCCCCCTCCTCCACTCACCCACGCAACGCCACTCACCCACGCAACGCCACTCAACAACGCAACAACACTCACACACGCAACGACACTCACACATGCAACGCCACTCACACATGCAACGCCTCTCACACACGCAACCCCACTCACACGCAACCCCACTCACACACGCAACGCCACTCACACACGCAACACCACTCACACAAAGCAACACCACTCACACACGCAACGCAACTCACTCATGCAACGCCACTCACACATGCAACGCCACTCACACATGCAATGCCACTCACACATGCAACGCCACTCACACACGCAACCCCACTCACACGGCACCCCACTCACACACGCAACGCCACTCACACACGCAACGCCACTCACACACGCAACGCCACTCACACACGCAACGCCACTCACCCACGCAAAGCCACTCACCCACGCAACGCCACTCACCCACGCAACGCCACTCACCCACGCAACGCCACTCACACACACAACGCCACTCACCCACGCAACGCCATTCACCCACGCAACGCCACTCACACCCACACTGTGCAGTGCACAATAGGTCTCGCAGTAGGAAAGTTGGAGCTATTGGTTTTGTAAATGACAAAGCCCTTTATGTTTTTAAAATGAAAACAAAAATAAAAGGCATTGTTATTTGCAATTGTAATAGCTCCAACTTTCCTACTGCGAGACCTATTGGAAACGCCAGTGCTTGTTTCACTGACTATGGATATTGTAACCTATGGCCGTTCAGCAACAGTCCGTTCGTTTTAGTCCACAGTTTCTTAAGATATTATAGTATAACAAATCTATACTTCAAGTTCAAGTTCAAAAAGCTTTATTCGGTTTGTTTTGTACAACCGTATATGCTGAACATATTTTAAAAAAGCACATAATAAAATAACAATACATAATTCATCACTAGCTCAGGGGTATTATGTTCTGTTTACAAGGCAGTTTACAAAAAGTTATTCCACGAACCGTCTCTCCTAAGAACTTTAGTGCCGAGGGGAAGGACATAATTATATAAATATTTCAAAAGACTTGTTACATTAAATACTTTATATAAAAGTGCATGGTGCAAGAAAGTGACTTATGCAAATTTTTCCCCAAGTCAAAAAAGTATGTTTAAAGGGCATTGCTAATTAGCTTCTAAAACATGATCCTGCATTCTATTTGCAGCACAAAATAAAGTGACATATGCATAAGTGCAAAAATGCCAAAGGTGCAAAAGTGCAAGTATGAGAAGCAATATATACAATATCACAACATTATCGATTTTCTGGCTGCCCTACATTTCAACAAATAGAGTGCACATGGAAACAAATATCTGGGCTCTCAAGAGAGTAAATCAAATTCATTGCATCAGCTGTTAGACGAGAATTATATTTTAAAAGGATAGAGTTCAGATAACATTTCCGTAATGATGCATAAAATTTACAAAATAGTAGGAAATGGCAAGGACTCTGCTTAGAAATATTGTCGCAGGGGCATTTCATAGTAGAACCTACCCCTATCACGGGGAAGGACACAAGATGATGAACAATGCCCAACCTTAAACGTATTAAAACGAATCGATGTGAGGGTCTGGACACGTCAGCCAAATATGCTTGGAACCCACTTTTAAGTTTAAGTTTTCTGTAAAAAACAGAAGTCTTTTGGGTCCTAGTCAGCTTAGTTCGTTCTTCCCTCTTGTATAACAACAAGGATTCCTTTATTTCTTTCTTAGAAAAAGGTATTACAAAATCAGAATCCTTGTAAATTTTAAAATCAAACAGTATGTTGTACCAATGAATTATATAACTTAGCCACGGGATGCGTGAATACTGATCTAGTTTAAGACAATCTCTAATAAGGGACTGCGTGAACACAGTTTCGCTCTTGTGCCAAATAGAATGGCACAGGAGTAAGGGGCGTAAGGCTGCCAAATATGTAGTTGAAGCCAGTTTCTTGGTGAATAAGATCAGTGGAAGCTGAGGCAGGAGCACACAGCAACCGTTTGAGGAAACTTTTCTCATCCCTTTGAATTTGGGCTGTGGTTGAATAACACTATAAACCTGCTCCATACAGAGCTGAAGAGACGCATCTTGCGTTATATATGGCAACCATGTCACTGATTCTACGATCTCCCAATTTTGTGGCGAAGCGAAAGATTCCATTGGTATTCCTAATCCATTTATATCTGATGTTTTCTCGCTCACCCACCCACTTACGATTACCTTGGAAAGTGATACCTAAGTAACAAAAGGTACTAACATTCTGTATTGCGGTGCCATCCAAAAAGAAAGACCTCGATGACTTAATTTTTCCCTGCATATCATGGTATATGTCTTTGCTTTATTTATTAAAAGTTTCCTACCCTTGATAAAAACATTAAATTCATCAATAATAGCTAGTAATTTTACACCCAATTAATTTAGTGGAAATAAGTAGTAACAGTCCACCCTTTGCTCTACCAGATGGAGAAGGTATAGCATTTAAGCAAAAGGATGTATAGCCTTCTACTTCGACAACATCTGTGCTCCAGGTTTCCTGCAGACAGATTATGTCTGTTCCATGAGTGATGAAGTCCTGCCAAAAAGGTGTGTCTAATTTTTTCCAGAGGCCTGCTATATTCCAAGTTACTAAAGTGTACCCTTTCTGAATTGGGATTTCTGTTCCTTGTGTAACAGTTAAAATTGAGTCACATAAATCTACTGCATCCGTAGGAAGTACGGATTTTGCTATAGGTAGGGTATCCAATTTGTCGTAATCTCCTGAACTCACGTTTACCATATTAAATTCTGTAACTTGTAATTGGGGGTTGCTTACAATTGCTCCCGTACTGGTTGGGTTATTAATCACCATAGGCTCTAACTCATGTATAATGGGCACTCCTTGTGGTTTATTATGTCAATCATTCTCCTCTAGTCCAGACAGGTACTGAAATCTATTATACAAAGGGATGGGGAATTGCAATGGTCGTACTACTGATGGCACTGGTGCCCGGTTGGTATTAGGGTAGGCCATACGATCTCGGCCTAAATTGTTCGACAGTAGATGTTTGTAAAAAAACCCCAGTGGTAATAAAGTTGTATTGAATTCAAAATTTGAAGGTGGTGGTGCACTGAATAGAGTTTCGTGTGCCCAGGTTGGTGACCTAAAATTAATTATCACAGTCTCCATCAAATATTTTTGGTGCTTCGCCTATCCATCCCACCCTTTGTGTAAGTATTATCTGGTCTGCACTTGATGAGGGATAACCACAGTTTTTTGTTAACCAGTTCAGGGTTTTATTTTTTAAAAGATTATGGGTTTCAAATTGCCCCTCCCGCAGCCTAGGTACATTGCATAAGACTGTGACATAAGCACCACATTCTGGTGGTAAATTTATAGTCGGTGGGATGTCATTAACTTTGGTAGTTACTGGGTGGCGTGAGCCCTTCTTCTGTTCATTTATTGGTCCTCCTATTTTCTCGTTTCCTGCCAATGAATTTGTGCTATTATCCTTGGGTAATTTATCTTGCTTTCCTGGTGTCACTACTTTACTGTTGTTACTCTGGTCTCTAGTATTGGCTCGATTGTTTACAACAGTGCCCCCGGGATGTATAATGTTTGGATTGTCCCTTGCCTGCCTGGTTTTAGGCTGGTTAGATTTTGGAACCGCCCCCTTTGAGGTGGAAACAGGGGGGGCACACGTGTCTCGCTGCAAGATGTTATAGGCGGGTGGGTCATTTTTGCTATTAGATCCTCGATTGAGCCTACCCTGGCTACAATGTTAGAGATTTTTAAGGTGATGGGCCCCAATAGCGTAGAAAATAAAGTCTCTAATCTTCCCCAGAAATCTGATTCCCCCACCTCGATCAATCCCTCGCTGTGGGTTTATGCTTGTTCCCCTTGACTTGCCCTCACACTTATCCCCTCGGAGTCATACAGAGTTATGTACCTTATTCCGATATGACCAAGTACCCCTACCCTTGTGTTTATTTGTAGGCTGTTCTTTAATAATATGATTTTGTTTGCTTTTGGCTTTTTACCCTCGTGTTCTTACTTGGGGGCTTTCTTTGGTCGCCCTGTCTGATAAATCCGACACAGCAGGTGGGCGCACATCTAGTCCCTCCAAGTCTGCTGAGTCGTTAATTAGAAGAGGGGGCTCCTCACTTATAAGTGGCAAAAGCATGGTAGGTGTTAATGAAAGCCTGCTAACCATGGGAGGAGGATCGGGAGGCAGTTTGTCCATAGTTGATATAATCTCTTGGCTTTTGGCACCAGGGAACCCTGCATATGATGTCATAAGCATAGACTCGAAGGAGTTAGCAAGAGATACAGATGTATTTTCAGACTGTAGGGGCAGGGATATGTACCTGGGGGAAGTGAGAAGCGTTTCTCGGTGTTCTCGATGGCAGTAACAACTACCCCTATAGTTTTCTGCAGCATCTTATCTATGGCAGTTAAGCTAGGGAGCGGGGTGGTGGAGACTATTTTCTGCCTGCGAGTTTGACTGGTGTATTTTTACCCATTTTCCTAGATACGAATATAGACACAGGGTATAGGAATATATATATAGACCACAATGCTCCAATATATACCAGGAAGCAAGGCTAAAGCAGGGAGTTAGTTGCTGCTAACCGTTATTTACCGTTCATGTATGTCTTTGGGCAGATCTTTTAGTGTCCGGCCAAGAGGTGTGGCCCAGCCCAGCCACGTCCTGCCCCGAACGGCCACAGACGACCCGCCCTTTGCCCGCCCTTTGCCCGGGCTTTGCCCGGCTGCACCCGCACGCGTCCCGCGACGCGAGAGCTCTGAACTCCTTTTAGTGCGCCAGCTGGCGCGGAATCCTTGTGGGCGGGGTCAGCCGCGGGGAGTGCTGGGGGTTGAGGTCTCCCCCCTCGGCGGCCGCGCACGGATGGCAGGGTGCAGCGGCAGCGGGGGAGACCAGCCAAGACCCACCGAGTGTTTCCACGCGTCCCTCGCAGCCCTATCCCTCCACAGAAACACCACCACAAAGGCACCAGTCATAAGAAGGGTCCCAGGTAGGAAAAAGCTGGGTCCGTCGATAAGGAAGTTCTATTATTTAGATTCGCCCAACTCAAGTCAATTATTCCGCATTAATTAAAAATTATGAGATTTAATGTTACCTCTCTCACACTTCAGGTCAACAGCGAGACCCGAACTTACACTTATTTTCATTTCTGTTGTCAGGCCTCAGTTAATTGACATATTCAAGAAAGAAGTCTCAATTTTCTGTATCAATCTTTGCATTCACTCCTGCCATTCGGACCATGATCCCAATTGTTTTCAACCATTATTCTTATAAGCCAGAGCAACTGCGATGCCGTAGTCTATCTAATTTTATTCTTTAACTCATTGAAAGTTTCATTATTAGTAAGTTCATGGACACAGTGTAAAGAATAGAGAATTAGATGAGTAGAACCAAGAAAAAAGATTGTTTTACAACATCTGTGTCTACTAATATAGTGTTGTACTTAGTTCTCTGTCCAGGTTTAGCCCCATTTCTACAGTCTGTAATTTCTCTATCCACCAAGTCTCCTTGTGATGGAGACGCTGTGTCCTATCTCCACCCCTATGGTGGCTTTTTACATGATTTATACCCATAGATTCTTAAACTTGAAATATTCCTCTCAGTATGAAGTTCTGTAAAATGCTTCCCAAGAGGAGACTTCTCATCACATTTTCTAATAGCATTTAAATGTTCCTTGATCTTTCTTTTAAAGGTCAAATGGTTGGGGGCGTGGCTTGCTGACTGACAATGGCAGATGCGCAAGTCTGCTGCTCCACACCGGCCCGTAATAAATCCTGATCTCACAGAGCCTGGCAGGTGGGAAATACTCCCAGAAGTGTGGCCCTGGTCCGGGGGGAGGCCCGGTGTGTTTGAGAAGGTGAACCAGGAGCCCAGCAGCATATTCCAGGCTACAGTAGGGAAGGTGAGCTGCATTGTGAGCCAGGAGTTAAGATGGCCCCCGAGGTACGAGGGGCTGGGGCCCAGGCTGGAACCGGAACTCCCTCACTGAGCCCAGAGGAGAATGAGCCTGAGAGTTGCTGGAACCTGTATGGGTCACCTGTATCCACTGACCTGATGATACGAGAGCTCGGAGGGCAAAGTGAGAGGACCGGGCTCGTTGGCCGAAGCTCTCTGGAGCACTACAGGAGGCGAGGTTTGGCTAGTCGCATGGCAGAGCTTCCGATCGCCAATGGTGACTGGCAGCAGACTTGAGCCTGTTGTGAACGTATCTAGGACCCTAATTAAATATTCCCTATTTATGCCCTTATGTGGGTATAACAAATCATATCCTTATAAAGGCATAAGAATCATATCCATATTTAGTCATAGCCAATGCAGTCCAAATACGGCAAGGCTACTTCCCTAGACTCCAAGAAAGTACAACGCGTTCTTTAAACAAACCAAACCTCCAGCAGCCCGGGAATACCCCCTGCTTTTGTTTTGATTTGTCCTAGAACTCCTGAGAGTCCTAAAAGAACTGCCAGTTCTTAGTGACAGTTCTTAGTGACGTCTTATGTCCAACCTTACATCAAACTCGGCACCTTCCAGGTATAAATATACCAGCATTTGCCTTAAGCAACACACAGTGGTTTGGAGCAGAGTGGCTATCTACTTACCCAAAGCCCAGCTGATGCGAGTGCCGAAGGAAGCAGACCCTCCCATTTGACGCACTGAGAGAGACGCTGTCTTTTCTCCTGCCAAGAAATCCAGCTCCAGTGTTTCCAGTCACCCTTGCGGGTTGATGGGAGATCGAGTCCTGAGAAAGAGATACAAGACCTCCTTCATTCTAAAACCAAGGTACGGAGCTGATTAAACCCTTAGAGAATTCTTGATTCAGATTCTTGGCAAAACTAACTTAACTTAAACTGCAGCTCACTTACTCCTTCCCACGTACTAGGCTTAGGTTAGGTACGCCAGGGTAGGCGTATTTTATAAGCACCAGTTGAGTACGTTTAGTCAACTTTTTGTTATTTGCAATTGTAATAGCTCCAACTTTCCTACTGCGAGACCTATTGGCAACGCCAGTGCTTGTTTCACTGACTATGGATATTGTAACCTATGGCCGTTCAGCAACAGTCCGTTCGTTTTAGTCCACAGTTTCTTAAGATATTATAGCATAACAAATCTATACTTCAAGTTCAAGTTCAAAAAGCTTTATTCGGTTTGTTTTGTACAACCGTATATGCTGAACATATTTTAAAAAAGCACATAATAAAATAACAATACGTAATTCATCACTAGCTCAGGGGTATCATGTTCTGTTTACAAGGCAGTTTACAAAAAGTTATTCCACGAACCGTCTCTCCTAAGAACTTTAGTGCCGAGGGGAAGGACATAATTATATAAATATTTCAAAAGACTTGTTACATTAAATACTTTATATAAAAGTGCATGGTGCAAGAAAGTGACTTATGCAAATGTTTCCCCAAGTCAAAAAAGTATGTTTAAAGTGCATTGCTAATTAGCTTCTAAAACATGATCCTGCATTCTATTTGCAGCACAAAATAAAGTGACATATGCATAAGTGCAAAAATGCCAAAGGTGCAAAAGTGCAAGTATGAGAAGCAATATATACAATATCACAACATTCTCGATTTTCTGGCTGCCCTACATTTCAACAAATAGAGTGCAACATGGAAACAAATATCTGGGGTCTCAAGAGAGTAAATCAAATTCATTGCATCAGCTGTTAGACGAGAATTATATTTTAAAAGGATAGAGTTCAGATAACATTTCCGTAATGATGCATAAAATTTACAAAATAGTAGGAAATGGCAAGGACTCTGCTTAGAAATATTGTCGCAGGGGCATTTCATAGTAGAACCTACCCCTATCACGGGGAAGGACACAAGATGATGAACAATGCCCAACCTTAAACGTATTAAAACGAATCGATGTGAGGGTCTGGACACGTCAGCCAAATATGCTTGGAACCCACTTTTAAGTTTAAGTTTTCTGTAAAAAACAGAAGTCTTTTGGGTCCTAGTCAGCTTAGTTCGTTCTTCCCTCTTGTATAACAACAAGGATTCCTTTATTTCTTTCTTAGAAAAAGGTATTACAAAATCAGAATCCTTGTCAATTTTAAAATCAAACAGTATGTTGTACCAATGAATTATAAAACTTAGCCACGGGATGCGTGAACACTGATCTAGTTTAAGACAATCTCTAATAAGGGACTGCGTGAACACAGTTTCGCTCTTGTGCCAAATATAATGGCACAGGAGTAAGGGGCATAAGGCTGCCAAATATGTAGTTGAAGCCAGTTTCTTGGTGAATAAGATCAGTGGAAGCTGAGGCAGGAGCACACAGCAACCGTTTGAGGAAACTGTTCTCATCCCTTTGAATTTGGGCTGTGGTTGAATAACACTATAAACCTGCTCCATACAGAGCTGAAGAGACGCATCTTGCGTTATATATGGCAACCATGTCCCTGATTCTACGATCTCCCAATTTTGTGGCGAAGCGAAAGATTCCATTGGTATTCCTAATCCATTTATATCTGATGTTTTCTCGCTCACCCACCCACTTACGATTACCTTGGAAAGTGATACCTAAGTAACAAAAGGTACTAACATTCTGTATTGCGGTGCCATCCAAAAAGAAAGACCTCGATGACTTAATTTTTCCCTGCATATCATGGTATATGTCTTTGCTTTATTTATTAAAAGTTTCCTACCCTTGATAAAAAACATTAAAATCATCAATAATAGCTAGTAATTTTACACCCAATTAATTTAGTGGAAATAAGTAGTAACAGTCCACCCTTTGCTCTACCAGATGGAGAAGGTATAGCATTTAAGCAAAAGGATGTATAGCCTTCTACTTCGACAACATCTGTGCTCCAGGTTTCCTGCAGACAGATTATGTCTGTTCCATGAGTGATGAAGTCCTGCCAAAAAGGTGTGTCTAATTTTTTCCAGAGGCCTGCTATATTCCAAGTTACTAAAGTGTACCCTTTCTGAATTGGGATTTCTGTTCCTTGTGTAACAGTTAAAATTGAGTCACATAAATCTACTGCATCCGTAGGAAGTACGGATTTTGCTATAGGTAGGTTATCCAATTTGTCGTAATCTCCTGAACTCACGTTTACCATATTAAATTCTGTAACTTGTAATTGGGGGTTGCTTACAATTGCTCCCGTACTGGTTGGGTTATTAATCACCATAGGCTCTAACTCATATATAATGGGCACTCCTTGTGGTTTATTATGTCAATCATTCTCCTCTAGTCCAGACAGGTACTGAAATCTATTATACAAAGGGATGGGGAATTGCAATGGTCGTACTACTGATGGCACTGGTGCCCGGTTGGTATTAGGGTAGAAGGCCATACGATCTCGGCCTAAATTGTTCGACAGTAGATGTTTGTAAAAAAACCCCAGTGGTAATAAAGTTGTATTGAATTCAAAATTTGAAGGTGGTGGTGCACTGAATAGAGTTTCGTGTGCCCAGGTTGGTGACCTAAAATTAATTATCACAGTCTCCATCAAATATTTTTGGTGCTTCGCCTATCCATCCCACCCTTTGTGTAAGTATTATCTGGTCTGCACTTGATGAGGGATAACCACAGTTTTTTGTTAACCAGTTCAGGGTTTTATTTTTTAAAAGATTATGGGTTTCAAATTGCCCCTCCCGCAGCCTAGGTACATTGCATAAGACTGTGACATAAGCACCACATTCTGGTGGTAAATTTATAGTCGGTGGGATGTCATTAACTTTGGTAGTTACTGGGTGGCGTGAGCCCTTCTTCTGTTCATTTATTGGTCCTCCTATTTTCTCGTTTCCTGCCAATGAATTTGTGCTATTATCCTTGGGTAATTTATCTTGCTTTCCTGGTGTCACTACTTTACTGTTGTTACTCTGGTCTCTAGTATTGGCTCGATTGTTTACAACAGTGCCCCCGGGATGTATAATGTTTGGATTGTCCCTTGCCTGCCTGGTTTTAGGCTGGTTAGATTTTGGAACCGCCCCCTTTGAGGTGGAAACAGGGGGGGCACACGTGTCTCGCTGCAAGATGTTATAGGCGGGTGGGTCATTTTTGCTATTAGATCCTCGATTGAGCCTACCCTGGCTACAATGTTAGAGATTTTTAAGGTGATGGGCCCCAATAGCGTAGAAAATAAAGTCTCTAATCTTCCCCAGAAATCTGATTCCCCCACCTCGATCAATCCCTCGCTGTGGGTTTATGCTTGTTCCCCTTGACTTGCCCTCACACTTATCCCCTCGGAGTCATACAGAGTTATGTACCTTATTCCGATATGACCAAGTACCCCTACCCTTGTGTTTATTTGTAGGCTGTTCTTTAATAATATGATTTTGTTTGCTTTTGGCTTTTTACCCTCGTGTTCTTACTTGGGGGCTTTCTTTGGTCGCCCTGTCTGATAAATCCGACACAGCAGGTGGGCGCACATCTAGTCCCTCCAAGTCTGCTGAGTCGTTAATTAGAAGAGGGGGCTCCTCACTTATAAGTGGCAAAAGCATGGTAGGTGTTAATGAAAGCCTGCTAACCATGGGAGGAGGATCGGGAGGCAGTTTGTCCATAGTTGATATAATCTCTTGGCTTTTGGCACCAGGGAACCCTGCATATGAAGTCATAAGCATAGACTCGAAGGAGTTAGCAAGAGATACAGATGTATTTTCAGACTGTAGGGGCAGGGATATGTACCTGGGGGAAGTGAGAAGCGTTTCTCGGTGTTCTCGATGGCAGTAACAACTACCCCTATAGTTTTCTGCAGCATCTTATCTATGGCAGTTAAGCTAGGGAGCGGGGTGGTGGAGACTATTTTCTGCCTGCGAGTTTGACTGGTGTATTTTTACCCAATTTCCTAGATACGAATATAGACACAGGGTATAGGAATATATATATAGACCACAATGCTCCAATATATACCAGGAAGCAAGGCTAAAGCAGGGAGTTAGTTGCTGCTAACCGTTATTTACCGTTCATGTATGTCTTTGGGCAGATCTTTTAGTGTCCGGCCAAGAGGTGTGGCCCAGCCCAGCCACGTCCTGCCCCGAACGGCCACAGACGACCCGCCCTTTGCCCGCCCTTTGCCCGGGCTTTGCCCGGCTGCACCCGCACGCGTCCCGCGACGTGAGAGCTCTGAACTCCTTTTAGTGCGCCAGCTGGCGCGGAATCCTTGTGGGCGGGGTCAGCCGCGGGGAGTGCTGGGGGTTGAGGTCTCCCCCCTCGGCGGCCGCGCACGGATGGCAGGGTGCAGCGGCAGCGGGGGAGACCAGCCAAGACCCACCGAGTGTTTCCACGCGTCCCTCGCAGCCCTATCCCTCCACAGAAACACCACCACAAAGGCACCAGTCATAAGAAGGGTCCCAGGTAGGAAAAAGCTGGGTCCGTCGATAAGGAAGTTCTATTATTTAGATTCGCCCAACTCAAGTCAATTATTCCGCATTAATTAAAAATTATGAGATTTAATGTTACCTCTCTCACACTTCAGGTCAACAGCGAGACCCGAACTTACACTTATTTTCATTTCTGTTGTCAGGCCTCAGTTAATTGACATATTCAAGAAAGAAGTCTCAATTTTCTGTATCAATCTTTGCATTCACTCCTGCCATTCGGACCATGATCCCAATTGTTTTCAACCATTATTCTTATAAGCCAGAGCAACTGCGATGCCGTAGTCTATCTAATTTTATTCTTTAACTCATTGAAAGTTACATTATTAGTAAGTTCATGGACACAGTGTAAAGAATAGAGAATTAGATGAGTAGAACCAAGAAAAAAGATTGTTTTACAACATCTGTGTCTACTAATATAGTGTTGTACTTAGTTCTCTGTACAGGTTTAGCCCCATTTCTACAGTCTGTAATTTCTCTATCCACCAAGTCTCCTTGTGATGGAGACGCTGTGTCCTATCTCCACCCCTATGGTGGCTTTTTACATGATTTATACCCATAGATTCTTAAACTTGAAATATTCCTCTCAGTATGAAGTTCTGTAAAATGCTTCCCAAGAGGAGACTTCTCATCACATTTTCTAATAGCATTTAAATGTTCCTTGATCTTTCTTTTAAAGGTCAAATGGTTGGGGGCGTGGCTTGCTGACTGACAATGGCAGATGCGCGAGTCTGCTGCTCCACACCGGCCCGTAATAAATCCTGATCTCACAGAGCCTGGCAGGTGGGAAATACTCCCAGAAGTGTGGCCCTGGTCCGGGGGGAGGCCCGGTGTGTTTGAGAAGGTGAACCAGGAGCCCAGCAGCATATTCCAGGCTACAGTAGGGAAGGTGAGCTGCATTGTGAGCCAGGAGTTAAGATGGCCCCGAGGTACGAGGGGCTGGGGCCCAGGCTGGAACCGGAACTCCCTCACTGAGCCCAGAGGAGAATGAGCCTGAGAGTTGCTGGAACCTGTATGGGTCACCTGTATCCACTGACCTGATGATACGAGAGCTCGGAGGGCAAAGTGAGAGGACCGGGCTCGTTGGCCGAAGCTCTCTGGAGCACTACAGGAGGCGAGGTTTGGCTAGTCGCATGGCAGAGCTTCCGATCACCAATGGTGACTGGCAGCAGACTTGAGCCTGTTGTGAACGTATCTAGGACCCTAATTAAATATTCCCTATTTATGCCCTTATGTGGGTATAACAAATCATATCCTTATAAAGGCATAAGAATCATATCCATATTTAGTCATAGCCAATGCAGTCCAAATACGGCAAGGCTACTTCCCTAGACTCCAAGAAAGTACAACGCGTTCTTTAAACAAACCAAACCTCCAGCAGCCCGGGAATACCCCCTGCTTTTGTTTTGATTTGTCCTAGAACTCCTGAGAGTCCTAAAAGAACTGCCAGTTCTTAGTGACAGTTCTTAGTGACGTCTTATGTCCAACCTTACATCAAACTCGGCACCTTCCAGGTATAAATATACCAGCATTTGCCTTAAGCAACACACAGTGGTTTGGAGCAGAGTGGCTATCTACTTACCCAAAGCCCAGCTGATGCGAGTGCCGAAGGAAGCAGACCCTCCCATTTGACGCACTGAGAGAGACGCTGTCTTTTCTCCTGCCAAGAAATCCAGCTCCAGTGTTTCCAGTCACCCTTGCGGGTAGATGGGAGATCGAGTCCTGAGAAAGAGATACAAGACCTCCTTCATTCTAAAACCAAGGTACGGAGCTGATTAAACCCTTAGAGAATTCTTGATTCAGATTCTTGGCAAAACTAACTTAACTTAAACTGCAGCTCACTTACTCCTTCCTAGGCTTAGGTTAGGTACGCCAGGGTAGGCGTATTTTATAAGCACCAGTTGAGTACGTTTAGTCAACTTTTTGTTATTTGCAATTGTAATAGCTCCAACTTTCCTACTGCGAGACCTATTGGCAACGCCAGTGCTTGTTTCACTGACTATGGATATTGTAACCTATGGCCGTTCAGCAACAGTCCGTTCGTTTTAGTCCACAGTTTCTTAAGATATTATAGCATAACAAATCTATACTTCAAGTTCAAGTTCAAAAAGCTTTATTCGGTTTGTTTTGTACAACCGTATATGCTGAACATATTTTAAAAAAGCACATAATAAAATAACAATACGTAATTCATCACTAGCTCAGGGGTATCATGTTCTGTTTACAAGGCAGTTTACAAAAAGTTATTCCACGAACCGTCTCTCCTAAGAACTTTAGTGCCGAGGGGAAGGACATAATTATATAAATATTTCAAAAGACTTGTTACATTAAATACTTTATATAAAAGTGCATGGTGCAAGAAAGTGACTTATGCAAATGTTTCCCCAAGTCAAAAAAGTATGTTTAAAGTGCATTGCTAATTAGCTTCTAAAACATGATCCTGCATTCTATTTGCAGCACAAAATAAAGTGACATATGCATAAGTGCAAAAATGCCAAAGGTGCAAAAGTGCAAGTATGAGAAGCAATATATACAATATCACAACATTCTCGATTTTCTGGCTGCCCTACATTTCAACAAATAGAGTGCAACATGGAAACAAATATCTGGGCTCTCAAGAGAGTAAATCAAATTCATTGCATCAGCTGTTAGACGAGAATTATATTTTAAAAGGATAGAGTTCAGATAACATTTCCGTAATGATGCATAAAATTTACAAAATAGTAGGAAATGGCAAGGACTCTGCTTAGAAATATTGTCGCAGGGGCATTTCATAGTAGAACCTACCCCTATCACGGGGAAGGACACAAGATGATGAACAATGCCCAACCTTAAACGTATTAAAACGAATCGATGTGAGGGTCTGGACACGTCAGCCAAATATGCTTGGAACCCACTTTTAAGTTTAAGTTTTCTGTAAAAAACAGAAGTCTTTTGGGTCCTAGTCAGCTTAGTTCGTTCTTCCCTCTTGTATAACAACAAGGATTCCTTTATTTCTTTCTTAGAAAAAGGTATTACAAAATCAGAATCCTTGTCAATTTTAAAATCAAACAGTATGTTGTACCAATGAATTATAAAACTTAGCCACGGGATGCGTGAACACTGATCTAGTTTAAGACAATCTCTAATAAGGGACTGCGTGAACACAGTTTCGCTCTTGTGCCAAATATAATGGCACAGGAGTAAGGGGCATAAGGCTGCCAAATATGTAGTTGAAGCCAGTTTCTTGGTGAATAAGATCAGTGGAAGCTGAGGCAGGAGCACACAGCAACCGTTTGAGGAAACTGTTCTCATCCCTTTGAATTTGGGCTGTGGTTGAATAACACTATAAACCTGCTCCATACAGAGCTGAAGAGACGCATCTTGCGTTATATATGGCAACCATGTCCCTGATTCTACGATCTCCCAATTTTGTGGCGAAGCGAAAGATTCCATTGGTATTCCTAATCCATTTATATCTGATGTTTTCTCGCTCACCCACCCACTTACGATTACCTTGGAAAGTGATACCTAAGTAACAAAAGGTACTAACATTCTGTATTGCGGTGCCATCCAAAAAGAAAGACCTCGATGACTTAATTTTTCCCTGCATATCATGGTATATGTCTTTGCTTTATTTATTAAAAGTTTCCTACCCTTGATAAAAAACATTAAATTCATCAATAATAGCTAGTAATTTTACACCCAATTAATTTAGTGGAAATAAGTAGTAACAGTCCACCCTTTGCTCTACCAGATGGAGAAGGTATAGCATTTAAGCAAAAGGATGTATAGCCTTCTACTTCGACAACATCTGTGCTCCAGGTTTCCTGCAGACAGATTATGTCTGTTCCATGAGTGATGAAGTCCTGCCAAAAAGGTGTGTCTAATTTTTTCCAGAGGCCTGCTATATTCCAAGTTACTAAAGTGTACCCTTTCTGAATTGGGATTTCTGTTCCTTGTGTAACAGTTAAAATTGAGTCACATAAATCTACTGCATCCGTAGGAAGTACGGATTTTGCTATAGGTAGGTTATCCAATTTGTCGTAATCTCCTGAACTCACGTTTACCATATTAAATTCTGTAACTTGTAATTGGGGGTTGCTTACAATTGCTCCCGTACTGGTTGGGTTATTAATCACCATAGGCTCTAACTCATATATAATGGGCACTCCTTGTGGTTTATTATGTCAATCATTCTCCTCTAGTCCAGACAGGTACTGAAATCTATTATACAAAGGGATGGGGAATTGCAATGGTCGTACTACTGATGGCACTGGTGCCCGGTTGGTATTAGGGTAGAAGGCCATACGATCTCGGCCTAAATTGTTCGACAGTAGATGTTTGTAAAAAAACCCCAGTGGTAATAAAGTTGTATTGAATTCAAAATTTGAAGGTGGTGGTGCACTGAATAGAGTTTCGTGTGCCCAGGTTGGTGACCTAAAATTAATTATCACAGTCTCCATCAAATATTTTTGGTGCTTCGCCTATCCATCCCACCCTTTGTGTAAGTATTATCTGGTCTGCACTTGATGAGGGATAACCACAGTTTTTTGTTAACCAGTACAGGGTTTTATTTTTTAAAAGATTATGGGTTTCAAATTGCCCCTCCCGCAGCCTAGGTACATTGCATAAGACTGTGACATAAGCACCACATTCTGGTGGTAAATTTATAGTCGGTGGGATGTCATTAACTTTGGTAGTTACTGGGTGGCGTGAGCCCTTCTTCTGTTCATTTATTGGTCCTCGTATTTTCTCGTTTCCTGCCAATGAATTTGTGCTATTATCCTTGGGTAATTTATCTTGCTTTCCTGGTGTCACTACTTTACTGTTGTTACTCTGGTCTCTAGTATTGGCTCGATTGTTTACAACAGTGCCCCCGGGATGTATAATGTTTGGATTGTCCCTTGCCTGCCTGGTTTTAGGCTGGTTAGATTTTGGAACCGCCCCCTTTGAGGTGGAAACAGGGGGGGCACACATGTCTCGCTGCAAGATGTTATAGGCGGGTGGGTAATTTTTGCTATTAGATCCTCGATTGAGCCTACCCTGGCTACAATGTTAGAGATTTTTAAGGTGATGGGCCCCAATAGCGTAGAAAATAAAGTCTCTAATCTTCCCCAGAAATCTTATTCCCCCACCTCGATCAATCCCTCGCTGTGGGTTTATGCTTGTTCCCCTTGACTTGCCCTCACACTTATCCCCTCGGAGTCCTACAGAGTTATGTACCTTATTCCGATATGACCAAGTACCCCTACCCTTGTGTTTATTTGTAGGCTGTTCTTTAATAATATGATTTTGTTTGCTTTTGGCTTTTTACCCTCGTGTTCTTACTTGGGGGCTTTCTTTGGTCGCCCTGTCTGATAAATCCGACACAGCAGGTGGGCGCACATCTAGTCCCTCCAAGTCTGCTGAGTCGTTAATTAGAAGAGGGGGCTCCTCACTTATAAGTGGCAAAAGCATGGTAGGTGTTAATGAAAGCCTGCTAACCATGGGAGGAGGATCGGGAGGCAGTTTGTCCATAGTTGATATAATCTCTTGGCTTTTGGCACCAGGGAACCCTGCATATGAAGTCATAAGCATAGACTCGAAGGAGTTAGCAAGAGATACAGATATATTTTCAGACTGTAGGTGCAGGGATATGTACCTGGGGGAAGTGAGAGGCGTTTCTCGGTGTTCTCGATGGCAGTAACAACTACCCCTATAGTTTTCTGCAGCATCTTATCTATGGCAGTTAAGCTAGGGAGCGGGGTGGTGGAGACTATTTTCTGCCTGCGAGTTTGACTGGTGTATTTTTACCCATTTTCCTAGATACGAATATAGACACAGGGTATAGGAATATATATATAGACCACAATGCTCCAATATATACCAGGAAGCAAGGCTAAAGCAGGGAGTTAGTTGCTGCTAACCGTTATTTACCGTTCATGTATGTCTTTGGGCAGATCTTTTAGTGTCCGGCCAAGAGGTGTGGCCCAGCCCAGCCACGTCCTGCCCCGAACGGCCACAGACGACCCGCCCTTTGCCCACCCTTTGCCCGGGCTTTGCCCGGCTGCACCCGCACGCGTCCCACGACGCGAGAGCTCTGAACTCCTTTTAGTGCGCCAGCTGGCGCGGAATCCTTGTGGGCGGGGTCAGCCGCGGGGAGCGCTGGGGGTTGTGGTCTCCCCCCTCGGCGGCCGTGCACGGATGGCACGGTGAGCGGCGGCGGGGGAGACCAGCAAAGACCCACCGAGTGTTTCCACGCGTCCCTCGCAGCCCTGTCGCTCCACAGAAACACCACCACAAAGGCACCAGTCACAAGAAGGGTCCCAAGTAGGACAAAGCTGGGTCCGTTGATAAGGAAGTTCTATTATTTAGATTCGCCCGCACCTCAGCAGCTCTGACCTCATTTTAGTGCACCAGCTGGCACGGAATCCTTGTGGGCGGGGTCAGCCGCGGGGAGTGCTGGGGGTTGTGGTCTCCCCCCTCGGCGGCCGCGCACGGATGGCAGGGTGCAGCGGCAGCGGGGGAGACCAGCCAAGACCCACCGAGTGTTTCCACGCGTCCCTCGCAGCCCTATCGCTCCACAGAAACACCACCACAAAGGCACCAGTCACAAGAAGGGTCCCAGGTAGGAAAAAGCTGGGTCCGTTGATAAGGAAGTTCTATTATTTAGATTCGCCCAACTCAAGTCAATTATTCCGCATTAATTAAAAATTATGAGATTTAATGTTACCTCTCTCACACTTCAGGCCAACAGCGAGACCCGAACTTACACTTATTTTCATTTCTGTTGTCAGGCCTCAGTTAATTGACATATTCAAGAAAGAAGTCTCAATTTTCTGTATCAATCTTTGCATTCACTCCTGCCATTCGGACCATGATCCCAATTGTTTTCAACCATTATTCTTATAAGCCAGAGCAACTGCGATGCCGTAGTCTATCTAATTTTATTCTTTAACTCATTGAAAGTTACATTATTAGTAAGTTCATGGACACAGTGTAAAGAATAGAGAATTAGATGAGTAGAACCAAGAAAAAAGATTGTTTTACAACATCTGTGTCTACTAATATAGTGTTGTACTTAGTTCTCTGTCCAGGTTTAGCCCCATTTCTACAGTCTGTAATTTCTCTATCCACCAAGTCTCCTTGTGATGGAGACGCTGTGTCCTATCTCCACCCCTATGGTGGCTTTTTACATGATTTATACCCATAGATTCTTAAACTTGAAATATTCCTCTCAGTATGAAGTTCTGTAAAATGCTTCCCAATAGGAGACTTCTCATCACATTTTCTAATAGCATTTAAATGTTCCTTGATCTTTCTTTTAAAGGTCAAATGGTTGGGGGCGTGGCTTGCTGACTGACAATGGCAGATGCGCGAGTCTGCTGCTCCACACCGGCCCGTAATAAATCCTGATCTCACAGAGCCTGGCAGGTGGGAAATACTCCCAGAAGTGTGGCCCTGGTCCGGGGGGAGGCCCGGTGTGTTTGAGAGGTGAACCAGGAGCCCAGCGGCATATTCCAGGCTACAGTAGGGAAGGTGAGCTGCATTGTGAGCCAGGAGTTAAGATGGCCCCCGAGGTACGAGGGGCTGGGGCCCAGGCTGGAACCGGAACTCCCTCACTGAGCCCAGAGGAAAATGAGCCTGAGAGTTGCTGGAACCTGTATGGGTCACCTGTATCCACTGACCTGATGATACGAGAGCTCGGAGGGCAAAGTGAGAGGACCGGGCTCGTTGGCCGAAGCTCTCTGGAGCACTACAGGAGGCGAGGTTTGGCTAGTCGCATGGCAGAGCTTCCGATCGCCAATGGTGACTGGCAGCAGACTTGAGCCTGTTGTGAACGTATCTAGGACCCTAATTAAATATTCCCTATTTATGCCCTTATGTGGGTATAACAAATCATATCCTTATAAAGGCATAAGAATCATATCCATATTTAGTCATAGCCAATGCAGTCCAAATACGGCAAGGCTACTTCCCTAGACTCCAAGAAAGTACAACGCGTTCTTTAAACAAACCAAACCTCCAGCAGCCCGGGAATACCCCCTGCTTTTGTTTTGATTTGTCCTAGAACTCCTGAGAGTCCTAAAAGAACTGCCAGTTCTTAGTGACAGTTCTTAGTGACGTCTTATGTCCAACCTTACATCAAACTCGGCACCTTCCAGGTATAAATATACCAGCATTTGCCTTAAGCAACACACAGTGGTTTGGAGCAGAGTGGCTATCTACTTACCCAAAGCCCAGCTGATGCGAGTGCCGAAGGAAGCAGACCCTCCCATTTGACGCACTGAGAGAGACGCTGTCTTTTCTCCTGCCAAGAAATCCAGCTCCAGTGTTTCCAGTCACCCTTGCGGGTTGATGGGAGATCGAGTCCTGAGAAAGAGATACAAGACCTCCTTCATTCTAAAACCAAGGTACGGAGCTGATTAAACCCTTAGAGAATTCTTGATTCAGATTCTTGGCAAAACTAACTTAACTTAAACTGCAGCTCACTTACTCCTTCCCACGTACTAGGCTTAGGTTAGGTACGCCAGGGTAGGCGTATTTTATAAGCACCAGTTGAGTACGTTTAGTCAACTTTTATCATTGTATGTAACTGTATATATTTTATCCGTTTTAAGTATCATATGGCTCGGAAACTATATAAATGCTTTTACAGTATTATTTCATAATACTCCTTTTACTGTACGCACTTTACTTTATGATAAGTATTGCAATTGTGGCAATTCATTTCTCTTGCATGAGAAAGAAGACTGCTCAATAAATAACAACTTTTATTGAAAACGGCCGTCTCTCTATTTCTCTACACTCTGGTGAAACAAAGCATGCACAATTGACTGAGTGAAATAGCTATCTATTGTTTTCACACGATTCTGGAGATATACTCCTTATTCTGGAGGGAGCAAAGTTGTCATGTTTATGCGGTTGTCAGAAACTAATCCCTTCTTGTCTAATCAGGAAAGTTAACTCCTTCCTATTAATTCGGAATGTTTCTAGTGACCTCTGAGCTAGCTGGCATACCTAATTAAGTCTAACATATTCAGTAGAGACCTAGTCGACCTCAGTCCTACGTCTAAACTGCAGTTTATGTTATTCCAATGCGCAGAGCCTATTGGGAATATAGGAACTACACTACATGGCGCCCAACGTTTGGTAAGGCGATAATCTAACGCAAGATACTAGAGTAACTCAGTTGTGCTTTTCACGCAGACCCCTTTTCCCGTAAAAACTCCAATAGACGTCTGGAGTGGGTAAAAGGTTAATATCCGCCAGAACTTAGTAGGAAGAGATTCCTATGTATTACTTTTTGGTTTAGTCAACGTTGAAGGATACAGTGTTCCAAAATATTGTGCACCTAATTTTTGTTTCCTTGAAACTTGATCTGCAAACTTTCAGTCAGTAAAATGTCAGAAAGTGACGACGAAAGGGAGAGAGCTAGACTAGCAGCTCAACTCGTAATGGATGACACAACTATCCAAAATGACGACCCGAATGCTATAATCATCCCGGTCAATATAAGAAAAACTATAACTATAAAACTTATGGAAAATGGAGTAACATCAAGAGGTGGTACAGTTGTATTTGTGGTAGAGCTCATGAATATCGGCAGACAGAGGTATTCTATTCCTGGATAACTTTTCCAGCAGCACATGCTGTAACACACGAGTTCCACTACTACAAAATAGAGGAATCTCCAGAGGAATACTCTCCTTTCGAGGAAGTTGAAATTCCACTAACATACCAAGAGCACCTGCTCTGGTTTAATGGTGCCCTAAAACATCAAACTCACATTACCAGGCTCGGTCCACTAGGTAGACCAGGAGCCACATGGCCGGTTCTAGCCAGCTACACACCACACCCCGACATTGAAAAAATGTCAAGCGAAGAACTTTTAGTTCAACTAAAACCACTAATTAAAATACATAGACAATTGGTCCAATAGGTCATGCGGGCTTCAACAGTCCAACCTGCAATTAAAATTCCACAAAACACCCCGCAACAGGGGAACACAAATAAAATTACACACATAATATACAATCATGTATTGGTAAAGTACCCGCAAAACGGGAACAAATTCCATTCTGGTTAGCTCAAAAAATCACTCAAATAGAGGCAGTATTTCCTGATATTACCCCTCACGAAAAACACAGAATCCTGACTATCTGTCTCCCAATGGGGATCGCACCACATGTGGGGGACTGTGACACTTGAGGCACAGTCTTTGCTTCTATCTACACAAAAACACATGGTGTTCCGTCTATGGCGGTTATACCAGATGTACTAAGACAGATTCAAAATGAATACAGTCCAGAACCTGCTTTAACTCTAGGTATGAAATTACTGAAAGACTTTAAGCAGGTCTCGGCTATATTACTAGCCAACATAAAAGGAGAAGCAGCATCTGTGGTGATCCGCCCAAAATGGAAAGAAACAGACATAGCAGAACAACCTTTTGAACTTGCCAGAATAATTGAAAAATCCTATGAAGAATTAGGTAGAGATAGCTTGGGTGGTAAACCAGTAAAACCCCAACTAACTGAAAATCCTGAAAAAACTTTCATTAAAAATAATCTCAACTCTCAAAAGAAGAAGTGGGAGCGTAATGAACAAACCTCTCCCAGAGAAAAACAGTTTCAGTCCAGAGGAAGGTCTCCCCAACGAAGGGATAGATCTCCAGAAGGAGGAGGCAAGTCTCCCCAAAGGGAGCCCTCTGAAAAAAGATACAACCTTAGAAATAGGGACAATTTGAGAAAACCTGACAGATATCAAGAAATTGATACACGTCCTTCTTGATCTTTTCAGACTTCCTCACAGAAATCGGAAAGAAGAGGACGGTCAGAACATAAAGAAGAGCACGTCAAGTCCAAAGACAAGGAACCTGCTCATCAAAGTAAAAAACTACAATTTCCCAGAAAGAAGGTAGCCATTATTAAAGTAAAACATGCCGAGAATTCTGAGGACACAACTGAAAAACGGAGAGTGGGTCCAGACAATGCTAGACAGCGCAGCAGAAGTGACCATAGCTCGCAAGATCCTGATTAATCTTCTGGAGACAGTGGACACGAATGAATACATTCAAGTGGAAACTGCAGAAACCCGAGTTAGCGTGCCCCATAAACTATATGAAATAACATTATGTATAGAGGGAGATAAAACTAGGAAAATAAAAGTTCTCTTTTGGGAGAATCTATCTAAAGGCTATGATATCCTTCTAGCAGAGAAAAACGGGCCACCAGAGTTTGTCAAGGAGTGCCCACATGGCGAAGAAATGATTATGCCTGCCTTCTCAAATCACATTCCAATTCATAAAAAATACACATTTGCTAGAAAATGGGCAGTGGCCCAAGCCCCTGCATTATATAAAAATCATGTAGGATGGGATGAGGATTCTCCTCACCATAAAATCCAGTTAAAAAATCAACCTACTGCACAGAGGCAGTATCCTGTTAAGCAAGAAGCTAAAAAACAAGTATGAGAAATTTTAGATCAACTTGAATATCAGGGAGTGATTGAAACATGCACCTCACAAATGAACAATCCTTTGTTTCCTGTCTCCAAGCCAGACAATTCATATCGTCTAGTTTTGGACTACAGACACCTAAACTCCTGCTGTAAAACTTTTGCAGTACAAAACTCACACAGTGCAGCACTAATGAATAATATAGTTCGCAAGAAATATAAAACAACATATATTTCAAATGGTTTCTTCTGTCAAAACATAGTAACTGAAAGCAGATATTTGACCGCTTTCTCCAGCATGGTGACCCAAAACAATTTTGTCGTCTCCCACAGGGATTCAAAAACAGCCCAGGATTATTTTCAGCCAGAGTAACAGAGTTACTACAAATATATGATGATGAGGCATTATCTTATGTTGATGACATTTATCTTACAGACGATGACCTGGAGACTCACTTGAAAAGAGTGAACACCATCATACTTGGGTTCGCATCTGATGGGTACAAATTTAACTTTAAAAAATCACGAATTGCCCATCTAACTGTCCTATTTTTAGGATATGAATTATCAAGTGAAGGCAAAAGCCTAGCAGACAACTTCTTAGAGAAGTGTGCAGTACTCCAAGCTCCAAAAACACTGAAAAACTTATAATCAATTCTAGGTTTCCTGAATTTCGGAAGAACATACATTCTAAATTATGCAGAGAGGGTTAAACCTCTCTATGAACTAATAAAACCTGATTTTAAACCAATTAAGTGGACTCAAAAACATACAGAAATTTTAAGAGCATTACAGACAGACATGTTAACTAAAACAAAACTGATGCAAACAAAGTTCCGTTTGCTCAAATCCCTAGAGTGGGGGATAGAGCAATTCCAAACACGGAACACAGGTTAGGACTAATTTTAGCGGCACATGAAGGGCTCGCTTCTGCACATGCTGGTGTTTCCGCCACAGTATCATTATTAAAACAGAGATATTGGTGGCCACGCATGAGAAAACAGACTAGGAACTATGTTCTAGAATGTGAAATATGCCAACAAATGAAAGTATCAACAGTGAAAAGACCAGCGGAGACGCCCTTCTAATCTCAGACAAACCATTAGCATGTGTTTACCTGGACCACTGTGGTCCCTTACAAAGGGATGGCAACTATAAATATATCATGATCGCAGTGGATTCCTGCACGAGATTCATTTGGATGTGGCCCCAGCGCTCGGCTGACGCCAGAACTGTTATAAAAGATTTGCTAGTCTTTATCGGCACATACGCAATTGGCATGCTACATTCTGACCAGGGTCCTGCGTTTAGCTCTCGGGCTTACAAGGAGGCCATGGCCAGCATGGGCATTGCATTGCGGTATTCTAGTCCATTCCATCCCGAGGGAAATGCGGTAGTGGTGAGAAAAAAACGTGACATAAAGCAATCTATAACAGCGAGGATATTAGGTTCGGGTGACGGGTGGGTCAAACATCTAATAAGTGTACAACTTAGTCTTAATAACATGCCAAGAAATTCTCTAGGAGGTATTAGTCCGTACGAACTATTGTTTGGTACTAGAATGATCATCCAGGATCTGGATTGTCAGACTTCAGTGGTGAAACAAAAAACCTTTGATATCAAAGATCGTTTGGCTGTTTTACAGGACTTGAATGAAACAAGAAAAAGTCTAAGTAACGAAAAGCTAAAGCCAACAACCACTGAAGAAAAACCACCTGTCCCAGCAAGACCTATCTGGATTCCAAAGATTGGGGATCTGGTCAGAGAAAAAATCACGGTGAAGAAGGAATTTGGGCCTTCTTACAGAAAAGCAGTACCTGTCTTAGCTGTCAGCGGAACAAGATCAGTAGTACTACCGCCCCTTGCTGGTAAAAAGGAGAACCGAGTTGTATCAATCAACCTGGTGAAACCACAACCATGTGGCCAATAATAAGTAGTAGGCCCAGTGGACTCCCAAGAAATAGCAGAAGACCAAATCTTGCTACAATCCAAGAGGTTCAAACTGAGAGACTAATCACATTTGATAAATCTGCAGTGAATAAAAAAGGACTATGCAACAAAGCCATGGAACGTGTGCCTCTTGAAACCCAAATTGCAACAGTTTATCAAGAAACACCTGTCTACAACGATGTAGCCTCTGACTATACAAATGTAACAAAAGAAAATCCAAAGATCAATGAAAATCCGGAAGCAATTCCAGCAATTGACAGAACTGCATCTGGCTACTTTATCAACTTTGATGACTTTTCCGATGATCCAAGTGAACATGGAGACAAGCCAGCAACCAAAAACTTTCAAAGAAAAAAATTACAGAGCTCTTTCATCAACTGAGAGAAACATATCTATTTTCACCATGGATTAAATTATGGATTGTGTTAGGTGTATTTTTCTTCCTTCTGTGGCTCATCTTGGTTTTAAGTTTGGGTAGATTTATTGATGGAAAATATAGTACAATGGACACAGCAAGTCAGAACATCAACTTGGTCCTGAAACCACACAGATCTTCTCATATCGAAAAAAGAGAACTATCATCAGTGAACATCACAGCCATCCCTATACCTGGTGGTATAGCATGGGACAAAACTGACTATGAAATCTATGGCCCGGTTGAGCTCTTGAAAAATCCACACCAATTCAAGATCTCCTTAAGTGACTTTGTATCACCTAGTACTTTCTCTGATAATTGGGACTTTGAAAATATTAATAATATGATGTTAGATTTAGAAATGTCAGCAACATTTACAGAACATGATTATTTACAGGGTTCATCGAATTATGAGGAAATGTATTGCTTCAATCACTTTGGGCATCTTATCTGCATAAATCTGCTAATCCTAGAAATGTTTTCAGGTATAATCAGTGGGAACATTGTCCAACTCCGCCAAAAGGCAGTTCAAAAACATTTTATGAAAAATTCCCATACTTCTCAGGGTTTAATATCACTAATCCAGAAACGTTTTATTTCAAAATGTTAAATATGACAGGAATGAAAAACATGTTGACAAATACTAAACTGATTTACTCTGAAAAATTTTATGAAAAAATGCCTGCATTTGGTTTTGAATTTTGGAAAAATAACATTGAGACAAAAACCATTGGGGGTACAAAAGAGTGGCAGGTACAAGGTTTAGAATCATTGTTTAGAGCCTGCATGATCCCAGAACAAATAATGTTCCTGAATGCAACCATTCAACAAACAACCTGTCTTGGTCTAGCCAAGATAAAAGATTTAAACAACCCGTCTATACCAAAGCCTACGCCTTATAGAAACACCACTACAGATGAGGGGTTAGACGTGTCCTATATTTTCAAACAAAACAGAACAATTCCTGATTGGAACAAATGGTTGATATGGCCCACAGACACTAATAACTGTCAAGATAGATTCCTGAACAAAATACAGGGGTTCAAACAGAACAGGCCAGACCCAAGATATTCCCAAAGACAACATCCGGGGATAGTTACAACATATAGTATAGGAAAACTGCCTCGATTGGCTACAGAGATCCACACTTCCCGAAATTAAGCAACACTTAACTTTACTTAAAGAAGGTGCTGACTTGCGAGATTTCATAATGGGACCTCGCAAACAGCGTCAAAAACGTTTCATATACGCTGGTATATACGCAGCTTACAATGAAGCTTGGAAAGTATCACAAATTGAAACTGCATAAAAAATACGGGAAATTGATTGTATTAATTTGGAAAAATCACTTTCTGTAGTGGACAATGGGTTAACGACTCTGTCCTCCAGAATTTATTCACTGGACAGCATTGTATCATCTGCTATTGATATAATAGTAAAGGATATGCTAATGTTACAACATGGCCAGTACCAATTATGTTCTATTGTACAGCTAGGCTGGACGTTACAAAACCTCCGTTCAGGCTATGTGCCATGGCGTCTAATCAACACAACGTCATTATTTTCTATCTTTAACCTTACTGATAGACAAATCTCGTTGGCACAAAAAGGAGCAGACTATACGGTGCTGAGCATTGAAAAACTAGAAAGATTACCATTGACAATGTCAGAAAGACTTGTCATTGAATGGATAATACATGGCACCATTACAATCCTGATAACAACATTTCAGTTTCGATACTGCCAAAAGTATATACCAGCAGGCATGTATGAAAGGTTAGGTAAAGGATACATCAAGTCAACCTGGAATTTGCCTTATACACATAGATGTTATAGTGAGGGGAAAAAAGAGGTATTTCTTAGTGGTAACAACTGTAAAAAATCACTAAGCGGTAACTTCTGTGTCAAGGTATTAACTTGCATGGAGCCTGCGAAGGTTCATCAAACAACCTTTCATGTCATCTGCACGGCACCCCTGCTACACAGATAGAGCCCTTTTTTAGACAACTTTCCAACGGTAGCTATGTTATAATAAGTGACCACAGCTGTTGTGGCATGATGCCAGGAAAAGCCTATCTCGTGAGCGTTACTTCCAGTGTCATTTGTTGTATGCAAGTATTGTATCCAAACAGCAATCCAGACATGGAGGCAGCAATATGGACTTCTGTGAATATCTCTTCTATTCGAATTGATACTTTAAGCAGAATGAAGTCTATTCTTTTACAAACAACTGTGCCTTTAACCTCGTCCAAAGACACGTATGACCTGCAAGTTGCAAGGACAGCGGCAGAGATACATACCCTATTATCGATAAATTGCCCCGTGCATTTCGTAGAAATGTTAAGCCAAATCTTAAACATGTCAGATACCAGTGGCATCGCACATGTATTTAAGACAATGTTTTTGGGACTGTTAGCACCCTTTGAAACCGTTCTGGGCATCTTCCCGAATTTTGTGCATTCTTTTTTCGGCGCCTGCCTCTTATTTTGGGACTCGTAGCAGGAATTTTATTTTTGTTCCTTCTGCTCTGATATGGCAAGCCAAGTCACAGACAAAACTCAGGCTACGATGGAAGATACGATCCTAGCAATACGATACCGAGACGGTATCACTAAGGTCCTCGGATTGGCCCGGCTAAGAGATCTGAATACTACCTGGTTTCTTTCATTCAGACCAATCTGGCAAAATTGCATCTTACCTGTGCTTCGATGTCTGCTATGCAGAGAAGAATGCGAGTTGGATGTCTGTCTGAAGCAATGAGGTAAGGAAGAAGCTGGAAACACCGCGTTGGGTGATTTAAGATGGTTTATTAGTTATCTTGAGAAGGAGAGTACAAGAGCCCACGCCAACCGCTGCACAGGTACACATGGAATCTAAGTAGGAAAGATTCCAAGTTCCAGTGCATGCGGCCAGCGCGAGGAGACACACGAGGATACAACACATCCTCCTTTCTAGAAAAGAAAAGAAAACATAATAACACAAAAATGCATACATGAATTACAATGAATAAAATTGAACATAACAATAAGAAAAAAAATGCAATCATTTACCAACGTTGTAGTCTTTGTGCCAAGTAGGGGGCTTTCTTAAACGGGGACTAGCCATCATGCGAGAAGTAATGGGAACAGACAGGTGCGGATGAGCAGATGTAGGAGAATGACTAGACTTGGAAAAAAGGGCGGTTCCTGATTGGTTATGGGAGGCAGCAACATTAGAGGATGACGGCCTCATACACAGAGACGGAACCTTGACCACCTTGGAGAGGCTCCACACATTACCATCCGACAATTCCACGACCTGTCTACCCACTCTAACAACTAGCAAAGGATCAGAGAAGTGCGACATTCCAGATCTAATAAAACCAGACTTTCTCACACGTACCCAATCACCAACCTTGCACGGATTAATGGTATTAGGACAAACCAATGAAGAATCACGTTTCCTGTATTTACCCTCAACAAGATCTCTCATCCAGAGTTGGCTCATATTACACACACCCTTTCTCCCCCGCATTTTTTCAAAAGGGGACAAATCACCGTCAGACTTAGGAGTGTTCCTATAACTCCACAAAAGTTTCCTAACAGCATCGTAGCAATTCTCACCGTTGCACACAGCAAGTTGTAAACCTTCCTTAAGCACCCTGATCCATCTTTCTACCATGCCGTTACCTTGAGGGTAATATACTGAAGAACGTTTGTGCAAAATACCATGGTTGCAACAAAAAGACTTCATTTCCGTAGAAGTGAACTGTGTGCCATTATCTGATAAGATGGAAGTGGGGAAACCTTCTTTCTCAAAAATTGAACTTAGAAAATCGATAATGATTCTAGAAGAGACATGGGGAACAAATTTCACCTCAGGCCAACTGGAGAACTGGTCTATCAAAACAATGGCATAGACAGGACTACGACCTAAGCTCATCGGGCCAGCAATATCTATAGAAACACATTCCCAGGGCCTAGAAGGTCTAGAGACAGAATCATGTTGGTACTTTACGGGTTTCTGAGATTTGTCACTCACACAACACTCAACACAAGATCTTACCTTTTTCTCAATAAACCTATCGACACCTGGCCACCAAAATTCGCTTCTTATTCTCCTTTTCATGCTGGACATGCCCGGGTGACCCTCATGAGCCATGTCTAAAACAGTGTCTCTTAGGCCATGCGGCACAACCAAGAGCAGACCCCTCAACAAAGTTTCATCTTGGATGGATAAGTCTTGAGCTACATGGAAGTAAGGTAAAATACTGGGAGACAAATTGGTTTTGGAAGGCCAACCATTTTTAACAAAAGACAAAACATCTAAGTAATCACGATCATCAGCACATGCAAGAGACCAATCATCTTCACGGATGCAACCATTGGACACCTCACAAATTGACACAACTTTATCAGGATCATCATCAGGAGCAACGTGGTTATCATCTTCTACAGGTAGCCTGGAGAGGAAGTCAGCAAGAATATTTTTCGCTCCTGGGATGTACTCAACTGAGAAATGAAAATCTTGTAGTTTATATTGCCACCTTGCAATTCTGGAAGTGGCTTTACCACAACCTTTAGTTGTAAAAAGATCCACAAGGGGACGATGGTCAGAGCGTACAACAAAATCAGTACCATATACATATCTGTGGAAATATTCAATTCCCCACCGACAAGCCAAAGTTTCTTTTTCTAAGGTAGAATATTTTGTCTCAGCGCCACGTAACGGTCTTGATGCAAAAGCAATGGTAACAAAGCCACATTTTTGCTTCTGCATCAACACCGCACCAACGCCAACATTACTAGCATCAGTGACAATAAATGATTTGCAATTGGGGTCAAAAGGGGATAAAGCAGGAGCAGAAATAATGCACTTCTTTACAAAATCAAATTGATCTTTGCAATTGGCATCCCAAATGAATTGTTGTTGGTTTTTCATCAACTTCCTTAAGTGAGATGTATTGTCAGAAAAGGAAGGGATGAACTTTGCATAATATTCGGCTAAACCAAGAAAGGATCTGAGCTGATCCTTGTTGACTGGTTCGGGGACATTCTCAATAGCCTTAACTAAACTCAACTTGGGGGAGATACCTTTTTTGCTGATGGAATGGCCTAGGTAATCTACAGAGTCTCTGCCAAATTTACACTTTTCTTTGGTAAGAGTAAGACCATTGTCTTGTAAGATCAACAAAACTTTAAATACAATTTCAGAATGTTCACACTCATCTTTGCCGAAAACCAATATATCGTCCTGAAAATATAATACATTAGAAACATTTTTGAACATATTGTGCATGACACGTTGAAACACTGAGGACGCGGATACTAAGCCGAAAGGCATCCTCTTATACCTGTAAGCGCCTTCAGTGGTTATGAAAGACGTAAGATGTTTACTATCCTCGTGAAGGGCTATCTGATGATATACGTTAGATAATTCCAATGTGGTGAAGATAGATGCATCCTTAAGTTTGGAGAACATTTCCCCAATATTGGGTAGAGGATGCCTATCAACCCACACATTAGAGTTTAAATCGCGCATATCAACACAAAGACGAATTTTCCCATTAGGTTTGTGGGCAACCACTACAGGAGAAAGCCACTCAGAGGATTCAATTTCCTCAATTACATCCAGGTCACATAATCTCTGAAGTTCTTTTTTAACAGATTCTCTTAAAGCCAAGGGAATATTGCGTACCTTATGTACCTTGGGAACAGCATTATGTGTAAGAATGATTTTATGTTTAAACTTTTTTAGCAAACCCAAATTGGAGGAAAAAACCTGTGGAAAAAGTGTTTCCCATTTGTTGTCAGAAGACACATCAACAGAATTGATAAAATCAGAATACCCCAGAACTTGATCAGGATGGTTGGGATCAAGTTTCATCATTAACTCTCTTTGTTGTGGCCAACCCAACAAACATGACCCATCTTTGGCAACATAGACTTTAGCAGGAATAGATTTGCCCTTGAAGGATAAAGTGGAGTGAAAGTACCCAAACACCTCAATAGGTTTTTTACCATAACCCCGTAGTCTAATGTCAGAAGGAAATAAGGATATAACATCAGGAAATTCTTTCAACAAAACATCGTCACCAATCAAAGTGTATTTTGCACCAGAGTCTGCCATGACTTTTATAGATTTGGAACCAATCTGTAGCATACAGAAAGGTGAATCCTTTTTTTCCTCTCCTACTTCATATACGGTGCATATATCATCATAGACATCATCATCCATGTCCACGGATTGAACTTCGGAATATCTGGAGCGTCTAGGATCTAGGGAAAAGTTTTTTGACTTGTTGCGACTTTTGCACATTCTAGCAAAATGACCTCTAGATTTACAATAGTTGCAGAATTGTCCGATTGCAGGACACCTTTTATCAGTTGCAACGTGGCCGGGAAAACCGCATTTGAAACAAACTACTTCTTTTCTAAAGCCTTGATATGATGAAGAAGGAAACGTCGGTTTGTTGAAAATAGACTCAGTTTGATTTTTCTTGATGGTTTGAACTACGGAAACGTTAGGTTTATCCAAAGAAAATTCTTTTGTTTTTTTATTGGACAATTCTTTGATACCTAACTTCATATCTTCAAAACGGTGTGCAATGTCAAGGGCTTTAGAAAGAGATAAATCCTTTGCATCGAGTAATTTTTCTTGAAGTTTTACATCAGAGACGTTATGTACAAGCTGGTCTCTCACCATTTGATCATGAAATTGTTGGTAGTTACATTTGGCAGCCAGAATTCTTAAGTCTTTGACAAAAGAATCAATGGGTTCAATGGGAAGTTGTTGTCTACTTAGAAACTTATGACGTGCCACAACTTCGTTAACTTTATTGATAAACTGTTTATCGAGTTGCATGATGGCATTTTCATAAACATCAGTCTCTTCCTCAGAGGAATTGTCCAAAGTTAGAGGAGGAAGGTGAGAAAGAACTTGTCTTCCTTCAGCACCCAGAGAATGTTTGAGAATAGCAAGTTTGCGTTTATCAGTGTAATTCTCCCCACCAATGGCTTCCAGATAAGCCTCAAAACCTTCACGTCATTGTTTCCACTCTAATGGAGGTTCACCTGGACTTGCTAGGAATGGTGGAAGAGCATTGAAACTCTCCATTGTAATTGACAAAAAATATTCTCAGAAATAAAATGATGTCATAAACAATCTTGAAAATAGTCTGGACTAGAATCAATTCTTTTAACAAAAAGAAGATTATTGTGAGGTAACAGCAGTTCTTTATTGAGAAGAACAAAAGATTTTGCAGGAGAGCAGCTTTGTGATGTCACAAAAGCGAGTGATGTTTGCTTGTGCTGACGCTTCCTTTGTGATGTAGAATGGAATGTAGAGAACGAGCGTATGCGCATGCACTTAATCGCGCGAGGGATAGTGTTCTTGGCGCGTGACAATGCGCATGCGCTAACACGCGCAATAGAAAGTAACAGCGATATGGCAAAATTGAATAAAAAGGATCAGGGTCTCACCGCTTAACCGGAAAGAGCGGGATTTTCAGGAACAAATTAATAAGACGGTGATGAAGCTCCGGCGAAGTAGAAGGTGAAAATTCAGCTTTCGAGTTCAACAACGGTAATCTTGATCCGGAGATCCCGGGGCTGTGGGCTCCCAAATCGCTTGAGTTTGCTTCTCCCTCGTCGCCAGTGAAGCAATGAGGTAAGGAAGAAGCTGGAAACACAGCGTTGGGTGATTTAAGATGGTTTATTAGTTATCTTGAGAAGGAGAGTATGAGAGCCCACGCCAACCGCTGCACAGGTACACATGGAATCTAAGTAGGAAAGATTCCAAGTTCCAGTGCATGCGGCCAGCGCGAGGAGACACACGAGGATACAACACTGTCTTACACTACCATCAGCAGTACCAATGGATATCGATGCTTTGCCTGGTCCGGTAACAACTCATGCAACGTGTTGTCCCCAGCGGCTACCCATTCTGATGACGGCATTCGTTGAGACTTCACCATTACGATTAGGTGGCGGTGAAGTACGAGATCAAAGCGGCACCACACAGGTACAGCCTTCCATGACCATTGCTGATCTGTTCACTGATGATGGCAATGCATCGCATATATGCACTATTTCTGATTTTTCAGCGTTGGCCCAACTTTCACCTACTGTTGTAGACAAATTTTTTGCTGACCTATCTGAGGTAATGTTCTCCCCTAACAACAGGAATAATATTTGAAATAGCGAGCACACAGCGTTCCCTGAACTCTGAATTCGGCCTTCAGTTTTTATAAACAACACTGCTGAAAACATTTGGAACTATTTTTTCCCATGAAAGCGAAATTATTTTTTCCCAATTTCCAAAATATTTACTTTTTTTGGCACATGGTACTTCTATTTTTAGAGACTCTAGAGACAATATTTTGAATCAGCCTCTAGCACATGTACAATCTTGTATAAATATGTGATGAAATGGTCTTGACCTTTTTCTTCTGTATTAAGAGCCATTTCATAAATGTAATTTTCGTGATTCATTCAGTCAAACCTTCTAAATGAACAAAATTTTATCTGAATGATACTACTGCTTGAAAGCGTACAGTATAATACTAATTTTCGTGTATCTATACAATTTCAAATGCATTTGATGTATTTTGGGGTGAGCTGGAAAACACATGCATACTTATATGTTTATATATTGCTTAGTATTTAGTAATGATGGACATTATACGTGGAGTGGATGTTGTGAACGTATCTAGGACCCTAATTAAATATTCCCTATTTATGCCCTTATGTGGTTATAACAAATCATATCCTTATAAAGGCATAAGAATCATATCCATATTTAGTCATAGCCAATGCAGTCCAAATACGGCAAGGCTACTTCCCTAGACTCCTGGAAAGTACAACGCGTTCTTTAAAAAAAAAAAACCTCCAGTAGCCCGGGAATTCCCCCTGCTTTTGTTTTGATTTGTCCTAGAACTCCTGAGAGTCCTAAAAGAACTGCCAGTTCTTAGTGACAGTTCTTAGTGACGTCTTATGTCCAACCTTACGTCAAACTCAGCACCTTCCAGGTATAAATATACCAGCATTTTCCTTAAGCAACACACAGTGGTTTGGAGCAGAGCGGCTATCTACTTACCCAAAGCCCAGCTGATGCGAATGCCGAAGGAAGCCGACCCTCCCATTTGACGCACTGAGAGAGACGCTGTCTTTTCTCCTGCCGAGAATACCAGCTCCAGTGTTCCCAGTCACCCTTGCAGGTTGCTGGGAGATCGAGTCCTGAGAAAGAGATACAAGGCCTCCTTCATCCTAAAACCAAGGTACGGAGCTGATTAGACCCTTAGAGAATTCTTGATTCAGATTCTTGGCAAAACTAACTTAACTTGAACTGCAGCTCACTTACTCCTTCCCACATACTAGGCTTAGGTTAGGTACACCGGGGTAGGCGTATTTTAGAAGCACCAGTTGAGTACGTTTAGTCAACTTTTATCATTGTATGTAACTGTATATATTTTATCCGTTTTAAGTATCATATGGCTCAGAAACTATATAAATGCTTTTACAGTATTATTTCATAATACTCCTTTTACTGTACGCACTTTACTTTATGATAAGTATTGCAATTGTGGCAATTCATTTCTCTTGCATGAGAAAGAAGACTGCTCAATAAATAACAACTTTTATTGAAAACGCCCATCTCTCTATTTCTCTGCACTCTGGTGAAACTAAGCATGCACGATTGACTGAGTGAAATAGCTATCTATTGTTTTCACACGACTCTGGAGATATACTCCTTATTCTGGAGGGAGCAAAGTTGTTCTGTTTATGCGGTTGTCAGAAACGAATCCCTTCTTGTCTAATCAGGGAAGTTAACTCCTTCCTGTTCATTCGAGAAAGTTTCTAGTGGCCTCTTAGCTAGCTGGCATACCTAATTAAGTCTAACATATTCAGTAGAGACCTAGTTGACCTCAGTCCTACGTCTAAAATGCCGTTTATGTTATTCCAATGCGCAGAGCCTATTGGGAATATAGGAACTACACTACAAGCCTGTCTAGAAGACACCATGTCATAGAACAGTGAGGTCAGACCTAGGGCTTGGGCGGTGAGAGATGTGCCTATTACTGTGATGTCTGCTTCACTCACAGAGTCAAGAGCCAGGTCTTGGCCCCAAGGTACCCATACAGACTACACCAACGCCAGCGGGCAGGGCCAACGGTGACCCCCCACTTTTTTTGCTCCTACTGAACATTAGCCCAGACTCTTGGAGCTACCCACATATCAATGGTACCCCCCTGGGGAAATCTCTAGACTCGGACAGGGAGCGGAGTGTTGAAGGGGAACCTGAGAGCAGAGCAGAATGACCTGGAAACTCCTGCAGTGCTTAATGGCTTGGAGCCGGCCAGGGACTCCCGCTGCAGCCGTACCACCGCTGCATAACAGAGAGACGGGCCTGTATGTCGGGCTTCGGAGCTGGGGGCTGTGTCTGGTGCTGTCCTGTCTGCCTCATTTAAAGATCCAGGACCCGAGTCGGGCCCTGTGGCACCTTACACAGGCTACATCAGTGCCAGCAGTGCAGGGCCATACCACTGCTGCCTAACAGAGAAATGGGCCCAGATCTTGGGCTCGGGAGTTGGGGCTGCGTCTTGTGCGGTGCTGTCTGCCTCATTTAACCCCTTAAGCGCTGCCGTAGGCCAACAGTCGTCGTGTGCACTACCTTGGTAGTGCTGCGCACGTCCGTTGGCCGACACGGCCCCACCCGTTATTCGAACGTTCAGCACTGGGCGCTGAATGTTTCGACACTCTAAACGGGTTAAAGATCCAAGAACCGAGTAGGGGCCCTGTGGCGCCTTACACAGGATACATCAACGATGGCGGGCAGGGCTGGGGACACCCCCTTTTTTTGTTTTACTCCTGCTGAATACTTGTCCAGACTTTGGGGCCCAACTTCACGCGATGGTGTACCCCCAGGGTTGCCTCTACTCCTGAGCAGAAAGCAGAGGGTCAAGTGGGAGCCTAGGAACAGAACATTCACAATGAGATAGCTAGGACAGTCCCACATCACAGAACGACCTGGAGATAGCTCTGGGGCCTATGCTGCAACCGTATTACCACTGGGCAAAGAGGACCAGGTCTCTTGGATACTGTTTGGACTACTGGTTGACATTTAGATCTGTTAATGTCCAGCATTGGATTAACTACTCCCTATTAATTCTATACCCTGTTGACACCAGGTGAACACTGGCATCACCCTTTGGTCATCCCCCCGAACAACTCTGGTTACCCTATACCTTCCTCGACAACCATTCCATAATGTCCTGGAAGCCACGCCTGGCTAACTTGTTGAACTCTGCACCTCCATTCACTGAATATTATGGGCAACACTAGGGCTAAGATAGCGGGGGACCCTCGGACGGGGGACAGGAACAAGTTGAACTCCAGCAGGAAATGCAGGTCTCACAAACGACGATGGACCCTGCACAGCAACTGCTGACTAAAACCCTGGAAGCCATTGCGGTCACCAAAGCCACACTTCACCAGGATATCAGCACCGTATTGGTGGGACTTGGCTTGTTAAGAACCGAACATCACAAACTGGTGGAGCGAGAGAAGGTGGCTGAGGCCTCAATTGTGGAGCTTCACCCTGCAAAACAGATCTTAACATGATGGGTCACGGAACTCACGGATCAAGTTCAGAACCTTGAACGCAGAGCCGAAGATGCAGAAGGACGAAATAGCAGTAATAACATCAGAATCTTAGGTCTACCGGAGGTATCAGAAGAGTGGACATAATCTCCTTAGTGGAACCTTGGATACGTGCGGTGGTGGCACCAGAGGGCCTCTCATCATTCTACACTCTCGAGAGGGCACATAGAGTACCTGCCTACCCCCTGCACCAGGTCGCCCACCGCACCCTGTAGTGGCAAGGCTCCTTCATTATGAGGACAGAGATGTTCTCCTCCAAAAAGCTAAGGCAGATGGCCCTTTCAAGATAGATAACAGCAGGATCTGTATTTTTTCCGATTATACTGATGAGGTGCAAAGGCGCATGGCCTCATTCCTCGAAGTTAAAAAGGCCCTGCGAGCAGAGAACCTACATTACTCCTTGATGTTTCCTGCCAGGCTTCGCATTATGCTAGATGGAAAGACGCACTTTTGTGAGGACCCCAATGAGGCCTGGGACTGACTTGAATCATACAAATCTGGGTACCCCACAAAGAAAGTGCCCACTGACGCACCCCCTCCTATGGATCAGCGGACCGAAAAAACATTGCGGGCCAGGTTAAAGCAGGGACGTCTAAGAAACCGAGCCCCTCCATAACATAGAGCAGAGGTCTTCAAACTGTGGGGCGCGCCCCCCTGGGGGCGTGGATGTGTTCCCAGGGGGGTGCAAATGGGCCTGCAATTACATGAAAATGAAGATAGCCTGGAAGCGGGATAGGCATGTTTCCAGGCTGTCTTCACTTACATGAAGCAGTTACAGTGCATACAAAAATGTGAGGACGGTGTGGTATTCATACAGATTTATCAGGATTAGTTTTAAAAGTTGGCACATGTTGGTCAACCTTTCCTTTCATATTTTCCTGACCTATGTCTTGGTTGTCAGCGGTGTGACTCAAGTCAAGCACAGTAGCGTCTGCCAAGCTGTAAGTGAGGAATTTGAAGTAATGCATACATAAATGAAAGGTCAATTTGGCAAAAAAATGTGTAACCGGGGTATTCATTTTGGTGAATGTGCTGCAATTAACAGAAAATCAATTAATGTGTTTTCAGTGTGATATATATATATATATATATCAGATCATAATTCCAATCCAGTTCATCTCACATATTTTGCAGTAGATACAGTTTGGCCCATGAAAAGAGGTGGCAATCGAGATGTGAGGCTTCGTTTACTCGAAACCAGATATATTCTGGAAATGAATAGCAAGCAACCGCATGGGCGAAACGCAACTGAAGATTTATATACATGTCTGTAAATGATCAGAACCACTTTATATCTTTGAGCATATGCTTTAAACTAGAAGGAAGAGACTCAACAATAAGACTGAAGGGTATGTTTAAAATGACAACCTGGTTTAGGATAGCATATAGCTCCGTAAGTTAGAAACATACTATCAGTAATGTCATAGAGAATGTGGTTACTATTACTTTGAAGCAGGGATTTTTCATACATGAAATGTAAATATATATATATTTAAATTTTTGTTTGTGCTAACTGCTCTGTCTGCGAGAAATTCATTCTAAAGGAACATCTGGTTCAGTAATATATTCTGCCTTTTCTTACTGTATGTATTTTTGAGAGCAACATCATTCAAAGAGGGCAACCTTGGATGGCTATCCATGGAACTTTTGTTAGATCAATATCACATAGAATGACTATTTTTAATCAGCACTTGCACTAGAAAAATAAGAAAAGAAAAAATATAATTATGCACTCACTGTTTTGTGCCGAGAATGTGACTAATAACTAAAGAGTTCAGTTATGATTTTTTCAATGAAGTTGATGCTCACATGAGCTTTATTCTTTCAAATTATATTTGATGCTGCCCACTTGGGCTTTATTCAAAATGTTTTGAAGTTGTGCACACCGTATTAGAGAGTGAGCAGAGCAACCTTTGATCAGTATGAATTGAGTAGGGGATTCAAAAATGTTCCCACTTCACGTCACTAAAGTATTTATACAATTGTAATAAGACATACTGTGATACTAGGTTGTTTTTGTAAAATATTTAAATACCTATTTATTTATATATTTTTTATACCTTGTACGGTTGCACAAATGGAATGTATAATGCAATAGTATTTCTTGTATTCAAGCATGTGAAACAAAGTATTTTTTCCATGTTGTTTACTTCTTGAAAAAAATAACGCGCGCACTGGCACTTTAAATCTCGGCACTTGCTCTCAGCAACTCGCCATGTGACCAAGCTTTGCAAGAGGCAAAACGCGTAATGGCGGCGGCAGGCTTGCTGGAGAATAAACACTTCAATTGAGCACTTAATCTGGGTCTGTTCCTTCGTCATTTCAAGTTGTGTGCTGGGGCGGCTGCTTCAGCCAGTGTGACGAATTTACGTTCATTTACTTTACCGAAGAAAACTTCCACGGTACGAACAGAACCCCTCCTGACCTTTGGGCTACGCGGCAGGAAGTGATCCCTTGACTGGTTTCCGGACGAGGACCTACGTGACTCCTGGAGGAGTATGCTGCAATTGCCCCCGAGCCCCTGCCAGAGGTAATCTGCTGCAAAAGCCGACATCGGAAGTGAAACGAACGCCGTAAGGTGTTTGGATGATCGAGCGGCAGCGGATTTCAAACGGATTGCTCGGTAAGGAGTGTGCTGGTGTCTGAGACGGGTGATTGAGAGCCGACCGGACACCATATTGAAGTGGAGCGAGTTTTAGCTCCCAGCCTAAATTGCCAGAATGTCCGCTAACAAGTTGCGTGAGCGAGAGGAGGCAGCAGTGAATATGTTTCTTGACTCCCCGGCTGGGGGGTCGAATGCAGCTCCGCAGATGGCACAAACTATGACAGGGAATCCCACCACTCGAGATCTGTTAAAAAAACTAGAGAAGCTGATGCGCTCTGAGCAGTCGAAGTGGTGGGAGCACAGATCCCTTTCTCGGTACTTGGAGGTCAACAGAGTGCCGAGGGGGCTCAGAATAACTTTAGCCCCAAGCTATGAAAATCCCGACCCTGCAATGTTGAAAGACTGGGCGGAATCCAATCTAGAATCTTCGACAAAATTGATAAAAATCTTAGTTAAATATGCAGCAAGCGACCGCATAAAATTAGAGGGTGAAATAGAGAAACTGGAAGAAGAAATCAGTGCCCTGGGCTCTAATGAGCAAGTCAAGAAGTTGCGTGATGATATGTTGATTCGGCTAAATAAGGAGGAAGAGGTAATCAAGAAAAGAAAAGCATACAAATTTGAAAGGGACAGACTTGATTACCTCAATGGCAAATTTTCACCTTTGCCAGAAAATATGACGCTGTGAAAGCAAGAGTCAAGGGAACTCAAAACAGAAACCCTGTGCGACCTGAAACTTCAGTGTCTGTTTCTGGTTCGGATCTCAGTTCAAACATTGAGAGTGAGACAGAAGGTGATAATATTTCTGAACCAACCTTGGGGTTTACCAAATTGACTATGGCAGAGGAGGTAGACTGTCTCTGCCTAGATCGAAGGGATACGTTGCGCTCAAGAACCAAACAAACACCAGGCGCAACTACAGGCGGAGCCAACGCCGGAAAAGAAACCGGAGCCGCCAGAGGAAAACCAAGGGGAGCACCAAGGGGACGGTGGAACCGGTCTCAAAAACGCAACCCGGCACAAGGGGGAACAACTCAGTCATAAACCTTACAGGGACAGGTTTAACGAGGCAGGAAGAATCAATACTGTCCCTGGGATTATCTTACTGTCCGCCATGCGACTTTAATTATGCGGACGCGAGAATGGACACTTACAGGTTTGTCCGCAAACTAAAATTAAATAAGTTTCATAGCACACAGTCCAAAAAACACCCTTCGAGTGTAAGCAGAAGTCCAACTCTATTAACTGTAGGGGGCCAGGAAGCAATGAACGAGATATGGTCCCTACAGAAAGAAACCATTGGCAGTCAAACAGGAGAGAACAATTCAAACACTGATATTGCAGCAGCTGGTTTGACTCCATTTAAACCCAAGTCCACGTTCCAGCCAATCATGCTTCATGATAACATCGATGTATACCACGATCTCGTGGTTAAAGAATTGAAACAGCTATATTCTGTCACTAATGGACGGCGCAAACATATGACGAAGCAGAATTGGAGTTATAATCAACTGGTCAAAAAAATAAGCACTGATGACAATATTGTGGTACGTCAGGCGGACAAGGGGGGTAATGTTGTTCTTTGGCCCCGGAAATTATATCTTGAGGAGGCTGAAAAACAATTGAATGACATTACTTGCTACAGGAAAAGTAACTGGCCCACCCTGAGGGCGACTTGGGGAGATCAGAAAGCAAAACTCCAGGCATGGAGGAGTGCGGGCATCATATCGGAGGATGAATTTAAATTCATGAGAAATGAGCATCCGGTGGTGCCTACGTTTTATCTGATCCCCAAAGTGCATAAGAACTGTGAAATACCACCGGGTCGCCCCATTATATCTGCCATTGGAAGTTCCCTGGAGAATGTGTCCAGATATATAGACTTTTTTTTACAGGACTGGGTAAAAGGGCTTGATTCTTATGTAAAGGATTCAACTGATTTTATTCAAAAAACGAAGAGACTAGAATGGAACCCAGAATTTCTATTCATGACCCTAGACGTATCGTCATTATATACATCAATAGGGCATAGAGATGGACTAAAGGCTATTGAATATTTTTTGAACAAACGTCCAATATACTTTGGGGTACACAACAAAATGTTGTTGGCGATGACTCAGATGTGTTTGGAGCAGAATTTCTTCCTATTCGACAACCAAATTTACCAACAAATAAGTGGGGTGTTGCAATGGGGGCCTGTTTCTCCCCGAGCTACGCATGTTTGCACATGGGGCTTTGGGAGGAACAGGTCCTGGGGGGAGAACTGCGTACCACTATGGAACAGCATGTGGTAACATACCTAAGATATATAGATGATTTGTTCTTCATTTGGAGTGGAACGGAAGAGTTGGCGAAACAGTTTATTAACAATCTAAATGCTAACAGTTTAAACCCACATTTCACATCATGTATTAGTGCCACTTCTGTCAGTTTTTTGGATATGGAGGTCTATGTGGAAAACAATCGCATGCAGACCAAATTATTTAGAAAGCCCACAGCAGGCAACACCATCCTGCATGCCTCTAGCCACCATCCACTCCACCTGATTCGCAGTATTCCCTATGGTGAGTTACTGCGGATCAGGCGGATCTGCAGCAGTGATGAGGAGTGCGAACTAGCGCAAGAAGCCAGTATGAACAGATTTCTGGCTAGGGGATACTCCAAAGGTGTACTTGAGAATGCCCAGAAGAGAACCAGGCTTGTATCCCGGGAAGTTGCACTATTACCGA
Organism: Lissotriton vulgaris; assembly: GCF_964263255.1. Classification (NCBI taxonomy): domain Eukaryota; kingdom Metazoa; phylum Chordata; class Amphibia; order Caudata; family Salamandridae; genus Lissotriton; species Lissotriton vulgaris. Next base: position 274,896,574 of record NC_141700.1, on the reverse strand, counting down.
GGGCTAAGGAGGTAGACACATCCCAGGTTGGGGAGATAATCAGGCCCCGCATGATCATTGCATATAGCCGTCAGCATACTGCCATCAAAAGAATTTTCAATCGTAACTGGAACTTGATACTGGGGGATCCGGTTATTGGCAGCAAGGTTGTAAATAGACCACTCATCACTTTTAGGAGATCAGTATCTATGGCTAGATCCCTAGTTAAAAACACTTTGGAACCACAGATGTCCAACACTTGGAAGGCTCTGGGGAGGGGTTTCAAAAAATGCTCGCAGTGTAAAGCATGCAAGCATGGGATCAACAAGACCAGATATACTGTCACTTTTTCAGAAACCCCAAGAGAAATTTCAAAGCGCCTCAACTGCAAAACAGACTATGCAGTATATGTGCTTGAGTGCAGTTGTGGGCTCAGGTATGTGGGTAGCACCCGCCTGCCGGTCCATCAACGTGTGCTTCAGCACATTAGAGCCATCAAAAACAAAGACCAGGCCTATCCGGTGGCGAGGCATTTTGAATCAGATCATAATTCCAATCCAGTTCATCTCACATATTTTGCAGTAGATACAGTTTGGCCCATGAAAAGAGGTGGCAATCGAGATGCGAGGCTTCGTTTACTCGAAACCAGATATATTCTGGAAATGAATAGCAAGCAACCGCATGGGCTAAACGCAACTGAAGATTTATATACATGTCTGTAAATGATCAGAACCACTTTATATCTTTGAGCATATGCTTTAAACTAGAAGGAAGAGACTCAACGATAAGACTGAAGGGTATGTTTAAAATGACAACCTGGTTTAGGATAGCATATAGCTCCGTAAGTTAGAAACATACTATCAGTAATGTAATAGAGAATGTGGTTACTATTACTTTGAAGCAGGGATTTTTCATACATGAAATGTAAATATATATATATATTTAAATTTTTGTTTGTGCTAACTGCTCTGTCTGCGAGAAATTCATTCTAAAGGAACATCTGGTTCAGTAATATATTCTGCCTTTTCTTACTGTATGTATTTTTGAGAGCAACATCATTCAAAGAGGGCAACCTTGGATGGCTATCCATGGAACTTTTGTTAGATCAATATCACATAGAATGACTATTTTTAATCAGCACTTGCACTAGAAAAATAAGAAAAGAAAAAATATAATTATGCACTCACTGTTTTGTGCCGAGAATGTGACTAATAACTAAAGAGTTCAGTTATGATTTTTTCAATGAAGTTGATGCTCACATGAGCTTTATTCTTTCAAATTATATTTGATGCTGCCCACTTGGGCTTTATTCAAAATGTTTTGAAGTTGTGCACACCGTATTAGAGAGTGAGCAGAGCAACCTTTGATCAGTATGAATTGAGATGGGGATTCAAAAATGTTCCCACTTCACGTCACTAAAGTATTTATACAATTGTAATAAGACATACTGTGATACTAGGTTGTTTTTTTAAAATATTTAAATACCTATTTATTTATATATTTTTTATACCTTGTACGGTTGCACAAATGGAATGTATAATGCAATAGTATTTTTTGCATTCAAGCATGTGAAACAAAGTATTTTTTCCATGTTGTTTACTTCTTGAAAAAAATAACGCGCGCACTGGCACTTTAAATCTCGGCACTTGCTCTCAGCAACTCGTCATGTGACCAAGCTTTGCAAGAGGCGAAACGCGTAATGGCGGCGGCAGGCTTGCTGGAGAACAAACACTTCAATTGAGCACTTAATCTGGGTCTGTTCCTTCGTCATTTCAAGTTGTGTGCTGGGGCGGCTGCTTCAGCCAGTGTGACGAATTTACGTTCATATATATATATATATATATATATATATATATATATATATATATATATATATATATATATATATATATATATATATATTCTACTGTGATCAGTCAGCATTATGTCCGTGGTGTGGATTGTTTGTTATGCCAGCCGAGTGCTTAAAATGTTACATTTTTCTAGACGGTTTTAAAACTCGGAGTTCTGATTTTGGAAACATGTTGTGCGCCATATACTAAGTACTGGCACTGATTAGTGATACTACCATACAGTCCTGTTTTTTTAACCAAATATGACAGCTTTTCAAAATTATGGTGCAATATATATTTAATGGCTTTCCACGCATGCATATAGTGTTCTGTGCCTTGAATGGAGCGCTCTGTGGCATACTGATAAATAACTTATTAAATAAATATATCGTACATGTGTGGAAAGGGAGAACAAAGACTCAGATTCTTGTGATAGAGGATGAAACCATGAAGGCAGCATTATGTGCATTGCCTGTCGGTTATTATTTTGACAAGCATGTGCGTTCTGGTAATGACATAGGAATGTTCTGCTGTAGTTCTAAACCAAGAATAGGTAATCGCTCTGGCCCTTCTCTTAAGCACTGGTGGCAGCCTGGAATGGTATTATCAAAGCAAAAGAACCTCCAGTGTGTTGATTGTGTTGATCTATGTAGTGTGGCCCAACTAGTCTTTCTGATTACAAAAATGATGCATGTACTACTTATTTCCAAACATGAAGGCTAGCCAGGTGTTTCTGGCTAGCTCACAGTGCGCCATCTGGACCTCTACACATCATAGGGTATCTGATGGTGTCTGCAACCTCAGAACATGACAACGCTAATTCCCCCAATCTGTGAGTGGACACCGGACACCAGTTATGGCAGTCTTCCTATGAAAAAGAACATGGGTGCCTTTTCCGTGTAAGCATTAGAGCCCAAGTCACCAATGTTGTGCACTTACGGAACAGGGCCTAAGCAACAGGGGGGCAGAGGAAGCCAAATGTGCTTTTTTTCGGTTTTTTTTTTCACACAAGGAATCAGAAAGCCTGCGTTGGGCATCTAGCCTAAAAGTAATGGCCCTGTTTATTAGGCAGAGAAGATGGCCTGCTTCAGAGAGCTGTGGGTATCATTGGTGCTGCAGTTGTAGGAAATACTTGCTGGGCCAGTGTTTCTTTGAGCCTTAAAATAATGGCCCAAGGGAAGGGAAAATTAAGCAGAGGAGACACCTTGATTTGGGCATCAGAGAGGGAGATGGATGATGAGACATGGGAGGTTGAGGGATGGTGTGAGAAGGGAGCCCATGTTGTTAGCAAACATAAGAGGCAACAGCAAGGCAGTAATGTAATGTAATGTAATGATGATAATTGTAAAGCGCACTGTTACCCCATCTCGGGGTGTCTTGGCGCTGAAACAGGCACAGTAACACTTTTACACAGGGGGCCACTCATCCATAATTATGAATATTTACCAATACTAAGTGGGTATGGGGACTCATTTTCCTTCATAGCATTAGGGCAGAGGGTGCCCTGGGCACAAAAAAGTGTGGGGGTGCAGTGTGCAGTAGCACATTTTCTTCCAAAAAGAAACCAGCCTTGTTTCAAGTTTGAAATGATGGTCATTCATGGTGGGGAAGGAGTGAAAGAAGAGGAGATATCCTGCTTCTCAGCACCCCACCATCATTCATTAGTGCAGCAGGTGGGATGCATTGGGCCCCACAGCACGGCAATTATGGGAGGTAGTGTTTTTGGTTAATTCTGTTCTTGTCTGATGCTGTTGCTTTTTTATAAGCTCACATCTAGAGTGGATTACGAACTACGGACGAGCACCCCGAAAATTATCTCATGATCGCCGCCTTCTATGATCATCCCTCCTCCTCCTACTACTATCCAAATCTTTGCAATATAGTTTTGGAGGGGGGCCTCACTTCAAAAGATTTTGCTTAGGATGGGCTCAGAGCAAAAAAGTTTGAAGACCTCTGACATAGAGGGTGAGGGCAGTTGCCCTACAGGCAGTTGCAAACCTCTTGAAAGGAAACAAATTGGCCTTGGAACCCTGTTCCTGTCCGCTGAGGGCACAGGAGGCACAGAATCAGAGTTCTTCCAAACGGACAGTATTACTCTACCAACCATCACCCCAAGAACGGCGGGTGACTTTTGAACTGGATGGGAAGATAATCATCACTGGCCCAGGCTGGGGGTGGCAGATGACTGGGCCGATGCAAATTGCGCTATAAAATACTGAACTGCCCAACGGGCAACATACAGAATGTGGCCCACCACCCCCTTGGAGGCCCTCACCGGAGACTCGATGGGGCCTTCTGTTTACTATGATTACTTGTCTGCCGTTTGGGCGGCTGGCTGTTGCCAGACTGCTCTGGGGAAATGGGAGTTTGTTTTTTGGGGGGTTTATTGTTAAATTTCTGGTTTTCGTGCATGTGGGGTCTCAGCTTTCTAATCCCTGGGAGGGGGGGGGGTTGGGGCTGGAGAGTCCGGGTATCTTAAAACTAGAGATAGGTTTCCAGCCCACATACTTTACGCTCCTAACATGGAATATTAGGGGGATGGGCTCATCCATCCAACGGCATAACATTCACGGATACTTACACAGATGGGGTATACAGGTTGCACTCCTACAAATGACACACCTCACCCACAATGAGGCAGAGAAACTATGTAGAAGGTGGAGAAGGTAATTATTTGCAATTAATTACTCTGCATATGCTAGGAGCACACTCATTTTGATTTGTGCGGAAATAACCTTTGAATCACCACATACCCTAGTAGATACAAAAGATAAATATGTTCTATCAAAAGGTAGGCTCGTTTGGTCACAAAATTGTACTGGGTAGCATATATGTGCCTAACCAGGAACAGGTTTCCTTTCTCTTGGGCCTTTCAGCCACTTTGGCGGAGATGCCGACTCTAGATATACTGATAGGTGGCGATTTTAATTGTGTTACTGATATTACACTTGACCGTTCATATCATATCCCCCATTGTCAAACGCTCAAACACACAGCACGACAGCGGGGTTCTGAGACTGGAGGGATCATTGGGAATTGGTGGACATATGAAAGTCACAACACGAAGTGGACAGGGATTATTGATACTATTCCCCTATTCATCCGTTACATACGAGGCTCAATCTCTTCCTGTGTATACCTGGACTGGGTATTTCCGTCACACATACCTAATATTTAGGATGCACATTTTCTGATCACAGACCCCTTCTTTTGATCCTACAACCCTTGAGTAAACGCCGCTAGAACCACTGTGGCACCTCAACCCACTAATGCTGGAAGAAGCTTGTTGTAGAGAAACCATAGGCACAACCATTGATACCTATTTTGCTACCAACACGAAAACGCTGTCTTGATGGAATGAGAGGCATTCAAGGTTGTGATAAGGGGACACTGTCTGGGGCAGTCAATTTGAGGACATAAAGAAATACATTGAGAGCTGGCAGAGCTAGAGGGTAAGCTACAGAAATTAGATAATACAGAGGGAACCGGTCCAGCGGCTCTTGAGAATCAAAAAGTGACATGTACACTATACTGCCAGGGCCCAGAATGTCTGCGGTGCCATGACTATATGGGCTACCTCACTCGGGTCCAGGAGGAGAAGAGGAAGTCTTGTAGTCTGCGGGCATGGCTCATTAAGCCAGAAATTCAGGGATCCCCGATCAAGCATATTCGATCTCACACCCGGATCCCAATTCACCACCTTGAGGCGATAAACAATCAATTTCTCCTTTATTACGAGGATATTTACAAGACATTCATCCCGATCTCACCGGGCAAGCAGGAGGGATTCCTGGGAGTGCTGACACTTTTGACACTAGACTGTCAGGCGAGGGAAGTATTGGGAAGCCTGGTGCCGATGCAAGAGATATGAGTGGCCACCTGGAAAACTCCAGGTCTGGATAGACTCCCAATAGAATCTTATTTGTGCTATGTTACAGCACTCGCTCCCCACCTAGAAGTCCTATATACCGAACCACTGAGGCTGGAACATTTTCCTGGATCCACGCGGGACACCTTGGTGGTTGAAGGTGGAGTAACTGTAGGAACTGAGCATAGATACCCCTAAGCGGCTGCACAGACAGAACCCACTCACCCCCCCTCCTCCCCCCCCCACTGATGAGATATGCCATAGCTACGACCAACCTTGCACACCGGAGGAGCAGTAGCCCGGGATCTCCTCTGCCCCGTCTCGGTCCACAATGCCCTCCTTAACACCCTGCATACTCATACATTGCCCAAATAAACAGACTGGACCCCGCTGCATAACCAGTTGGTTGATAGTTGTTTTACTTTTATTGTTTCACACAAATTGAGTGGCATTTATTCACTGGCCCCTCCTACACCAATATATATATATATATATATATATATATATATATATATATATATATATATATATATATATATATATATATATTCACTGAAAAAACCATAGGTTATAGACCATATATAGTTAGGAATTAGCATTTACAAAACCTTGAAAATTCACTGAAAAAACCATAGGTTATAGACCATACATAGTTAGGAATTCGCATTTACAAAACCTTATTTTACTCACACAAAACCATTGAAATTCCATATATAGTTAGTTGCACTAACTATATATCGCGCACCCGCAATCCACTGCTGATGATGTCACATATTACATCATTCATGACATGGTCAGTGACATCACTGATGACATCACTGATGACATCTCAAATGACATCACTGATGACATCTCAAATGACATCACTGATGACATCTCAAATGACATCACTGATGACATCACTGATGACATCTCATTTGACATTACTGATCACATCACTGATGATATCATTCATGTGATAATACGATGAACCTCTTCAGACTCTAATATAACCTTAGATACAATCAGTGTAAACAGACACTCACAGACTGTCACTCATCCATGGAGTTACTCACACACCTAGTCAGTCATGCAAAGAATCAATCACACCTCCATTTCCTCAACTATACAGTTATACAAACTTTACTTATTCAAACATATACTAACACATATTTACTCTCTTATACAATCCCTGATACAAGTTCACAATGATCCATACAGCCACTCACACATTCACTGGCTCTTATGCACAGTTATTTATATATGTCAACTCTCACATGTACTGTGTTTTACATATGTACTTACTTTGACATGTAGCACTGAGATATCCATTCACTCACCAATACACTCATGCACACAGTCAACCGCCCATACAGCTGTTTCCACATGCACTTTTGAAACCATACATCTAGTGAATCAACTGCTCACACATCTATGCACAGAGTCATACACCTCCCAGCCACCCACACACACACTCAGTCTCCCATACAAATACTTGGGCAACCAATCAATAACCCATATAGTTACTCATATAGCTACTTATCAACACATGCAACAGTTTACAGAACAACAGACATAATGATGCACAAATTAAGACAGTTTAGTCACTAACCCATGCACTCAGTGAGACACATTTAGTCACTCACTCATACAGTCATTCATGCACCTACTAAATCCTTCATCCAGACACTTATACATCCACTCATTCTTCAATATGTAAGACATATTTTAACTTTACAGAAACATACAGTCACTGGATGTTGTCATCAGTGATGTCATTTGAGATGTCATCAGTGATGTCATCAGTGATGTCACTGACCATGTCATGAATGATGTAATATGTGACATCATCAGCAGTGGATTGCGGGTGCGCGATATATAGTTAGTGCAACTAACTATATATGGAATTTCAATGGTTTTGTGTGAGTAAAATAAGGTTTTGTAAATGCGAATTCCTAACTATGTATGGTCTATAACCTATGGTTTTTTCAGTGAATTTTCAAGGTTTTGTAAATGCTAATTCCTAACTATATATGGTCTATAACCTATGGTTTTTTCAGTGAATTTTCAAGGTTTTGTAAATGCTAATTCCTAACTATATATGGTCTATAACCTATGGTTTTTTCAGTGAATATATATATATATATATACATACATATATAAACATATATCATCTGTATATCTATATAAATACAAACATAAATGCATGCATACATATACTTATATGCATACAGATGCATGTTATTTACATGAAAGTTGAAAAAACACTAATAAAAGCAAAGCTAAAAAGCCACCTCATTACAAACAGAATGGCTTTAACTTAAACGAGGGCGAGATCTATTGCATTTTCAATGCTTGTTTACTTTGGTTCCATCAAGAAGGCATTCAGATGTGTCACACATTTGCCATAAATTCTGAATGTTAGCACTCTAGTTGCACATTAGATCACTGTAGTAAAGCTACTGCTCACCAGGGACGTCTGCTGCTGGTATTCAAAGTGCATGTTTCAGTCTGCATATCAGAATTTTTTTAATGAAATAGAAGAGGATTTGAGAAGTCACTCAAAATGATCCCTAATTTTTCTTTCTGAAGCACTAATCATACTTTCTATGGCAAAATTAACCCCCTCATGTTGTTCCTTTTTAAATTGAGTGTTTTCAGACTTACCACTTCATTCCAATCAAGATGGCTTCTGGTGTGCCATACTTTTGTAATAAGTAGGACTGTTAGCGCTCTAGTTGTTCTTTTGAACACTCTGGGACATTCTGTCATTGGGCTATACTTGGGCTACATCTGGGTGATATTTGGGCTACATTTGGGCTCTTTTGTCTCTGGTGGCCATTTTGGGAGACTGCATGTCAGAATTTTTTAATGAAATAGAAGAGGATTTGAAAAGTCACTCAAAATGTGCCCTAATTTTTCTTTCTGCAGCACTAATAATACCTTCTATTGCATAATATACCCCCTCATTTTGTTCCTTTTTAAATAAAATGTTTTAAGAGTTACCACTTTATTCCCATCACGATGGCTCCAGGTGTGCTATACCTTTGTAATAAGTAGGACTGTTAGCGCTCTAGTTGTTCTTTAGAACACTCTGGGACATTCTGTCATTGGGCTATACTTGGGCTACATCTGGGTGATATTTGGGCTCTTTTGTCTCTGGTGGCCATTTTGGGAGACTGCATGTCAGAATGTTTTAATGAAATAGAAAAGGATTTGAGAAGTCACTCAAAATGTGCCCTAATTTTTCATTCTGCAGCACTAATCATACTTTCTATGGCAAAATATACCCCCTCATGTTGTTTCTTTTTAAATTAAATGTTTTAAGAGTTACAACTTTATTCCAATCAAGATGGCTTCAGGTGTGCCATACCTTTGTAATAAGTAGGACTGTTAGCGCTCTAGTTGTTCTTTAGAACACTCTGGGACATTCTGTCATTGGGCTATACTTGGGCTACATCTGGGTGATATTTGGGCTACATTTGGGCTCTTTTGTCTCTGGTGGCCATTTTGGGAGACTGCATGTCAGAATGTTTTAATGAAATAAAAAAGGATTTGAGAAGTCACTCAAAATGTGCCCTAATTTTTCATTCTGCAGCACTAATCATACTTTCTATGGCAAAATATACCCCCTCATGTTGTTTCTTTTTAAATTAAATGTTTTAAGAGTTACCACTTTATTCCAATCAAGATGGCTTCAGGTGTGCCATACCTTTGTAATAAGTAGGACTGTTAGCGCTCTAGTTGTTCTTTAGAACACTCTAGGAGGCTGCAGTAGAACACAAAGGAATCAACTGACAGTCTCTGTCCTTGTTGGATGAACATGTTTTACTGAGAATGTCAGACTTCATTTTCACATGACTGAGAAAGATAATGTGAATTTACAGAAAATATGCTTTCAGTTTAGCTTATAGATCCCCTTCCAAACCACTGTGGGAAAATCATGAGATATTAGTTTTCTTTCAAACAATATTCATGATATCACAGCAGAAGGTTTTTTCACATGGTAAAATAACCTTAGAACCCACCACAATTCCTAAAACGAGTATGGTACCATCAACAAATGATTTATAATGTAACTAAAGTCCTAAAACCCTCTATTAACTACAATGCTTTTTAATGAGGTGCTATCATGTATATTGGTCCCAAGATGGCTGCCAACACTTCTTGGATGAAGTGCTGACAGCCAATCAGATCAGATGTGTGGTTAGGCTCCGCCCAGATATATATCTTTTTTTGAACCTAAATTACTCAAAATCCACTGGAGCACATATATTGAGACCTAGCAAAGGCACATCGGGCTAACAGTCCCTACAATTTTGCCAAGTTTCGTGCAAATCCATTCAGCCGTTCGAGCTAAAAGTGAGGCCAACCGCCCTATGGAAATTAACATGGGAAAAACGCGTTTTGGGACCCCCCTTTTTTCTTGGCCCCACCTTGATGAAACCCCCCCAAATTGTCAGGGGCTGCTCAGAAACAAAATGTTCCATTTTCCTGAAAATTTCAGCCAATTCCGTCCTCAAACGCCAAAGTTATTAGACATAGAATTTTCAAAAATCCCATAGAGAAAAAATCCTAACTATATATACCTACTGGCGACCGCCAGTAGGTAATATATATATATATATATATATATTCTGCTCCGTACTCCCAATCCTTTTCTTCCAAAAGAAAGAGTACCAGCACTCACGGGGGGGGGATTTTAGGATTTTAGATATTTATTCAGCAAACATGCTAACTAGTTACGCGACCCCCAGCTGTTTACTGAATAAATATCTAAATGTCGCTTTTAGAGATGTGAATTTTCCAGAGCTGCTGCAATGTTGACAGGTGTGACAAATAATCCCTTGCCAATGAGTCCAGAAATTGAATCAATCATCTCAAAAGATCTCTACTCACTCAGTCCTTGTCATACATACGTGCTCACAAGCTGTTCTTTCCTGTCCTCTGACCATTAGTGCCTGCATGCTTTAATTGAAGTCTCTACCTGCACATGTGTGTCGTTCCTTCTAAGTGATGCACATACCCTCTGGTTCAGGCCACATACTCCTGCTGAGTGCATTAAGTATTTGTATTTTCTCTGCTCTCTGGTTCAATGTTTGTGCTTTATATTCCCTTATTTGGTGGCTTCATTTGAGGACTGGTCATTAGCTGCTGAATATCATTTTCTGAAATGGGCTTCCTAACCAGTGAACTATTTCATGATTTGATGGGAGCAATGCTTGATTCTTCCTGATGGCTACTGGTACCTGTTGGCACTAGTGGTCCATGCTTATTCGAAGACCCTCGAGAGTACTCCCTCATAGCAGGGATATTATTACAACAGCCTGGGAGAGTGGGACTGCCTGAAGGGGAAAGTGGCCAGTCTTCCTTCTCAACTAATGGGAACAACTCCTTCTTGACATGAAGAGGACAACAGCAGACGGCGCTGGCTCTGCAAAAAGGGGATAAGTCAACACCAGTGGACGGTGCATGTTGTGACCTCAAAGTAACTGGATGTTTTTGTTAAAGCTTTTTCTAGCCAAAAGCTGTTAATCGCACATCAAAAAATAGAATCACTGCCCTTTCCACGTGTTTCTCTTATGTTAACTGCATTTAGCTGTTTCAATGAGCCATCCTGACGGATATTAAAGACGTAAAAACCGATGGTTGTATGTAATTTTGTCCATCATCAATATAATTCTTTTAATTTGTTTGATTTGTATTGGTGGGTTTTCTGACATTCTCAGGGGTAAGAGTTTCCATAAGTGATAATGAAGTTAAAGTTGTTATTTACAGGGGGCGCTAGAGGGCGCACACGCGGAATGGCTGCTTAACGCTGCAGCTCCCGCACCTTGGCCATTAATCCTCGATCATCCTTTGCCTCAGACGTCTGACATCGCCCCTGCTTCTGCCACTCGAAGCGCAACAAGGTCCCCTGCAATCGTCCTGGAGCTCGTGTGATTGCTATCGCCGGGGACGGAGATCTGGCCCTGCAAAATCGGACCAGCAGAGGCCCTGGTTGCTGCCGGTCGAGGCGGCCGGCTGTGAGGTCCACGAGGGGTCGGTGCTCGCCATGCGGCTTTAGGCCTCGTTGGCCCCGGAGTTTGCCGCTGTGCACCCCGGCTGATCCTTGGCTTGCTTTGCGTTCCTGGGGACCGCTGCTGAGCTGCTACTCCCCCACTACAGGCAGGTACTGAGTGTGCCTGCTTCGGAGGGCTGGACGAGGGGCACCCCCGAGGAGCTGCGCGGCCTGGAGGAGCGGAGGCCCACCACTACCGACTGCTGGAGACTGCTGCTGCTGCCCTCGTCCTCGGTGAGTGGCGCACCCCCTGCGGGTCCTTTCTCCCGCGATTGCACTATATTTGCTGCCTGCCGCGCTCGGAGCGGGTCGCGAGCACCCGCGCCGCTTCTAGGCTGCGTTGCTCCTGCCCCGGTGTCTGCCTGCCAGCCTGATCCCCTCCGGGCGCTTGTGGGGGCCCTGGACACACGCAGCTCCACTGCTTCACGGACTCTGCTGCAGTGATCCCCATGTCGGCCTGACCTGCTTGCTGCCTATGCAACGCCAACCTGCATCCTTCTGTGGGACCGTGAGCCATATATACTATCCTCTGCTTTGACTTTGCACCGGGCCTACCTCCCCAAGGAGCCCCCACGCAGCGGCGGCCCTGTCTGCGCTTGTTGGTGCTTCTGCTCCATCTGCACCGCGAACCAGACGGCCTGGACCTCCGGCCTGGACTATCCTGCTCTCCACCACAAGGACCCTGTGTGCTGCATTGCCCTCCTACACCGCGGCTGGACACCACTGCTCCACGGTGTTTGCAGGGTCCTTTTCCACGTGCCTTGACCTGCTTAGCTGACCGATTCCGGCTGGTGCTGTATCGGTGTGACCTTGCACCGGGCCTACCTCCCTGGGAAGCCCCCGCGCAGCGGCGGCCCTATCTGCGCCTGTTGGTGCCTCTGCTTCATCAACACCGCGAGCCAGACGGCCGGGACCTCCGGCCTGGACTGTCCTGCTTGCCGCCACTGGGACCCTGTGTGCTGCGTTGCCCTCCTGCACCGTGGCTGGACACCTCTGCTAAACGGTGTTTGAAGTGACCTTCTCCACAAGCCTTGACCTGCTTAGTTGGCCACTACCGGCTGGTGCTGCATTGGTGAGGCCTGGACGGGCGGTGACACAGAGCCGACAAGCCACGATGGTACGCCCCGAGAATCGCCAGACGAAGATCAGCTTTGACGGCGCCAGAAAATCCACGAAGGCGGTCCCTGCTGACCCTAGCCCCGGTGCCGCTTCCACCTCCTCCCTTTCCTCTCCTGCCAAGGACCTTGACTTACACCAACTATTCCAGGAGATGCGACAGGGGTTTGCCACCGTGGTGGAGAAGGTGGATGGTGTAACCGCTAGACTTGACGCATTGACTCATAAGGTGGATCGGCATGAGGAACGACTCACGGCTACGGAGCAACGTATCTCCGATACGGATGATGTTACCTCCACTCATACCACTCAACTAGCCCGCATGGACAATCTTCTCAGGATTATAGCGGCAAAGAATGAAGATTTGGAAGCTCGTAGCCGACGCAACAACATTCGCGTCACGGGTATTCCAGAGTCCACCAACACGGGCAGGATGGAGCTCTACGTCGAGAAAATCCTTAAGGGGTAACTGGCTTGCCACCCAGGCCAATCATCGCTAAATTGCTAAATTACCGTGACCGAGATGTGGCGCTGAGAGCTGCCCGCACTCAAGGATCCCTTCAGTACGATGGCGTCACTTTTTCTATCTATCCGGATTTTACCCCCATGGTGCAGGAGGAACGGCGTAAATTTCTCCCCGTGAAGAAAAAATTACGCGAAGCGCAACTGGACTATGCCCTACTCTACCCAGCGAAACTACGTATCACGCATCAGGGGAAGCAACGTTTCTTCACGAACCCCCAAAAAGCAGAAGACTACTTGAAATCACTCCGCAGGGCCAGAGGAGGCGATCATGTTGCTGCTGCTGACTCAGGGGATGATGATCCTTCTGCTGCTGAGAACGAACATTGACTATGACCGCTTACCTGAACTGAGCATTCGACCACCTAGCGCAGGCTTGCTGCCTGCCTACCCTACGTGCTCTGAGGCGAATGCTTCTTCACCACGGCATGGTGGTGTCTGGACACTTCTGTGGTAATGTATACCAGGATCTGCTTGCCTAGCCTCGGCCTCCACCGAGGGCGGTATAGTTTTGGAGGCCACTGGCGGGTACAGCGGTTGTGCGCCCTTGATGTCGTTACCCCATCGGGTGTACCCCACGTTGACTGTTGATATGTTGGTATTGGATATTGGGGAAGGGGGTGGGGGGGAGGGCCTGAGGGGGGGATTGGATGGCTGCAGACGAGTTTGGGACGCTGTAGTGGGTGGGGGGGAGGTCTTGTTGGGGGGGGGGGTCTACACACCACGAGTTGTTTTGCACTATGTCCTCTCATGTTGCTCACATGGTATTGTGTCATATCGGAATGGCTGCCTCACTCTGCTCGAGAAGTGATGTTTTCTTACACTACACTAAATGGCGGTCTTAGGGTCTGCAACACAGCTACATTGTATGTCGTGGAATGTCCGTGGGCTCAATAACGCTAGGAAATGTCGTGATGTTCTTGCATACCTTACCAGACATAATGTAAATGTAGCCATGCTCCAAGAAACGCACTTGTCACCGCAAGTGCGGGCCACCTTTGCATGTAAATGGGCTAACACCCGCACCTTCTCCTCCTATTCCATGTATGCCAGGGGGGTTGCCATCCTACTCCGGGGCACTGTCCCGTTTCACAAGTACGGGGAACTGGCAGATAGGGGTGGTCGTTACGCTTTACTTTGGGGAGGAATGGGTCACGACACTGTCACCTTTGTTAATTGCTATGCCCCTAACGTAGACATGCCCGCCTTCTTTACTACTCTTTGGGGTAAAATCCTTGACGTGGGCTCTCGCCACATCATCTGGGGTGGGGATGTCAACTTGGCATTGGTGCCCAGCATGGACAGAGCGGATGGGGTTGCCCACTATAAACCCAAGGCGAGGGAGGCACTCGAGGGCATTATCACTGAGGGGGCCCTAGTAGACATATGGCGGTCCCTACGGCCGGCAAGACGGGAGGGAACACACTTCACATCACAGACTGGCACTTGGGCACGACTGGACTATTTCCTTGTCACCCCTGGAGTGGTACCTGGGGTGTCGACGGTTACACATCTGCCTAGGACGTACTCTGATCATAGCCCTGTCCTGATGCACACTGGCCTACCTGGGTGGGATTGCCCTAGACCTCATTGGCGCCTGCAACCAGCGGCTCTATTGGATGCCTTGTTCCGTTCTGAGCTGGAGGAGGAAATCATGGCCTTCTTTCCGAGGAACAAGGGGTCGGTCGATTCGGTTGAACATATCTAGGAGGCTTTTAAGGTAACTGTCAGGGGGTATTGTATAGCTAAGAGCTTCGGGGTCCTCCGGGACATACAGGCCACTATCAGTAAGCTGCATGGGGAGCTGCGATCATTGGAGACTCGTATGGTGGTGGGGGATGACCCCGCACTACATGCTGAATTCAGGGTCACGTTGACCAAATATGAGGAGGAGGCTGACAGGGAGGCGAAATTCAAGGGAAAACACTGGCAGGCTCGGAGATACTGTGAGAGAGACCGCCCGGGTAGGGCTCTTGCTGCTTTAACGCGGATTCCCCGAGATCGCAATGCCATTCTAGAACTCATCGATGATCAGGGTCATACGGTTAGGGATACGGAAGCACTACTTGCCACCTTCACTTTGCATTACCACAATCTTTATACCACCAATGCTACAGCTGAGATGCCCTACGCCGACTATCTGAGCGATGTAGCCCTCTGTTGGCTTAGTGATGGAGACAGGGCTTTCTTGGCTGCTCCGTTTGAGCTGGACGAAATTCGGGAAGCCATTATGTCCCTTAAAAATGGCAAGGCGCCCGGGCTGGACGGTATTCCGGCCGAATTTTATAAAACGTACATTGACATCATGGCCCCGGTCCTTCGAGAAGTATACGAGGAATCACTCGCCGATGGCATCCTCCCAGGCTCTATGCGCGAAGTAGTTATCACCTCCCTCCTTAAACCCGGTAAAGACCCTGGATCGTGCAGCTCCTACCGCCCTCTCTCTCTCCTGAATTGTGACGTAAAGATATTGGCCAAGGTCCTAGCAACCAGGCTATCCTTACTCATGACCAGGATTGTATTGCCGGACCAATCGGGGTTCGTTCCCGGTCGCTCCACTTCTCATAATCTACGCACCTTATTCTCGCTTTTCCGCACGGTTCATCCTGACCTCCCAGTCGCTGCTGTCTTTCTAGATGCTTCCAAAGCATTTGATTCGGTCGAATGGCCCTACCTATTTTCAGTGCTGTCAAATATGGGTTTCCCCAAGCTATTCCTCTCCTGGATACAGCTCCTCTACACACGCCCGACGGCGAGAGTTCTGATCAATGGTCGTCTCTCTCGCCCGATCGATGTCACGAGAGGTACGCGTCAGGGGTGTCCTCTGTCCCCCCTCCTTTTTGCGATTGCGGTTGAACCTCTGGCGTGTCGGCTTCGCCAGCTACATCAGGAGAGTGCCGTACAATGCCTGCAGCGCCAAATAGATGTCTCACTCTATGCAGACGACATCACTCTTTATGTTAAATATCCTCAACTTCACCTCAACCCTTTATTGAGAGAATTTGTGGCTTTTGGGGGCATGTCGGGGATACACATTAATTGGTCCAAGTCCCAGTTCTTTCCTCTCACCGACTCTGTTGTTGACTTTCCCCTTGACTACCCTCTCGAATGGTGCCGTTCGGACCTTCGGTACCTAGGCATACAAATCTTGCGAGATCGGGAAGAGACCCTTCGCTCCAATTACGGAGTGGCGATCACATCCCTTACCGCCTCAGTCGACCGTTGGATCACACTGCCGCTCTCCACGGCTGGTAGGGCTTCCCTTATCAAGATGGTTGTGCTGCCCCGCTTCCTCTACCTTTTTCTCAACATCCCGTACTACCCGGGTGCTTTCTTCTTCAAGACCCTGCGGTCGGAGCTCTGCCGCCTGTTCTGGGGGGGCAAGGCCCCGCGGCTAAAATGGTCTACACTGATACTGCCCTACGAGGCCGGAGGATTTGATGTCCCTGACCTTGAAGCTTACTACTTCTGCGCGCAAGCTCACTATGCATTTCATTGGATGGTTCCCACGCCCTTCATGCCGCAACTCGCGGTGGAGGACTGGATAGTACATCCTATACCGCTTAACGGCTTACTCTTTTGTCCAGAGTCGATGATCCAGACCCCGAACACGTCAGTCTCCTGCACCCTGGATGCCTGGCGGCGCCTGGCCGGGAGACTCTCCTGCTCCTTCACTTACTCTCCCCTTCTCCCCTTGACATTCCACCCCTCGCTCGCGCTCTTGCAGGAACGTGGCTTCCAGCTGCTCTGCGACCGGCTGCATATTGTCACCTGGGGTGATCTTTTCGCGAATAAAGTCTTCAAGTCCATGGAACTCTTCTTTGCCACTCATGAACATTCCCCACTCAACATATTTTACTACCTGCGCCTCCGACAAGGGATGAAGGATATCCTTCCGGATTATCCCCGCGAGCCGGTACTCCTGTACCCCCTACACTTCCTGCTAAGCTCGCAGGATAGGGCGCACCTGGTTTCTGGCTTGTACCGACGGCTTAGGTCAGATATTGCCCCTTCTGAGGCAGGCGCCAGGGCGTCCTGGAATGCAGATTTGCTTACTACACTCTCTGATGAACAGTGGCAATACTGCTGCACTCTCACAGCCAGGATATCGGCAAGCAGCAGACTTAGGATGATCCACTACAGGTTCCTCCAACAGCTCTATTACACCCCGGTCAAAAAGCTCAGGTTCCATCTTGCCGACTCTGACAGATGTGAACGCTGTCGAGCTGAACATGCGGGCTTTTTGCACCTTGCCTGGGAGTGCCCGGCTGTACAGGCATATTGGCTACAGGTAACCGAGGCCCTCACTGCGATGACCAAGGTTACTGTGGACGCGGAACCGCTTATCACCCTGCTGGGACATACACCGCACTTTCCGAAACTCAACAGAAAATTCATTGACATTGCCTTACTACTGGCTAAACGACGTGTGGCATGTAGATGGGGCCGTGGCAGGGCGCTGAAGTTCAAGGACTGGCTCTCGGATATGACTCACTGCCAGGCCCAACACGTCACCTATTCAGAACTCCTACCGCTCCCGAGCAGGCCCAGGGACATTTGGGATCCACTGGTTTCCTACCTGTTGAGTCAGGATGACAAAGACAATACCTCGACTTGACTGCTGGGGGGTGACTGACCGGGCCCCCTCCCCAGATGCCTGAGAGACCTGAACTCCTGCTTCTCGTGTACTCTGTCTCCACGGCCTCCCATGAGTCTTCCCCTTGCTATGCCGCTTACACTGACACATCATGTAGCTGAATGGCTGACTTCCCGCTTCCCAATGCGCCCCACGCTCCCATTTCTTCCTCAAGACTATCACCTTATTGAGACGCAACACATGGCCCTTATCCTACTATTGTACATGCCCAACGGATACCACGACCACCTCCAATGGCCCATGACACGGCCTATGAATGCCATTCTGTGAGCTGCCATACTGCATCGTGCTTTTTTTTCTTACTTCACTCAAATGTGTGTACTAGGCCTTTTCTCTTGTTCCTTTTTCTTTTTTTTTTTTTCTTTTCCCTATCTTGATTGTTAACTGTTTCGGGTTGGTAAGAATTGGGGAGAAAACTATGAAAAAAACTGTTCTGCTGCTGTTAATCCTGACTTATGTACGCCTCCCCCCCCCCTCTTCCCTGTCATCCTCCCCCTTCTCTCTCTTTTTTTTTTCAGGTCCCTTTTCCTTCTCCCTCTCCGCTCCCCCCTCCCGCCCCGTCCTGCCCTCTCCCTTGCCTCCCCCCCCTTGCCGCATGTCCTTGCTATTCCTTTTTATTACAGCATGGTTTTATCGCCACCGGGCCTCTGGGATGCCGGTACTAAGGCTGTGTCTACCACTATCACTCTTTTATCCTGTGTTATTTATAGCTGCCGGCCCCCGGGTTGTTGGCATACATAGCAGTGTAATCTCCTAACTATGTAATAAAGCAGTTTGAACACCAAAAAAAAAAGAAAGTTGTTATTTACACTCATTCTTCCATCTTCTGTTTCACAAAAGTGTGCAGTAGGAAAGGTGGGCCTGACTCACGATGACGATAATAACGATATTGGTAATTGTAATAATCACATGGCTTTTCTAAAGGTTTTCACACAGCACTTCTGCCGTTTCTAGGTACAGCTACCTGTTATTACCCAATTTAATGTTACTTAACGATGCAGTGATTGTGTATTAATGCTGCAAACCCTAGATTGAGCATTGCTTCTAGGGTCGGGTGCTCTGGGACTTGGACATGTTGCAGGTAATTCATGCAGGCACTTAACCCCTCCCTGCTCATGACGAGCTGAGCTCGTCATGAGGCACAGTGGAGCTGTGCTCATGACGAGCTGAGCTCGTCATAACTGCTGCGGCCCTCCCATGCGCGGCTAATTCCCCGCCTGTGCAGGCGTTCTATTGGAGTGGGCGGAGTCATGACGAGTCCAGCTCGTCATGAGCACAGCTGCACTGTGCAGCATGGCGAGGTGGACTCGTCATGAGGACTGCGGCACCGCGTGCAGCCCCTCCCCCCGCACCGCAGGGGAATTAGCCCTGCGCGGAAGGGGCTAAGGCAGAATTTACAAAGATAGAGCCCCATAGAAAGGTGATCCTTGCAGGTTTGGTGACAGAGTAGCATTGCCAAGGAGGAAATATTTTAAAGGGCCTTGCCTGAAACACGTTTTACCATAGCTTTCAATACCTTAGCATGTTTAAGACGGTTCTGAAAAGTGCCTGTTTCAAGTTGGCTCACAGCCTAACTTTATCAAGACTGTCTACTTGGGGTCTGGACCCACCAACCATTCTTCACATTCGAGCCCGCAAAGATCTGATGATTAGTCGCAATGAACTCTTTCTGCTTATTTAATATTTAATGAGCACTGGTTTCAGAGTGGCCTAAAAGGTACCACATCGCATTTAAAGTTTTTTTCTCTCTAGTGAATGACCCCTTTTCCTACGGGCACGTATCTCAGGTTTGCTGCACACTGGCTCTAAAATCCTCACGATTTAAAGGCTTCTTTGGTGGCGCCCAATGTTAGGTGATAACGTCTTATGAGCAAAACTGTCTATTGGATCTACATGCCACCTGTTCATTGATATCCAGAGGCCCGTAAAAACCTGGGGCTGTATTACACACAGTGCCCAGAGGGTGCAATCGAGCACTCTGGTATTACTGAAGGGGCCTCAGACGCTTGAGCGGCCCCTTCTGTAACACCGATAGCACTGGCATACATTAAACGCCAGCACTAACTTCAGGGGGTGTTCCCTCATTTGCATGGGGTCATGCCCCATGCAAACGAGAGAATCCCATTTCCTCTGCTCCCGCTCTGTATTACAGAAGTGGGCACAGAGGCAAAGAAGCTCTCAGGAGGCGCACTGACAGGGCACCACCTAAAAGGTGGCCCCATGAGAGCAGGGCTATGGGCTCTCCAGACTGGACTACTGCAATTCTCTTCTTACTGGCCTCCCCAAATCCCACCTGTCCCCCCTGAAATCGGTCTTACACTCAGCAGCCCGTTTCATCTATGGGGCTAAAAGAAGCGACCACATCACATCGCTGCTATCCTCCCTTCGTTGGCTTCCCATCGAGGCTAGAGCTATCTACAAGACTGCCTGTATCACCCACAAAGCCTTGCACTCCTCCTCTCCTCGCTACCTGACGAATAAACTGAAACTCTCCGGAGGCTCTAGACCATCTCGGAATGCAGAAAATCTTCTGCTTGAACCCCCCACTTTCAAGAAGGAAAGATCGATGGCCCAATCCTTTTCAGGCAACGCAGTGAGAATCTGGAACTCACTCCCGCCTCAGCTCCGGACTACCTCCTCCTCTCAGGCCTTCAAACTGGACCTTAAAGTTCTCCTCCTCCAAAGAAACTTCCAAGTCTAACTCACACCCTTGCCTTTGTTTGAAGGAAGACCTCCCATTATTGGAAAGTCTATTGGCCAGGGTTATGGTACCTCCTCCCCAGTGTGTTCTGATAGTTTAAATGTTTAGTAATATCCCAATACCTGTGTATGGTACCCTTTTGGAACTTGCACACGTCACTTTTGTCTTGTAACACACTGTTTGCTACCTCGCACATTTTGTTTGTTTTAGATACTTGCACAAGTGCCACCATTGCCGACGTAATGTTTGTTCTTGTGCTGGAGTGTCTGCCTTTTATTGCAGTATTATACTTCTACTTGTATTTTGTACGTTTTTGTAACCTGCACCCATATCACTTTTTTCTCCTGTAATGCACCGATTGCCTCATGTATTTTAGTTGCTCACTAGTGTCACTTTTGATCCATGTAACTTATTGTTTGTTTTTCTATTTTGTATTCTGTTCCTCGTGTATCACTATTGGTCCTTTTTGTAAAGCGCTCTGACACCTTCGGGTAAAGTCCGCGCTATATAAAATTGCATAAATAAATAAATAAATATGGACCCCCCCCCCTGACATCCCCTTGCAGGCGGGTCCAGTCAATGACTCCACCCGCCTGCAAGGGGATCTCTAATCCCCCTTCATAGAGAAGGTGCTCCGTTTTTCACATGAATGCGCTGCCCTGAGGGGAGCGCGAGTTTGCGGCTGCCCTGAGAGCAGTGCATTCATCATAATACAGCGCATTCCTACACTGCGATGGCACGCCTTTCAAAAGGTGCGCCCAGCGCAATTAAGGATAATGTGCTGCATGTATAATGCTGCCCCTGGCTCTTAAAGTGCTCTTTTTGTTTTGAAGTGCATTCTTTCTGGTCTAAGATGTGGTTGAGTGACTCTTGCAGGCCAGAATATTCTTTGTCCTATACATTTTCTGATCTAATAAAATCTGTCCTCAATCGTTATCGGAGTCTCCAAACGAGCCATAACATAACAAAACAACATATATATTTGTAAAGCACATGTTCACCCTCGTGTTTCTTGGCGCTAAATAGCAGGTGTCTGTTGTTCCCCACTCACTGGTACCTCGGGTCGGGACAGTAGACATCTCTGCCTCCTAGAGCAAAGCCTCGCGAGGATTCTGCCCCCGAGGCCTGTCAGCTCGTTCCTGAACGGGCAGGCACTCGGAAGCGATCCTTCACCGAGTGACCTTGGAAGAGGTCCCCAGGCGGGAAAATAAAAGGTTCTGCTTTTGAATTGGCTCTTTGTGGCCTTTCTATTTTTATTGTGTGACCTCCTGTCACTCTGAAGCATAGAAATCATTTTATTCATTCAATGCCTTTGCAGGAGTCCCAGGGCAATTTTCATAACCGAGCCATAAAAAATGAACATAAATTGCAAGCCTGTGAAGCGGTGATGGTGGGAAAGGCACAACACAGTTTCGGGGATCTGGACTTCTTTTTCACCTTCAGCTTTGATCCAAACATGTGTCCGTGTCTGGATGTTTGGTGTCAGATGATGAGCTGAAGGAATTATGGAGCATATTACCAAGAATAAGCGATAATTATCGCTAAGCTTGGTTAGTGGCTATAATTTTATCGCCGTGCTTCGCCAATTTTTATCGCTTAGAAACCTTGCTATTATCAAGGTTTATCTCCTAAGCGATAAAAATCGGCCGAAATGCATGCATATCGCTGAAAAGTCAGCGATATTCATGCATTACCGAGCTAATGCTCTTAGCCATGTTATCCACCTACCATTGGATAACATGGCTAAGAACTGCTCTGGGCAGGCGTTAGCTTTTGGAGATATTCGCGCTTAGCGCGAATATTTCCAAAAGTAGGTAATAGGAGATAGCGATGTTAGCGACTGTTTCCAGTCGCTAACATCTTGGCACGCCCACTTTGCATGTCATTAGCGATAATTATCGCTGACATGCAAAGTGGGCCCCAAGATGATCGCTATCTCCTACTAGCTGTCGCTAACTGGTGTTAGTGACAGCTAGGTTGTAGGGCGATAAAAGTATCGCCGCTTTAGCGGGAAAAATTCCAGCTAAAGCGGCGATAAGGCCCTTGGTAATATGCCCCTATGTGAAGTCCAGAGCAGAAACGCATACATTAGAGAGTGATCCCAGCTTACAGCAATGCCTGCTGAGTAAACTCAGACCAACTGGTTTTTTTACTATTTGAAAATAGACTATAATGAGAAAATTGACCCCTTATGGCAGTTTTGACACTGAAACTAGAACCACCTAACCCCCACATAGAAAAACACAAAAAAAAGTGCTCACCTTTAAATTATTGAACTGCCACATATTTACAAGGAAATGGCGGTGTGCATATTTGAATTCGCACTGCGCTCGCTTTGTTAGGCTTATTACGTATTTATTGCTGTTCGTTTACCTGTGCCTTTCTCCTTTGATTATTAAACTTTTTGGCCCCAAGCTCGCCCAGCTCGTATTTCCCTCTTCTACCATTTTGTTTGTTGTGCTTTCGAGCAAGCCCCTCCTCTCCGCCCCGCACCCGCCTCCCCAGCTGCTCCTCCCTTCCAAGGATTGATTACATCTGCCCCGTAGATTGTAGCGCTGTGACCTCCCTTACGCTGTAAGAGGCGGACGCTCACTCGCTCTCTGGCGATTCCCTCAGCGCTATCCTCATCCTCTGAGTGATTCCCTGATCAAAAACGGACGGCTGGTATCGTAGCGCTTCGCATTAGCACTGCTATTCTCTACTTGCATCGCAGCGCTTGTCCTCATTGTACCGCCCGCATTTGCCTGCTACATTTGCATATTTGAATTCGCACTGCGCTCGCTTTGTTAGGCTTATTACGTATTTATTGCTGTTCGTTTACCTGTGCCTTTCTCCTTTGATTATTACACTTTTTGGCCCCAAGCTCGCCCAGCTCGTATTTCCCTCTTCTACCATTTTGTTTGTTGTGCTTTCGAGCAAGCCCCTCCTCTCCGCCCCGCACCTGCCTCCCCAGCTGCTCCTCCCTTCCTCCGCCCCCTCCACTATCCATTAAATGCCATATGTCCCTACGTGCAGCGTCCACGCGCTGCGGCCGCGCCGAAGGTGCGCCAAAGGTAAGCCCGTCTACGCCCATCCGCGCCTGGACCGCGCCCAGCGCCAGACCCCCTGTTTCCCGCAATTCCCAACCCACTCGCATCACTTACGATGCCACCACCCTCCTAGCCCTTAACCCCGGCCGCTCCCCCAACTGCGTCCAAGCCGCTCCCGGACACACCCATGGACCCTTCTCTTGCTACTCCTGCAAGTTCGACGGCACCAAGAACAACTCCTCATCCACTAACACCAACCAGATATCTAACACCAACCACCTTAAATGCATCCTACTCAACACCCGCTCGGTCCACAGGCACGCCATCGACCTCTGGAATCTACTAGACACCATTTCACCGGACGTTGCCTTCCTAACAGAAACATGGATGAATGCTTCTTCAGCCCCAGACATCACCATTGCCATCCCGGAAGGCTACAAGATCATCCGAAAGGACCGCATCAAGCATACAGGAGGAGGCATCGCTATCGTTCATAAGAACTCCATCCGCATCTCAACCAGCTCAGACGTCAACCTCGCTAGCGCCGAACACCTTCACTTCCAGATCCACACCGACCCCAAGACCACACTCAGAGGCACCCTCCTCTACCGGCCTCCAGGACCCCGTGCACAATTTAGTGACGACATCACTGACTTTATCACCCCACACGCCCTCCCCTCCGAGGACTACATTCTACTGGGAGACCTCAATTTTCACCTGGAAAAGAACAACGACAGCTGCACCACCACCCTTCTGGACAATCTCGCCGACCTCGGACTCAAACAACTTGTCTCTACGCCCACCCACATCGCAGGTCACACGCTCGACCCTATCTTCACCTCCAGCAAACATATCTCATTCAGTCACACCACAGCTCTTCACTGGACGGACCACAGCTGCGTTCACTTTACCTACAATAAGACCACAATCCACAACCATCCTCAACCCACCCTGCGAAGAAACTGGAACAAAATCACCAGCGACCAGATCTCCTCTTCGCTCCTACTAAACCCCCCCGCCCACTCCTCAAACCCCGACCAAGCAGCCATCAACCTCACCCAATGGCTATCCAACAGCGCCGACATCCTAGCACCATTGAAAAAACGCCAAATCAAGCTAAGCAGCAAAAACGCATCCTGGTTCAACGATGATCTTAAGAAATCGAAGAAACACTGTCGCTCCCTCGAAAAGGCCTGGAAAAAAGATCCTAACACCAGCACCAGGGACGCCTTCAAAAACGCTACCCGCATACACCACCAACTAATCCGATCTGCCAAGAAAACCGCACTCAAAGACCGTCTAGATAACAACGCCCACAACAGTAAGGAACTATTCAACATCGTCAAAGAATTTACCAACCCATCAGCCAACTCCAACGACATTACCCCCTCCCAAGCCCTCTGTGATTCCCTAGCTTCCTTCTTCCACAACAAAATCGCAGACATCCACAACAGCTTCGACAACCGTCCCGAAGACCAACCCACCCGATCTTCTGCAGGACCTTCACCCCCCTTGAACATCCTTAACGACTGGAACCCAATCTCCACTGAGGACACCATCCGCCTGATGAACTCCATCCACTCAGGATCCCCAACTGACCCATGCCCTCACCACATCTTCAACAAAGCAGACTCCATCATAGCACCACACCTCCGAGATGTCATCAACTGCTCCCTCAACTCCGCCAACTTCCCGGAAAGCTGGAAACACGCAGAACTCAGCACCCTTCTGAAAAAACCCACAGCTGACCCCACCGAACTCAAAAACTACCGCCCCATCTCGCTTCTTCCATTTCCGGCCAAAGTCATTGAGAAAGCTGTCAACAACCAGCTCGCCGCCTTCCTCGAAACCAACAAATCCCTCGACTCCTCACAGTCCGGCTTCCGAGCTAAACACAGCACTGAAACCGCCCTCATCGCAGCAACAGACGACATTCGAACTCTACTGGACAATGGAGACACAGTCGCCCTCATCCTCCTCGACCTCTCCGCTGCCTTCGACACAGTCTGTCACAGCACCCTTCTTCAGCGCCTCAGAGACGCAGGAATCCAAGGAAAAGCACTGGAATGGATCACCTCGTTCCTCACCGGAAGAACACAGAGAGTCCGCCTCCGACCATTCAAGTCAAAGGCCTCTGAAGTCATCTGCGGCGTGCCACAAGGATCGTCACTCAGCCCCACCCTCTTCAACGTATACATGAGCCCCCTTGCGGCCATCGCTCGCCAACACAATCTCAACATCATCTCCTACGCGGATGACACTCAACTGATCCTATCACTCACCAAAGACCCTAACACAGCCAAAACCAACCTACACGAAGGAATGAAAGAAGTAGCCGAGTGGATGAAGCACAGCCGTCTGAAACTGAACTCAGACAAAACAGAAGTCCTCATCTTAGGCACCTCCCCCTCCGCCTGGGATGACTCTTGGTGGCCAGAAGCCCTTGGAAAAGCCCCCATCCCGACGGACCACGCACGGAACCTGGGCGTCATCCTGGACTCCTCACTCTCAATGACCAGACAAGTCAACGCCGTTTCATCATCTTGCTTCAACATTCTTCGCATGCTCAAAAAAACATTTCGCTGGATCCCCACCGAAACTAGAAAAACAGTCACCCACGCACTGGTCACGAGCCGCCTGGACTACGGAAACACACTATACGCCGGTACCACCGCAAAACTCCAGAAAAAACTCCAACGCATCCAGAACGCTTCAGCCAGGCTCATACTTGACATCCCGCGTAAAGAACACATCTCTGGTCACCTGAAAAACCTCCACCGGCTCCCCGTAAATAAGAGGATTACTTTCCGCCTCCTAACCCACGCACACAAAGCACTTTACGAACTTGGACCCGAATGCCTCAACACACGATTGTCCTTCTACACCCCCTCCCGTCAGCTGCGATCCTCCAACCAAGCCCTTGCCACTGTACCTCGCATCAACAAAACCACCATGGGAGGTAGATCCTTCTCCTACCTGGCAGCTAAAACCTGGAACTCACTTCCCACTCACCTTCGCCTTACTCAGAACCACCTAGCATTCAGAAAGCAACTTAAAACTTGGATATTCGACAAGTAATTCCCCACCCTCCCTCTAGCGCCTTGAGACCCTATGGGTATGTAGCGCGCTTTATAAATCTCTTGACTTGACTTAACTTTGCGCCATAGTGCAAGGGCGCCTGCGATGCAGGGAACGATTCTTTATGTGCAGGAAGGTGTCCTTTCCTACATATAAACAGTCAATGATAGCAATTTGTTACTTCTATGCAACACACATTGAAGAACCAAATCGTCATCATTTATTGATTGTTTATGTGAAAAATGCAGCACACATAGAAAAAGCAAAAATGAGGAGAGAGGAAGGTATTTCTCCTCTTGTGCCATTCTAACGCCTGCTCATGCATGGCGTTAGTTTTTGGCACTGCCTCAGATTTACAGATCCTTGTAAATTTGAGGTAACGTCAAAAAGGAATGGGTGTTGTGGTGGAATGCCCAAGCCACACCCATTGCACGGCCCTTTCACTCAGATACCTGTTTGTGAAAGGGTGCAATATTTAAGCCACAAAAAGTGGCTTAACGCCACTTTGTAAATATGGTGCAGGGCATTGCGCCACCGGAACGTCAGTAAAAGTGATGTTCCGGTGGCTCAATCCCCTTGTAAATATGCCCCATTGTGTTGGTAAAGCCGGGAAAGGGAGGAATCGATATGCCAAAACATTGAAATCGTAAAGACAAAATCTTGTTTTCCTTTTCAAACATTACAACCACACTGGCAATATCAAAGCTGCAGTTCCACAGCACTGGAGTATTGCACCCTATTGTTATTGTTAATTAGTACTCGCATACCACACAATCTACCAGTGCCAACAATACATGACTCCGTTAGAACCTACCAGTGGGCAGATTCTTGCCAGTTACATGGAATTGCTCCACGATACAGGCTTTTGAGACATAAGCAAATGCACTAGAAGAAAAAATGGTGGCACACCATTACCCTAAGAAAGCAGTAAGGAAAGCTAAGAAAAGAGCAAAGAACAATAATAGAGAAGCCCTGTTGGAAAGCTACAGTAAACCTGAAATGTGGTGCTGGACGTACTCCAAAGCTATGCTGGAGTGCATTCACAATTGTTTAAGGTCCTCTTTAGGTGTAGTAACTTTAGAAGTGCAGTTTGTGAATAACAATGGGCTGACTCTTTTTAGGTGTAGAAAGGTATGCATTTACACGTATAGATTTGTACAATTATTGGTCTGAATTTTAAACTATTTTTAATTCTAGGCTTGTGTTTTCTTGTCTTGCTTTGTCCTGAGGAGGCCTAAAACCATAATGACCAAAACGGATCGACCCATAATGTGGAGGAGCCCACCGACATTCATTGGGTTATGATTGGATCGGTCCTAAGGCAAAATTAAGGGGTTAGTGCCCCCAAGGACTCTTTATAGACATGATGGATTATAGACATGATGACTATATAAATAGCTTCGTGTTTTTAATCACACGCAAGGGACAAGGAACAAATGGACAAAGAGCTACCCTGCTTTTTCACAGGTGTTTGTTACATACGGAAGTCTTTGTTTTTATTTTTGTTTGTGATATTTGTAATGAGCATGAATCAATTAAGCTTCCAGAGATCTCGAAGTATGTTATGGAATGTAGACAGAATTACGGATAGACTTTGTATAAGAAATTGATATGAGAAATCTATTTTTGATTGGGTCAAATTCCAGGTAAAAGTGAAAGATTCAATTGTGGCTGAATACCTTAGCTTGACTTTATCACTATAATATACCATCCACCAACCCCCTTGTATAATATAAGTAATCTAGGTTACGTGGGGTTAGATGGGCAAATTCCTGTTATTCTAAACCATGTATTCCATGGGGTATTTCCCAAGTGGGCTGGAGGTCGGGTTTTGAAGGCAGAAGGTGGCTGATGACCCCTCTGTCACTGTCCAGCCCCTGTAGATAACCACCGCAGGCACCGCCGGTGCTTTCGGAGAGAGAGGACAGACAAAAAGAAAAGAGAGTAAGGAGAGAGAAGATGAGAGAGAAAGATGAGAGACCACGACAGGAGCGTGGCTGGGTTGAACAGTTTTGCCAGAACTGCTTTTTGTTCTCACTCCAACCCTGATTCTGAAGGCCACTAACACAGACAGTAGTAATGTTTAATTCATATTCTCATATTTCAGAATTGAAACATTTTCAGCTCTAATCCTTTACACTAAACTCATTGTTGTTACTTATTTTCTTGATACAGCCAATAAGCATTGGCAAAAGGTTTCGTTTGTTTTATGCTAATGTCCATTGTTGTGCCATAAATGTGCATGTAATGAAAGAAATTCACAGAAAGGCACCCAAACACTGTTCAGATGGATTGCTTTTTGAAGCACAGAAGTTTACTATATTTGTTTTAAGCAACGCCCATAAGTGCACAGACCACGCCTCTTCTTTGGCCACACCGATTTTAAAGTCCCTCCACCCCCCTACCTTTTTCAACCCACTTAATGACGTCACACACTTTAAAAAAGAACCTCTTTGAGTGGCCACTTCTCCTGAAGGTAGCAACTCACTTACGAAATCAGGTGTGACATCTGTCAAGGTACTCCGGATATGGAAGCACAGGATAGGGAACATGCCAAGCGGGTACAAAAGTGATAAAATAATCTGCAGGTGCCACAATCAACTGTGACAGAGACTTTGACTCTAAATCTGATCATGATCTTGCAGGTCATGAGCTCGAACTCTAGAACCCAAATAAGTGTCCATCCCTCAAAGGTCAGTATAATGAGTATTGCTCCACTGGTAATTGACACATGACATTCAGTGTGTTTAGGAATGACAAAAGTGCATCATTATCTAAAATGGTTTATTTTCAGCTGGCCAGGTGGTAAGATAATTTGATGAGTAAAGGGGCACACTTCAGAGATATGTGCACTTTCCGCAGGTATCAGCCTCCAATACTGATAGACAGTGGTGGTTGGTGGAATTTGAAAGTAGTGGGGCGTAAAACAAATTAACAAATGTTAATTAATGGATTTTGATGCCTTAATAAAACTGGTGCATTATCCATCCCAAATTCTGTAATAAATTGACATAATCGCAATTCTTATTGAAAAGGCTCATGTAATAACTTAACTTTCTCAACAGCTCACATGAAATGATTTAAATAAAGCTAAAATATTGCAGTGTAGAGCAAAACGGTGAGATTAACGGCAGTGTTAATTCTGCAGCCTTACTACTCCTTCAGACCCAGCAAGCTCCCCCAGGTTGCTTCATTTAATGTACAGGGAGCAACAACCAATTATGATTAAACAACGGATGTCATCCACTTCACAGACTGCTCACTGTATTGTCAAAAATGTACCCACATATCTTTGATGCACAGATACTGCTTGCTACTGTATGCAGGTAGAGCTCACACTGGTGCAAAATCCAACCTCTCTTTGCGAGCATATACTGAGGGGAAAAGAAACAGAAAGTCCATGCTCAGGCAGCCACACGTAGGATGAACCACTATCATAGTCTATCTCTTATGACAGCCCTGTGTTCATAAAGACCACTCGTCACAATAAACTATATCAACTCCCCAGGTAGTAATACTATGTAGGCACATAGTAGATAAACGTAAACCACTCAAAATGTACACAGAAAATATTCCAACATACAGCCTTGTTTGGTCTTAAGAGAATAATAAAATAAATATAAAAAACTTACCTTGGCTTCCCGCGCTGACTCCCGACTCGAGTCCCGAGACTGCAGACTCCCGCCGTCCTGGATTTTGAATGCCGCCACTGCGTCTGACGTGGTGTGGGCTCTCGTCACTGAAGGCTGCAGGCCTCCATGGCAGCCGGCGCTGATTGGTTCGGCCGGCTGCCCTAACCGCGTCTTTTCTCCTAGTCTGTATCCTGCAGAACGGAGAGTGGGAGGTGGCTTGGGGGAACGGCTTGCCCACTGTTGCTAATACTGTCTGTTTGGACAGCCTCTCAGGCTGTCCAAACAGTCACTATTAACAACAGTGGGCAAGCCACTCCCCCAAGCCACTCCCCCCTGCCCTGAGGCTCGAGTAACCCAGGAAGTTCTGCTGACTGCTTTCTCGCCGTGCGAGGGCAGGCAGAAACAAATGGTAGTTATAAATAAATAACTACCATTTGTTTCTGCCATCTTCTCGCACGGCGAGAAAGCGGGGGGCGGCGCCCAAACGCCCCCATGGAAGAACCGTCACTGCTGATAGAATAACCCATGTGGTTAGTTTGCCTTCACCAAGCACTGTGTGTAACTCTCATGTCACTGAGTAGAATCATAGAAGACTGCTCATTGGGTGCAAGTGTTTGTTGCTGAACATGAGGTTCAACCTGGAGGTAACAAGTTGATTTGCTCGGCTAGTAATATAGGTTGGTGCTTTAAGACACCCTCTGCTGGGGTAAGTGTGTGCTCGCCCAGTCTCAGATTCCAATATGACAAAAGGTGACACTGTCCACACTGGACTAATGACGGTCGACCACAGATATAGGTATT
Organism: Lissotriton vulgaris; assembly: GCF_964263255.1. NCBI lineage: Eukaryota > Metazoa > Chordata > Amphibia > Caudata > Salamandridae > Lissotriton > Lissotriton vulgaris. The sequence goes on along the minus strand of NC_141700.1, from coordinate 274,865,319 downwards.
CTTGAAGCCCTTACATTACTCAATCTGTCCACTGCCTTTGACTCAGTTAATCATCAGATCCTGATATCTCATCTGGGCGATCTGAGTGTCAATGTTATTATAACCTGGCCTTGTTTTAGAGATTTTCAAGCCTCCCGCAAAGTCTGCGGTATTGGGTAGTGCCGGACACTGAAGTGCAAAAAGAACAATTGATGGACAGAGTGCAGAATAATGTCATACATTCACACCAGTACAGAGATCTGGGCCTACGTCCATCGTTTTTTTGCTCACCATGCCATTCCAGTTTGTACCCAGCCATATGCAAATCAGTTTTGACCCTACCGGGTTTGGGCTTTCAGTCCTCATCAGCCAGGATAGCTTGACTCCAGTGCCATGGAGAGCACGGGACCCATGTCTGGGCATACCCGTCCCACTTGGGGTGACAAATGCAAAAAGTACAATTGATGGACAAAATGCAGAACAATGTCATACATTCACACCAGTACAGAGATCTGGGTCTAAATCCATCGTTATTTTGCTCACCATGCCATTCCAGTTTGGACCCAGCCATATGCAAATCAGTCTTGACCCGGCGCCTAATGGGAACAGTCCAACCCAAACTGCTAGGCCAGGTCCTCCCTGGACTGGAAACAAGCATCCTAGGACCGGTTTCGGGCTTTCGTCCCTCATCAGCCAGGATAGCGTGCCTTAAGTGGCATCGAGAGCACTGAAGTGCCAGCCCGGGCATGTGCATTGCTCTGCTTTACATTTCCCGTATCCTGGTGTGCAAGTGAAGTCCTGTGATGGGTATTTCCATGTCTCTGCTGCCAGACCTGACTCCATGCATTCCGTTCACCCCACTAGGGGTGTAGCGCAGATCTAAAGACCTCATCTTCCTTGCACACCCAGCCTCCAGTTTCAGGCTGCTTGTGCAGGTAGACAGTGGATCATAGATGTGAGCAAGGAGTATGGCAACGTACCAAGTACCGCACAGTGTGAGCAGTATGAGAGTTCACCATCCCAGCCTCCATGAGCCGTACCAGACTTGTATCCAGCAAGTTCAAGAGCTTCAGAGTCACTAACACATATGTTTTTCTTCTTCCCAGCTTACACTATCCAAAGAAACAAGTGGATACTGCCCTTCTGTAGATCGTTGGAACCTGAAGGCACTTGGAGGCTTTTAGAATATTAAGCACAAATACAACACGAGTTATACTGTTTGATATCTCATACTTTTTATGGTCCACTTGCATCTTGGGCACTTAGTACCTAGGAGCAAATGGTTAAGGATCTCCCTTTTATATATGGGGTATGGTACTTTTTTGCCTCTTTGTCCCCAAGCCTACAACTGAATCTTTTGGTGTTTGATGATTTTTAATATGTATTCAGGACCTTTAATTGTATTTTTATTCTTCCGTACATTTTTTATGTATCTTTTAGTCATATTGTCTAGAGGTGCTGTATTTTTTTTTAAGAAACGATGGTTGATTACAACATCTTAATTGAGATAGCTAGGGATAACATTTTTTTATTTTACAGCAATGCCTTGTTAAAAATTCTATATATTCTTTAAAAATAGTGACAACCTGTTTGTATATGTTTCTAATTGACTTTCTATTTGGAAGCAGTATTTTATATGTATTTGAACTTGCACTTTCAAATTATTGGTAAAAAATAAGTCAATAGTATAAGATATGTTGGTGGGGCTGGTCCCAGAAAGTACCGGTCATGGGGGGAAATCATATTTGAAATTTTTATGTAAGTATGTGTATTTGTATTTATATGGTATGTGATTTATACAATGTATGTTGCTTTAATGATCCTAGAGATCAAAATAAAGCTTTTCAATCAATCGAGTATTATTAGAGTACATTATCCCAGCCTCCGTGCAGTGCCAACCAAAGGAACAGACAACCCATCCATTGCACAATGCTTTATGGTACATGCAGTTCAAGAACCCCTCACAGACATCAATAAGAACCATGATCCTGCCTTGCTTATTACCCGGCAGGATCAACATCCTGCTTCTTCACAGATATTTAATTCCTGTGGTGACAATGCTTTCTGTCTGTTTGTGTTATTTCTGATGTCTTCCAAGCCGAAGCTGGACCCCACAACATCCTTAAATTATACAACAGCTAGGAAACCTAGTTAATATTTATTCCCATCTGGAATCCACCACTCCTCAGACTTGCTACAAACTGAAAGCTGTTGCTAAAAATTGTAAGTCTGGTTTCCTACTTGTATTTTTGGCTCGGGTATCCAATGTCCTCTAGATCTGTTTAAGCAACGTAACTTCATAACTTAGTTCTCTTTAGATGGGTTATATGCAGATTTCACTCCCAGCTATATCTTAAAAATATCATTGGTCAGGCCATCCTAAAACTAGGATGAAAAACTTTGATTTCAGGGTCAGGATATTCATTAGATAAAATCCCTTCTTCTAGGCATATGTTGACTAAAATCAGAACGGTAAACTCTGGAGAGACAATATATTAAGATAATTTTTAGCCAAAATCCCCCCCACCCCCAAAAAAAGTTCAGTTTCCTCTCAGAAGATGAATTCAACTAGCTAGCCTTAATTATATTGATATTTAGGGCCCGATTGCGATCTCGCTGGAAAAGCCCTACGGCCGACTCGCGTCCGTAAAGCTTTCCGAGAGACTCGAGCTGCTAGGTTCCGAGCGACCAAGTACAATGCAATTCAGCACTAAATGACTTGGGTCTCTAGGAGACCCATTGAAGTAAATAGGAGCCTGTTGTATAGAGCGTACATAGGATCCCATCGACGAAAAAGGCACGTCTCGGAAAAGGGCACACCCTGTCACGGGGTCGCCTCGGTGTACCCCGCACATGCATGCATTTGAAGGAGGCACCCCTAGGTCCCCCCCACTGTCCGAGTCTTAGGGCCCCAGGTAAAGGGGGGTCCATCGTGGACACTTGAAGTCCGCTCGCCCTTCAGCTTTTTCTAGTCGGAGGCTCTGACTCGCGCCGGCTGCTCAAAATGCCATTCACATTCGCTTAGTCAGAGATTGTACGCATTGCGCTGTACGCGTCGACCATTTTGGAGTCGCTCGGAAGGCATCACTGACAGGTACGAGTCTGTCGTAGCGAGAGGCTTAAAACGCATCATACTTGCTTGCTTGTACAGCGGTACGAGTCTGCCGGAAATTGGGTCTACAAATCGGACTCGCGCTTGACGGATGCGATTCGTAGCCCTTCCAAACGAGATAGGAATCGGGCCCTTAGTTCTTTTAATTAGTTAGCATTTTTCACTCTACTGATCAATTATCTAACTCTTTAAACACTTTAATTTCACTCCTGCTCTCTTATCCTGCTGGTTTATTCTTCATCTCTCTCCTTTCCATACATTGCAACCAATTTAGGTTTGATGGGATTAACATCTGATGTTTGTGGCAGTCAATGGAGAACATTTTTTGGTGGGCAGCAAAGTTTGTAGGCTTGTGGCCACAGTAAAGTTTAAGAGTAGCATTTGGCTAAGATTACCTGATGACTCCAAGCCCAAAATTTGAGTTTAACATCCTAATATATTCTGTTGTAGGCCTGGGTGCCTTCAGTTGGTACAATTGAATTACCGCTGGTGAAAACAGATTTGTTAAAGCATCACGGGGAACTTTTGCTTTTGACAAGTTACTAGGGTAAAAATGACTCCAAAGCAATTACATCCTCCAAGTCCTGGAGTTTTCTTTTGTAATTCAAGGTGATTTAAGTAGCATGCTTTCTTTTCAGTCTCAACAAACGTCTTTCGCTCTATTCTTCAAAGCCAGGATAACATGCACAGGGCTAAATACCATTGCTTGTGCAAACAGAAATACTAGTTGTGTGATAATTATCACACCCTCATAGTTTTCCACGGATAAATTCCAGCAAGTCAACCCTGTCAAAATGTATTAAGGGAAAAGTCCAGTTAAAAAAAGAAACATGCAGAATTCGGTGTGTTAAATACCGATTCACATGTTACGCTTAATTTGCAAGTTAAATAGTTGGATCAGGAGGTATTTGCCACACATGATAAATACCTGACTCCAGCTTAACCCCTTCCATGCTGCCCGATTCTGCACCTGTGCGGCAGACTCGCGAGTGGGCGGGTTTATGACGGCCCCCAGCCGTCATCAGCACACGAGCACCGTAGTGCATGACGGCTGGTGGCCGTCATCAGCATGGAAGGGGTTAATGGGGGTTACCATGAATGGTAAATTATTCACCTATTCCACCTGACTTGTACTGAGGACCCAAGTCTCTATACTCCACACCTCAATCTGTATTCTGTCTCTTCATTCACCAGAAGCCACACTCCTCTCACTGACTATCCATAGGATGCCTTCCATTTACTCAAGCCCCCTCCTCTTTTCTTAACCTCTCAACTTCAACGCAGTGCATTACATTGCTGATCACCTTGTACCTCAACATACAATAAGATCATGATCACAAGTGCAGGGCCAAATTCTGATACTTGTGCCAACATGTCATATTTATCACTCCCTTACAATTTCCCTTGATAAATTCCAACACTGCTGAAATGTATTGGGTGATAAGGACCAATAAAAAGCAAAAACATGCGGAATTCGGCGTGTTAAATATGGATTCTGCATGTATTGCCTCGTTTGCAAGTTAAAAAGAAAGAACAGGAGGTATTTATCAGACGTGCTAAATACCTCGCTCCTGGGTAATGGTGGGAAACATGTAGGTAAACCTAACTTGTAATGAGGCCCTAGCAGTATTAAAAGGACTTTGGAAAAGAAAAGCATCAATCTACACTAAATTATTACTAGTTCTGGATTGGTATTCAACATGTTATACAAGGAATCAATCAGGCCAAAATCTTAATAATATAGGGGAAACTATAAAAACCTATAAAAACTATAATGTGTGGAATAAATGACAAATCATACGTTGCCCCCACCTGTTAGTGGCCAAATTGCTAGTCCCGGCCACGGCTACCCCATATTACTTGGTGTTTCAACGCATTGCGTTACAGACCTGGAAGAGAACCTTGGACAAATTAAAGAAAACTCTGAGATATAGCCTCTTGTGGGCCTACCACATGGAATTCCTACGTCCTTATTTACTGGGGAACAATTAGCTCCCTGGATACATGCAGGGTTGGAAAATAAGGGAGATTGTTGCTTAGAGAAAAGCCTTATCCCCTTTGAGGAACTGGTGGAGAGTTGCGGGCTTCCTCCAGGAGAGTTGCATTATGAAGCGCTGGTCCGCATGTTTAGACACTTATGGGGGGAAGGGAGGGAGGAACCTGAGAAACACCCAATCCTGCATGCGTTGATAGCCCTGGGCATAGCCGGACACCAAGTGAAGTGGTTGTATGCCGCTCTACTCGCAGCGTCCCTGGAACCACTGGATAGATTGCGAGATAGATGGGACCACATAGTGGGAGCCGAACTCACAGATGCTGAATGGGGTAAGGTCATGCAGTCCCGCAAGAGAATATCTTGTAACACACGCTTGAAATGCATTCAATTCAATGTCATACATATGACGTATATGACACCACATACCCTTAACATCACCTAACAGTGCTGCACTTATATCCCAGACCATAGCAAGGATCTGAGGAAGTATATAAGTAACATCACTGAGATTCACCATGAAGTGCATGATTTGGCAACAGAATTAGTTTGTAACAAAGTTGGGAAAGGTTTTGGGCAGATTGGGAGTTGGTTTGCCAACCTTGGGAAAGGAATTCTTGGTTACATTTTGAAGCCCGTCATCATAGTAGTGCTTTGTGTGATTCTTTTGATTGGAATGGTGAGGGCTTACAAGTGGCAAAAGTCATGACAGGCTGAGAGATCTCTTAGAGAGCGAGTAAGTAGAATGGAAACACCACAGGACAGTCACTATGAGAATCTCAAAAGCCTAGAAAAATTCAGTCAGGGAAGACTAGCTACAGCTTCTGTTTAGGTTGGTTCTGTCTACAGGGAATTGTAATTGATTGTGATGACACTTGCCATCAGAGGGGGGACTGTTAGAGCGCGATTGTGCTCTTTCATATGTAGGGGTGCATCATAATCACGAGTAGGTTGCACCTGCATTTAATTTGTGATATTAACATTTAGTCATTAGAATGTGAAACGTAATAACGTGAAAAGGTGAAATGATAGAAATATTTTGTGCAATGTGAAGAGATAAGCGTGCATTTGTGTTTATAGAAGGGGTTTGTTTGTAATGTTCAGGTGCATGTTGATTCTCTTTTCTTTCTCACGTTTCTGTTACATGTGGAGAAATTTGCCTTTGTTAGTTAGAATAACACTTTTGTTTTAGGAATTAGGCTCAGGGAGGAGAAGATACATCTGTACAAGGAGTGCTGATAGTGTGAGATGGTGATCTTCCTCATCGAAGAAGGCCTGGGAATCAAGGTAATCGAGCCAGGAGCTGGGAGTATCAAAACTAAATGGAAAATAACTTGCCTGGGAAATGTTAAGTAGGGATTGTCACATTAGTAGTAGTGTAGGGACAGACAAATGCTTTTTACTCACGACCCTCAAATGAAGACAGATCTTGATGTGGGGGCAATCAATGCCTGCGTTCTGTTTTTGGATTTTGTCATTATTTTCATTCTTCAAAAATTCAACATTGCATGCAGATTCGGCTTTGTATTAGTTCTGATGTATATATTTACAACCTCGTCTTGAGGTGCCTGTATGTCCAGTTTTTTTGGCTTTATAATAATTCCACTAACTCAGAACCTGGAGTCTGTAATTCTTCAGTCATGATTCTTTGAATTTGTGAGCCTGACCTAATGAGTTATTTCTCCCCTCTACACTTCCAAGCAGGTACAAACTGTCCAACGACCGAGAATTCCGGAGCACATTGACACAAGGGAACCCGGCCCCTTCAAGCGAGATACGGAGAGGTGAGAAACTTCCTGAGGCCTCCCCATTGCAGGGTAGATTGCTTGACGATTATATCCACAAAAACAGCCATCTCTCTGACCTACCTCAAACTTTTGATTAGCTCCCCTGATCCCCTAGTGAAGCTCCATGAAATTTGGGAGGATGATTTGGGACAGATAAAAGATGATGAGTGGCAGGAGGCGCTGGCATCCCCTAGAAGAGTAGCCATCCACTCTTGTTTCGATTGGTGCAACATAAGATTCTTCATAGGACCTATTATGCATGTACCATACTTTAGGTCAAGATGGGTAGAGTTGGGTCATCACTGTGTACCAGAGGATGTGGCTGCGAGGGTACATTCTTCCACATGATTTGGGACTCTTCGGCGCTTCAGGCATTTTGGGCTGCAGTACTATCCTGTATCATGGCACTGTATATTGGGAATATGACCCCCTCTGCAAAATGGTACATTTTTAATATATGAGAGGAGACAGACCTGACTAATACAGACCGGCTCTGGGTCCCGTTGGGTTTTATGTTGGCCAAACAAAATATAGCTAGAATGTGGAGAGCACCACCTGCCCCGAAGTTAGGGGAGGCAGACATGGACTGGTGTATGCAGGCGCAACCAGTGGTCTATGAGGGTAGGGGTATCCCCATAAAAGGACAAAGATCTGGGGGAGATGGAATGAAAGTAGGGGAATGTTGTGCACACCTATTAGAGGAACTGATCCAATGGCTTTGGAGTGACCAGTAAAATATGGAAATTCTGGCTGCAGGGTCACTGCGAATGGAGCTGCTGGGATAAATTACATAAGGGTTGCTATGGACCCTCTTATTGATGTAAGTTATATGTCTACAGTCATTTCTGTATTGTACTAATTTCTTTTTGCAATTAAAAGAGTTATAAAAAATACAAATTGTTCTACAAGGGTGTGCTGTTAACCTTGGGCAAGCTTGAAATGGCTGAAGGAAGAATATCGAGGTTTCTTGTCGAAAAGATGACATAGCATGAAACAGCAATCAGCAGGACATGCAGTAGTCCAGGGTACGACTGTCTGCTCCATGGCAGTCCACAGTTGCCACCCACACAGTGGAAGCTGCCCCTCGAGAATAGCTTCCATTCTGCAGAAAAATATGTCAGAGCCACCAGAAGTGGACGCAAAGTATTGATACTTTTCTTGCAAATCACAAGGCAGGTGGAAGGCCTGTTCCTTCTGCTGCTACTGATTACCTGCTGTTGGCAAAGGGCCGCAGGCTGGTTGTGATTTGCTCTTTGCACAGCCTGCACTTTGAATGCGGCAGGTTTGGTGAATGGAAACATTCTTTGGGATTATGGCAGTACTCTGTATATAAAAGAAAACATTTCATATATCACATTAAATAACGTGATGTGGACACGCCAGAAAGTAGTGATTCATTTGTAAAATAATTAGTCCCAGGGGCCAAAGTTTTTCGCCGAAGGCCGCGGCCTGCGCTAGAGAATGTAGGGGATGCCAAACCCCAAAGCTGCCCAGTCTTGAGTCCACCTCATGCATCTTTCACCCACTGTCCGTTTCCTTTCGCCCTGTCCACTTTTGCAAGTACTTTTCCATTTCTGCTTTCTCCCTTTGTCGCTCTTTATTTGTCCTTCTCTTCTTTCTCCTTCCCACCTCTTGTGTTTCTCTCTCTCTGGGACAAAGTCAGATGAGGAAAAATAAGTGTCGGATCCCAAAAATGAGTGCTGATAGAGCACCTGCAATCACCGTCTCAAATTAAGGACTGCGTTAGGAGGAGGAGGGACCCTGAGGTTGGATATGGTCATTCAGTAGAAATGACAACGAAACAGCTTGAAAAATACCATGAAAGTATATATTTGTGACCATGTTTTACAGAACGCTGTCTTCGCTGTTAAAATAAAAAAAAGTGATGTTCATGTTACCCAGGTCAAGTACTTGTTGTTTCGACCTACCTATGGTGAAGGGGGTTACTTGCAAGAGTCTGCACCCAATTAACTGCAGTGACACCATTTCTTCTGCTCTGTTGCCTCCGCACACCGAGCGTTGGGCATGAGGGGGCACGTGGAACATATGGAAAACTAGGTGTGGAAGAACCTTAGGCAAGTCACTCCTCAAAAACAACTACGAGGTGGGAGCAAACAGTTTTCTGACAGACAGTTATACAATGTGATTCTGCACAGAAACAACGCTCATAGGTACCGGTGCCACTACACCAGCTGCACCGTAGGTAGCCACGCCCTGGCTGCCTTTGCTTCTCTAATGTAGGACCGCACTGAAGCCCGTATCTTTTGCTCCCACTCCACCCCCCTCCCACCGTCATTGCTTGTCGTGTGTGTGCTGTAAGGACCGCCTGGCGCGTGCTGCTGTGCAGCGAGTCTGCCTTCTCGTTTCCCTGCAATGCAGTGCTGACGCTAGGGGCTGCAGAGCCGCCGCCAGTGCACCGCCCTGTGCGGCGGCGGTAAAGAGCCCCCTTCTGCAGCAGTTCAGAAATGGAGTGGAGATGGATAGGTTTCCGCTGCCCCGCGGTGCGGGGGCCAGCTTCCCCTCCCTCCCCCACCCATCCGGCTCAGTATCCTTGCCTGAGAGCGCATGATTGAGTCGGAGGAGGGCCAGTCCATGTACCTTGCGGGGGGGTTCAAGTTTCCTTACGCCACAGGAGATACCGTCTCCAGCCGCGCGCGCCGCAGCTCTTTGTGAGATGTCTCCGGTATTTATTTGATCGACTCGAGGAATGGCAAATATCTGCACGAATTCAATTCAAACAATTTTCACCGAGCTGCCGTGTTATGCATTAACTTGTTTCTTTCCTACTCTCAGGAGCAATTTATTGACTGTCCCGTGCTCTGCAGGCTTTGTAAGGAGGTGGTAGGTGAACTTGGGAAGTGATGAGGCGTAAATTACTTCTCCAGATTGCACCGAGTGAGCAAACCCCCCTCCTCGCAGCAGATGAGCATTTCGAAAAAAAGACAATGGTTCGTTTTTACAGTTCAGAATATACTCGCCAAAGGTTGTACTGGCAGTCCAGAGCTTGGCTATCAATAATGCAGCAGGTGCAGTGGCACCGAGGTCCTTATTTATGGGCGGTTGATCCCCACACCCAAATAATGGCTGCTTTAGCTACCCAAAAGTGGGTCAAAAGGCGCAGTTTCCATGCATGCATTAGAGTAGGGCCTTTGTATCCTTTGAATTACCTCTGTGACAGTTGGGAAAGGGCATTTATAAAATATGCCAGTACATTTAGGGTGTGTCAAGCACGACTTCTCTACAGGAGTTTCAAAACACCCCCCCCCCCCCCACACACACAAAAGGTTGCAAAACAATGCATTTTGTCGAACAATTTTTCTTAGAAATGGCTGAAAAGACATAGGTTTTGAATGAAATTGAAGTAATCTGGATACACCGTTTGACGCTGCCTTTTATTTTTCAACATCTTCGTAGCACAGTTCTTCACTTCTGGCTCCCCATTCCTTTCACTTTTCCATCTTGTCTCCTACAGTTTGATTATTGTGACAGAGAATTTACCTAGATCACGGTGGGTCTGCAAACCCTGTTTGCACTCAAACATACGGGATTACTCTGGCAAGTCACTGGTGCAAAATGTGCAGCGAATAGAGAAGGGACGGGTATGCTCAGACATGAGCCCCGTGCTCTCCATGCCACTGGAATCAAGCTATCCAGGCTGAAGAGGGCTGAAAGCCATAAACCGGTCCTTGGATGCTTGATTCCAGTCTAGGGAGGACCTGGCTTGGCAGTTCGTGCTGGACTGTTCCCATGGGGCACAGGGTCAAGACTGATTTGCATATGGCTGGGTTCAAACTGGAAAGGCATGGTGAGCAAAAAAACGATGGATTTAGGCCCAGATCTCTGTACTGGGGTGAATGTCTGACACTGTTCTGCATCCTGTCCATCACCTGTTGTTTTTGCGAATAGAGAATAGCACGCACTATTTTGTTTTGCTCTCTATTGTCCCACAGTTGGGTAAAAATTGTGCCCCTCCCCAATGTGTGAAACTCATGTAGTCGCAGATTTGTAGGCCTTCAGCAGAGAATGCCCCCGTTATCATCGGAAAGTTTTCCCCTCAGAAGGCAGTGTGGCACAAGGTAAAGTTGCACATATCACAAAGGCAGGCAACAAGCAGCACAGGTCCTGAGGTTATAGAGATCATGCAAGCTTAGACACTGGATCAGACAGCATGCATATCTCTTGGGCTACACTAAACTTACAAGGCAAGGCTTGGGAAGCAACTAATATCACACACCTCTAAATCATTATGAGTCTTAAAACAACAGCCATAATACAAAATGTTCTCTGGAACTAAAAAATGACTTCAGTAATAAGGATTCCCAACTCAGCATGAATTATCACTCAATTATATATTGCGTGATTGCAAATTACTAGTTTCTAAATATTAGCAACCTCTGGCATCAAATATTAGCTCTTCTTCTTAAAAGAAGAGCTAATATTTTAACTAAATTATCTCCTTTCTCCAAAGGACCGGGTTGAAATGTTATTACAATACTCAGATTTTGTTCTCAAATACTTTCTTTTTATTTTGGGTATACTAACCAGTTCCATCACACAAAATATTGTCGTTGTCTTTGTATATAACACTTTTTGTCTCTGAATACCGGATTTAATTTTTAGTATACAGGAGCTGGTCCTCAAATGTAAACGTGTCATATTTACCAAGTACTTTCATGTACTACTGCTGTCCTGCTTGGGCAGAGTCTGACACACATGTCCCTTTACCAGCCACACATGCCCCTTTGCCAGCCTCACATGCCGGGGATGCTCACCCTGGTCTATCTATTGTATGCCACTACTACCCATATTAATCCAAGCAACCGTTATTATGTGGGTGGCCACATTTAGGAAGAACCTATCATGAAGCGAGAGACAGTTCCCACCATGCCTGGATTGGCCACCAATATGTCAACAATGGTCCTCATTCTCCACAGAATACCCACAATATGCCATGTTGCCATGTATGCCAGGAAAGGTCACAATTATTCCAGGAGACACCAGCACAATGCATGAGTTATGAGATGGCTTCATGTTTCTAGGGATGCTCAGCATAAAGCTAAATACATCCACAATATGCTGGGCTGCAGTTTTTGTAGTGATTGCAAACATTATGCCAGCGATAACTACTACTGAAGTAAGGGCCATCCTAATGCCAGGGGTGGTACCATGATGCGAAGGGGGTACGAAATTCCACTAAACAAACATTATGATACGACCAACTTAATAACAAAGGTAATTGCCATAACGCCAGTAGGCATACTTTGGAAGGCCTGTTTTATGCCATGGTTGCTCACCAGACCTGCCACAACATGCCAAGCATGATACAAATATACAGGTACCAATATTGGGCCATTGGTGACTACCATAGTGCCAAGAGGCACAAGACAGTGGAGTTTACGTTATGCCGGCGATGGGCAGCGTTATGCTCCCACATATGAGGCATGCAGTCAGTGTAAACCATCACTCCTCACAAATAAACATGCATGCACCTTTGCCTACACACACCACACACAGGCAGACTGGCACAGCCATACACGTTCATTTATAAGCACAGACACCTCCATAAGCGACATTCAAACACACACACTCGCAAACATACCTCAAGCCCTTTCTCCCATCCAGGTGAGGATGGAGGAAAGGGGAGCCAGCACCCGAAAGCAGACCAGCTTGCCTTTCTTGTTTGCGGATAATGGATGCTTGCTTGGATTGCCAGGTTCTTTCTAGCTCGTGCTAACCAGGCCAAGAAGTAAACACTCCTTTCTCTGGTGCCTTTCTCTGGAAGAAAGAAGGGAAGATGTACTGAACTTCTGCACGCACCTTTGAAAAAAAAAATTGTTAAGTTGAGTTTAATACAACACACCCAACTGGAAACTCACAGATGCTGGTGGTGACTTTGCTGTGTTTAGGCCGGACTCAAAGCACTACTGTTTGCCAGGTCTTGTCATGTCCCAAGCTGAAAGGGTCTGAGCCTGGGAATGCCAAAGCCTGGCCTGCAGGGAAACAGTGGGGAACAATTCTTGAGGATTACATTCTCCTGTTTACCTGCAGTGGCATGTAGGAATGTTAAGTGAGCAAAAGCTAAAACAAAGTAATGCTGGGCTATAGGAATGTAGGTATCTACTAGCTAAATTGGTCATATTGGCATGCATGCTACCCTCACCTCTCTCAGACAGGTATTTTAGGTGGCAGGTAAAGGCTTCCCACTCACTTTTTAGGTCTCGTGACCTATCAATGCGCATGCGCATTGAGGTCACAAAACTATAGGGCTTTAAACAGACTTTAACTGACTGGCGATTTGGTGCTGTGCCCGTGGCTTTTAGGTCAATGCGCAAGCGCATTGACCTAAAATGCGCGTGCACATCACCAAATCGCCGTCTGTTCCCTCAGCCGCACTCCAGCCCCCTGCTGCTTTCACACCCTCTCCCCGCTCCGCCCCCTCCCCTGCCCGCCGTGTCGCATTTCTCCTCCCCCTCCCCTTCTCTGCCTTCCCTCCGTCTTGTTTTTTTTTTTTACCCGCTCCGCCCCCTCCCCTGCCCGCCGTGTCGCATTTCTCCTCCCCCCCCCCCTTCTCAGACTGTGATCTTGGCCCGATGCCGGCTACGGCTCATTTTTGTTGGTCTGCTGGCAGCGTTCTCTGTTTCTAGTCCCAATTCCACTGAAGCTGGCGGCAGTGGCAGGCTTGTCTCAGCCCTGGAGCTCACTGCCCTGTCCTGCTGCAAGTATCTGTGTGAAGCTGTGACGTTTCCCTTTCCTTCAACGGGTGCAGCTAGTGTGTCATTGGTTTTCCCGGCAGCGCCATAACTGAAGAATACCTTTCAACAGCTTAGTTAGCCATTAACTCTGTGATAAGGCTGATGTGTACAACGTTCACGGTTCGATGGCAACAGTTTGATCATTGTTACTACTTGCCTTCCCTCCGTCGCTCGGCCCCCTCCCCTGCCTGCCGTACGTGATCTACCAAGACTTCAAACAGACAAAGTGTCACAATTATATAGGTTAGCTGAAGGAACAAAGGACATGCACCCCACTGCATACATTATGGAGAAAGAACCTTGAAAATACTCTAGCCCCACATCCACCATCACCTCCACATCCACCGCCACATCCACCACCACATCCACCACCACCACCACCACCATATCCACCACCACCACCACATCCACCACCACTTTCAACACATCCACCACCACCACATTCACCACCATATCTAACACGTTAACCACCACTTCCACCACCACTACATCCACCACCACATCCACCACCACCGCATCCACCACCACCACATCCACCAAAACTTTAACCACACCCACCACCTCCACATCCACCACACCCACCACCACCACCACCACCACCACCCTATCCACCACCACTGAATCCACCACCACCACCGCATCCACCACCACCACATCCACCGCATCCACCACCACATCCACCATCACCACCACATCCACCACCACATCCAGCATCACCTCCACATCCACCATGACATCCACTGCCACATCCACCGCATCCACCAACACCACATCCACCGCCACCACCACATCCACCACCACTTTCACCACATCCACCACCACATCCAACACATCCACCACCACTTCCACCACCACCACATCCACCACATACACCGCATCCACCACCACCACATCCACCACATCCACATCCTCCACCACCACATCCACCACCACATCCACCACCACACCCACCACCACCACATCCACCACCACATCCACCACCACATCCAACACATCCACCACCACCACCACCACATCCAACACCTCATCCACCACCACATCGACCACACCCACCACCACTACATCCGCCACACCCACCACCACTACATCCACCACACCCACCACCACTACATCCACCACCCCATCCACCACCACCACCCCATCCACCACCACCACCCCATCCACCACCACCACTGCATCCACCACCACCACCGCATCCACCACCACCACATCCACTGCATCCACCACCACCATCCCCACCACCACCACCACCCCCACCACCACATCCACCACCACATCCACCATCACCTCCACATCCACCATGACATCCACCACCACATCCACATCCATCGCATCCACCACCACCACATCCACCACCACCGCCACATCCACCACCACATCCACCACCACATCCACCACCACTTTCACCACATCCACCACCACCACATCCACGTAAACACATCTAACACGTCCACCACCACTTCCACCACCACCACATCCCCCACCGCATCCACCACCACTGCATCCACCAACACCACATCCACCACCACCACCACATCCACCACCACATCCACCACCACCACATCCACCACCACATACACCACCACATCCACCACCACATCCACCAACACTTTAACCACACCCACCACCACCACATCCACCACACCCACCACCACTACATCCACCACCCCATCCACCACCCCCTCCACCACCACGCCATCCACCACCACCGCATCCACCAACACCACATCCACTGCATCCACCACCACCGCCCCCACCACCACATCCACCATCACCTCCACATCCACCATGACATCCACCGCCACATCCACCACCACATCCACCACATCCACCGCATCCACCACCACCACATCCACAGCCACCACCACATCCACCACCACATCCACCACATCCACATCCACCGCATCCACCACCACCACATCCACAGCCACCACCACATCCACCACCACATCCACCACCACCACATCCACCACCACATCTAACATGTCCACCACCACTTCCACCACCACCACATCCACCACTGCATCCACCACCACCACATCCACCACCGCATCCACCAACACCACATCCACCACCGCCACCACATCCACCACCGCATCCACCACCACCACATACACCACCACACACACCACCACATCCACCACCACATCCACCAACACTTTAACCACAACCACCACCACCACATCCACCACACCCACCACCACTACATCCACCACCCCATCCACCACCACCACCACCCCATCCACCACCACTGCATCCACCATCACCACCGCATCCACCACCACATCCACCACATCCACCACCACATCCACCATCACCTGCACATCTACCATGACATCCACCACCACATCCACCACCACATCCACCACATCCACCGCATCCACCACCACCACACCCACCACCACCGCATCCACCACCACCACATCCACCACCACCACATCCACCGCATCCACCACCACATCCACCATCACCACCACCTCCACATCCACCATGACATCCACCTCCACATCCACCAGCACATCCACATACACCGCATCCACCAGCACCACATCCACCACATCCACATCCACCGCATCCACCACCACCACATCCACCACCACCACCACATCCACCACCACATCCACCACCACACCCACCACCACCACATCCACCACCACATCCAACACTTCCACCACCACCGCATCCACCACCACATCCACACCCACCACCACATCCACCACATCCACCACCACATCCAACACATCCACCACCACTTCCACCACCACCGCATCCACCACCACCACCACCGCATCCACCATCGCATCCACAACCACCTCCACATCCACCACCACATCCACCACCACATCCAACACATCCACCACCAATTCCATCACCACCACATCCACCACCACCACCGCATCCACTACCACATCCACCACCACCACCACATCCACCGCCACATCCACCACCACCACATACACCACCACATCCACCACCACACCTACCACCACCACATCCACCACACCCACCACACCCAGCACCACTACATCCACCACCCCATCCACCACCACCACCCCATCCACCACCACCACTGCATCCACCACCACCAACACCCCATCCACCACCACCACTGCATCCACCACCACCACCGCATCCACCACCACCACCACATCCACTGCATCCACCGTCACCACATCCACATCCACCACCACATCCACCATCACCTTCACATCCACCGCCACATCCACCACCACATCCACCACATCCACCACCACCACCACATCCACCACCACCACCACATCCACCACCACTTTCAACACATCCACCACCACCACATCCACCACCACATCCAACACTTCCACCACCACCGCATCCACCACCACCACATCCACCACAACATCCACACCCACCACCACATCCACCACATCCACCACCACATCCACCACCACATCCACCACCACATCCACCACCACTTCCACCACCACCGCATCCACCACCACATCCACCACCACTTCCACCACCACCACCGCATCCACCAACACCACATCCACTGCATCCACCACCACCACCCCCACCACCACATCCACCATCACCTCCACATCCACCGCCACATCCACCACCACATCCATCACATCCACCGCATCCACCACCACCACATCCACAGCCACCACCACATCCACCACCACATCTAACATGTCCACCACCACTTCCACCACCACCACATCCACCACCGCATCCACCACCACCACATCCACCACCGCATCCACCAACACCACATCCACCACCGCCACCACATCCACCACCGCATCCACCACCACCACATACACCACCACACACACCACCACATCCACCACCACATCCACCAACACTTTAACCACAACCACCACCACCAAATCCACCACACCCACCACCACTACATCCACCACCCCATCCACCACCACCACCACCCCATCCACCACCACTGCATCCACCATCACCACCGCATCCACCACCACCACATCCACCACCACATCCACCATCACCTGCACATCTACCATGACATCCACCGCCACATCCACCACCACATCCACCACATCCACATCCACCGCATCCACCACCACCACATCCACCACCACCACATCCACCGCATCCACCACCACATCCACCATCACCACCACCTCCACATCCACCATGACATCCACCTCCACATCCACCACCACATCCACATACACCGCATCCACCACCACCACATCCACCACATCCACATCCACCGCATCCACCACCACCACATCCACCACCGCCACCACATCCACCACCACATCCAACACATCCACCACCACTTCCACCACCACCGCATCCACCACCACCACCACCGCATCCACCACCGCATCCACAACCACATCCACATCCACCACCACATCCACCACCACATCCAACACATCCACCACCAATCCCACCACATCCACCACCACCACCGCATCCACTACCACATCCACCACCACCACCACATCCACCACTGCATCCACCACCACCACATACACCACCACATCCACCACCACACCCACCACCACCACATCCACCACACCCAGCACCACTACATCCACCACCCCATCCACCACCACCACCCCATCCACCACCACCACTGCATCCACCACCACCAACACCCCATCCACCACCACCACTGCATCCACCACCACCACCGCATCCACCACCACCACCACATCCACTGCATCCACCATCACCACATCCACCACCACATCCACCACCACATCCACCACCACATCCACCATCACCTCCACATCCACCGCCACATCCACCACCACATCCACCACATCCACCACCACCACCACATCCACCACCACCACCACATCCACCACCACTTTCAACACATCCACCACCATCACATTCACCACCACATCTAACACGTCCACCACCACTTCCACCACCACTACATCCACCACTGCATCCACCACCACCGCATCCACCACCACCACATCCACCAACACTTTAACCACACCCACCACCTCCACATCCACCACACCCACCACCACTACATCCACCACCCCATCCATCACCACCACCACCCCATCCACCACCACTGAATCCACCACCACCACCGCATCCACCACCACCACATCCACCGCATCCACCACCACATCCACCATCACCACCACATCCACCACCACATCCAGCATCACCTCCACATCCACCATGACATCCACTGCCACATCCACCGCATCCACCACCACCACATCCACCGCCACCACCACATCCACCACCACTTTCACCACATCCACCACCACATCCAACACATCCACCACTACTTCCACCACCACCGCATCCACCACCACCACATCCACCACCACATCCACCACCGTATCCACCACCACCACATCCACCACCACCACCGCATCCACCAACACCACATCCAGCACCACACCCACCACCACCACATCCACCACCACATCCAACACATCCACCACCACTTCCACCACCACCGCATCCACCACCACCACCGCATCCACCACCACCACCGCATCCACCACCACCGCATCCACCACCACCGCATCCACCACCACTGCATCCACAAACACCACATCCACCAACACCACATCCACCACCACCACATCCACCACCGCATCCACCACCACATCCACCACCACCATATCCCCCAGATCCACCACCACCACATCTATGTGTGTGTGTGTGTGTGTGTGTTTAGGTGCAAAAGCAATGTTCTTGAATTTTCATCACAATAAAATACACTGAACATAATCTTCACAAAAGTTATTTACAAACGTTTAAGGTATTGCCATTATAAATTACAATAACTTTTATTTAAGTATTAAATATTTACAAAATTAAAAGCCATTGTAATTTGTAATATCAATACATCTAAGTCACGTAAATACAACAAACATTGCATTACAAATGCTATAGGTGTCACATTTGTGAAAGTTAAAACTATTGACATTGTAACTGACAAAGCTATTAATTTTGCTATTTTCTAAACCAACACATGAATAAAAAAAGTGTCATTTACAATACCAATCGCTCAAACTTTCCTAATACGAGACCTATTGCATTTCCAATGCTTGTTTGACTGTATGTGATTTTGCTTCTCTGTTGTAACTGTCCTGAGACCAGACTCAGGAGAGGGAGAGCTGGAGAGCAGTCAGGGAAACTCCTCATCAGATCTTTTCCAACTAATACTGTTTCTTCCTGAAGGTAGCAATGGACTCTTCCTGCAGCAAACAGCTGCTGATGGTCCAAATAGTCCTCCCCCCCTCCCTTCAGTAGAGATCTAAGATCCTGGCAGGGTTTCGAGCAGTTTTTCCTCACTTGGGGCCAGATCGCTTAAAAATGTCTTGGTGGTATTTGAAGTTGTCAGCAGCATTAGCCAGATCCTGTGAACAGTTTTATTTCTGTGTTAATGGAATATTGGGAACTTGCAAACCTAAATGTGACCTTTTAAGTGTGAACGCATTTCGTTTTCTTTTTAGATAATTATGTAATTAAGGTTTGTTTTGTGTGGTGTTCGAATAAGACCTTATTCTAAAAGGTGCATTAAATGTGTGTGGCTACAAATTATCATGGTTTTAATTTCTAACTATTTGTTCAGATGTTTACCACCCGGGGGGAGGCCATCAGCGAGGGAAAGAGCAAGACTCCGCATAACCAGATACACTCTTCAGGGCCGTTTCTAACATTAGGCAAGACTAGGCGGCCGCCTAGGGTGGCAAACGGGGGAGGGCGGCAAAAAACATGAGTTTGGGAATATCTAATGCATTAATTCTTCTAGTCTGGATGACAGGGGGAGAGAGTGATGGTAGTAAAAGGGAGGGGGCAGCATTTTTCAATTCTCGCCTAGGGCGGCAAAACACCTAGAAACAGGCCTATCTGTGATGTCTTTGAAAACCCTAAAGGAGACAACACATTCTTTATTAGCAAACAACTAAGAGGTGCCTCGCCCTCAGGCAGCCCAGAAAATGTACAATTTATATCAAAGACATAAAAATACACAGCTTAAATATGAGCAAGCAAAGAAACTGAAAACTAGTGGGGCGATGACCAGATGTGCACTACAAAATAAGGGTTGATGTTTGGAATTCAGAACTTCAAAATGATACCTATATAAATGTAAATATACACTCAACACTGACTGTTCTCAGAACAAACATAACGGGTTGCACTCCCAATGATAGCATTGAGATGCACGGTGCAGATATTACCAGAGCAGCAAGTGGAAATATAAAAGTAGCTGATAAGATGCAGCTAACGATCCATATAACTAGGATTGATTCATGCTAAAACAGTGCGTACACTAATACAATACTGAGAGAGCACACTTCATATAATCCAGATGAATGGCTTAATCAGCATTTCATAATTGCCCAAAATTGTATTTAATTAAATATAACTCTCAACAACAAAACTACATTATGGAACAACAAAGTGCTAATGAAAGCACTGTGAAATCTACTGCCTATCATTTAAAATACCCCTGACAGATTGTACTGACAATGATTTCAGACATTTTATGTGATACGCCAATAACTCTGCTCAACTGAAAGAAGACGCATAACTGTTCATGTGAACTGGTTAATACTGTTGATAGGAAGCATGTTGACACACAACTATATCTATTACCCGCCTCTAGGGGCGTAGTTTAGTCAATGAGATTAGCGGTGTGTAAATCTCGAATTTCCCAAAATAAAAAGTAGTAGGCCACAGGGTGAATGTGTGGGGTGGCCAAAGTTCGAGATGGGCTTTTCCCATAAGGAGCAGGGTCTGTACTAATTTGCATTAGGTGGGCCTCCAGGGCTGGTTTCAAGTTTCGTGGGGAAATACTCTGTTGCAACTGTGACGGAGAACCCTGTCTTCAAAAATCAAGGTCCAACCGCCCGATTTTAAATGAGGCGGACTGCAAGTTTTACACCGATGTAGTAACATTTACTCTGTCATTGTAAAACGCCCCTCAAAGGCCATACGTAGTAGGTGTGATCGAAAGTAAGCCATCCAACCATTCGTCCTATTGACAGTGGACCATCAAATGCATATTTGTTTTACTGACAGGCACCTTCCGGTATATCCTGGTGGCAAGGGACAGTAAAAAAAAAAAAGATATGACCCCATTAAAATTAGCAAAAACTGGTGTGGGGGCATTATCTATTTCTTTTTCAGAAATAAACTCTCACTTTGGGATTTTGTTTTTGAAAATAAAAAAAAACTTTTGAAATGTTTGCAGGCCAACCATAATGTTTGATGGAGCTGTCCATTAAACTGTTTCTACATTGACAGGAACCACCATGATGGCGGTTCCTGCCGATGCAAAGAGTTGTTAGTCCGGCTGGAGGACATCTCTAAATTTGGTGGGCGGAGTAAAGTTCTCTGCCACCCTGTATTCCTTTAATCCGTCTCTTAAATCCTAAATCAGCCCTCTGCCTAGAGCGGCCCAGTGGGTGAAAAACAATGGTTTTGAATGGTACCCCAAGGGATTGCCAGTGGATAGACTACTTGCAACCATTCGTCCCATTACCTTTTGGGTGTTTCATTGCCAGTAGTATGCCTGAAAACCCAAGACTGGTGTAGCTTTCCAAGCCTACTGCTGCCAATGTTAGGGAATTCTAAAAAGTAAAAAATTGTCATTCTATGGGTGTCCATTTACAATTTCCTTTGGTAAACCGGTTTTCTAGGTTTCATATTTACAAATAAGTGGTGCAAAGCAGAGCAGGAATCAAAGTTGCTTCACTGCACTGCATTGTCTGAAGAGAGCAGACCTGCACCATCTCTTCATAAAGATGTGTCAGTTCTCCTTCCTCCATGCGCTGGTGTGCTTTGGGTGGCCTAGCTGGAACCAAAGCACCCTTGCACCATCAGGCCCGGACTGGCTATAGCGGGCACCGGGCAATCCCCCGTTGCGCCGCGAGGGTGGGGGCCGGTTTTGAGCCCCTGGGGGCGCAAAATCGTCCCTACAACAAAATCGGCTGAAAAACGGCCCTAGCAATGCCCCCCCCCCCCCCCCCCCCCCAGTTTTGCCAGGGCCGGTTTTGGTTCCCAGTCCGGCCCTGTGCACCATAGTGTCTGTGTTATGATCAAGATCGTTTTTGTGCAGGAAGTGGTACAGTCCTGTACACAAACTTTCTTTGGCGTTTTTTTCGTTTTTGCATGTATACAAAAAAGAATTACCGAAGAGAACTAAAGATATTTCTACTAGTCTGCTAGCCTCAGGCACGCACACAATTCTGGTGCAAATTCATGTCTACAACTATTTGTAAATATGGGTTTGTGTCAAAACTCATGGGTGGATGCACAGTAATGCCCTTGCACCACCCATGGAACACCTACGTGATGCAAAGTAATGCAAAGCAGCGAAATATGCTGCATTGTGTTACTTTTTCCTACAACGCCATGCAAATCGACTTTTGAATGACTTTCTAAATACTGAAAATAATTTTGCATAGTGGCTGGGTGAAAAAAGTGATCAACTAGGCGGAAAAATCTTTGTACATCTTGTGCTAAATATATTTGCCTTTCTGATCCCAAAAATTAACAAGGTAAAACCTCTTAGTGAAATCAGGATGACAAGAGAAACCGACACACACATAGAAAAGCTACTCAGAGCCCCCAGACCCAACTACCAATCAAAGAATGTAATTATTTGAGGGGTGTCACACCCCAAGCACCTCACCTGAAGCTACACACATGCCCACTCTCGTACTTTCATGCAATCTGCATGGCATTCTTCATTTATACATATATTATGCTCCTTTAGGAAGTGGGTACATTTTATTAATTCACTATGTCAGAGCCAGCATAAATGTGAAAATACCAGCTGCAGCCAAAGGAACTGATCAAAAAGGCGTCTACCCTTGCCGTCCATGCCTTCCCTATATACCACAAACTTCTGTGCCACATGGGGTAGGGCATGAAGAGGTCATGGAGCACCCTCTATGCCTACTTTGCCCAACTCATGCCCAATTCATTCTTAAGCGCACACCAAGAGACAATGCAGTTGTAACATACAGTGTATACCTGGACGTTATTGTGGAATATGAAACATATTCTGAAGTTAGAGAACGATCAGGGTAAATCAGATTAAATAAGAGAGTTGATAAACCTTTCCCCTCCAAGTCGGAAGTGTATTCTTCATCTCAGACCCCCTTTCTTGCTGAGGTCAGAGCTTAATGCTAGGTTGTAGAAACCATAACCCCCTGGAAGTAACTCCTGAGACCCACACAGAACCATTGTTGGTTTAATAACCTGGAATAAAAAATGATTTGCCAATATTCGCGTTTTAGCCAGTACTTTTTTCATAATTTGAGCCGTCTGGTTATGCTCTGGAGAGGGAGACATGTCTATGGTGCCCATTGGCATCTGGATACTTTTGTGATCATTCAAAAGGGCAGGTGTATTTTGGAAGCCTAGGTTTTATGATCTAACTGTATGTATTTAAATGTCCATTCCAATATCTTGTCATAGTCCGTCCTATCTCTAGCCATACTTTGAGATGAAGGTTTAAAGCCTGGACTGGAAAGGCTTTGTTTAATTGGTTGGGCTCCTCCTGAGCCTCACTGTGATTCTCCACTCACCTGGTTACATCGCGGCAGATTAACCAAACAAGGGGCTATGTCCTTCAGCAGACATCTCTCAGCGCCAGATAACATACGTACATGAACAGGTTAGCCAACAAGGACAAAGTGAGATATTCCCAGCCATTAGAGAAGGACAACTTCTAACTCCCATGCTCCTTCTGCCATTATCCCTATTATAGTATTTCTACAAACTGCCCATGCCTCATCTCATTTCAAAGATCACATCACTTCTCCTTTGACAGTCAAACTTAAAATATCTAATCTCCTCTGTTTCACCTATTAACCCCACCATCTATGTGCACAAGCTCACATCGCTATGATCACACCTAACTATTCTTTGAATCTACCACAAAGAACCTGGAGTAGCGTCCTCTACAGCATGTCTTATCCCAGTAACCAACACTAGCCAATGGCTACTGTGTCAACCACTGAACTTGGGTTTCGGATCACTTAACCTCATCCCTGCGGATGATATCCTTCTCCTGTGCTGGGCCCTAATGTAAATGGGTGTGGTCATGATGAGCTGAGCTCGTCATGAGCATCGAAGGGGTTAAAAAAAGCCTCGTTAGCGGTAACAGCTGCAGTGTAAATACGACTATAATACTGTACTGCACACAGGAGGAGGAGATGTTTGTGTACATATTGATCTGCAAGACTGACGACATTCTGATCTCCCGCCCTTCTCCACCGTGCCAGGTCTGTGCACAGGGCTCACTGAGTAGGGTGCATGAAATTGCAAATTTACACTCAACCATTATTTTCCGCAAAAAACACAATAAATATGCAAAGGTCACAAAAATCTACGTCCTTTGGTTCGCATGTGAACACATAGACTTTTGTGATGATCTTAATAATACACGCTTCCCTGTTTCCATCATATTTTATACAAGTGCAATTTGTCAAGCCTCTCCATTAGAAGTGGGCAAGCCACTGAAAGCTGCAGCCTGAAGCCTGGCTCTGCTCAGCTCAAGGTCCTGTTGGAAACTCGACCTGATAGCGGGCCAAGCTTTTATGTAGCTTCTGCCTGCCTGCCTCCCTCTACCTGAGATCTAACCTTATGGTTAAAGGGGCTGACTGGGGAACCAGGTTCGAGTATCGGCGTGGGCTCAGCATCCTGTGATTCTCGGCAAATTACTTAGGGGCATATTTACAACAAAATGACACAACGTAATACAGCGCCACAAGCCAGCTTGTGCACCGCACTGCACCATTAGAAAAGTGCAGGGATGCGTTGTATTTGCAACGCATCCCTGTACTTTCCTCTGCACAGATGCACAATTGGATGCCTAGCGTCAACGCAGGCACCCTTGCACTATACTGCAAGGGTGATTGCGTTGTAGAAATGATTGTTGTTGCGTAGGAAGGGACACCTTCCGGCAAAAAAACAATTATTGATGGCATTTTCCTCCTATGTATGCTTCAGAATTCAGCACACATAGAAAGAAGAAAAAACGAGGAGAAATAAAGGTATTTATCAACGTAGCCCACCCTTACACTTCCTCTGGGGAGGCATAGGCTTTTTTTTAAAAAAAAAACTTTATTCGTCAAGTTGCACAAAAAGCGCATGACTCTGCACACCAGAGACTACTGCAGTATCACATCAAATAGTTATATGGCAGCAATTGACCTTTTTTTTAAAAAAACAAGACAAGCAATACCGTGAGTATCATTGAGAATAGCAACCCCCTGTACCCCAACTGTTCCCCCCCACAACCACCACCGAGACCCAGCCACCCGAGCACACACACGCCCCTGACCACCTCCCCCCCTGAGCCAGGCCCCAAAGGCCCCATCCCCTCCCTCAGTCCACCGAGATTTCATCTGGTTCGTTCGGCAGCTCCAGCCACAGGCCCCTATAGTCAGCCCACCGCATCCAAATTTTGTAGTGCTTACGCAGGCATCCCCGCACCACAAAGATCGGCCGCTCTAGCCCCATGTTGAAGTCCAAACCATTTTTCTAGGCAGCCACAGAGGGCGCCCGTGCATCCTTCCACGTCTGGGCAATATCACGTTTCGCCAATGTGAGGCCCAATTGAAGCAGGTGGCGTTTATAAATATTTCCCCCGATCCCTTCCATTACATGTCATAGAGCAAGCTGAGGCATACGTGGAAGCGACCACCCCAGGACTTCAGAAAGGCAGGCCAAAATTCCTCTCCAGAACCGGTCAAATGCAAGCATTGCCAGACGGTGTAAAAAAAGGTGCATTCAGGGGAGGCGATCAGCCCCGCCCGCCACAACCGCTCCAGAGTAAAATAGACCTGGTGAAGATATTTAAATTGAATGAGGCGGAGACGAACTGCTATAGCTGCCCCTTGTGGTGCAGCTAGGGCTTCCCTCCAGTCTTCTTCATCCAGAGCCCCCACATCCCCCTCCCATGCCTCGTCGCGCTGTGAGTGACCAAGGTCTGGTAAATTCTCAATATCTTTTTGGTTTCCGCGTCACCCATGAAAACTTTTGCTTCCAATGGACTAAACTCGGGAATAGAGTCAAGGCCCTCCAGGCTGGGGGCAAGCGCGTGCCGGAGCTGGAGGTACCGGAAGAATTGCGACTGGGGCATGCTGAATTCCACCTGAAGATCGCGAAACGACTTGAGGGAGCCATCGTGCACCACATCCCCCAGGGTGGACACGCCAATGGCGTCCCAACCCCGAAATCCCTGTAGAGCAGCCAACGCAGGCAGGCGCCCATTATGCCACAGGGGGGTATCCTCCATGAGAGTGTTCCACCACCCCATGCACCTTAGGGCTTGTCGCCAAATTTGGAATACTATATTTGTCGCCGGCAGCAATGCGCCACACAGCCCAGTGGAATAGAGGATTGTATGGAGAGTGGAGTGTCCCATCATGTGTCGCTCTACAGCATAGGCCGGGTCCCCTCTGTCCCCATACCACCACTCATTGAGGACCAACAGGTGTGAGGTTTGATAATAGGAAAGGATACCCAAGGTCGCTATTCCTCCACAGTATGTAGAGAGAAAGCACGTCCGCAATGCAACAGTGCTTATAAAGAATGAATGTGGTGTTGTGTAATGTAACTGGTGCTTATGTAACATGCTCCACTACCTTCAGGTTAAGTTCACACTATTAACAAAATGCACTTAGAGGTAAAACCAAAGCATTAACATAAGGTTGACAAATAGAAACCCATTTACTGGCCTCTACATAGTGCTTCATACCTCTTATGAGGGTGCAAAAAGCTAATATTTGAATCAGATTCCTAGATGCCTTTTCAGAGTACACACTTGAAAACAGTGTTGGTTGTAGAATGGCTTGTACAGGATGTGTTCGGAAAAGTAGGTGAGGTTTAAAGACAGATTCTTGATATGGTGCAGTGGCAACAAGGATGAGGATGAGGGGATGCAGAGAGTGGAAGAATAAACAAACACACATGTATATTTACTGGCTTTTGTCCAAAAAGTAGATTAACATTGAATTGGTTAACTGGAGAATACCAGTGGATACAAAATGGAGCCCACCCATGTGTGAACGATCCTGGAAGCACTTTTCAGAAACACTTGACTAAACGACACCAAGAAACCAAACCACTGGAGCTGTTGTTAAACAACCAGTGAATACACTATTTGAAGTGACCCCAGAGCCACAGAGGTCCTGCCCCTGGTGACATGGCTAATATTTCACAAATTTCTAAACAACAAGAGAGAACAGGGTCAAAATGTTACTTTTATACCCCTATATCAATTATATCAAAACAACAAAAGAGTAACCCAACACACAGAATCAGACTATTATTAACCGAGCAAAAGGTAAAAAACAGAGTTAGTGGGAATCACTGTGAAAAAAGAACCCTCAGGCACCAACTCAAGTAAGTGACCATTTTTCATCATAGGGTTTTGGTTGAAGGCAAGTGTATTAGTCCCCGAAGTGATGATGAGTGACTTAAAACTAGGTATCTCTGAACCCCAACCAAATTTTAATAAGGGGTCATTATTACCTAGACATAAAAACAAAGTGAAGGTGGATACTAGGTGGTTAAGTAAATTTGAACCACCGTGTCCTAAAAACGTAATAAACAAGTGGTCAACATGTTTCTGCTATCATGTGCTTGTTACGCACAGCATTCATCTAGACCATATATCCCCACAACCCCTATTCCGCGCACCCTAAATCGCAAACCCCAAGGCGGTAGAAAAATACTTAGTGTAGTACAAAAACTCACGAAACTGTCGTGGTTTTGAACTTCTTTCAATTTATTAAGAGAAAGTAGTGAGATTGCCTCATGGGCTAGTGGCAGGGGAAACCTTCACGTCAGGAAACTTTCAGTCCCGGCGACCGCCCGCAGGATAACCTACTGCTGGCACATCCACGGCCCACACGTAACAGTATTTCACAAAGGCAATACGATTACAGTAAACAGGTATGTGGATGTCCACGAGTCATAATGGGACAGTCCACTGAGAATATCAGACACCATGATGTAAGCGTCTATGATCCACCCACTATTGTGGGTCATTCCATTCACTTCACAGGTGTACTATTTTTAGGTCAAACCTAGCAGCACGCATTGGTTGTTCCAAGTGACTTTCTAAATTCCTTACTTTCGAATGGTAAATCATGCCATTTGTCCTTCCATTTGGTATGCTGTTCCCTCCCATTGAGACTGGCCCTGTTACAGAGCTCATTCCACTTCTGTCCATTTCAGTTCGTTCTGTGCACTATTTTTTCTGATTGCCTGCCTCCTGTTCTGGAAATGTTGCTAACAGGAGCAGCTGACTAGAGTTAATGCTTTCCCCTCCCACCTACCGTTTCTGCATCTCTGTTCCCAGTGGTAAGTCCTCATTATTAGTCCTCCAGCAAGTGCTGCTAGCTGCATTTGTGGCCCAATGGTAATTCCTCATTCTTAGTCCTCTAGACAGTGCTGCAGCCGCTTCTCTGGTCCCTGTGGTAAGTCCTCATGGTTAGTCCTCTAGGTAGTGCTGCAGCTGCTTCTCTGGTGCCAGTGGTAGTTCATCATTCTAAGTGCTCTAGGCAGTGCTGCTATCTGCTACTCTGGTTCAGTTGGTAATTGCTCATTCTAAGCCCTCTAGGCAGTGTTGCAGCGGTGTCTTTGGTTACAGTGGTAATTCTTCATTATAAGTTCTTTAGACAGTGCTGCTAACAGCTTCTCTGGGCTTTTTGCTAATTCTTCGTTCTAAGTCCTTTTCATAGAGGTGCAGCTGCTTCTTTGGTGTTGGCAGTAATTCCTCCATTCTAAGTTCTCCATTCAGTGCTGCAGCTGCATCTCTGTTTCCAATGGTATTTCCTTATTCTTAGTCATCTAGCAAGTGCTACTCGCTGCATCGCTGTTCCCAATGATAATACCTCATTCTTAGTCCTCTAGTCAGTGCTAGTAACTGGTTTTCTGGTCCCAGTGGTAATTACTCCTTCTTAGCCCTCTAAACAGTGCTGCCGCTGCTTCTCTGGACCCAGTGGTAATTTCTTCTTCTCAGTCCTCTAGGTAGTGCTGTTAGCTGCTTCTCTGGTCCTATTGGTAATTCCTCATTCTAAGACCTCTGGGCCGTGCTGCTAGATGCTACTCTGGTCCCATCAATAATTCTGCAATTCTAAGCCCGCTAGGTAGTGCTGCAGCTGTGTCTCTATTTCCAGTGGTAATTCCTCATTCTAGGTCCTCTAGACAGTGCTGCTAGCTGCTACTTTAGTCCCTTTTGGTAATTCCTCAATCTAAGTCTTCCGGACAGTGCTGCTAGCTGCTACTCTGGTCCCGTCGGAAATTCCCACATTTTAAGTACTCTAGGTAGTGCTGCAGCTTTGTCCCTGTGTTCCCAGTGGTAATTCCCCATTCTAAATCCTCCAGACGGTGCTGTTTGCTGCTTCTCCAGTCTCATAGGTAATTCCCCCATTCTAAGTCTTCAAGACAGTTCTGTTTGCTGCTTTTCCAGTCTCATAGGTAATTCCCCAATGCTAAGTCCTACAGATACTGCTGTGAGCTCCATTTCTGTTCCAGTCAGTATTCTTCCATTCTAAGTAATCTAGGCATGCTACAGTTGTGCCTCTGTGCACAATGGTAATTTCTTATTCTAAGTCCTCTAGGCAGTGCTGCAGCTACGTCTCTGTCGCCAGTGGTAAATCCTCCTTGTTAGTTCTCTAACCAGTGCTGCTAGCTGCTTCTCTGATCCAGTCAGTTACTACCCCATTCTAAAATCCTATAGGCAGTGCTGCAGCTGTGCTTCTGGTCACAGTGGTAATTTCTCATTCTTAGTCTTCTAAGCAGTGTTGTTAGTTGCTTCTCTGGTCCCGTCGGTAATTCCTCATTTTATGTCCTCTAGACAGTGCTGTTCGCTGCTTCTCTGGTCCCATCGGTAATTCCTCATTTGAAGTCCTCTAGGCAGTGCTGCAGCTTCACCATTTGGTGAACAAAGCCAACACTAAGAGATGATGGATGGAGCGCTGAATCTTGTTAGACACTCACCCCGACACAGATCTGGGTTGAATCCATCATCATTCTTTAGCTCACATCGCCACCCAAGTTCGCGGCTTCTCTTGTCTCATCTGTAATTCCTCATTCTAAGTCCTCTAGACAGTGCTTCAGCTGCTTCTCTTGTCCATGTGGTGATTCCTCATTCAACGTCCTCTAGCAGTGCTGCAGCTGCTTCTCTGGTCCCAGTGGTAATTCCTCATTCTTTGTATTCTAGGCAGTGCTGCCGATGTGCCCCTGTCCCCAGTAGTAATTCCTTATTCTTAGTCCTCTAGCCAGAGCTGCTCGCTGTTTCTCTGGTCCCAGTGGTAATTCCTCATTCTTACTCTTGTAGGCAGTGCTGATAGCTTTTTCTCTGGTTCTGTTGGCGGTTCCTCATTCTCAGTCCTCTATCCAGTGCTGCTGGCTGTATCTCTGGCCCAGTAAAACTTGCGCATTCTGAGCCCTCTACACAGTGGTGCAGCTGCTTCTCTGGTCCCATTGCTAATTCCTCATTCTGAGTCCTCTAGACAGTGCTGCAGCTGCTTCGCTTGTCCCAGTGGTAATTCATATTTCTAAGTCCTCTGGGCAGTGCTGCTAGCTGCTACTCTGGTTCAGTTGGTGATTCCTCATTCTATGTACTCTAGGCAGTGTTGCAACTGTGTCTCTGGTTACAGTGGTAATTCTTCATTCCAAGTTCTTTAGACAGTTCTGCTAGCTGCTTCTCTGGGCTCTTTGCTAATTCCTCATTCTAAGTCCTCTACATAGAGGTGCAGCTGCTTCCTCGGTGTTGTCATTAATTCCTCCATTCTGTCCTTTAGACAGTGCTGCAGCTGCATATATATTTCCAATGGTAATTCCTCAATCTTAGTTATTTAGCAAGTGCTGCTATCTGTATCTCTATTCCCAATTATAATACTTCATTTGTAGTCCTCTAGCCAGTGCTACTAACTGATTTTCTGGTCCCAGTGGTAATTCCTCATTCTAAGTCCTCTAGGCAGTACTACAGCCGGTTCTCTGGACCCAGTGGTAATTTCTCCTTCTTAGTCCTCTAGGTAGTGCTGCTAGGTGCTTCTCTTGTCCTATTGGTAATACTTCATTCTAAGACCTCTGGGCAGTGCTGCATTTGTATCTCTGGGCACAGTGGTAATTCCTCATTCTAAGTTCCCTAGACAGTGTTGCTAGCTGCTACTCTGGTCCCATCGATAATTCTACATTCTAAACCATATAGGTTGTGCTGCAGCTGTGTCTCTCTTTCCAGTGGTAATTCCTCATTCTTAGTCCTCTAGGCAGTGCTGCTAGCTGCTTCTCTGGTCCCTTTTGGTAATTCCTCAATCTAAGTCTACCAGACAGTGCTGCTAGCTGCTTCTCTGGTCCAGCCACTTACTCCCCCATTCTCAATCCTCTAGGCAGTGCTGCAGATGTGTCTCTGGTCACAGTGGTAATTTCTCATTCTTAGTCCTCCAAGCAGTGTTGCTAGCTGCTACTCTGGTCCCATCTGTAATTTCTCATTTTATGTCTTCTAGACAGTGCTACTTGCTGCTTCTCTGGTCCCGTCGGTAATTCCTCATTTGAAGTCCTCTAAGCTGCATCTTTTGGTGAACAAAGCAAACACAAAGAGATGATGGGCAGAGCGCTAAAACTTTTCAGACACTCATCCCCAGTCACAGATCTGGGTTGAATCCTGGGTTGAATCCATCATCATCGCCACCCCAGTTCGCTGCTTCTCTGGTCTCACCGGTAATTCCTCATTCTAAGTCCTCTATACAGTGCTGCAGCTGCTTCTCTGGTCCAAGTGGTAATTCCTCATTCTAAGTCCTCTAGACAGTGCTGCAGCTGCCTCTCTGGTCCAAGTGGTAATTCCTCATTCGAAGTCCTCCAGACAGTGCTGCAGCTGTGTCTCTGTTCATGCATCCACTACACTCCAAACCAAAACACATAAAGGATGTCATTTACAACACTAATAGCTCTAACTCTGACAAACGTGAGACCGTTTGCATTGCAAATGCTTGCTTACCAGGGGATGGTATGCAATAAAGCTCTGAGAAGGAATGCCTCTGTAATTGGTCCAAACAATGAAGATGTCACAGGAAACCACTCTTATCCATCCTTTATCTGAACATCTGGACTGGGTGCCAAGGGGATGAGGTAACACAGAGGGTGGAAGAAAAGAGTCATGACTCGCTCTGAGGTCACATCACAAGAAGAACAGGTGGGGGGTTGAGAAATCCCTGCATAGTACCTAAGGGTATGACTAGGCCCAGGAGGGAAGGGGTGCTGCGGCATGGCTCGTGAGGCTCAGAATATTCGTGTATGGCAAAGTGGAGTGAAGGAAGGAACCATCATGCCTTCTGCCTCACCACAAATAAATCTCGGCATCATTGTGGACGCAGTCAAGTAATATTGGCAGCAGTGCTTAATTTGTAATACAACCAGTGCTGGTGCACAAAGCTCTGCTCTGAAACACGCAGCCTGTGCTTTTAAATGTTGGTGCACCGAATACCAAGGGAGCCTAGTCTTCAATCGACCTCATGGCTCCTCCGTTCATGCTTTCCCCTTGCTCACAGTCAATGTCTGATGAGGAAGAATAAGTTCCTTTAGCTAAAAATGAATGCTAGTGCCCCCCATCGGTGACCACCAGCCCAAACTAAGCACAGATTAGCAGAATTTTAATACGGTAAATTGATACGTTCAACAATTTTCATTCCACATTTTTTAAATCTCAAAAAACAGTGCTTGCTTAGTGAAACTGGTACAAAAGGGGGTGGTGATGGACGGAGCATCTGAATCAATCAAACACTCACACCCAGTCAACAGATCTGGGTTTAATCCATCACTGTTCTTTAGCCCACTCTGCCACCCCAGTTCAGACATGGCTATATGCAAATCAGTCTGACCCTGTGCCTCATGGGAACAGTCCAGCCCGAATTGCCAAGCCATGTCTTCCCTGGACCGGAAACAAGCTTCCGAGGACCGGTTTCTGGCATTCCAGCCGTCTTCAACCCGGCTTGCTTGAATCCAGTGGCAAAGTGAGCAAGGGACTCACGTCTGAGCATACCCTGCCACACTTATGGCGGCCAAAAGCGGTACAAAAGGGGATGGTAATGGATGGAGCATCTGAACCAATCAAACACTCACACCCAGTCAAAAGATCTGGGTTTAATCCAACACCGTTCTTTAGCCCACTCTGCCACCCCAGTTCAGACAAGGCTATATGCAAATCAGTCTGACCCTGTGCCTCATGGGAACAGTCCAGCCCGAACTGCCAAGCCATGTCTTCCCTGGACCGGAAACAAGCTTCCGAGGACCGGTTTCTGGCATTCCAGCCGTCTTCAGCCCGGCTTGCTTGAATCCAGTGGCAAAGTGAGCAAGGGACTCACGTCTGAGCATACCCTGCCACACTTATGGCGGCCAAAAGCGGTAAATCTCGGCATCATTGTGGACGCAGTCAAGTAATATTGGCAGCAGTGCTTAATTTGTAATACAACCAGTGCTGGTGCACAAAGCTCTGCTCTGAAACCCGCAGCCTGTGCTTTTAAATGTTGGTGCACCGAATACCAAGGCAGCCTAGTCTTCGATCGACCTCATGGCTCCTCCATTCATGCTTTCCCCTTGATCACAGTCAATGTCTGATGAGGAAGAATAAGTTCCCTTAACCAAAAATGAATGCTAGTGCCCCCCATCGGTGACCACCAACCCAAACTAAGCAAAGTTTAGCAGAATTTTAATACGGTAAATTGATACGTTCAACAATTTTCATTCCACATTTTTTAAATCTCAAAAAACGGTGCTTGCTTAGTGAACCTTGTAAGCAGAAACAATTCCCAACAGGTATCATGAAAAGACAGTTTCAATTATGTATGCAATATGCATTATACAAAGCAAGAAACCAAGGAGTCATATGAGTTTTTTGAAAAAAGGCAGTATTATTCACCAAGAGACAGAAGGGAATGGTCTTTCACATGGCAATACAGTTAAAACAGCACTGTACAGAGCAGATCATGTGACAACCCAGTGGCACTTGGTGCAAGGTGCTATATACAATTGGTGATGGTGAAGGTGCAAGTGCTAAAGTGAACAGCGTGATTGACGCATGAAATAAAGTATTTACATCAAATAATAGCTCCACAAAAACAAGTTGTAATCACTTTAAATTAAGATTTTTCAAAGTTTGAACAGGAGCACAAAACGTGAAATGCGTCATATAATTCCAGCTGTGAAGTCGACGGCGTTTCGATCCCCTTTAGTCGGGATCGTCATCAGGACAGGGTTGTCGATGGAACCAGTGAGTGGTACCCAGGCCGGGAAGCGTGGGTAGCCGAAGTCCAGGCGGTCGCTCAAAAGTCGAAAACTGATCGTTGATTGTATCTGATCAGCGGGCGGGATATTTTCACCAGCACATGCTTAGTGAACCTTAGCACACCCCCTAAGTGGCAGATGTGGAAAGCACCTGGATACCGGTGCAGATAGGCCGCTCTGTACCGAGTAAGAGACAGAGACCTTACTCCCGGCCAGCTCGTCATAGTATTGGTGAGAGTTTGATGAAGACATGAGCAGGGCTGGACAGGCCTTTATTTCCCCGGATATTTCCCTGGTGGGTTGGAGCCCTTGGAGGTGCTGATGATTTCCCTGCCTCAGTCCCCATCGGTCTTAGATTGATTGCAGCACGAAGGAGGAGGATTCGAGAGAAAAGTTAGAGAAAAGAAAGAGGAGAGGAGAGGAGTGGAGGGGAGAGGAGGGGAGAGGAGAGGAGAGGAGGAGAGGGGAGGGGAGGGGAGAGAGGAGGGGAGGAGAGGGGAGGGGAGGGGAGGGGAGAGGAAAGGAGGAGGGGAGGGGGGGAGGGGAGGGGAGGGGAGGGTAGTAGAAGGGAGGGGAGGGGAGGGGAGGGGAGGGGAGGGGAGAGACTGGTTCGAGCATTTTTGCTATGGTTTCTATTGGTTCCCCAGTCCTGACTTGCAAATTAGTAATTGTATTTTGACTAGTGTGACCTTTTTCCTTCACTGGTGAAAAGTGAAAGGTCCTTCCAGGACTAGGACACAAAAGAATTCTTGGCAAAAATGCTTGAACCGGGCCTGCTCCATTCCTTCTCGCCTACTCGTTTCTCCCTCTCTCATTCCCTCTCTCCTTTCTCAGTGCCTGCTGTAAGTACCCAGGGTAGCTGTAGAAAGTGACAGAGGCACAAGTAGCACTCCCTGTCCTAAAAATCGACCTATAAAGGCTTCAGCCCACCGGGGAAATGCCCGGTGGAACAACGGGCAGTCCGGGCCTGCCAAAGGGGTAGTTTGTAGACAGGTTCTCAAGTTTGGTACCTACAACGTCGGGGTACATGTTTTTTTGTGAAAGGTGATGAATTCCCATGTTTGATCCGAATACTAATTCCAGACCCAAAAAAATGAGAGATCTTAATCAGTGTTGCAACGTCCCTGTGAGTGACACCCACTACACGGGGATCTCTCGATGACTTTCCTGTGAGGTCTGTGGACGTCTCTCCCAGCACAGACCCTGTGCAGTGCATTTTTTGAGCATCTTACCAAACTGTCGGGCTCACCTTGAGACCCTTTGCTCTGCAAAAGTATCTGAGAGACAAACAGGAGGACGTTCACTTCCAGCACAACCCCTGCCACCAGTGTGACCTTTAAGGCGTCTCCCTCTGGGGAGCAGGGGGACCTTTTAGATTTAATGTTATGAAATAAGACTAGCGCGTGGCAGGACTGACTTCTACGCCGGGGGAAACGGGCGGGGGCGAAACCCAGTGTGCCAAACGCGACTCTAAGCAGCCAAAATGTTGGAATCGTGGAGTCGAGCGCAGTCAGGGGTGAGAAAGCAATATCTCTGCATGTCAGCAGGAGACGCGCAACGCCGATTGCTACTGCGGCACAGCCCGAGATGACCTTAGCTTTGGGTAACCTGGCATTTCGCAGCTGATTAAAACTGCCACATT
Source organism: Lissotriton vulgaris (assembly GCF_964263255.1). Lineage (NCBI taxonomy): Eukaryota > Metazoa > Chordata > Amphibia > Caudata > Salamandridae > Lissotriton > Lissotriton vulgaris. The sequence continues at coordinate 274,828,790 of NC_141700.1, read as the reverse complement.
CTGTGTGTCTCGTGCTAGGACGCGACGCTCACTGGAAACCGAGAGAAATGAAAGGGCTGCAGAGCTTGCCAGGGACGGCCCAACTCCTGCTCGGAGCCGGTCCCCTGCGCCCCTGGGTGACATTTGATGCCCACTCGAGTGATCAAACGGCTGATGCGCTGTGATGTGAGAGGGGGCCCGCGGGACGCTGCGGGGGGGGGGGGGGGGGGGGGGGGGCGGGGTCTGCAAGCAGGCCCAGTCTCCGCCGCCGTGTCTGGCTCCTCGAGAAATGGACTGAAAGAGCAATCCCTGGTGCGACTGAGCGGAGGGAGTGCTCGTCTCCTCAGTCTGAGGAACAGGGCTTTGCGTGTGATCCTATCCTTTCTTCCTCCACTAAATCATTCATGTGGTGGAAGTTGTTTCGGTGGATCGGCCGGAGCGCTGCGTCTGCCCTTGTTTCCTTCTGCTGCGTTTCCGAAGTCTGGCCAGGCCCTCCTCTGCACTGCATGCATTATGTAATCTTCCAATAAAATGTCTGAGGGAGGTTTGCAATGCCCTTGACATAGGATGAGCGAAGCACTCCTCCTGCATAGACTCGCCCACCCAGTGCTTAATGGGCGGGTACTGAGTACCGGCACTTTCATTTTGAGAGGGAGAGTACCGGCACTTCTCAAGACAAATGTAATACTCTTAATTGCAGAGCACCCGCACTTCTCAGAAGCAAGCAGGTGCTTTTCATTTCAAGCACTGGACTCGCCGTTATAACTAGAAATCACTCAAGTTCGGGGAATGATGGGGGGTCAAAAATCAGGTTGACCCCCCTGTCTCGAACCAAAAGCCAAGACAGGTCACAGAGACAGGAAGAAGTGAGATCATATTTTGGAAGCGATCAAGACCAGGCGATTCCGATAATACCACTCTCGAGACTAAAATACTATGGGGCATATTACCAAGCAATAGTGATAATTATCGCTATTGCTTGGTTAGAGACTAAAATTTATCGCCAACCTGCGGCGATTTTTATTGCAGATAAACCTTGGTATCACCAAGGTTTATCGCAAATGCGATAAAAATCGGCCGCAATGCATGAATATCGCTGAAAAGTCAGCGATATTCATGCATTAGCGAGCCATGTTATCCACCTCCCATTGGATAACATGGCTAAGAACTGCTCAGGGCAGGTGTTAGCTTTTGGAGATATTCGCGCTTAGCACAAATATCTCCAAAAGTTGGTAATAGCAGATAGCGATGTTAGCGACTGTTTCCAGTCGCTAACATCTTGGCACGCCCACTTTGCCCACTTTGCATGTCATTAGTGATAAATATCACTGACATGCAAAGCGGGGCCCAAGATGGTCTCTATCTCCTACTAGCTGTCGCTAACTGGTGTTAGCGACAGCTAGGTAATAGGGAGATAATTTTATCTCCGCTTTCTTGGCTTTTAAAGCCAAAAAAGCGGAGATAAACCCCCTTGATAATATGCCCCTATAACTTGCAGCTCCCAAAACTAGACGCAAGCGAGCCAACAAATGTACAGGCAGACGACCAGAGCCGAGCCAAGGTTAGGCTCTGGCTGTAGAGGCCAGTGCACGAGCCGAGCTTGGAAAATGTGTCTATGAAATCATGCAACGAACATCACGTTAGTAGTAGCCTGTACCCTATATGTGGCCTAGATTTTAATTAGACATAGAGCAACATTATAATTTACTAGCAGCCCGTCCCGACCTTGTCCGGGAGCAACAGGCTTCCCCGACCCACGCCCGCCCCGACATTGTCCAGCAGCCACGGGCCCCCGCCCGGCCCGTCCCCCGCCTGCCCTGACCCCCGCCTGCCCCGACCCCCGCCTGCCCCGACATGGGTCCCCTTACCTCAGCCGCCCCTCCTCCCACCTGTCCGCTGCTCGCACCGCCGCTGGCCTGTCCGCTGCTCCTCACGTCACCGCCCCTCCCCTTGCCATGTCTGCCGTTCCCTTACCTCAGCCGCCGCTCCTCCAGCCTGTCCGCTGCTCGCACCGCCGCTGGCCTGTCCGCTGCTCCTCATGTCACCGCTCCTGCCCCGCACCATGTCCGCCGCTCCTCGTCGCGCTCCTGGACACCGCTCCTCCACGCGCTCCTGACGTGAGCACGCACGTCGCGGCCGGCGCTACTTCGAGGGGACTACTTTTTTTTTACTGTAAATTTTTTAAATAACGTTTTTTTATTTTATTTATATAGCCTATAACCATCTACACAACCTGACGATTCCAACGGTGTATCGGGTGTGTGGATTGGCGCTGTGGTTCCCGAGTTTACCCGCCTCAAAGGCTGAAAGTTCTTCCTTTATTATAGTAGTATAGATTACAACAAAATAAGTTTTTGTACAGAACTCACCCTGAACTCACATATTGGATGGTGCTCTGATATACCAAACTGAACAAAAAGGAGGCTCTGTGACAAAGTATTTGCCTAAGATCACACCATTTGGACAAACAGGGAAGCCGGGATTGATTTCCAGCGTTTCCAGTTTCAATGCAGTGCAATTCAGCCACTAGATTGGCATCTCTGGTATGAACGTTTGATGCTTTGGCTTTATATCATGGAAAAGGACGTTAGAGTTTGGGTGACAGGCAGAACACACGTTTTATTTTTGGCAGTTTCACACAATACAAATGTTGCCCACATACATACAAGCACTTACCAACACACACATTATCTTACACGTTTTTTAATGCACTAGGAGATTCACAGGAAGCAGAGCATTTGAACCTGGTTCCCCATGTTTAAAGCATTTGTAGCTACTAAACCATATGACCTCCTGTGAAAGCTCGGCTCATTCTGGGCTTGAAGTTCCAAGAGGACCTCAAGCTGAGCCGGAGCCAACCATCTGACTCGAGCCTGGCTCGAGCTCAAGTGGCTCCCCCACCTCTACGCAAGACACTGTTATCGCACCCCACCTTCAAACATTAAAGTGGGATCTTCTAAGCTTCCACTTCTGTCGTTTAACTGAAGGTTGTAGATAACTCTTTCAGTTGATAGAGGCTTGGCTGACGCGGGGCACATGATGGTTTTATCGGCCCTCTGGCTTCCTTATACTAGATTATTAAATGTTTGTTATCTGTGTTACTTTTACTGTGTTCTTCGTCTGTATTCTCTAATGTTGCATTATCAACATGTCAGTCCCATTGAGCATAAAAGAAGATGCTTTATGTGGGCCTCAATGAAGAGTCTGCCAACTGAGCGATTCCTCCTGATTTACCGAAGAGAGCTGCTGGCAGTGGATTGCAATGTTATCTCACTTCTACCTTCCTACGGTGAGATCTGTATCTGGTTTGAAACCCCTAGTGCATGGGCAAGACCAAATGGGAATGGCAGACGAAGAGAGAACTCATCTGACACTGTCATCTCGTGGACCTGGAGAAACGCTCTAATTGGTAGGTCAGCAGCATCACAGCTTGAGGAGGTTACCAAGACCTTATGGTATAATTACTAGCACAGAGCCAAGGAAATCAGATATAAAGAAACTGCAAAATCTAGTTTGACTGGCATCAGAATGGAGTAGACTAACAGGTCCTCAGAAAGTCTTAGACACTAACCCAGGAACGGAAAATTAAGTAAGGAAAAGCCAGCAAAGTAAGGGACATTAAAGGGAGAGCACAGCAAGATACAAAAAGTAAATGTCTGTAGAAATATGTTGAAATTCCTGACCTCAAGGGACTGGACAACGGGTAAAGAAAACCAAGTAGTGTGAACGAGGAACGGCAGAAACAGCAACAGTCCATACAGCATCTACAGTTGCCAGATGCTGAGCTACACATGACGATGTAACATATGTTGGCACTTTTCCTTGTAACCTAGAAGTGCAAATGTGACTTGTAAATGTTTCCTTTTTAAGCCCTGCATTCTCATGTGCCGGAGGAACACTTGCCTGGTGCAGCTCTCAATACCCTGTTCAAAGGGCCACGGGGCAAGCAGGAGCTACTGGGCCCAACTGAGGGGGTAGAGGCCTTTTACTCCTGGTGTCAAGGGCCTGACCTACCATGGATCCTGAAGCTAGCACTTGACTGCAAGTGGTAGCTCGGGTCAAGCAGTCCAAGGCTTCTCCGGGTGAGGTAGATACAGGGGGTGCAGACAGGCTCACAACTCAAAAGACATTCAACAACAGCAATAATTGATTGTCCGGTCAAATACTTTCTCTTATGACAATAGTGGTATTTATATATCAACACAAAGTGAAATAAGGCATACACAAACAATCTACACGGCTCTAGTAAATCAGGGCTCTAGTGTTTAAGCCCCTTCCATGCTCATGACGAGCCCAGCTCGTCATGAGGCACAGTGGAGCTGTGCTCATGACGAGCTGGGCTCGTCATAACTGCCGCGGCATGCCCACGCGCAATCAATTTCCCGCCTGTGCAGGAGAATTAATCAGTGGGCGGAGTTTTGGCAAGCCCAGCTCATCATGAGCACAGCTCTACTGTGATTCATGATGAGCTGGGCTTGTCACGAGCACAACGGCGCCGTGGCCGCCCCCACCGCCTCCCCCGCGCCGTAGGGGAATTACCCCCGCGGCGGAGGTGTTAATTGTTATCCCCTGAGTCCTGCCTCCCTCTCATTTGTGGTAGTGGTTATTCCCCATTCACTATAGACGACATTCAAGTTAGGCCCAACAAGCAATCTGGGTCTCAGGAGTCCCCACTCTGACTCAGTTTACAAAAGTCAAGAGTGTTCCAGTGCTGGAGCTCTATCTTGAATAGAAGTTCACTGGGGTCCTCTGGCCCATAGCTCAATCTTACCCTCACCAGCAGGTATCATTTGACCTAAGTCTCCAAGAGTCTTTCTCTTTTGGCTGCTGTGGCTGCATTCGGGTGAGTCTCACACATACAGCTCTTCAAAGGCTGCAGCTGGGTGTCCTCAGCTCCCCTGCGATGCAACTGCAGGTTTCATTCGGTCTTCCCCGAAAGAGGGACAGATTTGTCTACAATTACAGATTCTGAAACTCAGTCAGGCTCCAGCCCACATAGGTCACCATGGTGGCCTCTCCTCCCTGGGATGGCATTCACCAGGTTGCGATCCTTTTCTTCCTCCTGTTGACCCCTATGGCATACAGAGTCACCACACCTGCTCTTCACCCAGGTAACAGCCGGATTGGCCAGGCAACAGGTTTCTCTTCATGGAGGCTCCTTCTGGCATACAGGGTCGCCGACTGTAATATGGGGACAACCCAATGGACATGGCAATCTTCATGACGGCCCTCCTTCTCATGTAGGGTTGCTGACTCACATCTTACATGGGCGCCAGCCCAATCTGCATGGTAACCTTCACAGCAGCCTCCTCTGACATACGGGAGCCGACTCACTCTGTACACCGGTGATAGCCTGATGAGCATGGCAATGTTCAATGGCTGCCCCCTTAGGAATACAGGGCCGCAGGCTTACATCTGCACAAGGGCAACAACCTGATTGTTCAGCAGAGTTCACACCTCATCTCACGGTGTCCCTCCTTTGGCATGCGAGGATCGCTGACTTGCACCGGCACACTGTCAATGACCCAATAGGTGCAGCAAAATGTATGGCTTACTTTACAGCAGCACTCATCTGACATACAGGGGTAGCCAACTTAACCCTGCACATGGGCGATAATCCGATCAGTAAGCAGCGATCTCCTCATATCTCACTACAGAGCTCCACCTACCAGGCTCCCCCACTGGACCTCACTCCCTCCAGCTCTTATGTTCCTCACAGGGCTCACTAGTCTCGGCAAGCAGGCAGACAATGATGCTCCAGGCTTCAGGGGCAGGTGGTCTTGGATGTCCCAGAGTGATGTTTCCTCACCCAACTGGGAGACTGGCAGGCCTTAGCCTCCCGCCCTAGTAACAGGCGGAAGTCTTGCAGAGCTTCCCCTCATCGCACAGGTCATCTACCAGCTTGACAGTTGTCAATTTGGGGCCTTGAGCTGTCCATCTTATTGTCCATTACCAGACACAAAATGTGATTTGCTGTGAGTCTTTGAAGCTTGTGTTAGGGGTCTGCTTCCTTTTGAAGTACCCTCTCCTCTGACCTGCCCTTCCTCCAGGTCTTAGCACCTGGATCGACCAGAACTGTTTGAAACTGAACTCAAATAAAACAGAGGTTGTTCTGTTTGGTAACAATCCCTCCTTCTGCCCCCCTCCTGGTGGATGACAGACCTGGGTTCACTCCCTATCCCAGCCACAAAAGTAAGACATTTAGGAGCTATCATGGACCACAGACTTACCTTTGGAGATCAGGTGAATTCAGGTACTTCCTCTACATTTCTGATCTTACGAATGTTAAGTTAAATCCTGTGTTTCATACCACTAGATGGCAGGAACACTGTAGTATCCTCGCTTATTCTGTCGAGACTAGACTACTGCAACAGTCTGTACATGAACATGCAGCAGCAACATCTTCACAGGCTTGAGGTCCTCCAAAACGCAGCTGGTAGACTTCTTTCCGAGACTCCTAAATGCTGTCCCATTAAACCTGTGATTATGGGACTCCACTGGTTTATCATCATTAAAACAATCAATTACAAAGCAATCTGTATAACCTGAAAGGCTTCCCAAAATTCGGGTCCGGCTATTTTCAGACAAAAACAAGTCTTGTATCTTCCCAGCAGAACTCTTCGATCCTCCAGCACAAAGCTCCTGGCAGTCCCCAGATTCCAAAAAGCTAACTGGGTAGGTCGAAGTTTTATCCTGGTTGCTGCTAAAACTTGAAATGCTTTACCATTTTCCATTCACTCCTTCTCTAGTCCTCCTGGCTTTTAGGAAGGCCTTGAGGACTTGGCTTTACTCCTATTAGTTTGCCCAGGTTTGGTACTAAGAGCTAGCGCCAGGACGCCTTTGGGTAGCTGCAGCTTTATAAAAACCCAATAACATTAACATTATGTCATGGCCTATATGCATGATCTGTGTTTGCCCATGAAAATAAGAATTAGCACAAGGGATCCAGACATCGTTGCAGTTGGGGCACTCGGGCAGGGGTACATGCTCGCCACCATGAAAGAGGCTTTTCTTTACCACCAGCCACTTTCTCCAACCTTGCCTAGTCTGGTGCTATGCTAAGCTTATGTGTTTTATTGTCCTCAGGTGTTTGACATGCCTTGTTCTTGGCAAAGTTTCGAGCTAAGTGCCCATGTCTCAGAAAGTTGTTGTTTCACAATAAGCTAACTTCCTACTTTCTGCTATTGGACCACTTGACCATTGCATATTGGCTTGATGATGCCTTGAAGTAGCATACAACTCAATGAGGACATTGTGGTGGCAAGATGGTGTAGCAGTTTCTTACGGGAACACTTGTGAGTACCGTCGTCTCGCCAGAGATCTTCCAGATGCTCCGAAGATCTCATCTTAGATGTCTCCACAATTGCCCACTCTCATTTCAGACTCAACCCTAACAACATTCTAGACAGCATCCTACTAGGTGGGGCTCACAGACCTTATGGCTTCCCAGGGTGTTGGGAAAATCCCCTGGTTCCTCAACGTTAAGGACCTACTCCAGACATCTGGCCTGGACCAATTCTGACTTTCGTCATAGAAGCTGTGTACAAATTCCAGAGCCAGTATAAAAGAAAACTACTGGAAGTGCGTTGCTGCTGGGAACGTGTTGAACTGCAAAGGGTCCCTATCATTAATCTTCATTGATTTCAAACCCAGTGTGCAGTATGAGTACACAATTGATGACATTGTCAAGAAAGATGTACCTGCAATTCAGGTACGAATCTTTACCCATTCCATACCTTTAGTAATAAATGTCATGAAAAGGTCCTCACAGATTACCATTGTCCTGCTTGCCAAGGAGGTTTAGAATCACCTACCTACGCATGCACTTTTCTTTTGTCCATCAAATCCCCAGTTTCGGAAGAAGTGGATTGTGCAACCATGCGACCATGTAAGAATCTGGGCACCAGAAATGACATGGAAGCATATACTACTGAAAACTGATACTAGCAGAGGAGTGGTCTTTGGGGTAGCCAAATATCTATTTGCTCTGTGGGTAAACTGTCAAAAGTATATGAATGGAAACCATTACTCTGACAATACACAAAGGAGCACTAGTATTTAGTGCTTCACGCATTCTCAGTAGTTTTTAAACTGGTAATAAGACTTCAGTACTCTACTATCTGTGGTCGACGTGGTTTTCTCCATACTGCACATTGCTATTCTGATACTTCAATGTACCTATGCACTGGTCACTTTATAAATCCTACGTTGATGCACCTTGTTGTAGGATGATTATTCATTGCTATGGCTCTGTGAGTCCAATATGAAGCTACCAATCTTTCTTTTTTTCGGACCCATGCTTTCCTGGCTGCTATTATGATGTGTTTGCTACCAGCTCCATTTTTAGGGCTCGGCCTACGTCACCACTTCGTCAGAAGTGGGGCAGAGCTCCGAGCCGTTGTGTTACGGGGCTCAAAATAGTGAAGTAAAAATTCCTCAGTGCGCAAGATTTTTCAGTATTTTTTTGCCATCTGCATGGTAATTGGTCCTCGCGGTGCTGTGTTTCTAGTAGCCTTCACGCAATAGGCCATATGGATTTCAGTTTCGGCACTTCCTGCATATTCTGTGCGGTTATGCGCAGGGGAGTGTAATACATTTCCAATTACGAGCTGTCAGGGTGCCGCGGTAATACAATCCAGATGGTCGGGGCGGGTTCACCAGTCTGCAGTGAGTTTGGTGGGTGCGCGTTCGTCTGCATCCTTTCATGGGTCAAAATACAAAACGAGCTGTCAGGGTGCCGCGGTAATAGAATCCAGATGGTCGGGGCGTGTTCACCAGTGTGCAGTGAGTTTGGTGGGCGCGCGTTCGTCTGCATCCTTTCATGTGTAAGTGTTGGCCTTTGAAGAGCTGGCTTGTTTTACAATAGCAACTGCAAAAGCGATCGCTTTCACTGTTGCTTGTTTTCTTTTACCACCTAAAGGAATTGTGGAAAGTGGTTAAAGTTTTCCAGAGGACGGGAGCCCTTCCTGTCCCAAATAAAAGCCTCGAGGGGCCGGCTAAGCCTTCACCATGCCATCGCACTACGTCTGTCTGGTCCAGTGCCTGCTGCCTGCCCTCTTCCTGCACGGTAAGCATGCACCTACTCACGTGTTTCTGTGTGTCTCTTGAACGCTCGTACAGCTGGCTGCAGTGACCAGTAGAGTTTTACAACTCATGGGATGAAAGGGTGAGTCCAAGAAAGCAGACCTCTGGAGACGCAGACCTGTGCCCTGCAGATTGCAGATCTCTTAAAGTGACGCACTGTCCCACTTGGCTTGCTCTGATGCATGTTACTTAGGGTTCTTGCCTCGCCAATGAACACCTTGCTTCACCCGAGTTAGAGAATAACTTTGCGGGGAGCAAAGGCCACACACTGGCTCCGGGGCTGTCTCACTAGAAGTCGACGAGCACGTTTAAGGCCAGGTTTAGGCACTTCGGCGCATCTTTCTTCCGGGATTCCTGCGCCTGGACAGCGGCGGTAGGATGGGGCCTCCCGTGGGAGCCGGGCGGGGGCTAGTGCCACGAGCCGCTCCGGGCATCCACAAACAGCTATAGTTCATATGAGAGCGACTCGTGCACTGAAGTTTCTCACTCTCCCTCGGGTCCTTTCCACACCCGACCCTCCGGACCTGGCAGGTAGGCTCCCGTTTCTTTTAGTAACTCCTCCGGGACTATTGTTTTAAGTTTCCATTTTAATATTTCAAAACAGCGCTTGGAAAGAAATTCCCCGACACTGCGCTTGACATATCAATGGCAGATTGTGCGCTATGTATGCACGTGGCCTTTCTCCCTTGTTCTACCGTCCCTCTTGTAAAATTGGGAACCAGCTGCCTTTGTATGTGTCAAGAGGCAATGTAGTTGAATGTGGGCGCTATCTGCAAAAGATAAACAAACATGCAATGCAGGCTTACCTTCAACCTTATGTGAATAAAAAAAACAGCAGATGTGGTGACAGCGTGCTTCCCATTTCAAAGAGACTTCAAGCAGTCATCGTCACTTCCAGCACCCCTCGGAGCGCTAGACATCGGTGGCTGTCGGTTTCGAGATTATAATTAAAAGCTTTCTTTCACAATCCTCGCTGTACAATTTGTTCTAACTTGGCTGTCCTTGCAGCACCGCAGACACATTTCTGCGCTCAAGTGTGTGCGCGGGCGAGGTGCTTGGTTGTGTGTGGCAAAGGGCATTCTTGGCCAGCATAGAGCAGCTAGGGCTCACCAAGTGCTGTGCCTGGGGAGACAACTGCACAGACCGATCAGACAACGAAACATAAATTCTGCTTTTATTAATGTGGCGTCTTTGCCACATAATGCAATATCTCATGCCGAGTGGGATGTTGGGGAATAGCACAGTACGGTAATGTGTACCATATATAATTCTCTAGTTTTCCAGAAAACAAATACATCTCTTGGGTCAGTTTCTCATGTCAGAAGGTCTAATCGTGATGGACGGAGAGAATGGAGAAGCTTTCTGTGGAGTGTTACCTGCACCTGTTGTCACAGCGCTGCAACAACGATTGGCTGCTGCACAAAGCGCTATCTAAGAAATGCACTACCATTTTTAAAGAGTATTTTTGAGGGTCTTGGGCGATGCATGTCGTCGCTGCTATGTTTTCAGATATACCCCTTTAATGCTCTTGGTGGTCCCCAGCTCAGGCACAGGGCTGGCAAGGAAATCGCCACCCTCTGCCCCGAGGAGCCGTTTCCATCTCTTGTGCCTCCACGCGAGACTGAGGTAGGGCAGGATGCCTGCACACTGCTGTCTCAACAAGAGTGGCAGCGCCAAGAATGCGTCTGCAATGAATAAAGTAAGCGGGTGACGCTGGAGAGCATTTACGGCCTTTAATTAGAGTGAGGAAGTCAGGCAGGCAGGTAGCAACCTCGTTACTCCCGACTTCCATCCAGAAGTAAAACAAATCACAGTATATTTGTTTACTCTAGGTTAAATGTAGCGCGAACTCCACCGGAAGGTATTGGAGCGCTAGCCTTTACATGAGCACCAGTTACATTACACAGCGTCAGGTTCATTGTAGGCACGAGGGGAATATGTGATTTGTCCAAAATCACAGGAAGTTGAGGCGATGCCGAGACTCAAACCCAATTCCCCTATTCCAGTGTGGCCAGCTCTGGTTGTTATGTCACATTCGCAGCACATTGAGACACTGCCATGGTGTTAGGACGCCGAGCATCAAAGAACCGACACAGCAATTGATACCCAGAAGCACATTTTATTTCTTACAATATGTGTGTGCCAGGGACAAAGCTGCACATCTTGACAGGAAAGTGCTGCTGTTAATAGTTGTTACAACAGCCAACAAAATGGCAATCACATTGTCAACACAGCATAGAGAATGGGAACATAAAGATTGTACAAGCGTTTCAAAAAATGTTTGATAGAGGTTAAAAACTGGATGAGTCTGAACCACCTACAACTGAATGGTGCAAAATCTGAAATAATGACATTCGGTCAAGCCAGTGTACACTGGACTCAGGACTGGTGGCCCCCGGAAATGGGGGAATGTCCGGTCCCAAAAGAATCCGTCCGCAATCTTGGAACCCACATGGATAATAAACTATCCATGAAGGACCATGTGAACCACACTGTTGGGACCTGTTTTGGAATCATGCGAAGCCTACGCAGAGCTTTCAAATGGATACCAAAAGAAGCACGCAAAGTTCTAGTTCAGGGCCTCATAATAAATAGGTTAGATTATTGCAACTCCATCCTGCTTGCCATAAATGAGTGCCATATAAAGAAATTACAAGTTGTTCAAAACACTGCTGCTCGTCTGATTTTGGGACTTCCAAAACGATCCCCTTCCCTGCCAAGCCTAAAAAATATACACTGGCTCCCCATAAAAAAAGAGCCATCTTTAAAACCATGTGTCTGGTGCACAAACATATGCACGGCACTGGACCAAAATACTGGAACCGAAAATTGACTTGGTACCAGCCCGTACGAGAACTGAGATCTAGCTCCAAGTTCCAACTCACGCCATCTAGAGTACAAACAGTCAGAAATGGTGGACGTGCCTTTTCCCATATGGCACCACTCCTATGGAACAAACTTCCCCTGAATATCCGTGCAACGATCGAACACATGAGTTTCCGAAAGTTGTTGAAAACATGGCTTTTTAGCTAGGTCTTCCTTTGCAGGATCTTTCACCTTTTTTTTTTCTGGGATTGTCCGCATGCGCCATGAGACTCCCTTACGGGATGTGATATGTCTGCGCAATACAAATATCCAGACTAGACTACTACTGACTATCGAGCTATGCATAGGTGGTACAAGAATACCACGGACATAGTATTGAAGGCCAAAATATCAAAAGGTAAGTGCATAAGGAGCAAGCATAGATTTACTATTCTTAACTCCACATCTACCTACCCTGAAGATATATATATCGTCAAGGTACATCGATGTGGTATTATGTATAGAAAATAGCTATTTACTTACCTTTCCCTATTTTAGATTCAATATTTTATCCTTGCCTTTTGACTCATTCGAAATTATGGCTTTCATATTCAGGGTGCACACCGAGCATAAGCCACCGTGAAGGACTGTCTTTTTCAGTGGAAATAGGTACCTTTTATGAAGAAAAAAACCCTTGCACATAAACATTGGGCTGATTCTCTTCCTGATAAATATTATTAACAAGCATTTGCAATGCAATAGGTCTCGCATTAGGAAAGTTTGAGGTATTGGTATTGCAAATGACAAATATTTTATTTATGTGTCTGTATTGAAAGTAGGAAAATTATTACCTTTGTTATTTACAATGGCAATATTTTTAACTTTTGCAAAAGTGACACCTACAGCATTGTAATGCAATATGTTTTGTATTTACATGATTTAGAAGTATCAATATTATAAATAACAATGCCTTTTATTTTTATTAATAATTAATACTTAAATAAAAGTTATTGTAATGAATAGTGGCAATAGCTTAAAGTTTTGTAAATAACTTATGGGAAGATTATGTTCAGTGTATTTAACTGTGAGGAAAATCGAAGAACATAATGAAATATTACCATTATTTTGTAAACTTTCTAATAAAGCTTAAAAAATTGAGAGAACATCTTAGAACCAGTTGTTGTTGATTGTTTTCAAAGAGTGATGCTGTGGCGTTCAGTGATGCTGTGGCCTTTTGTGTTGCTGAGTGATGCTGTGGCTTTTAGTGGTGTTGGATGATGCTGTGGCCTTCAGTGGTGCAGAGTGATGCTGTGTCCTTCAGTGGTGCTGAGTGATGATGTGGCCTTCAGTGTTGTGGAGTGTTGCTGTGGCATTAAGTGTTGCTATTTTGTTGAGTGGTGCTGTTGCGTTGAGTGATGCGGTGGCGTTGAGTGATGCGGTGGCGTTGAGTGATGTGGTGTTGTTGAGTGGTGCTGTGTTGTTGAGTGTTGCTGTGGCGTTGAGTGGAGCTATGGTGTTGAGTGGTGATGTGGGGTTGATTGGTGGTGTTGCGTTGAGTGGTGATGTGGCGTTGAGTGGTGCTGTGGCTTTGAGTGGTGCTCTGGCGTTGAGTGGTGCTGTGGCGTTGAGTGGTGATGTTGCGTTAAGTGGTGCTGTGGTGTTGAGTGGGGCTGTGGCGTTCAGTGGTGCTGTTGTGTTGAGTGGTGCTGTTGTGTTGTGCTGTTCTGAGTTATTGAGTGTTGCTGTGGCATTAAGTGGTGCTGTGGCATTGATCGGTGAAGTGGCATTGAGGGGTGGAGTTGGAGGTTGGAGTTGGAGGTTGGAGTTGGAGTGTGGCGTTGGAGGGTGGCGTTGGAGAGTGGCTTTGGAGGGTGGAGTTGGAGGGTGGCGTTGGAGGGTGGCGTTGGAGGGTGGCGTTGGAGGGTGGCGTTGGAGGGTGGCGTTGGAGGGTGGAGTTGGAGGGTGGAGTTGGAGGGTGGAGTTGGAGGGCGGAGTTGGAGGGTGGAGTTGGAGGGTGGCGTTGGAGGGTGGCGTTGGAGGGTGGCGTTGGAGGGTGGAGTTGGAGGGTGGAGTTGGAGGGTGGAGTTGGAGGGTGGAGTTGGAGAGGGTGTAGTGGGTGTGTGAGTTTGTGAGGGTGAGTGAGGATGAGGGTGAGTGAGGGTAGTTAGGGTGTGAGGGGTTGTGAGGGGGTGAGGGTGAGTGGGGGTGTGTGAGGATGAGTGGGGTGGGTGTGTGAGGGTGTGTGAGGATGAGTGGGGAGGGTGTGTGTGTGTGATGGTGAGTGAGGGTGAGGGTGAGTGAGCGTGCTTAGGGTGTGAGGGTGGTTGTAGGTGTGTGAGGGGCTGTGAGGGGGTGAGGGTGAGTGAGGGTGTGGAGGTGTGAGGGTGAGTGAGGGTGTGGGTGAGTGAGGGTGGTTAGGGTGTGAGGGTGAGTGTAGGTGTTTGAGGGGTTGTGAGGGTGTGTGAGGTGAGTGATGGGGTGTGAAGGTGTGAGGGTGTGTGAGGGTGAGGGGGTGATGGTGAGTGGGTGTGTGAAGGTGAGTGGGTGTGTGAGGGTGACTGGGTGTGTGAGGGTGAGAGAGTGATGGGGAGTGGGTGTGTGAGGGTGAGTGGGTGTGTGAGGGTGAGGGATGGTGTGTGAATGTGTGAGGGGGTGTGGGGGTGATGGTGAATGATGGTGTGTGAGGGTGTGAGGTTGTGTGAGGGTGTGAGGATGTTTGAGGAGGTGAGGGTGTTTAAGTGGGTGTGAGTGTAAGTTTGTTGTGATGATGTGTGAGGGTTGTGATGGTGAGGGTGTGAGGGTGAGGGTGTGTGAGGGTGAGGGTGTGTGAGGGTGAGGGGGTGAGGGTGTGTGAGGGCGAGAGTGTGAGGGTGAGGGTTGTGATGGTGAGGGTGTGAGGGTGAGTGAGGGTGAGTGAGGGTGGTTAGGGTGTGAGGGTGAGTGTAGGTGTGTGAGGGGTTGTGAGGGGGTGAGGGTGAGTGAGGGTGTGTGAGGGTGTGGAGGTGTGAGGGCGAGTGAGGGCGAGTGAGGGTGAGGGTGAGTGAGGGTGGTTAGGGTGAGTGTAGGTGTGTGAAGGTGTGAGGGTGAGGGGGTGTGAGGGTGAGGGGTGATGGTGAGTGGGTGTGTGAAGGTGAGTGGGTGTGTGAGGGTGAGTGGGTGTGTGAGGGTGAGTGGGTGTGTGAGGGTGAGTGAGGGTGTGAGGGTGAGTGAGGGTGTGAAGGTGAGTGAGGGTGTGTGAGGGTGGGTGAGGAGGTGCGAGGGTGAGTGAGGGTGAGGGTGAGTGAGGGTGTCTGAGGGTGGGTGAGGGTGAGTGAGGGTTGTTAGGGTGTGAGGGTGAGTGTATGTGTGTGAGGTGTTGTGAGGGGGTGAGGGTGTGTGAGGCTGAGTGATGGTGTGTGAAGGCGTGAGGGTGTGTTAGGGTGAGGGAGTGATGGTGTGTGAGGGTGTGAGGGTGAGGGTGTGATGGTGTGTGAGGGGGTGAGGGTGTTTGAGTGGTTGTGAGTGTAAGTTTGTTGTGATGATGTGTGAGGGTGAGTGTTGTGATGGTGAGGGTGTGAGGGTGAGGGTGAGGGTGTGTGAGGGTGAGGGGGTGTGAGGTTGAGGGGGTGTGAAGGTGAGGGGGTGAGGGGGTGTGAGGGTGAGTGTGTGAGGGTGAGTGTTGTGATGGTGAGGGTGAGGGTGAGTGAGGGTGGTTAGGGTTTGAGGGTGAGTGTAGGTGTGTGAGGGGTTGTGAGGGTGTGTGAGGGTGAGTGATGGTGTGTGAAGGTGTGAGGGTGAGGGGGGTGAGGGGGTGAGTGGGTGTGTCTGAGGGTGAGTGGGTGTCTGAGGGTGAGTGGGTGTGTGAGGGTGAGTGGGTGTGTGAGGGGGAGTGGGTGTGTGAGGGTGAGTGGCTGTGTGAGGGTGAGTGGGTGTGAGGGTGAGTGGGTGTGTGATGGTGAGTGGGTGTGTGAGGGTGAGTGAGGGTGTGAGGGTGAGTGAGGGTGTGAAGGTGAGTGGGTGTTTGAGGGTGGGTGACGAGGTGTGAGGGTGGTTAGGGTGTGAGGGTGAGTGTAGGTGTGTGAGGGGTTGTGAGGGGTTGAGGGTGTGTGAGGGTGAGTGATGGTGTGTGAGGAGGTGTGAGAGGGTGAGGGGGTGATGGTGAGTGATGGTGTGTGAGGGTGTGAGAGTGAGTGAGTGAGAGTGTGTGAGGGTGAGGGTGTGGGGGTGTGTGAGGGTGTGATTGTGAGTGAGTGGGTGTGAGTGTAAGTGTGTTGTAAGTGTGTGTTGTTGTGAGCTTGTGTGTGTGTCTGTGTGTGTTTGTATGTGTGTGCGTTCTGAGTACGGATATTGGCCTAGTATTAGAATTAGTGTATGTCCTCTTATTTAAACTGTTTCCCTGTGGCTAAAAATGGCGCGCGGTACCCTGTTCAATAATGTTACAGATTTTTTTGGGTTGGTGTTCTAGTTTTTTTTCCTTATTTACCTTGCATTTTGATTGACGTCTATTCCATCCAATTAAATTGCAACGTTGTCTTACGTAGCGTTGCAATTGCGTCACGTCAATTGGGAAATTTCCAGATCTTCGCAAGCCGGCGTGTGTGGAAGGCGTGTCGTGCTTCCTGTGCTGTTGCTGCGTCATTTGACATGTAAGTGACAATTTTTTTTGTGTTTCCCTATGTTTTCGGATTCCATAATTGCATATGTGTTTAATGTACTGTTAATTTTCCATAGTTTGTATGGTATTTAGACAAAAAATATTTCGCGAGTGTTTCCGGTTTCGCATCTTTATTTGTTTTCTTTTGTTTTAAATGTTTAAAATAATGATGTCTGATGTAATGTTTTTGTGAAATGTTTTCATTGTATTTTCTCGCTTGTATGCGACGGCGTGTTATGTTTCTAGTTCTGTTGCAGCGTTGTTTGACAGGTAAGCAATGATTTTATTTGTATAATTGTACTAATGTGAATGTAGTATTGATGGTGTGTATTTATATGTTAAATGTTTATAACTGAGTTTAAGTTTTCGCGACTGTTTAATTTCTAGTATTATACATATGTATTTTTTGTAATGTTTGAAATGAAGACGTTGTATGTAAATGTTTAACTGAAATGTTTAGCTTATATTTTTATGCTTGTATGCGACGTTTCAACAACATTTCTTTGTTTTCAAAAGTTTGCAAATGTACTTTGTTCCTATGTATTTTGTTTTCGATTTTTTATGTTTGAATATTTGTTGACTTTAATGTATTCGAATATGTTAATTGCTTTCATTGTATTTAAAACATATTATGACATTTATATTATGTGTGCATATACGTTTACTTATATTCAAAATGTATAACGTTATATTGTAATGTCTTAATGAATGCTTATTGTTTATATGTATGTTTATACAATTTGTTTTTTTGTGAAAGTGTTACCTATATCTATTTATGTTGTATGTTTGTATTTGTGATGCACCAATTTCAAACAACACAAATTGTACTAACTTTGTGTTTCCAGTATCATTTTCGTTGTAGTGGCTGGTTATTTCCGAATATTTCGCGATGGTTTTTTCTTTTGTTATTTTAGATATGTGTTTGGGTAGCCTTCCTTAAAGGTGTGGTTTATTGATATTGTCTCGTTTGGTTTGTGTATTTGGTGTTAGTGTATATTTATTGTATTTGGTTTTTAAATGAGTCTTTTGTATTTGTTGTTGAACCTAATGTTATTTGAGACCTTTTCTGAGGTATTTTTTGTTAGTTTTTGGTCATTTTTGCTGGTGGTGTTATAGCTGTATTTTTGTTATAACATTGTTTTATTTTTATTAATAATTGAATTGTGGTAATTTCTTTAGCAGTTAATTTATGTATGCTAATAGATACTGTTTTTTATTTTTTGTACTTTGGGCTGTATGCACTGATTGTGGGCTGTGTGCACTGTGATTGAGGGCTGTGTGCATTAAGTGTTGGCTTTATGCACTGAGTGAGGCATGTGTGTAGTGTTATTGAGGGCTGTGTTCACTGTGAGTTAGGTCTGTGTGCACTTAGTGTGGTTTTTGTGCACTGAGTGTGGGCTGTATGCACTGAGTGAGGCCTGTGTGTAGTATGAGTGATGGCTGTGTGCCCTGCGAGTGAGGCTTGTGTGCAGTGTGATTGAGGGCTGTGTGCACTGATTGCGGGCCGTGTGCACTTTGAGTGATGGTTGTGTGCACTGAGTGATGGTTGTGTGCACTGAGTGATGGCTGTGTGCACTGAGTGATGGCTGTGTGCACTGAGTGATGGCTGTGTGCACTGAGTGATGGCTGTGTGCACTGAGTGAGGGCTGTGTGCACTGAGTGAGGGCTGTGAATTCTAGTGCTCTTGTGATTACGCACCTGTTTAGACTTTATTTATTTTGTCTGGAGAGAAGGTGTTCTGTGAGGTGTGTCGAAGTGGTGTGACTTGTGGGTGCGTTAGCGGGTAGTAGCGGAGGAGGGATGAGAGTTTGCTGAGCAGGGGCAGATTGTGTGTTGAGCTGCATGGTAGTGTGTTTGTGAGGTGTTGCGAAGTATTAAGAGCTGTGTGTGCATTATTGGGGTGGTTGTGTACTGGAGTCTTTTAGTTTTGATGGTGTGCCTCAGTGAGTGATGTAGTGTCCCTGAGTGATGTGTTTGTGCCCTTGATTGCTGTGTTGACTGCCAGTATGTATTAAAGAGGAATCTGTGGCCAAATGAATATTTTTAGTGATAAATAAGAAAAAAAAATGAGACCAAGGAGTATGTGGCCTGCGTATTGTGTTTGGAGAGCGAAGAGCGTGCATGAGAGGGAGGGGGGGGGGGTGTTGGAATGGACAAATAAGTGAGATAGGTTGTGGTCTGCGTGTTTGCTTTCAGTAAAATAAAACTCCCAAAAGCATGTAACTTGTATCATATATCGATATGCAATACCCAAAAGAGCAAAGTAACAGCCGGGCGCCACACTTGCTACTTATGATGTGACTGTGGATGGGCCGTTGTTTTAGTTTCCTTTAGCTCCGATTTGCATTTCACAGGGGATGTCCGCCAACAGATAAGAATCTTTATGGCTGTGCTTAAAGCACTCCAGTATCCTGAGGTGATATCCTCACCAGACGGCGCCCCCATTCTGTCTGAAAAAAAAAAAAGCTGGTCCACAGAATAGTGCGAAGAGTGTGCATGAGAGTGAGGTGGGGGGTGGAATAAAGCACGTGCAGCAGAGTGACAGAGAGGCTGTAGCCGGCGTGTTTGCGTGCAGTAAAGATAAAGTATGTAAATTAACAAAAGCATCAAACTTGTCTCATATCTTTACATGTAATAACGTATACAGCAAAATCCAAGTCATGCGACACACTTTGTACTTATGATCTGAAAAGTATAAGGAAGAACTTTTGTGGCCTTTCTCTGAGGCTCTCGCACCCATGAGCCACGTAAACAAAGTGAAAGATACCCTGGGTTTGGCTACAACGTTTTTTTGCCGGTGAAGCAAGGCGAGTAGAAGAGGGCATCTGAAAATGGAGTAACCTGGGAGATAGGGGGCATGTAGAGGAATGTCTAAGGTAATAGACAAACAAAGTGAGGGAGAGACAGTGCAGTGTGCACCCAAGTCCGGCGATGTGTATGTCAGTTGAATGCATGCACAGATCACTGATGGTGTCTGTGTCTGCCGAAAGCATGCAATGACGTCCGGTGATGTCTATGCCTGGTGAATGGGTGCACTGATGTCTGTTGGTGTGTGTGTGTGCATGGTGTGAATGTGCACTGACTGGCGGTGGTGTGTATGCCTGTTAAAGTCGTGCAGTGATGGCTGGTGGTGTATCAGTGTGTGTCGGGTGAAATTGTGCACTGATGGCTGGTGATGTGTGTGTGTGTGCCTGTTGCAAGTGTGCGCATGTGTGTGCGTGCGCATGATAAAAGTGTGCATTGACGACCGGTGTTGTGTATGCCTGGTGAAAGCGTGCACTGATGTCTGTTGGTGTGTGTGTGTGCATGGTGTGAATGTGCAGTGACTGGCGGTGGTGTGTATGGCTGTTTAAATCGTGCAGTGATGGCTGGTGGTGTATCTATGTTTGTCTGGTGGAATTGTGCACTGATGGCTGGTGATGTGTATGTGTGTGCCTGCTGCAAGTGTGCACTTATGGCTGGTGGTGTGTGAGGGAGAGTGCATGTGTGAGGGAGAGTGCATGTGTGAGGCAGGGCGCATGTGTGAGGGAGGGAGCATGTGTGAGGGAGGGAGCATGTGCGAGGGAGCGAGCATGTGCGAGGGAGCGAGCATGTGTGAGGGAGGGAGCATGTGTGAGGGAGGGAGCATGTGTGAGGGAGGGAGCATGTGTGAGGGAGGGAGCAGGTGTGAGGGAGGGAGCATGCGAGGGAGGGAGCGTGTGAGGGAGGGAGCGTGTGAGGGAGAGGGAGCGTGTGAGGGAGAGGGAGCATGTGAGGGGGATGGAGTGTGTGAGTGTGAGGGAGTGTGTGAGAGAGTGATAGATGGAAAAAAGAGGTGATTGAATGAAAGAGATAAAGTTAGAGGGAGTGTGACAAACCCAATTTTAGAGGGATGTCAGTGTGAATGGAAGTGTGTGAGAGGTAGCAAGTGAGCGGAAGAAGGTTGAAGGTGATTTCTGATTGGAGTGAGTAAAGACAGAGTATGTGTGAGGCAGAGTATGTGTGAGGCAGAGTATGTGTGAGGCAGAGTATGTGTGAGGCAGAGTATGTGTGAGGCAGAGTATATGTGAGGCAGAGTATGTGTGAGGCAGAGTATGTGTGAGGGAGGGAGCATGTGTGAGGGAGGGAGCATGTGTGAGGGAGGGAGCATGTGTGAGGGAGGGAGCATGTGTGAGGGAGGGAGCATGTATGAGGGAGGAAGCATGTGTGAGTGAGGGAGCATGTGAGGGAGGAGGCAGATTATGTGTGAGGGAGGGATCGTGTGAGGGAGGGAGCGTGTGAGTGAGGGTGCAGAGTATGTGTAAGGGAGGGTGCAGAGTATGTGTGAGGGAGGGAGCGTGTGAGGGAGGGAGCATGTGAGAGAGGGAGCGTGTGAGGGAGGAGGCAGAGTATGTGTGAGGGAGGGAGCGTGTGAGGGAGGGAGCATGTGTGAGGGAGGGAGCATGTGGGAGGGAGCATGTGTGAGTGAGGGAGCATGTGTGAGAGAGGGAGCGTGTGAGGGAGGAGGCAGAGTATGTGTGAGGGAGGGAGCGTGTGAGGGAGGGTGCAGAGTATGTGTGAGGGAGGGTTCAGAGTATGTGTGAGGGAGGGAGTGTGTGAAGGAGCGTGTGAGGGAGGGAGCGTGTGAGGGAGGGAGCGTGTGAGGGAGGAGGCAGAGTATGTGTGAGGGAGGGAGCGTGTGAGGGAGGAGGCAGAGTATGTGTGAGGGAGGGAGCGTGTAAGGGAGGGAGCATGTGAGGGAGGAGGCAGAGTATGTGTGAGGGAGGGAGCGTGTGAGGGTGTGAGTGTTGTAATAAATGTCGACTTGTATCACCGAAAAGAATTGCACGCAAGTAATGAAGTCTGTGGCCTGAGTCTTGTGGTTGGCGAGCAAAGACCGTGCCTGAGAGGGAGGGGGTGAGGTGGACTGGACGAACGTGCAGTTGAGTGATCGGTAGGCTGTGGTGTGCGTGTTAGCATGTTTCTCCCTAAAAATTATTGAGGAATCTGTGGCCAAATGAATATTTTTAGTGATAAATAAGAAGAAAAAAAATGAGACCAAGGAGTATGTGGCCTGCGTATTGTGTTTGGAGAGCGAAGAGCGTGCATGAGAGGGAGGGGGGGGTGTTGGAATGGACGAATAAGTGAGATAGGTTGTCGTCTGCGTGTTTGCTTTCAGTAAAATAAAACTCCCAAAAGCATGTAACTTGTATCATATATCGATATGCAATACCGAAAAGAGCAAAGTACCAGCCGGGCGCCACACTTGCTACTTATGATGTGACTGTGGATGGGCCGTTGTTTTCATTTCCTTTAGCTCCGATTTGCATTTCACAGGGGATGTCCGCCAACAGATAAGAATCTTTATGGCTGTGCTTAAAGCACTCCAGTATCCTGGTGTGGTATCCTCACCAGATGGCGCCCCCAGTCCATTGAAAAAAAAAAGAAACTGATGGTTCACAGAATAGTGTGACGAGCGTGCATGAGAGTGAGGGGGGGGGAATAAAGAACGTGCAGCTAAGTGACAGGGAGGCTGTAGCCGGCGTGTTTGCGCGCAGTAGAAATAAAATTTCAAATAATTTAAATTAAACAAAACATCAAAATTGTCTCATATATTTAGATGCAATGACGGATACAGCCAAATCCAAATCGGGCCCCACACTTTTACTGATGTTGTGACTTGTGATGCAATGACGGATACAGCCAAATCCAATTCATGCGCCACACTTTGTACTTATGTTGTAACTTGTATCACATGAAAAGTTTGTCCGCCATTCTTAATTACTACAGCTAAATGTTGTCGTGCTAGAGAAGGGGGGGGGGGGCGACGGGCAGATGAATGTGAGAGAAGTGCGTGTGCGTGTTGCCGCGAGTTGAAAGGCAGTAAGTTGTATGCTTGGAAAGAGTGCACGTCTGAATGTTGTCGTGCTACAGAGGAAGGGGTGGGTTCAGCAAAAGGAGCGCGCTAGACCTTAGAGAGGCTAGAAGAAAGAAGCAGATGGTGTGCGTGAATGTGAAAGAGTCTGGGGGCTGTTGATTGTGTGGTAAAATGTTTAATTACTACAGCTAAATGTTGTCGTGCTAGAGAAGGGGGGGGACGGGCTGATGAATGTGAGAGAAGTGCATGTGCGTGTTGCCGCGAGTTGAAAGGCAGGAAGTCGTATGCTTGGAAAGAGTGCACGTCTGAATGCGCTCGATTTGCTGTCCTGCCCGCCCCGGTCCGACTCGGCAACCAGTGCCGTTGAGCGGAGGGCGGGCCAGGCAGAGCCAGGTCACTTCCGCATGGTCAGAGTGGTCAGCGCTCTAGTTGCTGCACCTTGAGGGTATATAGGCAGCGAGGAACAGGCGGTGGACTGCGGTAGGGAGGTCGGTGAGAGTGTCTCCCCGACCCGCTGACGCCCAGGTATCGAGTTCTGACTTGTGCAATTAATTGTGATTAAAACTGTGATGTAATACAGTATTGAGATTGGAAAATAGATTTTAACCACCAATTTTACTAAAGCGCCGTATTTTAAAAGTTTTAGCAGTCAATTGAAACGCTACACGCTATTGTGTTTAATCAGTAAAAATCACCTGTAAACAGCCTGCGCTCGATTTGCTGTCCTGCCCGCCCCGGTCCGACTCGGCAACCAGTGCCGTGAAGCGGAGGGCGGGTCAGGCAGAGCCAGGTCACTTCCGCATGGTCAGAGCGGTCAGCGCTCTAGTTGCTGCACCTTGAGGGTATATAGGCAGCGAGGAACAGGCGGTGGACTGCGGTAGGGAGGACGGTGAGAGTGTCTCCCCGACCCGCTGACGCCCAGGTATCGAGTTCTGACTTGTGCAATTAATTGTGATTAAAACTGTGATGTAATACAGTATTGAGATTGGAAAATAGATTTTAACCACCAATTTTACTAAAGCGCCGTATTTTAAAAGTTTTAGCAGTCAATTGAAACGCTACATGCTATTGTGTTTAATCAGTAAAAATCACCTGTAAACAGCCTGCGCTCGATTTGCTGTCCTGCCCACCCCGGTCCGACTCGGCAACCAGTGCCGTTGAGCGGAGGGCGGGTCAGGCAGAGCCAGGTCACTTCCGCATGGTCAGAGCGGTCAGCGCTCTAGTTGCTGCACCTTGAGGGTATATAGCCCCCTCGTCACAGCTAGCGCGCAGCGGTCGCGCGCAGCGAAGCGCCTGAGACGCGCCAGAGAGAAGCCCGTCTGCGCCCGTCCGCGACAGGACGGGACCAGGGGCCCCTCACTCTACCCAGCTGTCATCACCATTATGGCCATTACAAATGACATACGCATCAGGTACACCCCTAAATGCTTATTAGCTCTCCGACCTCAGGGACAACCGAGGTGTGCAAGTGATAATTGGCCATTTCCCGAAGGCCCTTTCTCATGTCCCTTGTGCAGATTCCAAGCTACTTCTAATTCCATTATTATTGGTTCCGCCAGGACCAACGATACCATCACCAAAACGAACGGCTGGAAAAGCTTTCTCTTAAACGTTCGATCCTTCCCCCGACATCATGTCGAGATTTGGGATACTATCCGAAGTCACAAGCCTGAAATATGTTTCCTTACGGAAACTTGGCTGAAGCCTCACACTGTTCCACTCATAACTTTGGGTATCCCTCAAGGATATAAAATTTTGAGACAGGACCGCCCAATAAAAACTGGGGGAGGAATTGCCATCCTTTTTAAAGAAAATCTCCATGTTACGGTATTGGAACAAATTACTTTGCCTACTATGGAAATAATGATTTTTAAAATCAATATCAGAACTAAAGACCACTGGAAAGGTGCCTTAGTATATCGACCTCCAGGCCCCAATGCTGGCTTTTCACTTGCCTTAACCGAAATACTAGCCCCACACTTAAGAGCAAAAGAAAATTTTATCGTTCTTGGAGATTTTAATTTTCATGCGGACATAGCAGAAGACCCTCACACTAAACTCCTCTTAGCTGACCTTGCTCTTTTAGGTCTTCATTTAAGGAACTGTGGCCCCACTCACAGAAAAGGCCATACACTGGACTTAATATTTACCAACTATCCTTTAATACACTGCCACCCACCCAAATCCATCAACTGGTCCGACCATAGCATGCTGGAATTTTCCTTTTTACAACTTGCTAAACCTTCTGGCCCCCCTACTATTTTGAGCATTACAAAAAGACCATGGCATAAAATCACTCCGGATTCCTTTGAACAAACCTGGAAAGAGCCAATCATCTCTGACTCTGACAACATCGAATCGGCTCTATCCAAACTAAATAACACCTTTCTGGATACCATTAATTCTTTAGCTCCTCAAAAGACTGTCAAAAAACCTTTAACCACCAAAAAAGAAACATGGTACTCCGAATCACTAAAAACAGAGAAACAAAAATGTAGGAAGCTGGAAAAACAATGGAGAAAGAATCACTCTCCCGCCAGCAAGGAACTGTATCAGCAGGCTATATCTACCTACTACAAAAACATTAAAAAGGCAAGAAAAACTTGCCTGCTGTCCCAGCTTGATAAAGCCGCCAACTCTACAAGAGAATTATATAAAATCCTTAGGACTTTTACCAACCCCTTGGCTTGCGAAAATCCTGACACTTTCTCACAAGAGTTGTGCAATAATATTTCCCAATTCTTTGAGGACAAAATCGACACTATTTATAACAAGATCCTGGCCAAACACCCTAAAAATCCGGAAGACCCCAGTACTTTGTGCAATGAAACTTCCATAGAGACCCTTACAGTCATTCCAGAAGTCACACAGAGTGAAATACTTACACTTTTAAACAACATGAAATCTGGCTCCCCTCATGATCTTCTTCCTGCTAGGCTAACCAATAGCCTGAGCAGATCATTATGCCCAATCATTACAAAAATCCTCAATCTCTCTTTCAAAGAAGGTAAACTCCCACAACAGTGGAAAGAGGCAGTTGTGAATCCGATACGTAAAAACACCACCGCTCCCTGGACGGAACTTTCCAACCTCCGCCCCATCTCCCTTTTGCCCCTCCTGACTAAGTTGGCTGAGAAATTTGTTAACACCCAGATCTCCAGTTTCATAGAAGCGACAGGGGGCCTGGACCAATCTCAATCTGGGTTCAGGCCTAACTACAGCACCGAATCTGCACTCCTCTCCGTGACCGTGATAAGCGTGGCTCAAATCCACCCGAGTGACTTACCGCACTCACCTATAGTAATTATATAGGAAGTCAGCCGGACAGTGGAGAAGAATAAACAAAGTCTTTATTAGGCCAAACAACACTCATATGAGAGGGCCCTGTCCGACCTCACTCCTGGGAGTGCGAACGAGAGGACTGACTCTCTGCATCACAGCAATACATTATAATGCAACACAGTTCATTGGGGTACGCCCCTTCTGGAAAATTACTGAAACCCAGATCAGCGAACAATGCCATCATACAGCAGGCATCTGCACCTGCAGGGGATACATCGCTATCTTTACTCAAGGCCATGGAGCTAGGCTTCAGCGTCTCTGGTGCATGAGAACATTACTGATAAAGAGACTTGTTAGTTTCGGCCACAGTAAGCAGAGAAACGAAAACTGCTGTCTTAGGGAAATTCTCTATTCCTGCGGGAGGGGCAGATGAGCGAGTAAGGCTCGTGATCACAGAGGAATACACAAAATGGTGGCACACAGGCTAAGCTAAGGAACTAATATGGTCACACGTACATTTGAATAATAAAGTAGCAAGCGAAATAATTCAACACAGGTGCATATACGAACTTCATTAGTTAGCCATATGATGCTAACGTACATATGAGAAGGGGCAGTTGGGGCATCGAAAAGTGAATTCTATCAGACCCTCCTTTTAGCATCATTGGCTAACTACGGCCACATTTATTTGCCAAAAGATAGTGCCGGCATATCCATTCTAGGGGCAGAACACATTATTTTTATTTTTTTTTAGTCTAAAACATCCTCTGAAATAAACATCAACCAACTTGCATCAGCAGGAATTTCAGTAATCATTGAAGTAGCATATTGACCCGACACCTTCTTCTGTGGACGCAAATTCGTAGCACACATTGAGCAACATGGAGGGAGGCAATATACACAAAGGCAACATGTCAGTATGACGCTCACCACGCCCACCAAACCCATCAGAATTTTCCAACCTCAGGAGGAGAAGGCACCCCAGAGCCACCCCTGTAAGGACCATGTCCCATTATCTTGATGTAGTTCAGTCGCTAACCTATGTAATTTCTGTACTGCCAAGTTAACAGTCGGAGCTGAGTCAGGAATATACACACAGCAAGACGTCCCGATGACGCGACAGGCCCTGCCCCTATCTGCCAGGATGACGTCAAGCACCATCCTATTTTGAATCGTAAATAATCTCATAGCCTGAATCTCAACAGACATGTTAGTCGCAATGTCAGCTTCAGTAAGGACTACCTTTTCCATTACCCTGGACAGTCGTCGAATGGCCCTACTGTTAAATATCGGACCCCAGAAAGGTAGCAGGCCCTTAGAAAAATCAGTCCATTGCTGGTACAAGGTGTCTGTCTGGTCAACGTCATCTACCTGAAGCTCCCTCCTTTTACGCTGCTCTTGTGGACTGGGAAATCTACGATGAGTTCTGTGGTAATCAGAAGGGGCCACATATACAGGAGGAATCATATAGGCTAAATAGCACACCCCACCCCAACCCTCGGGCAACCATAAATATCCATTATCTCCACACACAAATAGATACTGGGGGGTGTAACCAAAGAGGGGCTAAGAGGCAAACGTATCAATGCAGTCACATTACAGGAGCTATTACCAACCTTTATTGGGCCCCTTCCCTCTATACAGAAAAATGGTGAAGGACCCACCACAGCCAGGGGTATCAGAGACTTGATACTGTTATTTCCCTTTAGGGGGTGTCTGTAAGACAGTGAGGAATTCAATTTCAGGAAACTTTCTCTAACCTTGTCAGTATCATTTGGTATCAGAAACCGGCCCAACTTTTTCTCACACGTCTCTATAAATGTCTGGTCAAAACGCCCGTCAGTATATACACGTCCAAGGGAAGATGGAGGCAGAGGTCGCACTCGCATTGTCATAGTCGACCCCCTATTCTGCAGTCTAGGAGTCAGGAAATCTGGCTGCTGAAAATATTTAACAAGACCTATGGGAGTATACCACCCCACACAACTATTCACAGGAGTCAAAGGAAGTGCTAGGAATCTATCTTTCTTGTAGGCAGCAGAAGGGAGAAGCCCACAGACCCAGCAGTCAGTCAAATTGGTAGTGGCATGTGCATGGTGCAAAGTTTTAATAAAAACATTTTCTTTGTAACCCTTCCTCAACATTCGTTCACCATAATCCACAGTGATCATGTTATGTTCAGGAACAGCAGTAGGTGTGGGTACAAACACATGAACGGGGTAGGCTTTATCCAGGAAAAACAATATACCAAGAGTCACTACAAAGGCAATTAAAACAACAATGATGACCACTATTTTTCCTTTCCGGAAAAGGGCCAACCAAGGGGAATCAGGCACGGGTCTCGGAGGAGCCGCAAAGGGCTGCTCCTCATCAGGGATGGGGCAGCCAAAAGGATACATTCTCAAGAGCGTTCAAAATATATCAAAAATGTAAAAAAGAAAAACACTTCTACTAAAAAAAAAAAAATAGTCCCAGACAGTCCACAAAACCGGCCAGAGGGGTTCTTCAACCCTAAAAAGGGATCTTCTCCCTGTGTCCTTCAAAGCCTCACAGGCAGGCTTTTACCGTCCATACCTTATTCCAACGTCGCTTAACACACAGCAATTGAAAACAGGGGAGCACTTAATCCGGGCCCCGCACCACTCTATAGTCCCATAGGACACAATCTTCGGCTAAACACCAGGGCTCTTACAAGTCCATCCCTACCGCTAAATCTTCGTATTCAGAAAGTCCACTAAGCCCTTCTTCCAGTGTTTTAGTCCATCACATTTGTCACTCTTATTTATTTTCTTCGGGGCCGCAGATTATAGCGAGTGCTCCCTGGCACTTCGGGATCAATGAACAAACCAGGTGTATCCATGGCAGATGCTGGACTCTCTGATGTCTCTTCACTAGTAGCAACGGGAGTAGTAGAGCTCACTGAATGCTCAATTTCGCTTCGCTCTTCTCCAATCAGGGAAGCATCCGAGAAAGGAACATATCTGGGTATTTGCTCGTGTTCCTCGTCAGCAATGCCTTCCTTTACCCATTGATCATAGGGTAGCGGCAGCGGGACCTTCTTCACATGCGAGGCGTGGGTCCACGCCTTCCTTCCTTCCACCCGAAGCGCCGTACGCGTCGTGAGGAGCACCTGACGCGGCTCCGACCACCTGGGCTCCAGACAGGATTTCCGTTGATATCTTCGGACGACGACCCAATCACCTGGGTTGATGGAGTGTCCGGGCCCCTCCGGCAACGGCTACAGGGTGTCTGCTACCTGCTGATGAATAGAACGAAGATCTTTAGTCAAAGCATACAAGTAATCTGTCAACAAAGGATACTGAATTTCGGAGAAGCACTTAGGCCTGGGCACTCCCCAGACATTGGCCGGGCGGCCGAATATCACTTCATAAGGGGAGACGCCCGTTTTCGAATTCACTGTTACTCTCGTAGAAAGCAAGGCTAAAGGAAGGGCATCTGGCCAGCGGAGACCTGTACTCTCCTGTATTTTGGCCATTTTCAGTTTGAGCGTTCCATTAAACCGCTCCACAAGACCCGCTGCCTGAGGGTGTAAGGCCGAGTGGAATTTTTGGGAAATCTGTAAGCCTTTACATATTTGTTTGACTAATTCTGCATTAAAGGACGTACCGTTATCACTCCAGATCACCCTAGGTAATCCGAAGCGAGAAAAATACTCCTTTATCAACATTTTTGCAGTAGAAATGGCCGTGCAGTCTTTAGTTGGAAAAGCCTCCACCCACCTGCTAAAAGCACATACAACCACAAGAACATATTTTAAGTTGTTGACCCTCTCCATTTCAATATAGTCCATCTGGATCACCTCAAAAGGGAAAGAGGGAGGTGCAAAATTTCCAGCTGGGACAGGGGTACCCTTCCCAGGATTGTGCCTCAAACACACCATGCACCAGTGGGTCGCCACTTTGGAGATATTCTTATTGCTCCACACTGGGTCCAACAATTTGCATATGCCTTTCGCGCTAATATGTGCAGGCTCGTGAGCCATCGTCACTACTGGGAGAACATATGCATTTGGGAGTAACCATCGTCTCTTATCGGTCACATCTGTCCAACATTCATCCGCATCCAATCGCCCCTGCCCATCCTTCCATGCCCTCAATTCATCTTCTGTCACTTTTTCTTGTATATTTTTTACACTCTGTACAGTATCTGAGAACATATTAACATCTGGGACCCATCTAGCTGGTCCTGCCACAAACATCCGTGGTAATTTTGTCCGAGCAGTCTCTTTTGCAGTTTCGTCTGCAAAGCCATTGCCTCGCCCTACGTCATCCACTATTGTCTTGTGTGCGCTACACTTTATCACAGCCAATCTTTTGGGCAGCGTCAGTGCCGCTAACAGTCGTAGTATCAGTGGGCCATGTTGTATGCGTTGGCCGTGTGAAGTCAGAAATCCCCGTTCCGCCCAGAGTCGCCCATAATTATGAGCCACGCTAAAGGCGTATTGGCTGTCAGTGTAAATATTCACGTCCAGTCCCTCACTCAATTCACATGCTCTCAATAAGGCTATTATCTCAGCAGCTTGGGCCGAATTGTAAGGAATCCTAGATGTCTCTACTACTGTCTGTAACGTTGTTATTGCATATGCTGCTGTCGATGTACCATCTGGCAATTTGAAACAAGACCCATCCACATACAACTCCCCGTCCGGTTCGTCTAAGGGCTTGTCTGTCAGATCCACCCTCCCCTTTGTCTCTTCTTCTGTCCTGAACAGACAGTCGTGTATGTCATCGTCCTTTATATCTGTGGGGATAGGTAACAATGTGGCAGGATTCAATGTAGCACACCTTTTGATCGTCACATGAGGTGCAAAGAGAGTCATCTCATAACCGGTAAGACGAGCACTAGTTAAGTGCTGCGTCTGTGTTCTGTTTAGCAAAATGTCCACAGCATGCGGTACCATTACTGTGAGATCTGATCCCAATACGAGCCCTGCCGATTGTCTTATAGAGACCGCAGCAGCCGCCGTGGCTCTCAGACAACTCGGCAGTGCTCTTGCCACATTGTCAAGCATTGCAGAAAAATAAGCGCAGGGTCTCTGTTTCCCCCCAAAACACTGAGTTAGGACAGACAACGCGCAACCTTCCGCCTCATGTACGTAAAGAACAAAAGGCTTCTGGTAATCAGGTGTTCCAAGAACGGGCGCAGAACATAAAGCATCTTTTAGTAAATCAAACGCTTCTTGACATGCAGGGGTCCAGGGTAGGGGTTCGCGCACTTCTTTGGTAGTCAGATACAATAGGGGTTTCGTTAGTAACGCATAGGTAGGTATCCACTGGCGACAATACGATGTTATGCCCAGAAACGCGCGCACCTCTCGCTGCGTGTTAGGTACCTTCATGTTAGTGATAGCTTTTATGCGCTCTGGCGTCAATCTCCTCCCCACTTTCGAAAGGAGGTGACCGAGGTAGGTGACCTCCGTTCGACAGTATTGAAACTTTGGAAGGGACACTTTATGCCCCCTTTTTGCCAAATGGTGTAGCAATTTTACAGTAGCATCCCGACAACCCGTCTCGTCGTCCGATGCTATCAGGATATCATCCACATACTGCAACATGACGTTGCCAGGTGGAAGTTCCAGTTCATCCAGTTGTGCCTTCAGAGCCTGACTATATATGCCCGGACTTTCCGTGTACCCTTGGGGAATTCTCTTAAACCTGAAGCTTCGGCCAGCCAATGAGAATCCGAATAAATAACGGCTGTCCTCGTGGAATGGAATACTGAAGAAAGCATTCTTCAGATCCAGAACAGAGAAATATTTGGCAGAAGGGGGAATCATCGTCAATATCGTAGTGATATCCGAGACCACCGGGTATTGTGGCTCCACTACTCTATTCACGTGACGCAAATCAATCACAAACCTATATACATCAGGAGTGTTATCTGTAGCATCTGGCGATCGTCTTTTAAGGATAGGTAGAATAGGGCTGTTACATATGTTCGAATCCGTCTCTTCCACTACACCAGACCGAATCAAATCTTGTATTATTTGTAACAGGGCCTTTTCTCCCTCCCTAGGAATCCTGTACTGTGGAACCCGGGGCAATTTCGCGCCCACCTTTACTCTTATTGTCACCGGGGCTATATCCATTTTTCCTACATCTGTGTCATTTACAGCCCAGAGACTGTCGGGTATTCCTTGGAATTCAGGTGGTAATGGGTCGTCTTTGGAAAAACACTGTAGTGGGCGAGCGACATTTGGGCCTAACGTAAGATACACACCATCCGGGGAACAATATATAGTGGCGTGCAACCTCTTCAAAAGATCTAAACCCAACAAATTTTCTCCACAATTCGAAGTCAATAGGAACGGTGAATCAACAGTAAAAGGACCAATCGTTAACGTGAGGGGTTTAGAAATGGGGCTAATCACCGGGGTACCTGCAAAACCCACAGAGATGTTATTCTTGCCAGACAGAGCCGCCCCTGGGACCCGAGAACGAGCCACTGAACTTTTCATTGCACCCGTATCCACTAAAAAATTTTGTTGAGACCCCAATAAGTCTGCCTCGACATAGGGTCCCCTTTGATCAACTTCCACAGGCACTGGTCCCTCGCTCTGTCCTACGCTGTCCTAGTTGTGGGAGAACCCTGTCAGATCGTCCACTGAGTAATCATCATTGTAGTACTAACCGCCGCCCCTCTGCAACTGTTGTCTGTCCGCACTGTTGTCAAAGTAATTGCCTCCCGGTCTCCCGCCTCCTTCTGACCGTGCAGCCTGCCTCCCATAATCACCACTACCTCTCCCTCGTCCTCGTCCTGGACCGGCATTCGACTGAAGCAATGGGCAATCCCTCCACCAATGCCCCTCCTGCTTGCACTTCGCGCACTGATTCGGTCCCAGCCTTTCCCTACTCTCACCTCTCCCATAGCCACCACGACTCGGCGCCGCACCTCTTCCTCTGCCTCTAGCCACTTGCTGCAACAAAACCCTTGTCTTCAAATCCTTAGCCTTCTTTTCCTGCTTGTCCTTACTCTCGTTTTCTCTGTGCTCATAATACTGTGCCATACTGAGGATACCTGAAGGAGAGGACGTTGTCCACGTGCTCTCCGACTCTTGCAATCTCGCTGAAATTTCGGGCAATAAGTTAATGACAAACCTATTGACAAAAAGCCGCAACCCTCCATCCTGTGACACATCTTGCCCACTAAAGTCCATAAACGTTTCTTCAAACCTCGTAAAGAAGTCCGAGACTGCCTCATCCTTTTTCTGCTTACAAGCCGTCAACTTGTCCCAATCTACCTTCTTCGGGGGAATGAGAGAATGCATGTATTTTATTATGCGCCCCGGCAAGGCCAAAATCTCAGCTTTCGGCTTTTCTCCTGGCTTACGTTCCTTATCCCAGTCCTGTAATTCCTGCCACGTACCTCCTAACTCTTCCGAATGATCTGTACCTTTTACCTGCCGCCACACATCAACTGGGACCAAAAGCCCAAAAAACAATTCAACATCTGCCAAAGTCATTACAGTGGAAGACGCAGCTTCCGTTAGCTCTTTGTAGTAGGCAGTCGAATTTTTCCTAGAATCTGGGAGCTGAGCCTTCAATGATAATACCTCACTTCTCTTCCATGGCGTATACACCCATTGCTCCTGGAAGTGTGCATCTATCCTATTCCTGGTGACAGCCTTCGTAACTGGATCTACCATTTCTGGGATCTCGGGATGAAAAATAGGGTGCACTTCACGCATTGGGTGTATACCTGGAAAATGGGGCGTACCTGCAAAGGGCAATTCATTTCTATACTGTAGTAGAGCCTTTAAACTACGCATCACCTCCTTCACCCCAGTATTCATTCTGAAAGCTCCACTCTGTATGTCTCGCAAAGTCGCCGGAGCTACACCTCCATACCCCTGTTCCCATAGCGGTATCAATACATTCGACATATGCCACAAAGCGTGTTGTTGCATTAAGGGCTCAAAATCTTTCATTGTGGACCAAATATCCTCAAACGAGTAAATATTATTCCTCGCCCACTGGCATGCCTGATTAGCCACTATACTCTTCTCATCTAAACCAACTGTAGAACGCGTAAGCAACTTCCGTACCTGTGTGAGTAGTCCGCCTCGGCTCGGCGTTAACATCTCCTGACTGGGGGTGGTACTAGCTGAAACAGTAGGGAGTGCTAAAGAGAATTGGGAGGGTGCAGGTGAAGTGGTCTGGAGTAAAGAAACAAGAGGTGTCGGGGGCGAGGAAACTGCGCTAGGTTGGGGAGCACACGCTGATGGACCTGGGACCCCACTAATAGGGGCCGGAGCTGGCAGGGAGGGATACAAGGACTGCGGGGCGTAAGGTGGAGGGGGTCGGGTATTCAAAATGTCTTCCATCTCATCTGGGTCATCCTCTCGTACTACATAACTCTTATTTTCTTTCAACCTGCAAAGCCTATCTGCGCGCTCCAAACGCAGCGCGTTCTCATTCCCAACCTGTTCTCTCGCTTTCTGTGCCATAGTCTGCGCGGACTTTTTAAAAGCCTCTTTCTCGTCTCTCAACTTTCGCTTCCTGGCTTCTTTCTGCCACACCCTTAAAGAATCAAACATGCTTTGACGGCTGCGCCTAGCAAACAATTTGTCCTGTAAATAATCCAACTTATCTTCATCAAAAGAACCCGTCAAGGGCCATTGTAAATCCACATTGTCAGCGGTGTACCGGTGCCACAAAGTACCAAATAAAAGCGGGACCAATCCATGCTTGACGTACATATCAAAGCTTGGAGTGCCCTCAGGGGGTGCAGGTTGGCTCTCGGCCAGTCTAGTATCTGAGGGTCGACAACAGCATCCAAAACATCGTAACTTGCTAAAACACGGCATTTTTAAAACACTTCTCTGTCAACAACCTTCGTTACCTTGAATCACTTAGCTCGAGCTCGTTCACACACACATATAATTATGCATTGGGAAATCACGCACACTCATACACAATACCTCCAAACACGTGTTACCAAATGGGACAAGGCCCGTCGACCAAGTCCTGGGGAACCTGGACCCTACCGCAGACCGAACAGTACACTAACTGTTCTGAGGATGGGGAACAAATCCGCTCCCCGCGCGGCACTATGGATCACTGCGCACTTTACCACGGGAGACCCAGGTCTCACCTCCACTGAACCACCACTCTAGGAGTTCAGGGTGAGCACCGGAGTCCACCCGCAATGAGCCACGCCTTCACCACAGTACCACCTGGTCGGATCACTACAAACAATATATCTAGACGTTCCCCCCAACCTCGTCAAGTCTGTCAGAGTGCCTGCTCGCACTCTGAGTTCCCCGGAGCACACTAGCCCCAGGAGCGCACCGGCTCCTCAAACCTCTGGAGACACCCTAGTCTCCCGGAACACTCCCGTTCCTGAAACAATCACAGGTGGACCACTCACCTTCCGTAGGCGGCACCGACCTCTACCGTTCTCCACCTCCGGCTGCCAGGACCAACACGGTCAGCTTCGAGTTCCGCCTTCTGGACCCCGGCGTAAGATCCGAACCGGGACCTCTCCCGATCAGCAGGGTGGGGCAGCGCTGCGAGAACCAAGCTCGGCATCAGATGGGTACCCGGGCCCACCGTGCCGACCAGCGGGTCCCCGGTCTTCTGCTACCCCCTTATGGGTGAGAAAGATCCTTATCGCGGGGTCCCTGTTTGGGCGCCATCTGATAAGCGTGGCTCAAATCCACCCGAGTGACTTACCGCACTCACCTATAGTAATTATATAGGAAGTCAGCCGGACAGTGGAGAAGAATAAACAAAGTCTTTATTAGGCCAAACAACACTCATATGAGAGGGCCCTGTCCGACCTCACTCCTGGGAGTGTGAACGAGAGGACTGACTCTCTGCATCACAGCAATACATTATAATGCAACACAGTTCATTGGGGTACGCCCCTTCTGGAAAATTACTGAAACCCAGATCAGCGAACAATGCCATCATACAGCAGGCATCTGCACCTGCAGGGGATACATCGCTATCTTTACTCAAGGCCATGGAGCTAGGCTTCAGCGTCTCTGGTGCATGAGAACATTACTGATAAAGAGACTTGTTAGTTTCGGCCACAGTAAGCCGAGAAACGAAAACTGCTGTCTTAGGGAAATTCTCTATTCCTGCGGGAGGGGCAGATGAGCGAGTAAGGCTCGTGATCACAGAGGAATACACAAAATGGTGGCACACAGGCTAAGCTAAGGAACTAATATGGTCACACGTACATTTGAATAATAAAGTAGCAAGCGAAATAATTCAACACAGGTGCATATACGAACTTCATTAGTTAGCCATATGATGCTAACGTACATATGAGAAGGGGCAGTTGGGGCATCGAAAAGTGAATTCTATCAACCGATAACATCAAGATGTCACAGGATAGAGGAGGCTCGATGATTCTGGTGCTGTTAGACCTGTCAGCTGCTTTTGACACTGTATCACATAAAATCCTGTTGAACCGACTACAAGGAGTGGGCATTAGAGGTCAAGCGCTTGCATGGCTGGAAAGCTTCCTCTCTGGCCGCTCACAATCTGTCAGCCTGGGCTCCTATCATTCCATCTCCAGGGTGCTCACTAAGGGGGTGCCACAGGGCTCATGCCTAAGCCCCACATTATTTAATGTTTATGTGGCCCCCCTTGCTGAGATTGTGAGGAAGTACGGATTCACACCAGTGTCGTACGCTGACGACACTCAACTCCTCTACCCCTTCCATGCCCCAAACATTAATGTCAGGGATAACTTTGCGGAAGGTATGAGGGCCATCTCCAACTGGATGGCCTCCAATTACCTCCAGTGTAATGTCGGGAAGACAGAAGTGATGCTCTTTGGGAAAGCTAGCATGCTCTGGTCTCCCGACTGGTGGCCCCAGGACTTGGGACCTGTACCCTCCCCAAAACCAACCATCAAAAATTTGGGTGTGAAACTGGACCAAAACTTAACCCTAAAAGATCATGCAAATGTAATTGCAGGAGCCTGTTTTCATACCATTGGACTACTCAGGCGAGCCTTTCCTCTTTTACCGGACACCTACAGAAAGACCCTGGTTCAGGCCCTTGTAATAAGTCGCCTTGACTATTGCAATGGACTTCTAATACAAGCCAATGAGGATGCCATCAACCGACTGCAGGTGGTCCAGAACACGGCGGCCAGACTGGTTCTAAATGCCCCCCCAAGAACATCTTCTGGACCCCTACTGAGAGAACTACATTGGCTCCCAATACGCCAACGGGTTAAATTTAAAATCTGCTGCACTGTCCATAAATGTCTATTTGGAAACGGCCCCAACTACCTAGCTCAATTACTTCAGCCTTACAAACCGGAACGAGATCTACGGTCAAGTAACCAACTCCTGCTTAAACCTCCTTCTATTAAAAAGACCAGACAAGGCGGCCGAGCCCTCTCCTCAGTGGGGCCGACTTTATGGAACAACCTGCCGCTTATCCTTAGACAGACCTCCAATCACCTTGCATTTAGGAACATGTTAAAAACGAATCTGTTTATGGAGATATAACTATTGGTTGTCCCTTTTGCACGTTCAGGCCACCTGTTAAGTAGTTCTCGCCACCTGTTGTTGCAGTCAAAGCGCGGAGATAACCCAATCGGGCTTGATTCTTGCGCTATAAAAGCAAATAAATAAATAAATAAATAAATGTTGTCGTGCTACAGAGGAAGGGGTGGGTTCAGCAAAAGGCGCGCGCTGGACCTTCGAGAGGGTAGAAGGAAGAAGCAGTTGGTGTGCGTGAATGTGAAAGAGTCTGGGGGCTGTTGGTTGTGTAGTAAAATGTTTTGAGAAAAAAAGTAGAAAGGGGGGTGGGAGAACGTGCAGATGAATGAGAGAGAAGCTATGGTGTGCGTGTTGCCGTGCGTGAATGGGAGAGAGTCTGGGAGGGGGGGGGTGAGAACGTGCAGATGAATGAGAGAGATGCTATGGTGTGCGTGTTGACGTGCGTGAATGGAAGAGAGACTGGGAGTGTGGGGGGGTGGGAGAGAGAGTCTGTGGGCTGTTTGAGTTTGGTGTGCGTGTTTCCGCGAGTGAAAGGCAGGAAGAGCTCGACCTGAATATATCAGAGCACTTTTCATAAGCACCAGGCAGTTGTATTACAGAGGGACACATTAATTTCTAGGCACAGGGAGATTGCATGATTTGCCAAGAATCACAGGATGGTGAGTGTCCCTGCCAAGACGTGTTTGCGTGTTTGACAGAGGAGGAAAGGTGGGTGGGAACACGGCCTGGGGGAAGCTGGCTGGGGAGGGGGAGGAGAAATACGAGTAAGGCTGGATGGTGAGTGTCCCTGCCGAGACATGTTTGACAGAGGAGGAAAGGTGGGAGGTAACACGGCCTAGGGGAAGCTGGCTGGGGAGGGGGAGGGCTGCGAGTCATGGCAATGAAGCAAGCCTTTGAAGAGCAAGGCAGGAGGATAGAAGCGCGGTCACGAGCACGTGCACTTCTACAAATCCGGATCGTAAAAGTCAGCTTTGTGGATGGGCGGCAATAGGTCTCTCTGCGAGACCTAAAAAAGCATACAGTGCATGTGGCTTGTTTATGTACAGGCTTTCTGTGAGGTTCAGAAAACTCTTGAAACTGAACTTTCCAGGTTTAGCTTTATTTGAGCTTGTCGCAAAGCAAGGATTGTGGTGAAGTACATTTGACACGGTTACTCCATGGACGCTAACCTGCCATTTCCACCAATCAAACAGTACATTGCAACTGCGAGAGCTCACACACTTTAAACTGACTCGAGCACATGTAGCACACACTTCAAACTGACTCGCCTCTAAGCGCTATCTAAGGAAGTACTAATCACACACATAGCACACACTGCTGCACGCCACACACTGCTGCACGCCACACACTGCTGCACGCC
This sequence comes from Lissotriton vulgaris, assembly GCF_964263255.1. Taxonomy (NCBI): domain Eukaryota; kingdom Metazoa; phylum Chordata; class Amphibia; order Caudata; family Salamandridae; genus Lissotriton; species Lissotriton vulgaris. The sequence continues at coordinate 274,790,323 of NC_141700.1, read as the reverse complement.
ACACACTGCTGCACGCCACACACTGCTGCATGCCACACACTGCTGCACGCCACACACTGCTGCATGCCACACACTGCTGCACACCACACACTGCTGCACGCCACACACTGCTGCATGCCTCACACTGCTGCACACCACACACTGCTGCATGCCTCACACTGCTGCACGCCTCACACTGCTGCACGCCTCAAACTGCTGCACGCCTCAAACTGCTGCACGCCTCACACTGCTGCACACACACACCAACACACACACAACCAGCCGTCAGTGCACACTTTCAACAGGCACACACAACACCAGCCATCACTGCACGCTTTCACCAGGCACACACACCACCAGTTGTCAGTGCACGCTTCCACCATGCACACACACCTCCAGCCGGCAGTGCACGCTTCCACCAGGCACACACACCACCAGCCATCAGTGCACAATTTCTACAGGCGCACACACCACCAGCAATCAGTACACAAATCAATTGTTAACGCATCCACAATTAACTATTGTAGCAATCGCAATATGGAACACTTTACTTTTAAACATATTCATCTAAAACGCAGCATGCCACCATTGCTACAATTCAAATCCAACCCACCTAATTCCACTATACACCACATGCATACACTCCATAACACATGGCGAAAAGACATTGCCATTTACAATGCCATTAGCTCAAACTCAAATAAATCTGAGACCTATTGCATTTCCAATGCTTGTTGTATTTCCAATGGTCTTAGGCTGTTTTGTGTGACCAGCGCTGCTTTAACTTTGCCTTGTTGATATTGTACTTTGATACTTTATTTGATTCTTTTAAAGTAATATTTATTGGTCTGTGATTTTAAATGTTTTATGTGATGTAATGTGATATACTTTTATGATCCTAGTGATCGATAATAAAGTCTTTGATGATGGCAGCATTCACATGACCCCACTCCCAAAGCACATGCATGTACATACAGAAGCATGCATGTTCTCATGCAAGTATGCAACTCACACACACACAGATTCAATCATTCAAACTCTCTCTCTCTGTGCCTCTTCACATCCAGGCCACACGTATAACACTGTACAACGCGTTCATTCATGCCAGTTGAAAAGGTGCGCTTTGCTATGCCCATGACAATGTCTTACATTCTGTGTCACATTGGTGCTGCCTGGGAATGCAAGCTCCATCGTAACAAATGTCTTCTCCAACTTCTTAAGTGTAATGTTCCAGCCCAACCCAACCTTCACACAGACCCTTTTGATTCGTCCTTGAATGTCCTCTTCAGACCAGAGATTGTGGTGCTTCATCGACTGCTCAGTGAGACATGAATAGGAACATTGCAATATATGTATCAAGCACAAGTTTTTACAGAGACTACATATTTCACTGTACAGCTCAGGGGAACAGCAGGGCTAAAGGGTGGTAGCAGAGAGGTGTTGGCCACCGAATGGAATTGGACACTTGAAAGATATTAAAGGCATTTAATGCAGTGATTAATTTGAGCTGATGGTTTCAGGTAGGGTCCACTGGCACTTATCTTCGACTTCCAGCACTTACGTTTACTCATCAGACGTTTGACCAGAATAAGAAAGAGAAGGGCACAAATAGAGGAAAGAGGGAGGGGGAGAAAGACAGAAAAGCAATTCCAAAGACCAAAGGCAAGGATAAGAAAACAGCCTTTAAGATCAAAATAAGGGGGCAGAGGCTGCCTGGTGGTGGCAGAAAGAGTGAAGAGATGGAAAGCACACTATGCTTCCTTGGTATTCACCAATCCCAACATTCTTCAGAGCCATCTGCGGGCTTCAAGGAAAACCTTGAGCACCGGCACTTATTATTTTGCAAATTAAGTACTGAGTGAATGGTATACTTTAAACAGAACTTTTAGGCCCATTTACGAATTATGTTAAAAAGGTGGAGCAAGTTGAATTTTCCATTTAAGAATATGCTTTGATTCAAACTTCAAAAACCACAGTTGATGGACAGAATGCAGAACAATGTCATACATTCACCCCAGTACAGAGATCTTGGCCTAAATCCATCGTTTTTTTGCACTCCACACCACCCCAGTTCAGATATGGCCATATGCAAATCAGTCTGACCCTGTGCCTCATGGGAACAGTCCAGCCCGAACTGCCAAGCCATGCCTTCCCTGGACCGGAAACAAGCTTCCGAGGACCGGTTTCTGGCATTTCAGCCGTCTTCAGCCCGGCTTGCTTGAATCCAGTGGTGAGGAGAGCATGGGACTCACGTCTGAGCATACCCATCCCACTCGGGGTGACGAATGCAAAAACCACAGTTGATGGACAGAATGCAGAACAATGTCATACATTCACCCCAGTACAGAGATCTGGGCCTAAATCCATCGTTTTATTGCACTCCACACCACCCCAGTTCAGATATGGCCATATGCAAATCAGTCTGACCCTGTGCCTCATGGGAACAGTCCAGCCCGAACTGCCAAGCCATGCCTTCCCTGGACCGGAAACAAGCTTCCGAGGACCGGTTTCTGGCATTTCAGCCGTCTTCAGCCCGGCTTGCTTGAATCCAGTGGTGTGAAGAGCATGGGACTCACGTCTGAGCATACCCATCCCACTCGGGGTGACAAATGCAAAAACCACAGTTGATGGACAGAATGCAGATCAATGTCATACATTCACCCCAGTACAGAGATCTGGGCCTAAATCCATCGTTTTTTTGCACTCCACACCACCCCATTTCAGATATGGCCATATGCAAATCAGTCTGACCCTGTGCCTCATGGGAACAGTCCAGCCCGAACTGCCAAGCCATGCCTTCCCTGGACCGGAAACAAGCTTCCTGGACCGGAAACAAGCTTCCGAGGACTGGTTTCTGGCATTTCAGCCGTCTTCCGCCCCATACCCATCCCACTTGGGGTGACAAATGCAAAAACCACAGTTGATGGACAGAATGCAGAACAATGTCATACATTCACCCCAGTACAGGGATCTGGGCCTAAATCCATCGTTTATTTGCACTCCACACCACCCCAGTTCAGATATGGCCATATGCAAATCAGTCTGACCCTGTGCCTCATGGGAACAGTCCATCACCACCCTCTTTTATATTGATTCAAACTTCGGCAGGTCTAGAGCCTTTCTTGGATCTGGTACTTGCCTCATTGGAAAGGACACTTTTGACCTGGTTCAGATGGGGCTCCATCAGATCGCAGCTCTGTTTCCGTTTGGGTGAATATGATATGGCAGGGATATGTAGTTGCCCATGTAACGAAACAACTTAACAGACCCAGTTACGGTTTTTATTCTTTTGTAAATTCTATCAGTCGTTTTCGCACAAATTTTAAATACCAATTCTCTGAAGACTACAATTTAAGTGATGCAGATGGGTGTAATTTATTTAGCAAATGCTCAATTGCTCTGAGATCTGCCTGAGAGTAGGTCTGTTTTTAAGATTTGCTATACAGTATAAAATAATTTTTGGAGTTACTTGGGTTGGCAATATTTACAAAGAGAGCACGTGATCTACTTTGTAGACAACTTTTAATATAATGGTTTTAATGTTTTTACTGATTTATAAAGTGATATTGTTTGTGTAAACTTTTAGTATTGTCATAAGTATGAATTTTGTAATTTCATTTTTAACTATTGATCGTTTATGATTGTTTTTAAATGATCACATACAAATTGTTAAATAAAGGCTACACACAGTAAATAACAATAACCCGGGGTGACAATAATTTACAATGACATTTCCAGGTAAAACTGAGGCAGGACATGCTGCATCAGTATGATCCGGATTTTTACCAGCCTTTTTTTTCCTAATAAATGTTGCCAGTTTTTTGCTTTCGAAATCCGTCCAGTAGGAGGACAGCAAGGACAACTCGGAGTCTGGCTCCAGAACAAACTTTTTTGTGAAATAAGTATTTAGTCTGACCGCATGTTCACACCTTCAGATCCCAGCGACCCCACTCGGGTTTTCTTCCTTCTGAGGTTGATAAAATGATCACTGTTGAATTGTGTAACAATAAATAATTATTACTCAGCAGCAAAATGCCCCAGAGGGAAGAACTTTCACTCGACAGATACATGTTAGGTTACGGTATTGGTTAGTAACATAGTGGTGGAGAAGAAAAGGAACTGACATCTTTTCTTAATATTATGTAGCCTGAATCATCTAGCGGCAGCAGCTGCAGGCATGATATAAAGTGTTGCTGCATACTGGACTCCAGGGTCTTGCTGAACTCCTCTGATCCACTCCAGCTGTCATTGCTTACAACCACAGTCCCGACACCTGCTTCACCACCAGTGGCCCTCAATAATTTGACCCTAAGTCATTGCAACACACAAATCAATCTCAACACACCACCCAGCTAGAAGTGAAGAAACCTTAACAGTAGCACCAAAGTGTGGAGGCCTCTTCCACCACCCCTTTCATCAATTCAACATCCTTTCATCAGTTCAACATCCTTTTATTAGTTCAACATCCTTTCATCAAATCAACATCCTTTCATCAGTTCAACACCCTTTCATCAGTTCAACATCAGTTCAACATCCTTTCATCAAATCAACATCCTTTCATCATTTCAACATCCTTTCATTAGTCAGTTCAACATCCTTTCATCAGTTCAACATCAGTTCAACATCCTTTCATCAAATCAACATCCTTTCACCAGTTCAACATCCTTTCATCAGTTCAACATCAGTTCAACATCCTTTCATCGAATCAACATCCTTGCATTAGTTCAACATCCTTTCATCAGTTCAACATCCTTTCATCAGTTCAACATCCTTTCATCAGTTCAACATCCTTGCATTAGTTTAACATCCTATCATTTTACAAGACTTTGCTTTCACCACTTTCCTTACTCCTTTACTCGTCAGTGCTCTGAAGTAACCGAAAGGTACAAGGCAGCACGTTCTAACACCCCTAAGTGAATAGATGTCCCCACTGGTGGCAGCGCCTCTTGCAGGAGGATGCCCTCTCTGCATCAGGGAGTCACGATTTCCCATCCCAGAATTGGGAGGTGCAGGGTATGAAACATCTCCCCTCTTGAATTTACAAAAGACGTGAAGTTCACAACGAATCACTTAAAGGGTGTGCTCCTTTGGCATTCTGTTGGCCCTTTCTACCTGTTCATTACTTCCAAGGTAGTGCAAAGTTGTGATCAGTTGTGGAAACGGGCTGAGCTGTACCACAGTTCCGAGGTGGCAATATCAAAGGATAAGTGACCGCTTGCATGCATGACCCCTTGTGTGACCGTTGCAAGCATGACAGCTTGCATGAACCTTGCATGAATGAGAGCTTGCACGACCCTTGCATGCATGACAGCTTGCATGACCCTTGCATTCATGACAGCTTGCATGCATGACAGCTTGCATGACCATTGCGTGCATGACAGCTTGAATGACCCTTGCATGCATAACAGCTTGCATGACCCTTACATGTATTGACAGCTTGCATGATCCTTGCATGCATGACAGCTTGCATGACCCTTCCATGCATGACAGCTTGCATGATCCTTGCATGCATGACAGCTTGCATGGCCGCTTGCATGACCCTTGCCTGCATGACAGCTTGCATGACCCTTGCATGCATGACAGCTTGAATGACCCTTGCATGTATGACAGCTTGCATGATCCTTGCATGCATGGCCGCTTGCATGACCCTTGCCTGCATGACAGCTTGCATGACCCTTGCCTGCATGACAGCTTGCATGACCCTTGCATGCATGGCCGCTTGCATGACCCTTGCCTGCATGGCAGCTTGTATGACCCTTGCCTGCATGGCAGCTTGCATGATCCTTGCATGCATAACAGCTTGCATGACCCTTACATGTATGACAGCTTGCATGATCCTTGCATGCATGACAGCTTGCATGACCCTTCCATGCATGACAGCTTGCATGATCCTTGCATGCATGACAGCTTGCATGACCCTTGCATGCATGGCCGCTTGCATGACCCTTGCATGCATGACAGCTTGCATGACCCTTGCATGCATGGCCGCTTGCATGACCCTTGCCTGCATGGCAGCTTGTATGACCCTTGCCTGCATGGCAGCTTGCATGATCCTTGCATGCATAACAGCTTGCATGACCCTTACATGTATGACAGCTTGCATGATCCTTGCATGCATGACAGCTTGCATGACCCTTCCATGCATGACAGCTTGCATGATCCTTGCATGCATGACAGCTTGCATGATCCTTGCATGCATGGCCGCTTGCATGACCCTTGCCTGCATGACAGCTTGCATGACCCTTGCATGCATGGCCGCTTGCATGACCCTTGCCTGCATGGCAGCTTGTATGCCCGCATCTCCTACCCGTAACTAGCCCATTCTTCACTTCTTTCTGCTTCAAGGCGATACATAGCCGCAACTTAAAAACACAGACAGGAGCACAACCCTTGTCCATGTGCACGGTATCTACACTACCCAGAACGCCACGTGAGAGACAGTCTCCCGTCCATGGCCCTTCCACAGAGCAGCGTGCTACTCCTTAGCGAGAGCAGAAGGGCTTTGTAAATGCCATTCAAATTCAATACAAGTAGGCTTGCACATGCCAGGCACCCATCACCAGACGTGCACAGGCAGCAGCCGGTCAGACATTCTTCCTATAGTGAAGAGACTGAAGGGGCACCGTCCTCAGTGGAAGCACTGGTGATGACTGATAACACACTGCCCGGGTCCGGGATGGTGTTTTCATTGCGGCAGTAGCGGCTAGAGGTGGCTTGCACCGCTCTGACTTTGGGATATCAGAGTGCCGGGCCCGCCCCGGGCTCTGACCAGACTCCCGTGTGAGGGGACGGAGGGCCGCCTCGGCATGACAGGGCCTGTCTGCTGCCCGGTGCAGGTCTGAGGGGAGGCGGCCTAGAGACGGATGCGGCACTCTGCGAGACTAATGGATGCAGAACAGAGCGCGCCGCGCGGCTCTTAAAAGCTTTCCCTCCCAGATCGACCGGGCGCGGGTGCCCTTTCTGCTTTGAAGGGGAAGCCAGTCAGCAAAGGCACGCAAACCAAGCTCTGCTGGCACCAGCCCCAGGACGACTTGCTGCATTAGAAGCTGAGACAAGCGGCAAGGGAGGCCCGAGGGCGGCAAACCCGTCAAGAGAGAGTAATGCGACTTCCAAAGCGCTACACTGAACCGAACCGCGAGCAGGCACTTCTAGACTAACCCCTGGATGCAGGCGACAAGAGGGGTGTTCTGAGAGTGGTCGGGATGGCGCTGAACGTGGCACGCCTCCATGACCCCCAGCGGTGGCACAGTTATGCTGGTGCAGGGACATATTGGAAACCGCAAGATTGTGATTGGTCCTTGGTGCGTGTCAGCACCTCCGAGGCTTTATCACAATCATCCCATTAGGGTGACCAACTGGCATTGGTGCAAATTCAGGACGGTGAGTGTAAAAATTCAGGACAAAGGGTCAAAATTCAGGACACAAATTCAGGACAGGAGGTCAAAATTCAGGACAAAACTTCAGGACAATAGGTACGTTTTACAGACACATCAGAGGTCGCGCAATAGTATATAAGTAAGCCCAGCCATTCCCAAACATATTCAACCATTTGCAAACCTATCCATCATGTATCCTTCCATCTACAATTTCACTCATCCATCCCTTCATCCATCCCCTCATCCATTCTTTCACTCATCCTCCATTATCCATCCATCCATCCATCCACCCTTTCACCCTATCCAGCTGTACACTTATCCATCCACTCTTCATCCCATCCATCCATTCACTCATCCATTCAGCCATTTACCCTTTCACCAATCCAGCCATCCTTTCACTTACTAATCCTTCCACCCATCCACTCTTTTAGTCATCCATCCATCCTCCCTTTCTCTCTCCATCGACCCTTTCACTTAGCCTTCCTTCCATCCATCCATCCACCCACCCATCCATCCATCTACTCATCCACTCATGAATCCATCCATTGCCCCATCACTCATCCATCTATCATTTCACTCCTTCACACATCTATTCATCCTTTTGTCCATCTACCCTCCCTTTCACTCACTCATCCATCCTTACGCCCACCCTTTCACTCATATGTCCATTCATTCACCCTTGCACTTATCAATCCATCAATCCATCAATCCATCCATCATTTCACTCATCCACCTACCCCCCATAATCCACCCACCCACCATCCACCCACCCACTCATCCATCCTTTCACCCACCCACCATCCAATCCACTGATCCATCCTTTCACCCACCCACCATCCACCCACCTACTCATCCATCCATCCTTTCACCCACCCACTTATCCATCCATCCTTTCACCCACTCTCCATCCATCCTTTCACCCACCCATAATCCATCCATCCATCCATCCATCTGTCCTTCCCCTCATCATCCATCCATCCATCCCCTCATCATCCATCCATTTTATTCCCTCATCATCCATCCATCCTTTTCCCTCATCATCCACCCATCCTTCCCCTCATCATCCATCCATCCTTTTCCCTCATCATTGTAATGGCAGAGTTTTTGGCTTTGTTTAGCAGTGATATAGATCATTAATCTTGCTCGCATCTAGTATAGGTATTCATAGCCTGTGTTGGCCCTTTTAAGCCCTTTTTCCAGACCTAGAAGAGGATAGCTGCTTAATATGCCTTTATTCTTGACTTTAACCTGTCTATTGCCTATTGGCTTTGACATATTAGACACATTGGTATGGTTTATGTAGGTATTCTGACAGAGCTAAGGAGCATTTCACCCCTTTCAGGCCTACAGGCCTAGAGCTAGAGGGACTCCATCTTGATGAAGCTGAGAGGCTTTTCAGGGCAAAGGCAAAGTTTATAGTTATAACTGTTGTTCGCCCTAAGCGGACCGGAGAGAACCGGCCAGAGCTGAATCTAATCAGGAATTGTTCCCGGGCTCAGGTCTCTAGACGAAACAAGCAGACTGTGCCACTGTGGGAGCGTCTAGCGCAAGGAGCCTGGTGCATGGGATTGGTGGGAGGAAGCTGCTGGCTGGAACTTTCCATGAGGAAACAGCATTCTATATCAGTGAAGTGCAGAGGCGGAGTCAGTCAGTCAGCCAGAGAGTCAAGCAGAGTGTGAGTCGAGCAGAGGGAGTCAAGCAGAGAGTCGAGCAGTGGAGTGGAGTTGGCAGAGAGAGAGAGAGGGTTCAAGCTGGAGAAGAGCTGAGTTGAATAGTGAGCTGGAACTGAAGGAAGCAGTCAGAAGCAGTTGCTTATCAGGAGGAGGTGTGAATAGCTGGAGTCTGAAGTAATGCCTTTTAGAAGAGACGGAGGAGAGATCGTGGACTAACCTATGGGAGCAGATGGAGTTAATTGGACATTGGCGCAGAGACAGAGTGAATAAGCTAGTGGAATGAACGGTGATCAGAGCGGCAGGAACCATTAAGATTGAAGATAGAAGGTGGAGACAGTTCGTGTGGGGGGAGAGGAGTCCAGAGACAGAGCGATCAGCGCAGAGGTGTACCCAAGAGTGCAGGAGAGAGAGGGAGTCTGAGATGAGCCAAGGCACAGACGAGAGAGGAACCCAGATGACAGCTAGAACAAGACTTCACACTAATCAGGTGATATTGTTTTCATCACATTAGTTTACTTTACACTTGCATCTTAATCTTGTCCTTATTCCCTAGGCTATTGTTATGTTTAATCTTTTCTCTTTCAGCGGTGTGTTCTACCTATAGTCTTTGTCAGATCTGTGTAAATGTTTATATTGTTGTAATAAAACAACCCCCAGTTTTTAGAAAACTGGCACGTGTCCCCTTGTATTCTTGTTGAATCCAGGTGAACAAAGCTCCTAGGTGGTTACTAGGTACGTGAATGGATGAGTAATCCCAATCAGGTAAGTGGTGATCACATAAATAGGGAGTGAGTGGACCTATGATGCCGAGAATACGGAAAACACGATATCAATTGGCTAACTCCTAATATTGTAGTAGCAGACCCTTAGTGAAGAGACTTCCCAATATATATATATATATGTATAGGTGTTCATAGGAATGTGGTCGTCGTTGATATGCGGCGTTAGTGAGAACACTGGGTGGGAGACCAGTGTGGATACCCACTGGATTGTGGCTTAAATAAGTGAGAACGCCAGGGAGGATACTGGCGTGTAGTTTCGCAGGATTGTGAACAGTTTGGAAAAGGGAGCATTGGGTTCTGCAGGCCCATGTGTAGACGCACAGGATTGTGTGTCATATCTGCCCTAGGGTAGAACGGTCTGGGTCAGGGTGGCCGCGAGACCAACTGATGTAAATAAGTGTGGTGTAGGGTATGGATATCCCTAGTAATCAGTGAGTATTCTTAGTATCCCTATAGATTTAGTGGTGTTTTTAATAATATGAGCTTGTATATTGCGAGTTCCCCATCCTCGGGTAGGTACCAGGTGCCTGGATAGTTGGTCCTGAGGAGGGATGTGATTACGTTCTGGCTGGGTTGGAGGGGCCCCTAGGGGCTGATCCCACCTACTCAGAAAATCCAGCCATAACAATCATCCATCCATCCTTCCCCTCATCATCCATCCATCCTTCCCCTCATCACCCATCCATCCTTTCACCCACCCCCTCATCATCCATCCATTCCCTCATCATCCATCCATCCACCCTTCTCCTCATCATCCATCTTTTCACCCACCCCCTCATCATCCATCCATCCATCCATCCATCCATCCTTCCCCTCATCATCCATCCATCCATCCCCTCATCATCCATCCTTTCCCGTCATCCATCCATCCTTCCCCTCATCCATCCTTCCCCTCCATCCATCCATCCATCCTTCTCCTCTTTCATCATCCTTCCCCTTACCCATCCATCCATCCCATCCATTTATCCTGCCCCTCATCCATCCATCCTTCCCCTCCATCCATCCATCCATCCTTCCCCTCATCCATTTATCCTTCCCCTCATCCATGCATCCTTCCCCTCATCCATCATCCTTCCCCTCATCCATCTTTCCCCTCATCAATCATCCAGCTACCCTTCCACCCATACATCCAGCTATTTACATTTCTCTCCATCCTTCCTCTCACTCATCAATCCATATATCCTCTCTCATTATCCATTTATTCAATCTTTCATTCATCCATTCACCCTTTCACTAATTCATCCAGCCATTCACACATCCCTTCACTTGCTTACTCGCCCACCTTTCCATATTAATTTTGAGCTGAGCCCTTTTGAGAAGAGGCCCATCAAGAACTTCACCCTCGCTGCAGGAGCCATTCCAGGACTGGGACAGAAGCCACCCAGGGAGGAGACAGGATCCACCACAGGGGGGGACAAGAGCCATCACAGGCGGGGGGCGGGGGGGGGGGGGGTGGACTGGAGCCACCACATGGGGGGACAGGAGCAGTCAGCAGTCACTGGCGGGGGGGGGGGGGGGACTGGAGCCACAACATGCGGGACAGGAGCCATCACAGGCGGGGGGTGGACTGGAGCCACCACATGGGGGGACAGGAGCCGTCACTGGCGGGGTGTGGACTGGAGCCACCACATGGGGGGACAGGAGCCGTCACTGGCGGGGGGTGGACTGGAGCCACAACATGGGGGACAGGAGCCATCACAGGCGGGGGTTGACTGGAGCCACCACATGGGGGGACAGGAGCAGGAGTCATCACAGGAGAGGGAACGTGATCCACCAGGGTGGGCACAGGGGTGGGCATGCAGTATTCTAGTATCATCTTGGGCTTCTCGCCCCCTCCTGCACAAGACAACGAGAAGACAGGCTCTCTGTCCAAAATGCCATCCCCCACTGTGCTGTACAGTACTTACAGGAGATACTCTAAGAGAACTGATTGAACTGATTGTCCTCCATACTTTGTTAATCAGTGTGGGTGCGATTGTGCCATTTCTTTATTGTATTACATTACGCATGTTTGAAGAACCGAGGTTTGCTTACAATTTAGTGACAGTAATTAAGCTCGGTGAAGAGAAGCAGGTGCTGCCTCGGTGTAATCAGGGGTGTAATCTGACCAAGTCTAGGATGTTTGGGGCCCTGGGTAGAAATGGAATGCGTGAGCCCCCCTCTAAATAGCAGATACAAGACGCATTCAGGGCTGTTTGCATGTGAATGGATGCCCCCTGCTCCTGAACCTGCAGCCCATGCCTCTGTCACCTTCAGGCACCTCTTAACAGCTCATCAAGGGCTGGAGGTGTGAGGGTTGCCATCCCGCTGTGCCTCTACAGTGCTGCTGGGGGTCTGAGCTTTCATACAGTATCGGAGTCAAGAAGGGAGGTGGGGGCAAGCTGTGCCCGGTTAAAATTACGGACAAATGGCGTCCGTTAAAGAATCCTTCACGGACAACGGACAGACAGCCAAAATTACGGACTGTCCGTGACATTTACGGACGGTTGGTCACCCTACATCCCATGTGTTTGGTTGTGGTGTGCGTCAGTGGTTGACATGGAAGCTCTGGTTGATTTATAATGTATGCCGCACACACAGCATCACCAACGCATCGGTTGGTAGGCAGGCACCACTCACGCACGTGCCTACAAAAGGACATGGCCACTTTTTAGGTCTCAACTAGACAACATATACCTGTCTCTTCAAGGCATGTTGTTTACAATCAGTGGGCTACAGCCATCCCATAGGCTTTCTATTTGTTGGTGTCAACTTCGCTCCTGTATCACTGTTTTTATTTGTTCATGGCATGCATACGTCATGCCTCTTCTTGTGATAGGTCCTTTCCTAGAACATGGACCAAGTACTTTTGTCCATCCACTGGTCCCATTTTTGAAGCTACTTTTTAATTTGTGTTTAAGCACTGCATACGAGTGCTTGTGTTTTCACTTGCTATGTTATCCATTCATGTGGCTCCTTTCCCCCTCCCACCCGCCCCATCCTTGTTGCTTCTTTCCGACCCACATGCCCCTATCCCCGTAGCACATTCCTCCACCCTCCCCAACCCTGTTGCTTCTTTCCTCCTCCCACATGCACCTATCCCTGTTGCTTCTTCCCCATCTCGAGCCCAGTATCATTAATGCAAAGAGGAGGTGGTGTAATGGCCTCAGCGGTCGACTTTGGAACTGGGGAACCAGTTTCAAGTCTCAGCTTCGAAACAACATTCTGTGATTCTTGGCATATCACCTAATGTAACTGGTACTCAGGTAAAGTGCTCCAATACTTTCAGGTCGAGATTGTACTTTATGAAACTGAAAAAAAATACATTCCACTAGGATGCATTCAGTTTTAGGCCTCGCCAGACAGCATATGTGCTGTCTCTTCACAACCTTGTTGAGTTCATTTTCCCACCCCGCCCCGACACACAAAAAACACTATGACATGACTGGCACAAGCCACGTCATAACACTTTTTTTTTATTTCAAAGAGTTTTATTGCAGATTTTTTTAATACAGTACAGTGGTAATGCAGGGGCACATACAGATGAGATACAGGCATCTTGTGGGTACATTCGGCATTTAAAAGTGACTTTTAGCAATGCTGAACAGCAGATGTGCCAGTGGCTTCTCCCCCGATAAAGCGGAGGAGTGTCGCCCCACTGCTCCACAGTGGAAAACATAAAATGATAATAACTTGCGTTATTATAATTTTAAGTGTCCATCTGCTGCGGCAGCTTTCTGCGTGGGAGGGGCTGCTCCGTGGACAGAAGAGTAGGGGAGGAGTGGTTTGCCCACTTCTAAGTGACATGACTTGTGGGTCAGCCCTCTTGGGCGGCCCAAAACAGTCATGCTCACTTTCCATATTCCTTATGCAGACTGCAATACAGCCTGCATAAAGAACATACACAGGCCCCCATTCCCTGGCTGAGCGCCGATCCACAGCGCTCAGATTAATCAGAATGCTGCATTGCAGCATTGAGATTGGCTATCGGGAGCCGGGTGCCTGCTGCTGCTTCCTGTATCCTGCTGCAGGTCCAGAGCATGAAGAAGAGGACAGAAGAGAGGCGGCAGTGTTTTAAAAAAAATAGTTTTCACTCCCATCACCCCAGTCCGGTAGCAATAGCTACTAAGATGTGCTGCTATAAAAAATGGCTAAAAGACATTCACATTGATAGTGCCAATAGCTCGGCCTTTCCCAAGACCAATTGGATTTGCCAATGCTTGTTTTTATTTATAGTTGACCATCCGAGTTGGATCCAACTAAAAATAAGAAAAAAGCATGAAAACATTATTTTCTTTTTTTAAAGCGGGTGAGGTGGGGAAGTAACACTGGGGGCACGCATGGGAAGCAGATTTTTAAAGTGGGCTGGGAAAGCAACACAGGGGAGTGGGTTCAGGGCAGGAGCAACACATTGGCTGAAGGACAGAAACAACATAGAGAGGGCAGGAGGGGAGAAGCAACATGGGGCACCAGTGGGGGGGGGGGGGGGATACAAACTTGTAGCTGGTGAGGATAACACAATACACAAATGATGTACGGAATGTTGCACAATGGCAAAACATTCACCCCCAGTCACAGATCTGGGTTTAATCCATCGTTATTTTGCTCACCAAGCCACCCCAGTTCAGACATGGCCACATGCAAATCAGTCCTGACCCTGTGCCTCATGGGAACAGTCCAGACCGAACTGCCAAGCCATGTCTTTCCTGGACCTGAATCAAGCATCCTAGGACCGGTTTCTGGCTGTCTGCCGTCTTCAGTCAGGATAGCTTGACTCCAGTGGCTTAGTGAGCACGGGACCCACGTCTCGGCATACCCTTCCCACATGGGGTGAACAGCACAATACACAAGATGATGGACGGAATGTTGCACAATGGCAAAGTATTCACCCAAGTCATAGATCTGGGTTTAATCCATCGGTATTTTGCTCACCAAGCCACCCCAGTTCAGACATGGCCATATGCAAATCAGTCTTGACCCTGTGCCTCATGGGAAAAGTCCAGACTGAACTGCCAAGCCATATCTTTCCTGGACCGGAATCAAGCATCCTAGGACTGGTGTCTGGCTATCAGCGATTAACGATGAATTAAACCCAGATCTCTGTTTGGGGGTGAATGTTTTGTCATTGACATTTTGACAAAATGGGTGTAGTGGGGGAGAAGCACATGGGAGAGAGAGAGACGTGCGATACCGGCTTCGATTTTATGGTTATTAACGAACCCCTCATACATTCCAATGGAAGCACTTCCTATAAGGTAGAATGATATACCAAATAGTCAACAGCATGAGTGGAAAAAAAATGCTACCCTAGGTGAAGCCTAAATAAAGAAGAACAAGCATTTGCAATGCAATAGGTCTCGCATTTGCGAGAGTTTAAGCTATTGGCATTGTAAATGACAATTGCTTTTATTTATCAGTTTTGATAATTAACACATTGCCAATAGCAGCTTAAACGCTTGCAAATGCGAGACCCATTTAATTTCAAAGAAGCAGCCGCCATTGTCCCAGGCAGCTTGGAAAGAGAAAGCGTGCATGGTGCGCTGAATGTTGCAGGAAAGCATGTTGTACCTGCAGTACAATAAACTCATTAAAGAAAATAGTACTTACAAACTAAATAAGACATACCGTGTAACAACAGAAGTAAAAGGGCCAGTCCTCATGGGAGGTTATAAATGAAGACAAGGCTGTACTAAGGAGGGACTAACAAGCATGTTAACGAATTAGAACCCAGCATTTACAAAGGACAATGACAAAAGCCAATGAAAAAAATGGGCAGAGAGTGGACGGAGCTTCAAATCCATACTCAAGTACTGCATGCCTCGGAGAGGAGCGCATGCGCTGCCCAGGCTCGACCTAAAAGTTAGTGTCAGGGACACAAACATGAGGTTGACTAGAAAAGCAGTGTTTGGGCTATTCTGTAAATTCTCCCACACTTTTATTAAATAAAGAAGAAAAAAGACAGGGCTTATTTTCGCAAAATTTGATTGTTTGTGTGAAGTGTAGTGACAAAATAAAGGGCAGTCTGTTGAACCTCGTCTATTCGTAAACAATAACGTAAGCATGATCAGCTTTTGCAATTCTCTTTGTCAGTTGTTGGTGAGGTAATTTGTAAAATCTAATGCACATGTACTGTCCCATTAAGCCGACTATCACAGTCTCTGCCACTTTTGAACACACCTGACACCACCTCTATGCCGAGACTGGGGGGTTCCAATCTATATGATTCCTATTTCCTGCAATGAATGCATGAAACCCATAACATCACTGATACAGTCCAGTTTGGATAGCTGTAGCATTGTAAAAGCTGCAGTAATTCAGACAATACAAAACCAGGCAGCCTAATATTGCCTGAGTTGCAGAACATAAGGGAGGTATGGCAACCGTCTTGCACTCTGTATTAAAAAATCTTAAGAGTAATCAGTTAGACTAGATTTAAACAAGAATAGACAATGCGTGCAGCGGGAGAATAGGCTCTGCGGGCCTATGAAAATTCAAAGCGAGAAGATAGCAGATGGAGATCTGGTAGCCCCGGTGCACTGCTACAAGTCACTCGAATGAGTGTACTAAACTATACAATAATTTCAATGATATTTCAAAACATTTCAATCACATATGACCATTTTTGAGCGTGACCAGGAAGTCAAGAAAAGGTATGTGAACTGCTTCAATTTGATGAGTGAACTGAATTTGTGGGTTAATCATGTTAAGTTCTTGAATTTGGTTGGCCAGAAGTGATCGTGCGCCTCGCCAGATGATAAAAATATCATCTATATATCTCTTAAATACAATTAAATGTTCAAGCCATTGTGGATCAGTGAGAATGTTTTCAATCTCAAATTTCATCATAAAGATGTTGGCGTAGCTGGGGGATCCAGAAAAGCCCATTGAAGTACCATTGGACTGTAAAAAGAAGCAGTCTTTCCATTGAAAATAGCTATGGAATAGGCAGTAGTGAAGAATTTCAAGAAGTAAAACTCGATTAGCATTAACATTTTCAGTATTCAAAAATGCCCATTCAATGGCTTCAATGCCCTCTAGGTGGGGGATGGAGGTGTACAATATGTTTACACTATTTCTTGTAGATTCCCCTGACGAAGGGCAAAATCTATTTGCCCGAAATGCATTGGGATATGTAATCGGAAACCCCTCACAAACTTGTTTGGACTCTACTTTTGAATTAGAATTTTGAACTTTATGAATGAAAATAAAGAAACCTTTACGCAAAGCATCAAGGACCATATGTTGCTTCATTGCCAGATATGTTATTTTTTGAAAATTGAAAACACGATTGAAATGTTTTGAAATATCATTGAAATTATTGTATAGTTTAGTACACTCATTTGAGTGACTTGTAGCAGTGCACCGGTGCTACCAGATCTCCATCTGGTATCTTCTCGCTTTGAGTTGCAGAACAAGCACTGGAGATGCCAGTAAGTCTTGCTTATTATTGAGAGTGCATCTTCAATCACTGGAGAGGTTAGGCACTCAATAAGTCACCATCCATGCACTATGTTACTTATCCTTGCACTCATGTATCCACAAACTGATTCATTCTTGCATTCACCAACTTAGCCAGCCCTGATAAAACACACACAAGTGTTGAAAAGGCGTATACACGACAAACTGAAAACATAAAAGAAAACATTCTACCCCTAACAATTTACATTTGCATTAAATAGTATAACTATACGTAGCAGCAAGAAGTAGTTTTTTCATTGGTATTTACCATAGTGCATTAATGGTTTCAAGTTCTAACATGGGCACCAGATTTAGAAGGAACGCGCTGGCCATCTTAGATTAGTAAAAAAATGATACGCTATGCTTATACCATTCCAAGATGGTCCCTCAATAAACATTACACTGGGAGTGAAACTGTGTTGTTGCTCCTGTATCCCTGTTGTACCATTTCCAGATGGTTAACATAATACTTCTAAACATGAATGCTGCCTTGGAACATTAAAAATAATTATACCATATCAAGAAAAACATTTCACAACGGCTTCCCGGGTTAGAAGCAGTGGTTGTGCGGATGTGGCGTACTATTGATGAAATAAGTGGTAAGCAAGCTGCCTGATAGCAATGCCTGCGGAGCTGCACAATGTTCTGAAAATCACAATAAACAAGCATTGGCATAGCCAATAGGTCTCGCCTTTGGGGCTTTATAAGTGTTTAGCAAGAGCTAGGTGGCCGCCTGCCAGCTGGGAGCCGAGCAGGTTGCCGGCTTCTCTCCAAGGGTGATGAGAGATTTAAATGTGTGCAGGATGGGGGCGGGGGGTGGGGGGGGGAAGAGAAACAGAGAACAAAGTGAGATGGGCCAGGGTGAGGGGGTAGAGTGTAAAACTGGTCTGCTAATGGAAGTCTTTCCTACCCCGCATCTCTAGAAATAGACAGCTATGGTTGGTGCTTGAGGGTACTGAGGTTTCAGAAGCAACCCTTAGCATAAAAAAGATTGCTGTGTAATTCTATAGTTACTGTTGTGCTTGAATATACACATGGATGCGTAGAGCGCTTCTCTGACACTACTAAGCACATAATTGTAATAACAAAGATAACATCAAGGGAGGTACAATGCGGTGTTGGTGGCAATAAAGTAGTCAGCAATTTCCCGTTACAGAAGATGTTGTCTCCGTTCCACGGATGCAGCCAATGTGGCAGAATCAGGGACACTGCTTCACATCATAACAGGAACAAGCCTGCAAGTGGTGCGCACGGTGTGAAACTCACACAAGAGCCACCGAAGACAGAAGTGAGCAGACAACCAGAGGGTGAAGGCAGAAGTACCAGAGTGGTAAAATATTGAAAAACTAATATCAAAGTTACAGCTAACTCGCCGCCTCCTTTCCACATCACTAGCAGAGCATACATTGAGTGCACACACACTACCTACAGCCTCAGAGCCATTGAGGACAGTAGTCGCCTCTTGGACAATGGAGTTGGTGATGGTTATTCTATGGTGTATTACGCAGGATTAATGAGAAAAAACAAGGACCCCCTGAACAATGGATAGTTCAATTCCTAGGATAGGGACTTAAATGGTAGTGACAAAAACTCATAGGCAATGTCAATAAAGCAAATATATACAGTATCTAAAACATTAAGAAAACCAAGAAAGACAGAAAAAATATATTCAAAGTTGTTACCATTTTAATAATTTCTTCTCATATTATCTAAACAAATGATATTAATACAAAACATCTAAAAAATGAAACACAATATGTAACACATCACATTTAATCAATATGTATAAATAAAGGGTTAAAAAGTAGCAATATCTTTATTAACTCGACGTGGGTTTCGGCTTATACAACGCCTTCTTCAGGAAAGCTACACAATTATAGATGTAATGTAATGTAATGTAAATATACTTTTATAGAGCGCAGCTATCACTCCAAGGAGCATCTTGGCGCTGTAGCCCGTAGCCAAGATGGAAAGGCCGGCAAAACTACTCACACATCAGTCTCATCTTCACTTATCTCCCTATGTCTATACCAGAGTCATGCATACTGTATCTGGGAGATTGAAGATCCAAGTCTTCAAGGCCTTTCTGAAATTGCTCTCAGAAGGGATTAGTCTCAATTTGGGTGGAAGCTTGTTCCAGGCTCTAGCACCCAGTGCTCCGAGAGATTTTCCTCCCTTCGTGGATAGCCTAAATTTGGGGATCAGCAGCAGGTTCATGTTGGAGGATCTGAGGGTACGAGCCGGTACATAACGTCTGAACCAAGGGAGAAAATACTTGGGTCCTTGCTGGTGGTATGCTCTAAAAGTGATCACCAAGATTTTGAACAGTATACGTTTGTGGACGGGCAGCCAGTGCAAGGCCCTAAGCGCACCCGAGGCAGATGACCTCCTCGGCCAGTTTAGGACCAGACGGGTGGCAGCATTCTGGACCAACTGCAGCCTATGCAGGACTGATCTATTTAATCCTGCATGTAGGCTATTGCAGTAGTCCAGACGAGATGTTATGAGTGCTACCGCCACCGTCTTCCTGGCTGCCAATGGAAGAAAGCCAAAGAACTTTCTAAGTCCTCTGATGATACTGAAACAGGACCCTGCCACAGCCCCTGCTTGTTGTTTGAATGACAGTGCTTCGTCGAGCCTAATCCCTAGGTTGCGGGCCGTGTCGATAGTGTTAGGGGGGGGGATCTCCGTGTTTCGTGGCCACCATAATCTAGGGGAAAAAGGGTTTTGGGGCCCGAACGGTAGAATTTCAGTTTTCCCAGTGTTACACTTGAGATGATTTTTCCTCATCCAGGCGAAGGTTGCGGCGAGGCAATCTCTAAGATTTTCCTCTGCCTTCACCGTTTCCCGGTCTAGTACAAGGATGAGCTGAGTATCATCAGCATACGATATAGTGCTGATGTTAAAAGATGTAATCAGCTCAATCAGGGGGGTCATGTACAGATTGAACAGTACCGGGCTCAAACTTGAGCCCTAAGGCACCCCTGTTATTATTATTATTATTATTATTAAAATTATTTGTAACGCGCACTATCACCATTGGTTTCTTGGCGCTCATTGACATATAGCGTTGATCCAGGGTGAGGGATTAATCATAAGCAGCTTGAAAGAGTAGGGTTTTTAAAAGTGTACGGAACCGGTCGTACTGTGAGCAGAGACGGAGAGAGGAAGGTAGGGAGTTCCAGGTGGAGGGAGCCAGGACAGAAAAGCTCAGGCCACCGTGCTTTTTCCTTTGAAATCTGGGGACCTCGAGGAGGTTAAGTGATGCTGAGCGAAGGGCTCTGGAAGGAATGTGACGGGACAAGGCCGAAGAGATGAACCTAGGGGCTGCGTCCGATAGGGCCTTAAAGGTGGTGCATGCCAGTTTGAAAGTGCAGCGTTTGGAAACCGGGAGCCAATGCAGACTACGGAGGAGTGGAGTGACGTGCTGGTGTTTGGGTTGGCGGAAAATCAGGCGAGCAGCCTGGTTCTGCACCAGCTGAAGTCGGTGGAGGTGACCTGCAGGAATTCCTGCGTACAGAATGTTGGCGTAATCGAGCCTGGAGGTGATGAACGCAATGACAACTTGAGTCAGGGCCTCTTTGGTAAGAAACCTGCTGATCTTGCGGATCCGCCTGAGATGGAAGAAACAGGCAGAGGTAACCGCGTTGATATGTGGTCTCATTGATAGGTCTTCGGAAATGATCACCCCCAGGCTTTTGACTGAGCTCACAGGAGTGGGTGCAGTCCCCAAAGATGTAGGCCAGAAGGTGGCATTCCATGGGTGATTGGGGCCGCCTACCAAGACGAGCTCAGTCTTGGTAGGGTTCAGCTTTAAGTGGCTGTGGAACATCCACTCCGCGATGGACAGCATGGTGGACTGAAAGTTGATACGGGAGGAAGGGACGGAGTCTATGGGAAAGATTAACTGAAGGTCGTCCGCGTAATTAAAGATTGTGACCGGGGAGTTGCGGAGGGAGGCTAAGAGTGGTTGGAGATACAAATTAAAAAGGAGAGGGGATAGTGCAGAGCCCTGAGGGACACCGCAGGGAAGGGAAGTGTAAGGTGCGGAAAAGGTGGAAAGGTGGACGGACTGTGAACGCTGGTGAAGGAAAGATCTGAGCCAGTCAAGGGCCACTCCCTGAATGCCGGCGTTGTGGACACGGTCGATCAAGATGGTATGATCGACCGTGTCAAATGCCGCCGAGAGATCTAATAGGACAAGGGCTTGAGAGGTGTTTTTGTCAGCTCCTTTCCTGAGGGTGTCCATGACTGCTACTATGACTGCCTCGGTGGAGTGGAGGGGTCTGAAACCCGCTTGTTGAGGGTCTAGGAAAGATGATTTCTCTATGAAAGAGCTCAAGCAGCGGGTAACGTAGGTCTCCAAGATCTTTCCTAGGTAGGGGAGGAGGGAAATGGGTCTGTAGTTACTGAGTATTGTAGGGTCTGCATTGGGTTACTTTAAGATTGGTAGGACTGCAGCTTGCTTGAAAGAGAATGGGACCTCCCCGGTAGCAAGGGAGTTGTTAAGTAATGCTAGCGGGGGGCCTGGGCATGCAAGAAAGGCTCCTTTCAGGACCTGCGGAGGACAGCAATCATTGGGGGATCCCGAGCTGACTTTATGAAGGAGTGAGGCAAACTCTTGTAGAGATATAGGTGGGAATTCAGTCAAGATGCTAGTGTTTGTAGGGGGAAGAGGGGGAGGAATAGGAGATGCCGGGGTTGGGATATTATTTTTTATGGTTGTGATTTTTTCTATGAAATAAGAATTGAGCGAATCACAGAGGATTTGGGTCAGCTGAGGTTGGGGGGTGACTCTATCTGGTAGGGAGAGCTCATTTACTATTGAGAAGATATCTTTCGTTTTATTATTTGAATTCAAAATTTTTTGTGAAAAATATGCCGTCTTGGCTGCCAAGATAGATTGTTTGTAAGATTTTAAAGTCTCAATGTAAACAAGTTTGAGCTGAGGATCGTAATGGCGACGCCAGCGGCGTTCAGTTTGCCGCAGGGCGAGTTTATCCGCTTTAAGTTGGTCCGTAAACCAACGTTGAGCGTCGTGGGGGCGCATAGCTTTAATAGTTTTGAGGGGGGCAGCTTTGTCGCTAGCTTGACGCAGCCATTCGTCGAGTTTTTCAGCCTGATTCTCTAATGAGGACAGCGGCGTGGGTGCAGTGGAAGCCAATGAGTCGTGGAAATCAGGCAGATTGACCCTTTTCCAATTACGAGCCATCTTATTCTTAGTACGGGGGGGAAGACACAAAGTGTGCAGATGTAGGTGAAAGGAGATGAAGTAGTGGTCAGACCAGGAGCAAGGGAGGACTGAAGGAGGTGAGATGTCAAGGTTTGATGTCCAGACTTGGTCAAGGATATGACCTTTCAGATGGGTGGGGGTGTGAATATGTTGGGAGAGATTCATACCATTGAGAAGGTCAGTGAATTCCACCGGTGATTGGCTTTCGTGGATATCAGATGGCCAGTAATTGAAATCACCGATAACCACGATATTAGCGCGGTTGATTGCCAGTTGAGCGATAGAGTCACTGAAGAGTTGGGGAAAGAGAGGCATAGGATCAGGGGGTCTATATACGAGGACACAGATGAAAGATGATTTAGGGGAAGTGAATTTCAGTGCCAAGTGTTCGGTTTTAGGGATAGGGATCATCGTAATCTCGGAAAAGGTATGTTTGGAGCGAATGATAGCCGCCACTCCGCCACCAGTCTTCCCAACGGGCCGGTTGGCGTGCATAATGTAGTATCCCGTAGGGATTGCTGCAAGAATGTCGGGGGCCGAGTCTTCAGTGATCCAAGTTTCTGCTAAGAGAAGAATATCAATAGAGCTTTGGTGCAGTAATTGGAAGATCTCAAGCTGATGGCGAATGAGGGAACGGGTGTTAAGGTAGTAGATCGAGAGAGAGGTGGAGATCTGAGGACCTAAGGGGGAAGGATCGTGGAGATCAGCCAGTGCCGGAAAGTCAGATGGGACAAGAATGCCACATGTTTGAGCCGCTTTGACAGCACGGGCAGGAATGGGTCCTGGGGAATTAAGTCTCAGGAGATCGGCAGAGGAATAAGAGTATAATTGGGCATTACGACAGGACCCTGGGCCTGGTCGGCCGCGGACGGGCGCAGACGGGCTTGACTTGTGCGCAACTTCGGCGCGAAGTCGGCGCTCCCGCTGCGCTCGTCTGCTGCGCTTCCCCCATGTCGTCATAAATACCCTACAGGTGAGGGAGCACTAGACCGCTGACCTGCAAAGGTTGCGTGCAGGGCGGAAGTGCTGTAACAAGCAAGAAGTGGCGCTCTGGAAAACTGACCCTCCGCAACAAACGGCACCAAGCCGGGGCGGAACGGGGCCACGAGCGACTGACAATGCAAGTACTACGAAAATTAAAAGAAGTTTACAAATGCTAAACAGTTTTAAAAATTAAATGCTTTAGTCAAAGCGTCAAAGCGTGCTTTTAAAATCAGCAGCAGCGAGTGCGATAAGCAGCAGCAGCCTCTGTCACCCACATTAGCAGCCTTGATCGCCGCGTTAGTCAATGGGCGGAGGCACAGAGCAGGAATTAAGTATGGATACCGGCTCGGCAGCACTAGACCGCTGACCTGCAAAGGTTGCGTGCAGGGCGGAAGTGCTGTAACGAGCAAGAAGTGGCGCTCTGGAAAACTGACCCTCCGCAACAAACGGCACCAAGCCGGGGCGGAACGGGGCCACGAGCGACTGACAATGCAAGTACTACGAAAATTAAAAGAAGTTTACAAATGCTAAACAGTTTTAAAAATTAAATGCTTTAGTCAAAGCGTCAAAGCGTGCTTTTAAAATCAGCAGCAGCGAGTGCGATAAGCAGCAGCAGCCTCTGTCACCCACATTAGCAGCCTTGATCGCCGCGTTAGTCAATGGGCGGAGGCACAGAGCAGGAATTAAATACAGATATCGGCTCGGCAGCACTAGACCGCTGACCTGCAAAGGTTGCGTGCAGGGCGGAAGTGCTGTAACGAGCAAGAAGTGGCGCTCTGGAAAACTGACCCTCCGCAACAAACGGCACCAAGCCGGGGCGGAACGGGGCCACGAGCGACTGACAATGCAAGTACTACGAAAATTAAAAGAAGTTTACAAATGCTAAACAGTTTTAAAAATTAAATGCTTTAGTCAAAGCGTCAAAGCCTGCTTTTAAAATCAGCAGCAGCGAGTGCGATAAGCAGCAGCAGCCTCTGTCACCCACATTAGCAGCCTTGATCGCCGCGTTAGTCCCTGTTGGCATAGCTTTTCTTCAGAGCAGTACTCCCCCAGCACCGTGACTTGCCTCCTATGGCTGAGAAAGTTCTTTAGCCAATCAAGCACAGTCCCTGCTACCCTTGCTGTTACTAGGCGGCAAATCAGTACGGAGTGTGACACCGTATCGAAGGCCGCCGATAGATCCAGTTTCAATGTGATTAGTTCCTAGTGATTAAAACCTGCAACTCCATAGTTGGTGGATGATCTTGATTCTAATAAATGGCTGATAAAAATGCGGTGCACCGAATGTGCAGCGATGTCTTATTAATTTTAAAATCAACGATATCCTGAAAAGGTCGGATGTCTGGTTATCAAACAAGCCTCGTGTAGGTATATTTACAAAGCTACCTGATCCCGCTAAATGTAAAAATCAGTAATATGATATTCTAGAAAGCTTCTTGCGATGGAAGAGATTCAACGAAGAAACTGGAACAAGCGCTAGATATGCGATAGTGTTCCAAATATGTAGCTGAATAGGCATGCACAGTAAAGGACTTATCTGATAAAAGGAGGCTACAGGTAGGATCAGGCCAAGGATGGCTGCCGTATTACGCAGGATTGGCTTGGTGTGTTATCCAAGTTAGTGACTCACTAAAACACAGCACAACTGACAAGGAACCCTTCTAGTGTTCGAGAGTGCGCCACAGAACAAGTTTAGTGGTGAAGGCACTCTGCAACGACAACTGCTACAGCTACAGCAAAAACACGGGTCCCTTCCCCTCAGGTGTTGGCCGTCCGCAGGCTGCCCCCTATATGTGCAACCATTCTCCGCACAGCGGCGGACCGAGGGAGAGAGCGGGCTATAAATACCTGACGACCATCACAACTTGCTCCACTCGGGCGGGAAAACAACCATCCTCCATAGCCCAGCTTCCAAGATGGCACACATATCAACTCTCAATAGCGCCCGCCCACTGACGTTATAAGACGGCACCACCAATCACGTGCGTACTCGGGCCAAGATTACACATGCTAAAAGCCATTCAACGGCAACAGCCTGTTTTTGCAGCCATGCGCTCCAGTGTTGATTGAATGTTGCAAGCCCCATAATTCTCACCAGAGGTCAAGCTGTATGTGCCGCCACTTAGGGATCTTGTCCTCTTTCCGTAGTTTCCTTACACGCCTCAGCAACATCATGACGTCAGACAGGTGTTTCATTCAGCCAAAGAGACGCACAGGAGACAAGCCAGCGAGTGGTGCGTTCGCTGCAAATAATTTAAAGAAGACAGCTGCCATTCTGTGTGCCGATGCTCACTCCCTCAAGCAAAACGCTGTGGGAGTGAACATTTGGAAAAGAGGTGGGACTTGCGCTCGCCTTTACCCATTTGTAGCCTCCCATTTGAAATTGACACAGCCAACAGCCAACCAAATGCGTGGGGGGAGTCAGACCCACACAGAAAAGTTTATAGTGATTCCAAGAGGCCCTCTCCTAGACACCTACGTTTATCAACCCTATTCATATAGAGCTCAAGAACAATGAATGATTTAGGCATTTTGCAAGTAACCTATGGAATAATATATAGTCATAACCTGTAAATTCAGGCTACAATCAGTTAAACTCAAATGCAGAGATAGGTTTATGAAGGACCGCTAAAGAAATGGTTTATTTATGCATAGTTCTGACTGGCACGAGAGTTGTAAATACCATGTGTTCCTGTTATTCCCTGATGCTCATTTTGTCGACCTTTAATGAAAAACAGGCTCATTCACCACGCTTGGTTTCGAACCTGCAGGATGTACATAGACAACAGCAGCAGATACATTAACCCAAAGATCTATCCTGTCACTTTCTCTGTCTTCAAGTTAAATTGTGATTTATGAGCCCCTGACTGGCAGTTAGCTGCAAGCAATCACTTATAATACAGTGCTACTACCGTGCAGCCACAAAGTCCTCTACATAACAGGCATACAGCCCAAACCCAATGACATTCATTCTATCTATCTCGGTAGGAGGAAAGGCAGATGAGGCGCTACCAGGATTCGACCGCCCAACCAGGGAAATCTTGTGTTTTTTATTTTGTACAGCGCCACGGAAGGCTGTAGGATACTTCAGAAAATTCGCAAATTACAATTACGTACTTATTGCAAAGATTAACAAAAAAGGCATAATTCGGAGGGCAGATTGAAAAAAATGTTTCTCTGTTGATAAGCAACAGACTCAGTGACACATTATCTAGGAAGTGGCGGTGAGAGGCATTAGTCTCCTTGACTGAACGCCTCTCATCGCCACTTCGGAAGCGCCAGGCTGCACCATATTACCAAGGATATGGTGCAGCCTTGCATTTCCCTCTGCAATGGTGCTAAGTCTCACGACTTAACGACAACATTAAACCCAGATCAGTTGACTGGGGGTGAGTGTTTGATTTGCTCAAACGCTCCGTTCATCATCCCCTTTTGTTCCGCTTTGTTCGTCCTAAGTTGGCAGGGTATGCTCAGACGTGAGTCCCTTGCTCACTTGGCCACTGGATTCAAGCAAGCCTGGCTGATGAGGATTATGAATCCGAAACCGGTCCCAGGATGCTTGTTTCCGGTCCAGGGAAGACATGGCTTGGCAGTTCGGGCTGGACTGTTCCCATGAGGCACAGGGTCAGACTGATTTGCATATGGCCATGTCTGAACTTGGGTGGCTGAGTGAGCTAAAGAATGATGATGGATTAAACCCAGATCAGTTGACTGGGGGTGAGTGTTTGATTTGCTCAAACGCTACGTCCATCATCCCCTTTTGTATCGCTTTGTTCGCCCTAAATTGGCAGGGTATGCTCAGACGTGAGTCCCTTGCTCACTTGGCCACTGGATTCAAGCAAGCCTGGCTGATGAGGATTATGAATCCGAAACCGGTCCCAGGATGCTTGTTTCCGGTCCAGGGAAGACATGGCTTGGCAGTTCGGGCTGGACTGTTCCCATGAGGCACAGGGTCAGACTGATTTGCATATGGCCATGTCTGAACTGGGGTGGCTGAGTGAGCTAAAGAATGATGATGGATTAAACCCAGATCAGTTGACTGGGGGTGAGTGTTTGATTTGCTCAAACGCTACGTCCATCATCCCCTTTTGTATCGCTTTGTTCGCCCTAAGTTGGCAGGGTATGCTCAGACGTGAGTCCCTTGCTCACTTGGCCACTGGATTCAAGCAAGCCTGGCTGATGAGGATTATGAATCCGAAACCGGTCCCAGGATGCTTGTTTCCGGTCCAGGGAAGACATGGCTTGGCAGTTCGGGCTGGACTGTTCCCATGAGGCACAGGGTCAGACTGATTTGCATATGGCCATGTCTGAACTGGGGTGGCTGAGTGAGCTAAAGAATGGTGATGGATTAAACCCAGATCAGATGACTGGGGGTGAGTGTTTGATTTGCTCAAACGCTCCGTCCATCATCCCCTTTTGTTTCGCTTTTAACGCCAACACAGGCACCCTTGCTCCAGAGCAGGGAGTTTCGTTTATGTACAGGAAGGTAATTCTTCCTGTTCATAGAGAAACCCAAAATGCCATTTTGTAACTTACATGTGTGTTGCTTCGTGCAGCACACATGTAAGTTACAAAATGGCAAATATAAAAAAAGGTTTGCTTATGTACAGGATGGGACACCTTCCTGTACACAAACAAACCTTGCCATTTTGCTTTTTCCATGTATGCTGCACAAGGCAATACATATGGAAAAAGCAAAAACGAGGAGAAATGAAGCATTTCTCCTTGTTTCGCCACATTAAGACCAGGATTTTCCTGGTCTTAAGTTCAGTGCTGCCACCTATTATCGCCTCTCTTGATAATAGGTGGCAGCCTCGAAGTGAATGGGTGTTGCGGTGGAACGCCCACCGCAACACCCACTGCACGCCCCTTTCTAGCTAATTTTAGCATGAAAGGGGCCCTATTACCAAGGCAGCGGTAATCCACGTAACGTGGCTTTTAGCCACGTCATGTGGTTTAACGCTGCTTTGGTAATAAGCCGCTGACCCTATTGTGCCACACCTCACAAAAAAGTTACCTTGTGGGGCTTGGTAATATGACCATAAGTCCCGTAAAGAAAAACAATCATGTTTTTACATGAAACGGTAAACATTTTTATTGTGTTGAACAAATTAGGAAATTACTTTACTTTTCAGTTTATGAATGGATGGATGTCCCTTTTAGCCCTGTTTTATTCTTGCTGTACCATGGGATGAGAGAGACGGCCGAGGATGCACAGTATATAAAGATGAGTTACAGTAAAGTCTACAAACGTTCAAGCAGCAACAATGAAGCTTCTGGGCGCTTTACACGTGACATAGTAAGCCTGCCACCTGTGCTCTGAGGGATAAAGGCGAGTTAAAATAAAAACTGTTTCTGAAGTTATACAAGGGTGTTGTACATTTTAATGTAACTGAAAAACAAGAAAGAGAAAATAAGTTAATAACAATACAAACTGAAATGTGCAAAATCACAGTTATAATGACTTAGATTAGGAAGTCATCTTGCCCAAGTGCACAGCAACATAGCACCCTTGTCCCTGAACTAGCCTGCTTTTGTCCTTGCCTCTCAAGGAACAAAGGGTGTTCTGTGTTTTTTTCCTTACCTGGAATTGCAAGCAACAAAGTGACAAAACATTCATTAAAATCCAGAGCAGATGTTTTTCAACGTGCTTTAAAATCGAAAAAGTCACAATTTTTACAAGGGAGGGTGTATTTTCTAAAAGGTTAAATATTTATCTTAACTGGAGCTGCTGCAAGCCAGATAAAACGTCACAAAAATAATCTGAAGGTCAAAAATAAATTGAATAAGAATAACCAATGGTTAAAAGTCAGTTTCCAGCTGGGTTCTGCAGGATATGGCCATCAGTTCATCGTGAAATAGGAACGAAACACAAGCATCCAGCGAGAAGAGCTCGCAAGAAATAATAGCGCGCATCATTGCCCCAGGTTTACTGAGCGAGAGCTCGCTACAGGTTATTTACCCCTCCCCTCCCCAGTCCATGGGAAACGAGGCAGCACATGTGCAGAAAGAGAGAAGGCTTGGCGGATGAAAGAGAGAGTGAGAGAAAGAGAGAGAGAGAGAGAGAGAGAGAGAGAGAGAGAGAGAGAGAGAGAGAGAGAGAGAGAGAGAGAGAGAGAGAGAGAGAGAGAGACAAGCCGAGTGAGGCAATGATAAGGGATCTAGGGAAATAAGTGAAGGACTTGAATGTTAGCTTGTTTAGTGCATGTGTTTGTCGCCAGGCCGAATGTCCCTACAAATCTATCACAGCAGCCATCTTCGAAGATAGCTCTTTCAATCCAGTTTAGAATGAGGGACTTACAAAACAAGCATTTGTAATGCAATAGGACTCACATTTACGCGAGACCTATTGCATTGGTTACAGGAGTGTGGGCGGGGAGCAAAGGGGGCTGAGAAGTCATAGCCTGCGGGAGGGGGGATGAGACAGGGAAGAAAATAGTGTTCAGAGTAAAGGGGCCAATAGCCCTGGAAGGATACAAATGACTCAACATGTATGTCACGAGGAGGGACTAATAAGTCTAAAACCAATCGGAAGGCAGCATTTAGGACCTAAGCCAATGAAAAAGATGGTCGGAGAGTGGGCGGAGCTTCCACGAAGTTTCCACGCTATACTGAATACAGCATGTCTCGCAAAGCGAGCAGCGCATGCGCTGCAATGCTATGCTCGGGATCACTGACAAAATTTCGACCACCAAAATATCGACCTACAGAAATATCGAGTCCAAAATATCGAGGGCAAGAATATCGACATCCCATCTACAACATGGTAAGTACAAAAATATCGAAAAAATAATATAGATGTTAAAAATATCGATGTTAAAAATATCGATTTTTTTTCTTTTAAAATATAATTGTAAAATAAATTTAATAACACTAATAAATATAATATACATAGTTATAAGTATCTAATAATGTTTAAACTTAATAAATAATACATATATAATAATAATATATTAATTAAATATATACTGTAAATATCTAATATATATGTTCTGAACAATTTGTTGTAATCATTATTTTACTAACTTATAAATTATTAAAATATATTATAATTTACTAATACATTTACAAACATAAAACAATAACAAAAATAAAATGTACAAAACATAAAAAATTAAATATACTTTTAATATTTTTACAAATAATTATATAACATGTTGGATAGCGTAGGGGTAAAAATTACTATTCCCACTCCAGAGAGTGCAACAATAGGGAAAGCTTTGGATAGCGTAGAGGTAAAAAGTACTATTTCCACTCCAGATAATGCAACAGTAGGGAAAGCGTTGGATAGCATAGGAATATAAATTACTATTCCCACTCCAGAGAGTGCAACAGTAGGGAAAGCGTTGGATAGCGTAGGAGTAAAAATTACTATTCCCACTCCAGAGAGTGCAAAAGTAGGGAAAGCATTGGATAGCGTAGGGGTAAAAATTACTATTCCCACTCCAGAGATTCAACAGTATGGAAAGCGTTGGATAGTGTAGGGGTCAAAATTACTAATCCCACTCCAGAGAGTGCAACAGTAGGGAAAGCATTGGATAGCGTAGGGGTAAAAATTACTATTCCAACTCCAGAGAGTGCAACAGTAGGGAAAGCATTGGATAGCGTAGGAGTAAAAATTACTATTCCCACTCCAGAGAGTGCAACAGTAGGGAAAGCATTGGATAGCATAGGGGTAAAAATTAATATTCCCACTCCAGAGAGTGCAACAGTAGGGAAAGCGTTGGATAGCGTAGGGGTAAAAATTACTATTCCCACTCCAGAGAGTGCAACAGTAGGGAAAGCATTGGATAGCGTAGGAGTAAAAATTACTATTCCCACTCCAGAGAGTGCAACAGTAGGGAAAGCGTTGGATAGTGTAGGGGTAAAAATTACTATTCCCACTCCAGAGAGTACAACAGTAGGGAAAGTGTTGGATAGCGTAGGGGTAACAATTACTATTCCAACTCCAGAGAGTGCAACAGTAGGGAAAGCGTTGGATAGCGTAGGAGTATAAATTACTATTCCCACTCCAGAGAGTGCAACAGTAGGGAAAGCGTTGGATAGCGTAGGGGTAAAAATTACTATTCCCACTCCAGAGAGTGCAACAGTAGGGAAAGCATTGGATAGCGTAGGGGTGAAAATTACTATTCCCACTCCAGAGAGTGCAACAGTAGGGAAAGCATTGGATAGCGTAGGGGTAAAAATTACTATTCCCACTCCAGAGAGTGCAACAGTAGGGAAAGCGTTGGATAGCGTAGGAGTAAAAATTACTATTCCTACTCCAGAGAGTGCATCAGTAGGGAAAGCGTTGGATAGCGTAGGAGTAAAAATTACTATTCCCACTCCAGAGAGTGCAACAGTAGGGAAAGCGTTGGATAGCGTAGGGGTAAAAATTACTATTCCCACTCCAGAGAGTACAACAGTAGGGAAAGCGTTGGATAGCGCAGGGGTAACAATTACTATTCCAACTCCAGAAAGTGCAACAGTAGGGAAAGCGTTGGATAGCGTAGGAGTATAAATTACTATTCCCACTCCAGAGAGTGCAACAGTAGGGAAAGCGTTGGATAGCGTAGGGGTAAAACTTACTATTCCCACTCCAGAGAGTGCAACAGTAGGGAAAGCATTGGATAGCGTAAGGGTAAAAATAACTATTCCCACTCCAGAGAGTGCAACAGTAAAGAAAGCGTTGGATAGGGTAGAGGTAAAAATTACTATTCCCACTCCAGAGAGTGCAACAGTAGGGAAAGCGTTGGATAGCGTAGGAGTAAAAATTACTATTCCCACTCCAGAGAGTGCATCAGTAGAGAAAGCGTTGGATAGCGTAGGAGTAAAAATTACTATTCCCACACCAGAGAGTGCAACAGTAGGGAAAACGTAGGATAGCGTAGGGGTTAAAAAAACATACTTATAAATACTATCTTTTTATTTAAATAATGATATAAAGTATTTTAAAAATTTAAACCATATACAATACATATACATAATTATAATAAACACGATTACCTAAATATATTTAAGCAAAAATAAATATTAAAAAATACCATTTTATAATATTTAATTATCAATTGCTAATTATTTAACTATTATATTATTTACAAAACAATAATTTAAAAAAAAATATTACTTCATTACATTTACATTACTTCCACCATATTCCCCTATAAACCCACTACCCACAACAAAACACATTTATCTATTTATGATTTAATTAAAATTATTTACCAATCAATTAAAATTATTTACCAATTAATTAAAAATAATTACCAATTATTTAAATATAATTTATAATTCCTACTGATTAATTAATTATACATAATTAAATAACTTGCCACCCTATTCCCCTATAAACCCACAACCCACTATAAAACATATTTATCAATTAATCAATTAATTAAAATGATTACCAGTTAATTAAATTTAATTACCAATTATTTATAATTAATTAATATTAACTACTAATTATTAATCAATTTAACATAGTTAAATTACTTCCCACCCTATTCCCCTATAAACCCACAACCCGC
The DNA here is from genome assembly GCF_964263255.1 of Lissotriton vulgaris. NCBI lineage: Eukaryota > Metazoa > Chordata > Amphibia > Caudata > Salamandridae > Lissotriton > Lissotriton vulgaris. The sequence continues at coordinate 274,757,353 of NC_141700.1, read as the reverse complement.
TATAAAACATATTTATCAATTAATCATTTACTTAAAATGATTAACCAATTAATTAAATGTAATTACCAATTATTTATAATTAATATATATTAACTACTAATTATTAATCAATTTAACATAATTAAATTACTTCCCACCCTATTCCCCTATAAACCCACAACCCGCTCCGGTACTAAAACATATAATTAACTTATAAATAAATTTATTAATATATATATGAAATACACATATAATAGTACTTAATTTAATTACTTAAGTAAAACATATAACACATACATAATAGAAAACAACAGAAATAATACAAATATCGATATTAGTGTAATCGAAATTAGTAACATCGATATATATGCTATCGATGCGGCGATGGTTTGGAAAGATGGCCGCCTGGTGGGAGCTCCTGTGAAGAGCTCCCAGTGCTGGGGATCCCATACCGGGCTTTATCCCTGTCAGCACCCACCAGCTCGTCGGAACGAAAGCAGGAAAAGTAACTGGAGTAAGAGTAACTGGAACCTCAAGTAACTGGATTGCCCGGGCGGCTCGTTGACCTGTTTCACGGAGGATGGAGCCTGAAGCTGTGGGAGCCTGCTGAGTCGCCACTGGACACTCTCCTTCATGCACCCACATCGCGCCACCGAGACCGAGACGGAGCGGTACCACAAGCACCCGATTGCCCGGATTGCCCACTGACCTGAGTGAAGGAGGTTGGAGCCTGAGGATACGGGAGCCTGCTGCTGAGCCGGCACTCTTTGTCGGTGACTGACGCCTGCGGAACCGCAACCTGCCACTGGATCCGTGTCTTCAGACACCCCCATCGAGGCGCAGTGGCTGGGTAGCTGAAGCACCGGGTGTCTGCTGAGCCGGCACCGCGGATTGTCCTGAGTTCGGCCCGCACCACGGCAGAGGATTCACGGCGGCATCAGGGGCTGAGTGAGGCCCCCCATGCCCCCGCCCGCTCCACGGCAGAGACGCGGGCTGCACTGGTTGCTGCGGCCAGCGTTGAATAGCAGAGGAGCTGATCCGCCGGCTCCACAGCAGTGAGTCACGGCGGCATCGGAGGGCAGAGAGAGCACCCCCCGCCCGCTCCACGGCAGAAACGAGGGCTGCTGCGACCAGCCCACATCATGCCGCGGCCATGACAACGGCCCCCCCCTCCTCCCGCTAGCTCTGCAGCAGTTGTGTGACACCGCTGCTCAGAAGAGTGAGAGCTGAGGCTAACGGGACCGGGAGGGACCAGGAGGGACGCCGGATCAATGGAGGCTGGAGGTGACAGTGACATCTGAGGGCTGAGAGAGGCCCCCATCCAGACCTGTACACGCTTTGAATAAGGACTACAACTGCAAAACTTTTACACGCTTTGATTAAGGACTACAACTGCAAAACTTTGCTGGCAAACTCAACAGGCTCACGGTGCAGCTTGCACATAAGGTATTTATCTCACCCTACCCGCCTGCTCACATTTGCTAAGCTATCCCCTTTGTTCAAAATGGCTGGGGCCATAAACCTGTAGCAATAAATCCCCCTCATGCCTCTGATGTCCACGAGGCTCCCAGCTCAACTCCTCCACACAAGACTACCAGAAGTAGAGATAAGCCTCCTTCCCATCATGCTATGAACAGTGCTTGCTCTAATGGAAAGTGAAACTGCCCTTCCCTATGCTCAAAGTAATAGCAGCAGACAGAGGACTAACTCCCCTATCTCTCATAACGGTTCGGCCATCTTAGACTGTCTATCCTGGGCGACCATCATGGACTAGTCATTCCTCAGGACTGAGTGTCTGCCTTTCTACAGTGGTATTATATGTTACTATACTATATGTTATTATATTATATGTTTACAGTGGTATTTTATCTACAGGGGCATTATATTCCTAGTTGAATCCTGCACATCTCACTCTTTCCTCACCTGTAAGGCACCGATGTAACCCCATATATTTACATCATATGTTTACAAGCCAGACGAAGATAGGGTGTCTGCCTTAGACTTGGTCTTATGTGTCTATATTCCTAATTGTTTCTTGCACATTCCACTTTTTCTTCACCTGTACGCACCAATTGCTACCTCATATATTTTGGCTGCTCACTAGGGTCACTTTTGGTCTCATATGTCTATATTCCTAATTGTATCCTGCACATTACACTTCTTCACCTGTAGGCACCGATTGCTACCTCATATATTCTGGCTGCTCATTAGGGGCACTTCTGGCCTCATATAATTTTTGGTTGCAACTGTATTTTGGCTATTGACTCATGTACCTCATTTGTTATTGATTACTCACTATTTGACTACTATTGGACACTATTTGACTACTCAGTATTTTGGCTACGGACTCATGTACCTCATTCATTACTGACTACTCACTATGTTATACAACATATAACTTATGCTGCAGCTCTATCTTGTTACTGATCCATGTACCTCATCGATTTTTGACCACTCTTTTTTGGACTAATTACTATTGTCACTTTTGATTCAGGTATTTCAGTAATATAACTACACTATACTCTGTACACGTTTGCTACCGACACCGACTTCACTTTTTACTCCTGTAATGCACCTACTAATTGCTCACATAGAACCCGCTGCATTTATGTAACCTGCTCCCATTCCTAGTATTATTCCTGTATGCACCCATTCTCACTGTCTATTTTTGGTTTGCACACAATGCTTCCTCTATATTCTGGTTATCTTGTCACTCACTAGTGTCTCACGGGTACCACGCAACCTACTGCCTGCATTTTGCTTTGCACAGATTGCTACCTTTCTATGTGGGCTATTTTTGCTACTCACTATTGTCAAGTGTGTAAGTGTGTACCATGTAACTTATTGACTGCATTGTTCTTTGCACATTGCTACCTCTATATGTTGGCTATTTTTGCTACTCACTATTGTCAAGTGTGTACCATGTAACTTACTGACTGCATTGTTCTTTGCACATGTGTATCACTATTGTCCACCCTCCCACACCCACTTTTAACCCCACACCCACCTATACCGCCATCTCAACATGGAGCCCATCGGCAAGCACACATATAAAATCAACTACCCACCCGCACTCACCAAAAAAGCCGCTAAACGCTTTAAACACAACTTCCTGAGGTCCCACCCTGAAACCCCCTTTGTTGACACCTACTTCTCTCCGGTCAATGGATCCCTGAACATCGATATCATCTTTCACACCTCTCGCAGAGCTCAATGGAGAAAAACGTTCCTCACCCTACTCACTGTCTCCACCACCAGGAAATCCGCGCATGGCTTAACTCTCTCCATCACACCATCCCAACTCTTCCTAGGCAGAACCACCATTACGATCTACAACAACGGGATTGTCCTAATTCAATCCACAGACAGGAACTTGGAACTACTAGACAACCTGTTCCCCACTTTCAAAGAGAACCTCTCCAACCATCGGACTTCCACTCACATCCCCTCCAGTAACATCACCCCGGACTTCACAGCCCCCACCGACAACGCTTCTAACCTAGCTCAGCACCAGAACGACATGCACATCACCACTTCCCCCACCACACCAGTCGATCACCCACCGGCTGTAACCACCCCACACTCCGCGATCACAGACACAATTAGCTCCCCATCTTACACCAGCCGCCCCCACACCTCCGTCCCGGGGACCCCCATCCATAACACTCCCACTCCTCCTCTCCCCCCTGATATCACAGACCCCGCCCACAACCCCCCTAACCTGGCTCAGCGCCAGAACGACACACATAGCGACAATTCCCACACTCTGTCCCCCCCTTCTCTCAGCCCCCACTCCCACACGCTAACTAACCATGCAGACCACATCACCTCTACTATCTTAACTCCCCCTCCCCATGACAGGACCATCTCCAACCCTAGCTCCCACCCCACTCTCAGCCCTCACTACCCTTCAGGCTCCCCCATCACCACCATCATACACTCCACTTCCACCCCGCTCTCTCGCCTACCACGAATTCCCTCCTCTACGCCACCAACCTCCTCCGTACTCCATACACTCTCATCGCCCCCTTACCCCCTCCTCCCTAACACCAACCCGTACGATGACATCACGGAGCCCTGCATGAACACCAACCCTCCACCCCATCCGCACGATAAGTCCCAGGTCAGCCACCCACCCATGACTTCCACCCCCAGCACAAACACTTATCCCACGCTGGACAAGATTATGGCCTCCCTCCTACAACTCAAAGAAGAAATTCACACCATCAAAGAAGACATGCACACCATAAAAGAGCTACTCACCACACCCCCTAGACTCACCTCACTCACCACCACCCCCCCTCTCAACTTGCTCTCCTCCCGTCCTGACGACGAGCCTAAGCTACGTCCCTCACACAGGACCGCGATCCATGCCCACAATCGCAACAACCGCACCCGCCGTTCTCACTGGACCGCGATCCCTGCCCACAATCGCAACAACCGCCCCCGTCGCACATGCAACCCTCTTTCAGAGCTCGACACTCTCTCCCTCCTCCGCTCCTACGACCCTGCACCCCTAAACCTCACAACCACCTCGACCTCGCACCACCCCATTCCCACATTACTCTCAAATCCCCATAGACCCTCCACTCTAAACAACAGAATATCCGTCCCGAATAACCTTAGAAAAGTCCCCCTCTCTCTAGTTCCCTCTTCCTCTCCCGACACACCCCGTCTCAAATGCACTCTCCTAAACTGCAGATCGGCTTCTAAACACTCCTCCGCCATCACTGATCTCATCCTAAGATTGGACCTTGACCTAATCTTCCTGACTGAAACCTGGCTAACCGAATCTTCTACACCTATAATGGACATTCTGGTTCCCCCCAACTACCACATTATTAGGCTTGACAGGTCTGGCAAGATAGGCGGCGGAATCGCATGCATATACAGGAACAGCCTTTCTGTTCTGAAAGTCTCCGCGCCTTCCCTACCCTCTCCAACTTGCTATGAATACATCTGCCTTGATATCATCAGTGAGGGCAAACCGATATGCTCTCTTCATGGCATTTACCACCCTCCCAGAGACCACCTCATCTTCGCCCAACAAATGATGGACTTGATTTCAACCAACGCAGGATGACAGCTTACCCAAATATACCTTGGTGTCTTCAACCTCCATTGGAACGATCTTAATGATGCGGTGGTAAATAGTCTCAAAAGCTTCCTCAGCGCCCTGGATCTCACACAATTATGCAACAGCCCGACCCACGAGAAAGGTTCTATCCTCGACCTTATCATCGCCAAAGAGGACGCTGCTCAACTTGAGTCTATTCAACCCTGTGACTGGTCAGACCATCATATTGTCACATTCCACATCAATGAAAAAGTCAAACTCAACCCGGTTCAACCCTCCAGACCTAAAGTCTGGAAAAGAGACCTGAAAAAACTCAACCCAGTCTCCTTACCCCCGAACAGACGCAACATCCTACTCCCGCCCACGGGCGCTACAGATGTACAATCCCTGACTGACCACTATCTCAACGCCATGACCTCAATAATCAATGAGGCTGCTCCTATGCAGCTAAAAAGAGTCTCCGCAAAAATCTCCAATCCATGGTACGATGGGAGTCTCAATGAAGATGGACGAGCCATGCGAATGGCAGAGCGCACCTGGAGGGCAGCTCCCTCTGCACTGCACCTGAAAACCCTGAAGAAAAAGAGAAACGCCTACTTCAGGAAAATAAAGCGCTCAAAAGCAAACTTCTTCAGCCTCCAGCTCGACCAAGCAAAAAATCGCCCAAGAAAACTGTTTGAGTTAATCAGAACACAAACCAAGGAACAACCCCAACCTCTCAGTACCTTGCACAAAGCACCTTCCTGTGAAGACTTCGCCACTTTCTTTACCCAAAAAACTGACAATATAAAGAGTGATCTCCGAGCTGACGCAAGACTCCACACCACACTCAACTGTATAACACCCACTGGACCTCAAAACAATGCTACATGGTCAACCTTTGAAACCTACTCCGAAGAAGAAATAGGCAAACTGCTCAGCACACTGAAACCTTCCAATCACCTCACGGATCCCCTCCCTGCTAACGCTGTCAAAGATTTCACCCCACTACTCCTTCCACTCTGGACTAAGATTATCAACAGCTCGCTCCAATAAGGAACCATCCCTGACTCCCTTAAAGTTGGACAAGTCACACCCCTGCTAAAGAAACCTACTGCCGACCCATCCGACCTAAACAACTACCGTCCCATTACCAATATTCCCACTCTCGCCAAATTATTGGAAAAATGCGCTCAACTACAACTGACTAAACACATTGATCTGTTAGATCTCCTCAACCTTCATCAATCAGGCTTCCGAGCAGGTCACAGCACCGAAACTGCTATGACTCACATAATCGACGACGCCCTTCAAATCCTAGATCAAGGGGATACCTGCCTCCTCATCCTTCTTGATCTCTCTTCAGCGTTCGACACTGTTAAACATGAGAAATTACTCGATCTGTTGAACACAAGAATGGGTCTTTCTGGGACTGTTCTCAAGTGGTTCACCTCCTTTCTACACAACAGGTCACAGAAATTCAAGAGTAACAACCTGATGTCCTCTCCAATACCTGTTTCGTTAGGTGTCCCCCAAGGATCCTCCCTTTCACCAACATTGTTCAACTTAGTTATGGAACCTCTCACCACCTTGCTTCAAGCATCCAATGTACTTTTTCACATGTACGCAGATGACACTCAACTATATCTCAAATTACAATCCCCCAATGACATCTTACTCCTGAACTCTACGATCAGAAGCACCCAATCCTGGCTTGCTGATAATCATCTCAAACTCAATGCTCTGAAAACAGAATTCCTGCTGATCTCACCTCCAGCGAAGATCTCTACCACTCAAACCTGGCTTAAACAGCTAACTGCACTCAATGTACAACCCACCATAGTGGATTCAGCGAAATCCCTAGGCATAACTCTCGACTCCAATCTCAACATGCAGCATCATATCAGCAAGGCTACTAAGGGAGCGAACTTCCAAATCAATACCCTAAGGAAACTTAAACCCTTCCTACCAGCCAAAGACTTCCAAACTGCAGTACAAGCACTAGTCATCCCGCGAATTGAATACGGCAGCACCGCCCTCTGCGGTCTCCCGTTAACCACTACTGCACCCCTAATAGCCTCTCTAAACGCTGCAGCGAGACTCATCACTGGATCAAAAAAGCACTCTCATATCTCCCCTGACCTGAAATCACTAGACTGGTTGCCTTTTGAAGCCAGAATACATCTGAAAATCGCCTGCATGACACACAAGGCTCTACACCTGAGCTCTCCCGGATACCTCACTCAGAAGCTGTCAATCTCTGGCGGCTCTAGAAACACCAGAGGCACAAACAATCTTCTGCTAAAACCTCGAAGATTCCGGAAGGAAAAAACTTATAAACGCTCTTTCTCAGGAATGGCACCCAGGATCTGGAACTCACTCCCTCCTGAAACTAGGCTCATCTCCTCCACTACACTTTTTAAGAAAGAAGTGAAAGCTATTTTTATGGCCAAATACACCTGACCTTTGAGCATTGATCTAGAAAGACTCTACACCGACCTGTATTACTATGTTCGAACTCTATGACTATGTATTTCACCTGTATTATTGATGCTACTGACTATCTATGCACACTTTTAACTGTTATATTTATATTATTGATTTGCTGTACTAATTTGCTCCCTCACGTACCTACCCTTACCACTTATTATGTTTAAATTCACTCTCTTGTTGGTATTCCCGGCTTTGTAAAGCGCTCTGATATCTGTAAAGATCTTGTTCACGCTATATAAAACTTTCAAAATAAAATAAAAAATCGATATTACTAACTTCGATATTACTTACATCGATATTAAGTATTTCGATATTACTTACCTTAGGGTCGATATTCTGTCCAACGATATTCTTGTCTTCGATATTCTGCACCTTCGATATTATAGACACGATATTTTGGTACATCGATATTTCTAACTCGCTATTTTGACTGTGTACCCTATGCTCGACCTAAAAAAGTAGTGCCTGAAAAAGGGAGCTGCGGACAGGCACAAGTAATGGTCCATGCTCAAGGGGCTGAACGAACACAAGAAAAGGAAGGAAAACACACCGCTAATGAATAAGAAACAAGCAAATCAAAGTGTGAATGAAGTCAACCAAAGGCCAAGGGCATTATCTTGCAACAGACAGTGCATGCTGTGTTAGATGAAACCTAAAAATCGGTAGTGTAAGAACTGTTAATGGAAAGTGTCAATAAGGATAACTGAAAAAACAATCCAACGGTTCCCACTCCTCTAAATCAGACAGGGGAACTATGAATTAGGCGGGCATGAACCTTTTCTGCTTATTGCAGACGGGAGGAAGTTCCTTGTCCTCACTAAGATATGACTTAAGTGTATATGTCCTGCATATTCTCCAATGTTTAGGCAACCTGATGGATATTAGTCTCCAAGGCTTTGCTTGGTAGATTTATTTCTTAGGACCAATAACCAGTGCTGAATTTGAGCCTGTAGTTGCAGGGGGGACCCACTAGCACTGATTTTTGGGGGCTGCCACCTATTTCTTTTCTCAACAGACTTTGATCTAAAGCAAGAGATAGCAAAACACTAAAGGGCAAAGAAGGAAAAAGAGAAAGATGGAAAAACAGTGATAAAGGGTTATAGCATTAATGGACAAGTACCTGAAAGAGTGAGATAAAAAGGCAGGGAGTTTCTGGCAGTGGATTAAAGAGTTGTGAGTTGGAATCAAGACTCCGCTGCTTTGGTATTTTGAACCCTGATCTTTGATAGCACTGGATGCGGCTTTCTGAGCATCCCATTTTTAGCCAGAACAGAATTACAACTTGTTAGGTTTTACCACCTCTGGAATTATTGGGTTTGATAAAACCCAGGTATAAGTCAGCCAAAAGCAGATGCAACATCAAGCCAGTAATTGACCAGTAAACATGGAGAAGCAGGTGCTCTAATTTTGCACTTCACATGTTATTCCCCATTCTGGGCCAAAAACATGTATTTTGAAGGTAGTGTTGTTGTGATGCCTCAAGGAATGCTAATTTTGGTTGGGGTTTAAAATGTTAACTTTACCATGCAGCTCATGATCGGAAACTTTCCACATTACCTGCATGCTGCTGCTGCAATACCGTACCTGTTGTCGCTAGCACTGGCAGACCGCAAGTTTATTCAGAAAGTAGGGATGGTCCTACATTAAATACTGTGTCAACTTGTCCTCATGGCAGTCAACAAGTGATCCTGTGCAACCTCTGATTCATCTAAATGATTGCCTGACAACTGCCTGAGTTACTGCATCTTAAGAAAAATGCCCACAGCTGAGAAATGAACTCGCCATGCATACCCAAAACCCTCTTTTCCTTGTGAAACAGATGAGGAATAACGAGAAGAGGTTTCATGTGTCTGCCAATCCATCATATTTTACCAGGTGCTTAAAGGCTCTTTTCATGTTGTGGTTATCAACAAACTCTAAAAAAAGGTGATAAAAAAATAAAAATACTTTCACTACTACAATTCGACTCACTGGGTGACTTAGATATTGTGGATGCTGTTAAATAAATTTTAATTGAACAGATTATGAGTTAATAATTAAGAATGTGGCAAAATATGTCCCTTATATTAAAATTATAATTCAGTTTATTGTAGAAATAATTTAGTCAAAATACAAATGGCAAAACTATTTGATAAAAAAATGCAAGAAATTGTCCCACAATCCTCCTCAACTTCCTTATGCTTGCGCACTTACAATCTTTTTTTCTATTCATTCCCCTCCCATAACAAATACAAAGACACAATTTATAGAGCAAAAAATCTAACTAGTGAAAAGACTATAGGTGATGTCTCCTGTATTGGTTTAACTATAACCTGTAAGCAGAGATAGAGAAGCATTGGCAAAGCCAACAAGTCACATATACATACAGGCAAATGCTGTTGGGAAATTAAAGCCAGTCCTATTTTGTAGTCAGTGCTAGGGAGAGAGAAGCAAAAACGTAATGGTTTCTGTAAAGATGGCTTATAAGAGATAAAGAGCAGAATGCAACAAACAGTGCAACAATGTAGTAGTTTTTCGGATATTAAATAATCACTCATACATTCCAATGGAAGCATTTCCTAGAAGGCAGAATCCTACACCAAATGACCAAAAGCATGAGGGGGAGACAAAAATGCTACCGTGGGTGGTGTCAATGTAGTAGCTTTTCGGATATTAAATAATCACTCATATATTGCAATGGAAGCAGGGCTCAAGTCGGGGTACCACGCGGGTGGACGGCGTCCCCCCACTTATTTTACCGGGGGGACGCAGTCCCCCTGCCAAACAGCTGGAATTTACTCTTTGGCCTCTCTGGGTCGAGGAGCTCAGCACCTTTCGTGACGCCACTTCCTGTTGTGACGTCACTTCCGGTGACAGCGTCCCCCCACTTCTTTTACTAGGACTTGGTCCCTGAATGGAAGCATTTCCTAGAAGGTAGAATCAGACACCAAAAGGCCAAAAGCATGAGGGGAGACAAAAATGCTACCGTGGGTGGTGTCAGTTCATACCTATATAAAGGGCATGCTATTAAGAAATGGGGCACAGTTTCTGGGCATGTTCATTGACTAGCAAACCGAGTCCGCCACACTCCATTAAGAGTTCTCAAGGCAAATGACTGAACCTTTTTCGTACGTGAACAAAATAGCACAGAGGGTCTTTAAGTCAGTAAGCTGAGGAGGGCGTGGCCAAACTGCCTTCAAGATGGCCGCAAGTCTCTGAGGCTCAGCTCGGTGTCTGGCCATTTCCTTTCTTCTGGCGAAGGCGTCTGCCAAAAACAGGTGCTGAAGACGTGGAAAGATGTGCAGACGTGGGGAGACAAGGTAACTTCTTACTACCACATTTTTAAGGGTTGCTTGCCTCGTTCTTTCCCCGCATCACACATCTCAGAGCTGGCGGTCGCATCCGCCATTTTATTGCAGCGGAGAGCGCTGGAGGCAGTTCTTACTGCATGGCATGACTGAAGTTCGTGGCAGCATATATACATTTCAGTGGCATTAAAAGCCCTGAAATAATATTTTAATGTTCCTCTACTGCCTGCATTGTATGAATGAATGATAGCTCAAGCTCCAGTAACTGGATTTAAATATAGCTTGAAGAATTGATTCTTGTGAGACAATTTATTCAGCACACTTTGGGCCTGGGTATGTTTTGCCTTCTCTATATGTTTTTTCAGCAGTATACTGAAGAAATGTAGCAGTCATGCCTGACACATTGACTTTTTCAACTATAAATACTGCTGCATTTTTAATAACCTCTTTCCAAATGCTTCCTCTCATGTGGACTAGTCTCTACATTATTTATAGCTTGATTAACAGAAGGGACTAATCTATTTAGTAACTTTTAATGTAATTCAGATAGTGATTTATTTGGTTTGGTTGTTTTGGGCCTCATTACACACTTCCTGAATTGAACACATATTTTGTACATCACTTTTTTTTCTCTTCTCCTCCTGGGAGGTGACAACGTATGGATCTCCATTATGCCTTTACTTGGAAGGCTACTATCACATCCACAGCTATGCCTGTTGCTCGAAAAGATACAAATGCTTCCACTAAAAGACAGAAAAAGAATCCTGGTTGTCCTACAGTCTCCTCTGCCTCTGATTTTGGAATGTCTTATGGAAGAAATTAAGCATTTGAAAACTTTTGTCATGGAAACTAATATTACACTTTAACATATTGAAGAAAAGTGGTCTTCGCTGGAGTCTAGAATATCCAATGTTGAACAACAGATCAGTGATGTACAAGATGCTGCCACTAAAATAGATAGTATGTCTCAAGAGATAACACTTTTGAAGCAACAGACTGAGGATTTGGAAAACCGCAACAGGCGTCATAATCTTCGGATTTATTGTATTTCGGAAAGACTGGACATGCTTGCATTTCTTGGGTTCCATATCCCCAAACTGGTGGGTCTCAAAGAAGGAGTACATTTCAATTTACAGCGTGCTCAACGCATTGGCCCCAAACCTTCTGATATGTCAAGCTCTGGTGGTCCTAGAGGAATAATTGTTCTTTTTCTAGAATATACTGAACTTCTGATGATGTTATCGGCAGCTAAGTAAAGAAAATAAATACTATGGTCTGGCCAGAAGGTATTTATTTCTCATGATGTGTCATGAGCAACTGCTGCTCATTGGGAGGTATTTCTCTCCTTTGGACCAATTTTACGTCCCTTGCTTTTTCAAAGTTACTTATAAAGACTGAACTTTTTCTTTTGACTGCCTGTGTTGTTCTTTGATCTTTGCCGAATCACCAGCCCGGGTTTCGCAAGGAGGGGGACTGCAACATCCAGAGTCCCACGCGCCAGGTGATGAGCAGACACCTGCAAAGCGCCAGGAGGCGCATAAGCGGCGGCTGGGGCTCCCGCTGCGCGGAGCCCTTGTTGTTCTTTGATCTTTGCCGCATCGCCAGCCCACATTTCGCAAGGAGGGGGACTGCAACATCCAGAGTCCCATGCTCCAGCGGATGAGCAAGCACACCTGCACAGCACCAGGAGGCACATAAGAGGCGGCTGCGGCTCCCGCAGCACGGGACGTGCATGGGCATGCCCGGGTCAAGGGCAGGCCTGTCCACGCCCGTCGGAGCCCGGAAGAGACTGGACTGGGCCTACCCTCTGACATTCTGGACTATATAACTCATTAAAAAGGTACTGCCATGAGATTTATAGCTAATTGTAGAAATTAAATGCTGACTGTCCTTTTTACATATTGTATATCTATTTAAAATTAAGTTAGAAGTAATGGCAAAAAGGAAGACCTGCGCCGATCAGACAGTAGGGAGTGTGGCAGGAACTTTAGATACTTTTTTGACTAGGACAGAATCAGTACTGACGCATGAGATTGCATTAACAGAGAGACGCCTTTCCTTGGACTTGTTAACTGCAAAAAAGCGTTCCTCACTGGGTACATTTACCTCACTAACACCGCTATTGGCCTCACCTTCTACTCCGTCAATATCATCGGCATCACCTGTACAAACTGCTGCATCAGTCAGCTAGCACCCATTCCATCCACCTGGTGAGCCTATTACTAGCTCTAAACCATTAATAGCAAGCAAGGGGCCAATCGTAGTGCCTGATAAAAGCAACGAGCACCCAGTGAAGCGAAGAAGGGGTGGTGCGCTTGTACAGCAACCGGTGAAGAAAAAAAAGCAACCCACAAGATGTAAAGGAAAAGAAGTAACTGAAAGAACTGATCCTGGCCCAAATGACACTGTGCCTCATGCTATAAATAAGGACTCTGCTTCCTTCCCACTAATTAAGGGTGATGATATGTGGAAGAGGTTCGAGACAATGATTACTGTATTGCATAACCCTTTACAATTACAGTTGAATAGAATTGAGGAGCATATTGAGGGCCCAGAAACTTCCTTTTGTAATTCACCCACTTGGCTTTTCCATCAGCGCCAAAAGGTTGGGGCCCCGCCCCTTCCCCCGGCCAAGCCATATCTAAGTAATGGTACTGCGAAGGGGAATCAACCTAGCCAGAGAGGAGACGGACAGATGGAGCCTTCTAATATAAAGGAGGGGAACACAAACAGTCATCTTTCTCTGAGGCGTCTGCCACCTACTACTCAAACTAAATCGCAAAGCCAAATGGCTTACGAGGTACAGCAACACCAACTTCATCAGAGCAATGGTACCCCCTACTGCAACCGGTCACTATCATAAACGACCCAGTTAATAATATTCTCCCAACATTACAGGGCCAGAAGGGGAGGGTCGCCTATATGAATAAACAAAGCCCGTCGGGGAGGGGGGGGGGGGGGGGGCTTACTAAACCCTATCAGTCTTTGGACCTTCCTAAGGTCTCATAGCCTCTTGTCATGATTCCGGCCAATATCCCGACCTTAGGGAAAGATCAGTTGGAAAGCACTATTAAACTGCTAAACAAATCTCTCCACTGGCTTTCCCGTCAGGTCCCTAGAGGGTAACTGGGGCTGTCCCACTCGCAAAACAGATCAATATGGCGAGAAGGGTGGAGTGGTTGGGCCCAACTAATAAATCAATGTGTTATTCTGAATTTTAACAATCATTACAGCCCTAGAATCCTTCTGGACTACCAGCAGGGGGATTTTCGTAGGAATATTCAGATAAAAGTTCTACCCTATGGGTTTTTCTTTCATAGACACTCCCCAACACTGATTAATAAGTAGACACTACTGGGGGGGAGGACCAATGAAAACTACAGTCCAAATGGAGGGGGGCCTAGAGAGTTAGCCACCTATAATAGATTTGCCTCCGTAGGCGACTTGGAACAGTGTGATTGACTGAAGTCACTGTTATATAGAGAGCAGCAAGGGCCACCCGCCTCCCTATCTAATGATAGCCAATCAAGTAAATTAGCGCCTGGTGATGGCACACATATAATAAAGATCCCCCATATGGGTGGGAGGGTTAAAAATATGGATTCTGATGCAGGAGAGGCATCTGAGTAACCAGAAAGGGATCAACTTGGAAATAGAGTGATAAGCAAAGGGTTATCTGGTCAACATAATGGGGAAGGGTTTCAACTGGGTTAACCTTACTTCCTGTTATGATAATGTATGCTTTCAGGAAACCTGGTGTGCAAATTCTGTACATATTGATGGTTTTTCGTCCCATTTCCTTCCAGCAACTGGCTCAAAATCAGGTCGAGCAAAGGGGAGCTTGCAGATACTTATTTCCAATAAAATACCTATAATGGTTTAAAAAGTTGTATTAGTGGAACCTCATGCTCAGATCTTATGGCTAAGCAAGAAGGGAGGGAAAGACCTTATCTTAGTCATTTTTTATAATAATATCTTTGACTCTAAACTTATTCATGTGGTAACAGCCCATGATTGGCAACTAGAAACTTTAGCAACAATTAGTACAGGTCATGTCCTACTATGGACAGGAGATTTTAATATACAGGCATGTAATGCCTCAAACCCCCAGACATGCTACCCTATTTGTGGTGACAGGAACAAAACTGACCACTTTTACCATAGTGAGTATGGGAAAACCTTAAACCAGATGATGTCTGAATACGATCTCCTTTTACTTAGGGTAGGCTGCGGCCAAGACAGGGGTGTATTCCCAACTTTTGTTTGGTAGAAATATGTATTCGGTTATTGATTCGGGTATTAGTATCTACCTCAGATATATTAAGGTGTGGAAACCCCATCGTCATCCCTCCATTCTGAGTGACCACAACCTACTGGCTTTACCTTTGATCTTTTGGGGCACAAAGGGCGAAGCGTTTTCAATAGCGGACACTATTACCCCATTCAGGAATAATGGAACTAGAATTAAGTGGACAGGCGTTGACCCCAGTAGGTCAGTAAAGCAAATAATTATAAATAACCAGGGTGAAATCACCTATTGCCTTCAGGACGATGTTTCCTCAATTGTATTAATAAGTAATTTTAACTGCATCACCATGTATATTAAAGTACTTTTAACTAGGCAGCCCGGTAACACAGCTAAAACTAAGAATGGGTGGTTTGACAATACCTGTACCAAAGCACTCCAGGTGCTCAAACATGCACTATCCAAAACACTGCGAGATGCATTGGTGATCATATCCCTAAGACAAGAATAAAAAATAGCTCTAGTAACTAGGAAAAAGGTACTACAGAAAGAAGCATGTGATAACTTGCTAACTTCAACTGAGACAAGGAACAGCAAACTCTTTTGGGACACTGTAAATGTCCGTTTCAAAAAAATAATGATGTACCAGAGTTTGGTTCATTTATCTCTGCAGAAAAATGGGTGGCACACTTCTCTGGAATCTTCAACAACGCCGAGGAGATAGTGGGGGAATTAGATAGGGATGTTCATGAAGAGAAGATTTGCATCTTAGATATCACATGTGCAGAGGTCGTACTGGCAATCCAGGAGAGTGCTGGTGGGCGGGCACCAGGTCCCGATGAAGTCCCAGTAGACGTCTATAAATCGGAACTGGAATTATGGGGACCTATTCTAACTAGAGTGTTCAATTCAGTCGCAAAAGAAACAACACCACAAACATGGGGTGAGTCTATTATTGTCCCTATATATGAAAAGGGGGACAAAACGGACCCAAAATATTATCGTCCGATTTCCTTCCTGGATACCTCCTTAAAAATCATGAGTAGGGTTCTACTTAAAAGGTTGGAGGAATGGGCTGAAGAGCGTTGCATCCTAATGCCTGTGCAGTATAGGTTCCGGAAATGTCTAGGGACAATTGAACAATGCAAAAACAACAGTTGATGGACAGAATGCAGAACAATGTCATACATTCACCCCAGTACAGAGATCTGGGCCTAAATCCATGTTTTTTTTGCTCACCATGCCATTACAGTTTGAACCCAGCCATATGCAAATCAGTCTTGATCCTGTGTCCCATGGGAACAGTCCAGCCCAAACTGCCAAACCAGGTCCTCCCTGGACTGGAAACAAGCATCCTAGGACCAGTTTCGGGCTTTCAGCCCTCTTCAGCCAGGATAGCTTGATTCCAGTGGCATGGAGAGCACGGGTCTCACGTCTGAGCATACCCGTCCCACTCGGTGTGACAGATGCCAAAAACAAGTTGATGGACAGGATGCAGAACAATGTCATACATTCACCCCAGTACAGAGATCTGGGCCCAAATCCATCGTTTTTTTTGCTCACCATGCCGTTCCAGTTTGAACCCATCCATATGCAAATCAGTCTTGACCCTGTGCCCCATGGGAACAGTCCGGCCCGAACTGCCAAGCCAGGTCTTCCCTGGACTGGAAACAAGCATGCCATTGTGCAACATTCCGTCCAACATCTTGTATGTTTTGCTGGTATGTACTTGAAAAGTTGACAGGTGTTTTACTCAGCAGTGGAAGGAATTCAGTAGGGGGTATGGCCTGCAAAACAGAAAGGGTGTTTCTTTCTGTCTTTGTCACAAGACTCCCTCAAATAAATCCTAATGTCATTGACATCAAAGAAACAGCAGGGGAATGCCTTGATTTGACGGAAAAGCTTCTTACAAAGGGATTCAGATCTTGAATAAACTGTCTTAATTCTAACCTGACAGAGCAGAAGGGCTATTAACAGACAAGAAGTATATGGGGAATAAACTCCCTCAAGTCTTCATGACCCCCTCCCCCATAACACATTGAAACGCCCCTTGCAAGGGTACATTATCAGGGTCGGACTGGGACAGAAAATAGGCCCGGCACCAAAATAAAAGTGGTCCCCATTAGTGAATTAGACAGCTAGAAAGTAACCCGTGTTTGCAAAGTAGGGCAGTTTGATTTTATGAAGACAAACAACACTGTATATGTGTTTTGCAAGTAATGGGAGACTGAATGGATTTGTGCTTCCTGCTGGCAATGTTTGTTTTAATATCAGGGAAATTATGAGTTGTATCCACCCCAGCATAGCATGAAACAGGCCCAGATAGAGCCAAAATTCAGGCCCACACACTGACCCGTCAGCCCAGCCCATCCAGCGCTGCATAATTTCCCTGTAGGCTAGTCTGAGCCGGAAAATGAATGCCAGGCTGTCTGAGGAACAATTTGATTTGCTGCTGAATTATTACCTCTGACCACACCTGAGGGGCGGTGAATGTACAGGGCTTAATTTGTGCAGGTGGGTGCAAGTGGTGGGCACGGCAATCATCTTGGGGATATGGAAATATTTGTTATCAATGGGGGATAAATCTAGCAAGATGCTTCATCGGTTATGTCAGGGGATGTTCCATTCCCAGCAGCTCCCCGGTATAGTTGGCCCAAATGGAAGGCTCCTCACAGACTCCCAGGACATTGCTGAAAGCTTCTCTACATACTTTGTGGAGCTGTATACCCCAGAGAATGTCTCCACGAAGACGTGATAGGCCGGTTTTTGGCTGACCTCCCGCCTCGGGCTTTGTCTGATGAGCGGAGTGCAGAGCTTGATCTCCTGCTCATGGAGGAGGGATTGGGGGTAGCCCTTGGTGACCTTAACTTGGGTAAGGCTCCGAGGCCAAACGGTTTTCTCTGTGGATTTTCAAGAATTACTTTCTGCAGCTTGGACCCCATTACCTTAGAGTGGTGGAGGAGTCCCGTGAGCTGTGGTATCTTTCTCAGGATTGGCGACATGCGGGTGTTGTGGTGTTCCACAAACCAGGCAGACCCCCGCACCAGCACGCTTCATATCGTCCCATTTCACTCCTGAATGTAGAAGCAAAAATATTGGCCGAGGCGTTGGCAAACCGCTTGCGGTCCCACATTACTACCTTGGTACACCTGGATCAGGCCGGAATGTTGCCCCAGAGGGTGACACAACATAATATTCGCCGGGCGCAGGTAGCTGTTGCGGCCATCCGGGGGTTTGGTGAACGGGCGGTGCTCCTGCTGGCAGATATGGACTGGGCATTTGATTCCCTTCGTTGGGTATATCTATTCGCGCTGTTATGCAGGTTGAATCTTGGACCGCACTTTTGGTCCTACCTGTCCCTACTTTATACTGAACTTACTGCGTAGCTACATGTTGCTGGCTCTACCTCCTCCACCTTTTTACTTAGACTGGGTACCCGGCAAGACTGCCTGCTGTCTCCATATTTTTTTGCACTGGCGGTTGAACCTTTGGCCACCTGGGTACGCATGGGCACGCAGGTGGAGGGCTTTGAATGGACGCACAGATTGTCGGATCGTATAGCATTATATGCCAATGACTTTTTATTATTTCGCACGGACGTAAATCGGAATGCGCTGTGGCTGCTTTGTATTATGCAGATTTTTAGGGAATCATCGGGTCTATACTTGAACCCCAGCAAGTCTACCTTGTGGCTTCTTGGGGGTTCGTCGGGTCTGGGCGCCTGGGCCTCGTTGGTTCGGGTTGTTACCAGCAGGATAAAGTATCTGGGGGTATTTTTATCTGACTCACCTACTTTGGCATGGGAACGGAATTTGGTTCCGGTCTGGGAACGTGTCCGGAAAGATCTTAAGACATGGTCTTATATACTGTTGTCTATATATGGTCAATTGGCCATCTTCAAGATGGTCTCTCTCCCCTGATTATTGTATCAATTGTAGAATTACCCCTTCCCGATTCCCCCTAGATGGTTCAGGCAGGTCAATGCATCATTGGGTCAATTTCTATGGGCTGGGGAAGCGGTAAGAGTCGCCCTACGGACATGCTTCCTCTCCACGTATTGTGGAGGGCTGGCGACCTCTGATATACTCTCATATTATATGGCCACACAATTACTGGTCTTAAATGAGTGGTGGTATGGGGATAGAGATGACCCTGCTTATGCTGTAGAGCGGCACCTTATGGGGGATTATTCCTTACACACGATCCTATACTCAGCACCGGTATGTAGATCCCTGCCATCAGCAACCCAGGTAGTTTTCCAAATTTGGTGACAGGCCTTGCGGAGGATGGGGTGGTGGAACACACTGACCCCCTTATGGAATAATGGCCGTCTACAACAACTAGCTACTTTGTCAAGGTTTCGTGGTTGGGATATCATTGGTATCTCTACCCTAGGAGACGTTATGCGGGGGCCGATCCTGAAGTCCTTTCAAGACCTACAAAAAGATTTTCAAATGCCGAAAAACCCAATTTTACAAATACCTCCAGTTTCGACACGCCCTCTCCCCTATTATGGAGGGCTTGGAGTCACTGGCAGGGTTCAGCCCGATTGAAGCGAATGTATTAATGGGGGACCTTCAGGATCATAAAATATCTAAGATCTACCAGTCACTGGTGACTCACAGCTCCCCTACCCTGCAGAAGCGTAGAAGGGCTTGGGAAGGCGATGTTAGCCCACATGATGAGGAGGACCGGATGGAGGCCCTGGCCTACCCACGGGGGGTAGCCATAGCGATACGTTTGCTCCTTGTCCAGTTTAAATATCTTCATCAGGTCTACTTCACGCGGGTCCAGTTATGGAGGGCTGGACTAGTGGCCTCCCCTGTATGTCTTAGATGCGAGAGGGAGGAGGGGACCCTGATGCACATGATCTGACACTGTCTCTCCATGTCACAGTTTTGGAGAGGGGTTGTGACATGCCTCTCTGAGGTGTTAGGCTGTGACCTGCCCCAATCACAAAAAATGGTGCTTTTGCTTGTTTTGGATGGCATTGGGGGTAACATTTATAAATGGCATCTTATGTTGCTAGGATTTACTCTGGCGAAGAGGGACATTGCTAGAGCATGGAAGGCACCGGGGCCACCCTCAGTGCTGGCTTGGAAGAAGGGTCTGGACTTCTGTATGGGCTTGTAACTTCCTATTTTCACTGCAAGAGGGTGCCCGCAGAAACATTATAAGGTTTGGAAACGGTGGACAGACCATCGGGCTGCTGCTGGAGCCGGTTGATGCAGCAGGGCCCCTTCATCCAGTGTAATATTACCCTGCTGGTGCAAGCAGTAGTTTCTTATATTTCTGTTTATTGTAGCGAGTTGTTGTGGTGCTGAATGCATAGCTAGGCTGTTACTGGGAGGCTGTTGGGTGGGGGTTTGCATATGATTTAGTTCATCTGTATTGCTTTCTATTTTTCCTTGACTTTATTATTGAAAAGTCAAAGTCATGAAGCTTCATATTTATTGTGCAGATGTCTTTGGGTTACAGAGCCCTGCTTTATATGTGCCATTTGATGAATAACATCTGTTATAAAAAAAAACTACTAAAAAGATTTACACAATTCATCACAAAAGCATGCTTTCTCGTCCAGGATCTAGCGTTCTTCTACATTTGGTGTAATTCCATTTAGCCATGTGGGCTGTCGCTGTGTCTAAAGAAAAACGAATGGGAAAAACACATTTTGGGACCCCCTTCTTTCTCAGGTCACTTGGCGGATCACCCCAAAATATTCCAGGAAGGAGCTGAGGTGGAGGAACATTTTATTTAAGGTTCCATGAAGATTGCGCCAAAGTTATAAGCAAACCAAAAAATGCTTTCCTATGGAAACATGCCCATAACTATAACTGCTGAGTGGTAACTATATATATAAACTTAAAAGCAGTTCATAACAATGACCTGAACTCCCTGAAGTATTTTGTAATTGCTGCGGTGCCCCCATTGAGAAGAGGTGGAAACAGAGAAAATAAACTGAGTCATTTGGAGGCAAAATTCATACTGGAATTAGATACACGTACACCAAATGGGCTTAACAATGGGGAGGAACTTCACAATTTCCTCTAGTATACGGGCTTACTGGATGACTCTGGGTAGTCATGTTTTTGGAATGTTAAGCCTGTATGTTGTCTGGTTAATGGGTTTTGGGTTTTAATTGAACAGAGAAAACAATTTGGAGGGGAGCCATAGAGCTACCCCTACAGGAATAAACCCTGGTGGGTAGGGCCCTGTCCTGATATTCCTCCATATATCAATTAAATGAATCATCTTAGTATTTTCCATTAGGGTCTGCTACCTAAATTCATGAGAATTGGTTGTTTTTTTCCGCACTATCCTCCAATAGGTGTCACTTAACCAGTGTTATCCTGTATAGAAAAATAATTTTCTCTATACATTTAAAGACCAAACATATAATACAGAGCACAGCAACAGGTTAGTTTGACAACCGACCAAGTTGTCAGTTGATTTTAATGAACATAGCATCATGCAATATGTACAATAGATTATAAAACCATCTAAGTATTTATTTATTTATTTGGAGAGTTTTATAAAGTGTGAACAAGATCCTAGCGGATATCAGAGCACTGTACAGACAATAAATTTTACTTATACAGGAAATAGAAATAGATAAAATTAAATGTACATAAAATATAGTAAAAAGCAGCATAGTTAGATTTAGCATCAATAAGTGACTTGTAGTTGAGAGCGCGAGAGCATCTCATTACAGGGATTCAGCAGACCGTTGTCATGTGTATTGGGCCATGAGGATGGATTTAACTTCCTTTTTAAAAGAAGTAGCGGACGGGTTAAGTCTGATTTCTGGGGGTAAGGCGTTCCAAATTCTGGGTGCCATCCCAGAGAAGGATCTGTTATAAGTTTTTTTCTTCTGGAATTTTTGTGGTTTCAGAAGTAATTGTTCCGCATTTCTTGAGGATCTGGCCCCACCAGAGATCGTAGGTTTCTGTGCCAAGTAAATGGGTGTCTTTTGATGTAGGGCTCTGTGTGTCATGCACGCAATTTTCAAATGAATTATCGCCTCTAGGGGTAGCCAGTTCAAGCATCGAAGGTCTGGGGAGATGTGGAAGCTGCGTTCAGATCCGGTTATGAGTCTTGCTGCAGCGTTGATTGAGGCTCTGAGAGGTGAAATTGATGCTTTGGATAGGCCAAATAGGGAGACACAACCATATTCCACTCTTGGTATAACCAGAGCTTGAACTGCCTGCTTAAAGTCATTATGTGGTAGGAAGGGTTTCAATTTCCTTAATGTGTTTATCTGGAAGTTAGCTCCCTTTGTAGCATTGCTGATGTGTTTTTGCATGTTAAGGTTACTGTCTAAAGTCATTCCAAGTGACTTCGCTGAGTCCACAATGGTAGGTTGTACGTTAAACGCCGTGATATGTTTGATCAAGTTTTGCATTTTCGGGATTTGAGCTGGCGGAGCTATTAGGAGGAATTCAGTCTTGAGGGCGTTCAATTTAAGATGATTTTCTGCCAGCCATGTTTGGGTATTCTTAAGAGCTGTGTTAAGTAATTTTATGTCCTCTAGGGTGTGTATCTTGAGGTATAGCTGTGTATCACCTGCGTACATGTGATATTGCACGTTAGATGATTGTAGAATTTCGGTGAGAGGTTCCGAGAAGAGATTAAACAGTGTTGGGGATAGTGCGGATCCTTGCGGTACCCCCAGGGTTACTGGGACGAGCTTGGACAGGGTGTTATTGACTTTTAATTGTTGTGTCCGGTTTTGGAGAAAAGAAGTGAACCAGCTCAGCACTGTACCAGATAAGCCCCTTCTGTGTTTCAGGAGGTCTAACAAATTCGCGTGCTTGACCGTGTCAAAGGCCGAGGAGAGATAAAGTAGGATGAGTAGGCAAGGCCTATTTTGGTCGAGTATTTGCAGCGCATCATCGATGATGTGTGTCATGGCTGATTCTGTGCTATGGCCAGCACGGAAACCTGACTGGTGTTTGTTGAGAAGGTAAAAGTGGTCGATATGTTTGGTTAGCTGTAGGTGCACACATTTTTCCAGCAAATTGGCTATGGTAGGGATATTGGAGATAGGGCGATAGCTGTTTAGGTCTGTGGGGTCTGCCGTGGGCTTCGTAAGAATGGGAGAGACCTGGCCCACTTTGAGGGTGTCTGGGATGCATCCTTGTTGAAGTGAAATGTTTATAATCTTGGACCAGAGAGGTAGAAGTAGTGGAGTAAGGGCTTTGACTGCGCTTGCCAGAAGCGGGTCGGAAGAATGGTTAGCTGGGTTCAATGCACTGAGAATTTTGCCTAAAGCATCTTCGGAGTAATAGGAGAATGATGACCAGTCTGCATTATTTTTTGGGTTAGACTTTGATGAGAGTTGGCAAGGCGTAGGTCTGGGGGCAAGCGAGGTTAGTGTATTCGGTCTTGCGTATAAGGTTTGATCCTTTAGGAGGTCGTTCTTGATGGCGTCAGTCTTCAGGGTGAAGAAGGTGGAGAATTCTTCACAATTTGGCTGCGAGTATTCAGAGTCTTGTGGTCGTTGGGGTGTCTCCTTAGATTGCGTTTTTATCAGATCAAAGAGTTTTTTAGGACGGTTTCTTGCCTGGTCAAGTTGGAGGCTGAAAAAATCGGCTTTGGTTCGCTTGATCTTGCGGAAATATGCGTTCCTCTTTGACCTAAGAGTCTTGAGGTGGTAGGTTGATGGTGTTGATCTCCAGATCCGTTCTGCAATTCTGAGTGAGCGCCTTTCCTCGTTGAGTATACCGTTATACCAAGGTTTGGAATCTTTCAGTGAGACTCTTTTTAGTTGCAGAGGAGCTACCTCGTCTATAATTGAAGCCATGGTCGTAAGGTAGTGACTGGTGAAATCGTGGACTGTGGAAGATCCTGCGGGAGGCAACAGTAGGTTGGAACAAGACGAAGACAAGGTGTTGGGGTTAAGTTTTTTCAGGTCTCTTTTCCAGACTTTTGGTCTTGTGGATTGGGCTGAGTTCAATTTCACCGTTTCTTTAATGGTGAAAGTGATGATGTGGTGGTCTGACCAGTCGCAGGGTAGGGTCGAATCTAGCTGAATGGAGTCTGATTTAGATATTAATAAGTCCAGAATCGATCCTTTGTCATGTGTTGGGATGTTGCAGAATTGCATTAGTTGTAGATCAGCCAGGAAATTCTTAAGACTGTTCACTGCAGTATCGTTAGGGTCATCCCAATGGAGATTGAAATCTCCGAGGAATATTTGGGTAATTTGTCGCCCCGTGTATGATGAAACCATGTCCCTGAAGTGTTCGATGAAGGCGAGGTTCTCACCTGGTGGGTGATAGATGGTATGCATAGAGCAAACAGGTTTACCCTTGCTAGTGATGGTAAGGCACATGTATTCGCATGACTGGAATAATGGGGAGATGGCTCTGCTTACCGATATATTTCTAGGGTGTATGCAGGCTATGCCTCCCCCCGACTTGTCGGCTCTAGCTCTATCTAGTCTGATGATGTTGTAATTGGGTGGAACTAAAATATCAATGATTGGTGTGGAGGATTCTTTTAGCCAAGTTTCAGTTAGCATTAACAGGTCTGGGTCATGTGTGAGGATGAGGTCAGCTATGTCCGCTGCATGTCTAACGGCCGATCTGCAGTTTCGGAGAATACATTTGAGTTTGGGTGTGCTGATGGTTGAAGAGGGTTCCTGAGTGAAGGGGGACGCAAGGTTGTTTTGACGCAAAGTATGTAGCGTAGATGCAGGCAGATGACACATGTTTCATCGTGTAGACGACATTTTCAAGGATGTTGACAGAAATATTCAATCCAACACTGAACATTACATAATAGATGTCAAATGCGTAATGTTAGTCTTAACATTATTTTACAATGAGAAATTTGTGTTTTTCAAAGTCAGCTAAAAAGATAAGCACTGTCAAGAAGACCAAGATATATCGAAAAGTGCAAATAGAAATAGCACCAAATCCATATATAAGAGAATTCTGTGAGGCACCCGTGACTTAATTAGAAAAAGCATTGGCATAGCCAATAGGTCTCGCTTTTGGGACCTTATAAGTATTTAGTTATGCAGCACAATATCCTTGGTACAACAACATTAACTGTTGCATGGTTAAACACTTATAATGCCCCAAAGGCGAGACCTATTGGCTATGCCAATGCTTATTTTGTTTTTTTTAAGAACAAGCAGTGCTATCAGGCTCCGGCTGCCACTTAGAGGGAGAGAGAGAGAGAGAGGTGTGTAGAGAGAGAGAGAGAGGGAGAGAGGTGTGTAGAGAGGGAGAGAGAGGTGTAGAGAGAGGTGGGTAGAGAGGTGTGTAGAGAGAGGTGGGTAGAGAGTGGTAGAGAGAGAGGGTTAGAGAGAGAGGGATAGAGAGAGGGGTGTAGAGAGAGGGGTGTAGAGAGAGAGGTGTAGAGAGAGAGGTGTAGAGAGAGAGGTAGAGAGGTAGAGAGAGGTAGAGAGAGGTAGAGAGCGGTAGAGAGACAGAGGTAGAGAGAGAGCGGTAGAGAGAGGTAGAGAGGCAGAGAGAGAGGTAGAGAGAGAGGTGTAGGGAGAAGTAAAGTGGTAGAGAGGGAGAGGTAAAGAGGTTGAAGGAGAGAGGTAGAGCGGTAGAGAGAGAGAGAGGTAGAGAGGTAAAGAGAGAGGGAGGGAGAGAGAGAGGTAGAGAGAGAGATTGAGAGAGAGGTAGAGAGAGAGAGGTAGAGGTAGATGTAGAGGTAGAGAGAGGTAGAGAGAGAGAAGTAGAGAGGTACAGTGAGGTAGAGAGGTAGAGGTAGAGAGGGAGAGCACTGCGTAGGCGAGACCTAAAAACGGGTTGAGAGGTCAGGAAGAGGAAAGTGAGAATCTTTCAGCTTTTTTTCCAGGGACACCATGTTGCCTCGAAACTGGCCCGTCTCTCTTTACAAATGCAAGTTGATGTATTCTCCGCTACAGTGGAGGGGCATAGACTGGAGTAGCGTAAAGTAGAGTGGTAAACAGTGTAGCAGATTGGAGTGTCGTGGAGTGCCACAGAGTGGAGTAGAGGGCTGTGAAGTAGAGTGCTGCATGTTGTGGAGGTAGGTAGCATGTTGTGGAGGTAGTGGCGTAGCGTAGGGTGAAGTGGCATGGAGTGATGTGGAGTGGAGAAGAGTGATGTGGAATGGAGAAGAGGCAAATGGTGTAGAGTGGAGTAGTGTACAGGGGATGAAAGCGGCTTGGAGTGGCTTAGGGAAGAGTGGAGGGAGTAGAAAACGCATGCCATAACAACGCAGTCGTTACAACAACCGCGTTGTTATTTTGCATACCTTTACAACGCATGTCGTAACAACGACTTGCGTTGAGGGGCAGAATGTGTTGGATATAAAATCCAACACCTTCCCTAGTGTCCGCGCAGATTGGAGTTGGAATAGTAATTTATACTATTCCAACATCCAGCGCCCCCTAACGCAAGTCATTGTTACGACCTACGTTTTAACGGTATGCGAAATAACAACGCACTTGTTGTAACGACTGCGTTGTTGTGGCATGCATGGTAAACACATTTCGAAAAAAGAACACATATTCATCATAGAGTTGATTAGTGTCAGAGTGGAGGGTGTAGAGTGTTGTGGCGTAGAATAAAGTTTCGTAGAGTGAAGTGGCGTAGAGTGAAGTTTCGTAGAGTAGTGTTCTAGAGTGGAGTGGCACTGAGAGGAGGAAAGTGTTGTAGAGTGGTATAGAGTGGAGTAAAGAGGTGTGGAGTGTCATGAGTGGAATTTTGTAAAGTGGCGTAGACAGAAGTGTTGTAGAGTGTCAGAGTGCAGAAGTGTGTAGAGGAGTGGGTTAGAATGAATTAGAGTGGCATAAAGTGGAGTGGCACAGTGTGGAGTAAACTAGCGTGGAGTAAAGTGGCGTTAAGTGCTGTGTCATAGAGCGAAGCCGAGTGGAGTGTCGTGGTGTAGAGTGAAGTTTAGTGGCATAGAGTGAAGAAAAGTGGCATAGAGTGAAGTAGAGTGGCATAGAGTCTCAGAGTGGAGTATAGCATTGTAGAATAGATTGGAATAGTAAGAGTGGAGTGGCATACATTGGAGTGAAGTGTTGTGCAGTAGAGGGGTATAGAGTGGTGTAAAGTGGAATAGCAGAGTAGAATGGCATAATGTGGAAGTGGCGAAGAGTGGAGTAGAGTGTCAGAGTGCATAGGTGCAGATTTGCGTACAGTGGAATAGAATGGAGTGACGTAGAGTAGAGTATGCATGGTTTCGTAGTGCACTGCCATTACAAAAAACACATTTTCTATTGAAATGACTCTTAATGTTGCACAGATACATAGTTTTACTGTTAAAACTATGGAAATCAACATCACCTTGTGTACTGATTTGTTTTGATCATTCTACATTATTTTTTTCCACCACACTTCAGAGTTACCAACAAATGTGCTTCATTTGTGCTTTGTGAATTTTTATATAATCTGAAATAATTGTTCAGTTCACTGACTGGCATTTAAATTTTAATGTGTGCTATAAGAAAAAATGGAAGTAATATAGTAGCCAGGCCAAAAGCAGTAAGCACACCGAACTAGGAAGAAAGAAAAGTTACAAATAAATGGTGCTCAAGAACATGGGTTGGCTAGCAGGAAGCCCCAAATATAACACACAGGTTAAAGTAATACAAAACAATTGTCCTGAGCACTCAGAGTTCGAGGAAAATTAAACTTTCAACATGAAGTTGTGAGGTGTCCATAGTCTTTAATTCGATCCACAAATTCTTTTCTTGACACTTTAGTTTCTGTACCTCAACATGAATACATCGGTAATGCACTTAACACAGACAACACCTGTTTCGGCTTACGAATAATTAGCCTCCGATTTTATCAGGGCTGAAAATAATAAACAAACCAAAACAAATAGTAACTATAATACACTTTATGTTATCATACCATCGCCCACCATTCAGTGCGTGGTCCAAAGCTTTGTTAAATAAATTAATTAACTAATAAGTCCAACGTGACGCATCTGTCCAAAGGGGACGACGCATGCACACAGTACAGTTCTGTGAGTCACAGGTCACAAGTGACGCATACAAATGACTAGAAGCATTACAGGACTGATGAAATCACATCAAAATAGCAGTATTACAAAGTGAATACAACACCAATGTCAAGACTGTCAAAGACCATACATGCAGCTAACTCAAATATTTGTGCTCACCAATCGGTGTCAATACATAGAAGAGCAAATATAAAATACTGAGTATGAAAAAATAAAAAACTTAAATGAGGCATATTATTATTCTGGATCTCTTATGAGGTGTTAATTAACTTAATTCAACACGCAGAATTCATGCAAAGTAGAGGGTCCTACGTAGGTAAACACAAAGATGTGCGAGATTAATGCAAATGTCACCAGTATCCCACAGGTCAAATCACCATAAACTGTAAAAAAATGGCATGGTGCAATTAAATGCTAAGTCTACTCAAGAAATTAGAGCATTATGCCAATACCATAGCATAGCGTTCATAAGTAGCCTAAGTTACAATAATGGGTGTTATGTCACACAAGACAAGCCACGCAAAGATAGTCGCTGTCTCCAAAGTCAGGCGCAGAGCGGGCTAAACCAGACGACCCAGCTATTCTGTTCTCTGGCTTAAAAAGTAAACGTTCGATAACTTACTGCGAGGAAGGCTCACTCTCGAATTTTTAGTTACCTCCCTGCGCATTCCCAGGTGGTCAAAGGGCATTAGGTGAGATGGTGAGGCTTGCTCTGGAGAACTATTAAGATTCACAACCTCAAGGGGAATCTTAAATGCAGTAGATAATTATGAAGGCGGCCATAAAAGGTCCAACAGCGCCCTCATGTGGACATTTTCGGCGATAATGTTGGGCCTCAAAAGTGAAAGTGATATCACTAAATGACCCATGACCGAGGAGACAGTTGGCGGCTGCGCGCATGCAGTCTCGCGTGAAAGCAAGCGCTAGGCCAGTCAGTAGCACTTTCAAAACTCACCTACTAAATGTCTCTCCGGTCAGCGCATGCGCTAGCTCAGCGAGACCTAAAAAAGGGGGAAGGGAACCCAAAACAACAGCAATGGGGGTAGTCCAAACTTCTACGGTTTTGCATAACTATATTGTACAGTTATATAGCTATAAATCCATTTATGACCAATCACAGTACTGTATATTTGTGGAAGGAGCATTGTCTTTATTAATTTCTGTAAAAGAACAGGTTCTAAGGGTGAGACATTATGATGTTAATTCGAAGTCATAGTCTGTTGTCTATGACCATACCTGTGTGGGGTCACATGGTGTGTGTAAAATTTTAAATGGTGGATTCACGGCACATTTCATTATGTACACAAGTCCAGTGTGGTGGGCGAAACACGTCATCCTGTCATGCAAATAAAGAAATACTTAACAAAGCACAAACCTTGGAGTCCGTGTCCCGTACTTGCACTGCAACGATAGTATGGGACACAAATATATATATATTTTCCCACCTGTGGTTTTTGCTCTGAGTAAAACTCTACCACCTTTCTGTGGCTCACCCTACATTGTTAATGCCTTTGAATGGTTGGTGAATTCACTGGATGGTGGATTCCTGTCATCTAAGCCACCAAGTGAAGAGGAAGGCATAGGACAGGATGCAGTATAGGAAGAGAAAGAACAGGCACATTGAAAGGTGTAGCAAGCAACATAGAATGCACAGAGGAGGAGTGCAGGGTAGAGAGACGAAGGATTAGACATGCAGGCTGAAGGCATGTGGGTGTTACCTGGATTGGGACCTGTACATCTCTGACGCCCACCTTAGACCGCCTGTCTCAATTGCCCTCCGCATTCAAGCCGCCCACACGAGCTCGTTTCTACGCCTACCAGCGTTATCATGTCCTTATCTGACCAGGCTTGGATCAAAACCCTGAACAAGGCATTTCCAATTGTCAAGAGCAACAGGCACCTGCAGAGGAGGAAACGAGGAGACGGAAATGAGGAGGAGGAAAGGAGGCAGGTTTTGCTGATGTTTATGGCGGAGGCAAAGTCAGCTCTGTGTTCGCCACCCACAGACAGGCAGAGGAGGAACTGCATCAATAATTCCAAGGGAAACTTTGGAACTGAGTTTACGGTTAATCTCACAGTCTCTTCGAGAGCTGAGAGGAAGCGGAAGTCAACCGTCCTCCTTCATTACCCTCGCGCCCATAGGCATGCCCCCCCCCCATGAGTTGTAGGGCCCTGGCTGGCAAATCCATTCATCAGACAAACGCCCCCTCTTACGAGATCGGGTGCATGTTCAGAAATTGATATTATTTCCTGTGTGCATTTCTCAAGCAATGTGCTTTTGTGTTGTGTACATTTTCCCTCCCACATTAGTTTGGGTGTGGGTGGCAGTCGGGCATTTCACTGACTCTGTCAGTGAAGACAGACATTCGTCTACAATAAATGCGTGGGGGATGAGTTCTGTGCATAATAACTCTTGATTATGCACTAATTATGCCTCTGGGGCTCTCGTGCACCACAGGGACATCTTCCCAGCCGCCCCTCCGCCCCCTTCATTCTCTGGGACTCAACACAACCCTTGTTCTCTGTGCTTATTTCGCTACCCCCAGAGTGATGCGATTTCATAACAATTATGAACAGTTTTTTAGAGGTTGGTCGCACACCCTTGCCCTTAAAGGCACCAACCAGTGTAGAGAAAAAAAAGTTCTCTTTACCGATTCCTTCATTTCGAACAATTACCAGTGAAAGACATTCTAGAATGTTTATTTATTTGGTGATGTAATTTGGGGTTTCGAGATGTATTGTTGCACCATTCAGCCGATTCCCATCGTTAAATCCATTTTCGAACAATTATTGATAACCAGAATGACACGATCAGTCTCAACCTCCTGATAACACTCCAGAAAGCAAAAAATATCCAGTGGCAGATAGCTAGCAATTTGTTATTCACTGTGGAGCACAATAGGTACTTCCAGAAATTACCAGGAAGTATGCTGGTAATACCAGACTCCCTTTATTCATTTTCAGAAATGACTAAAGTAACTAACAGACTTTTGCTGCGGGTGGAGATTTGCTTTAACGATTGGACAATTATTACCCTAAATCTCTGCAGTTGGTTAACATATTGCGGAAATGGCTAGCAAGTATGCTGTAATGTGACCTGCCATCTCCACAAAATATAACATGCCATTTCCCATTAGGACATGAGTATACCACAGTTGTTGGGTTTTGGTAGTTGGAAGGATTCTGAAGTGATGGAAAAGCATTTTTACCACTCCGTTGCATTTAGTCACTGCTGTAATTACCTTGACTGTTTGTGGTAATTACTGCCAAGGACTACAACCAGTTGATGGCTGCTGGGAAATAGCTAACTGAAGAAAGAGAATTTCCTGTGATGTATCGAGGGTGCCATAGGCAAGCAATGAAAAGTGGCCACTTGCCTTGCAGAGGCGTGGTAAGATACATCCATAATGGCTGTGAAGTGAGCACGCCAAACCCTTGTGCCACTGCACTTTCTGCACTAGCCCCTGATAGGAGCGGTGACATAACCACTACTACACTAATTCGCCATCTTTAGCGCCAAGCTCCAAAATACCAGCAATAGTACAGCCTTTCTATAGTATAATTAAAAATCAAGGCATTATTGTAGTATTTACTAGCAGGACCTACATGAGGGATGGTATGTTACGCAAGATACCACTAACAGGGAAACAAAAGTCTTTACAGGTGCTAAGGTGAGTGCATGTCATTCCCAAACCCATCCTTACCCTTCCCTTAACTCCACTGCTTTACTAGTAAGTATTCCCCATTTTCCAGCCACTCCCTCTGGCCCTTCCCCATTTACTTCTAAAACATATCCTTATGTGTGTGGAGATCCCCACAGTTGGGGCGGAGATCTCCAGCCAGAAAAGATAGGCTAGGCGAGACCTCTGCATGTACACTTGTGATTGGCATTTGGTAGTACATTAGTATTACTGTTAAACATACTACAAGATGCAGTTTTCATTGTACCAGTAATCTTATTTATTTGAAAAGTTTTATAAAGCACGAACAAGATCCAAGCGGATATCAGTGCGCTATACAAACAGTAAATGTTACATATACAGGCAATAAGAGTAGATCCACACAGCAGTACAAAGAATATAATAAAGAAAAACATTATAGTTATATTTGGCATCAATAAGTGTCTTGTGGTTGAGAGCTTAGCTGCCTTTCATCACATTGATTCAGCAGACCATACTTATGTGTAGCCATGAGAATGGATTTAACTTCCTTTTTAAAAGCAGTAGTGGACGGGTTAAGTCTGATTTCAGGGGGTAAGGCATTCCAAATTCTGGGTGCCATCCCAGAGAAGGATCTGTCTGTTATAGGTTTTTTTCCTTATGGAATTTTTGTGGTTTCAGTAGTAATTTTTTCCGCATTTCTTGAAGATCTGGAATAAGTATGGGTGGAAAATCCGTTACGCTCGCGGATTTCGCGGATTTTCGGTAAATTCGCAATCCGCGAGATTTGCGAATTTCCCGCAAAATCCGCAAATTCGCACGCAGCGGATTTTTTTTGCGGCGCGCGGCGTTGGTGATACAATTTTTGCGGCGCGCGGCGTTTATCATCGTTTGCCGAGTTGTTTTTCTCGATATTTTGCGAGTGCTGCGCCATTTTGGATCCTGCTGTGTGATCCCGCGGGAATTTGGCGAGCGCGATTACGTCATCGCGGCTTGCCAACTTGCACAGCAAGAGTTTGTCAACGCGAGTACGGCGAGATCACGTCTCGCGGTACTTCGCAATTGCGAGATTTGAGATGCGGCGAGCAGCAACAATCTCGCACAAGCGAAAATATAAAATTTGCAATTCTGCACAAGAAATCCACCAGCAAGCAGCATAAACCTTCTTGAAATGATGATTTTTATCTGAATAACTCCTTAGGTTGACATTTGCCTGCACTTTTTTAGCGAGGAGTCCATTTTGGGGAGGGGGGGAGGGGGGTGGGAGGAAGGAAGTGCCCCACAGTCTTCAACTTCCTGTTCCTGTCCAGCAGGCTCCTCCCAGTGCTTTGTCCATCTCCTGGTCACTTTTCATTTGGATCTGGAGCTGGAAGGATTACTTTTTGTGGATGCTGCTGGATATTTGGATTTGAGGCCTTTTTGACTTTCTTTGGATCACTGTTGGATTAGAAATTTTACAAGTAAGTTTGTTTGGGGCATTACAGTTGCTGCAACTACAATTTTGGAATTTTCGATTTTTGGGCTGTTTTGGGGCCTTTTGCCCAGGGGTACTCAGTGGTGGGTGGACTGAGTCTTTCTGTGGGTTGTCTTGAACTTAAACATCATGGAGGGCATGGATGGATTGGGATTGTGCTGATTTTTCAGTGATTTTCGTTTTTTGGGGCTGTACTTGTGGCCTTTTCACCAGGGGTATTTGAGTCTAGCATGGGCCTAGTCTTTCTGTGGGGTGTCTTGAACTTAAACATCATGGAGGGCATGGATGGAATGGGATTGTGCTGATTTTTCAGTGATTTTCGTTTTTTGGGGCTGTACTTGTGGCCTTTTCACCAGGGGTATTGAGTCTAGCATGGGCCTAGTGTTTTTGTGGGGTGTCTTGAACTTAAACATCATGGGGGCATGGATGGAATGGGATTGTGCTGATTTTTCAGTGATTTTCGATTTTTGGGGGTGTTCATGGGGAGGGACAGGCCATGTGGCTGGGGGCCATTTTGAGTGCTGCTACAGGCCCTGGCCATGTGCAGGGAGGCAAGTGGCCATTTTGAATGTAGGCATTGTTGTTAGGCCTGCAACCATTTTGCCTACTTTTCAACCTTTATGCCCAGGGGTAGTGAGTCTTGCATGGGCCTAGTCTTTCTGTGGGTTGTCTTGAATTTAAACATCATGGAGGGCATGGATGGAATGGGATTGTGCTGATTTTTCAGTGATTTTCATTTTTTGGGGCTGTACTTGTGGCCTTTTCACCAGGGGTATTGAGTCTTGCATGGGCCTAGTCTTTCTGTGGGGTGTCTTGAACTTAAACATCATGGAGGGCATGGATGGAATGGGATTGTGCTGATTTTGCAGTGTTTTTCGATTTTTGGGGGTGTTCATGGGGAGGGACAGGCCATGTGGCTGGGGGCCATTTTGAGTGCTGCTACAGGCCCTGGCCATGTGCTGGGAGGCAAGTGGCCATTTTGAATGCAGGCATTGTTGTTAGGCCTGCAACCATTTTGCCTAGTTTTCAACCTTTATGCCCAGGGTTAGTGAGTTTTGCATGGGCCTAGTCTTTCTGTGGGTTGTCTTGAATTTAAACATCATAGAGGGCATGGATGGAATGGGATTGTGCTGATTTTACAGTGATTTTCGTTTTTTGGGGCTGTACTTGTGGCCTTTTCACCAGGGGTATTTGAGTCTAGCATGGGCCTAGTCTTTCTGTGGGGTGTCTTGAACTTAAACATCATGGAGGGCATGGATGGAATGGGATTGTGCTGATTTTTCAGTGATTTTCGTTTTTTGGGGCTGTACTTGTGGCCTTTTCACCAGGGGTATTTGAGTCTAGCATGGGCCTAGTCTTTCTGTGTGGTGTCTTGAACTTAAACATCATGGAGGGCATGGATGGAATGGGATTGTGCTGATTTTTCAGTGATTTTCGTTTTTTGGGGCTGTACTTGTGGCCTTTTCACCAGGGGTATTTGAGTCTAGCATGGGCCTAGTCTTTCTGTGGGGTGTCTTGAACTTAAACATCATGGAGGGCATGGATGGAATGGGATTGTGCTGATTTTGCAGTGTTTTTTGATTGTTGGGGGTGTTCATGGGGAGGGACAGGCCATGTGGCTGGGGGCCATTTTGAGTGCTGCTACAGGCCCTGGCCATGTGCTGGGAGGCAAGTGGCCATTTTGAATGCAGGCATTGTTGTTAGGCCTGCAACCATTTTGCCTACTTTTCAACCTTTATGCCCAGGGGTAGTGAGTTTTGCATGGGCCTAGTCTTTCTGTGGGTTGTCTTGAATTTAAACATGATGGAGGGCATGGATGGAATGGGATTGTGCTGATTTTTCAGTGATTTTCGTTTTTTGGGGCTGTACTTGTGGCCTTTTCACCAGGGGTATTTGAGTCTAGCATGGGCCTAGTCTTTCTGTGGGGTGTCTTGAACTTAAACATCATGGAGGGCATGGATGGAATGGGATTGTGCTGATTTTTCAGTGATTTTCGTTTTTTGGGGCTGTACTTGTGGCCTTTTCACCATGGGTATTTGAGTCTAGCATGGGCCTTGTCTTTCTGTGGGGTGTCTTGAACTTAAACATCATGGAGGGCATGGATGGAATGGGATTGTGCTGATTTTTCAGTGATTTTCGTTTTTTGGGGCTGTACTTGTGGCCTTTTCACCAGGGGTATTTGAGTCTAGCATGGGCCTAGTCTTTCTGTGGGGTGTCTTGAACTTAAACATCATGGAGGGCATGGATGGAATGGGATTGTGCTGATTTTTCAGTGATTTTCGTTTTTTGGGGCTGTACTTGTGGCCTTTTCACCAGGGGTATTTGAGTCTAGCATGGGCCTAGTCTTTCTGTGGGGTGTCTTGAACTTAAACATCATGGAGGGCATGGATGGAATGGGATTGTGCTGATTTTGCAGTGTTTTTCGATTTTTGGGGGTGTTCATGGGGAGGGACAGGCCATGTGGCTGGGGGCCATTTTGAGTGCTGCTACAGGCCCTGGCCATGTGCTGGGAGGCAAGTGGCCATTTTGAATGCAGGCATTGTTGTTAGGCCTGCAACCATTTTGCCTACTTTTCAACCTTTATGCCCAGGGGTAGTGAGTCTTGCATGGGCCTAGTCTTTCTGTGGGTTGTCTTGAATTTAAACATCATGGAGGGCATGGATGGAATTGGATTGTGCTGATTTTTCAGTGATTTTCGTTTTTGGGGGCTGTACTTGTGGCCTTTTCACCAGGGGTATTTGAGTCTAGCATGGGCCTAGTCTTTCTGTGGGGTGTCTTGAACTTAAACATCATGGAGGGCATGGATGGAATGGGATTGTGCTGATTTTTCAGTGATTTTCGTTTTTTGAGGCTGTACTTGTGGCTTTTTCACCAGGGGTATTTGAGTCTAGCATGGGCCTAGTCTTTCTGTGGGGTGTCTTGAACTTAAACATCATGGAGGGCATGGATGGAATGGGATTGTGCAGATTTTGCAGTGTTTTTCGATTTTTGGGGGTGTTCATGGGGAGGGACAGGCCATGTGGCTGGGGGCCATTTTGAGTGCTGCTACAGGCCCTGGCCATGTGCTGGGAGGCAAGTGCCCATTTTGAATGCAGGCATTGTTGTTAGGCCTGCAACCATTTTGCCTACTTTTCAACCTTTATGCCCAGGGGTAGTGAGTCTTGCATGGGCCTAGTCTTTCTGTGGGTTGTCTTGAATTTAAACATCATGGAGGGCATGGATGGAATGGGATTGTGCTGATTTTTCAGTGATTTCCGTTTTTGGGGGCTGTACTTGTGGCCTTTTCACCAGGGGTATTTGAGTCTAGCATGGGCCTAGTCTTTCTGTGGGGTGTCTTGAACTTAAACATCATGGAGGGCATGGATGGAATGGGATTGTGCTGATTTTTCTGGGGGGTTTTTCGATTTTTTTGGGGTGTATAACTGAACTGATGTTCCTCTGTCTTCCATTGTTTTTAGGTGCACAAGACTCAAGAGAACCACCAGTGCCAGGAAGAAGTCCTGCAGCGGTGTGTGTGTGCAGCATAACGTCACGCGACGTCACGTCTGGCCTCAGACAACTCTACAATTTGTGCAACTGCGGCCTGCTGTCTGACCTGCTCTGAAGAAGATGGCCCCAAAAAAAGGTGTCCGTAGCTCCTCTAGCAAGAAAGTTGCTAGTAAGGAGCAGAGGAAGCAAGTTACCAAGGAGGCTGGTGTGCCAACCGCCACGTTTTTTGGGAGCAAAAAAAAAAGTACGCCTGCAGCAGCAGGATCTGCTGGGGACCAAGCTGGGAGCAGCACCCCCGCTCCATTAGGTTCAGTGCCTCCACCACCACGCCAACTTAAGTCAAAGCCCTTGAGTGCTTCAGAGGCAGTCAGTGTACTTCTCCAATCACCATCGACCAGTGATGTTGGCTCATCGCAAGAAAGTAGCAGCAATGTCCCTGAATCAACACAGGTTGTTGTAACTCATCTGACAAGTGTTGAACAACCACCGCCGCAACAACAACATTGTGCAAGTAGTACAAGCCCAAGTACATGTGGAAGGAGAGGCAGCGCAAGGAGATGCGCAAGCAGAGGTGCATGGAGGGTCACAACAAGTTCCCACAATAGTTGTCCCTCCCGAAGTAGGGGCACATCAGGAAATCGACAATCAAGCCGAGGTATCATTGGAAGCCACTCCTCCTGATGATTATTCATTGTCTTCCACATCCCTAGCAAGGAAAAGATCAAGGTTGGTGTCTACATCTTCTTCAAGCCCACCGCCTTCTGATGATCTGGATGACGAATGGGTACCACCACGGCAGCCTGAGAGTGAGGCACACCATGATCTGACAAAGATACCTAAGCGTAAAAGGAAGGTCGTCGAAAAACTCATACCTATGGAGTGTGATGAGGCTCAACAAGAAGTGACGCATACTGCTGCTGATGAAGCCCTTCACGACGACGATCCAGTCATCATAAAGGTCACTGCAGCCCCAGCGGGCATGCAGCAAAGAGACATTTTGACCCTATCCCGAGAAGCTGCTGAGCGTGATGATGATGTCGACGAGGAGGCAATGGAAATGGAAACACAACAATCATTAGATTTGGAGTTAACTAGTACACCAACACCTACCGCTTCCATATTTCTTCCTCGCAAGAAGGGACCTCCATCCACCTCGACCTCAATTCGTGATGGTGAAAGTGCAAAACGTACTGAAGTTCGGCAATCCACATCCTCCACTTCATCTGGCATTAGCAGCAGGACCACCACCACCAGTATCGCCGCCTCCTCCGGCCCCCAAAGACATTTCAAGTCTCCAGTTTGGGACTTCTTTAGTGTTTGCCCAAGAATGGAAAACGCAGCCATTTGTAGCATGTGTAAGTTTCGAGTTAGTCATGGTAAGTTTGGTACCAACTATGGTACCGGAGGCCAGAGAGGTCATCTTAAGAGAGCGCACCCTGTCCAATGGTTTGCGCACCTAGAGGCGGTCAAGGAAGCCCGAATTGCACGTAATGAAAACGTTGATTTTTCATCTGATGATGACGAGGAGGAAGAAGACGATTCAAACACTTCACTTACACCCAGTACCCCTGTCAGCAGCACACCCCATGTGAGGCACACTAAGAGTGTGGGAGAGAGTGAGACATCAATGCGGAAAAGTTCATCAGCAAGCGTAACTGGGTCGAAGATATCATCATCATCCCGTAAATCCTTGATCCAGGGCAACATTAAAAAGATGTTATTTACAGAAGCGCAATATGAACGCAACCACCCACTGACGCGTCTGTATAACACTAAGCTGGCTAAAATGCTAGCTCTGGACCTTCTCCCTTTTTCTTTTGTAGAAGGGGTTGGTTTTCTAGAATTAGTGGCAGCGCTCTGCCCTAAATGGAAGGTTCCTAGCCGGTTCTATTTTGCCCGAGTTGCGGTTCCAGCACTACATGAAGATGTTCTGAAGGTGATTGGGGCAGCTTTGCAGAAGAGTGCTGTTCACACTATACATCTGACAACAGACATGTGGACCAGTGGCGCAGGCACTTATTACATGTGCATCACTGCACACTGGGTCTCTTTTTCAGGGGCTAAAGCAAAGCTAAACACAGGTGTTGACACGGACATTGTTTTTAAAGCTGCTCGGAAACATGCAACACTAGCCATGTTTGGTTTGGAGAAAAGTCACAAAGCAGAAAACATTTTGGATGTCTTTAACACAAAGGTCCTTAACTGGCTGTCCCCACTAAAACGCCAGGTTGGTTATGTTTCCACGGACAATGGCGCCAATATAGTTAAGGCCATGAGGCAGGGTAACTATTTCAGAGTGCCGTGTTTGGCGCACTGTATAAACCTGGTTGTCCAAAAATTCTTGGGTAATAAAGGCAGTGCAGCGTACAGAGTATTGGACACCTGCCGAAAAATGTGCAACCATTTCAGCCATTCTTTTAAGGCCCGGAAGCAGCTGAGGAGCCTGCTATATCAACGTCAAATGCCAGTGAAAGCACTCATCCAGGAGGTGGTAACACGTTGGAACTCAACCTTCTACATGCTTGAGCGTCTGTATGAGCAGTATACGGTACTCGATCAATATTTCTTAACAGAGGGTACAGCTCAGGATGACCTGAGGATGGGTGCGGCGCAATGGAACATAGTTCAAAGCCTGACACGCATGCTTCGCCCTTTTGAGTTCTTCACGCGTGCAGTCAGCAAGGAGGACTGTAATTTGGGAAAAGCTATCCCATTGTTGTACATGCTGGAGGACCAACTGAAGGAGGTGTGTTCTGTGTTTGAAAAAGATGTAAAAAACCAAGACTCTTTTGTTCTGGCTGAAAAATTATTAGAGCTCCTACAAGGTGATGAAAGTCTTAAAATGATCCACTCAGAAGAGCATTACATTTGTGCTACTATTCTGGATCCACGCTACAAAAAGGCGCTGGCAGGCCAAGCATTCTTTCCTTTTGATGATGAACATGTCCCAAAGTACAAACGTTGGCTAGCCTTGTCAGCCAAGAGGTTTGAAAGAGAACGGCTGAAAATTGAAGGAAATGGCAGTACATCAGCAGGCCATCCCCTTTCAAAAAATCCACTTCTGCACCTGTGGCTGTGGCACAAGTGACCTCTCAGCCGTTAAAGACACCTGCAACCGGATCATCTGCACCAGACACAGCAGAAACATTGGAGGTTGAAGAGGATTGGCTAGCTCTGCGTGGGTTTGGTTCTCAAAAGTTCAGAGGCACAGCAAGAGCTAAGCAAAGTGGAGGAACCTTGGATGAGGACCTTGAGTCGATGGTGAAGGACTATCTGAATGACTCAACAGAGGTCTATGTTAATTCTGACCCATTGGCGTATTGGCATGGGAAAAAAGAATTGTGGCCACAGCTCACCAACCTGGCTTTAAACTACTTGTCTTGCCCACTCGCAAGCGTGTCTTCTGAACGTGTTTTCAGTGCTGCTGGTGGCATTGTAACTCCCAAACGGAGCCGCCTCTCGCCCAAAAATGTGGAGAGGTTAACAATGATCAAGATGAATCAGCACCTCATACCACCAGATTTCAGAGTACGAGAAAGTGCGCCGGATGAAGACGAGGTGGCCAGCAACATAGATGAGGGAATTTCTACACTGTCAGGTGACACTGAGCTCACCCTGCCTGAATTCGCAGAGTATGATGACGAATCCTTATTCTCATTCCTGGACCGTGATACCGAGCCCTGAAAATGAGACAACGAATCAATAACTTTCTTTTTCGTCCTTATTCACTTTTATTCCTGTGTGTCTGTCTTTCTTTGTTGTGCACAGTTAATATATTTCAAACTTTAATCAGATAATCACAAAAACAAGCCCATCAGCAGAACTGTCTTCACTGGTTTGCTAATTGATTTGAAGTTGCCGCAGTCTGCATTCCTCAGGTTCACAAGTTCAGATAAACATGCTCCTCTATCCTCCTCCTCCAGACTCCTATTTCCATCAAACCAGAGGGCTGGTTTACGCCCAATGAAGAAAGACTCAGCACTTGTGGGGGTGTTGTTCTACCTCTATGCAGGTGAGTTGACGGCTCTGGGACCATTGTTGGGAAGCTCTAATACCGGATAAAAGTGGTTTGGACCAAATCCGAGGCGCAAATTATTTAGTGTTTTTGCTGACTTGCTTGCCTTTGAGGTGCTCTTAGGGGGGGTTCCGTCTGTTTGTGGGTGAGTTTCGGGGTCTGGGAGCGCTGCTGGGACACTCTAATCTTGATTGCATTTGCTTTTCAGGAAATCCGTTGTGGCAACCCGACTTATGGCCTAGCTACGCAGCGCGTTTGGACCGAAGGCCGAGAAATATTGCAAGTATGAGATTTTGCTTTTGGCCTGTTGGGGGGTGTTATGCTTCTTGGCGGGTGGGTTGGCGGGTCTGGGGGCATTCCTGGGAAGGTCTAATACCGGGTAGAAGTGGTTGGGACAAAATCCAGGCCGATTTTTTTTGTGCTATTTCTGACATTTTGTTCAATGTAGCGTTTTCGGGGGCCTGTTTGGGGGGCTTCCTGGTGTTTGTGGGTGAGTTTCGGGGTCTGGGAGCACTGCTGGGACACTCTAATCTTGATTGCATTTGCTTTTCAGGAAATCCGTGGTGGCAACCCCGACTTATGGCCTAGCTACGCAGCGCGTTTGGACCGAAGGCCGAGAAATATTGCAAGTATGAGATTTTGCTTTTGGCCTGTTTGGGGGTGTTATGCTTCTTGGCGGGTGGGTTGGCGGGTCTTGGGGCATTCCTGGGAAGGTCTAATATTGGGTAGAAGTGGTTGGGACAAAATCCTCGCGGAAAAGCCTTTTGGCACTTTTTGTAACTTAGGGTTCGTTAGGGTTAGCCCTAGCAGCAGGATTGCATGTGTTTCGGGGTGTTCTAGATTTTTGCAACTGAGTTCTGGGGTCTTAGAACACTCGTGAGACTGTGTAATTTTGGTTGCAAGTCATTTGAAGAAAATCCATGGTGGGAAAGGGGGGATTTGGCATAGTTAAAGAAAGCCTTTGCCACTATTCTTAACTTAGGGTTCGTTAGGGTTAGCAGTATTTCTATTGCATGTGTTTGGGTGGGGGGGTTTTCGAGTCTTGGAGCGATGCTGGCTATGGATACTTTTGCTTGGTTGCTTGCAAGTGGTTTGAATGCAGTCCACGGTGGGTAAGGGGGTACTTGGGCCTACTTTTACTTTCAAAGTACGTTTTGTCACCAGTTTTCTGCTAGGCCTAGTTTTTTGAGATTTGATTGGGGGTCTTCTACATTTTTGCGACTGGCTTTAGTAACGGTCAGGGTGGGAGCACTGCTGGGAAGATCTAATTTTATTCTAAAACACAGTTTACAGGACACCTAGCTTGAGGGGAAAGATCCGCTACATTAATTTGCCCATACTTATTTATCCTTCAAAAGGTGACTCTGACAGAGTACGCACTTTCAAAAATATTGTACTGTCTACTAGGAAAATCAAAGTGTGACTTTTTGCACTCCACAGCCTACATACCTTATATTTATTTATCAGTGGTGTTGTAATATTATATCACTTCCTGTTTTTCGTTGAATAATTACAGGCCGGGTTTCAGTCTGTGCAATGGGGAAAAAAGGATGGAGTCAGGCTTCACATTAGCGAGCCACAATTCAGCATCAGGCAGGCAGTGGACAGGGTGTCTTCTGGTGACCAACATCGATGGACGAAGCGTCGGCTGCAATGGAGGAGTGCCGCGAATAAGAGGATTTTTTTCTGCAGGCAACTTACTTACCAAATTCAACAGGACAACTACAACAACATACAGATACAGTATCCTTTGTCTTTTTCTCTGACTGTGACTGCATTTCTTGGATCTCTCTCTGCTTCTAAATTGATCCCTTAACACATCACTTAGTCCACTCCACTATCACATCTGCACCACACATAGTCATTTGTAAGTGCT
Source organism: Lissotriton vulgaris (assembly GCF_964263255.1). Taxonomy (NCBI): domain Eukaryota; kingdom Metazoa; phylum Chordata; class Amphibia; order Caudata; family Salamandridae; genus Lissotriton; species Lissotriton vulgaris. Next base: position 274,714,819 of record NC_141700.1, on the reverse strand, counting down.
CCTACGTAATTTGCAAGTCGCAGCAGGCCCCAGCCCGTAGAGGACTGGGATGGCCCCAATGATGAAGCATGTCACCAAGGGGCAACCCTGGTGAGTGAGGGGACACCTAGAAAAAGAGCAATTTCTCCTTTTCTATCTACTATACCTTTCAGACCAACCCCATTGAGTGTTGTGAATGGATTTATAGTGACCAGCAAGGCTCTCAGGTATTTGGCAACAGAGACCTTATGTTGAATATAGTTATCAATAATTCCACACACGCCCTGTACTGTCGCATTCTTTCTTCCACAGTTGTCGAAAGTACTACTTACTTTTCACTGACATGCATGCAGTAGTGCATGCACTTTCAAAGATTGATGGATAGGTTTGTACCCAAAGATTTGTTTATGTTCAATTGTTTGTCCATGCTGTGCTTTTTTTACAGGGTGTCTTCTGGTGACCAACATCGATGGACGAAGCGTCGGCTGCAATGGAGGAGTGCCGCTAATAAGAGGATTTTTTTTCTGCAGGCAACTTACTTACCAAATTCAACAGGTCAACTACAACAACATACAGATACAGTATCCTTTGTCTTTTTCTCTGACTGTGACTGCATTTCTTGGATCTCTCTCTGCTTCTAAATTGATCCCTTAACACATCACTTAGTCCACTCCACTATCACATCTGCACCACACATAGTCATTTGTAAGTGCTCCTACGTAATTCGCAAGTCGCAGCACGCCCCAGCCCGTAGAGGACTGGGATGGCCCCAATGATGAAGCATGTCACCAAGGGGCAACCCTGGTGAGTGAGGGGACACCTAGAAAAAGAGCAATTTCTCCTTTTCTATCTACTATACCTTCCAGACCAACCCCATTGAGTGTTGTGAATGGATTTATAGTGACCAGCAAGGCTCTCAGGTATCTGGCAACAGAGACCTTATGTTGAATATAGTTATCAATAATTCCACACACGCCCTGTACTGTCGCATTCTTTCTTCCACAGTTGTCGAAAGTACTACTTACTTTTCACTGACATGCATGCAGTAGTGCATGCACTTTCAAAGATTGATGGATAGGTTTGTACCCAAAGATTTGTTTATGTTCAATTGTTTGTCCATGCTGTGCTTTTTTTACAGGGTGTCTTCTGGTGACCAACATCGATGGACGAAGCGTCGGCTGCAATGGAGGAGTGCCGCTAATAAGAGGATTTTTTTTCTGCAGGCAACTTACTTACCAAATTCAACAGGACAACTACAACAACATACAGATACAGTATCCTTTGTCTTTTTCTCTGACTGTGACTGCATTTCTTGGATCTCTCTCTGCTTCTAAATTGATCCCTTAACACATCACTTAGTCCACTCCACTATCACATCTGCACCACACATAGTCATTTGTAAGTGCTCCTACGTAATTCGCAAGTCGCAGCACGCCCCAGCCCGTAGAGGACTGGGATGGCCCCAATGATGAAGCATGTCACCAAGGGGCAACCCTGGTGAGTGAGGGGACACCTAGAAAAAGAGCAATTTCTCCTTTTCTATCTACTATACCTTTCAGACCAACCCCATTGAGTGTTGTGAATAGATTTATAGTGACCAGCAAGGCTCTCAGGTATCTGGCAACAGAGACCTTATGTTGAATATAGTTATCAATAATTCCACACACGCCCTGTACTGTCGCATTTTTTTTTCCACAGTTGTCGAAAGTACTACTTACTTTTCACTGACATGCATGCAGTAGTGCATGCACTTTCAAAGATTGATGGATAGGTTTGTACCCAAAGATTTGTTTATGTTCACAATTGTTTGTCCATGCTGTGCTATTTTTTCTTGTCTCCCAAAACCTTTCCCAAAAACCCCCGTACCCATCCATTTTTCAAACCCTAACCCTCTTCCCCCGGGCTGTGTGGTTTTCATTGATGTGTGACTAAATTACAGCAATAAATCCACACACTTGCTGGGGAGGATAAGGTGATAGCAACAGGCTGGTGAAGAAATCCGAGGATATATTCTTACTCTGCTTGACAAAGACCCATGGCTAATGTCAAAGAACTTCAACCGAATTAGTTATACTTTAACATTTGTTAGGCTACAATGTGGCACTGTTCTAGTGTACTTCTGTCACCTGCTATATTCTCTATTGTACCGTTGTATTGCTCAGGAGGACAAACCAGATTTCATTTTCTTTTTTTTCATAGGCATGCAACTGCCACTGTGTCACACCACTAGTACCACCGCTATGAGGAAATTTTATCCGCCCAGGATTGCCAACCTTATTCGCTGTTTCCCGTGGAGCCAGCCCTGTGCCTAGCCCTACTTGCTAACAGAAATTACAGGTAAGATAGGCGTTTGGTTGGAGGTAGTATAATGGAGTATTAGGAGAGACGAGAGATTGGATTGACGGTAGTACTACTAAAGTCCTAGGACTATTCAGGAAAACAAACTTACTGTTAAACCCCCACCCACCAGACTCAAAAGCAGTAAAAAACAGGTATGGTCAGATAAAGTTTCAAAAAGTATATTTTTATAGCCCTAACAAAAGAATCTCCCGCAAGACCCTACCTAACCCCAACGATTGTCCTTCAAAAGTCCCCAAAAATCCCAACTCCCAATTCCCACCCCCCAAAAGTCTCTAAAAAAGGGGCAAGGGACACTATGGTAGGGTGCTGTTGGAATTAGCAGCCAGGGCATCATGCTCCTTGCGGAGGGTGGCAAGTTCGAAGCGGAGGCCCTCCACCAAGTTCTTATAGTTATGGACCTCCTGCTCCAGGTAGGACAGTCTGAGGGATAAGCGGCGCAGGTGTGCCTTGCAAATCCTGTGAGGGGCAGCTGCTTTCTTTGCTGCTCGGCGGTGGCGTTTGGCTTTGGTAGCCCGGCTCCGTACCGCTGGAGCACTGCGCTGGCTGGCAGCCCGCACGCAGGAGGATGCAGCTGTCCCAGTGGACGTTGTTGTTGTACCAGACTGCGTCTCCTCCTCCTCCAGGGCCACCAGCCGCCGATATTCAGCGACAGTGGCATCCAGCCTCCGTTGCCGGGCCATTCGAGCCAGCTCCTTCCTCCTTGATGGTGTCTTGGATTTGGAAGGAGCAACTACATGAAAAAAGAAAGACATAGTCTGTAACCAATGCTCCTTAAGATTAACACAAAATGATTGAGCAGAAAGTTGTCACAGTACAAGTAGCAAATTGAAAGCACAGTACATAACTATTGAGGACAGTATCTATGTAACCTCCGACTTCTTCATCCTTGCTCTAACATTAGTGGGAGTTTCAGGAACAAATTCTACGAGCACTATGGACTTCCATTACAGTCGACTATGACAGTACACCACTCTTATTCTTCTTCTTCTCTCTTGTTTAGGAAAATTGGTACGTTATCTTATGCAAGCCGGCATAATGCCAGCGCAGTGAACTTGCACCCGAGAAAAACAGACGCACACCATGGTGAGTGAGACAGACTTGCGTTACTGTACCGGTCCAGTACATTCAGGTGGTGAAGCTCTTACTTTTCTATTACGGGTGGCACTGAGAATACTCTGTTAAAAGGGCTACTGCTTAATTAATTTAGCTTTCACCCTACAGTTCAAATGAGTATTAGAAAAGGAAAATGAAGAAGCTAAATTATCTGATTATCTATCACTTCACATGGGATGGAACAAATTCTACGAGCACTATGGACTTCCATTACAGTCGACTATGACAGTACACCACTCTTATTCTTCTTCTTCTCTCTTGTTTAGGAAAATTGGTACGTTATCTTATGCAAGCCGGCATAATGCCAGCGCAGTGAACTTGCACCCGAGAAAAACAGACGCACACCATGGTGAGTGAGACAGACTTGCGTTACTGTACCGGTCCAGTACATTCAGGTGGTGAAGCTCTTACTTTTCTATTACGGGTGGCACTGAGAATACTCTGTTAAAAGGGCTACTGCTTAATTAATTTAGCTTTCACCCTACAGTTCAAATGAGTATTAGAAAAGGAAAATGAAGAAGCTAAATTATCTGATTATCTATCACTTCACATGGGATGTATTTGATGACATATGGGATGACTTTAGGTGCTTTGCTTATTATTGAGTGAACAGTGATACCCCCACACATGAATGACGTACTACTACTAAACTAAAGTTATTAAGAGAGGTAGGGAGTGTCCACCGTAATAACCGGATATATGCTGTGCTTGCAGTTGCAATACAAACTACTGCTACTATTCATGGTAGTATTTGGACAACGTTACAACTTCTTTTCCTTGCCTTTCCTACACTGGAACGGACGTGCGGGTGCGGTGTTACATGCTCTTCAAAGTAACACTTAGTTCATCCAGTGACCGTCTACTCTCTCTAGATACACATATGCTATCTAAGAGTCAGATAGTACCATGAATGATCCAGGCATCCATCCATTCAAAGTATATGCACACATACAGTTTCTGTCTCACCCACCCAGGCTGTTCTCCTTCCACCCATCCTTGCTTCATCATTCACCCAGCCATGCACCATACCATTTTCTTTCCTTCCCAGCCACCTCGGGGACCAAGCAAACACATATCATTCTTCTTTGCCAGTCATCATTACATTTCTTGTGCTTCCACACTTACTTACACCCTTCTTTCGCTTTTCGTTCATCCCATCCATCAAGTTCACCTCAGATCTGATTGGGATTCTTCTTGCCAAAAACTTCACAGCTAAGTCGAAGTACATTTAGAGGAGGCTACTACCTGGTTAATTTATAATACACCCGTGCAGAAAGCACACTCTGCAGTCTTCAATCTCAATGACTAAGGAATGTATAGCTTACCTCTGCCCGCCACCACCGTGTGAACCCTCACAGGCATGTCCTTGTCCGGCACTTGCACCGCCTCCTCCCCAGAGTTGTCCTCTTCGTCCAATGCCACCACCACCTCCGCGCTGGCCCCGTCTCCAGATGTTCCACCTACAAAGTACATTTAATAATGTTAGAATACACCACTCACTACTATATAATATTTGGTCTAGGAGGAAGAAAGAAATGTGAAAAAAACAGTATACAATTTAATAATTTATGACGTGTACTCTAGAGTAAAAATGTCCCTTTTTCCAGGGAAGGCTGCTGTCTTGCTGCACTTTTTGGCACAACTGATGAATGTTTGCTTTTTACTTTTTAACACGCACCACTTTTTCTCCTAACAGACAGAAGCTTGACTTCTAAGAACACGAGCAGGATCAAGTTCAAACCAGGTGAGAGCTCGGCTCGACCACAAGAAATGTGTCCAATTAATCGTCAGCACTAAGCACTTTTCCATTTTCAGTTACACGTTCACTTTTATGACAAACTTGATTTTAATAAATGTGTTTACTTTTAATAAAACTTTTAAACTTAAATAGACTCTGTGGTTTTTGACTAGAGTGGATGAGCTAAAGGTTTTGGAATTTTTGCAAGCATGAGTCCGTGCCTCTGCCATCGGTGACTTTGGGAGCTAAATGACTCTGCCACACTATCTAGTCAGTAAGGAGATTGGGGGTTCAACTACAAAGTCTGTTATCACTGAGGTATGTGGAAAGTCTAACAGCACCTATTATAATTGATAAGCTAAGCAATGCATTATTTAGTGTCCATAGTTCTGTTTGTGCAGATTTGTCCCTGCAACAGTAGTAGAATGGATTGTCCTCCTATCCAAACCAAAAGTAAAGTAGTATCTTATTCTTTCTTGGTGGTCATTCACCTTTTTATTGTTGGCAATGGTCAAAGCATAAACATTTAGAATACTTGAAAAGACATCATGGACAATCCCAGAGGACTGCACTCAGTGCATATAGAGCTATTGCTGACTAGAATGGGAGTCCAATGGAAATGCCAAATGTGCAATCTTAGTTAGCTACACAGACAGACTAATAAGAATAATCTAGTAATACCACACGGAGTCATAGTCGAGGCAGGATAAGAATTTAGATCGTGTCTACAAGAAGATCAAAGACGATTTAGAAAAAATCGAATGAGGAACGCTAGGAAAAAATAAGTACTCTATATTAAAATTAAAACTTACTGGGGCCAGCAAAGGAGCCCTCGCCTGCCCGGTCCTGGCCTGCATCGTCAACAGCACCCTCCTCCTCCTCCTCCTGTGTCCTCCTCTTGCCCCTGGGGGAAGCTGATGTACAACATGAAAGAAAGAAAAACAGAAAACATGGATGATATTTCTCAACCAAATCAAACATTTCAAAAGAACTAACAAAATATTTTTGCGAAATAGCAAATAGGGAACGACTCCACGGGATATATTATTGACCAATCTCATGTGGTCGACTACGTTATTACTTTAGTATTGCTTGATTTGCGGACCGTCGAATTGGAAACTACCCTATGTAACTCACTAAACAAAGTACTAAAAAGGTTTGCCTAGGATTGGCAGGCAGCAGTCCGCAGCACGCAAAGTGACAGCCAAAGTCCATCGTGATTGAAGATCAGCGACAACACTAAAGTTTCCTACTACATTAGGGCACCCCAGAGCATTGATGGAGCTGCTCCATCGTTGCGACGCAACTCCAGCAACGCTTTGGTGACGTTTTGGGCCCATGGTGCGCCGCATTGTAAATACGGCGCACCATGGGTGATGGTGGCGTGACGCACAATTACTGGCGCATACCTGCTACTTTGCAGGGATGCGCCGGTAATTCAAAATCAGAACCTTAGTGTGTAGCATTACGCAGTTCTTTAAACTACACTCATACATAATTTCACAGGCCAATGAAATGAACACAAAATCTAAAACAAATAAGCATAGTAGCAACACTACTGAGAAGAAGGAGAGCAGTGTACCTGAAATGCACAGAAGATTTTGAAATATAATTTACCTACAATGTAATGAGCAGCATTATTGCTCTTGGTAAAAAACAAAAATTTGCAATAGAATAACACAGCAGGAGAAAACATAGTAGTAAAGAAATAGCTACTACTACTCACCAAGCCCGGGGATCTCAAGGCCAAGGAGGTCGAGCAGATCTCGCTCACGGGTCAGGACATCCGTCCAGCGGTGGGTGGCCTGGTTGTAGGTGCGCCAGACCCGAGAGTGGTGGTAAATGGCCTGGCACACCTTCTCCCACCGCTTCCGGCGCTCCCGGGCCCCGTACCCGGCACTGATCTTGCCGCCTCCCATGATGGTCCTGGGGAGGCGGCGCTGAACATAAAAAATGAGTTGGCCCACCTCCTCCGGGCTAAAGATCTCCCTGGGTACGACCTCCTCCCCCCTCAAATGCCCGCACGGGAGCCGGACACGGGGTGCGGGACCCTTCCCCTTCTCGGGATGCTTCCCGGCTCCCTTCACCATGGTCTGGGCGGAAAGGAATAAAGAAAATAGAATAGGGAAGAGAAGAAAAGAAAAGAGTTTAAAAAAGTAGTTTAAAATTAACCAAAAGTAGCAGTAAACACAAAAATATAGGGCTAGAAAAATAGAGGGATAGATAATAAGTAAAATAGATAAAAAAAACTTCAAACAAGCAAAGGATGGCAGAGATTGACAGAGGATACAAAGACCATGCCCAGAACCATAGCAATGAATGAGAAACAAGATGGCCGCGCCCGTTCACGACCGCGCGGGTAAGTTCGCGCGAGATTTTCCTTGCGAACACGCGCGAAACTGTACTGGCAAGCCGCAGACTTTGCGAGATTACACTTCGCGCCCGGAAACGGAAATACGTCAGGCAAACAAGATGGCCGCGCCCTTGAACGACCGCGAGGGTAACTTCGCGCCTTGCGCTACGAGCGGCTCGCAAAAACGCACAAAACCTTGCCAACTAACACGCCGCAAAAAAAACAAATTGCATATTCGCACGAATTTGCGGCTTCCGAATCCGATCTCGCGTGTGTTCGCGCCCCGCGAACCCCGCGAAATTGCAGAAAAACGAGTTTTTCAAAACTGAAAGCACTCGGCAGGGGCAAGAGTTCAAACTCATCATTAGTAACAATTCCCTGTAGTGCTTCCTGACTGGGGCCCCTCCAGAATTCAGTTGCTAGTTGCAACAATTGTATGACCCTGCTCTGACCCTCACAGCAGGCTCATAGAATAGCTACAAGTAGGCCACAAAGGTCCTGGGGAAAAAAAATGCACTGCAACAGAAAGCAAAATTACAGATAAGGAAGCAGGTGCCAGACTGGAATTTTAAAACAGTGACACATTAATAAACTAACCCCAAATTAATTCATGTCAGTTGAAGCAGGGCTGGTGTGCTTGCTTTTCCCCCCCATAATCTACAGTAATGATGAACCAGAGGGTGGCATTGATGTAACAGAGGGTTGCAGTGGTGAAACAGAGGGTGCTGGGAACCTGTGATGATGAACCAGACGTAGAAACAACATAATCGCGACCGTTGCGTGCCGAAATGTAAGTTCGTAATTGCGAACTTGTACGAAACCCTCGCGAACTGGCAGAAATCCTTGCGAACACAAAAAAAAATTAAAATCCGCAAATTCGCAAGAATTCGCGGATTTTGCAGATTGCGAGTTCGCAAATCCGCAAAATTCGCGAACGCGAGATTCGCAAAATTCGCCCATACTTAATCTGGAACCACCAGAGATCGTCAGTTTCTGTGCCAGGTAACTGGGGGTCTTTTGATGTAATGCTCTGTGCGTCATGCACGCAATTTTCAGCTGAATTCTCGCATCTAGGGGTAGCCAGTTCAGGGATTGAAGGTCCGGGGAGATGTGGGAGCTACGTTTAGATCCAGTTATGAGTCTTGCTGCAGCGTTGATTGAGGCTCTAAGGGGTGCAGTTGATGCTTTGGGCGGGCCACAAAGGGTGACGCAACCGTATTCCACTCTGGGTATAACCAGAGCTTGTACTGCCTGCTTAAAGTCATTGTGTGGTAGGAAGAGTTTTAGTTTCCTCAATGTGTTTATCTGAAGGTTGGCTCTCTTTGTAGCATTGCTGATATGTTTTTGCATGTTGAGGTTACTGTCTAAAGTTATTCCAAGTGACTTCGCTGAATCCACACTGGTCAGTTGTACGTTGAACGCCGTAATATGTTTGATCCAGTCTTGCAATTTCGGGATTTGAGCCGCTGGGGCTATTAGAAGAAATCCAGTCTTTAGGGCGTTCAATTTAAGATGATTTTCTGCCAGCCAAGTTTGGGTGTTCCTAAGAGCTGTGTTGAGTAGTTTGATATCCTCTAAGGAGTGTATCTTGAGGTATAGCTGTGTATCATCTGCATACATGTGGTATTGCACGTTAGAGGTTTGTAGAATTTCCGTTAGAGGTTCCAGGAAGAGATTAAACAGTGTTGGAGATAGTGCTGATCCTTGCGGTACCCCCAGGGTCACTGGGACGGGCTTGGACAGGGAGTTCTTGATTTTGAATTTTGTGTCCGGTTTTGGAGAAATGAGGTGTGAGGTTCTCTGCCCCTGCATAACTCAATTAGGGTAAAACCAGTTGAATTATGTGATGTGCAAGATAAAATGACAGCAGTTTAGAAATATACCTGTCATTATCCAATCCAGCTTCCCTTGCAAGTTGAGCTCCTTCAACCACCATCCTACTAAAACTTTGGACAAAGCCATTCATGACGTGGGCATACGTAACAGTGCGTTTAAGTGTGATGCCCATCTTACTGAGGTCATTACTAAAGTAATCCATAAACTTGAAAAAGGTAAATTGCACATCATTATGTTATGTTATAGAATCTGTAAAGTGTGTAGCTGCCCCAGCAACTGGGCTTCCCAGTGCTAGTCCAGTGAAAGCCCAGACTAAAACAGATTTTGGCCTATAGAAGGAAATAAAAGAGAAGAGACCCTAAGAACAGAAAAGCCAGGTCTTCAAGGTTTTTCTAAGATGTAAATGGTTCTGGATGTTCCTGATAGAAAATGGAAGCGAGTTGACGAGAGATGGGGCCTTGGCACGGAAAGAGCAGCCTTCCACTCTTTCCCTCCTGATTAGGGGAACAGTGACCAGATTGAGATAGGTCAAACGCAGAGGATGTGCGGGCCTGCATAGGGATATCAGGTTAAACAGAATGGGGGTCCCCTGAGGCCCCTGGCTATGTAGGATCTTAAGAGCAATACACAAGGTCTTAAAGTGAACATGCCTATCCACAAGGAGCCAGTGCAATTTGTGAAGAAGGCCAGAAGCGGAGCACAATTTCATAAGGGAGAACAGCAGCCTAGTCACAGCATATTGTGCCAGCTGGCGTCTTCTAGTAACTTGCCTATTGACACCCCGGTACAGAATGTTACAATAGTCTAGTCAGGATAGGATTACTGTCTGACTGATGGTTTGTCGAGTGCTAGAGTCCTCTCAAGAGCCCAAAGCAAGTGCCAGCAAGTGCCAGCTACCGATTTGGCCTGCGCTTCAGTTTAAGGTGCTGTCCATCTAGATGCCTAGAGTTATGATAGAGGTCTTGAGTGGGACCCAAGGAAGGAAGATCACCAATGTTTACCTCAAGAATGGGTATCTTTGCCTTGCATAAGAATTTTCATTTTGCTCGAATTCAGGTGTAAACATTTGACATTCATCCACTCTGCAACAGCTAACATTCCCTTTTGATAATTTGCAAGGTCTGACGTAGGATTGCTAACATTCCCCTTTGATAATTGGCAAGGTCTGACGTAGGATTATTAGAGAATGAGAGCGCAAGCTGGGCATTGTCAGCATATGACACCAGGCCAAACCCCAAGGATTGAAGAAGTAATGGGATTTGGAATGCTTTGTCTATGAAAGGATTTTTCTAGAAATTGCATCACAGATTCGGTATTGGGATTACTTAACCACTTGAGTGGGGTGTAATAGTTAATCAATATGAGGGCATATATTTTATCTCCATCCAATTGCTCATACAGGCCTAAAAAATCAATGGCGAGTTCATTACATGGTGCCTTGGGAAAGTTGTGGACTGGTATTTTGACAGGAAACATCTTAAGTGATTTACAGAGTTGGCACGCTGACTTCAGTTTTGAAGAAAGACGTTTCACTATCCATGCTCTGCAAATATAGGTAAACCTGATCTTGCTAATTGTATCTGTTTGTTCATTATGCCCACTCTGAGGTAAAGAGTTAATTTCCCATAAAGCGGTCCAGAAAGAATGACACACCCCTTTGAAAATTAGCTCATCCTCAACTTATAACTGCTCGCATACTTTCCACATGCTGCAAAGTTTAGGACTGAGAGGCTTTTCTCTTGACCATCCATGTGCTATGAACTCTTGGACCTTAGTCAGTGACATCCTGCTCGAGGGCATCTGACCATGTTTTTTTCTGAGATGATTTTGTCATGAACTAAAGCTATCACACACTCTTACATGCTATCTCGTAACAAATGGCCACGGTTATGAGAAGGAAACCTTGACAAACAGTCCGCCCTGACATTCTGTGCGCCTTGAACACATCAGACTGTTTAATTGTAATCATACAGCCTGGAGAGAATTCTGACAGGATGTGAAGATGCCTACCAGTGCTGATGCTGTTCAAAAAGAATAAAAGAGACTTGCCATCAGTTTTTACCACTAATGATGTACCCCAGTTGTATGTCTAAACTTTCTCTACACCCCAAGCAAAAGCTACTGCTTCTCTTCATTTAAAGAAATATATATAATGTATTCATTTTAATGTTGTGTATACATATAGCAGATCATCTACGTTATTGGAATCAATAATAAACTTTCACATGAGTAACATATCAGTCACATTTTTGCATTTCGTATATTCATATACCAAAAAGATAAACATGGCATCTGTGTACACTCAGATGGTGCTGTAAACCGTATCATTATATATACACACTACAGAAGATGTTTTTATAAGCAACATGCTCAACTCCAGCCCCCCTCGCCCCCTGTGAAACAAATAAAAACTTGCTTACATGGTCTGGGCTGCCAGATGTGTGTATCCTATATATGTAGATGCCCTCTATCCCGGAATCAACAAGTCTCTTCTCCAGAAACTACAGACCATACAGAACACAGCAGCCAGACTTGCCCTCAGCATCCCTCGACACAAACACATCACCCAGCACATGCGAAACCTCCACTGGCTCCCCGTCGATAAAAGAGTAACTTCCAATATACTCACCCATGCCTACAAATGCCTCCACAACACCCAACCCCAATACCTCAATGACAGAATCTCCTTCCACGTACCACAGAGAAATCTCCGATCCGCTGACCTCGCTCTCGCTGAACCTCCGCGCATCCACAGAGCCAGAACAGGTGGATGAACCTTCTGCTACATCGCGGCCAAGACCTGGAAAGAGCTGCTGATCAACATCAGACGCACCCCCACCCTACACATCTTCAGGAATATCCTCAAGACCTGGCTCTTCGACTGACCCGAGCTGCTCCCCCCCTCCCTCAGTGCCTTGAAACCCTCACAGGTGAGTTGTGCACTTAAAACCTCCCTGATTGATTGCTTGATGGGGATGGGAAGAGGAAGGGGGTGGAAAGGGTAGGACAACTGGCCAGTAGGTCAGAGGTAACTAATCCACGGTGAGCCACTCCAATTATTGAGATCAGGTGTATTAGGGTGGGCTACAGTGTACACCCCCTCTAATCAACTGTAATATACACTTTAAATGTTCCAATAGGTGGGCCCATTCTATTGAGAGTGTTTTTTTTCTATGTCCCCTGTATTCCTCCCTCTGCAGCGCCTCTCTTTCTCCTGTGGCCCAACAGATGACCTCCTCCCCCCATGTTTCCTTCCTCGGTGCTGAGTGGGATTTGCAGCACTGTGTGAGCAATCTTTTGGCCAATATTATGGAAAGATCTGCAAAGCGGCGCAATACCACTGCTTTTTTTGGGCCCATGAGGCATGCTTCGATAGTGGACCAAGAAGAGCGTTCGATAATTGGGATAGGCCTGCAGTAACTTTACTCCAATACCCTTGCAAGGAAGGACATGCCCAGAACATATGAATGAATCCAGTATCAGGCAAATAACAATGAGGACAATCTGAGGAAGCAGACGGGTACCTTGCCTGAATCCTATGCGGCGTTAAGTACGCCCTATGCAATATTAAGAGCTGCATGAATTTTAATCAGACATTACAAGAGACCTGTTTGGGATATTCTAAAGCACCGCCCACTCCCTGTCTGTGAGAGCCCTAGTTATGTCTGTCTCCCACTTCTGCTGAAGAGAGACCAGTGGGACGTCTAAATGTTCCCTCAATCCCAGGTGTAACCATCTGACCAAGTGGCTTCCATGACCCTTTATGTGGTGTACTTGTAATAGTTGAAAGGTGGGGGCTTCTCAATGCTCCACTAGCCAATATTGGCTCATAAAATGTGTTATTGTGGCTGGGTAAAAACAGTATAGTAGGTACTGCATGGGTTCCCGCAAACTCGGCGTGGGGCATTAGGATTCTGTCTGTGAACAGGGAGCCCACCGTCACAGCTCCAGCTTCCTCCCAAGGCTCCAACCTATTAGCAATAGAACTCCTCGCGGGGTTGGCAAGCCACAGAGGGGAATATTTGGCGTGTATGGGGTGGGTACATTGGCATACTTCAGTGCTAGCTTCCAACAGTGGAGCGCCATCTGGAGAAATAAGGGGGCATTCCTCATTTTCTTGGATTTGGGACAAAGTAATGATTGTAGTGTTCTGATCCGTAGCCATGCAGTCGTATACTCAATTTCAAACAAATTACGGCCTGCTAGACAATAAGCCAGCCACTGCAATTCTCCAACTATGAAATATACCTTGAAGTCTGGGGCCCCATACCACCTTTAGAACTAGGCACCTGCAATTTAGCGAGGCCTATTCTATGACACCTTGATCCCCATATCAAATTTCTCAGTAAAGAGTCTACGTTTTTGAAGATCCATGCTGGAATCACCACTGGGAGATTCACAAAGTGATACAGAAGCAATCCTAGATACCATTATCGCCAAACGCGATACCGTCACGATAAACCACACCCTGCACGTGGACTGGTCAGATCATCACTTAATCCTCTTCCACCTAACTCAACCAAACACTTTCCAACCCGCCACCCAAGACCAGCCCAAATGGACCAGAAACCTAACTCAGATCAACATGACTGACCTGGAGGAAAGGGTTAACTCCTTCCTCACTACTTCCATGGATGATCTATCCACTAAAGAACTCACTGCCCATTACAACACAACCTTGACATCTATTCTAGACCAAGTAGCCCCCCTGAAACTAAAAAACCCCAGGAACATATCATCTAGATCTTGGTTCAACACAGACATTAACAACAAATGGAGACAACTTAGAGCTACAGAAAGACTATGGAGGAGCAACCCCTGCACAAGCCTACTCGAACAACCCAAAGCAGCTCGAAGGAAGTACAAAAAACACATCAGCAGCAAAAAATCCACCTTTTTCTGCTCTGCCCTGGACAACGCAAAAAACAGACCCAACAAACGGTTTAAAATCATCATGCAACAAACCTCCAAGCCCCCTGAATCCTCTATGCAGGCCTCCAAGGAATTGTGTGAAAACTTTGCCAACTTCTTCGAAGAAAAAATCACCAAGATTGAGCTCTTACTAGACATCAATAACAACCCCGCCTGCAAAAGCACGCCTCCGATGACAATAGAAAGCACGTGCATGCACTCAACGAAAACATGGAAGTCCTTGAACCCCATCCCGGAAGCCGAGATCCTCAAGCTAACCTCCACCTTCAAACCCACCTCTCACATCCTTGACCCTATACCCACCCAATTGACCAAAAAACGAAAACTCTCCATAGCCCCATTCTGGTGCAGGATCATTAACAGCTCCCTGAGAACTGGCATCATACCTGAATGCCTCAAAGTTGGCCAAGTCACGCCACAACTAAAAGAAACAGGCCTTGGGGGCGTGGCCGAGCAACAAGATGGCCACATAGTGCGGTGGCTCTGCCGGCAGAGCACATATTCCGACAACTATCCGTGACCTGGCGACTCATCCAAGGGCATATAAGCCGGCATAGTGTGCAGTTACCCCCTGTACTGAGAATTGCGGTTTTCCGGACCACGCCAGTACATTGAGGGACGCAGGAACAGCGAGACGGAACTGCGGCCTGTGACGAGCCGGGGATCGGCTGCCGGAAAGACGGGCTCGGCGATTCTGCTGTGAGCCCCGGTCAAGGAATCTCGAGGCCTGCGGAGAGCCCGGGCAGCGTTGCGGCCTTCTGGTAGCGGCGGCTCAAGTGAGTGACCTGGCTGCAAGGAGACCAGTACCGGTGCCAAAAACTGTAGCTTCAGGCACTGCCCGACAGGCAAACGAGTGGTGCCCCATCTGCAGCGCCGAGGGGGAGTGAAGAGCCAGCGTGGTCAGTAAACTTGTTTGCTACCTGCAACATCCTGTCACACCTTGCTGGAGCCCACTACAGCTGCCACTGAATCGGGGGCCTTCTCATCCACTGCAGAGCCACGCCGATGCCCGGCGCGGCCAGGGGACATCATCCCCCACAGTCCTTTGCGGCGCACACGCCATGCACCGCTTTTTCGAGTGCCAGGAGGCACTGAAAAGGGGGCCAGGGCTCCCGCAGCGCGGAACAAGTGCATCTGCGCCCATCAGCAGCAGGAAGAGGCAGGGCTGGGCTACCCCTCTGAGAAGTTTGGACTTTTCATTTTGGAAACTGTAGTATTCTCCTCTTACTATATATCTCATGTTATTCTTCTCCCTAGCTGCTCAGCCTGTGTGTGTGTTCTAAATGGAACGTTGAGTGTGTGAGCTATGTGTGGAAGGTTTGAGTGACTGAGAGAGAGTGACAGTTGGATGGATGGGGCTGAGCAGCTAGCAGGCTGCTCCCGGTAGGACTGTGATGGGACCTATCTAAGACCTTGATGGAGCTTATGGATACCTATTTACCCGCATTATCTTTACTACAATAAACCTACATTGACTACATCATACTGGTGTCATCCCTGATTACTACATATTATTTTTGGCGACGACTAGGAGACGTATCTACGCTTAAATCAAGGTACAAGTGGCTAAAGAAACCTCTACATGACTTCTACAAAACGCTGGTGTAAAGATATTACAAGCAACGGACAACTAAACAAAGAAAAAAGAAGAAGAAGCAACAAGAAAGACATTCACAAGGCCTCACAGGTACCTTTCTTTAAAGACTTTAAGCTAATAATGAAACAAATGGATCTTACTCAAAAACAGCGCGCAGTGCAGTCCTACCGGTGTCCATCACATCAGACAGCCCCCAAACAACATCAGACAGCCCCCAAACATACGTGCTGTACATCATCTAAACAGGGCACTTCTACAGCCTACTTCATAGATTCTGCGCAAACTGATCTTCAAAGTACAGTAAGTCTTTCCTTTTCTTACATGGATTTTGCAAGAAGCTCCTTGTATGCTGCGCTGAGAGAGCATTCAGAGAGAGCATTCACATACAGTAAGCCATTTGTTCTGCTTAATGATTGCTGCGCAGAGAGAGAACTTTCACACAGTAAGCCTTTTATTTTCCTTCAGGATTTCTGCGCACAGAGTGACTTGCATGTACATTTTAACAAGGCTAAAGCCGTTTCCTGACACCTGAAGGTACAAGTCAGTCCCTACATACTGGGACTTCCACAGAACTACTCTCATTTAAAAAAGCTGTTTTTACACTATTTACCTGCATTATCTTTACTACAATAAACCTACATTGACTACATCATACTGGTGTCATCTCAGATTACTACAGAAACCCGCAACCCGACTGGAAAAATAAGGTACTGTTAAAGAGCCTGAGAAAACCTGGGTTATTTGATTGACAAGGCTATAAAAAAATGGAAAAACGCAAGGGGGTCGCTGGCACGTTAGATGTCTTTCTAGTAAGGGTGGAGTCACTATTAACCCATGAAATCCAATTAACTGAGCGGCATCTTTCCTTAGACCCCTCTACAGTACAGAGACACTTAATAACTGGTATTTCTTCACCTGTTTTGGAGGATAACAATCAGGAGATTCCACCAAATATTACCTTGAGTGGCCTGTCCACTCCAGCTCCTGCCCCTTCCCTATCTCCCCCTGAAGCGAGCACAAGCTCTTTAGTGGGTCCAAATAGAACTACCATGGCCAGGGCTGCAAAAAACATGATTACAGATAAATTGAGCCCCGGTCAGATAAAAGGAAGCCGGACACTGGGTCAAGGAAAACCAAGGGTAAGGATGACAATGGCATTCCCGCCCTCTTAAAAACCACTACAGTTGGAACACAAACAGATCTAAGCTCATCTTTTATACCATTGGAAGTAGCCAACACTAAGGAAGCCATGACCGAGTTTCCTGAAGGACTGAATGTCCATGGACTACGAGCAGCTTTAACTCAAATTTGAGACCTGACTGAAAACATTTTTTTTCTATGCTGTGGAATAAAATCAGTGTTTTAGAGTCTATAACAAAAACCTTAAGTTGTCATATTGTGGGTGTGCAATCATCTGGAGCGGAAAGAGAGGTGATAAGGCCGACAATGGATAGCTTTTCATTATCTGCCCACGAGGGGAGTTCTGAGAATGCAAATAAGAACAGGCCCATTGCAAATAAAAGGGGGAAAAATAGCTCTGATGCACTGTCTGTAGGATCAAAAGGGGTCTGTTCCTAGGACCACATAGGGGGAATGTAGTAACTTCAGCCATGAGTGATGGAGGGAGAGCTACTATTGGGTGTCTGAGAGCTAATGAACCTAATGATACTGCGGCCCCTAGCACAGAAACACTGCGACTCCCCCCGCCACTATGCCCTCATGTTTTGATTTTGACTGGGGTTCCAGCATTAAGGGTTGGACAGAAAGAAAATTGGTCTGACCTAAGGAACAAAACTGTAGACAAGTTGGCCAAACATAAGAATTTTCACCCCTCTAATAGCAATGAGATTATAATGGTTCGCAGGGTATGATGGATAGGGCAATCAACCAAGAGTACAAGAGGTGATTGCATTGTGGTTACCTTTCGTAGGCCAAGGGTGGTTTACCATATTTTACAACATTGTGATGCAACTTTTGCCCCTGATACTGGGATTAGTGTACTTACCTTGGGATATTTTTATAGACTGGGAGGAGGGAACAAAGGGGCACATGCATCAACAGATTTTGCATTCGCAAACGGTGCGAATCGCAAAAATCGGCCGTTTGCGAATGCAATATCTGAAAATGAGATGCATCATTTTTTTGTCCATTTTGGAATCGCAATTACTTTTGCGATTCCTTAAAAAAATGCAAAATCAATTGCGATTCCTTAGAAACTCGCAATCCTTGTTGCGATTCGTTAAAAAATCGCAAATTTTGCGATTCCTTAAAAAAATGCGAAAAACGGAATGCATCAATTTTCGCACATGTCAGTAATTCTCAGAAAACACATTTAGGAAGTGCAAAAATAAGAAGAAGTGAGACCAGGTGGTAAATTTTTTTTTCAAACCAACACATGTTGAAATGATTACCAACTTATAAAAGGGACCTCAGAATGACTCTGGATCCCTTCCAGGATGGCAGCAGCAATTTTCCTAGCACGTAGATGGCGGATGAGAGCAGCAGGGAGGAGGAGAAGAGAACTCAGTGAAAGGGTTTTCAGGTTGCGCATTACTTTGCTTGGGCAGACACAGGCTGACATATATGATAAGTATAGACTGAATGCAGACACTATCATTGATTTAATTGCAGAGTTGGACCCCTTACTGCAAAGGCAGACGCGTAGAACCCAAGCCATACCCACCCATGTGCAGGTTTTATGTTGTCTACACCTTTTAGCCTCTGGCTCCTTCCAAGGGGTAATAGCAGTTGCAGGGGGTGTGTCACAGAGTGCATTGTCTAGATTCTTCAATGACTTCCTGAATGCAATGCTCCATAGGATAAATCACCACATAATTTTCCCCTCAACGCATCAGGAGTTAATGCAGACCAAGTTAGACTTTTATAACGTGGCACACTTCCCACATGTCATAGGATGTGTTGATGGAACACATGTCCCCATTTGTCCACCAGCTGCTAATGAGTACATTTTTAGAAATAGAAAAAGTTACCACTCTTTAAATATACAAGCAATCTGTGATTCCAAAGGAATCATCACTGACTTAGTTGCCAGCTACCCAGGTAGTGCCCACGATTCTTATATTTTCAAACATAGTGCCATTCATGATCGCCTACTTGCTGGAGAATTTGGAGATGGATATTTGTTAGGTAATTATTATTTAATTTAATGCAAATTGTAATGATTCTGACATCCATTGCAATGTCTGTGATGTTTTACTTACATATGTCATCTATCAATGTAGGAGATAGTGCATATGGATTGAGGTCTTACATTCTCACCCCATACCTGAATCCAACTACCCGCAAAGAACAACTGTACAACAAGGCCCATATCTCAACACGCAGCATAATAGAGAGGACGTTTGGGGTCATGAAGTCCAGGTTCAGAATACTGCATAAGACTGGAGGAGCCTTGCAATATCGGCCTGATGTGTGTTGCAAAATAGTTGCAACATGTGCAGTGTTGCACAACCTAGCAACTAGGAGAGGCCTTGAACTACATGAGGATGATTTGCTACCAAATAATTTCAACCAGCCACAACAACGACATGCAAGAGTTCATGGACCGGACGCAGCGGAAGGGAGAAGAAGAAGGGAAGAAATCACACAACATTACTTTTAATAAAAGGTAGGAAACATATTTTGATGCTTCAAAAGGTGAACACTTTAATAAACCATGTTGCACACAGTAGTAGTTTGAAAAAAATATTCAAAAAAAGACTTTCTCAAAAGATAAACAATTCAAGAAATTGGCCTAATGTAATTCTTAGTCCATATCATTGAACATTGAAAATGTGTAAAATAAAATTCAACAATTACAAGTAATCACTTCTTCCTTCCACGCAAACCTAAAGCTTTACTTTTCACGGATTCAGAAACCATGCATGGGGAAATATACATTTCTTTTCCTCTTTTACTACGCCTTTCACACACGTCATCTGTGTGTGCAGCAACACTGGTTCCTGCAGATTCATTGATCACATTGCCTTCAAAAGATGTATTCTTGCTGTCATCAGTTGGCAGCACATGATCCCCTCTTTTAATATTTTTCAATCCTTCACATAGTTCAGCACAACACTTTTTGATGCCCTTTTGCATGCGCATTGTGTGTTTTATGACACTTGCATTGCTGCTGGTCACCCTATTCAGAGCCCGGGCATATGTGTGCATACTTGCAACAGCTCTCAAATGTCTATTGCAGTTGGCAATGTTTTGACTTTGAAAAATGTCAGTTAATGTGACTAATGCATTTGCTACACGCTCTGAATTCAGATTTGAGGCAGTATGTGCCCCTTCAATGACCTTGCATAATGTTTTCAAGCTCTTATTGATTCCACTGATGTCTTCCACTATGTGACTCATTTGTCCCTTTATCACTCTCAGGTCTTTCCCCTGAAGACGCTGGACTTTCAATAATTTGAGTTCTACTGTACTAGCATGGACATCATCCACTGTGGAGTCATTTGGATTTGTAGTGCGAGGCCTTCTTCGGTAGAATTCTTGGATTTTTCTACGACCACTGAAGTTTTTTTTGGAAGTGGCAGCCTTCTCAGAATCTTCAACCACATATTCCGTGACATTGGCATCTTGCTCAGAGTCTGATTCAAGTACTTTCCGCACTGACTTTCTGATTTTTTTAACATGCACAGAGGGTGAGGAACTCATGGTGTTATTGTCTGAATGGCTATGTACATCCATGCTGATGTCATCAAAAGGGTTTGCCTCATTAGCCTTTAGTACATCTATAATTAAAAAAATGAAGCATGAAATCAATGTAATGTCTTCTCAGAAAAAAGATTTGTAATAAAGACAATGTTTTCCAGAAGAAGGACGCCTTTTAAATCTTCATTTACCATGTGTGTAACAATTATTTGATAGGCAAACTGACAATGTACATATTGCATTGATGAATAATGATTTAGACCTAAAAACTACAACTCCCATGATGCATTGCACTGTTCAATGAAATTGCCTTTTACACTAGTGCTATGCAAGTTATGATGTAACAGAAGATTACAATTATATGTTACTACATCAAACACATGACTAAATACATCCTGCAGCCCAATTTAAGTTAAGTTTGCATTTGTCCCAAAAAATTAATCTTACCTTGAGAAGTGCCAGCATGCTCAGAGGTGTCTATGTTGGTCACTCCAACAACAGCTTCTGCAACAAGTGTCCCCTCAACCAAATCCTCAAGGGGAGTTGTGACCTTATTGTCAGGGGAGCCACCACCAGTCTTCAAACTACTCTTCATTCTGGACGCTATACTGTCTTTTGCTCGTGAGCGTAAATCGTACCAACGCTTTTGTAGGTTGGTGATGTCCCGGTGGGCAACCCCCACAGCATTCACTTTAGCCTGTATGGCTAGCCACACTTTCCTTTTTGCAGCCTCAGGGACCTTCAAAGAGAGCTTTCCAAACAGCTGGTCGTGGTGTGAAGTCACCTCCTCAATCAGTATCTCCAGTTCTTGCTCACTGAACTTGATTTTCCTTTTTCTGACTTGTACATCCTGACTGGCAGTTTCTGGCTCCATTTCTCCAACAGCAGCACTCCAAAACACTCCTCCACTGCAGACAAACAGAGCTGAATGCACCAACTGCCTGTTTTCAGTTTGAATCTGCTTGGCAGGTGTGTGCAATTAGGCTCCTGGCTTCCTGGGTGTGGCTGGGCTGTGATGCATGAAAATGCGAATTAATTGCGAATTCGCATTTTGCGATATCGCAAAATGCGAATTCGCAATTAATTCGCATAAATTAATGCGATTCGCACATTTCTGCGATTTTTACCGAATCGGTAAAAATTCGCAATAATGATGATGCATTCCGTTTTGCGATTCGGAATTTGCGATTCTCTATTTTTCGCAAATTCCGAATCGCAAATCAACACATTGAT
The DNA here is from genome assembly GCF_964263255.1 of Lissotriton vulgaris. Classification (NCBI taxonomy): domain Eukaryota; kingdom Metazoa; phylum Chordata; class Amphibia; order Caudata; family Salamandridae; genus Lissotriton; species Lissotriton vulgaris. Next base: position 274,693,015 of record NC_141700.1, on the reverse strand, counting down.
GCATGAGCCCCAAAGTTATTGGACTTCCACTGGCCACACAATTTAATAGATACCAAGCATTGTCAGAGTGGATTCTCAGGACTGACAACTACTTGGAACTCGGCAAGGCAAGACCAATGAGGGCGCAGCTGTGGCAATACCTAGTAGTGCTCTGTTAGCTCCTATAGGGACAGGAACTATAGCCATTGATAATATGGTCTCAGAGGTGCTTATTAGTACTTGCCTAAGGGATCTGACAGGTAACCCTAGAAATATTCAGAATGAATCTAAATGTAGGAATTCTGGAGGATATACAAAGTGCTTTGTTGACTTAAGCAAAGTGTATGATGGAAAAGACTCAGCAGCCAAGCAGAACGAGGATGATATATTAAATGGCAATTTTGTCCGTAGCTTTGGTAATGATTGTGAAGAAGCCACAACACTAGAAAATGGAAGTGAGGAGATAAACAGTGAACAAACCATGGGAGAATGTAAATCAAAGATACAATTTACCTCATGGAATATTGCAGGGATTAGGAGAAATCAAAGGGATGTAGTATGGCAGGATTATATTGGGCAGCGTGAAATAGTCCTACTCCAAGAAACCTGGGACATGGAAATCCCTCATAAAATAGGATTTAAAACCTTTAGTACCGCTGCTATTCCGTCAGCGAGAGGAAGGCCTTCGGGCGGCCTAGCTATTTGGGTGAAAATTACTCTAGGTGCTGACTTTAAACAAATTGATCCCCCTTGTCAAGACATCTTGGGAATAAGTTTTTAGCACCAGACAAAAGGGAGGTCTACATCCTTAATATATGTATTTAGTAGACCAAATGCAGCAAGTAGAGAAGTTGAAGTTATCAAGCATCTGGATCAAATTTTAACTATGATTAGCCAGAGAGCTTTGATAATTATTGGGGGTGATTTCAACCGTAAATTTGAACCCGTGGCTGGGTTTGAAAATATTTTAGAAGAAGAGGACCTGCCTAACAATATTCCATCTTTGGATAGTAGCCCAGTAGTATCCTGCACAGGTGCTGTAGCGCAACTGTTAAGGCTGGTTTCAGCACATGGTCTTCGTGCCTGTAATGGGTGATTACCTTCCGATAGCCCTAATTTACCAACATTTACTTGGGGAAATTCTAAAAGTTACATAAATTACATATTGGTAACTATCCCACTCTGGTCTATGGTTTATGACCTAGTAGTTGAAGACTGAACAGAGAGTGACCACTACCCCTTATGTTTGAGGCACTCAGCCTCCCTTTTTGACTCTGGTGTTACCCAGACAGAGACAGTTTCAGGAGATGACTCAGCGGTTCAGGGTCCCTTTGGTGCCTCAAAAAACAGCTGGGCCCAGCTTCTGTTTGACGTTCTTGGGGATTGAGCTGGATTCCATTCACTGGATGGCTCACCTTTCACAGACAAAGGTGGCTGAGATACAGGCATGCCGGTTGTGGGCGATCGGGAAAAAGAGGATTGTGTTGAGGGCAGTGCAACAACTGTTGGGCTTTCTGAACTTTGCATGTCGGGTAGTGAGGGCTGGACGGACGCTTTGCTGGCGGCTCGGCATGGTCATGTCGGGGGCTGTCCTACTACATCACAGAGTCCGAATTTCCATGGGGGTGCGGGCTGACTTGAGGACATGGCTGACTTTCTTGTCCGACTTCAACGGGGTGTCATTGGACTTTGTGGAAGAAAGGATGGTTTGGCAAATCCAAATGTACTCTGATGCAGCCGGGGCAGCAGGCTTTGGCATCTTTGGGATGGCAGATGGTGCGCTGAGGATTGGACAGCCCATTGGGTAAAGCAGGGGAGGAGCATTGCGTTTTTGGAGTTTTTCCCCTTGTTGGTGGCATTGGAGGTGTGGGGGTCGGAGTTTCAGAACAGATCGGTGTTGTTCCATGTGGACAGTATGACTGTGGTCGAGTTGGTCAACCAGCAGAGGGCAAGGGATCTGAGAGTGCTGCGTTTGTTGAGGAGTTTCATGCTGAAATGATTTAGGTTGAATGTGGTTTTTCGAGCCATGCATGTTCCTGGGGCGCATAATTACATTGTGGATGCTTTGTCTAGTTCGCAGTGGCAGCGGTTCCGGAGACTGGCACCTGGAGCAGATCAATTCAAGACCAGTTTGCCGGACGGCCTCTGGGCCTTGGGGGAGTGAAGGTGTTAGGCCTGGTGGAGAAACCTATAGCAGACTCAACGAAGCGGACCTACAGGCTGGCGTGGGCAGAGTTCGGCCCATTTATTGGATGGCGATAAGATGCAGAATGTGGAGATCGTTCAGCGGTGGAGCAAGGGGTGTTGCAGTTTGTATTACATTGCATTAACAGGGGATTGTCGTCTGCGACCATTGCTGGAAAATTGGCGGGGCTGTCATTTTATGGTAGCTTGTTTTTCGGTTTTGACCCCACGAAAGATGTGGTCATAGGTAGGGTGCTCTGGGGTTGGGGTAGGGAGCAGAGGGGAAGGGGCATTGAGGGTAGCTGTTTTGATTTGATTTGTTGGTCATTTTGGTTGAGGTTTTACCGTTGTGTTGTTATAACAGCTTTGAGGTTCGTATTTTCCGCTTGTGCATGGTATGGATGTTTTTTTGAAGCGTTCAGAGTCTCAGAGCTGCTGGGGACGAGGGCCAGAGGCGGCAGGAGGTATGAGGAGATCATCAGGTTGGATGCTGGTTGTCTGGGGATTTGGTTGGGACAGTCTAAAATTAGATCAGTCGTGGTGGTGTAAGTGCGTTTGGTTGTGTGGGGCTGGCTGTGGGGAAGTGTGCCCGGTGGCTGAGTGGAGGGCATTTCTGGGTTCCTCTGTGTCTACAATTGGTGAGATCTTCTGTCATGCGTCTGGGGCTAGAGTGATGGCTGCACAATTGTTGGCGATCTTGCGCATAGCGTTGACCAAGTTGGGGGTGAATCCGGCGGGCTTTGGGACGCATTCTTTCCGCATTGGGGCTGCAACGGCGGCAGCACTTTTGGGTTGGTCTTGGGACAGGATCCGACGGATTGGTAGGTGGAAGTCTCGGTTTTGTGAGCATTATGTCCGGAAGTAGGGACCTGGTCTGGGTTTTGGGGGCAACTAAGGGAATGGGGGGATTTGGGGGAGCTGTGTTTCAGGATGTATACTAATTCCTTTTTCTTCTCATAGGTTGAGTGGGTGGCCAAGACGGTCACATGGATTGTGGAGCATTTGTTTGTGAACTGGGCCTCCAAGTATGCAGAGCAATAGGTGCATGGCCGTAACCTGGGACTCAGAGGACAACAACATGAGGTGCATTGGTGGGGTAAGGTGGGATGCGATGGGGGGGCACTATTGCCCAGGCTCCCGAAGATGGTCCCTCAGAAAGGATGTCCGGATCTCTTGATTATCCATTTGGGGGAGAACAACTTAATTCGGCTGTTGGGTTTGGCGTTCTTACAGCTGATGCAAAGAGACATGGAAGTGATGAGACAAAAATTGACTGGGACTTGTATTGCATGGGCTTAATTTGTCCCTAGATGGATTTGGAAAGGGGCAATCAAACATGGGGCAGTGGAAAAGACTTGGAGGAAATTGAACAGAGCTATGAGGGTCTTTTGTGAAGAAAAAGGTATTAAAATAATAGAGCACCCTGGACTACGACTGCAAGAACCGCTACTCTTTAGGGACAATGGTGTGCATCTTTCGTCAATGTGGAAAGCCTATCACATGATGGAGATGAGACGTGGTCAGCAAGTTGTGGAATGAGGCAATATGGTGTCACAGGAATGCTTGAGTTGACCGGGTGCAAAATATGCACAGTGGTTCCAGGGCGGGAGGGAGAAGGTGACCGCCTTAAAGGGGGTTACCTGGTTGGCGGTACTTTGGAGGGGTGGGGGAGTCACTAGTGGGTGCACCCACCTCTCGTGGGGGGGAAGAGTGAATGAAGGGGGGGGACTGGAGGCATGAGTGTAATGCCAGGATGCTAAGAGAGATCTGAAGAAAGGGATGAAGAACAGAATGGGTCATGGAGTGGAATGGAAGCTGAGTCCGGAGTGTATGAAGGTTGAGTTGATGTTGGGTGGGGTGGGGGGTTGTTGTTGATTAATGTGTATTTGGTTGTTATTTATGTTTGTGCAGCCTGGTCCTAATAAATGGCCTTTTACGCTTTAAACGTCCGTTTGGCCTGATTATTGCGTGATGCAGGGCCCCGGGGGAAGTGAAAGTCGCAGACTAGTCTTCCCCCGGAGTTGTTCGTGCTGGGAGGGCCAGGCTGGGGTTAGGGGTGTGGTTTGGGGGTGAGTATAAGAATGCAGGAGAGGAAAGCGACTTCCTCTTCCTGCATTCTGGCATTCTGGCATCGTTAGGTGGGGTGATTTAATTAAGGCCTCCCACCCACCCTTCAGTTATTAGGGTTCTGGGGTAGGGTTGGCAGAGCGTGCCAGTTTAGGACGGGCTGCCGGGTTGGCGGTACTTGGGAGGGGTGGGGGAGTCACTAGCGGGCGCACCCACCTCTCGTGGGGGGAAGAGTGAATGATGTGGGGGAATAGAGGCATGAGTGTAATGCCAGAATGCTAATAGAGATCTGAAGAAAGGGATGAAGAACGGAATGGGTCATGAAGTGGAATGGAAGGTGAGTCTGGAGTGTATGAAGGTTGAGTTGATGTTGGGGCGGGATTTGTTGTTGATTAATGTGTATTTGGTTGTTGTTTATGTTTGTGCAGCCTGGTCCTAATAAATGGCCATTTACTCTTCAAACATCAGTGTGGCCTGATTATTGCACGATTACTGTGAACGAGCCCTATGCAATTTGGGTGACTTTCAGACAGTACTGATTATTCAACCAACAGTTCAAAGCATGCTGTGCAATGTAGTCCAAACTTTATGATGGGAAAAGAAAAATTTGGAGTAATAGGATCCAATAAAATGTCTAGAAGGAAGTTACTATTATAATATGTGGCGAATTCACAGCAATCTAGATTGGATTAACAGATCACTCCACAAAAACGCTATTTTTTAGCAGTCCTGTAATTTTAGTTTCTAAATCCTTGTTTCCAAGAGTGTCAGTGTTATTAGCTCAATATTAATGAACCGCGACTGCATCTTCCAGAACGCTGTGAACTTTAGTAATAACCTCTTAGCAGCTATGGAACGTCCAGCTCCAGTGCTGAACGTTCCATTGCGCAGGTGAGGTTCGAACGTCCAATGGCCGATGGCAGCACTCCTGAGGTAGTGGTGCCGTCGGCCGTTGGAATAGGCGCAGCACCTAAGAGGTTAAATCCAGGGCCACTGAAATGATGCAGCAAGGGAGGACCAACCTATGTGATAGGTTTTACTAAATTATGCAGCAATTAAATTATGCACCATAATGGGGCAGTACTTGTGACAGTATCAGGTCTTTATTTTGACAATTTTACTTACTTTAGCACAGCCTGGACAAAGGTTTCACCATATTAGTACTAGTTTAACACGCAAATACAGCAATATGCAACTGAAAGATGTACAGTCAACCTTTGCCATGTACCTTCCACTGTACCGCAACATGCATTGCTGCATCTTTAGTAACTTTTGATCTGTTTGAGCTAGAAGCAATGTTTTTTGTTAAGACTTGCAGATTATGCAGCAGATGATGGATTATGTGGAAAATATGGCAACTCCATAATTATCACATAATTCTATTGGCCCTGATTAAAACCCATGATGGGAAACTAAAGGACAGATTCACAACACAAGTGCAATGCAGTGCAGCAACAAAAATAATGCATTACATCATGCTATAGGGAGAGAGCAGCACAGAGCCATATTTAATAATCGTGACACACTTGTGCTCTTTCCCCCTTTACTAGCGCTCTTTAATGCTGTCGAGAAATACGTGCATACATTTGCAAAGATGTCCGTGCTGCCTATCATAGGTTTTGTACTAGAAGGCTGTCTTTCCTGTACAAAATCCTCAGCCTAAAGATCTTTTAAAAAAACATATTTCTCACATTGGGTGTGCGCTGTACAGTGAAGCACATGTACAAGGTTTAAAATGTTAGGCCTTATTATTTGAGCAAAACAGATCTGACAATCTTTGTAGCCTGGTTTTGCATCAAAAACCATGAGTGGATAGCGCTGAAATGCACAAGTACCACCAATTAAACTCCCCCTTGAGGCAATGTTGCGCAAAGCAGGACAAAGTGCTATTTGCGCTACCAAAAAGTGCAACTACCCAGGGTAATAAAAGGTTTTTTGCAGAAAATGTAATACTTTATTAAGATTTTGCATCTCTTTCTCTTGATAAATCAGGCACTGAGGGCTTATTTATGGGATTTTGGCATAGGGCAGCGGAGTGCAACAACGCACCTTGCAGTGCTGCCTAATGCCAAAGTGAAAGGGCATCAATGCACCACATTTAAGCAATACAACGCATCTCGGTCTTTTCTCCCTGTGCTGGTGCCATTTCAGCTTCCTAGCACCAACGCAGACGCCCTTGCACCCTGGTGCAAAAGTGCCTCCATTGCATGCAGGATTGTTTTTGTGCAGGAAGATGCACCTTCCTGCACCAATTCATTCCTAAGAGGTGTGTGTTCTTCTCTTTCCATGTGTGCTGCAGAATGTAGCAAGCAATAGAAAGAGAAGAAAAAAAAATCTGGGGCAGCGTCAAATTCCCTGGGTGTAGCAAAGGAAAACCCACCGCAAGAACCATGGAACAGCTCCCAGGCGCCGAGTAATGCTATTTGTGCTAAGTCGCCCTACTCATGATTTATGAGGCCGTTCAAAGCCATGCAGGGTGACTTTGCGTGGCTTCGTAAATTGAAATGAGAGCCCTGTGTCACTCTTTCACCACCTTGCGTTGTGCAAAAATGAGAGAGCTCTTAAACTTTTGTACTGTTGGTCTTGTAAAGCAGCTAATCTCCTCTCCTGCTCTCTCATGGATCTTTGTAACCGGTTCGACCTATACCATTTGTACAGTTTCACTAACCCCAACAATGTGATTATGCAAATCAATACTATCAATATAGGTTTTAGTATATACCACACAACGCTTTTACCAAGGTTGGCAAACCAACTTCCAACCTTTCCTACTCCATGACCTACTTTCTCCCAAACATTTGTTTTTGATAAATCTTCGATTTCTCGATGTATCTCTGTAATGTTTTGTATGACTTTCTCAAGTGGTTTTGAATTGTCTGGAATGTAAGTACAACATTCTTGGACCTTCAAAGCCTTGCAGACTCCGCCCTCTTTTGCTAGCAGTACATCTAAAGCAAGTCGGTTCTGAAGAACCATTGCCCTAATCGACTGCATCTCTCCTTCTACTAGCATTAATGACCTTGCAGTACTTGCAGATAATCTATCTACCACTGTAGCTAGTCTCCTGATCTTAACATCGTTAAGTATTAAACCTAACATAGGAAACATTGCTCCAAAAATGTCTCCAACTACTTCAGCATCTCTTACTTCTCTTTTCGCTCTTGTCGAAGCCTTTCCTTCTATGATCGCTAAATCCTTTGCATGATATATTTTGGGGAAGACAATTGCCAAGTAACACGAACCATACCAATTGTCAGGCAGTTTTACATAGGCATTTCTTCCACATACAAAATATACATTAGGAATCGCTTGCATCCCTTTCATAAAATCTTTCGTATAGTACTCTAATTTAAAAGCATGTTCGCAATTTACTTCACCTACAAATACACTCTGATAATACGCCTTGCTTCGAGTTAAACATAACTTTCCTTTCTGCGTTCTATCCAAAGCTATTGGACCATTGCTACCCTTCTTCTTGTGTGCTTTTTCTTCTTCGGTCCAATCTGTTTTCCACTGTCCGGACATTCTTAGAATCTTCTGCCTTCTGTATCGGTCACCTACTTGTCCTATGAACTTTTTCTCAACTTCTGACACTTTGCAAGTCAGATTATTTCTGCGTGCATATGAAGTATCTAATGTATCCCAAGGAAGAAAGAACTTTGTTAATCTGTCTTCCTTTTTGTAATAGTCCCACTTATTCATTTGTTTATAATTCGGGACTTCAGGCAGTACCGAATCATAATTTGAAAAGTAGTACTCAAATCCTTCCCTACCATAAAATATACTAAGCAGTAAACTACATGTTATCCCATAAGTCAGTGGGAGATGATGATATCTGATGCCTTCATCTACGGAAGCCGGCAATTGCATACATACATAGCATTCTTTGGCCTCCATGGCATCGATATACTCATACAATAGCTTGGCATATGCATTTGACCTAAAATTTCCCTGTGACTCGTCTACGTGTAACCTACGAGCTTCATTTGCCAGTAACGCCTTTTCACGGATGACATTGCTCTCCTCCTTCTTCCCAACAAGAGCAGGTTTCAAAGTCGTTACAGGCTTTACATCTGTTGTCTCTCTTTCACTTGCATGTCCTACCATGTATGATGTGGTAACTACTGTAATAATAAGAAAAATTACTACTGCTATTAGTGTACCTATTATGCATTTGGCTTTTCGGTTTGGGTTGCCATTCTCCATGTTATCAAAACAGCGTAGCTCTTTCTTTTTCGAAGAAAAGTTTCTCTTTTCAAGTCTTTGTCTTGCTTTGTTTGCTTTTTCAGTCTGTGAAGCGCTCTTAATCAACAAAAGTCTCTTTTCACAATAATGTCTTTTATCTTCAGCAATAGACAACCCTAACCCTTCTCCGTCTTCTAAATGTAATCCCTAATTTTATTCTTCTTTCCACTAGGCGCTAGGTTATCTTCTTCTTTATAGCTTAAACACAAAAGTCTTTATGCATCTACAATTATTCTCGTACCTGCAGCTTTAATAACATGTTCCAATAATTCCAAACGAATGACTTTTTCTTCTTGTTCTGGTATTTGATGACCAAAAGTCGGAAACTGTAATCGATTTAGCACTAGATCTTTGATCCGACTTAGGTATGGGGGTATGGGAAGTGTGAAAGTCAGTAATCCCTCAGTCTCGAGCCCAGGCGTCAACATCCATATCTCCACTGCCACAAATGGATCGAGATCGATCACATTCACTTCTTTCACTCTCCCAGATTTCTGTCCCCAAGACATCTGCTAGATAAGTCCACTCTGGGGTGGCGTACCTTCTGCAGGGCACACGTACCCTTCTCGATCTTCTCGGACTCTCAGATCCTGAATCTGTAGTTTCTTCTTCTTGATCCGACTCTTCAGAGATCGGGACAAGGGTTCTCTCTTGATTTGCTTTTAAGCTTGGCCTTCTCCTTCTCTCTGGCCAACTAGCTTCGTCACTCCTTGTCCTCCTGCTCCTTGTTCTTGGACTTGTCTCTTGATCGCTTACAGCTTGTTCGTTATCTGATTCGAACTCCCAGGTACTCTCTTCTTCTGAGACGACTTCGGTCTCACTGATGTCCTGACCGTCGTCGGCCTGCTCTGACACAGGCTCAGCCTCTTCGATCACCTCTACAGCTTGGCTTTCCCCCTCTGTGGCTTCTCCGCTTTCTGCTGGATTCTCATCCGAGAGAGGAGCTGTTTCTTCCAGAGGTGTTGGCACTCTTCGGGTGTGTGAGGCATGTATCCAGTTGGGCAAGCCTCCACACTTTACTGCAGTGTTCGTAACTAGTATGACTTGGAACGGTCCTCGCCAGCGCACGTCTAGACAGTTCTTCCTGACGTGCTTCTTCACCAGGACCCAGTCCCCCGGACACAGGTCATGGCACAAGTCTTGTGCTGATGGAACCTCTGCAGCCTGGACCTGGAGGGACACAGAATTAATGGCATCAGATAGTCCCTTGCTGTAGTCCAAGATCAAATCGTCTGTGATGTTCAATAGCGCTGCAGTCGGAACCGATGGCAATCTCATAGCTCTTCCCATTAGCACCTCGTGTGGAGACAGACCTGTTTTTCTATCTGGTGTGCTACGTATGCTCATAAGAACCAATGGAAGTGCATCAGGCCAACTCAGGGATGTCGATGAACAAACTTTGGCAAGTCTGGACTTGATTGTACTGTTGATTTGTTCTACAATCCCTGAAGCTTCTGGTCGATAACTGCAATGGAGCTTCTGGTCAATACTCAAAGCTGAACATAGCATCTTCACTACTTCGCTATTGAAATGAGTTCCTCTGTCCGATTCCAAAGAGGATGGCACCCCGAACCTCGGTATCAACTCTCTAAGCAACAATTTTGCTACTGTGAGTGTATCGCACCTACGTGTCGGGTAAGCTTCAACCCATCTAGAAAATATACAGACAATCACTAAGACATATCTGAGTCTATTGCATTGAGGCATTTCGATGAAATCAAGCTGCATTCTATTGAAAGGCCCCCCAGACCTCCCAATGTGACTCAGTGTGACTGGTGTTCTCTTTCCTACGTTTAGTTGCTGACAGATCGCACAACGCTGACATACTGCTTCTGCCGCTACTCTAAACTTCGGATTAAACCACGTTTGTCTGAATACTCTCACCATGGCATCTCTACCTATGTGTGCTGATCCATGCAATTTCCTTGCCATTGGACTAACGAGTTCGTTTGGTAAAACTGCTCTCCCATCTGCAGAGATCCAAAAGTTCATTTCACTTTTTGTACATCCAGCTGTCTCCCAGCCCTTTTTCTCATCATCTGGAGCATTTTCCTGAACACATTTTAATTCGTCCCACGTATCTACAGTATCTAACAACATTGTCAATTCAGTTCTTTCCTGTATTCCTCCCACTTCTACATTGGTGTGAGAATAACCTTGTTCTGCACAGTAACGTGCTACTTCATCGGCATATCGGTTGCCTTGCGACACAAAGTCTACGTTCTTCGTGTGCGCGGCACATTTGACAACTGCTATGGCTGACGGACCTTGCAATGCCTCTAACAATAATCTCACGAATTCTCCATTCCTAATGGGAGAACCCGATGAGGTCATGTAACCTCTCTGAGACCATAACTGCCCATAGTCGTGAACTACCCCGAAACCATACTGGCTATCGGTGTATATGGTGACTCGAATTTTGTTACCTGCTAAACAGGCACGGGTCAAAGCAATAATTTCAGCTACCTGAGCGGAATGTACTCCTTCCAGGCAAGCGGCTTCCACAACTCTGGTAATAGTACAAACTGCATATGCTGCTCTCAGCTGACCAATACCGTCTCTTACGCATGAACCATCAACAAAGAATATTTCATCGGGGTCAGTCAATGGCTCATCTACGATATCTGGTCTCGGTTTGGTGCATAGTTCAGTCACATCAAGGCAGTCATGATCTGTACAAATTTCATCATCAATATCATTTGGAAGTGGCATCAAAGTTGCAGGATTCAAGACGGAGCATCTTTTTAGGGTCACATTCTCGGCAGCCAATATGACTTGCTCGTAGCGTGTGAGCCTGCTATTCGTCAGATGCTGAGTCTTAGTCCTGGTCATTAACAATTCTACAGAATGCGGTACGTACACCACTAACTGATGTCCCATAACCACACTTTCACATCTTTCAATGCTGACACCCGTTGCAGCTACGGATTTGAGACATCCGGGCAACGCTGCGGCTACTGGATCTAATGTAGCCGAAAAGTAAGCAACTGGCCTACGCGCATCTCCGTGTATCTGGGCCAAAACTGCTAAAGCGCATCCTTCTCTTTCGCAGCAGTAAAGCAAGAATGGTTTTGTGTAATCAGGCATTCCTAAAGCCGGGGCACGACATAAGTCCTCCCTCAGCTGCAAAAACGCCATCAAACAATCCTTGTCCCATGGTACCGGATCACTTACTCCTTTGTGCGTCAGTTGTAGTAAAGGTTTTGCCTTCAGTGAAAAGTTGGCTATCCACTGCCGACAATAACCGACCATGCCTAGAAACATCCTGACTTCTCTTTGTGTTTTAGGCGCGTTCATTTTCATGATCGCCTCTATTCTGTCTGGAGACACCTTCCGTTTTCCCTTTTCAATCCTGTGGCCCAAGTATTGCACTTCAGTCAGACAATACTGCAATTTACTTGGAGACACCTTGTGTCCGTTCTCGGCCAAGTGATTTAGTAAGGTAATGGTGTCTACTCTGCAAGCTTCCTCAGTTTCTGACGCCACTAGGAGGTCGTCTATGTACTGGACTAGAACCGAGTTCTTGGGCAGTACTAGACTTTCAAGATTCTTCTTCAGCAGCTGGTTAAAAATCGATGGGCTTTCTGTATACCCCTGAGGGATACGACACCATGTTAAAACGCGATTTTCCAGCTTAAAAGCGAACAAATACTGGCTCTCCTCATCTAAAGGAATCGAAAAGAAAGCCTGGCATAAGTCTATCACGGTGAACCATTCAGCTTGGAACGGTATCTGAAACAATATCACTGATGGATTCGGTACCACTGGACAACATGAAACAACGATATTATTAATCTTTCGAAGGTCCTGCACTATTCTGTATTTTCCACTAGGCTTCTGCAAACCCATAATCGGGGAGTTACATGGACTTCCCACGATCTCTTTCAGTATTTCCTGTTTAATCATGGATTCGATCACAGGCTTTATTCCTGCAATCGTCTCCGGTGTCAACTTATATTGTGGTGTTCTTGGATACTCGGCATTGGGTCTTACCATGATCTTTACTGGCTCTACCCCTTTGATCAATCCTATTTCTTCTCCAGTAAAATCCCACACCTCAGCTGACACTTTCTCCCTCAAATCCTGTGGAAGCTCCTCCACTGTCAAGGTAGGATATAGTTCCACGCATTCCTGCGAGTTTACAACCTTAAAATCGGCATCCTCATCGTTGGTCTGCACTTCTACTCCTTCAGGTGTGCAATGTATTGTGCAATTCAGTTTACACAACAGATCTCTTCCTAACAGACACACAGGGCTAGAATCACAGATTACAAACTGATGTTCATCACTGTAATTCCCTATCTTTACTGACACTGGTTCTGTCAGAGGATCCGTCATCCTCCTGTTTGCGACTCCTACCACCTGGATCGTCTCTCCCGACATTGGCAAACCTGGGACTACCGCTGATCTCAAAGTGGATCGAGTGGCCCCCGTGTCTACCAAAAAGGTCGTAGGACATCCAGCCACCTCAGCTTCTACGTATGGTCCTCTCTGATCTACTTCCAGGGCCGCTCCTAGAGTACAGTCTTCTTCTCTATTCACTCGTTGCCCTGTAAGAGGATCAACGTAGTAGCATTCTTCTCCTCCTACGAACAATGGCATTTGTCTATAGGTTTTTCCTCCATTCGTAATGCGAGGCGGTTGAGGGAACGGCGCTCGAGGAGTCTGATTCCCCCCTTTGATAAACTTTCCCTTCGGGACTGCTGTTCCCTTTACCATGCTGGGTTGAACCTCATCCTCCTCCTGTTCTAACTCCCCCGTCTCGACATTATAGGGACACTCGCGTCTCCAATGTCCCACCTCGTTACACTGATGGCACCTCGTTGTCTTTTTAAGTGTCGCAATATCTATTCTCGGTCTCGGTCTTTCTTCCTCATCTCTGTTTTGATTATTCTGTTTCTTTGCTGGTGTTCCTGTTCCCTGTTGCCGCTGTCCACCCTTTCCAGCTGATTGCATCTGCACCAACATCAGCTTTTCTTTAAGTTTCTTTGCTTTTGAGTCTATTTCGTCGCTACAGTACCTCGCATACCTCAGAATCTCATCTAACGGTTTGTTCTGCCAACAAATCAAATGCTGTTGAATCATTAGGCTTATGTCTGGTCTCAATCCTAGAACAAACTTCGACACAAATTGTCCTATATCTTTAGGATCCATGACATCCAACCCGCTATACTGTTTGAATGCTTTCAGCAATCTCTCATAAAACTCGTGAACTGTCTCTTTAGGTTCCTGAGTTGTTCGATCTATCTTAACCCAGTCTATGTCCTGCACTGGCACTTTCTCCTTTAACCATGCTATTACTCTCTCGTACTTTTCCATGACTCTATCTGATGGACCATTCGTCCTGGCATCTCTCGGAGGCTCACAAGCGGGCCATTCGACACTAAGCTTGCATGCCGTCCACAAATCTCCGGGTACTACGATATCAAACAGGGTGTTCAAATCGATCCACAGTACCTTAGAGATCTTCACGAACCTCTCTACCTGCTTGTACCACTCAACGGGGTTCTCTCTGAGTTTTGGAAAGGAATTGGTAAATGCCGCTAAATCCCCCCTACTCCAGGGAACATGCACGTAGCTTCCGTTCGCGATTTCTCGCAAAGGGAAAGCTTCCATTCGCATTAGCTCTCCATCTTGGGACTTCGCAAGTGTACTCCTTCTGACGGACCCCCTCTTGGACCATCTTTCCTCCCATCTATCCAGATCCCTCCATATTCTGATACACATGATTAGTTCCCTTATGTGTACTCTTAGCCCAATCGTCCTACGCTCATCTAGATCCTGATCCGTGCAATTTAGCCTATGGTTGGCCTGTAAAGCTTTAGTCCGTGACATGTCTATCATATACCTGTCTGCCAATTCAGATAATTTTTCATGAGCTGCCCTTGCTTTCCGAGTAACATCCTTAGATAAAAACAGTATTTCATCCGGTTCGTACAGCTCTAACCTTTCTATTGCCACTGTGCCGTCAATTATCTCATCCAAGTCTGATTTTAAACTCGTTACATCAAGCCGTCTTGCTTTTATTTCAGCTCTCAGTACGTCAGTCCTAGGTTGTTCACTCACACCCCTCTCACCTCCACTATGCGCCCTTCGTCTAAGCACAGGTTAGTTATGAGGAGTTCTTCTTCCATCTCTTTGTTCCCACCTCTCTAGATCCCAAGCTTTTCCATCTTCCCTTGGGGTATGGTGGAACGTTAATCCATTCCCCATCACTACATTCCGTCTTTTCGGCTCGGTTTCTCTAGATACAATATAGGATCCTCCGTGCTGTTCTGTATCACTGCAAATCCCTTGCTGTCTGGTGTCGCTCAATAAAATGAAGGGTCCTCCACGGTCCTCCATGTTCCAGCGATCTCATTCGTGATCACCGGATGCATGGCGAGACGTTTCGCGACTCCCTATATTCCCCTGACTTCGTCCGTGATCACCGGATGCATGGCGAGACGTTTCGCGACTCTCCATGTTCCCGTGATTCCAATGTCGCACATTTTTGTCCGGGGCATGGTGAGTGCACTTGAAACTATTTCGGTACTCCTGCGTCTTTCGTTCCCCCTCACTAAGGATGACGCGAGGCACCCCCCCCACACCCTGCATTCCTGTCGTCGCACATTTGCCTATTGCCACTGGCAGTATGGCAAGTATCTCCTCGGCTTCCTTGACTCTCTCCCTCCCACTCAGGGCTGCTTTCGCCAGCTCCGCAGTGAGAGAGGATCCTGTTATCCTGGTCACTCCATTCTGCTCCTGTTTCTAATCTTTTATTCTGAGTCTCTTCGGCAGCATCCCATTCTCTCAAATATTCCCTTAATTCCTTATAGGATTTCGGCTTCGATCCCCTCAAATCCATCTGTCCTCTTTGGCCCCCCTGTTCTATCCAGGGACCCGTTGCGGAATCTAGTGGGGTACTCCGACTCATTGGTCCTAGCAACTGCCTCTGGGAATTGATCGTATTATTCCTTCCCTCTATTTCTGCCCTTTCTCTGTCCCATCGTGCCTGTTCCTCCTGCTGGACCCCCTCTGGGTTGTAGATTGACACTATAGGGCCTATGGTAACAGGAACTTGTAAAGCGTCGGGCATTTGATACGACCTTGCATGCTGTGTTTCTGGCACCTCTGGACCACGAATCTTCCCACTACTCTCTGTTCGGGACTAGATTGAGGTACTTCCTCACCTTTCTTGGCATCCCACTCTGTTACTGGGAGCGATTTATATTCCCCCCATCTAGCTCCGTCCCCTTGCTGTAATGCGGGACTTTCGGCTTCTCTGTTGTACGGAGGTGGTCTATCTGTTAATAGTCTTTCTATCAGATCCTCATCTGGCTCGCTATCCTCATCTTCTTCTAGAGGTTTCTTTTCTCCCGTAGCTTCTAGCATTGTGAACAGTTTGTCTGCTTCTATCTTTTGCACCCTCCACTTTTTAGCTTCATCGTCCCATTTAGCATCCTGCACTGCTTTTACCGATCGCCTCACTCTTTCCTGGCGTCTCTTTAAGCTCTTTTCGTGTGCTGCTCTAAACCATGCACTAAGGGCTTCGAACTGTGTTGGCCTCGGTAGAGGTCTTGTCGCAAGCATTACCGCTTTCAGTTGGTTCAATACTTCCAACTTAAACGTCCCGTATCTCGGAAACGTCAGTTCCTTATTCCCTTCCGTTAGCTTATTCCACTCGGAGATCCATAATATCAAGTGTAAGCCTACATTCACTGCCGTATGACAAGCTGGTGTGCCTTCTGGTGGAGCTTCTTCTCCGGCATACAAGTTTCTTCTATCTCTCTTAAAGATCGCCCTTAAACGTTTAAAACACTTCATTTTCGATAATCTACGATTTTCCTTTTCTCTTCCTTATTTACGTCCCGATGACAAACAACCAATCCCTACGCGGCTCTCGCTAATCAGCCTATCCCAGCGCGACTCTACGCTGACCGACCAATCTCAGCGCGGCTCTACGCTGACGTCACTCGTCCCCCCTGCAGCAGTTCCCCTCCTTTCTCAACTCGTCTCACGATCTTGCATGCGTTTTCATTCATACGCTGAAAAATGACTACTTCCGTCCAAGCGATCACTTTTCTCTGACTGTACGGCCACAGTCTAACTGTAATTGTCACCTCAACTGACGAGACGTCTTTCCTCTCACGGTCAGACGTTCGCCTTAACTGATAGGTTACTTACACACAGTAAACGTACGACCAGCGTCCGTTACTCATACACTCACTCTTACGCTCCCCCTATCATCGGTCTTACGGGCGATCAATGGTACCTCATGACCCCCTTTACAATGGTGAACAATTACTCTGGGTGTTCGATACACCCGAACCACTTAAGCTCTCCTTGAACTTAAGATTTTATCCGGTTGCGCGCGCTCACAACCTTCCCTCAATCACACTACAGGCATTCAACTCCGCTTGACATTACAACACAGGTACAACATAAAATACCGCAATCTTACAACGCATGACCCTTATACTCACTCTCGACCGACTCTGCTGCTTTTCTCTCGACGCACCGTCAGCACCTTCTTCGGCAGGGATTCTTCTTCTGGTCGTCGATGACTAGGGACCTTGGGGTAATCTAGACCTGACCTAGGTTGTCTTCCTCAAGAAGAAAACCATTCTCTGCTACCAACTGCGGGGAATGAGATTTTGATACCCTTTTTGATCACTTAGATACTAATCTCATTCATCAATTTGGATCGGTTATTTTCTGTCATTGAGTAAAAGACAAACCCCGCATAGGTTAAATTAACCCCATAAACTGACGCAACTCTGAAGGACCACTTACGACTGATGAAGTTTTAAAAGTTTAATATAAAATCAGAATTAAGTGCATATACAATCCTCTCAGGATAAGATTCAACAAGTATACAGGAACTAGAAGGAACATAAATTCCCTAAAGAACCTCAGTCTACAAAAGAATACGATTAAAGTCAATTCAAGAATCAACAGATTAAAAAAGCATCGACACAATGTGGTTCCGTTGCGTCATCTACAAAAAGAATACACAAGTTAATTCTGTCCCTACTCTGTACTAGGTGACATCCCTACTTCGCAAGTTCCTTACCTAAAAAGGTGTCAGCAGTTTGACTTCCAAAGAAGTTCAAACTCTCTTAGCCCCTAATGGTAACTTATGTTGAAAAGCAGTACCCTCTCTGCCTACCCATCCGCTCTCTAAGGGTCCTCGGCCTACTGCTCTCTCGCGCTCTGTTCTTTCTCTCTGACTTCTCAGGACATCTGCTCAAGTCATCTGCGCTATCTTCTCCCCGGGGTACTGTCCCTAAAATACACAATCACAGTATGGGTGGAACGCCCCTTCGACGCCCACCACGTACTTTCCCCATGATGTCATTCTTTGCTCTTTCCATAGCTTCATCTCTTCGCGTCGTCCGTTAAGTTGACCCTTCTCCTTAGACGCCATCTTCGTCTTCTTGCTGGTGACTTCATTTGACATTTCATTTGACACTTTCGGAGCAAAAGTCTATCACCTCAGCAGAACTCTACTCTTTACGACTATATTCTTAACCTTCTTTGGTCCTGTGAACGGTCATTTCTAAACAAGACTCAAATTCCAAGCGTCTCTTATCACGTTTAGGCCATAAACTTCGTCCAGCATTGTCACCTTAAATCTAGCAAGACCTTTGACTCTTGTCTCGCACATTCAGATCAAGGCTATTCACGACTCCTGTGAGCCCACTAAATTACATACAGCGGACTACACTCCTGCGAACTCTTGGTCAGTTAGGTTAAAATCACATATGACCAAACTCTTTTCTAACATTCCTACAAAAGCTTTCTACACAGTATAACCTTTAACACACATTTATATATAATCGAATTTAGTAAAGCAATGATTATAAGTGAATACATCCTACATATAACGCAACATTTATTTTCTCGTGCTTACATCGTGCTATACATTCTCTGCACATTTCTTCGCTTTACGTTTCGCCTTCTTTCTCCGTTTCATGATTACACACGTCTATTCAGTTTTGCACGTTCTACTATTCTTAAGCGTTACTATACATTTCTATATTAGCCCACTATGTATACGGGCTTCTCAACTCTAATACAATTTATAAAATAGATACAGATACATTTCCTATTACATTGGTTACATCAGCTAATTTTACGCTACAAGTGTTAACTTCACGTTATAGATTCCACGTTTATGCGATATGCTTGTAAATATGGTTCATACATATTTTTTATTCAAATTGCGCTCTCTCAATAGCACCTAATCTGTTGGGGACATGTACCTGCACGTCTTTTAATCTAGCAGCTTTCAATCTATAACATCGACATTTCACACAACCATGAACAAATAAACAGAAAGAAAACAATTAAAGACGACCTAAATAGCTTGAAGGAAGAACACCTTGATTTGCGCAAAGATTACAAGATCCAGTATAGCTTAGACCACCGTGCGGACACCCTTAAAACTCACGCTCTCGTGAGTTTTAGATGGGATTTTACCTTTTCAAGTGTGTTTTAAAACATCTTTCTTTTCAGTCAAACAAAACACAGTAGATAGGGTGACCAACCGTCCGTAAATTTCACGGACAGTCCGTAATTTCGGCCGTCTGTCCGTTGTCCGTGAAGGATCCTTTAACGGACGCCATTTGTCCATAATTTTAACCGGGCACAGCTTCCACCCACCTCCCGTCTTAACTCCGAGGCTGTTCCAAAGCTCAGATACCCAGCAGCATTGGAGAGGCACAGCGGGATGGCCTCACACCTCCAGCCCTTGATGAGCTGTTAAGAGGTGCTTGAAGGTGACAGAGGGAGGGGCTGCCGGTTCAGGAGCAGGGGGCATCCATTCACATGCAAACAGCCCTAAATGTGTCTCTGCAATTTAGAGGGGCCGCCGCCTCACACATTCCCTTTCTGCCAGGGCCCCAAACATCCTAGAACCGGCCCTGATTGCAGCACTGATTCTCTTCACAGAGCGGTTCTTCAAACATGCAGCCTATAATGTAATAAAGTAAAGAAATGGCACAATCGCACCCACACTGATTAACAAAGTATGGAGGACAATCAGTTAAATCAGTTCTCTTGGAGTATCTCCTTTAAGTGATGTACATCACAGTGGGGGACTGGTGGGATGGCAAAACTAACATTTTGGAAAGAGAGCCTGTCTTCTCGTTCTCTTGTCCAGGAGGGGGTGAGGAGCCCTACCCCACCCTGGAAGAGACAGGATGATACTAGAATAAAGCATACCCACCCCTGCGCCCACCCTGGTGGATCCTGTTCCCCCTCCTTTAATCGCTCCTGCCCCCTCCTGTGATCGCTCCTACCCCCCCCCTGTGATCGCTCCTACCCCCCCAAGTGATGGCTCCTGTGCCCCCCATGTGATGGCTCCTGTCCCCTCTCCCCCCCCGCCTGTGATGGTTCCTGTCCCCTCCTGTGGTGGATCCTGTCTCTGCCCTGGGTGGCTTCGGTCTCACTCCTGGAAAGGCTCATGCAGCGAGGGTGAAGTTCTTGATGGGCCTCTTCTCAGAAAGGCTCAGCTTAAAATTAATATGAAAAGGTGGGCGAGTGAGTAAGTGAAGGGATGGGTGGATAGCAGGATAAATTAGTGAAAGGGTGAGTGGATGAATGAACGATTGAATTGAAAGATAATGAAGGAGGATGGCTGGATTGATGAGTGAGTGGAAGGATGGAAGAGAGAAAAGGTAAATAGCTGGATGTATGGGTGGAAGGGTAGCTGGATGGGTAAAAGGGTGGATGGATCAGTAAAATGATGGCTGGATGAGTGAAAGCGTGGATGGTGAGTGAGTTGATGGATGAGTGAAATGATAGATGATTGATGAACTGATAAATGCAAGGGTGAATGGATGGACAGATGAGCGAAAGGGTGGATGCAAGGACGGATGAGTGAGTGAAAGGGAGGGTAGATGGACAAAAGGATGAATAGATGAGTGAAGGAGTGAAAGGATAAATGGATGAGAGAAAGGATGGATGTGTGATAGGGTCGATGGATTCATGAGTGGATGAGTAGATGGGTGGGTGGATGGATGGAAGGAAGGATTGCTAAGTGAAAGGGTCGATGGAGAGAGAAAGGGAGGATGGATGGATGACTGAAAGGATGGATGGTTGGAAGGATGAGTGACTGGGTGGATGGATAGTAAGTGAAAGGATGGCTGGATGGGTGAAAGGGTAAATGGCTGGATGGATGAGTGAATGGATGGATGGGTAGAAGAGAGGATGGATGAGTGTACAGATGGATAGGGTGACAGGGTGGATGGATGGATGATGGATGAGTGAAAGGATGAATGAAGGGATGGATGAGTGAAATGATAGATGGACGGATACATGATGAATAGGTTTGCAAATGGTTGAATATGTTTGGATATGGCTGGGCTTACTTATATACTATAGCGCGACCTCTGATGTGCCTGTAAAACTTATCCAATTGTCCTGAAGTTTTGTCCTGAATTTTGACCTACTGTCCTGAATTTGTGTCCTGAATTTTGACCCTTTGTCCTGAATTTTTACAGTTGCCGTCCTGAATTTGCACCCATAACAGTTGGTCACCCTAACAGTAGACAAAGGGCCCCATATAAAATAGGCACCTTCATGGCTTTAAGTGGGATGAAAAAACTGGGGGGGTTTCTCAAAGGGGCGTGGCCAGTGTAATTAGGGGTGTGGCTTTAAAACACTTACGCTAAAAATCAGTGCTTAGCACAGTGTGCCGCCCGACTTGTATTTTGCTGTTTCTGTCATTGCATCCAGATATGTGATACAACAAGTAAGGACTATGGTCTTTGTCAATGGTTGTTAGTTGCATAAGATAAATACGCTGCTACTATGGCTTGTTACATATAATATTGAAAAAGCTTCCAATCAAAGCCCTGGTGACACCACGACAATGTTGCTGCTCTTGCGTTTCAGAAAGAGAAGGGAAATCCAGAAAGAAAATTACTCTCTAAAGTATTTCCCTTCCCCCACAACTCTCACCTGGCATGATGTCATGCAGTAACTTCTCCACTAGTGAGAAGTGAGCAGTGTGGGGAGCACACATCAATGTGCCTGCTGTCTCGAAACGGTTCTCTATCGGGCTGTTTTGCACCCTGGCACTTTTTTCCGGACTGCAGTGACAGCAAACTACTGTTATGTTATGTTATGTTAATAACATTTATTAGGCGCAACAGCTGCCCCAGCGAAGGGGCGTCCTGGCGCCTGATCACATGCACAACACAACAGACCAGAGCTGAGAAGTGGGGACATTAGATAGCAGAGATGAACAGGTGGGTTTTGATGGCCCGTCTAAAGAGAGTCAAGCTGTTGAGGGCGCGAATGTGTACAGGAAGGGAATTCCATAGATCCGCCGCCAGAACACGGAAGGAACGTCCTCCCATCCTGCTAAGCCTGAACCTAGGCTTGTTCGCCAGATGCTGAGCTTCGGATCTGAGGGACCGCGTGGGGACATACGAAGAAATAAGGCCCATCAAGGCCGGGGGAGAAGAGAGCTTCAGAATCTTGAATGACAGACAGAGAGCCTTAAATTTGATTCTCTGTCTGACCGGAAGCCAGTGCAGAGAGGCCAGGACAGGAGAGACAGAACATCGTCTCGGAAGACCTACAATGGCCCGTGCAGCAGCGTTCTGCACCCTCTGAAGCCTAGTCGCCTCAGCCTGGTTGACTCCAAGGAGCAAGGCACTCCCGTAGTCTATCCGGGAGAGGATAGAGGCCTGAACCACCAGTTGTCGCGTGGGACTGGTCTGAGTCCTCGCAGAATACCATAGCAGGTAGCTGCTGTCTTCTTTGTGTGGCTGGTAAAAGAAAGATTGGAATCCAGCCATACCCCCAGATTTTTGACTTCGGCCACTGGAATGGGCATCGCCCCCAATTCGAGAGGCCACCACTGGTCTCCCCAGAGTTCCGCCTGCTTCCATACAATCAGGACCTCGGTTTTCTTGGCATTAAGCTGTAGGCAGTTGTTACGCATCCAGCTAGCCACAGCTATAAGTCCTGCCCGGAATCTGGGCGCAGTCACCTCAGGGTCCCCACTGAGTGTCACCGCCAGCTGCGTGTCGTCGGCATACAATGTCATAGTAAGGCCATATTGCCTGACGACTGCAGCCAGCGGTTTCACATACAAGTTAAATAATGTGGGGCTAAGGGCAGAGCCCTGAGGGACTCCCAGTTCCAGAGAATGGTACGAGGACTGGCCAGGTGGAATAGCTACTTTAAAAAACCGGTCCGAGAGGAATGAGCGGAACCACTGAAGCGCCTTCCCTACGATCCCCACTTCCTCCAGACGCCGCAGCAAAATGTCATGAGACACTGTGTCAAACGCGGCGCTCAGGTCACTGCAGTCCGGAAAAAAACACAGACCGCCTGTGCCAGGGCTCAAAACAGAGCCCGATAGAGACCCGTTTCGAGGCCCCCTTTAAAAAACTGCTGGTGCTCAGACCCCTTGAGACCCGGCCCACTTAAAGCCCTGGGCAACTTCAAGCAGTGTTGGACTTTTTGTCAATAGAGCTTTGCATGCTGGGTTTGGATCACCTACTTACTCAGTTAACAAGCATTTGCAATGCAATAGGTCTGAGCTACTGGTGCTTTAAATGTCAATAGCTTAAATTCTCGCACATACGAGATCTATTGAATTGCAAATATTGTTTGTTTCCAAGCGCCCCATGCCGCACTTGCACTTAATGGAGGCCACGCCCATTTCTTTAGACGAGCCACGTCTAAAGAAAGGGGTGTGGCCTCTAATAAGTGCAAGCACGGCATGGAGAGCTTGGAAAGAACACACCCAAAAATATTTGTTAAGCAATAGATGTTGCATTTGTGAGAGTGTAAGCTATTGTCATTTGCAATGCCAATAGCTCATACTCTTTTAAATGCAAGACCTATGACATTCCAAACAAGCAGCCGCCATTGTCCCGGCTGCTTGGAAAGTGAAAGCGAGCACAGCGCACTAAATGTTGCTGCAAAGCACGTCATGCCTGCAGTAAGACAAAACTCACTAAACAAATAGTGCTTACTGACTAAATAACACAGACGGTGTCACAACAGAAATAAAAGGGCCAGTCCTCTAGGGGGGTTACAAATGACGAAAAGGCAGTACTAAGGAGGGACTAACAAGCCGATTACCGAATCAGAAGCCAGCATTTACAAAGGACAAAGGCACAAGCCAATGAAAAATATGGGTGGAGAGTGGGCGGAGCTTCAAGTGCATACTCAAATTGAGCATGGCTCAAAGAGCAGTACATGCTCTGTCTAGGCTCGACATAAAAAACATCGTGCAGCGATTTTAACAAACTTAGTAAAAAATCTGGCAGTTATTGATGTCTGCACACATAACATGGAGTGTGTATTTGTTGCAAGTCTGCAGACAAAAGCTCATAAAATATTTAAAAAATGTTTTAAATGGAACACGAGGAGGGTGGGGGTTAAGGACTGGTAAGTAATAGTGAAGGGGATAGAGAAAGTACTGGTGCAAACACGGAGAAAAACACGAGAAAGCTGCATGAATGAGCAAGGGAGAGAAATGTAAGAAAGAAAACAAGTACTGGCAAAGCCAACCGAGAGCTATTAGCGTTGTCTATGTCAATGTTTAAAAAGCCATGTTGAATAGCAGCGGCATTGTAACTGGTCTGATCATCCCTTCTCAACCAGGACCTCATGAATGAGAGACAGCAGCAGCATCAGCCACGTGTTGCCCATCAGTGCGGTAAAAGAAGCACCTGGCCTGCGACCAAATTTAACAGGGATTATCAATTTGTAAAAATCTCACAGTGCTGGCCAGCCTGTCCTGTGCTTCATCAGGGTACATTTGGAGACCGCTAATAAACGAGGGCACAGAAGAAAGACAGAAGCTATACAACAAATGGGCTAGGTTTTGGTTTGAGGTCCCAAAAGGCTCCTAAAGCTGTGAGAGAGCCAGTCTCGAACCTTTAACCCCTTCACTGCGGCGGCTATTCCGCCACAGTGCTAAGGGGGGAGGGCGGCAGAGCGGCGGGCGCATGTCGGTGACGGAACCACTCCGTCACCAGCGTCGGTTGCGCTGTGCTTATGACGAAGCGGTTCCGTCATGGCCCTGCCCGCTCAATAGAACGCCCAGCGCAGGCGCGGAATCCGCGCCGTGCAGGCGCGTCGGGCGGGCCATGACAGAACCGCTCCGTCATCAGCACAGCGCCACTGCGGCTGATGACGGAGCGGTTCCGTCATCAGCAGGGGAGGGGTTAATAGTGTGTGTTCCTCTTCCCTGGAAAAAGGATCCCAGTAAAAGTTTGTGGTACTGTAGTTTTGTGCTGCTCAGTCTTGGGAAACCTGGCATTACCCAAGACAATAGGTCTGGCCTTAATACTCATGCAACTAGCATTTATGAGTGACTGTGTTTGCGTGCACAAGCACATTAAAAGGACCTCTTAGCTTTACCAGTGCTTACATTTGGTACATTATTAGTACTTGTTTTACTTATGCTTTGTATTCCGGTGATTAAAGTTTTGCTTTTTCTCTTTTCCAGCACTGGACATCGAACGTATTCCAAATAACGCTACAGAAAATTGCTCAATAAAATAAATAGGAACATTTTATAAATATATTCAGCATGAACAAAGGGGCCTGCCCCTTGCCTTGGATCAGATTTTAAAAGGCGCCCTAAGGAAAGATCCTTTATATCATGCAAATGGTCTCCATCATGCCTCAGGAGAGGCTGTTTCTTCGGGGTAAAGGATGTTAGTTGAACGCTCTCATCTGTCACCTGACAGTTTGGAAACAAAAAGCATTGGCAACGCCAATCAGTCTTGCTTGCTAATATTGACTAAACAATGAAAATTGGCTTTGCAATGCACAAATAGCCAAACACAAGAGAGCAGCACCATCCCCTCCGTTTATGAGAATACAAGGCAGTAATTCTGCAGCCACACACAAACACTATCCAGCGGAGCAGAGGCATCTACTGTGAATATTAATTACACTGCGCCAACAATACAACATAGTTCTTACAAGGTGCCAGAGCAGCCGCCCAATACTTTATTACTCATGGCACCCAAGCAGCCAGGGTGTTCCCAATCTCTATCAAACAGTGCCAGAGCAGCTGCATTCCTTACGCCCCCGCTTTAAAGAGAAAGAACTTAAAACACCACCTAAGAATTGACATTTGCGCAGCCAAACTTCACAAGAATGAAATATGAGCAGTGAGAATATTGCACATATATAATAAACCATACGCCTGGGACACAGCAGTGAAAGACATTACAAGAAACAAATGTGCCCCTAATACAGCAAACAAACAGTTTTTTCTTTTAAAAGGGAATGCCACTCTAATCTCCAAACAGCCCTAACAGCATACAGGGCACAAACATAAACAAGCAGTGAAGCGGGAGTGGGTTGGGGCGTGAAAACAGCATCTGACATTTCATCTTAGTATTAGAATGAAGCCTGATGGTGACAGCAGCAGCTACCATAGCCTGATTGAAGAAGTCTCAAAAAGTAAATAAAATAGCAAAGAGTTTTTACTCACCCACACAGTATTCAGGAGCGAAGCGGGAGTGGGTTTGGGACATTTGATCCCACTCTTTTAATGCGCAGCAAATGTAACTCAATAAGAAAAAGATTTACAGGCATGTTTACGCAGCTTGAAACAGTGAAAACACAAGTGCTCATGTTAAGTGCTCTTTAACAAAGAAAAAAGTAGTTTCGAAAAAAGATCTTAAAATCCAGACTGTGGTTGAATAGGAGTAATTGGTCCATGCTCTCAGGGTCAGGAAGAGTCATGATGTATGCCTGACATGGACACATGAGGGGCAAGAATAGGAGAGCAAAGATGGAGCCAGAAAACGGGAAACCTATGGGCAAGCTGAAACCCACAAAGTATATACAACATGTCTCTGAGACAGCACATGCACTGTCTAGCGGAGACCTAAAAATAGGATGAGAATTGAAAGAGGGGTAGATAAAAAAGGAAAACGAGAAAGGGGAGAAGATAGGAAGGGGAGTTAGGAAAGAAGCATTAAAAAGGAGGAAATAGTGAAATTAACACAGAAAGGAATGGTGAAATGGTCAATTGGTTGGACAGATGAATTCAAAGCTAGACGGTAGAGTGAAAGGACGAATGAATGGGAGTGTTAAAGATCATTGGTGGAAGGATGGATAGAAGGAAGGGTGAAGGAGTGGTGAAAGGTTGAAAGGATCAATTCAGAATGCATGAATAGGATATAGTAATAGGATGAATAAAAAAATACACAAAACGAGAAAAGGATGAATGGCAGTAAGAATGAAACAATGGATGGGGCGGTGAATGGATGGATTGATGTGTGAACGGAATGGTCAATGGATGGATGGAATTGTCAAAGAATTGATGGCTGGATGATGGCTGGATAATAAAAATATTGCAGATAGATTGATGGATGGATGGGTAGATGGTGGATGGATGGACAGTTGGATGTATGGTAACTGGAGGGATGGGATGGTGAAAGCATGCTTGGTGATATGAAAGGATATTGGATGGAAGGATGGAAAGGGGATAGAAATGTGAATGGAAGAAAGGATGGGTAGATGAATGATGGAATGATCAATGGACAGATGAATTATGAAGAACAGATGAAATGATGGATGAAAGAGTGAATAGATGGAAGTTATGGATAGCTGAAAGGATTGAAAGTGGAATGAATTGAAGAATGGTTGAAAAAGATTGGGAAGATAAATAGACAGAAGGGTGGATATAAGTATCAAGGAAACTATTCCAGGATGGGTTGGCTTTACTTGCTTTATTCGTTTTGTGTCATTAAAGATTTGGTTAAAAGTGAGATATATTAATTTTCTGGATAACCCCTTTCATGGCATCACTTGCCATCTATTATAATGCAGTAACAAAAAAACAACAGTTTTGGTGTGCAAACAACTAGATGCAGACTTCAGATTCTGATAGATTTTACTGTAGATTACTTAAAATCATGACAATCTACGCACAGTTAGAAATGTGACAGTTTAATAATATGCAAAACCTAAAAGAAGTATCGTCAGAGCCAATAGGTCTGGCTTGAATGTGTTTCTAGAGGGAGACTGCATTTGAGCATGGTTGTTTCGCCGTGTGTGGGTAAATTACAGCCAGACCTATTGACTTTGACAAATGTTTGCTAATATTTATAAGATTTAGAGAAGAAAATAGAAGGTGTTTGTTTACAGCATTAGGATACCTTTCACTTGCTCCTTCTTTTGCCATCCAAAATCACTAAGTGCTACATTGTATTTACTGGGCAGTATCACCTAAATTCAGCGTCCAACAAATGCCTTCTGCTACCTGCCACACATGGACTGTTGCTCACTTTCCTTTACACAGAGCAGCCAGCAACAAATTGTACTTGCTTCTTGGTGGCAAAAATCCGTTTTTTTTTTATTAGTTGGGGAGGATGGTCTTTGACCATGTGCATGCGTTGACTGGGCGAGGTTTTCCTTGACCTGGAGGCATGGATCAGGGCAGTGACGACGCGCTGGTAGGTGCGGTGTGTATACTACAGCAGAGACTAGACTTTTATTTTAGGGGTTATTCACATAGCCCAGGGAGGAGTCAGAAGACCTCCATTAATCTTAATGGCTGAGAACAGGGCAGATGTTCTGAGACAATGTAGGAATGGGTGTGTTAGTGCCCTCTGCCTCTTCCACCGAGACCCTGCAACTCCTGTTGATTTTGTTATGATAGGCGGGCTGAGTTCTGGGGGAGTAGTCCAGCAGTATCCGTCCAGGTTCTTCTACAGTTTTAGTTAATAGGTTGGGCCACGCAGTCCAGTCACCAGGCCCGGGGAGAATAGGTACGTAGGTGAGTGAGTTTTGTGTGAAGTTTAGTCTGGGCTTGCTGCGTTTCACCCTGCCTTCCCTCACGTGAAGACCTCTCATTCTCAGTCCCACAGTAGCTGTACACATGGCATCTAGCATGTGTCATTGTAGAACCCGTCATGCTGGCTAGGCCTCGGGGTCCTTCCTCTACTGGCGTTGCCAATGTTTGCTGTGTTTAGAAACAGGGAGATTAAGTGAATTATCCATAATCACAAAATGTGGAACAGAGGCTGAGGCCGAGGCTAGGGAGGTGATGTAGCGTGCTTTTAGGAGATGGTGTGGTGTAAAGACCAGAGCTGCTGACCATGGAGCTGGTAAACCAGGTTTGAGTTTCGAAGTCGGATTTACATTCTTGATTTTGGACAAATCACTTAATCTCGCCGTGACCACAAAAATGAATGTGTCCCTGTTTAAAGTAACTGGTACTAATGTAGAGCACTCCAATACCTTCGGTGGTGTTGGCTCTATATCAAACTGCACAAAAAAGTAACTTGTGCTTATGTAAAGTGATACACTACCTTCGGCTGTGGTTAGCGCTTCATAAAACTGCACCAAACCAATGTGAAAAGCAGGGTCAGGGGAGAAGGGATTTGTGCAATGAAGCTCAGTGGGGCAAGCAGCAACGGGAGGGATGTGGACAGGCAACCAACAGCAAACGTGGGCTAAATTGGGCACATTTGGATCCCCTTTTTTCAACAATTTGCAGTAAATTTGTGGTGTAAAATCCACTATTTGAATCAATTTTTAGCAAAGTTGTCTTGTGGGGGTGGGGGGGACCCCGCACCCTCCTTTTGCACTTCAGGTTTGCTTGCTTTGTTCACTCATTATCACCTTCGCTGCAGCGGCTATTCCGCCGCAGCGCTAACGGTCGCGGGGGGCGCGCGGCTCACCTGCGCGGGTGACAGAACCGTTCCATCACGGCTCGCTAGTGAGCTGTGCTTGTGACGGAACGGTTCCGTCACGGCCCCGCCCACTTAATGAAACACGCCACGCAGGCGCGGCGAGCGGGCTGTGACGGAACCGTTCCGTCATGAGCACAGCTCACCCGCGAGCCATGACGGAACCGTTCCGTCAATAGCGTCGAACGGGTTAAACACGGATATACAATTTTCACCCAACCACTTTGAAATTCACCAGCGGCCACTGAATCAAAGGCTACTGTATCTCTCTTTCCCTCTTATCGTGCTAAGAAGCAATCATCAGAGTGTGTGAGCACTGTACAAAAACAATATAAAATAAAATCCCACTACAAAGAATGCACGTTCATTAACCCTTACCCCCATATTTCAGTGATTGAAAGTACCACAAACAAGTTACACAACCAAAAAGCGTCTGGCTGACACATCTGTATCTTGGGGAACTCAGGTCCACAAGCAGTGGATCCAAGTCAGGTGTTCTGCATTCTTTTACTTCCAATAAATGTAAGTGCAAATCACTTACATAGTGGCTACCCAGAAATTCCAGGTTTAATCCAACCCTTTTGGATCTATGCTGGACACCCATCATTCATATGGAGAAACAGACCAAGTAACTTTGCATTCAGCAACGAACAAAGGGCCACATTTATCAACATTTGTAATTGCGATTACCTAATTGCGATTTTCAGCTAATCACAATTAGGTAATCGCTATTACAAATATATGGAAACTCCAAGAGTTGCATATAGTGATTGCAGGGGGTCGCAAATTGACCAACATCATTAATATTAATGAGGTTAGTCACAATTTGCGACCCCCTAGGAATCGCTGAAATCATGGGGATGGTGGCCTGTGGGGTCAGTAGACCACCATTTCTGTAACTGCTCTTAAATAAGGAAGAGAAACCCTAAACATGTCCCTTTCTAACAGCAAATCGCTAACCCATTTTGCGATTCAGTAATAAGTTACTGAATATCAAAATAGGGTTTGGTACATTGGGGAAGCCTTTTTTCCTGTCGCAAATGGCCTGATTCTGCAAATCATGCCGTTTGCAACCTTAAACAAACATTGGCATAGCCAATAGGTCTCGCTTTTGGGATCTTATAAGGGTTTAGCCATGCAACGGTTGATGTTGTTGCACCCAGGATATTATGCTGCTTAACTAAATACTTATAATGTCCCAAAAGCGAGACCTTTTGGCTATGCCAATGCTTGTTTATTATGATGCTTTGACTCGCCTACAGTCTCTTGTTCTGTTATTGCCAATAGACTTTGGTGGTTTCGCTGCCGCCCATTGTTTGAAGCTATTCTGACCTTAGGACACAGACTGGATAATTAATGATTCCAATCTTGCCTCTCAGAGAAGCCCCAACTAATGTCATCACTGAAGCAGCTGGAAGTAAAAAAGTTACTATGAAATTCGTCCACCTTTTGCCAAGTAAGGTCCTTGGTAGCAGGGGCATAAATTAAAGCAACTGGTATAATAGAAATTTGCCCTTTTGTTTTTTGAGAAGCACGTTGTCTAAAGGGCGCACCAGCAAAATTGAGGATTTTTGTGATGCTCCTGGCAATTGTGTAAATTAAAGTACCATTGGAGCTCATGTGTGAAACAACCAAAATCTGTGCAGAAGCCAAGAGGATGAAGTGAGCAAACACAAGAAGCATCCAGAAGGCGATCTATGAACAAAAGATGGTGTGCTTGCCTTTGACTAGGCATGTGTGGAAGGCACATGTTTGGGGCCACAAGGAATGAGAGCATCCTAAATGGCGGCTTTGCTTCACCATTTGCACCCAGACACCAATGTATACAGCAGAGCTACGCAGAGTAGATCCTGCCTTCTGCTTTATTGCCAAAGAAGCCACCAATACAAAAAAATTGCAAGAGGAGTTTGTGTATTTCGAGGTTAATGTATTAAGGTCAAAGCATCAATGTCAGCAGAAGATGTAATAATGCGGAACTGCAATAAGGGCTAAAGGCTAGCTGGTGTTTCAGTCACTAATGACTATGCAGAACGAAGGTCACAGTGCTCCAGACAGCTTCAAGGCCTTCTGCTTTGACTGTGCTTCCCTTCAGAGTAAAGGTTGAAATGTGGTCACATATTTGCGGCGGAAGGAGGGGAAAGGAACACAACAGTAGGGAGAGCAAGCTAGAGGAAGGCGGAAAGAGCAACAAGGAACCGCATCAGCACAGGAGGGACAATGAAGAGGGAATGAGAAAAAAAGGAGCCACGGACGGATTGAAAGGGAGAATGAACGACGACAAAGGGGAGGAACAAGAGAGTGCAGGAAAAGGAAGAACGATGGAGGGGTGTAAGAGACGGGGGAATGAGTGGTGAAAGGAACAAGGGAGAGTATAAAGGGAGTGGTGCGCGCACTGCCGCGAAAGTGAACGTGATTAGGCGCGGCGAGCGATGCGCTTAATGAGCATGATGAGGAAAGCCATATGGCGCCTCTTCTCATAAGCGCGCGCGCCCGTGCACATGCACGCAAGCTGTAGGCCGGCGGTAGCATTTTTAGAAGCCCTTTCTAAAAGTCTCGCCAGCACAGCGCATGCGCTGGGTCAGGCGAGACCTTAAAAGGTACATACATGTGGCCCCGAATTAGTAATTTTACAGCACTGAAATGTATGCTTAAAAATATTGTTTTGCAGTTTGTATTCAAAAGAATGGCCTTGCAGCACCATACGTAGAGGTTACATTTAAGCAGGGTGTTTTGTAGTGCCATAATATTTCGCACATTGTACAGCACAGATGAAACGCCTCTAAAAAATGGAACAGTAATTATGTGTTTATAAAACATATAGTCCCCGTAGTCAAACTAGCTGGGTCACTTCCAAACAGCACATTGTGCTGCTGAAGGGCAGATCTCCTTATCGTGAATACATTCCATATCTGGAGAATCATAATCCCTTAAATCCGAAACAACCCGGACAAAAGTATAATTTACGGTATCTCTGCGCAATTGGGTCACATCGAAAACACCACATGACGCAACTGAGGATCCGTGTGCTGCTGCTGCCAAGAACAGATATTGAGCGGACTCCCTTGGCTGGTAACAGGGGTGGTGAGAGCACATCATATAATTCAAACTAATTCTGCCAAAGCTATAATGTCGGGGTATTGTCGGCTGGGGAGCCCTGTCTGTTATAAAATGATGATATAACGGATGAAACATTGCATACCTGTCATAGACTTACACATATTGTAGCTCAAGGGAGCAAAACACTGGTATCAAATGATGTAACAAAGCTAGCGCGGGTGGTCGCCTGGGGCTATTTGCAGATGTTTTATTTTGGCATTGCAACATTGCAAACAGACATCATTCGGTGAGGGAAAATGGGCTCCAGGAGCAGAGAGTCAATATAGGGGTGCAATGCGCCCCTTACAACTTGGCCACCATGCCAGTGCAACCTGCAACAGCAATGATAGTTGCAGCATAATGTGGCCTTAGCATGCCATAGCAACATGCATATGGAATGAGCCCTATTCTTCACCTGGGGAAAAGTTCTTGAGTTTAGAAATGATAACTGTCTCTCTGCTGGCTGCGGTGTAGGGGTGCTGGCAGCTCCTGTAGTCTTGGTCATCGTGGTAAGGATTGTGATGGTACAGGTAGTGTGATACTGGTACTGATGGTGGTACTGGAGGTGGTGGTAGTGGTATGTTTGGTGATGGTGATACTGATAGTTGTGGTACTGTTCCTGGTAGTGGTACTCTTGGTGGTGGTGGTACTGTTCCTGGTAGTGGTGGTACTTTTGGTGGTGGTGGTACTGGTACTGATGGTGGTACTGGTGATGATGGTGGCGGTGCTGGAATACTGATCATATGCTCGCAGTCTTGGTGGTACTAGTTAGGCGGTTTTACATGTTGTGATGATGTTGCCACTAGGAGTGGTAGTGGTGCTGACACTGGTGCTACTGGTACTAGTGGTCGGTGGTAGTGGTGAAACTGTTGGTGGCAGCATTGGTGGTGATACTGGTAGAGGTACTAGTGGTTGTGGTGGTACTGATGGCCATAGCACTGATAGAGATACTGTTGGTGACGGTACTGATGGTGGTTGTGGTACTGGTGATGTCGGTGGTGGTGTGGTGCTGATGGTACCGATGGTAATACAGGTGTGGTACAAGACTTGTGTGCTGATTTTGGGTGTGGTAATAGTTACTGGTGTTGTGGTGGCTCTGGTTACTGACAATGATGGCAATGGTGGTGTTCGTGGTGTAGGGGGTCGAACCGGTACTAGGATACAGATGGAATTGCTACTAGTGGGAGTGGTACATAGTGGTGGGACTAGTGGTGGTAGTACCTGGGAGAGATACTGGTACTAGTGGTAATACTGGTACTTGTGGTGGTTGTGGAGTTGGGGGTTGTAGTGGTGGTGGTGTTACTGCTGGTACTGATGACAATGAAAGTCAAACTGGTGGTGGTGCTACAGATATGGAGCAAAAAACACCTGCTAAGTAAACCTTGTTGACAGTGAGACATCCAGACATGGAGAAGAACAGCACAGAAGTGAAATGCTTGAAGGAAAATAACCAGTTTTACGCCTGGCTGGTATTTTTAGACCCATTGCTCACCATCGAAAGGCGAAAATCTGGAAGCATCACAGAGACACACGAGCACACCCTTTTTTAGGTCTGGCGCAGAGCGTTGCAGTGCGCAGCACTGTCACGCCGTGCAAGACATTTAGTAGGTAAAAATGGGGTTTCAGAAGCTGGCCTAGGAATGGCACACACACAAGCCTGTGCTTTTCCTTTTGGGGCACGCTATTTGGTTTTGTGTGCGTGTTTTTTACCAAGCGAGCACGCAATAGGCCAAAGGCGGGCGCATTGCTCCACCCATGGCCTATTGGTGTCTGTTACGAGCACCAGCCATCATGTGGTTTCAATTATCGTGCCCAGACACGGCACAATAATTAAAACCACATGTCTCGCTGTGGTGCGCACCACTCGTTGGATTGTTCTTTTTTGGATCCATTTCACAGGGAAGCAAGTAAATGAAAGAACCGCTGACATCTTGTGTGCTTCTTGTTTTTTAAAAAGGTTACAGCAGTCGCTGCTTCTGCCCTTTATTGGGTACGCCACTGGGGAGGCTGAACTGCTGCTTGCCCAAGGAGGCACCGTGAAGTCACTGCTCTGCGATCAATAAAGCCAGCAGGAAGAAGGAAGTGTACCCAGCAGCGAAGATTCATCTCGGACCAGTGTGTCTTGCGGATAACTTATTTACGCTGTGTCGATGCTTATTATCATTTTTATGTTGATTATTTTTCTATTACTGTAGACACGTGTTTAGCACCAGATAAGCACAGATTACCCATTAAGGATTTTATATTACATGAAAAAGTAAAGATTTATTGTTGATTAAAGTAGTGCCCTGTGGTTCCAAGTCTTAGTGAGTGGTTTATAATGTTTGGTGCGGTAAGTAGTAAAAAAACTGTGTTTTACTTTGAGGTGTATTTCAGTTTTCATGTTTCTGTTTAAATTCCTTGATGACCCACATTGCGACATTGGAAATAAGTACCACCATTCTTTTATCGAGGTTGTCCTAATGTAAACTCTCAGAACATAACCTCCGATTGCTGCACAGTTTTAAAAAATGAATTGTGTAGACTACAATGATGAGCACAAGGAGGCGGATCCTTTGCAGAGACCTCTTGAGGGGGTTTGAAAATGGACCTAGGAATCGCACACGCTTGTTCGTGTGCTTTTCCTTTTGGCCCACACGATTGGCCTTTGCGTGCGTCTTTTTATAAAAGACAGCACGCAATTGGCCAAAGGCGGGTGCATTGCTCCGCCCATGGCCTATTGGTGTCTGTTACGAGCACCAGCCATCATGTGATTACAATTATCGTGCCCAGACATGGGCGCGATAATTGAAACCCGATGTCTTGCTGTGGCGCGTGCGCGCGCACCACTCACGGATTGTTCTTTTTTGGATCCATTTCACAGGGAAGCAAGTAAATGAAAGAACAGCTGATGTCTTGTGTGCTTCTTGTTTTTTAAAAAGGTTACAGCAGTCGCTGCTTCTGCCTTTTATTGGGTGTGTGCATGTTTAATGTGATTTCCGGGAGGCCATGTTAGGCAGCAGCTACGATTTACCCAAGTTGATTCAGTTCACCTGCTGGCCCGTTTATCCATAAATGTGACACTGACGGCCCTGGACTGCAGCCGAAGTGGATTGGTGTCGGCAGACAGCCTGCACTGCAGTGTAGTCCAGCACTGAGCAGCCATAATTAACTTCAGAACATCGGGGGTAAACGCGAGTCAATGGCTCGACTCTCAAGTTGACTCCTTGACCTCTGCCCACAGGTGAGCCAGTGCAAGAGGAGTGAGTTGTCGCAGTGGGCTGGCCTCTGATGGCACTGCTCGCTACAGCAGTAAAGCTGAGGTCTAAGCATGGCATGGATGTTGGGTCTGCAGGAAACAAGGGTGTACAGAGCAATGGGGAAATCCAGTGATATGCGGCAGCCTTTCATCTGACCCTCTATCAATCAGCACTACTGGCTTAGAGGCGCCACTGACCTGCTGCAGATTTTCCTGTTACACACATAGCTCAATTAATCCCCGCTGCTCCCCATTATCACACTGACTGGGGTGCTTTACAATCACTACCAGGCACAATATCAATGCATCTGTGCCCTGCCTGATAGTGTTATGAATAAAAACCTGCATTCTTCACTTTTACTGTTTAGCATCTTCCTATAGTGCTTTCTGCAGATAAATCCCACTTCACAGCACTTTACCCCTTATAAACTTATGAAAATTACGAGTTTCACCCACCTATACATACTGCGGAACCAGACTGCCTTTCAATAGTTATCACATCCTGTGCTTGTCTGACAACCAGACACCTTTAAATTAACAAAATAACTTCCATGCACTGCCATCAACAAGGTGTGCCTTATGCACAGCTTAAATTATTTTTGTAAGAATATACCTTATTAGCACACTGGAACGTGGATTTCTAATCTTTTGCTTTTTTTTCAGTTTTGCATAGCGCTTACTGGACCCGAAGGTATTGGAGCACTAGGTTTCGCATTACTGAAAGTTTGCGCTATTGCGTATACATTGTTAATTGCAACTCTAATAGCTCAAACTTTCAGTAATGCGAGACCTATTGCATTGCAAATGCTTGTTTCTGCTTGATGGCAGCAGCATCTGTGGATTTTTCTTTTCGACTTTCATGCCAGTTGGGGGGGCGGGGGGGGGGGGGGGGGTATGGCCAACCAAGAAGGCCGACAGGACGCGACTCTAGGGAGCTCTGTCTCTCCATCGTCTACTGCGGCATCCCGTAATGTTTTGCAGCTATCCTGTTGCTATGGTGCGGGGGTTGCCTCCCATCTACCACTGAGGGAAGCCTGGGTAGTCTGACGGTAGTGTAGACCGCCTGGGAGGACAGCAGCCCTCCTGGGGAGGCCACGGCCTATAGGTGACTTGCTGCCCGCATTGTATCCTGCGGCACTGCTCCTGCTTCCAGTGGGAGCTTCGCTCGCCGCGGTGGCACCTGGCAGGCCTGTGGCCACGGGGAGGAGCGGCTTGCAGGACTGTTGCGGTGTGGCACTCACTCGTTTATTATTTATTGTTTGAGCTGTCAGCATTACAATAGTTAAAACTGTAATAATTCAAAACAACTGAGAAATACAAGGGCTTACTACTTTAAAAAAACATGTGCATTACAATCAAGAGTGCAGCATGGTAACAAGGTGTTTTGAGCACTGTATTCAATTTCAATAAAAACAATCAGCTAATTCATCAGTGCAGAGAAAAAATATGCTAACGTGCAGGTGCAGAAGAACATTAGGAGAGTATACAGTTCAGGCAACAATTTATAATCAATGCATGATAAGATGTATATAAAAAAGAAGGAAAGAGCTCCGCATGGATTATCTGATTGGATTGATATCAGTGTATTGGGCAGATCTGACAGGCGTGGCCACGCAGCACATACAAATGATGCTATGGAGTTAAGGATATACATATCATCCGGCCAAGTACAAGGCGCCAGTGCTGATTTAACACATTGAACCCAGACAAATTTAAAAAGGGGGAGGAACCACCGCTGGGAGGCAGAGTCATTTTTTCATAACAGAATACAAAGAGTTAGGCTTGTCTCAGGACTGTGTTTGCCTTCTATATGTGGCTATTCCAATGCATAGTTCCATTATCGCCGCAAGATGATCCCCACCCGCACCAAAGTGGAAAAGGCATGCATAAATAAATACACTACACAACTTTTTAGTTTGGAGAAAATATGGCTGCAGGTTTATTCCATACAACAGTATGCAAATTATGGTGGGTAATCGTACGGGTGATCCAAGGGCAGGTAGCCGTACTAACCTATGTTACCCTGCCCGCCTGATGAGCCAAGCACTGTGGAAACCCAATCAGCGCTACCCTTATAGGGGGGATCCCCTACTGGATCACGTGACACATTGGTCCCTTATTACTCACGCCCCTTTCAGGGCGGAGCGTAGCAAGGCAAGCCTCCGGTTGTTCAGGCCCACACCAGCCCGAAGGACTAACGGGCGCCGACTTCATTGTTTCAGGGCCCTCCCCTGAGGCTCCTGGGATATGGCTCTGGCACCCTTATTGTGCTCTTGCAGAGGTATCCTTCTGTACCCAGACTGCTTCTAGATCGCCCTGTAACTTCGCCACAGCTCTGGAGGCGGCCCCGTCGCCTACTGAGCCCCCCACCAACCAAACAGCAATTTCTTCACTTGCAACCGGCTCCTTACAGTGTCTCTTGCATGTCCAAGAGGATCAGGTCTATTCCAACCTGTGACAAGTGAACCTAATCAGCATGAAAATAGCCTCACCTTCATTTGGATCAGCTCATCTGATAAACACGAAACCTCTTTGGTCTGAGCTTGCGCATAGCACTATTCACCCTTTGCGGAATGCTCCACTGCTTCATTAGACTTGGCTCCGTGCCAAGACAGGCGTAGCCCATGCCTGCGGAAGCCAAAACCCCTTGCTCAGCGAACTTGCGCATGGAGCGGGTTATCCTTCTCTGGGAATGTACCAGTGCCTCACATGCCATGCAAGGCTGTGATGGCTTCCCAGGAGGGAGCTCTCTCTTAAACCTCGCTATGTCATGTCACCCTGCAAGCTGATGTGGCTCCCACCTCCTGTAACCTGTTGTTGTAGCCCTTCTAGCATTTTGAGCTCCCTAATGCTTGTTTCCCAATTTATGGAACAGCAGCACACATGCTAAGAAGACCGCTTCCACAACCAGCCTATATGTAAATGTAAATGTACATGTATTTATATAGCGCAAATCACCGACCCGGTATCTAAGCGCTTGCTTAGGGAACCCGTCCTGGTATTCCCCTGTGAGATAACCCCGGCAGGGTATCTGCAAGGTGAAAGCCAGGCATCCCGCCGCGAGGGGCCGTTGTGGAGATTAAGCAAGCTATTGCCCAGAGTCGCAGAGTGTGAACCCGTGAATCGAGTAGGCACTGGAGCGAGAATTGTCGAGTCCATGGACATTTTAGGACTGAAGACCCCGCCAAGCCGGGAATTGAACCCTGGTCCCGGGCTGACCTCTGCTTCCAGGTCTGCCTCCTCTAACCAGTGAGCCACACTTCTCCACTTCTATATACTCTGGCTATGCAGACGAGGCATGTCATGCATCACTGAAGCAGCCCATAACCTGCCCTGGGAGCAGAGTGCACCTACTTTGTTGGGGTTGACCAGTCAACTTACGCCAACTACCAGGCTTGCCTAACTGAAGCTCAATCACAGATACCCACATACCTGCGAACCAGCTGTGACCCTTGATGCTCTATAGGTCTTGCCCCCACTCTATTTATACAGATTCCTGCAATGTACCCTTCTGCCCCTGTGTGGGCGAGAAAATACATGTAACACTGCAAACCACACTGCACTCACATACTCAGGCAGTCCAGGTGGAGGGGGGCGTCCTTAGCCTTGGTTCTGCTACATTGCCGGGCCTCCAAGCATGCAAGCACCTTCATCTGACAGCAACCTATCTGCTGTGTTGCCCATGCGATGGCCGCACCCTGGTGCAAGACGTCCCGCTCTACACTTCTGCTAACAGACTTCTTTCTGAGAGGCTGGAATGAACGATTATATGTTGTGCATCTGGCCCTAAGAACTTTGGTTTGCTTTGGCAGGGATAAAATTGTTGCATGTGTCACCCGTGTACGTGCCATTGTCCCTCCTGTCGTACGGTAATTTTGCCATAATAGCTTAATCTGTGGTAATCGCCTCCAGACTTCCCAAGCTGCGTGCTGCTGGCCACGTGTGCATCTGCTGGCGTAATAAGAGAATCACCTGTTGCAACATGCAATACAGCAACGCCCGCATGAATGTGCTACATTGTAGGCAATAAAGTGCCTAACATATCTATTCCCTTTGAAAAGATACCACAAACCGCACTGGATATTATAACCAAGATGTTACCTGGTCAGTTCTATCTGTGGTGGCTGCACCCAGACCTCCCAGGCAGTTTTGTTGCAGACAATGTGACCATTTGCTGAAATTCAGGGAATCTCACGCTTACCACTTGCAACTAAAGCCATTTAAATAATATGATACAGTGTATCTGCGAGAACTATGCACAGGTAACTGACACTCTCCCACGTGCAGTTGCTGTGAAACCTTTTGGACTAGTCCATCAAAATCAGCCAGCTACTCCCTGTAATGGCCGGATTTTCTGATTAGATGGGATCAGCCCCTAGGGGCCCCTCCAACCCAGCCAGAACGTAACCACCTCCCTCCTCAGGACCATCTATCCAGGCACCTGGGTACCTACCTGAGGATGGGGAACTCGCAATATACAAGCTCATATTATTAGAAACACCACTAAATCTATAGGGATACTAAGAATACTCACTGATTACTAAGGATATCTTATTCACATCAGTTAGTCTCGCGGCCACTCCGACCCAGACTGATCTACCCCAGGGCAGATATGACACACAATCCGGTGCGTCTACACATGGGCCTGCAGAACCCAATGCTCTCTTTTCCAAACGGTTTACAATCCGGCAAACCTACACGCCAGTATCCCCCCTGGCGCTCTCACTTACACAAGCCACAATCCTGTGGGTATCCACGCTGGTCATCCACCCCAGCGCTCTCACTAACGCCGTATATCAACGACGACCACATTCCTATGAACACCTTCAGTTATATGTTGGGAAGTCTCTCTCTCCCTATTCACTAAGGGCTTGCTACTACAATATTAGGAGTTAGCCAATTAATATAATGTACCTCTTATTCTTGGCATCATAGGTCCACTCGCTCCCTATTTATGTGATCACCACTTACCTGATTGGGATTACTCATCCATTCATATAACTAATAATCACCTAGGAGATACATTTACCTGGATTGAACAAGAATACAAGGCACCTTCAGTTTGCTACAAACTGGGGGTTGTTTATTGTTACAATAATAAAGTACACATCTACAAAACTATGGGGTCTCTATAACTAGCAGTAACTTTAACACACCGCTGAAAGAAAAAGGATTAAACATACAATAGCCTAGGGAATAAAGACAAGATTAAGATGCAAGTGTAAAGTAAACTAATGTGCTGGAATCAATATCACCTGATTAGTGTGAAGTCTTGTTCTAGCTGTCATCTGGGTTCCTCTCTCGTCTGTGCCTTGGCTCATCCCGGACTCTCTCTCTCTCCTGCACTCTTGGATACACCTCTGCGCTGATCACTTTGCACTGGACTCCTCTCCCCCACAAACTGTCTCCACCTTCCAGCTTCAATCTAATGGTTCCTGCCGCTCTAATGCTTTTCATTCCACTAGCTTGTTCACTCTGTCTCTGCGCCAATGTCCAAATAACTCCAGCTGCTCCCACAGGTTAGTCCACGATCTCTCCTCCGTCTCTTCTAAAAGGCATTACTTCAGACTCCAGCTATTCACACCTCCTCCTGATAAGTAACTGCTTCTGACTGCTTCCTTCAGTTCCAGCTCACTATTCAACTCAGCTCTCTCCAGCTTGAACCCTCTCTCTCTGCCAACTCCACTCGACTGCTTACCACTCCTCCATCTCAACACGACTGACTGACTCCGCCTCTGCACTTCACTGATATAGAATGCTGTTTCCTCATGGAAAGTTCCAGCCATCAGCCTGCCGCCCACCAGATCTCTGCACCACTTCGCATCAAGGACACACACCCAGCTGGCCAGCCTTTTGTGGTGTCTTCGACACAGAGAAAAATACAGCCTACCGATAAGGGCTGGCCCAGACCGGTTCTCTCCAAGTGAAAAACAGCTTTAACTATAAACTTTACCTTTACCCTGAAAAGCCTCTCAGCTCCATCAAGATGGAGTCCCTCTAGTTCTAGGCCTGTAGGCCTGAAAGGGATCAAATACCCCTTAGCTCTGTCAGAATACCTACATAAACCATACCAATGTGTCTAATATAAGCAAGTATGTCAAAGCCAATAGGCAATAGACAGGTTAGAGTCAAGAATAAGGGATCTATCATCATATTAAGCAGCTATCCTCTTCTAGGTCTGGAAGAAAGGGCTTAAAAGGGCCAACACAAGCTAAGAATACCTATCCTAGATGTGAGCAAGACTAAGATCTATATCACTGCTAAATAGAGCCAAAAACCCTGCCATTACATTCCACCCTTAGATCCTTATCTTGCGAACATCTATAAACAACAACATCCATATAAACAAACATCAACACAATCTATCAACAAACCAAAAACCAAGAAAACTCTCTAAAATGAATGACAACTTAAGGAAATTCCACCTGAAACTCAATTGTAGGGAATACAAATCTAACAACCAACTGAAAACAAATCAAAGCACCCTTGACTTGAATGCTGAAACATATCTGAGATTGGATCTGATAACAACAGAAACTAACAAAAGCATCCTCAAACTAAATGTGCCTCAACTTCTAGTGATATCTGGTGAAATCTAGTGATGTAGGGACTTATGTGTTGAATGAAAACAGCATGGGGCCTAAATGGGGCCTACCTACTTCGGACAACTTAAGAACTAAATGTGTTTCAACTTCTAATGAAAAAACAACAAAGGGCCTACATGAGGCCTACCTACTATGGTCAACTTAAGCTAATGATGACTCATGAAATCTATTGGTGTAGGGGCTTGTTTGTGGGATAAAAATAACAATGGGCCTAAATGAGGCCTACCTACTATGGTCAATTTAAGGAAACATTTTGGTGAAATCTGAGAAATAGACATGACAAATTATTTTCAAGGTCTGGGCAAACATTAATACATAATCATACTAAAAGACACACCTCCCAGGACAACCTAAAGTCTAGGGTAACCACCCTTTGATCAATTAAGGTGAAATTGTAATAACAGTAAAATAAAGACAACCCCATTTCTACAAGATAGCTGGTGTAGCACTAACCCTAAAACAGTTAGCACCTAGTTTTCATCACACTGTGGAACACATGTGTGTGCCACCATTCTTTTTTTTTTCTCTTTTTCTCCTCATACTGTTTTGCAGAAAACAGGACTACATAAACATCAAAACCATGATTACATGTTTTTTTTTTTGTTTTTTTTAAAGTGGGGACTGTTCGTAGTGATTGCAAAGAAAAAACATGGGAATAATGCAGGCCAAGGAATTACATAACCAAATCCTTTTGCGAGAAATTTTATCACGACGTATTCTGTGACAAAAATAAAAAAAAGTATAATTGTTTTTTTTTTCAAAAATGAGTCCAATGTCAATTTTGGGACATCAGTGTAGGTCACCACCCGACATCTTCGGTATCCGGACACTTCCTCCGATGCGGCCATCCACCACTAATCCGGTCTGGTCTGGTCTGGATCCATCTTCCAAAAATAACAAACTAACATAAAAACATGAAAGTAAAAAACTAAAATAAGAAAGGAAGTGGGGGCGGGGGGGGGGGCCCACACACCAACACCACAACCCAGCAATCCTAGGACAAGAAAACAAGTATCATTAATCTTGCATGATAAAATTTTCTATTTAAAAAGCACCCCGGGTGCCTTTCATTATTGAAAAGAAAATATCCTGATTAATTAAAAACATTAGCAAAATCTAATTTTTAAACATATCCAAAATGGTCTAGTCATACCCTAATCCTCTGTGAGACAGCCCCTCCCTTCAGAATACGCAGGAGCCAGGCTACAGTGTGAAGTAATTTGAATCACTGCCAAGTGATGATCTCACAGCAGGAGCAGGGCGCTGCAAGCCTCCCTTTCCCCGATCAGGGAAGCCTGCCCAGGCCTACTGTATCTAACTAACTCCAAGGGCCAAGAGTCTGCAAGAATCCCTTATCAGTAGGCAATGAAGCTGTCTGCGCCGACAGCCAGGAAGAGCGAGTTCACCCCTCCCTTACATAAACATTCCGTCCGCGGAACCAAATTGGATTATAGCCAATCATAACAGGACAGGCCGCATTCGGAGCCTGCAGAGGAAAAAACCTGTCTTCACAAACCAGCTGGTCTGCCAAGGTCGACAAACAAATTCCTTGTAAGCTTGTTCCCAGGCCTAATTTCTCTAACTAACGTAAGCTAGCATTTAAAAAAAAAAACCAATTCTGTTACAATGTACTGCTACTTAAAAGCTCCACTTTCTAAAAAGACTTTTGTCTAACTAATTCAGCTAAAAGGCAGCATAAT
The DNA here is from genome assembly GCF_964263255.1 of Lissotriton vulgaris. Classification (NCBI taxonomy): domain Eukaryota; kingdom Metazoa; phylum Chordata; class Amphibia; order Caudata; family Salamandridae; genus Lissotriton; species Lissotriton vulgaris. The sequence continues at coordinate 274,649,226 of NC_141700.1, read as the reverse complement.
TGAAATATGGGCACTTATTTAGAAAGGGGCAACTTACTTCTGCACACAAAATTATGCATTCTGCATTTGAAAAAACGAAACATCATGGACTATTGGGTTTAATATTTCTCTGCACATACATCTTTTACCGTGCAAGGTATTACCTTTCCATCAACAGCTTGTCAAAATACATAGGCGAGCCTTATAACTAAATGCAAATTAAACTAATGTAAGGGAGATGGTAGTGTGTTATAGTTATCATATTTTAACAATATATTCTGCTCCACCCTAACTATACACACTATCATCCAAAAAAATAAAAATATATACTGTCAGCTGTTGAAAGAGAAATAATTTTAAAACAACATAAAATGCAGACACATTTCACCATTGTATTTTGTTCAACCAGGGACAACATGTAATTATGCATTACAGCGTAATTTATAGCGCAAACTTTTCAATTCAACCTAATAAAAGGGCCACATTCAGATATTATCAAACAGCCATTTAATTTCTAACTGAGTGAGTCAACTTACAGATGCCGGTTTAACTGCATACATTCACATTTGAAAAAAAAAAAGGTTCAGTTTGCATTTGGGAAAATAATAATGAGAACACATTTATTTTAAAAGCACACGGTTGCCTTTCACTAATTAAAAGCACATGTTACCATGCACTGTCGGGCAAGATTGATTATTCTCAACCTGTGATCATTGCAAAACATCGGCCAGCACATTCCTTTCTAGATGGAAAACCCTCAAAGGAAATAATTAATGAAAACAGCCCCGTAGCGCGCGCACACCAACTGGGCCATCTTCTAATATTTCACACATTTTAAACCATGCATTCAAAAATAATTCTCCACACGTCTGTGGATGCATATTAAGAAGCACATTTAAAAGAACACAGCTCTCCCCGTGCAAACCCTTATCTCAATCCGACTAGTTGATTTATAACTTACCGACCCCTAAGAGTCAGACACATGAAGTCATCAGTTCCAAGGCAAACCCACACAAATTCGTAGACGCATTTCAAAAAGAATGTGAAATGAACAGAGCCCTTCGCAAAGCACAAGATGTTACCTTTCCGTCAAGAAGCTGACAAAGCACGTAGGCAGACCCAGGAACCAATAAAAGTCAAAATCAAACCATATGTTAAAAATAAAGACTGCCATCACAATTCAAGATATTAACCCTTTGGCAGCTCAAGCACAATCATTCCCCAATGTCCATGGATACATGGGAAAGTCATGAGCACATCTCTTCACGTTTACAGATAACACGTACACACATTTTCAAAACGTTATCCCCAAGCACCCGAGAGAGATCCAGCTCTCTCCTGCCTAACGTAATGATAACATGCCCTGTCCAAGCCATGACCACATGGCGCTATTCACAAGCCATATTTACAAGACAAACTCTTCACAAACAATATATCCAAGGCGCAATTAACAAGGAACACAGCAGGTCAACATGAGAACATGCACCTCACAAGCCACATTAACATGGCGCTATTCACAAGCCATATTTACAAGGAGCTATATGCAAAGAACTCCACAAATCATATTACAATGAACACATTTCACATTGCACAGCATAAGCAGATGCAGCAAGCAATTTAATGGACAATTTAAAAGCATTTTTTACACACATTTATACAATTGGACCACCACAAAGATGTAACTGGCTTCCTCATGTAATGCCATCCTTCAACCCTGACAGTTTAAACACCAAGATGAAAACCATTCCTTCCACCCTGAATAAACCAAATGCCATGATGTAATGCAATCTCCTCACGCTGCAACTGTTCAAGCCCATAGGTCGCACAGGCTACATAAACTGCCAAACTACGCCAGATGGAACTGGCCGGATTTTCTGATTAGATGGGATCAGCCCCTAGGGGCCCCTCCAACCCAGCCAGAACGTAACCACCTCCCTCCTCAGGACCATCTATCCAGGCACCTGGGTACCTACCTGAGGATGGGGAACTCGCAATATACAAGCTCATATTATTAGAAACACCACTAAATCTATAGGGATACTAAGAATACTCACTGATTACTAAGGATATCTTATTCACATCAGTTAGTCTCGCGGCCACTCCGACCCAGACTGATCTACCCCAGGGCAGATATGACACACAATCCGGTGCGTCTACACATGGGCCTGCAGAACCCAATGCTCTCTTTTCCAAACGGTTTACAATCCGGCAAACCTACACGCCAGTATCCCCCTGGCGCTCTCACTTACACAAGCCACAATCCTGTGGGTATCCACGCTGGTCATCCACCCCAGCGCTCTCACTAACGCCGTATATCAACGACGACCACATTCCTATGAACACCTTCAGTTATATGTTGGGAAGTCTCTCTCTCCCTATTCACTAAGGGCTTGCTACTACAATATTAGGAGTTAGCCAATTAATATAATGTACCTCTTATTCTTGGCATCATAGGTCCACTCGCTCCCTATTTATGTGATCACCACTTACCTGATTGGGATTACTCATCCATTCATATAACTAATAATCACCTAGGAGATACATTTACCTGGATTGAACAAGAATACAAGGCACCTTCAGTTTGCTACAAACTGGGGGTTGTTTATTGTTACAATAATAAAGTACACATATACAAAACTATGGGGTCTCTATAACTAGCAGTAACTTTAACACACCGCTGAAAGAAAAAGGATTAAACATACAATAGCCTAGGGAATAAAGACAAGATTAAGATGCAAGTGTAAAGTAAACTAATGTGCTGGAATCAATATCACCTGATTAGTGTGAAGTCTTGTTCTAGCTGTCATCTGGGTTCCTCTCTCGTCTGTGCCTTGGCTCATCCCGGACTCTCTCTCTCTCCTGCACTCTTGGATACACCTCTGCGCTGATCACTTTGCACTGGACTCCTCTCCCCCACGAACTGTCTCCACCTTCCAGCTTCAATCTAATGGTTCCTGCCGCTCTAATGCTTTTCATTCCACTAGCTTGTTCACTCTGTCTCTGCGCCAATGTCCAAATAACTCCAGCTGCTCCCACAGGTTAGTCCACGATCTCTCCTCCGTCTCTTCTAAAAGGCATTACTTCAGACTCCAGCTATTCACACCTCCTCCTGATAAGTAACTGCTTCTGACTGCTTCCTTCAGTTCCAGCTCACTATTCAACTCAGCTCTCTCCAGCTTGAACCCTCTCTCTCTGCCAACTCCACTCGACTGCTTACCACTCCTCCACCTCAACACGACTGACTGACTCCGCCTCTGCACTTCACTGATATAGAATGCTGTTTCCTCATGGAAAGTTCCAGCCATCAGCCTGCCGCCCACCAGATCTCTGCACCACTTCGCATCAAGGACACACACCCAGCTGGCCAGCCTTTTGTGGTGTCTTCGACACAGAGAATAATACAGCCTACCGATAAGGGCTGGCCCAGACCGGTTCTCTCCAAGTGAAAAACAGCTTTAACTATAAACTTTACCTTTACCCTGAAAAGCCTCTCAGCTCCATCAAGATGGAGTCCCTCTAGTTCTAGGCCTGTAGGCCTGAAAGGGATCAAATACCCCTTAGCTCTGTCAGAATACCTACATAAACCATACCAATGTGTCTAATATAAGCAAGTATGTCAAAGCCAATAGGCAATAGACAGGTTAGAGTCAAGAATAAGGGATCTATCATCATATTAAGCAGCTATCCTCTTCTAGGTCTGGAAGAAAGGGCTTAAAAGGGCCAACACAAGCTAAGAATACCTATCCTAGATGTGAGCAAGACTAAGATCTATATCACTGCTAAATAGAGCCAAAAACCCTGCCATTACACTCCCCTAGGTGGAGTTTGCATTCACAAACTTCTGCTAGCAAAATCAGCCAGATATGAGGCACAAGATGACCTTAAATAATCAGCTTGGAGTGGCTGGGTGTTAACATTGCCTGGCTGAAGTGCAATACCTTTGACTCCTGACAAGATGTGCCACTGCAGGGAGAAGTAAAAATTATCCGGCCCACCTTACTTCCTTTCCCAGCTATCTGTGTATACAGCTTGTTGGAGCATGAATCTTGTGTATTTTTGAAGTGCAAATGTTCCTGCAGGTATGTTGATGCTAGATCAGAGATCTTTCTTACCCTGCTACTGATATACATTTTTCCAACCACAGAGGTTGATTGGAACCCGAAAGTGGCAAGTCGCTGACACCCCCGCGGGACCTGGCAGTCGTATTCAAACTTTATATCCTTACAGCATGGCAACATTCACCGCTGCACTATGCCATGGTACGTAAACGCCTGGAAGTTGCACTACTACGTACAGCGATTAATTAAATTAATAATACTGTGCATATGAATAAACTCTGCACCAGCAGCTGAAAACTTTCACATGTTAGTAAATGTGAAACATATTGGATTTGTCCAATACATAAAGCCAGTCACCCCCCTAGTGAGGTCTTGCCCTACAAACTTCTGCTAGTATACCAGGGAACAGACAAGAAAAAGGGAACATGATTTGCTAATGCAGGTAGAAGAAAGTTAGCAAGCCACATTACTTCATGTCCCAGTTATCTAAGTAAATTAGTGACAGATGCATGTTCGAACGCCTGCGAATGCTCAGCTCAGAGCAGCCCGCTAGACAATGGTTTCCATAGAAAGGTGGTGCCAAACAGACCTCCAAGCACTTAAGGCAGAACCCCGGAGTGGGGTTCCAATCTAACAGATGCCACTCGCATCGGATACCTCATCTGGCTGTAAGCCGCCAGTGCTCCTGATGCCTTGGCGCTTCCTGACCCACAGCCCGCTCACCCTGATACAATCCGCTTGTGACTGGGACTCAACAGTGTGGCGAAAGCAGGAGACATCCTAGCCTGACCTTAGCTCTTCGCCAGGCTCCCATCCAGAGCCCTCCACAAACCATGTGGCCTAAACATTTGTCCTGTGGGGCAGTTGCGAATGGACTGCAACTCCTAGGCATTCTCTACCATGGATGTAAATGTTTCTCTTTGGCCAAGGTATACACCTAAGCCTGGCCGAACCCACGTCTCCAGTCAGAAGAAGGGAGTACACACTTAAGCCGACACCTGCCCACCCCCTAGGTGGCTAGGCAGAGACTTTGGCTTATCCCAGCGGCAGTGTAACTTTAATGTGCCAACTGCACTCCCACAGTGGCACACTGGCACACTACAGAAAAGACTCCATACCAGGTTCTTCTAGTTACCCTTCGTTACATACAAGAGAAACTTAGTTCCATCTGCCCCTGTTGCCCTGCGCTGCCAAATCTCATCAGGACATCCCGGGGATTACATAACTCACGAGGTCAATCGGGCCCGTTCTACAGCTCAGTCAGCACAACCACGTAGCTGCTGGTACGAACTGTACTTAGCATGACACTGTATGCATCCACTCAATCAGCTGTGTACCCTAGTCACACTTGTAGCAGGGCGCAACTCATAAGTACCTCATGCACAAGCTGAAGCCCTTCACTTCCCCATCGCCAGAAGACAGCAGGCCTGATATGGCCTGAGCACACCTGGGCTGCAGACCATCAACCCCTGCCCCAGCCGCCCCCCCCCCCCACCTGGAAGCTGCCTAGCAGGCGGCACCTGGAGGGAAAATAAACAACCCGACGGGCACCGAGCTGGCTCCGCAAAATCACAATTCTGCCCTCAGGCACACAAGCGCAACTCAATGTCGTTCAGCCAGAACTTATCGATTAGCATGTAGTCCGATGAGGGGGATATTCGGTCTATTCTGAGGGCACTGCATGGAGTCAGCAAGACACAGCGGGATGTCCAAATACCAAGTCGACTGGGCAAGGGTTCAGCCACTAGATGAAGAGAGCCAAACAGGGTCTACCAGGGCCATGGGAGGACGCGTCTTGGCTTGTCTGGACATACTCTCCGACCGTCCCACCTGAAATTCTGCACCCTGGACCACCGATACCGGGGTCCATAAGGTCGCCCACCCTGGGGAAGGAATGCCAGTTGGGTGTAAGTGTTACCTGCGTGCCCTAGTTAACTATGGTCCCAACCTCTAAAACCCGCCTACAAACTGCACGAGATCGGAGTGGCCACCCGAACACCAGATGGGGCGACGACCCTATGCATGCACCACCAAAGCCTGCGGGACGCACTTACAGCGCTGTGGGGAGAGACATAAATGTTTCCAAAGCCAAAGAGTTGCACCCAGTGCCTCTGTGCTAGCTGGGAGCAATTACAACCCGTGTGCCATAAGTGGGGTCCTGTTTGCTACAAGAAGCTTGTATTTATAGCTGTCGCCTGACACACAAAAACCCCCCCACAACACCCGAAGAGGTCTCGGGAGTCAGGGCACCCTCCCTCTGACCATTACTGTCCTAACCAACGAAGACAATCTGTCCCTACCCGCAGCGTGGCTCTGTGCACTCGACGCCACTGTGGCAAACGGGCAAGCTGCCCCACCCAGTCCTGCGGGTAGCCCTGACCAACAGCCAGTGGGGAGGGACACTGAATTTTTTTCAACGCCAAAGATTTGCGCCCAATGCTTCTGCGCTAGCTAGAGATACACAAACCAACCAGTGGAATCGGCTTCCTGCTGATGCCCAGCAAACCTTCGGACCACGACTCTGCTTCTTCACTCTACGCCAGACCAGGCGAGCCCAGAGGCGGCAGGTACAGGACCACTACTCTTGACATGAAGCACCACCAGGATGGCTGCTGTGACGACATAGCCACACTCTACCCTCGCTGCCTGGCAACACACAGACCCTTCTGCGATTACCCTTACACCCTCGTGTGCCTACCAACGCCCGGACGCATCCGGTGGTGACTGGAGGCTAAACCAGAAACAGACAAACGTCACTGATACTAGGGACGTCACTAATACAATAGCTAGACAATGCGCTGGTGGAAATAGGCTAAGATTTCCCACCTCCTGTCCGAAGCACCAGAAAATGTCGATTTTGTTAGACAAAACTGTAGTACTACACTTAAACATTGCCAACATGTGAGCAGGCTTTGTTATCCGGACAAGAAAGCCATAATTGTCTCATTATTGCATCCCCGCATCATTGGCCTATTTTAAAAACCCACTGCAAGCCAGGAAGCTCCTGGTACTGTACAGCAATACCAGTGTACTGAATTCTTTAGGCCATACAACTCATAGCTCCGATTAGTTGGTGCATAGTGACTCCTACTGGCAGGCCCGGCTAATTGTAAACCTAAAGACCGCATGACTTGCCACATACCAGGCTCATGGACCTCACCCATAAGCCAACACCTGCAACGAAATGACAAACCAGCTGTAAATTGCTCCTTTACGTGGCATCCCATCATAAAATTGTGCTCAGATAGTGGCCAACATATGCACACAGGAGGGGCCGAGTTGCAGTTTTAGAGCCAACCTCTTTGTAATTGTGGGCAGCGTTCCAGGTTTGATCTTTAGCCCCTGTGTGAGTGATGGAGGGAGAGTTCCATATCCCGGATTGTGGGGGGTAAACTGTACATGTGACCCCCGCAGTATTCGAAACTTCAAAAGTACTGCATTATTGGCCAAATCAATGATTCTTCCCTACTCCATCAGGCTGGGATAATGGAGTTCTGTTGAATAATCAGGCAAATGTAATAAAAATATGATGTTCCTTTATTGGCAGCACGGCAAACATCTTCCTGCATCAGAGTCCAGCTTTACCTGACCTCCAGGTGCAAGACATAACAGTTCCACAAGCATGTGGAATGTAGAATACCATTAAAGAAAAACATGTCGCATGCAGTGGCATGCGACCATTACTACACTTCTTAAAGGGATAACACAATGTATAAGGTTATAACACATCTCCCTTTTTTACACAAGAATAATAAACAACAAATAGGAGAACAGATGTGTGAAGAAAAACAACAGGAAAAAATATGTACAACATTACACACAGTCATCATATCTTTTAGGTAATGAAGAAAAACAACAGGAAAAAAAATATGTACAACATTACACACAGTCATCATATCTTTTAGGTAAATTGATAACACGTTTTGCATCTTTGACTCTGTGTGCTACAGAATCATTTCTATCAACAACTAAATTCATGTCAGGACTAACACTGTGATCATTATAAAAATTGGAACACTTGGCCAATCTTCCCATATTCCAAATTCTACCATCTTGAGTCATGACACTGTTAGTAAACACTTTTTTAATTACAATAGGATCACTAAATTTATTAGACCCTTTGGACAGTAAACCTGGTTTAAGAATTCTAACCCATTCTCCCACCTGAAAATCTTGTTTTTTTGCATTCCATTTCTTATCATACCATAACTTTGTTTTTAACTGCTTGTCCTCCACCCGTTTGGCAACCTCAGTAACATTCTCCTTATCATCCACTGATATCTTATTATATTTCTCCTTTAACCACCATGGTAAAACATTTGAAGCAGGATTACGACCTTTAAATAGTTTAAAAGGACTCACCTCTGTAGTGGAATGGGGCGTAATGCGATAAATCCACAACCTCTCTCTTAATGCACCTACCCAATTTTTCTTACATCTGATAGACTCTACAATAAAATTCTTCAGCACCCGATTAAATCTCTCCACCTGACCATTTTCATGTGGTTCGTATAAAGAAGTTAGCCTGTGAATAACATTGCATTCTTTAAGAAATTCAGACATCTCCACAGACGTTAATTGTACACCATTATCAGTGACCATTATTGAAGGACAACCTTCTCTAGTAATAATTTCTTTAAAAAACCCTATGACTGCATCAGTGGTGGCTTTGGGAACAAACGTAACTTCCGGCCACTTGGAATGATAATCTATCATAACCAAAGCATAACGTGCAGACTCTGGTAACATGTGGAAAGGCCCAGAAATATCAAATGCAACCTTCTCCCATGGTTCAGATGGTCATTTTACAATTTTAAGGGGTGGAGTAACAACCTTCAACATTCTCTCACTAGATGCACATTCCTGACACTCTCTGACTGTTCTATCAATAAATCTATCAATTCCAGGCCACCAAACATACGACCTAACCAAACGTTTCATGGAAGATATGCCAGGATGGGTTTTATGTGCAACTTTAAGTATAAACTCCTGCATGCCCTCCGGGGGAACACACTTCCCAGACTTAAATATAAAACCAGATTCCAACTCCAATTTCTCTGTCACCTTATAGAATGGTAACAATTCTGACATAATTTTATCCTTATTTGGTCATCCTTTATTGATATAACTCTTTAGTTCTTCCCATTTTGTATCTTTCTGTACACATTCTAACCACAGTAATTCAGAAACATCCTGAAATTTATCTTGTAAAACATCCTGAACCGTTACCACAAAATCCCTTTCATTCAACACACTAACTACATCTTGACCACAAGGAAGACGCGATAAACAATCAGCTGTAACATTTTTCTTTCCAGGAACATAAACGGTGACAAAATTATATTCCTGTAATCTTGACGCAAGTCTGGCTATCCTGGCTGTGGAATTCCATCCGCCACCCACAGACAAAATGTTTACCAAAGGCTTGTGGTCTGTCCTGAGTGTGAATTTTGAACCCCACACATACAATCTGAAATGCTCAATAGCCCAGACACACGCTAACAGCTCCCTTTGAATAACAGCATATTTTCTTTCACACTCATTAGGGTTCTAGATGCAAATTCCACAACCCATTCATTATTACCTTCTTTTTGCGACAGTACACTACCTAAACCATACAAACTTGCATCTTCTGTAATAACACATTCTTTGTTAATGCGAAAAGGTTTGAGTGTAGGTGAGTGTATGATATAATTTTTAATTATCTCAAAAGCTTGTTGTTGTGTATCAGACCATATATACTCTTCCCCTTGTCTCAATAATTTCCTTAGAGGTTCCATCGTAGTGGCAAAATGTATCACAAATTTGCTGTTATATTCGCAGCGCCAAGAAACCGCACGGTGTATGTAGCGCTATATAAATATTTTAAATTCAAATTCAAATTCAAATTCAAATTCATCCCAGCAAAGGAAAGTAACTGATCTTTATTTGTCGGAGTGGGGGCTTTAATAATAGCTTCTACATTTGATTTCTTAGAGATAACCCCATCCCCCGACAGTGTGTGTCCCAAATATTCGACTGACTCTTGGAACAGCTTGCATTTGTGTGCTTTTAACGTTAAACCATTTGATTCTAATCTTTGCAAACCTCCTGTAAATGTGTTTCATGTTCACCAGCATCCTTTGAAAAAACCAAAATATCGTCCTGAAAACATTTAACAAACATGTCCAGATCTCTGAACATATGAAACATTGTTCTTTGAAAAACGGACGCCGCTGACGCTAGGCCAAACGGCATTCGTATGTACTGGAACAAACCCTGAGGTGTTATAAATGCTGTGAATTTTCTAGATGCTTCTGTCAACTCAATCTGATGGCAGGCCGATCTTAAATCTAAGGTTGAAAAGATTCTTGCCCCCTCTAACATAGAAACTAACTCGTTAATGTTCGGCAACGGATGACAGTCGATTACAATGTTGGCATTCAATGCTCTTAGATCAACACACAGCCTTAATTTTTGATCCGGTTTTCTTACCAAAACTATGGGAGATACCCATTCCGATGATTCTATCGGTTCAATTATTCCTTCATCAAGTAAATCTTTCAACATACCCTTAAGTTCTTCTCTGATGTTGATGGGAACGCCTCTAAGTTTTTGTACTACTGGTGTGTGATTTTTTTTAAGTACAATATTATGTGTTATGTGAGAAATTTTTAAGTTTACCTAACTTCTTACTGAAAACAGAGTTAAAACGTTTAACAAGATTGCAGCCTCTCTCACTATTATTGATGTTAAAGAATTTAGGTGGATCAATTACTGAAACAGTACCTATTAGACTTTCGTCACAAAGAGAAATGGGATTTTTAGCATGTGGATTTAGCTGGATCCCTAAGTTCCATTGATCGAGCCATCCTAACACATTAACACCCTTGAGAGAAATATAAAGTTTTATGTCAGCTTTTCTGTTTTTAAACTGAATTACCACCTGAAAAAAACCAATAATGTCAATTTTTGTACCAGAAATTTTTTTTGCAAAAATATCAGACTCCCTCATTTCATTCAAAGTTTTAGACTTAGCTAAAGTATTACTGAAATACTCTTGTCTTATGATGGTCCATGGTGAACCGGAATCCACCATAAGAGACAAATCACATTCAGATACCTTGAAAATGCAATTTGGTGACGTAAAATGTAACATTGTTTGATCATCAACAATTGATACTACAAAACCCTTATTGATTTTATAGTCAACATCATTAATAACGTTCACATTTTCCTCTGCTAATAAAGAGACAGAACCCTTATTATAAACTTGAGTGCGTTTGTCTCTACACATACTACTAAAGTGGCCAACTCTTTTACAAAAATTACATTCTTTTTGGAAAAGTAGCATAATGAGATCTATTTCCGCATCTAAAACATATTCCTTGTACATTACTAAAATCATTAGATTTTTGTGTATTAAATTGTTTAGGTCTATACGAATTGTATCTTGTCGAAGATGGAAAAGACACATGTTTGTTATCTTGTTTACTTTTGATGACACAAATTTCTTCCTCAGAACTTTTCTTTTCTGTATTATTCCTGATAGTGTTCATCCATACATCCGACTTTTCTTGAGCTTTGGCTATTGCAATTGTTTCTGTTAAGTTAGGATCACCCATAACCCAAAGCTTGTCTTGTATCTTTTTACATTTGACATGTACTATAATTTGATCTCGTATCATTTCATCCGTCCTCATACCAAAATTGCAATGTAAGCTTAAAGATCTTAAAGATGTCAAAAAATCATCAAAAGATTCATCTTCCTTCTGTTTCCTACTGTAAAATTTGAACCGGTTTAGAGCAATGCTGACATTTGGCTTAAATCTTTTTTCAAGTCTTGCTAAAGCTTCAGTGGAAACATTCATGGAATCTCCTCCTCCATCACTCTGAGAAATTATTTGGGGTAAAGATCTAAATATGACTTGACCTTCAGAACCAAGGCAATGTAAAAGAATGCTTTTCTTCCTCTCAGAGCCCATTCTTTCACCATCAATAGCTTTCATGTAGGTCATGAATTCCTCTTTCCACCTTGTCCATGGCATAGGTGGATCTCCCTTGAGTTGTAAAAATTTCGCAGGAGGATCAAATTGCATGTTTATTTGTAAATTGTGCTGTAAAATATAACACTATACTAATGATAATAGTACTTTGTCAATGGTTGGAAATAAAATATGCGATGTTGTTATTCCTGTATATTATAATATTCGAAATTTCCACAAATAGTTTAAGGAAATAAGCACTTACTTCCAAGCGTTGTACCAAAAATTGTGTCAAAAACGAAGCATGTAAGTCCTCCAAATCGGCGAAAAAGACTAGGTCGCGTTACCGGGGCAACAGTTAATAATAACAAAATGGCTGCGGTACGCGTGACGTAGGAAACGTGAAGACGCGGTGAACGCTATGCGTCATCACAAGTCATTGCGCAAATGCAATTCCAATCAGAGGCATTCGGAAACGAACATCAGCAAGGTATTTCTTTTTAAAATATAAAACTTTCGTGTGTCTTAAAGTCAGCAAAAAGACAAAATAATCGTCAGACTTGAAGCAAAATGTCAAAAGAGTGTCGCATAAAGCAATTAAAATCGACTTCAAAAGAAAATGTCTCAATTTGACACGGTACAAAACGCTATAAAATATGCGCAAGGCTTATTCAAAATAAAAGAAGATTACAGGCGCAGGTGCAATCAGAGCACGGTAACATTTCCCTTCTGCTGCAGGTACAATCAGAGTACATTAAAAGAACTTTAAAAAAAAATACATACCGAGATTTCCATCAGAGTTTGAAAATAAAGAAAAGGATGGGTTCAACACCACCAAATCCCGTGCTGCTTAGTGGTGATTTCCCTCGTCGCCATATTTTGTTGAATAATCAGTCAAATGTTCCTTTATTGGCAGCACGGCAAACATCTTCCTGCATCAGAGTCCAGCTTTAACTGACCTCCAGGTGCAAGACATAACAGTTCCACAAGCATGTGGAATGTAGAATACCATTAAAGAAAAACATGTCTCATGCAGTGGCATGCGACCATTACTACACTTCTTAAAGGGATAACACAATGTATAAGGTCATAACAAGTTCTCACACCCTCTAGCTCGTCAAGGCCCCCAGATTTTATAAACATCAGCTTCCAATAGTAAAACGATGCTTCAAGAGGTTGTGGCAATGTGTCAAGGCCTTTTAATCAAATGTGGGGGGAGATGGAATGCTGATCCATTCAGTTTCCAAATTACATATACTAATCAAAATGAGAATGAACCCTGAAAAGCCACACGAACTGTAATACCACCCACGTGGTCTACATGATCACCTGCCCATGTAACCAAAAATACATCGGCATGGCATGCAGGAAAGCCAAACAAAGACTATGTGAACACCGTAACAACGTTAAATGCAAGAAGAGCACTACAAAAATGGCCACCCACTATTTAGAACAGGGCCATACTGTACAAGATCTACAATGGGTCATTCTTGAGACCTTGTCCAACAAAGACAGCAATGCAGAAAAAACCCTCTTTGAAAAAGAGCAAAGATGGGTACATAGGCTTAGAACTGATAGCGAAGGGCTGAATGATAACATACCATGGCTCAGCCTTGCGAGGAGATGAAGTAACTATACCAAGTCTGAGAATCTGCAACCCTCTCTATTTGAGAATTTCATAGACATCTCCCAACCTTTTTCTAAAAACTGACTGTCTCTCTATAAGATGTGTAAACGTATTCATAGAGTACCCACAAGACGATGTACCCATAATATATGATTATTACTTATGACAGTAATTAACGTTGCATTGAACGTCATATTCCTCCTAACACCACCACACCTCCTCCCTATTGCAACACACGTCAGCATGTGACTAATGTCCAAGTCTGATAACCATGGCCCCTGTTGTGCCTTAAAAAAAACATCTTTCTATAATATTCACCTGTACTGGCATCTACGCATCATACACAGTATTAATCCTCACATTACAACAACTCCCCCACTTGTGTCGTTAGATAGCAACTTTAGATATGCTGTTTACCAATCTCAGTATCTATGCACAAGATTATGCACGAATCGTGAACATCATAACAATGTCAATTAATTGACTAGCGTTGAAATTGTGGCCCCAGCTACCTCACAAAATCAAACTGTATTATTGTTATTGTTAACACGACGTCCTAACTCCCTAAAAAGAAGGTACGCCAAGATTACCATGACAACGTGTGCGTAGACCAATAGGATCACCACACAAGATTACCCCCGCCTTTAATGTCGACCCGGAAACAGAATGGACTGTTTCCGGATCGGCTTGAGCAGCGCACACAGTGGACGCCAGGAGCGGACGCAATAGGTACCAAGGAGGAGGAACGAGATCACTACTAATCGCAAGTATATTATAAAATACAATGTTAATCAGAGTGTCTCTTTTCCCCAGTCCCCCTGAGGCTCTACCATCCAATTGGAGCGCGTTAGCCATATGCGCTAGGTAACAACTTCGCGATGGCGTTTAATAACAGACTACGGTCTGTCAGGGTCACACTTGTAAAACCACACACGTAATGACACATCTGATCCGGCCGCCTCTAATTTTTTCACGTTACTGAATTTTCACACGTTACTAAATGGAAGGTGCTTTCGTGAATATTCATGATAATATACATAACGAGTTGACTCCAGTTGCACAACCACCTATTAAGAGAGACAGAATGACGCTTAGATTCACCCTGCACCTATGAATATGTTGTAAATACTTGCATGCATCACCAACTGCAAGCATGCCATAGTCCTCTGCATGAGTTTGGAGTGTTGAAGAGAGAGTTGACGCTGCCATGATTGCTAACCAGTCAATGAAGTATTGCCATTTTTTAGTTGTTTAGAACTCTATCACTGGATAGATGTGTTAAGCAGATTTCTGCTTGGTGTGTGTCCCCGTGTACCCCCTCCCTTGTGTGTGTTGCATAACAATTGTGTTTATTCTTCGCAGGTACACTGAGACCTTCATAACAGAGAAACAGGTCAACATCCCTATTTCTTTTCACTTTTCGAGAGCACTTTATTTATATTCTGTTCACGTTATTCACTTAGCGGTCCTGATGAATGCCCGTAAGTCCTAATCCAGGCAATTGAGGCAGAAACATGTCAACCACTTTTTAACTTCCCCCCACTATTTATGACCTCTACACTCTGAGTGCACCTACTACTCATAACCAAGTTCAAAGATGCACTAATTCAAGAGTTACCAGACCCTAAACCAGACCAATAAAATGTTCCTTCTGGATTTTCAGGCCTTTTATATTCTTCATACTCCTTATCACTGGCTCACTACTGCATCAACCTTGGGTAAGAACCGCCTGGTGGAGGCTGCATAACTTGATCGACCTAATGATTATGCACACACGTGATCCAAGAGCGGAGAATCAAGATATACCGCTTTAGACACCAACATACCTATCACGTGCATGAGGGTCTTTTATATCGGGACACCCCCTCCTCCTTTTTCGCCTGCATACCTAAGGTTGTGCAGGACAAGTGATCCATTCTCATTTTGATTAGTAAATGTGTCAAGGCCACCCGAAAACATGGCAGCCTTCGCCCGAGGGACATTTCCTGAGGTCATGAGGATAAGAACCCTGTTGTCGCAGGGGTCCATCCCGCCTAATCCTGGTCGGCGGGACTGTGTGCCATGGATCATGGTGCCCCATTATTACATGAAGAATGGGTGGTTTCCCTAGCCAAGGGTGAACACCGGTGCTCCTCTGCTGCCCGGACAGCGTGACCCAAAGGGGCAGAATTGGCCCCTGACCACCTTCTCTGAATCTGGGCAAGGCCACCCACAAGGATGATTCTGCCTCGGCTACATGGCTCGTGCGTCTGAATTAAGCTATCCCAGTGATTCAGGACCGGGCTGGGGCCCGGGGCAGGCAGCAGCCGTGAGGTAACCCCAACAAAGAAAAATATATCGGTCACTTGGCGCACCCCAGGCCATGACTTTGGCATCCAGTGCCTACAGCAAGTAATGACTGCTGGCTTTGTCAATGGCTGCTAGTTGCATCAGAAAATAAGCAGCACTCCCGATCCAAGTCAGGACTGAGGCTTTGTCACTGGTCGCTCGTTGCCTAAGATAATTATCAGCACTTCAGCTAGGCCGCACTCATAAATCCTGCTAGCGTGGCCAGGGCTGGGACACAAGCCAGAACCTGGGGAAAGAGGCCCAGAGGCATAGCGCCGGAAGCCCTGCACCACTGCTATGCACAGAGAAGCACCGCTCCAAGCAAATCAGTAATTTTTCGGAGAATGGTGAAATCACATGACTGTAGTGGGCCTGACCATACATCAGTCGGCCTTCTTATGTGAAAAGCAGACACTGCAAAACTTGTGAACTCTCACCGAAAGTATTTATACGCCTTTACCTAAGGAGCCCGCCACTGGGAAAACAGAGTCAGACACATTAACTCATGGCACACGTGCACCATTCCATATGGTGACTGCTATTGAGGAATATCAATGTAGCAGTGCCGCGCAGGGCAAACTTCATCCCACACATGCTGCTACCCGTCGCTTGCATAACGTGCCTTGATAGTTCAACCTACGGACCAGCAATGCGGCGAATAATTTCGTTCAGTGTTTTAGTATTATATAGCGCAACCTCTACCCTAAGGTATAGGAGCGCTTAAGCCCTCTTGCATCCCCCCTCCCCCGCGACATGTCGGGGAGGTGGCCGCCCAGTAAATTCTGAATGATGGCTGGGGCTAATAGGCAGCCTCCCCGCACAACTGGGCCCGGGGTGCTGGCAGGGGGAGTGAGGCAAGCTGGTGTTGGCACCTATCCAACCCTAAGCCCCCACCAGGGCCGGTCTTAGCCATGGGCGGCATGGGCAGCTGCCCAGGGCCTCGCGCTCAGGGGGGTCCCGCCGCCGGCCCGGCAGTTACGGGCAGCGGGAATACATAAATTATAATCATGGGAAAAGCGCTGCGCAGTGCGCACAGCACTCTTGTCGCGCTCGCGCAGGGGCCCGGGCCGGGTCACAGGCAGTAAAAGTAAGGCAGGGAAGGAGGCCGGGAACTAAACACTGTCTGCGCAAGCACCGCATGCACTGTGACGCACGCACACCACCACCTAGCTTGGTGGTGGTGGTGATGCCTTAGTGGTGGTGACGTGATGCTGGCCTTGCTCATGATGCGGGTGACAGTGGGTCCCAGGGCCGTCAATCTGGTAGCGCGCGAAAGCGCTACCAATGACGGCCCTCGACATGATTTTATGGCCAGCCCCCGCTCAGTGTGACGCACTCAGCATGCGCACACGCCATTTGTGAGCAGTCAGTCACTACTCGGATCGGGCCGCGTGGGCAGGGCTGCAGGCAGGAGTCGGTCGGGCCCCAGCCTCCTCGTTGAGTCGCCGTGGAGTGGTTAAGGTAAGAGACCTGCTTCGTATTTATATTATAATACTTAGAATGTTTCAGACATACAATTCAAGATGCTTAGTCACCTTAGGCACAACATTAGCAGGAACCTGGAAACATTAAGTGCAAAAATGCATTTAGGTGCAAAAAACAGAGTTAGGAGACTAGTCACCTTTGGTACTTCATCAACTAGAATGTGGGGACACTTTAAGGTACAAAAACATATACAGGAGTAAAAAATCAATACAGGTACACAGACACATGTGCATGCAAAATTAGCAGAATCGTGCTGTAATATTTAGGGGGGAAAGCACAATTAGGAGCAAAAATCACTTCTAGGAACAGAAGCACGTTTAGACACAAAAGATGCAGAAGTGTGGTATCCAATTTAGGTGCAAATGAAAATCATGCACACTCCCGATCAGTCCAAAACCACCAAGATATGAATGACACTGTCTTAAAAAAAGGTCCAAAGCAACCAATATCCGAAGAAGGCTGAACCAAAAGCCTTATCTGTGTCATTTGTCACAAACAAAAGGGCTTCGCGGTGTCTCACCTAAAAGAAGTTTGGAGGAGCTGTTCTTCCCTGACATGGGAGGACTCTGACACCAACATGAACCCACCTGCTTCTTAAATCAGTGTGCCCTTATAGTACATTTCCATAGGCCACTACTTTACATAACTCTTTACCCTCTGGTTCACATCATTGTAGGCCCTCCTTAGCCAAATAGACTTTTATCCCTCAAATGTACATTATCCTGCTTCCCAGAGGCACAGCAGCGAGTGTCCTATGGAGGCGTATCAATTAGTGGTGGCCTGAGTAGCATCACTCAGTACTACCCCGAGGCACATCACCCTGAGCCTTCAGCTGTATAGTGTTATGTGTGACTGTTGGGGTGTGTGCATTAGTGAATGTGTGTCTTTAGGCTCTTGAGAAAAATTCTGCGTATGTGTGTTTTGGTGTGTCTGTGCATATGTGTGTGCTTTATGTGTGCATGTGCCAATAACTGCGTGCTTTATGTGTGCTTGTTCCAATATTTTTCATGTTTTATGTGTGCATGTGCCAATATTTGTGTGCTTTATGTGTGCATGTGCCAACATGCAAGCCTACTTGGTTTGTCAATTCTTAGTTTCTTTATCATGATATTTAAAATGTTTCAGGTTTTTTTTTTGATAGACATATGTATTCTGGTGCCAGAGCCTCCCGGGGAACTCATGGGCTTTCAAAAGTGGAAAACAGACTCTCACAATCTGTTGGTCCATGGGCTACAACGCAGGGATCAGTGTACGTTTATGTGCTGGTAATCTTTGGAAAAGTGCATGACTTGGGCAGGGATATAAAGATTCTATCCAGTTCTTTACTGGCATAAGGACCATTTATTTTCCAATGCTAGCTACTTGGCACAGTAATTGCTAGCTGTTTGGCACAGTGATTTATATACAATAGCACACACGGGTTGCATTTCAGGACGCAGAGCGTTTTATAAAGCTCGCACCTGAGCCATACTGTGCTGAAATGTTGCTTCAAGAAGCACGTATGCTGAGAGCCTAGAGTATAGTTAATTGAGTGGTAGTTGGTGATTTGCCGTACATTCTCACCAATTAATTTGCGAAGTCACTTTCTGTGATGTCACTTAGAGGGGCCTCACATCTTCCCTGTCGTCCAGGGCCTCAGAAGGCCTAGGACCGTCACTGCCCCCCCCCCCACTGCTTGGCTATCCCCCTTGTGTGTGTGTGCGTAGTGTAACACTGTTTTTGAGATATTTCTATAGCGCGAACTCGACCCGAAGGTATTGGAGTGCTTTACATGAGTACCGTATTTACATTAGACATTCAGGCACAAGGAGGTTAAGTGATTTGCCCAGAAGCACAGGATGTGGACACGACCCCGAGGCTCGAACCCTGGTCTCGAAACCTGGTCTCCAGCACCAAGTCGGCAGCCCTTCAATTGAAGACCCGCTCGGCTGTCCCTGACTGTCCGTGGTAAATATGGCAAGTCCGCCGCAATTGGCCTGTCGAGCTGTTGACCAGGTGCACTGTGCCCAGGTGTCTAAGCGCCATGCTCATCCAGCATGCGCCGACCACAAGCGGCCAATTTAGGCCCAGCGCAACAATCACTTCAAAGCACTCGAGCAATGCGCTGCCCTGCCCGTGCGGGTGTTGAAACTTTCCTGCCGCACTAGCGCCACGCTGCCTAGTGACCCGAACTGCAGCCCGGAGCACCCCCGCGCTGTTGGAAGGAGGGTGTCTGCCACTACATGCCCCCCTCGGAGGTCCGCTCGGCATCGTGGAGGGGGGGGGGATCATCAGTGCCACTAATCAGGGTATGCTACCCCCTCAAGGGAAAAGCCCAGGACCCGAGCGATGTGCCCAGCAGCTCGTGATTTCAACCGGCCCACCCGGCCTGGTAGCTGCGGGTGCCGCCGTACATGGGGAGTACTTCTTTTGGTAAATCTATACTTCTCCGCCTGCCGGGGGTGGGGGAGGTGGAACAAGAGGTGTGGGAGGCTGTTGTGTTTACTATACTTGTGTCCCTTACAGGACACCTTACTCAGTGTGCTCGTTAGTGTCCCTGCGAGGACACCGTCCCAGCAGTGAGGTCACCAGCTGGTAACTGTCAAAGATGACAGTTACCAGCTGATCACCGAGCTGACTGCAGCTTCGCTCCATGTGTCTGGAGCATGCGTGTTGGCTTGTTAATAAATTAGTTAAGAACTCACCAGTGTCTAGTTTCCTTAACAATCCTGGCGACGAGGGGCCAGCACGCAAGAACCCACGGAAAAAAAAAAAATGATGAAAGCAGTCTAAGAAAATCGTCTTCGTAAAAAGAAAGAAGGAGGAGGCAAGTTAACGCTAACTAACTCAACGCAAACAAGAGAGCGCCATATGAAGGAGGACTTGTTGAGGAGAAAGAAAAAAGTACACAGTGAGTGTAATGACGAAATGGCAAAGTGTGTGGAAATAATGCGCAGTGGAAAAAAATAAAAGGCGACATTAAGCGGCACTAGTGACTGAGAGGCTGAAGAAACCTGTTTTTTTGGAAAAAGAACTGTACGCAGTGAAGAAATTTTCCAACTGCCCAACCAACGGAAAAAACTGAAAGCCACAGCTGTGAACTGTCAGCGACCAGCTGAGGAGAATCGGAGCCGTGCACCACGTCATCGCGTCATAACGAAATTGACGTCGGCGGCCATCTTAGGTGTCAAATGAAAATACATTGAATTCAGTGGCCTAGCGCACGAAAACAGAACGAGGAAGTGTGCCCAGAGAGTAAACACTACGCGACCTGACCACTTCTCACCAGAAACCGGAGGAGCAGCTGTGAATCGTAACAACGACAAGACAAAGGTGACAAACAGAAATTAAACAATAAATAAACGGTAAATTCGTGCTAATTTAAAAACTCTGCTCTTTAAGACGGAACACTGTTATTTTAATTAGCTAATACAAAACGCCCAATGGAATTTTGTACAATCAACCTAGCTAGTGAACGGAAAGGTTAAACTGGTGCAGTAGAGCATTTCACAAAAAAGTTTACTTTCTACTAAAGGCATTACACAATAAAATCACAATGAGTGACTTAGCTACTGGTTGCATTTGGAATCTATCACCCCCTGAGTCATTCCTGCATGCAGGTAGTGTACCAGTTTTGAAGTGGGAAGAGTAGAGGGACTATTTCCTCAATTATATTTCCACAATTCAAGAAGATGCAGAATTAAAACCTGAAAAGAAGTACAAGATGTTAATGCACAACTTGGGTGCAGGAGGAATAAAGGTTTATAATTCCATAAATAAGAAAACAAGAGATGTAAATGATGGTGATGTGTTCTCCAATGCGATCGACGACTTGAACGCTTACTATAAACCTACAGTTTATGTTGGGGTAGACAGATACAAATTTTTTCATAGGAAACAAGGGAAGGAGGAAACTATAGATGATTAATATCTGCTCTAAAAGATTTAGCAATTAACTGTCGTTTCGGAGGTCTCCACGATGAACTAATAAGGGATCAGATAGTAATGCAAGGGTCGAATGAAAACATCCAAGATAACCTTTGGGCGAAGGGTGAGTACCCATTGCAGAACATAATAGACATAGCCAGGAAAGCTGAACTTACAGGACGATGTGCGAAAGCTGTGTTGAGGGATGATAAAATAAAAAAAGAAAGTGACCCTGTCAGCAAGGTGACTGATCATAAGGGTTGGAGGGACAGCAAGCAAGCTGTAAGAAAGAAAGACATTTTTCAACCCGAAAGAAGGCAAGAGAAACGGGGGAAAGGACATTGTTACCGATGCCTAAGCACAGCACACATGGCGTATGATTTTAGATGCCCAGCCCGCGAAGCGAAATGCACGTTCTGTGGCCTAATTGGACATTTTAACAAGGCATGTAAAAGAAGAAAACCACGGAATGTAAAGGCAGTGTTAGAAGATGAGGACAAGTGTGATGAAGACACGGATGAAGACATCAATATGTACATCCTCAACATAGACGACGAAGAAGAGGAAGTAAAAGAAACTGGAAAAGGAGCAAAGACCAAAAAACCTATGTGTACTATGACCATTGGGGGTGTGGAAATAAACATAACAGCACATTCCGGGTCACCTTACACTATTGTGAACTAAAAAGTCTGGGAGGAAAAATTTAAGGAAGTAATCGGTCGGAGACTCAATAAACCAGACATTATCATTAAATCATTCAACGAGAGACCAATTGAAATATTGGGGTACAGGAGACTCAGGTTTATATTCAAGAGCAGGGAGGCACAGTGTAAACTGTACATATCAAAGGTAGGACCATCTGTACTTGGAAGGATGGACCAAGGTAGTCTGGGAATCAAGCTGGATCCTAACAGCCATGAACCTGTGCTTAGCATGTCGGACACTGACGACTACGCAGGACAAATACTGTCGAAATTTCCCAAGGTGTTCAGTGGGAATATTGGAGTACTTAAGGGTTATCAGCATAAAATACAATTGAAACCTATCACCACTCCCACAGTGCATAAAACGCGGAACATACCTTTTGCAATAAAGGAGGAAGTTAAAAATCAACTTGAGAAACTGCTAACTGATGGTATAATAGAAAGGGTGGAGGCATCTGAGTGGGTTGCACCACTTGTCGTAGCGAAACGTTCCAATGGGAAACTAAGACTTTGCATTGATCTCCGCGATCTTAATCAAAACATCATTGTAGAGCAGTACCCACTCCCTAAAATAAACGAGATGTTGTCCACTGACAAGGGAGTAAAGTAGTTTACCACCATCGACCTAAAATCAGTGTACCATCAGGTCCAGCTACACCGGGACAGCAAATCTTTGACTACCTTTGTAACACCATTCGGTTGTTTCAGATTCACTCGCGTTCCTTTTGGGTTAGCTTCAGCCGCTGCAATTTTTCAAAGACTGATGACTAACATTTTTGAGGGCATCATTGGGATACTGTTATTCCAGGACGACATAATGGTAATGGGAAAATCAAGAGAGGAACATGACTGTCGAGTGGAGCAAGTCCTGGACTTATTGAACAGAAAAGGTCTAACGGCTGAGCATTCCAAATGCAAATTTGTGTGCAAGTCTGTCAACTATCTGGGACATCAGATAACAGGCGATGGCATCAGTCCCAAAAATGAACTAATCCAAGCTATCAAGGAAGTGCTTGTACCCACCAACAGGGATGAAGTGAGGTCATTCCTCGGACTAGTAGAATACTACTCCAAGTTTATCAAGAACTTCTCAACGAAAACATACGCCTTAAGGCAACAGCTGAAAATGAAAAACAAATTTGAGTGGACGGACGAATGTGAGCAAGCATTCCAAGACTTGAAATGCAATATGTGCAAAGCATTACCTTTGCAGGGATTTGATCCTACCCTGGATAACTATGTGACGACAGACGCCAGCAACAAGGGCATTGGAGCAGTCCTAACACAGAAAGATGCAAAAGGAACAGAATATACTATTGCATTTGCTTCACGCTCCCTTACCCCAGCCGAAGACAAATATTCGGTAATAGAACGTGAAGCACTGGCCTGCGTTTGGGCCCTTGAACATTTTAGACAGTATTTGTGGGGTAGGAAGGTACACCTGTGCACAGACCACAAACCTTTAACAAAGGTGCTTACTACCAAAGGCCTACACACAGCCTCACCACGCCTGGGGAGAATTTCCCTGCAACTGTTTGATTTCATGTACGACATACAATATGTCCCTGGCGTAAGGAACGTGGTTGCTGATTTTCTTAGTAGGGTGCCTATCAAGACCAACGATATCATAGGAACAAACGAAATAGATGACTCCTGCATAGCCAAAGTTTGGGAAAATTCCAGCAGGATAACAAAGGAAGAATGGTTGGTAGGATTAATGAAGGACAAAAACATAGGCATGGTAATCCAGATGGTCAAGGAAGGGTGGACCAGCAAGAATAAATTAAAAGATTAAATGAAACCCTTCTGGGAGGTGAAGGATGAACTGTCCATAGAAGATGGACTACTTATGAGAAGCGGAAGATATGTACCGTCGATGAATATCCGGGAGAAAATACTGGAAGTATGCCATGAGGGTCATCTGGGCATCGCGAAAAGTAAGAACAGGGTGAAAAACACGTATTGGTGGCCGGGTATCAGCCGAGACGTTGAAAGAAATGTAAGGAACTGTAAGTTATGTGTGGAAGCTGACAAAACTCAAGTAACCTACAGACCTCCCCTGCAGCCAATACAGAGCCCATCCATGCCTTGGGAAAGAATTGGAGTAGACATAATGGGGCCGGTGTCAGATGAGAATGAACTGCAATATATAATTGTTATAATTGACCACTAAACTAAGTGGCCTGAAGTGAGAATCACCAAAAAGGCAGACTCTCAGCACGTGGTCCAATTCTTGGAAGACACTTTCACGCGCGAAGGTTTACCAAAAAAAGTAGTAAGCGACAATGGCGCACAGTTCGCCTCAGACCTGTTCAAGGACTACATGGAAAGGCACCACATTGAACACAAGACTACGTCAATATACCACCCAGCAGGAAATGGTGCCGTAGAGAGGTTTAACAGAGTACTAAAAGGCATCATACAGATAGCCACCTCAAACCAACTGGATTGGAAGAAAGAAATAATAAAAACAGTGTGGGCTTACAGAATAACGCCATGTGAGTCTACTGGCCACAGCCCATTTGAACTTATGCGCGGACGGACCCCACTTACAAAGGACAATGTGGGTTGGGTTAAGGCTGCCCGCAGAGTACACTGGTCTTCGGTGATGGTGAAGGAAAAACTGGCCCAAGCACAAACCAGGAGTAAGAATTACTATGACAAAAAACATGGGTGCAAGGAGGTGCAAATCAAGGCGGGCGATGTGGTGAAGGTAAGAAGGAGTGGATATGTCGGCAAGGGTCAAGAGAGATACACCAAACCTCTTACCGTTCATGAAGTGTACTGTAATTCCGCACGCCTGAGTGATGGGAAGGTCTGGCACTTTTCTGCACTGTCGGCCCTCAAACATCCCGGGAACGATAGAGTGGACGACACACCTTTAGATGCCACTGCAGAGCAATCCAGGACGCAGAATGGAAGTGCTGCAAGACTTTATTTTTCTGACACTGAATCTGACATTGAATTTCCTGCAACCCCAGGGATCAGAAGCGATGAAGGTATACATGAAGACACCCAACCAGCGGACCGTTCTGTTCCTTCATCCAGACCTGCAAGCGCAAGGCGCAGGCTACCCGTCATTCCAACCTGTGACCTGACGCGACCTGTGGACACTAGCAGGGCTGGCAGACTGTTGGGACCACCGGCTAAACTTAAGGACTACATATGTGGGTAGCGGAGCTTCTCGCCCCCCTACTAGTTCCATTGGTTCCATTACTCCCCAAAGGAGGGGGATGTGTTGTGTTTACTATACTTGTGTCCCTTACAGGACACCTTACTCAGTGTGCTCGTTAGTCTCCCTGTGAGGACACCGTCCCAGCAGTGAGGTCACCAGCTGGTAACTGTCACAGATGACAGTTACCAGCTGATCGCCGAGCTGACTGCAGCTTCGCTCCATGTGTCTGGAGCATGCGTGTTGGCTTGTTAATAAATTAGTTAAGAACTCACCAGTGTCTAGTTTTCTTAACAGAGGCCTGTGGGAACAAGCAAAAGGTGGGGCGCCCACTATTCACTGCCTGCTTTTCCCGCTCCGGGCGGGTGCAGTCCCACCTCACCAATAAAGGAGTGCCTGGCATTCTAACGTTTGGAGCATGGAAGCTGAAAGGTGTTTAGACCGCTGAGCCATGCCAAGAGGCACGGTACGCTGCCCCACCACAAACGCCCGCATATTCCCCCGGGCTCAATGCAGGCCGGCATGCCCAAGCTTAATGGCCCTGCTACTGTCCACGTACTGACATATGCAAAAGGCAAAGGAGGCAAGGGGGACCCACAGGGCCTGTTGCCTGCCTGGGGAGCAGGGGAAGCAAGGGTGCACCAGCAGGGGGCACTGAGCCCGTAGCTGTGATGCTTTTCACCATCACAATCCTCACCTCCGGTCGGGCCCAGGCGGCGGGCACAGCACGTCGTGGGCTCTTCCTGAAATTTATACTCCCGACACCATCAAGGGAGGGCAGTGCAGCAGGCTCCGCTACAGACAGACCCCACGTGTGTGAAAGGGAGCCATGCCTTGTTTTTTCTGAAGTTTTATATGGCCCGGGCTTGCCCTGAAGGTATAAGAACACTTTACATGCAATACATAAAGGTATAAGAGCGCTTTTTGTAACACTCGCAAGCGTACATTTTGTTATGCACGGGGAGATTAAGCGATTTGTCCAGGACCACCGGACTTTGAGGGTCGATGCCGAGACTCGAACCCAGGTCTGAGGTGAAGCGCCCCTAGGCCATATCCTCTTCACCGAAGACATCTAGTTGAGCCTCCCGCTCGCCTCAGACACACCGTCTGCCCCTGCACGTGTGACCCGGTCAGACTGGAGGCTGTGCTTGGCTGAAGCCTGGGCTGGAGGTGACATGGGTCAACGCGGGAGCATCTAGACTACTTGGTAAAAGCGCCGAACCGTCCTAAGCGGCCCCTGGCCAGAACCTCCGGACCTGGGACCTAGGTCACACAACGGAAATGCGAGCCACGGCACCCTATATGTGAGACTGTTGTACCTGGTGTAGAGGGCGCAGTATCATACGACTGTGCCTGTCCCCAAGGCAATGTACTGCCCTTGGCAGTGCCCAGTACAGAGGGTTCCGGAGTTAATGCAAGGCCGAGGAGTGACTGTATTATTCGTGGGGTCCCCCATCTAAACACTGTGGTGGAAGCGGCTTTGTTCCGAGGCCACCATCCCCCATTGCCACCCCCACATGCCCGCCTGCAAGTGCGGGAAAAGCCTCTCTGCGTCGTGGCTGGCGGCCCACTCTCTCTTGTGGCCCTCCCAGGCCTTAGTGCCACCAATTAAAGGCACAATGCCGTGGGGGATATAGCAGGCCGACCACAGGTCCCGGTAAGGAGGGCTTGGGGGGGGGCAGCCGACCGCAGGGAGGCCCCCCCCCGGCGATTTGGGAGGGCTGCGGGGGGGGCAGGGGTTGATGCCAGAACATTCCAGAATGTTTTGGGCTATTTTTGGTAGTTTTGGTAGTCCTGGCTATATAGGTCCCAGACTCCTCCTCCCAGCCACCATTTTAGGTTTGGTAACCTGGTGGCTGGAAGGTTAGATAGTGGAAAAATGTTCCCTCCCTCCCTATCTTTTTTCCTTAGTGGTGGTTTCCTTTTTCCGTTTTCTTTATAATTTTGTCACCTCCTCTCCTTCTTTTTATATATTTTTTGCCTTTTTTCCCTTCATCTGGATGGCTTTTTTCTTTGGAGCAGGTGTGCAGGGGATTTATTTTTGTAATTGTCGCTTGGAACAGGTGCGGTGCGGGGTCTAGTTGTTTCAGGGCTGTTTGTGTCAGATTTTGGTGATTAATGGTCAGGTTTGTTTATCGTCAGGAAACGATGAGTTGGTCGTTGGTTGACGTTTTAGAGGTTTTGGGGGGTTTGACAGGGGTGAAGGGTCAGGCAGGTGATTGGTTTATGGAGGGCCTGGTATTCATAATGTTATTGGGGTTGTTGATGACGTAATGTTTTATATTGATGACGTATTTTACAATGATGACGACATGTTTTATAATGAGGACGTTATGTTTATATGATGATGTAATGTTTTATAATGTTGTTGTAATGTTTGAATTGTTGTATTGTATGGGTGGGGGAGGGGCCATAAAATTTTAGGGGAGGGGGTTGGGGGCGGGGTTTAGGTTTATTTAATTATTTAGTGAGGATTAGTTTTGTAGGGCTTTGCCAAGGTTTATTATTGTGATGTGCACCTGTTCCTAATAAAGCGGCCTTTTCCACATTCAAGCCTTTTTTGGTCTGCTTTAACCCCCCCCTTGCCCTCCCTCCCAAGCTGCCCCCGCCGGGTGAGGTCAACTTGGTGTCCTGCCCAGGGGGGGGGGGGGTGGGGTGCACTCACCACGCTATCTTCTCAGCTCTCAGACCAAGGACACAACCAGACTGCGTGTCGGGCAACAAAGAGGCCCAACAATGGCTGGGGAGGCCTAAATACCCCTCCCCATATCCTGGCGCGCCGGACATGACGTGTCCAGGGCGCCCCGTTAGGGGACTCCTCCTGGAGTCCTGCAGAAGCGAGTGGGGAGGCGACTAAATGCCACTAAGGGGTGGCCTCCCTCCGAGGTGGCCCACTGCGGGGGCCGCGGGCAGTTGCAAGTTCTCTGGAAGCCGGATCCCCTGATAATCACACTGCCTAGCCGTTACTATGGGCACACCATCAATCAAAGGCTCCCCCTTAAAGCTGGAGGACGGCCTCAATACCATGCTTTTCATTTTACTACCATTAATGTTCAGTGCAGTAATCCGCAAAACACTTTAATAGCCTATAGGTTCATTTTTTGTTCGCTCTATCAATACTGCGTCATCAGCAAATAGTAGTATAGGAACTCTCCCTCCGGCTATACTGGGGACATCTAGGGGTTCTTCCATCAAATAATCTGCTACATGGTTTAAAAAAAAAAAGCTGAAAAGTAAGGTCGTCAGCACGCAACCGTGGAGGGCGCCCTTCTCTACCAGAAAAGGTTCTATTGCGGCATTGCGGGCCGGCCCACTGGGGGCATTTGCCAACACAAGGAAAAGACTGAGGCCCGCCTGGGCTCCTGAGACTCATGACGGAGCAGCGCAGTGAGGCCTAGAAGCATGTTACCGGCCGCATTGTTTTTTTTTCTTTGTTTTTTTTAAAGGTAATTAAATTATTTTAATTTTGGTCAGCTGGTAATACATCTCCCAACACTTGTAAAAATCCTGGTATCAGCAGAAAAAAAAACACCTACAACTATTCAAGTGGTATTCAAACAAAGAAAGCCAAAGAGGTCTGAAATAGAAGTTTTGGAAATAAGTGTGTACAATTGCTTTAATTTGCACTGTCAGTCAAAGCCGCTTTGGAAGGAAAGGAATAAAACTCTCCTTTCCAAAACCATTTTATCTTCAGAATGAAATACAATCCATTCCTTATACTATGAAAACATTTTTTAATGTTTTATTGGCATCTAAATATGCATGCGTATCTTTTGACAAAGTACATGAAAAAAAATAACATAAACCGCGATAGTATAACATTACAATGCGTCTTACTGTAATATGACACATAGTTAACCACTGCATTGTTATGGCTTTGGGGTCAAAGCAGCCATTAATACAGCATTATTGTCAAAGGAGACATACCTGTCAACCTATAACACCAGTCTGCCAGCAGTATTAGTCAATAGCCTTCGATCTAGATTTGGGGTGATTATTTGATCAGCATTCTTCTGCGATGTATCTTCTACCTAGCAGCTTGTCAGGTGCCTTACACGTTCATTCACTAGGGCCGTTTGAGCTCAGTGTCTCTGTCACTTTTCTGGCCATATAACTTTGGTAGAGTTCCCAAAAGTTTTTGGGACGGTTCTGGGGAGGAAGTAATTCACTGTAAAGCTCAGTTTGCGTATTGTAGTATACTATATCTTTGGACCAACTAGTTAAGGTAGGAATCGGGCCGCGGGCCCAACAGATCACTACTCTGCGTTTGGCTAACAACAGCCCGTCAGGGGCGGCCTTAGGCATGTGCAAGCTGGGCACCTGCACAGGGCCACCAAACCCCAGGGGCCGCCACGCCAATATATATCCTTAATATAATAATCCTCTGAGGATGGATACATATTTGCGTGGTGGGCCCTGGCAGGGATTTGGCAGCCTCTGGCTCTGTTCCACTTCCAAACACCCTGACACCCCCTCTTCATTGGCCTCCGTGCTCCGCCCCGCCCGGACCCCCACTTCTGGGGCCCCCTACCTTCGCTCCCTGCCCAGGGCCGCCATGAGCCTAGAGCCGCCCCTGAGCCCGTTATCGACTAATCGTCTCACCTCCTTTGAAAAGCTTTTTGAATAGCCCAACAGTGCTAGCAAGGGGTCTGGAGTTAATGTCATAGCAGTAATTTCCCCCAAGACATTAAATATCAGCTTCCAGTAGTTAGCAATCCCTGGGCATAACCAAGATAAATGAAAGAAACCAGCTGGGCTTTCTCTACACCTATCACATTCTGCTGTGTCACGTAATCCATACCTATGCAATCTCTCTGGGGTATAGTAGACCCTGTTTAGGAATTTAAAATGGATTAATCTGTAGCGGCCATTTGAGGAGACACACTTTGTGCTCTCACAACAGCATTTCCACTTACCATCATCTAAAATCTCACACAAATCAGTTTGCCAGTCCAGTCTGGCTTTGATGTAGTGATTTTTCCGGTAATCCTGCGTTATTTTATATATGCTAGAGACTATCTTCACTGGCAAGTCTGACTTCAATAGGTATGTAAAGGCTGCCACGTCTGGCGGTTCTGTTAATTCGTTTCCTAATATTTCTTTCAATGCTTGTCTCATTCTATGATGGTGGAATTGCGCTATAAGGTGTTGAACAGCGCCTGGGGGGTCTGGAAAATGGTGCAAAAATCAATGTTAATACCAAAAATGAATTACTATTTACCCCTATGGAAATTTAGTATCTTCCCACGGTTTAGCAATGATAGAATGGGACAGATCTGGGAACAACATGGCATCAAAAGAGTGGGTGATATCTACGAGGGGGATACCCTCATGACGTTCGATAAAATACAGCAAAAATATAATATCCCGGCTAATCAAGCGCTTAAATTCCTTCAGATTTATAAAACGTTAACATCTATAAAACTGCGAATTTCCCCAGGGTGGCAGAATCAGTATGATCGATTATCTATTAAATGGTGGCACAAAGATCAAAATGGTTTATAGATCCTTATTGGGAGGGATCCAAGATGATCGAGAAAAATGTGAAGCTGCCTGGATGTCGAACTTGGATAACACGGATGTCGATTTGGATAAAGCTCTGCAGCTAGGTTAGAAATTTTTTCGCTCCACAAATCTCAGGGTGCAACACTATAAGACCCTATTTAATTTGTATTTTACACCAGCTAAACTTCATCAATGGAGTAAAAGCGAAGATGATAAATGCCCTAGATGTCAGGAAGGACCTGCCGATATAATATATATGTTCCATAATTGTGAAAAGTTGAATCTAATCCGTACGGATATTGAGAAGTTTTGGGAGGGGCTGCTAGGTGTTTGTAATATGTGTATGTAAGAATATTTATTTATGTATATATAATATTTGTAATATGTATATATGTATTTATAAGATTTGTATATATTCTGAAATAATGCAGGGTGATCCCGGTTAATTTTATATTGATACCATGTAATCTGTACCTGCTTTAAAACTATTTATTCCGGAATATTCCAGCAATACTGTAATGTTGAAAAGTATTTATTGTGATTTGCACCAGGTATTTGAAATAAAAAAAAAGGAATCAATATATGGATGTCACTAACCTTTCTTGCGTGCAATGACTCGAAGGCCAAACAGTGCTTGATTTGCGTCAGGAGGCCGCTGCAGCTTGCAACACACCTTGCCCCTGCCAGCACTGCCAATGACAGTTACAACACAACTACTAATGATCACACACCCACACGTGTGACAATTCGGACTACCTCAGGCACCCACAGCTATATGAATGGCTTTGGCAGCAGATAATAGTTCTTTTTAATGTATATTGAATTAATAATTAACTGTTGTGTGGTCAACTTTAAATTAGCCAAAGAGAGCCATCTTGTGTCAGAATGTCACAAGCTTCAGTGTTGACAATTAAGTGCCAGTGCGGAGCACCGGAAACCACCAGTTCAAATTAAACACTAAGGTGACAAGCATTTGCAGTGCAATAGGTCTCGCATTAGGAAAGTGTGAGCTATTGGTATTGTAAATGCCAATTTTTTTTAATATGTGTTGGCTTTGAAAATATATAAATTAATAGCATTGTTATTCACAAGGCAAATAGCTTACACTTTCCTAATGCGAGTCCTATTGGCTATGGCAATGCTTGTTGGTAGCAAGCAAGGACAGTGCTGTTGTGGTGCTGAGTAATGATGTGGTTGGGCTGAGTGATGTGGTGGTGTATTAGAGTGATGTGGTGGTGTCCCAGAGTGATGTGGTGGTATCACGTCCCAGAGTGATGTGGTGGTGTGCCTGAGTGATGTGGTGGTGTCCCTGAGTGATGTGGTGGTGTCCCTGAGTGATGTGGTGGTGTCTGTGAGTGGTGTGGTGGTGTCTGTGAGTGATGTGGTGGTGTCCCTGAGTGATGAGGTGGTGCCCCTGAGTGATGCCCCCGTGTGATGTGGTGGTGCCCCTGAGTGATGTGGTGGTGTCCCTGAGTGATGTGGTGGTGTCCCTGAGTGATGTGGTGGTGTCCCGGAGTGATGTGGTGGTGTTTGTGAGTGAAGTGGTGGTGTCCCTGAGTGATGAGGTGGTGCCCCTGAGTGATGTGGTGGTGCCCCTGAGTGATGTGGTGATGCCCCTGAGTGATGTGCTGGTGTCCCTGAGTGATGTGGTGGTGTCCCTGAGTGACGTGGTGGTGTCTGTGAGTGATGTGGTGTTGTCTGTGAGTGATGTGGTGGTGTCCCTGAGTGATGAGGTGGTGCCCCTGAGTGATGCCCCGAGTGATGTGTGGTGCCATTGAGTGATGTGGTGGTGTCCCTGATGATGTGGTGGTGTCCCAGAGTGATGTGGTGGTGTCCTAGAGTGATGTGGTGGTGTCCTAGAGTGATATGGTGGTGTTCCTGAGTGATGTGGTGGTGTTGTGAGGCGTGCAGCAGTGTGAGGCATGCAGCAGTGTGTGGTGTGCAGCAGTGTGTGGTGTGCAGCAGTGTGCAGCATGCAGCAGTGTGAGTAATGCAGCAGTGTGCAGCAGTGTGAGGCGGGCAGCAGTGTGAGGCGTGCGACAGTGTGCAGATTGCAGCAGTATGAGTAATGCAGCAGTGTGCAGCATGAGAATAAGTGTTAATGGAGAGTGAGGGGCAGAGGTATTGGCACGGAGAGTGTGGCGGAAGCGAAGGTAAAGCATGCGCATAAGTGTAAGTGGCAGGAGAGAGTGCGTGGCAGAGTAAAAGGCAGAGCAGGGAATAAAAATAGGATAGGTGGCAGGATAGAGTACAGGGTATAGGAAGGGGCAGGGGAGGCTAAAATATAAGGATAGGTGGCAGAATAGAGTGCATGACAAAGGGAACAAAATACTGACTGTTGTGTGTTATGGCAAGAAAAATGAAAACAAAACGACGCCACTGGAAGCGTATAGCATTGCAAATGCTTGTTACATGAGGGGGCGCTGCGTTGCATTAGCCAGCTCAATGGCGGATCACTGACTAAATATCGAGGGACAAAATATAGACTACCCAAAATATAGATTCCAAAATATCGACAGACAAAATATCGAATTCCTATCTACAAACAGGTAAGGACCAAAATATCGACCCCAAAATATCGTTTATATATATATACATTATACAAATATCGAATTTCTTAAAATTAATGTAAAATTTAAAAAATATTAAAAATAAATATCTAAAATATACTTAAAAATACTTAAATTACCTTAAAATTATTAAATAACTAAATTAACTAATAAAAAAAATACAATCATATCTGTTAATATATATATATATATATATCTATATATATATAGATATATATATATATAGATATATATATCTTAACATAATATTTTAAAAAAATACACAATATTATTACTGTAGGATAGCGGAGGTGTAAAAATTACTATTCCCACTCCTGGAAGTGCAACAGTAGGGAAAGCGTTGGATAGCGTAGGGGTAAAAATTACTATTCCCACTCCAAAGAGTGCAACAGTAGGGAAAGTGTTGGATAGCGTAGGGGTAAAAATTACTATTCCCACTCCAGAGAGTGCAACAGTAGGGAAAGCGTTGGATAGCGTTGGGTTAAAAATTACTATTCCCACTCCAGAGAGTGCAACAGTAGGGAAAGCGTTGGATAGCGTAGGGTTAAAAACGTACTATTCCCACTCCTGGAAGTGCAACAGTAGGGAAAACGTTGGATAGCGTAGGGGTAAAAATTACCATTCCCACTTCAGAGAGTGCAACAGTAGGGAGCGTTGGATAGCGCAGGGGTAAAAATTACTATTCCCACTCCAGAGAGTGCAACAGTAGGGAAAGCGTTGGATAGCGTAGGGGTAAAAATTACTATTCCCACTCCAGAGAGTGCAACAGTAGGGAAAGCGTTGGATAGCATAGGGGTAAAAATTACTATTCCCACTCCAGATAGAGCAACAGTAGGGAAAACGTTGGATAGCGTAGGGATAAATTTTACTATTCCCACTCTAGTGAAAATAAATTCATATAATTCATATAATTATCAATTATCAATTAATAAAAAATAATTATCAATTAAGAATTAATTAATTATCAATTGAAAAGTATTTAACAATTTGTTCAAAATAAATACCAATAAATGAATTAACATATTTAATTAATTATAATTAAATTCCTTCCCACCCTATTCCCCTATAAACCTACAACCCGCTACAGAAAAAAAAATAATGTTATTCACATAATTATCAATTAATCAATTACTAAAAAATAATAATTTAAGAATTAATTAATTACCAATTAAAAATTAATTAACAATTTAATGAAAATAAATACCAATTAATTAATTAAAATATTTAATTAATTATAATTAAATTACTTCCCACCCTATTCCCCTATAAACCCACAACCTGCTACAGAAAATAAATTAATTTGATTCACATAATTATCAATTAATCAAATAATAAAAATAATTATCAATTAAGAATTAATTAATTACCAATTAAAAATTAATTAACAATTTAATGAAAATAAATACCAATTTATTAATTAATATATTCAATTAATTATAATTAAATTACTTCCCACCCTATTCCCCTATAAACCCACAACCCGCTACAGAATTATATTACACAATAATTAAATAACATAAAATTAATTAATTAAAATAAATTACAAAAATATATACACTTTTCACACATATACTAACATAAAAAGCACTTTAAAAAATTCGATATTATTAAAAAATAAATATTTTTAATAAACTATATTATGTACTTCAATATTTTGACTGTCTATATTTTTAACATCGATATTACATTACTTACCTTCAAAACGATATTTTTGATGTCATTATTATGTCCATTCGATATTTTGTCCATTCTATATTTTGGACTCTATATTTTGGTTTGTCTATATTTTGGAATCAATATTTTGCCCATTTACCCTCAATGGCATTGCCTCCATAAAAATGTATAGAAAGCTCAACCATATGCAAACAAAGTGAGCCAATGGAGAGACTAACGTGTGCATGCAGTGCATATACACCCCAAACAAAATTACTGGCAATAAGCACTGGTAAACAGACAGAAAAACGGAGGATGGGGGTGAGAGTTTAGGATTAAATGAGTTTATGCTGGCACCGAGGCCAAAAATTGTATGAGTAGGAGCTTCAAATAACTGATTTAGTCGTAGGCAGAAAGGGTAATGTGGTGCACTGGTATTCAGATGGTTTGTGATTCGTGGTGGGCATGCTGGGCACGGAGGGAGACCGGATTTCGGGAGATATGTGTGTGGGGAGGTGCGCTTCCTGGGGATGGAGGATGGGTGTTGTGGCGCTTTGTGACAGGCTTGTGACGGGCTTGGAGCGTGGTTGGGCATGCTATGTTAGTTCTAGAGGGTAGGTGCCGGCGGGTAGCTGTGAAGTGGCGGGGCCTGCTGCAGGAGCATCAGCTTGGTAGTAATGCATTTGGTGGTCGGATGCAGGAGCGGAGGGGCCCTGTGTTCAAAACTGCATTCGTTGGAGTGGGGTAATAATGTTTAGATCTTGGCGGGGCTCATCAACATTTGGTGATCCTGGGCAGAGTATTAATGACCCACAATTTCGAAAAAGAGGAATTCGGTGTGGTGTGGGGTGAGGCAACGGGGTGGCATAAAGGCGCCTAGCACAGTGTTTAAAGTCCCACGGGGGTATGGGTGTCACCTGACGGGGTCGCATGGCAGGGGAGGAGGCGCAAGGGGGATGGGTACAGTGGGAGGTCTTTGAAGTGGATTTTTTCACGGACTGCAGGAGGCTCAATGGAGGTGAAGGAATGGTGGGGGGGCGTGGGGGGGTGTGCAGGGGTTGTGAGCGAAGATGTTGTGGAAGACCGGAAGGAGGGTCGGGTTTCAGGGCGAAAGGAGGGCGAAGTAAAAGCATGAGTATAGGTAACAGGACAGAGTGAGGTGGAAAGTTACAGGCACGTAGATACAATACCATGTGGCATATAATAAAACACGAGAAGGAGGCACAGGGAGTTAAAAACATATTGATAAGTAGCAAGATAAAGTGCGGGGCAGAGTGAAACGCCGAGCGAGGCTAGAACATGAGTATAGGTGGGAGGATAAAGTGCGTAGTGGAATGTAAGCATTGTGAGTTATAGAGCATGAGAATAAGTGTAAATGGAGAGTGAGGGGCAGAGGTATTGGCACGGAGAGTGTGGCGGAAGCGAAGGTAAAGCGTGCGCATATGTGTAAGTGGCAGGAGAGAGTGCGTGGCAGAGTAAAAGGCAGAGCAGAGAACAACAATAGGATATGTGGCAGGATAGCATACAGGGTATAGGAAGAGGCAGGGGGAGGCTAAAATATAAGAATAGGTGGCAGAATAGAGTGCATGACAAAGGGAACAAAATACTGACTGTTGTGTGTTATGGCAAGAAAAGCAACAAGCTCTTGGTATTGCTATGGGGGTGGGTGGATGGGCGGGGGAGCAGCAGCCTTTGATGTGGTGTTCGAGGCGGATGGGGAGGGAGGCGGGGGGTCAGGGGAGCGAGCGAGTGGG
Organism: Lissotriton vulgaris; assembly: GCF_964263255.1. Classification (NCBI taxonomy): domain Eukaryota; kingdom Metazoa; phylum Chordata; class Amphibia; order Caudata; family Salamandridae; genus Lissotriton; species Lissotriton vulgaris. The sequence continues at coordinate 274,612,521 of NC_141700.1, read as the reverse complement.
AGGGAACCAGCATGGGGTGTGAGTGAGGCCAAGCGCGCGCCTGGCGAAACGTCACGGTTCAGTAGACAACATGCATCGGGAGGAATCCGGCTTGGAATCCTCTTGGTCAAAGAGTTTGTTTTAACTACAATAGTTCAGAGCTATAAATAGCTCGACCTAAAAAACAGTCTCCACTGACTCAAACCATGCCACAGTGGTGTAATGTAATGTAGCTGGAGCTTGAAAAGTGCTCTCTCACTGTTGTTGCCGTCTTGGCGCACTCAATGCTCATCTGCAGCTGGTACATCTACATTAGTGGTAGTTACAGCTGAGGATCTAGCAGGTGTTAAGAGATTTTCTGAAGGTCATAATATTAGTGATGACCACAAGATGTGGGTGGAGAGCATTCCAAGACCTTTCTATTAGAAAAGCGAATGGTCTCATGCCAGTGCTCATTCTGAAAATCTTACATACCTCAAAGAAGAAGGTCTGTAGGGAGCTGCAAGCTAAGGTACTAGTCTTGTTTGTAAAAAAATGCAGCAAGCCCATCACATTGCGTTAAGCCATACAGTAGAATGTAAACTTAATTTTCAGATGGTAGTCAAATAAGAGTGCTGTGTAATATGGAGAGGTGCTTTGTGCATCTACAACTAAGCAGTGTGCTGCAGAGTGTGGGACTCACTGCTATGTTTGAAGTAGATGGTGAGGTGAAACAAGGTAGGTTCCATTGGGTGGCACAAACACAACAACACACATGTGAATCAGGTTATGATCTTTTGGTACCTGGAGAATGGGATCAATTCACTTAGAAAGCAGATTCAGGAGTAGAAGTGATTTTAGGTTTCAGTGTTATATTCATATCTGCAGAGATACCCAGGTTTTTGATTATCAAAAACCAAAAGAAGATACATAGTGAAGGGTTCCATCCCCGCCATGCCCTACGCAGAATAATGACCAGACTATCATGTCCTGCAGTGATTCAACATGTCTCTGAGCCTTTCTTGAATCAGCAATGCTCATGAGATCATGAACACCAACACTGTCACATGAAATCTATTCTTGCTGCCATCACACCCACCACCTACAATGCTGGCTTCCTCTCGTTAATTAAAGAGACATGTTAATTATTGTGAGGATAGCTAGCAATTCAAACACAAACTAAGAAATCTCAAAGCACCAGGGGCCGTTTTATGTATTGGCATTGTTTGTGTCAAGCGCCGGGTGCAAACAATGCTAATGCGCCCCATTATGGTGAATGCACTGCCTTGGGGGCAGCTGCGAACTCGCACTGCCCTGGAGGCAGCACATTCATGTGAAAACACAGAGCAGTTGCTCTGTGTTTTCACAGTGCAGTCAGTGATTGCACCCGGCTGCAAGGGGATGTCTGAGGGTTCCATGGGACCCACTTTACCCCCTGCAGAGGGCTGCTCTCAGAGGGTGCACTGATAGTGCGCCACCTTTTAAATGGCGCACTGTCAGTGCGCCTTCTGGAGGCTTCTTTGACTTTGCATCCGTATCTGTAATATGGCGCAGGCGCAGAGTCAAAGGAATTCCCCCACTTGCATAAGACACGCGCCTATGCAAGTGTGGGAAGACCCTCTGTTGATAGTGCTGGTGCTTTGGGTGCCTCAGCGCTATCGGTATTACAGAAAGGGGCGCACAAGCGTCTGTCTATATCTATAATACCAAAGTTGTGCCCCCGTGGCATATTATGTAATACGGCCCCTGATCTCATTTGGAAAGTTTATAGAAATCTCCACAGCAAGAAACCAGACTTTAAATGCTGGTACTACATTTCCCTTACCTTGAGATAGTAGATATCAATGAAACCGCAACCTGTGTATGTAGCCCTATATGTGACACATACACAGGTTTGCAGAAAACTTTCACAGCCATCTTTACCTCCGAAAAGCAAGCCATGCAACTAAAGGATGTGCTTAATTTGTTTCAAACCTCTCATGAAACAAAGTCTTCATACTGGAAATATGCACACCCTTTTCAACCCACCTTTGTATCCATGTAGGGCTCAAATTCAATTTAGCTCCCCACTTTTCTAGATTGAAGAGTATTTTAGTATGATCAAAGAAAATAACTCACAGAGGCAATCACTAGTTTGCTACCAAGCACAACCCGCCATATGCACACTATGAACATTCTGTTCATATGCTCAACTAATCCCTTACCTTGAGAATGATACATGGAAACCCTCCTATGTTTTATGCCAAAGTCTTTTAAAAGCGTTTCCATGCTTTTTAAAGTGAACTGAAATAAAGTCAAAGGGAAACTTTACCTAGCAAAGGTATGTCTAAAAAGGCTGTAACAAGTCTGTTGTTCAGAAACATATTTGACATCAATCCACCTGGAAAGGTAATTCACTGAAACTGTAACCTTCTTCAGGTGTTGGGTAAATGCTTGGGGTGGCCCCAAGAACTAAACGGCCAGTTAAACCACGGTCTCTCATCAGTAGTTGTCTTGCAGTTTTTCTTTGTCAACTCAGACAAAAGATTTACATCATGAGCAATATTGGTCAGTACAAGGGAAAGAAAACTCCCCTGTTCAAGGACCACAGCAAAAACAACAGGATCCTCGCCATCAACCTCTGCTTTGAATGAGACCACAGGGCACGCAGAGACTAATAATATTTAGATTTTTATTTTTTATTTTTTTATTCTGTATCTCAGGAGCATTATTATAAGGTAGTACTGGTGCCCTGTTCTGAAAGACACAGTGGCTGCAATACCTTAACAATGAGGCACCAAGTGAAAGACATCTGGGAAGCATGCTACAGCCCTTGTGACTCCTGCTTCTGGCTTCGGCCACTTGCACAGTGGAAGCTGTCCCTTATGTACAGAAGGGACAGCGAACGGACAGCTGTCCGCGGTCAGAGCCCTTTACATGGTTTGTGACCTCAGGAGCTGTAGCTACCCCCAAGAGTGACAACAGGGGAGGCACGAGGTGAATGGGGGGGGACACACACCACTTACAGCCCATTCGCATTGCAACTCGCAAGCTGGCCCATTGTTTGCATAGTGAGATTTAATACCATATTTGTAACTTGCAATGTCACTTTTGCACATTCCAAATAACACATGATGTGCAATAGTAAACAATTGTGCACCTGGCCATACAGTTACTTCCGGTCCTATACTTTGTCGATGTTCCTTTTGTCACCGTCATGTCTAACATTGGCCCTCATTATAAGGGGGGCATTAATTCTGGAATTCCCAATGTGAACCAGTAGACGACAATGGGCTGCCCATCCAGTTTTAACTTTCAAAAGGCACAATGACTCACAATATAATATTCCACATTTAATACAAGTCCTCTATGGCCTTCTCAGATTGATTCCCCAACAGCTCCCTTTCCTTCTTACTGGTCAGCAAGGTCGTATACGATCAAAGTACAACATGACAAGCTTTGCTTATTTCTTAGTTTTAAAGTAATATTTTATGACGTCAGTTATTATTACTTTTTTTGTCTAATGGATATATTTATGGTGATTGTTTTGTTGTTTTGTTTAAGTATACATACCTGGTTTGTATTACCAGATTGCAATAACGATTACTACAACTTAGTAAATGCAAGACTAATAGAGATTCCGTTGATCTTGTTCTAATCTTTAATATTGACCAATAAATATTTTGTTCTTATCTCCAGATATTGTCAAACCATGACCCCACTCTGCTGGAGATTTATTTGGACTTTAGTACAATTTTAGAAACCATATTGACATATTGCAAGAAACCCTTGGTGAGAAGAGGGAGACGACTCGATCGTCTCGATGGATGTCATAGTAAGATTTGTAGCCTCTTCAGAGCCCCTGATCACATCAATAGATTAACATTTAATTTTGAAGCTCTTTGTCAGCAGACAGCACTGGTTCGGATTGCTAAAATGGATACTGTTAAAATAGGTGTGAAATGTGGCGGGTCCACCAAAGCTTCCCTTCCCAATCTCCCCAGTACCTGCATCGCAGTGCGGGTACAGAAGAGCACACCATGCCACATCTTCAAGCAAGCACTAGAACACGTTGAGGGTGGAGTTGCCAAGCTGGTGGGCGCTTGTAAAAAAAAAAAGCAAATCATGACTAGATTATGCAAAAAGACACAAAGTTACTTTCCTAAATCATAGTATCATTTGTTAAATACAGTGATTCAGAAAGAAGAATTTTACTGCTCTCTCCATTTAGGCCCTGATTAAGAATGGAGCAGTTACACCTCGAGCTATAACTCCAGGTGGGGAAACATGCTTTACCCCGCAGTCACAACAACGATCTGCCTTTACAACGCAGTCACTACTCCAACTGCGATGTTACCACGTGTTACTTTACCACACAAGTTCTTTCAACGATTTGTCTTAGGGGACACATTGTTGGACTGATGTTAAATTTTTATGTCCAACACTTTCCCTGCTGTTGTGTAGACTGGAGCTGGAATAGTAATGTGTACTATTCCAAAGTCCAGTGCCCCCTAAAGCAAGTTGTTGTAATGACTTTCATGGTAAAGTAACACGTGGTAATGTCGCAGTCGGGGTAGTGACTGCGTTGTTTCCTTTCCGGTTTGGTAAAGGAACAAGCATATATGGGTTAATGCGGTTATTCTCTATTCCAGGAAGAAAACTGGACAGAATTTGGTTCAGAAATACTGTCAGGATTCGTAGATTTCGCTCCTCCCGGAAATTACTGCACCTAGGGCCAGATGTAGGTGGCCCAATACCGGTCGGTAATGGCCGAAATTGCCGAATTCCGGCCGTTACCGACCGGTATTGGTCATTTGGGATGTAGGGGACTGAAAATCGCCCGAATCGGTAAATTTACCGAATCAGTAAAGTTACCGAATCGGTAAACAGTCCGAATCGGTAAATTTACCGATTCGGTAATTTTACCGAATCGCAACAGTTTGCGAATCGGTACATTTACCGATTCAGTAATTTTACCGATTTGGTGAATTTACCGAATCGGAAAATATACCGAATCGGTAAATAAGAAGTGGTAAAATTTAAAATTGAGATGTAGGTAAGCTCATAAATACCGAATTTGCTTGAAATTCGGTATTTAAGAGTCTGTATTTACCATGGATTGAAATCAGGTGGTAACCAGGTGCAGCCTATAAAAAAGGACCCAAAATGCAATTCTTTTTTCACGATGGCGGCATTCTATGTCATTGCGAGGCGGCTACGGCTACAGGAGGAAGGAGAGAGGGAATGGCAGAGACAGGAGCAGGTCTACAGACAGAGGATCACCTTGATCATGCTCACAGAGCCAGAGATTCTCCAGAAGTACAGGTTGGACTCAGACACCATCTTGGACCTCATCAGGGACCTCCACCCACTGTTGGAGCACACTACCCCAAGGGCGCACACCATTCCACCCCACGTGCAGGTGCTGTGCAGCCTACACCTGCTTGCGTCAGGGAGTTTCCAGAGCATGGTCGCTGCGGTAGGTGGGGTGGCCCAGAGCAGCCTGTCACGCTTTTTCCACAAATTCCTTGACGCCATGGTACAGCGGATGGACCAGTATATAACTTTCCCTGAAACCCATGCTGAACTGCTTCAAACAAAAAATGACTTTTATCTGATGGCGCATTTCCCCAATATCATTGGCTGCATTGATGGCACCCACATTCCCATTTGTCCCCCTGCTGCCACCAAATACATATATAGGAATCGAAAGTCCACCCACACCATCAATGTGCAGGTGATCTGCAATGCCAAGTGCGCCACCACTGACCTTGTTGCAAAATTTCCTGGGAGTACCCACGACTCCTACATATTTCAAAACAGCGGTATCTATGCACGGCTGACAGCAGGGGAATTTGGTGAAGGATACCTGCTAGGTAAGACACAGTGTGCGACCCCATTAACACCAATTGCAGTAAGAAGTACATGTATGCATGTGAGTAATGTACTCCCATTTCCTTTCAGGGGACAGTGCATATGCCCTCCGCTCCTTCATCCTCACCCCTACCTCAACCCCTCAACACCAAGTCAAAGAAGATATAACAGGGCCCACAAGAGCACAAGAAATGTTGTGGAGCGTACCTTTGGTATATGGAAGAGCAGGTTCAGGTGCCTACATAGGAGTGGAGGTGCCCGGCAGTATACCCCCATCACCTGCTGCAAAATCATTGCTGCCTATGCCATGTTGCACAACCTTGCCGTGAAGAAGGGCACAGAGGTGGAGTTGTCAGACTATGAGTATCATGACGACGAGGTTGCTGTGCCTGAACCACTAACTGCTGGAGTGTCTACACCAAGTGATGGCAGATACAGACATGAGGAGATTACACGCAACTATTTCTGAGTAAGTAATGAGACACAGACAGGTTGTGTATGGGGCAAACTTATTTTAATGGTGCCACAATGTTTCAGCACGTAAGTGTAACAAAAAAAATGTATACACGTGGGGACTGTATGTCCCGGGTTACTTCACCCATGAACGGTAATGTCACTTGCGCCTGCGCTTCCCTGAGCCACTTGGATGTTGTTCACTTTGTTCAGCGTGCCTTGCAGCCTCAGTTTGGCGCCTGGTACTCCTCCGTGTCTCCACATTTGAGCTTGCTATGCTGCTCCGGCTACTTGTGTCTTCACCCTCTGCCACATCCAGGGCAGGAGTCTGTGCTGTGTGGGATATCAGCATTGCCTCTAGAGCACTGGTCATTCTGGCCATGCCCCTGGTGACCTCAGCTGTATTTTGGGTCAATGCCTCCTGCATATTTATGCCTCTCCTGCATAGCAGGGATGTAGCAGTGGCCAGGCGATTGATGGCCGAATTCTGGGCACGGGCATCCCTGCGCCATGTGTGTGACACACTGTCAAGTTTAGAGCATAGCTGCGTAACTGATTGGCTCATCTGCTGCATCCCTGCTGCAATTTCCCTATTTGTTTTGGCAACTTCTTTATTCACCTCCACTATGTCTCTCATGCCCTTCCCTATGACTCCTATGTGCACATTCAGGGCTCTGACTTGGCGTTGGCAGGCTTGGATGGATTTGCCCTGCATCCTTTTAATGCGCACCATGCTCCCCTCCAGCCCACGGAACACAGTGCCCTCACCACGTCCACCTGCACTGCTGTGTCTGCGTTGTCTTCTGCGAGAAGGGCCCATCTCATTTGTGGACTGCAGTGCTGCTGGACTCTTATCCACGGTGTTTTCAGCCTCCCCTTCACCCTCTGCTGCCTCCATTGTTGGTAGTGGGGCCAAGACACGCCTCCTGGCTGGTGGGGTTACAGGAGTGGACTGGATCAGAGGTGGTGAATTTTCTGGTGAGAATTGCAATTGAGGGGATTGGGAACGCTGCGGGGAGTGCAGCAACTCTGTGGTCTGTACAGTGTCATCTTCCATGGACATACCAGTTGTGTCTCCTTTGTCCTGAGATTTTTCCACTCGGCTTGAACCTGCTTCCTCACTCTCCTCCCTCTCTGGTGCAGTCCCTTCTGTGTCAGTGGGTCGACTGCGTGATTTGGCCCCTAGGTATAAATGAGCGTATATTAACTGAGTGCTACTGTGTCACGGTCACTACAATAAATGAATTACACATTTCACTTTCATTTATCTGCATTCATTTCACTGACTTGCTGATGTCTGCGCTGTTACACATGATCTTACGTTTGCTGACTACATTTCCCATAATGCATTGCTCCTGTATAGTCCTAGCAGTACTGGACTGGGGTTTGCTTGTCCTCAAAGAGTAAAGGGAAGCAGGTTGGTATAGGGTGTCATGCTGCGCATGCATCTTACCTTTTTTTGCTGCAGCTCTGGCTGAGCTGTCCACATCTCCCAGTCCACAGACGCTGTCTGCCTCAATGGTTGAGGCCACCAACTCCTCCAGGTCAGTCAGGGGGGGGGGCTATGTTCCTGCCTCCACCGGTTAGGCCTGCCTGCTTGTGGATTTCAGCAATTTTCCTCTTGGTGAGGCTCCTGAGGTCATACAATCTTTTTTTAAGGTCCTCAGTGTTCCTGGTTGTGACTCCCACATCATTCACTTTCTCAACAATTGCCTGCCAGATTTTTCTTTTGGCAGACTCGGCAACAGTGAGGGATTGCCTGCCAAAAAGTTTGTGGTGCACCATCACTACCTCCTCCACAAGTACCTGCAGCTCCATGCTGCTGAATTTGATTTTCCTCTTCCTGTTAGACTTCTGGCTTTCACTGCTGCTTGCCATTTTTCAGTTTGTGAAGTTGAAATAAACTCTCCCTGCTGCTCTGTGACTCTGCTCAGCTCTGACTGCCTCTCCAGAACCTTCTAATTAGTTGCATCTGCCTGGGTAGCCACTTCCTGGTAGGGAGGGGGAGTGTGTTTGCACCTGATTGGCTGCCTTCATTGGTTTCACTTTTGGTTTTTTCCCGATTCGGTATTTACCGAATCGGTATTTACCGAATCGGTATTTCCCATTCAATCCTATGGCCAAAAAGGGCCATGGGAATGAATGGGGTATGCCAATTCGGTAAATACCGATTCGGTAAATATCGATTCTCCAATACCGAATTTTACCGAATCGGTAATAATTACCGATTTTTTACCTACATTCCATTTACCGATTCTGAAATACCGAATCGGTAAAATTCGGTATTTTAGAATCGGTAAAATGGTTTTACCTACATCTGGCCCTAAATCCTGGCTAACTTGTAATACGAGCCTTATTCGTCCTGCTGTCTCAGTTGTGGCCATCTTCCTGCCATGAGGCCCTCCCTTTACTTCTCACATCTCTGACTTTGCATTTATCATATATTGATTCTTTTATTCTGGTGTTTAAATGTTTCACCAGGGTTTTTATTGTGGTATATCCAAACCATTTGTATATGTAGCTTATTACTAGGGGTGTGTGAAATTTGAGTCATTTACTTTTAAAGAATTAGGCTAAATTTTGGAAGAATTATGTGAAATTATGTAAAACACAGATCTGGAATTTTGTATTTTTATTCAAATGCAAAATGCAACCTCACATCCAAAATTGACACAAGAACCCACTTTGCACCTAAACAAGCACTAAATCCACAAGTGTCTGGAACAAGAGCTGCTTGCCTACTGTCAGTTTGCGTTTATCTGGTGCTCCTGCAATAAAATGTTTTACCGAGAAACACGCAATTATGTCTTGTGACATAATGGCGAATTTCATGGAATTTTGCGTTGAAAGCTTCACTGGGAATACCAGAAATTATGTGAATTATGCCAGCACAATAGAAATTTCAACCCTGAAAACTTATAACATCATCTCATAATTAGAACTAGTTTTATAACTGAGTCCTGTACTTTCAAGTGAAGCGCTTTATTAAACAATACATCACAGATATAATCACGACACAGCACAACTTTTAATGATGCCATATGTTTTAATATGAAGCCTTGATAAGCCTTATTAATTCATCCAAAGCTCCCACATCATCTTCCGCAATTAGCCACACACCTGCCAGCGTCCCCTGACAGCATCTTAGAAAAAAAGACAAATCCTTCGTTAGAGGGAAGCAAACATTGGGGACGTCTTGTTTTGCAGGGAAATATGTTCCAGAGCTGCAAGGGCAGTTTGAGTTTAAAAATGTTATAAATACCTCCAACTCCGACATGCTCTGACCCCTTATCTTCAGGGAGTGGAAGACATACCGGAATTTAGTCCTATTGAGGCCAAAGTCTTTATGGGAGAACTGCCAGTCAAAAAGATATCCCGCATCTATCAAACCCTAGTACGCCACAGCGCCACAGACCTTGCCCAACTCAGGACCAAGTGGGAGCGGGATGTTGGGGAGCTAGACGAGGAGGATTGGGTGGAGGCACTGGAGGGGCCCAGGGGAGCGGCCATATCCACGCGCTTGCGACTGATACAATTCAGGTACCTTCATCGCACGTACTACACTAGACAGCGCTTATGGAGAGCGGGATTGATTGCATCCCCGGATTGTCTTAGGTGCGGCTCAGAGGTGGGGACACTGCTGCATACAGTGTGGGATTGCAGTGTTCTCCAGCGGTTCTGGGATAGAGTGTTTCGTTGTTTGAATGAGGTCCTGGCCTGGGAGTTGCAGAAAGATCCTAAACTGGCCCTTCTTCACGTGCTGGCTGAAGTGGGGGGAAACCGGTATAAGCGCCATTTACTACTGCTGGGGCTAACCTTGGCCAAAAGGGACATTGCGAGATCTTGGAAGGCGCCCAGTGCCCCTTCTCTCATAGCCTGGCAGAATGGAATGGACTTTTGTATGGGCCTGGAACAGCCAGTATATGTAGCAAGGGGGTGCCCGCTCAAGCATTACAAAATATGGAAGCGGTGGGCGGACTATCGGGGCCTGGACCTGGACCCGCCCCGGGAGGAAGATGTCTTACAGCTAACCTAACAGCTAGATAGCCTGTGATATGGCCGGACACTGTGGCACGCTTAGCAAGTGAACCATGTTATTAGCACGACACGGACGGAGTAGGCAGCGGCGCGCGCGGGAGGGAGGGGGGAGTTGTGGGTAGGTGGGGGGAGGATGGGGGTTGTGCAATATTGCATTTCTTTGTTTGTTACAACTGCTTGATTGCCAACGAAAAATGCTTGCATGTCAATGTCCTTGATAACTTGTTCTAGTGATTGTCTCTGGATCTCAGAGAGTTACTTGTTATGTTCCTACCATGCAACCAATCAAATCTGTTTTCAAAAAAAAAAAAAAGACTTCGATAAATATCCTACAAAAATGTGATTCGCCACAATGCTGGACTCTCCCTTCCTCTTACAAAATATTCTTGCAAGATATTAGGGATACAGTTTCCAGTCCTGGGCTTTTGTGTGTGGTCTGCTGCACTCTGGATGTTGCAAACGTGGGTGTCTTATTAAAATGATTAGACAAGTACACTAGTTAGCAATGATTTGTAGCTGGAAAGTTCAGGTGTGGAAACTGTGTCCATGCCCACATGAAGCAAGATTGTCACTCTAGCTGTGCATCACCAGGTTGTGCAGCCTCACTGGCCCTGTTTTTTCCTCAGGTCATAAGGAGAGGCAACACGTGACCAAGGATGCAGGCAGCTGTGCGTCCCATGAGTCATGGTACCTGTTCAAGTAGCGTATTCCGGGTAACAGTTTTTACAAGGGGGTTTTAACCACGCTGTGCCTTAACCACAAATTTAAAGTACACCTGTTTTTAACACATATGTTTTTACAACGCATGCCTTTACCCCAATTTAAGGTAAGTTGGGGGTGGGGGGTCTACCCCCACAAATACTTTGTTTACTTTGTTTATATATATACATATATATATATATATATGGGAAGCACCCAGAGCATCGGTGTCAAAACGACTTTGACATCGCATCGTCGTTTACATCGCATGCAACGACGACGCAATGTCATTAACATCGCATGCAACTACAATGCATGCGATGTTAGCGGTTTCTGTTTACTAAATGCGGCACATTATTATGGACGGACAAATACTAAATGCATTACAAATACTAATGCACAATGCACCATTAAAAAGTATAAATGCGGCACATTATTATGGCTCATTTTACTAAATGCGGCACATTATTTTTATTAGAACGGATAAATGCACCATTAAAAAAGTATATTTCATGTGGCATGTCTTTAGAGGTTTCTACAAATGTTTACTAAATGCGGCACATTATTATGGACAGAGAAAAACGAGAAAAACTGCAGATTTTACTAAATGCGGCACATTATTATTATTAGAACGGATAAATGGACCAATTATTATTATTAGAACGGATAAATGCACCATTAAAAAAGTATATTTCATGCGGCATGTCTGTGACATCACAGACAGTCACATCCCATTTCAGAATGCATACTGCAAGAATGGGTGAATGGATGGGTGGTGGTGGAGGAAGTAGGATTGGAGTGGATGGATGCGTGAATGAACAGTGGGTGAATGGATGGGTGATGGTGGATGAATGGATGGATGGGTGGTATGAAATTATAAAAAGCCCCGATATCACATGTAATTCCTTATTTTAATGAGGAAAACTCCCAATTGGAGGTAATTAGGGCATCTGGTAAATACCACATCATGGGGGATCAGTATTTACCAGGTTCCATAAATAGCTTTCACCATTTTGGCCAACTTCTGATGAGGGCCTAGCAGCAGAGCACGGATACAAGTCTAGTTATCATTAGCAGCGATCTGGGTGAATTTAGATGCGCTTACTTAAAGTTTCGGCGGTTATACCTCCAAGAGTGCATATTGGAAATTGGTGTACTGTATTTTACTTATGAGTGTTCCAGATTTTTGCTGCGTGTTTTCTTTTGCTTGAATACAGTTTTAAACGGCAGGTTTAGGTGCATTTATTCTGTTTTGCGAAATTTCAAATGCTGTCATGCATGTGAGCCATTTATAAGGAGGTGCAGTGTGTAGAATACACACGTGTTTATTAGTATGAATACTGACTGCATCTTAGGTTTGGTGGATTTTAGCATCTTGGGTTGTCCATATACAAAATGCACTTGGGTACTTTTTAGAAAGACAATATGGAACGAGGGAAACATAGGGCAGAAGGGCACGCAAAAACGAGGGAAACATAGGGCAGGGGGGAACGAAAAACGAGGGAAACATAGGGCAGAGGTGCACGAAAAACGAGGGAAACATAGGGCAGAAGTGCACGAAAAAACGAGGGACACATAGGGCAGAAGGGCACGCAAAAACGAGGGAAACAGGGCAGAGGGGCACGAAAAACAAAGGAAACATAGGGCAGAAGTGCACGAAAAATGAGGGAAACATAGGGCAGAAGGGCACGCTAAAATGAGGGGAACATAGGGCAGAAGGGCACGCAAAAACGAGGGAAACATAGGGCAGAGGTGCACGAAAAACGAGGGAAACATAGGGCAGAAGGGCACGCTAAAATGAGGGGAACATAGGGCAGAAGGGCACGCAAAAACGAGGGAAACATAGGGCAGAGGTGCACGAAAAACGAGGGAAACATAGGGCAAAAGTGCACGAAAAACGAGGGAAACATAGGGAAAAAGGGCACGCAAAAACGAGGGAAACATAGGGCAGAAGGGCACTAAAAACCAAGTCTCAAGAAATAGAACACCAGCCTACTGGACACTAACCGATTTCAAAGGCTGTCCACAGGGTAACGACACAGGCACAAATGGCTGCAGACACGGTGGGCAACACAATATATACAATATATACCACCCACCCCCCCTACCCACCCATTGGCTGACCAGATTTGTAACTGTGTGAAACATCGCGTTGTCATGGCACGCGATGTAATGTCGCCGATGTGACACGCGATCCTAGTCCATGGCCGCATTTGCGTCGCAACGACGTGCGATGACAAAATGGCCGATGTAACTGCATTTACGATGTATTGCCCGTGATGCGAACGCCCGCGAGGACGGTGCGGCCGATGGATCGTCATACAACCTATATATATATATATATATATATATGAACTTCCGCCTCAGTATTACCCCAGGAAGGACGACGCCATGTGGTGATTAGATTTTGTTTATTGTCGGTTTTTCAACGCGTTTCGCCTGAACCAGCAGGCTTGTTCACGAATAAAGTTTACCATACAAAACACCATTTTTAAATCCCATGTGAGTGACATAAGTCACGTGAAACTACACAATGCATAGAGCTAAAGAACAGACTAGTAGTTTACCATCTGTTCATTGCTGTGGGGGAAGACAGGGTCGGGGGTGGCTTGTTGGGATTTCAACAAGGGACTGTGCACTCAAGAGTTTTGTAAAATTCCTCCACAAATGCTCGAAGTGCGGGGGTCGGCATGCACTGGTCAACTGTTTTGCGGCATGGGGTGGCTATCAACAAGAAAGCCAGCAGCAGCAGCATTGCGGAGCCAATGCAGGGGGTCAACAACAATAACACTTTGCAGGTGCGCTGTGGGCTCAGTGGTCCAGGCCAAAGGGCTCATACTCCAGTTAGGCCACAGAAAATGGATGCAGAGCTACAGGGATATGAGAACCAAATGGCAGCAAACGTTTTGATGGAGGGTTTTAGATGGGATTTCCGTTTGGAGTATGCGGTACCGAGGCACAGAAGGTGGGTGGAGAATCTACAGTCAGCAAAGGAACATAAACAAATAGTGCAGGAGAATTTGGACAAAGAAGTGAGGGAGGGAAGAATGGCTGGGCCGTTCATCGATTGGCCCATGGAGAATTTGATTGTTTCACCCATCGGGGTAGTGCCAAAGAAGGAACTGGGTCAGTTTCGGCTGATTCAGCATTTATCATGGCCAGAAGGAAGCTGAGTAAACAACTTTATTGATGAGAATGAGGCCACAGTCTCATATTCATCAATTGACATGGCCATGTCACGATTGATGACAGCGGGCGCTACCAATGGCAAAATGCAACATAAAATCAGCTTTCCGTTTGCTTCCCGTCCATCCAGACGATTGGGATCTTCAGGGTATCTATTTCGACGTGAAATGGTACATGGATAAAGCATTACCGATGGGCTTCCCCATGTCATGCACATTATTTGAGTGTTTCAGTACCTTTTACAGTAGCTGTTTTCACAGCACACAAGTTGGTAACACATTATCTGGATGATTTATTCTTTGTGGACTCCCCTGGCTACACGGAGTGCCAGGAGGTTCTGAAAAACTTCAAAGAGCTGATGGGGAACTGGGAGTGCCTTTGGACCCAGAAAAGACAATGGGCCCCAGCACGGCACTGTGTTAAGGAATTGAAATTGATTCAACAGCAATGCGGGCACGCTTGCCAGACGGCAAGACATTCTAAATGTTGGAATTGCTCAATGTCATGCTAGCTCATTAAAAGGTGAAAGTCAAGGAGATACAGGTCTTGTTGGGCCATCTCAACTTTGCATGCAGGGTAGTGAGGGTAGGAAGAACTTTCTGCAGGATGTTGGGACGGACACTGTCAGGACAATGATTACCTCACCACCACGTGAGACTCTCGGCAGGTGTAAAAGAGGATTTGAGAATGTGGAGGGTATTTTTACAGTCTTTCAAAGGCATTCCGCTTGCAAAAGAGGACCACTTGGTGTGGGGCGTACACATATTTTCAGACGCAGCAGGGTTTTTGGCTTGTTTTGGCAAGGGAGGTGATGTGCAGAACAATGGCCTTTACACTGGAGAGTTCGGGGTAGGAGCATTGCCTTTCTGGAGCTTTTTCCCTTAGTGGTAGGAGTGACATTGTGGGGAGAACAGTTGGCGCACAAGAAAGGTACCTTTCGAGAAGATAATATGGCAGTTGTGGAAATAGTGAACCGCCAGTCAGCAAGGTATGAACAGGTATTCAAGTTGTTGACAGTGTTTGTCCTAGGTAGTTTGCGTCATGACATAGCCTTCAGAGCACTACACGTCCCGGGTGTGGACAATGACATAGCGGATGCTTTGTCTCGTTCGCAGTGGGGGAGATTCCGTGGGATAGCCAAGGATGCTGACAAGAATCCAACGCCAATGCCGCAGCAGTTGTGGTACGTGGGCAAAACAGGATGCTACAACTCGTGGTAGGGTCGCTAGCAAAGTCTACCAGGGTAGCATACAGTCTAGTATGGAAGGAATTCCTGCTTTCAGGTGCCCAGCGGCGTTTTGATAGTGAGCAACGGATTGAAGAAGTCATACAATTCATCTTGGATCTGATTGATAAAAGACTGTCCAGAGTCACAATTGCGGGGAAGTTAGCGGAGATTGCCTTTGTGGGTAAGCTGCTATGGGGCTACCCGCCGTCAGCAGGTGAACTGGGAACAAAAATTCTAGAAGGTTGGGCAAGGGAGCAGAAGAGGCATTTGAGGAAGCCTTTGTCTTGGCGGCTTCCAGGCAGGGTGCTGGAGATATTGCCGAAAGTTTGCACTGATGATTTTGAGACTTCCTTGTTTTCTACACTGATGGTGTGGATGCTCTTCGGCGCTTTCAGTGTATCAGAATTGTTGGGGAACAAAAAGGGCGGGGGAGTTAGTTGGGAAGATGTAGTCCCACGCATTTCAGTGGTCCACATATGGTTGCAGAAGTCTAAAACGGATCAGTGGGGTCTGGGAAAATGGCTATCGCTACAGGCATCTGAAACTTCTTTAACCTGTCTGCTTAGTTGCGAGTCAAGTTGGCGCACCATAGTCCTTGGGGTGACAGTTTTCAAACATGGTAATGGGGGCAAAGTGGCAGCCTACCAGCTACTAGCGGTTTTGAGGAAGGCCTTAAACGAACTTGGAATCTACTGCACAGGTTTTGGGACGCATTCCTTCTGAATTGGGGCAGCGTCAGAAGCTAACAATAGAGAGTGGGAGCGGGGAGACATTAGGTGGCTAGGGTGCTGGTCATCTGAATGTTCTAGACGTTACTTGCGGAGGGAGAACTGGGGGAATGGCGCGGTTGTCTATAATGCGTAAAACTAATGCAGATTTTTCTCGTTTCAGGTTCTGTGACCGGCCCCTTTCCGAGGAGATGATAATTTGGGTGGTGGGGCACTCCTTAGTGCCTTAGTGAAGTAGGCCCAAGTTCAGGCATAGAAGAGTTATTTTGGACAAAACCTGGGCTTTAACAATCGTCTTTATAAGGTGGTGTGGAAAGGGAAAGAGGGCATGTGATGTAGTGAGTTAGTTTCTTGTTTGAATAGTTTGACGGTGTGTGACAAGTGCCCAGACATTTTGGTTATACACCTTGGTGAAAATGATTTGTGTAAAGAAAAAGGTATTGTTTTGATGAGAAACATGGAGAGGGATTTAGCGTTGGTTGAATAACAGTGGGCAGGCTGCTTTGTGGTGTGGACTGAGATTGTCCCTCATAGAGTTTGACGTGGGGCGCTTAACCCAGGAGCGGTGGACATGGCCAGACGGAAACTTAATACTGAAAAGGCACGTTTTTGTAGAGAATTGGAGTTTGGTACTATTTTACTTAAGGAGATTAGTTTCGACACAGGGGATGGTGTACATCCTTACAGGATTGGCTTGGATCTATACCTCTTAAAAGTCAGGAAAACTTTGGCCAGGACCCTAAATGTTCAGGGTCATGCAGGAAGACAATGTGCTAAATAGGAAGGGGGGGCAGAAAAAAGGGTGTGCGGTATACCACACTCCCCTTTTTTGTGGGTGGCGGGGTTTTGAAAAGTTAGACAGGTTTGGCCGAGGTTTTTGGTTTAGTGTTGGAAGTTGTGAGCAGGGGCAGGTAAAGGGTAGGCAAGTAGTTTAAGTTTCCGTTGTAGACGTTTTGTTAGTTACAGTTTTAGAAAGGCAGGTAAGGGAGGTTGTGTTTTTTTATAGTAAGGCATAATTTTTAACTGCAATACATTGTAATGTTGATTGAATGTTAATGGCATTTTGGGAAAATATTTGAGGGGATCGTAGGGGTGGGAGGGGATCAGGGGTCAGTTGTTTGATGTATAGCATGGTTTTAGTTTTGTAAGGCAGTTGCCAGGTATGGTATTTGTAATGTTGGAATAAAAATCCTTTTAGCATAAGCATTGTATGACTTAAGTTAGCATTCGCTGCACCATTTTGTATACAGCCGCCATTTTGAGCCATGATCGACACTAACTTCTGTCTCGCTCTGTCTGCCTCAGCAGAAAGCAGCTGCAATTTTTTTTTGTATTTCTCTAAGGTTGAGCTTCGCTGTACTAATGAATATTTTTTTTGTCATCACATACCTGTCTCACTAGATAGGTCTGCCCCCACCCTTACAGCGGCGGGTGCAGGCAGAGTAACCTTGACGTTGAGATAGCATGTACCCCGTCCTGGGATTGTGACTCATCCTTCTGCACCTCCTTTGTTCACCAGCTACCAACTGGAAATTTAGAGTCTGGGCATGTCTTTAGTGGTTCTGAAGATGTATATTATGTGTTACCATGTTGGCAAAAGTCAGTCCCTCTGCAGCAATCTAAGGAGGTTGGTCAGACCAGACTCCACTCGAGTGTACCTTGAATAAATACCTTTGGTTTGTATTCACTGCTCTGATCGACTCTTCATTTGTTTGGAAGGCTGAGAGGTGGTCACGAGAGACCCGAGTGACCCTAAACAGGTCACTTCCTTCATTTGGCACCCAAATAGGGACTTCATCGGGGTACCCATCCTTGCCCGCGGACCGTCGGACCGGGTTTCCCTGCATGAAAGAGTCCGGTAATCGCAGCTGCCCCGTCTGTATGGCCGGGTGGTGCCTCACCCATCATCATCCCACTGGGGTCCTGAACGGCAAAACCCTTGGATCTGGCCGTTTGTCCGAAGAGTTAGCAGTGGAGAAAACACTTGTTGGACCTGTGTGTACCAGGTGAGTTTGATTTGGTTCTTTGTGGATAAGGCGCCATTTTGATTTGTATTCAACACCGTCTGAGGGCCGTCTTTGGACAAGCGCTTGAATTTGTTTGAGTTCTTTATGAACATGGAACATTTTTGATTTGTATTTGATGAGATTTGAGAACGGACTTTGGTAAGGATATTTGCAAATATGTGCTAGATATACATAGTAAGCTTGTTTTCTTTTGAAAATGCTGTGTCTTAGTAAAGTGTTTCGTTTGGGCTGTTGTTTTTCTGCTGATGCTCAATTGGAAGAAAGTCAGCCAGCGCCTCCAGAAGGCACTCCAAATTTTGACATGTACGTAAAACATGGCCTTGGCCCTATTATGTTAACTACGTTATGGCACAAATATACGAGGGACAATGCGGAGTTGCAGTGGCTGTTGACAGGCCCTTTTGATGAACAGAAAATTAATTTTCTACAGGAAAAATTGTTTGTGAAAAGGAGTAGGTAGCCGATTTTTATTCCCTCAGAACATGGCAAAAGGAGGCTAAACAGAGATGTGTGAAAGCAGAGAAAGAGGCCCAGAAAGGGAGAATGCAGACATTGAGTCAGAAAAGCTATAGCAGCTGATAGAGAGAATGTAGAAAAAGGAATAGTGTGCTGACAGGAGATTTCAATTACAATGTGAAAAGTCTTATGTTGCCCGAGGAGAAAATGACAGATTTGTGAAGGAATTATTAGATACTCGACCTCCACCTCCATATGCCCCACAGAAAATATACCCTGCCATGCCACAGCCTCAGTCATCCATTTCTTCTGTCTCTTTGCTTCTGTTTCTTCTACTATTGATTAAGCTAATTCGGCCACGGCGCCTCCTGCTCTTTCTTTGACTTCATCTTCTGCGGCTACTATGACTGCCAGTCTCTCTGCCACGCCTATTGTTTCGGCATCTCTCTCGCCAGATCTCACACCTACGACATAGTCACCAGCGGCGTTGGCGACTGTTACTTCTGTTGCTACTCCCACCCTGTTCTTCCATCCCCCGATGTTATTAAGTAGTGGAACGCCTGGACTAGGGGACGGAGACTGGGCGACAGCTAGGGAGCGATTGAGATGGACGTTGATACGATCAAATGTGGGAGATGAAGAGAAAAAGGTGGTAGCCAATCAGGCCAATCAGTGGGCTCGTAACCTCCTCATTTATGGAGTGGAAGATGTATGGAGTGTGATGAAAGATTATGAGCCGTTCCTGCAGCAGCATGCCCTTAAGCACATGTGGGCTACTTTAATTGGACTGTAGGTATAGTGATTCAATGATGTAGCACCCCGGGTTATTTATGATATTAGGGATCACTTATATGCTCCTGATATGGCACCTGGTGAGGTTTTTGGTAATGTCGCGATGCTGGTCGCTCATCGAAGTAGGCTGCTTGAAAAAATCTTGAAGACAGTATCCCAGCTTCCGATGAGGGAAGTGCATCCCATAAATCACCCTGAAATACCTGAGCTGCGGGATCAGCATAATAATGTTACTAGAGCACAGGAAGAGGCCAGGTTTCAAGAACAGTGGGTTTATACTCCATGGAAAAGGAATGAAGTTTTGTCCCTTAAGACTCAGCTACCTGACCCTAGGAAAAATCCTACTGCATATTATAAGGAATTGACTGAGGCCGCTTCATCGACAGTGATGACTCTTGAAGATATTGAAATGTTCTTTGGTTTACTGGTGCCCATTGATATCTGGAGGTAGGTGCACACACAGGACCACGTTGTGGAATCAGGTGGTACCAGGGATCAGATTAAAGCATGGGACCAGGAAAGGAAGCCTGGGGAGAAGCATAAGGCTGAGATACTAGCTTTGCCTTGTCTAATTATTACATATATGCATTCTATCATTCCACCGAGAAGGGTAGATTGGGACAAGTTAGCAGCATGTCGTCAGAAGAAAGATAAGAATGTGTTTCTGATTTTTTAACTCAGTTTGAAGGGGTGTTTTGGGATTTCAGCGGACAGGATTTGTTGTTGGAGGGTGGTGTCCGATTGCTCGTTAATAGATTTGTTACGAACCTGCTTCCATTCTGTAATCTTGAGTATGGCACAGTATTATGAGCACAGGGAAAACGAGGAGCAGGAGAGGGTGTAGAAAATGCATAAAGAATTGAAGACGAAGGTGTAGATGCAGCCGGCTTCTAGGGGGAATGGTAGAGGACATGGTGGTATGGCCCGACAGCTCTCGCGTACTAGCCGTACTACTACACCTGTAGGGCAGAATCAGTGTGGGTATTGTAAGGAGGAGGGACATTGGCATAGCGAATGTCTAGTGTTGTTGCAGAAAGTCACAGCCCCTGGAGGACGAGGTTCGTGTGGGTGGGGTCGTGGAGCTAGTGGACAGGAGAGAGCTTAGCATGGTGTAGCCTCACAGGTTTGTCCTGATAGTAACTACTTCATTGACAATAAGGGCAGACAGTATTATCATGATGATTATGACATAGACAAGGTGACGGGGATATCTCAGAGCAAGGACAGCCAGGGACAGAGTGAGGGACTAGTCCAGATACCTGTAGATCAGTGCGGTCCTTATGTAACTGCAGATTTTCATGGCTCAGCTAAGGAATTTTCGGTGGATATAGGTGCAATGAATAGCTCTAACTCTGGTTCACTGGTCCCTGGGGCAGCTCTGTCTGACCGTAATAATGTTTTGGTAGGATTTTCTGGTGTACCGGTTGTGAGCCCCAGTACAAGATACTGCAAGCAGGGGAGCAAACCTTGTTGCAAATTATACAAGACTTGATTAAGTCAGGGGTTGTTGAAGAGACGACTGCAAATGTGTGTAATAGCCCTATTCTTCCCATTCTTAAAAGGGCACCTTCAGGCTCCTCCGATGATCATCCAGATGGGCCTGTTTGCGCCCATCCGCGACCGGACATGGCTGGGTTGTGCTACCCTCCTTGTTTTTACATCAGAAATGCCCAGTAAGAAACATTTATAACTTCTATTGTTGTAATCCATCATACTGGGGAACATTCGTTTAATAATGGGCAAAGGGAAGCTTACATCCTACTCCACCACCAGTGGAAAGTCATTAATCAATAATGCACCAATAACCAATTACCAGAAAAGTGCCATGGGTTTAATTAATAATGAAATCGTACAGGTGGAGAAGCGTCTTGCAGTCACCAAAACAGCACTAAATGCAGCTCTGGAAGAAACCAGGGAGGATATAGTGCCATGTGAGTCTGACCTAAGTATAACAGATAGTGCCAAAACTAGGGTGACTAAAGTATTAAGCTCGGAACCAAGTAAAGAAGGCCCAGGTGTTTCGACCCTGCCGCTGGAAATATCTGTTCTGACAAATGATTCTGAATTGGTCTCTCCCCCGCCAAAAAGAGTAAACAACAACAGTCTACAAAGTTTGAATCTATACTCTCAAAACAGATGATGACAACAACAAAAAAGAAAGGGAAAAGCATACTGCTGGGCAAGGGGGGTAGGGGTGGCATTAACGACTAGTCCTTGATATCCTGTTTAAAAAATGACGCTGGAAAATCGATAACATTGAAAGGAGATTAGCATTGCAAATCAAATCAATTAAAACAGGTGTTAACAAATAAACCCCCGAGTTTAACACCTGGGTGAGTACCGGTCAAAAAGCCAAACGAAGGGCCTTGCCCCTCTGTGACAATCGATAAAACCCATACAGTTATCCTGGGCTTTAATACGAAGGCCTCTTTGCCACATCCTACAATGCGCACTAACCAGCAAAATCCATCTACTGTAATTCGAGCAGGAGCTATATCTAATGGCAAAAACAGCGGGACCCAACTTGACAGAAAGCCTTCCAAGAAGTCCCTACACTTACCTCCTCAGGCTACCCCCTATATAATTGTCTTTAAAAATGTACCAAAGCTGACAGACACGCACATAGAGTCAAGGGAGACTTTGAAGAATAGGACTGTTCACTGGTTTGTTACTAACTCCAAATGTAGTACCAACCTTCTCTCCCAGGACATTATCATGATAACATGAGTTGGTTGGTGGTATGAGAAAGTGCTGTCAAGGTGATTGCATTGTGGTAACCTTTTGTAGCCCAGGGGCTGTAAGGGCTTTGATTGACCAGTTATCTGTTAAGTATTCAGGAGTACTTAATTATGTTAATGAAATCATTACAGTTGTTCCAAAGTTTTTTTTTATAATCCTGTATATGACCAACCATCCGTTAGGACCAAAAGATGGTCTTGTACAGATTTGTACAGATTTGTATACGCCATTACCCCAGTTTAATAGGTTTTGACCCTTAAGCGATTGCAGTGAGCCGGATTGACTGCCAGTGGAGGAAGAACGCCGGATAGGCACCAAATATGCAACCACACCCGTCGGTCCCATCAATAACCACTCAAACCAATCTCCATTGCATGGAAATTTGATCATCACATCTTGGAATGTGACCGGGGTGAGAAATAAGCTAAACAATAAAGGATGGCTAATGGAGATAAAAAAATGCTCATTAATACTCCTCCAAGAAACTTGGCACACTGAACTCTTTTATATTGATGATTTGAAAATGATTTCCACCCAAGCTATCCCCTCAAGGTGAGGGAGAGCTAAAGGAGATTTGGTAGCTTTAGTTTCAGTCACATCACAGTTCATTCTTCAGAAAGTTTACACTAACTCACAATTCTTTCAGCTCTTATATTTTCATACAAAAGGGAAAAATGTATGATAATTATTAACTTTTATAATAATATTTTCGATATTACTAATTACAAGGTAGGTATGTCCTAAAGGAGAAATTAGATACATTTTTAAAAGGTACTTGGGAAGATTATGTGCTCATCTGGGTGGGTGACTTATATAGCGAGAAATGTAAAATTTTAAACGGGCAATATCGCGGACATTGGGATGAACAGGGTGACTCTTGCCCTCATTTCCCCCATAATGTAAAAGGCAATACTATTAATAGCATAATGTCCAAATATAACCTGGAACTCTTGTAGCCGTCTGGAAAATAAGGGCGAAATTGATGTCCAAACTTAACAAGAAGGAGCACGATTCTCATCAAGCATTGATCATATCCTGATTTAAGGAAATTGTCAGGGCCTAGTCAAAAATTTTGGGATACACATAAGTCCATTCAGTGATCACCACCCATTAATCCTGGTGCTGAAGTTAATCCCCATGCACCCGGAAGAGCTGTGCATAGTTTCCAACATTAAATCTCATGGAAAATAGGGCGTTTCCATAAAATGGTCAGGGGTAAACCCCTTAGCATTCATGGATAACTTAGTCCAAAACAGTCAAGGTGACATCTCCGTCTGCTTGAGGGGATCCTCCCACAGACTTACATGTCATAACAGCTTTTTGTAATATAACGGGCACTATTTCTGAAGACTTAAAATAAAAAAATAAGAAACATTCCCATCCGAGATGGTTTCATCAAAAAAGCACCAAAATAAATTAGGATTTAAAGAAAGCGCTAAAAACGATACTTAGGGATAGGGAAATGGTGTACACTTTGCGAAAAGCATATAAGCAAAGTTCATATATAAGGAAAGCAGGAATCAGGGATTTAGCCAGGGATAAGCTGGCCCAGGCGGCAGAGACACGAGATAATATATTATTCTGGAAGACTCTAGATCATCCCTTTTTTAAAGATGAATCATCCATTAAGATTGAGACCATAGTACCACTGGAAGAATGGTTATTGTACCTTGAATACATATTTAATCTGAATGAAGAAGACTCTTTAATCCCTGACAACAGCTACACTATAACTGCAGAGCCCCCCAACTTGGCCCGCATAACACTACATGAAATTAGAACTGCCCTAGATAAAAGCGCAAATGGTAAGGCATCTTGCCCGTATGGAGTTCCTATTGACATTTTCAAATGTAATACAGATTTCTGGTCCCCAATCCTACTCAGGGTCTGCAATGCCACAGCAAGAGGTGTTTTGCCCACTAGCTTGGTGGAAAGTGTTATAGTCCCAATATTCAAGAAGGACAATAGAGGGGACGGAAATGCTACCGCCCTATAGCCCTACAAGATTCAACATCTAAGCTGATTGGAAGAATCCTCCTTGAAAGGTTAGAAAGTTGGGTAAGCAAAAACAGCATCTTGACCAAGTCCCAATATGGTTTTAGAAGAGGTATAGGGACTGTTGAGCAGTGTTTCAAATTTAAATTATTGATAGGGAAATATATCATCGCTAAGGAGGGCAAATTACATATCGGCTTCGTAGATTTGACGAGTGCTTTCAATCTTGTTAACCATGAAAAATTATGGCAGACTTTAACAGAGATGGGTGCTCCAAAAGACATCATAGTTTATCTGTCACAAATGTATGCGCTATTAACTTCAAGAGTTCGCTATGGCCTTAACGGCGAATGAACCCCCTGTTTTAGAGTTACTCGAGGCACACGCCAATTGTGTGTCTTGACACCACTCTTATTCTCTCTTTATATGAATAACGTTGACATTACTCTGCAAAACTTGCAAGCTGATGCCCTAGAATCGGTAGTCTCATTACTCCAGTTCTCTTGTATGCGGAAGACGCTGTCCTGCTATGAAGGACCGCTAATGGGTTACAAAGTTTAATTGAACATTTTCCATTTTTTTTAATGTTAAAAACGTACTATTCAACCTTAGTAAAACATTTACAATGATGTGTGGAAGGGGGTAAATCAAGCATAGAGACCACCATACGGAAGGTGTCCCATTGAAAGAACATCCTCTTTTTCATAATTAGGCCTCCGCTACTTGCCAGGGAAGTTGGGGTACTCACATACATCATTGTAAATTGAAATTCATAAAGTTAGTTGAGGCCATTTTTAGATTTTCACAAAAAAATGGGAGCAAACCATTTAGGGAAATGTTGACCCTATATAGTAGCAAATGCCTTAATGGGACAGGTTATGGAGCAGCATTATGGGGCAGAGACAATTATGCCTTATTGCAAATTCAGGAAAAAAAGTTCTTTAGGCGGTTTTTAGCAGTTCCTGATTCTACTCCCTCATACAAAGTCCATAAAGAATTGTCCATCGCCTACATTAGTGATTACATCAGCATGGCAGCTCTTATGCTTTGGTATTGGATCCGGACTAAAAAGGAGACAAAATTTACAAAGGAAATCATAATGGATTGCTTAGCCTTAGACCACTATAAAAAAATCCATGGCTTCAGTATATTCACAATCTTTCAACTGAGTGCAAGGTGTTAGTTGATTTTAAAGATCCCACGACTATCCGGAAATACAGTAAAAGGGACTTAAAACTGAGACTTACAAAATCAAGAGATGGACTAAGAGGCAGGGCAGTAGGCTCTAAACAGATGATAAAACTATACTATGAAGGGCCAGTTTCATTGGGCACCCAACCATATCTATTACTCATAAAAGACGTACAACATAGGTTTTTTCTAACCAGATTACGATAGGGTACTCTCCATCACTTGATTGCTTTTCCAAAGACAGGTAAGTGGAATCGCACCCTCCCATATTGCCCCAGCGATGGAAAATCGCTACAAACAACACTGCACTTTATACTTTTTTGTCATTTTTACAGAGATATTAGGAAGTATGTTTTACGCCCTGTAATTATTGATAGTACATTTTATTTTTATAAAGAGGCTTTTAATTATATTTGCAGTTTGGAAAATGAAATGGTTTGCAATGCAGTAATTGCCTTTGTACAAATGGCGATTAAAAGAAGAATAGATGATTCCCATTTGGAGGCCTCAACATACGAAAAATCTGGACTCTGAGACAAAAAATTAATTATTCTACTATTAATTGTTTCCAACTTTTTTCTTCTTAAATCCTGTACAATATTTTAACTTACTTAGTAGATCTTGCACAATATTTTAACTTATCTATTCACCTTCTACAATTTCCATGCACTTTATGCACTAGAATGTATCGGACTGATTGAGTAAATGTTATTTTTTAATAGAAGAACATAAACTTTTTAGAATGCTTTTATAGTTGTATTTTATAAACCGAATAAAGCTTGATTGACTTGAGTGTCAGTTGGGTTTTCGAAACGGAATAGGTACGGTGGAACAATGTTTGAACTTACACCTTCTTATAAGTAAATACACCATGGTGAAGCAATCTAACTTGTTTCTCGCTTTTATGGACCTGTCGACGACCTTCGACTGTGTAAACAGAGCAAAGTTATAGCAAATTTAAATTGAAATGAGAATGGACCCAACACTGGTCCGCACTTTAATATCACTACACGATGAGACAAAAGCATGTGTTAGGTTTGGGACCAGTGGGGAGTTATCCGATGTTTTTAATGTCGAACAGGGTGTACGCCAAGAGTGTGTGCTTGCCTCTTTGTTATTTATTTCATATATATAAATAACCTCAGTCTGGACCTTATAAACAGCACGACCGATGTCCCTATGGTAAACGGCGCACCTATTCCTGTACTTTCATACGTGGTTGATGCCGTATTAATGGCCCACACCCCGAAAGCCTTACGTATTTTAGTCAAATCATTTGTGGATTTTATGGAGAAATTAGATCTAAGGACCAATTTCTCAGAATTGTTTATTATGTCCTGTGGCACGAAGCATGCACTACCATCACCCATCACTGTAGAGTCAAACACGTTACTGCACACTAGTACTTTTACATACTTAGGGATTTTTTTCAGTGCCTCTAGCTCATGGGCAACCCAAATCGTTCAAAATAGAATGAAACTGTCGAGGCTGTAGGCTCCCTCCTTAGCTTACCATCACCACCTAGAGGCAGGGCCCTTGCCCCATTGTTACAAATATACTGAGCCCAGTGTGTACTTATCACTACCTACAGGGAAGGATTATGGGTCATTTGGGACTCACAGCCACTGCAATTGTAAGGAAATCGCTTTTGCAGGCGAATAAAAATGGTGCCTGCATCAACCTCACATTATATTTGCCATAAGAAGTTAGCACTTAATTATTTATGTGATCTAATATGTATTCCAAGTATTGTGACTAAAACCTAGATACTGCTAGGTGAAGCGAGTGATGGCATCTCACAAAAAGTTAAGGACTGTCCTCACACACCAACTGGTGTCATGCTTCATCATCGCAGTCCTCGCTCTTCAAAAACTTGGTTTGATGGAGAGCGGGCCTACACCTGGAGACAGGGAGGCACTTCTACAACTAAGTGGGGGCCCATAAAGTGAGTGAGTTAAAAAATCTGTATAATCCCCTGAATGAAATTTATTCTGAGGAGGGGATTATATGATAATAAAATACAAGACTAGAGAGCGTGGGGAACTTATTGCCCCATCACCGTAGTGGTAAGTGTTGTCGGACAAAGAATAAAGAAAAAGGGCTCCTTATCTTACCATACGTCAGGGATGGAGAACAGATGCACACAGGTTACGGCGAGAGACACACCTTGACGAAAGTGTGACTACAGGATCCATCTCTCTCCTCCCATGTGGCATGTAGGTTCCCTAATAGGACTTCATGAAGTGTACATTAGGTAGAGCTTTGACATAGGTCAGCCTACGCAGTGGTGTCATTCTACCAACGTGTGTGGCAAGATAAGGAGCCCAGACGTGGAAGGTCGACTGGACTGTCCCTATTGGAGCAGAACTGTTTTGCATTTGGCTGGTCTTGAGTGGCATAGTGTGTGAAAAGCAACAGAACAGGATGCGGCTCCAACAGATTGCGAATGGATGAGATGAATTGATTCATTCCTTACATCGCCTTGTTATTTGCTGTAGCTGATGCCCTAAGGGCTATGGGTATGCCCAGACGTGGGTCAATTCAATTCAATTCAGTAATTTATATAGCGCGCTACATACCCAGAGGGTCTCAAGGCGCTTGGAGAAGGGTGGGGAATTACTTGTCGAATATCCAGGTTTTAAGTTGCTTTCTGAATGCTAGGTGGTTCTGAGTGAGGCGAAGGTGAATAGGGAGTGAGTTCCAGGTTTTAGCCGCCAGGTAGGAGAAGGATCTTCCTCCCATGGTGGTTTTGTTGATGCAAGGTGCAGCAGCTAGGGCTTGGTGGGAGGAGCGTAGCTGGCGGGAGGGGGTGTAGAAGGAAAGTCGTGTGTTGAGGCATTCGGGTCCAAGTTCGTAGAGTGCTTTGTGTGCGTGGGTTAGAAGGCGGAATGTTATCCTCTTATTGATGGGGAGCCAGTGGAGGTTTTTCAGGTGACCCGAAATGTGATCTTTACGCGGAATGTCTAGAATGAGTCTGGCTGATGCGTTCTGGATGCGTTGGAGTTTTTTCTGAAGTTTTACGGTGGTACCGGCGTATAGGGTGTTTCCGTAGTCCAGGCGGCTTGTAACCAGTGCGTGGGTGACCGTTTTTCTAGTTTCAGTGGGGATCCATCGAAATGTTTTTTTGAGCATGCGAAGAATGTTGAAGCAAGATGATGAAACGGCGTTGACTTGTCTGGTCATCGAGAGTGAGGAGTCCAGAATGACGCCCAGGTTTCGTGCGTGGTCTGTTGGGATGGGTGCTTTCCAAGGGACTCTGGCCACCACGAGTCGTCCCAGGCGGAGGGGGAGGTACCTAAGATAAGGACTTCTGTTTTGTCGGAATTCAGTTTCAGGCGGCTGTGCTTCATCCACTCGGCTACTTCTCTCATTCCTTTATGTAGGTTGGTTTTGGCGGTGTTAGGGTCTTTGGTGAGTGAGAGGATCAGTTGAGTGTCGTCAGCGTAGGAGATGATGTTGAGGTTGTGTTGACGTGCGATGGCCGCGAGGGGGCTCATGTATACATTGAAGAGGGTGGGGCTGAGTGAAGATCCTTGTGGCACGCCGCAAATGACTTCAGTGGCCTCTGATTTGAATGGTGGGAGGCGGACTCTCTGAGTTCTTCCGGCAAGGAACGAGGTGATCCACTCCAGTGCTTTTCCTTGAATTCCGATGTTTCTGAGGCGTTGTAATAGGGTGATATGACAGACTGTGTCGAAGGCTGCGGAGAGGTCGAGGAGGATGAGGGCGACTGTGTCACCATTGTCCAGTAGAGTTCGAATGTCATCTGTTGCTGCGATGAGTGCGGTTTCAGTGCTGTGTTTGGCTCGGAAGCCGGACTGTGAGGAGTCGAGGGATTTGTTGGTTTCGAGGAAGGCGGCGAGCTGGTTGTTGACAGCTTTCTCGATGACTTTGGCCGGGAATGGAAGGAGTGATATGGGGCGGTAGTTTTTGAGTTCGGTGGGGTCAGCTGTGGGTTTTTTCAGAAGGGCGCTGAGTTCGGTGTGTTTCCAGCTATCTGGGAAGGTGGCGGAGTTGAGGGAGCAGTTGATGACATCTCGGAGGTGGGGTGCGATGATGGAATCTGCTTTGTTGAAGATGTGGTGAGGGCATGGGTCTGTGGGGGATCCTGAGTGGATGGAGTTCATCAGGCGGATGGTGTCATCAGTGGAGATTGGGTTCCAGTCATTAAGGATGTTCAAGGGGGGTGAAGGTACAGCAGAAGGTTGTGTGGGTTGGTTTCCGGGTTGGTTGTCGAAGCTGTTGTGGATGTCTGCGATTTTGTCGTGGAAGAACGAAGCTAGGGAGTTGCAGAGGTCTTGAGAGGGAGTGATGTCATTGGAATTGGCAATGAGTGAGCACCACATGACGTAAGCTGTATTTCACTGACAAGGTCTACACAGGTCAAAATCGGTCCAAGGTTGCTTGCATTCCCTTCATGAGAGAATCTGGCTTGGCAGTTCAGCTGGACTGCTCTTATTAGATAGATACGGTCTAAGACAGATTTGCATGTGACTGGTCTTTGCCTGCAGTGGCATGGTGGGCAATAAAACGATTGAAGGTAATGAGGCCAAGAGAAAATGCCAGTGGCTGAGATTAATTTCAACATTCCATCCATCACCTTTTTGATTTCCTCAGGGCCACTGCTTGACCACTACTCTGTGTTCTCTGACTAGCATCTGGTCTCTGCAGTGCCAGTGACGGGGACTTGTTAATGTCCGGTTCAAGGAGCTTATAGAGCGTGATCAGTCCCATGTGTGTAACGTTACAGAAGCGCCTTCCGCTTCCTGCTCTGTGAAGATTGTACTTTCTCTGCAGGCGTCTGAACATGAGCATCAGATTGATCTCATGTGCTCACGTAGAACTCTGTGGTGGCATGTTGTCAGGTGGTGGCTTGCAGCAGGTTCTCACTCGTCCTGGTATGCTTGATGCGTCCGTTGCTGGTCACGAGAAAGGAACAGCCCTTGGCACTGAGCTTTTCAGGGCCCTGGTAAGTTCCCTGTGTGGTATTGGGTTCTCCAGGCCTACATACTCCGCAGACACCCTCTACACCATGAAAGATGTTGGCACGGAAACTAGAAAATGCAAAAGACAAGTTTATTAAGACCCCATGGGGTGGTGGTACATTCCTACAGCACCCTTCAGCAATGCAAGAAGTATCACACCGAACATCGGTGCGAGTCCTCTTTTATACAGTTTTACAGTAATAAAAATGTAGGCGGAACACTTTTACAGAGGTTTAGGTACATATATGGTCATTTTTAGAACACAGCCAACTCATGGGAGGAGTTACAACACCACTGGTCAGTTTGGAGGGACATTCCTAAGTTATGACTGTTCAGACTTAACTGCGCATGTGTGAGCTTGACCAATACTAAAAATAGCCTGTTGCTGGGCAAACTCGAGTGGTCAGCGGGACAGAGGAAGGACAAAAGGGCATGCTGACCACAAGGCGACGCATTCATATAAAATGGCCGCCGACATATTCAAAATGGCTTCCGACAACCATAGTCAAGATAAGGGGGAATTCGTGTAGCAAAGCTTAACGCTAACCCGATCACCGTCAAATTACAACAGACGACCCTTTTAGAGTTTAGCTGAAGCTACCTCATAGTGGACATAATCAGTGTACTCATCTTCAATATCAATAGACATAATTTGTACTACTTCTCTATGAATCATTTGTTCATTCTTAGCAATAGCTCGTTTAGATGGAATACAAGCAGAAAGGCACATAGAACATAACACAGGGCCGCACTGGATACAGAGGCATAGAAAAAATAATATCCCAATTATTACGCATAGGATCATCAGCAACTTCCAACCCCATGTACTAAGTAATGTCCAAAACCACCCCGAGAATGTCCATGTACCATTATCAGGATGTGTCTCAGCAGCAATTTTATGTAATTTAGATATTGCATCGTATACAGAGGATGAATTATCTGGCACGTATACACAACAACTACTTCCGATAATACGGCATGCTCCCCCACGATCAGCTAATACTACATCTAACACCATGTGGTTTTGGAGCGTTACAATTCTAGTAATCTGAAGTTCCTCTGTCAAATTTCCTAAAGCGAAAGCTGTCTCATTAGCAACAGCTTCTACAACACGTGTCAGCCGCCTTATTTTTCGACTATTCAAAGCAGCTCCAACAAATGAAAAGAGGCCTAAATTAAAATCAACATATTGTTGTAACGCAGTGTCTGTTTGGTCGATGCCATCAAGAACTAATGTTCTCTTGACTCTATTTAATATAAAGTCGTGATACAAAACATAGTTATTATGATACATAGGCGGGGCAATAAACACAGGGGGTAATACAAAGGATATATAACATGTCCCTAACCATCCTATAGGGAGACAGTGATAACCTTTATTTCCACAGATAAAGTACGTATTTCGTGAGGCCACAAAAGTAATGCCATTTGGCGTGTCAAAGGTAAGAGTGGTGCTGCATTCTCTTCTTCCTACTGGGATTGTACCTTTATTACGAACGCAAAGATCAGCTTTAGTATCAATAACGGTAATCACATGTAAACTGGATATATTTATATTTCTCTAATTGCTATAAATTCGTGGTGCAGACACATTGTCAGGGCGGTACTCCTCCCATTCGAACTTAGTCCCTTCAGCTTGTGGATAACCATCTCGATCGTTGAAGCAGATTTTATTGAGTCGGAAAAGCAGTCCACCTTTCGTTGGCCATCGCAAAGTGAACAAAAGTGTGTACCAGGCATTACAAGAACCATTATGGGAAAACAGGAGTGGGATAAGTGGTGTACCTCCTTTCTTTTGATGTCCAGGCAACATCCCACATACCCAGCAGTTCGAAGTATTAGTCATATTGTGGGTGTGATGCAGAATCTGAATAAAGCTGTTATTCAAATAAGTCTGTCTATGTCGTTCTTCATGATAAGGCAGAGTAAAATGAAAATGTTCAGATGGAATCGGGGTAGTTGGCAAGAAATGTTCTCTTACTGGCACCAAAAGTTCTACTACCCAAGCTATCGCAGCTATCACAACAATTGTCAAAACAAATAATACTGCACCAAGAATTCTCTTGTTTCGCATTGCAGAAGATGCCATAGTTCAAAAGTTAAAAAATGTCTCAAGAATAACTAAAAAATAAAAATATGAGTGCTGAGCTCCGAGATAGCCGTTGGTTTCTTCTCCGAGATTCAAGACGGGTGTCGCTACACTTGGCAGAACAGATCCCCCCCCTTGATATTCCCGGCTTCCGTTT